>NC_085841.1:302923401-304390901 GCF_035594765.1 Anolis carolinensis
TTCATTCTGAAGCTACCTGATTATCCAATATAATCTGAAAGTAGGTGGTTGCATTTCCCCTTCAATCCCTGCCCAAGAATGGCTACAAAACACCTTGCAAACAACAACATCCCAACAAGCACCTAATGTTCAGGAAGAGGGAAAGCAAGAGTAATGGAATGGCCCAAACAAGATATCTAAGTGCACTACTTGTAACTTGTTACTTTGAAGCTCTGCTTACTGATTATCTTTAAGAGCAAACTGTTTTCACATTCTATACAGTCCAGTTTGTCATATCAGACATTCTAAATTTGCCTCCTTTGCTCCAGTACATATATAGAACATAGTGCAGTGCATGCATAGAACATTTTAACCAGATTTCAGTATCTATTTTAAAATGCCAACCTTTAGCCACCTTCAGTTCTTTGCAAACTGTAAGGACAAGAGAAATAGCTGGCAGTGTGGCAGCTGGTTAACAATTTCACACTGGGCCCAGCATTACTATCAGTGACACAAACATAAAGTGTGTTGACAGAGTGTTAACAGGATGTAGTAAAGAAAATTTTACTGAATATCTATGTCTTTCAAAAGTAGCATTTTGTCATCCCCTAGGTGGACTCAAGATAAAAAGAGCACAAACAATTTTACATATCTAAGACGTCTGCACATATCTTTACCAAATTTGGTCAGGTCATCGTGCAAATCAGTACAACTGAGACTAGCAAGTCTAACAAACACATTTCTTTTTCTTCTGACCAATTAATAACCATTAAATTATATCACTAGCCAATTAATACAACAGTTGTGCAGATGCAGAGAAATCAAAAGAAAAATTAATCTGTAATTAATTAATCTAGCTAAAGGGAAGAAATGTATAAGCACAGGGATTTTGTAAATTTTCATTTAAAACCTGTACCAGTTAAAAGGAATATTTTAAGATAAAAATAGAACCTTAGAACCCATTTTTGAAGGGGTTTTTTTAACTATGGAGAAAAATTGCTTTCAGGTACAGTAGAGTCTTGCTTATCCAACGTTTTGTATTATCCAACGCAGTCTGCCTTTTAGTAGTCGGTGTTTTTGTAGTCAATCTTTTCAATACATTGTGATATTTCAGTGCTAAATTCGTAAATATAGTAATTACTACATAACATTACAGTATACTGAACTGCTTTTTCTGTTGATTTGTTGTAAAACATGATGTTTTGGTGCTTAATTTGTAAAATCATAACGTAATTTGACATTTAATAGGATTTTCCTTAATCCCTCCTTATTATCCAACATTTTTGCTTATTTATTTATTTATTTATTTACAGTATTTATATTCCACCCTTCTCACCCCAAAGGGGACTCAGGGCGGATCACATTGTACACATATAAGGCAAACATTCAATGCCATAGAACATAGAACAGAGACAGACGCAGAGGCAATTTAAACCTTGACCAGCTTCCAGCTTCCTGAGGGTATCCTTGATTCTGGCCACAGGGTGAGCAGCTGCTTCATCATCCACTGCGACTGCCACTTCCTCATTCCAACGGCGGCTGGATGATTTTTATGGTGTCGTAAATTAGCCTCCGCACAAATAAGTGGTACCTAAATTTCCTTGATAGATGCAACTATCTTTTGGGTTGCTTAGGTCAGCAACGAGCAGGGGCTATATTTTATTTTTAATTGTCGGGTGCTCACCTCGCCACGGGCTGGCCTCGAACCCATGACCTCTTGGTCAGAGTGATTTATTGCAGCTGGCTGCTAACCAACCTGCGCCACATCCCAGCCCCTTATCCAACGTTCTGCCGGCTCGTTTATGTTGGATAAGTGGGACTCTACTGTATAAACAAAATGAAAGAGCTATGCTGAAAAGTCTAGTCATCACTGGTTTATGTATTAAATTGAGGTGAAGGGGGATATTAACAAACAGTGCAAATGCAATAAATTCTGAAGTATGGGAGGGAGGGGGGAAAATCCTAGTAAATTTCATGTCTACCTGGGCCAGCCAAGTTTTGAATATATGACAAATGTAACAGCCAAGGAGAATAATATTGCCATGCCCCCAAGTTACTTCTTCTTGTTAGTAGCATAGCATCCTCTCCACTCCATCTATTGCTGCAAAACACTACAGTACTTCTTGCCCATTTATCAGCTAAAGTTTTAAGCCAGCAGGACTGCAGGCAGCAGGTTATTAATGGCTCTTCAAAAAGTCAAAAACATAGCCTTGATTACGTCTTACAGGGACATTAAAGAATAGAAAGAGTTCTACAACACAAAGAGCACTTCACAAGATCAAGTACCTCTGACAAGTCTAAAATACAAAAGAATTCATCACCTGGTCAAGTGCTATGCGCTGCAGCGGAACCCGGATAAATCTGAAGATAAATTGCGACAGGAAAGTCAATTTGAAAAGAATAAAGTCACAAGTTTGTGTTCTGACCCGGAAACTAAATGAATCTCTTCTAATCTTACCTCTCTCCCTAATACATAATTACCAAGCAAACAACAAGCTGCTGCATTAAATGGTTGCAATGGGTCATCAGAAACTATGGAAATTGGAACTTTCAAAAGGGAAAAAGAAACTCCTTAATAAATGTACATTAAAATGCACATTAAAATGAGCTGAAATATTAATGGATACTGCATGAAGGCAGCATCAGTATTGATTAAAATTCAGAGTCATTAATCTAAAGAGCATCTTATCAAACTTGTGGAACTCAGAAAAGAATATCAATTAGAAAAAACTTATGCTAAGAACATTTGATTAGAAGTTCTGTATTTTTAGACTGATTTTATATTCAACAGACATTTTCTGAAGAGACTTCCCTCCCTTAGAATCATAGAGTTGGAAGAGACTTCATGGGCCATACAGTCCAACCCTCTGCCAAGAAGCAGGAAATCGCATTCAAAGCACCCTCGACAGATGTAAACCTTTTAGGTTTACAGATTTTAAGATCAGTATGTAAAAATTCTATATATGACTGGTAACAACCAGACTTCTACAGTTTACTTCAAGTTAGAGAAACGTAATTAATGGTCTTTTGAGTCTATTTAGTTATTTTTTACAATTTCGATTTGCCTTTGATGACTGGCCCAAGGACATTCAATGAGTTTCATGAATTGATGCAGACTAGAAACTGGATCTCTAAAGATTCAGTCTAATACACAAACTACTATACAATGGTTCCATACTGGTTATAGAGAAGCACTACATATATCTCTAAGCTACTGCTGGAGCTCTATTCATCATCAGGAGGATGTGAAAGAGCTGAGACAGGCAGCTGTAACAGCCAAATGTTCTCAAACAGAAAGGTACATGACAAAGGGCCCTTCCAGACAGGGCCTATATCCCAGGATTTGACCCCAAGTTTTCTGCTTTAAACTGGATTGTATGAGTCTGCACTTCCAGATAATCTGAGATAAACAGAAAACCTGGGATCAGATCCTGGGATATAATGTCTATCTAGAAGGGGCCAGAGAAGCAGATGCTTTGAGTTTTACCTAACTGTGATAGGAAAACCTATCATGGGATTTTTCTGATAGTTGTTATTCAGAGGGACTCGCTTTTGTCTTCCTCTGAGACCAAGAGTATGACACGCCCAAGGTCACACAGTGGGTTTCAATGACCAAGTGTGGATTTCAACCCAGTCTTCCAGAATGCTACCTCAACCTCCAAACCACTATGCTACACTTTGTCTTACCTTAGTTTAAAGGAATTAAATTAAGTGCAAGAAACCATTTTAATGGATCGTATTCAAGCTCTGGCAATTCTACAATCCTTTCCCAAAAAGTGCGTAACACATGCTTCTTTCAAAGAGCATCTGAAAGATAGTGAAAGGTTTATTCTACAAGCATACATTCTTTGCACTGTAGAAGAAAAATGCTCCCAATTCCATGAAGGTAAGACAAAATGTTTGCATTATATGCCTTTACAAGGCTACGCTGAAAAATCTTCACACATAGCAGTGGCGGTAGCTTTTCCCCTAGCATAGTTTTGTGTTATTTAACCATTTCTCTGTTATGATTGATGTTTTTGATAAATCAAATTTATTCTGGCTCTGTCAAATTTATCTCCCTCTTGCAATCTCTTCCTTTCTTCCCCCTCCCCATGTCTTTTATATTGTAAGCCTAACACTTGTGTCTCCCAGCCATCTCATGTACAGCATCCCATTAATGTGGAGGCTCTAGAAAGAATAAGTAAAGGTAAGGGTTTCCCCTGACGTTAAGTCCAGTCATGTCTGACTCTGGGGGTTGGTGCTCATCTCCATTTCTAAGCCGAAGAGCCTGTGATGTCTGTAGACACCTCCAAGGTCATGTGGCTGGCATGACTGCATGGAGTGCCGTTACCTTCCCGCCAGAGCGGTACCTATAAATCTACTCACACTGGCATGTTTTTGAACTGCTAGGTTGGCAGAAGCTGGAGCTAACAGCGGCTGCTCACGCCGCTCCCGGGGTTTGAACCTGGGACCTTTCGGTCTGCAAGTTCAACAGCTCAGCGCTTTAACACACTAATTAATAATTACTCATAGTCTCTGCAGCGCAACCTATATTAATAAAAATGTCACTCAGGAATACTTCACCTGTCTGAAGCATGCTAAAGACAGAAAACTTTCACTCTGCCCCTTCCTGGTATTTCATGGTATAATCCTGAATGAAATAACTTATCCATACTTCTCAGCATAAAGAGAAGGAATGCAGAATGAAAGGGCATTCTTAGTCTATTGTGTAGCCAATTCTTGGAGGCAGGAAGGTAGTTAGTTTATGCAATAATGAAGGTTTTCAGAGATGCCTTTCAAATAGCAGAACAACTTACTATCCCAAATAACTACATTTCAAAGTTTGTTACGAAACATTGCAATTGCATATTCTGTTTCACTTGCTGGACAGCCAATTCAGCACACTGCTATATTTAATGTCAAAATAGTAAGTCTGGAAATCTAACCTTTCTATGCTCAAGCAAACTATCTATCATAGACCAAGCTCAAGTAAAATGTTCAGTTCACTGACTTCATGGGTAGTAATAATCTAAAGATTACATTTACCTAATTTGTTTCCATCTTAAAAAACAAAAAATCGTAATTAAATTCAGTGTCTTTCCCCCTTTCTATAGAGAACAAGAACATAGGAGCTAGGTGTAGGAGAGTATTGAAAGTATTGAGAGTATTGAAAACTGATGTTCACGCCGCTGGGAGCGATCATCCGGAGTTTCGGGGTGAGGTGTCATCTGTACGCAGATGATGGCCAGCTCTGTCACTCCTTTCCACCTGTCACTAAGGAGACTGTCCAGGTCCTGAACCGGTGTCTGGCCGCTGTGTCGGACTGGATGAGGGTGAACAAATTGAAACTGAATCCAGACAAGACAGAGGTCCTCCTGATCAGTCGCAAGGCTGAACAGGGAATAGGGTTACAACCTGTGTTGGACGGGGTCGCACTCCCCCTGAAGACACAAGTTCGCAGTCTGGGGGTTCTCCTGGACTCATCGCTGAGCCTGGAGCCCCAGGTCTCGGCGGTGGCCAGGGGAGCCTTCGCACAACTAAGACTTGTGCGCCAGCTGCACCCGTTACTTGGGAGGTCTGACTTGGCCACAGTGGTCCACGCTCTGGTTACATCCCGTTTGGACTACTGCAACGCTCTCTACGTGGGGTTGCCTCTGAAGACGGCCCGGAAGCTCCAACTAGTACAACGGGCAGCAGCCAGACTAATAACTGGGGTGGCTTACAGGGAGCGTACCACCCCCCTGCTAAAAGCCAGCTCCACTGGCTGCTGATATGCTACCGAGCCCAATTCAAAGTGCTGGTTTTGACCTATAAAGCCCTAAACAGTTCTGGCTCAATCTACTTGTCCAAACGCCTCTCCTCCTATGAGCCAGGAAGATCCCTAAGGTCATCTGGTCCTGCTAAGCCAGCTCCACTGGCTGCCGATATGCTACCAAGCCCAATTCAAAGTGCTGGTTTTGACCTATAAAGCCCTAAACAGTTCTGGCTCAATCTACTTGTCCAAACGCCTCTCCTCCTATGAGCCAGGAAGATCCCTAAGGTCATCTGGTGAGGCCCTGCTCTCGGTCCCGCCTGCTTCACAAGCGCGGCTGGTGAGAACAAGGGACAGGGCCTTCTCGGTGATGGCTCCCCGGCTGTGGAACACCCTCCCCAGAGATATACGGCAAGCCCCAACCCTTTTGAGTTTTAGAAAAGCCTTAAAAACATGGCTATGTGCCCAGGCTTTTAACGAATAAATGACAAAGACGACCCAGACTGTTATATGGATAAAGTAGGAAGATACTGGACGAACGGATTTTAAGCATATGTTTTATGTTTTATACTGTATTTAATTGGTTGTAATACATTTTTATATGTTGTTGTTTTTAATGATGTGTCAGCATCGAATTGTTGCCAATTGTACGCCGCCCTGAGTCCCTTCAGGTGAGAAGGGCGGGATAGAAATATTGGAAATAAATAAAATAAAATCAATTCAAACTCACCGCTTGGGAATAAGATGACTAGACAACTTTAAATGAACAACCTTTATCCTTGTTCTGGTATTATTGTGTTGCTAAAATGTGACTTTAAATTAACTGGAGAAAAAGCAGGACATAAATAAAAACACAGAATATCCAGGCATTTAAATCAAGTCACAGGCATAGTAGTTTGCAATATACTGACTAGCAACCCATTTGCTATGCGTATTCAAAAGAAACTGTGTACATTATTCTTGTCAAACAAGGAGATATCATACTTCAGCATACAGTATGATTCTGATGTCCATAGGGGATACATTCCATGACACACCCACCCCCATAAATATCTGAAACAGTGGATATAAGAGTAAACCCTATATTTTGACTATATTTGGGCTGTGGGTATGCCACAGAATTGCACTGGAGGTCTACAAACACTTGAAGAAGGGTAAGTGAAGTCTTAGAGATCAAATCTGTGGGTAAGAGAGTCATACCGTATTGATATCCTTATGCAATAAAATAATACAGAGCATAGAAAAGGTAGGCACTTTTCTGCTCTGAGAAAGATGAAAACCTCACCTTCTCAACCCAGAAAGGCTGTGTGGGCTTTTTACAAGTTATATAATTTAATATTTTTAAAGTTCATAAACATGTGAATGCAAACAAAGGTATGAACCAAGACATTCAACAAAGAAACAATCTTCATTGTGAAATATCCGTAGGGAAAGGTTCTACCTCAAAGGCTCTCTACCAGCTTCACTATCAGCCAAGGAGGATAACTGCACAGAAAGGAGAGAATCCCTCAAATGCACTGAAGGGCTGAGATCACAATGGAACATTTGTTACCAAAAAAGCACAGCTAGAGCACAGGACAGAAACACACTCTTTTCCCTACTCAGCATGAAATAAAAGGCAGTCTTAGTATGGCTGACTGAATCGCTTTCCTGAATGGATCTTTTCCCTGTGTGAATATTATCTGCAGGGGAACACATTTCTCCATAGGTATCTGCCCAGCTCTGTGAATGAAGAATGTACCATTTCTTTTTCGAAGTCAAACCCGCTTCCCCAGAGGATGAATAGGAGGCAGTAATGGAAATAACGGAGGGTTGGTCTTGCTGAGCTTTCCCTATCACAATGGGCCCCAGCAGGCTGCCTCACTCCTACTCCTGCAGCCTGCGGTGCTGCTTGGGGAAAGCTATTAGGCGGTTGACGCTTCTACATCTCTGCCCTCATTTACATCTTACACAAACAAAACCACAATGAAAATGGAAGACACATTCATTCCCTTATGCTTCAAAGTAGTTAATTGCTGGAGCATGAAATGCCAGCTCCATTGAACAAGGGTTCTGCCTCCACCATCAACTCTCTTCCAGAAGATTGTTTCTTGCTGTTCCAGGAGGAGACAAATTGGACTACCTGGTTCAAAAGATGTTCCAACTGAAATTTAAGGGCATAAAGAGGGCATATTTCTAGCACTACAAACAGACACTGTAATGGAGCACTCCATGTTCCTAATTCCAGATAAACACTGGAGTAAATAATATGGCAATACAAAACAAGCAATGTAAAGATCACATGAAGGTCCAGAATAACATATTGAATGGGTTTTTTGAGGTAGAACAGTGTGGAAGGCCATCTAAATCTGTTCCAAATTTAAACTAAGGGGAAAGTTCAAAAACAAGCAGTTAGAAAAATATACAAATTCACTGGCCACTAAGTGCCACAGAATATTAAATTAAGGCCATGGGATATTAGATTAAAGAACCAGCTAATGGCAGATATTCAATGATCAGCAGAAAATGTTCAGCACAAATCAATTAGTGGGTCATAGAACAAATAGACAAAATCAATCAGGCAGATTATCTAGCCAATTTGGGATTGATGAAACATTCTACTATGATTACCAAGTTTATTCATATTTTATAGCCAGTATGAAATCAGTCTGAAATAGTCTAAATATCCTGAAGGCACCTGATCCTGTCTAATCTTGGAAAGTAAGTAGGGTCAGCCCCAGTTAGCACTTTGATGGAAAACAGCTGGTGATATAGGACACCTCCTTAAATTATAGGTACCAACCCCAAATGGGGTCTCCTTAGCTCAATGTTAGGGTCACAAAAATTTAGCAAAAAAAAATTGAACACCATCTAGTGGCTTTTTAGACATTACACAAATCAGAGGTGTTTACAGTGGACTTGTGATGACTCATGGGCCATGTAGTCCCGTTCCATGTACTATTGTGGCAGATGAAGAGGAAAACTTGGGTTTCCCACCGTTTCTGCCAGATTTGGAGCCCTTGCACCTGCAAGATGTTTGCCCACAAGAAGTCAGCCAAACAAGCCTTGAGCAGAAATCTCCCCCATTTTCTCGCCGGGATTATTATAATCAAGATAGGGGCGCTCGAGAGGCAACTCGCCGGAGCGCCAGGATAGCTGCCAGACAATTAGCTGATTAAGTCTGCTTCCCTCGGGAAACTTTAAGGAGTCATGCATCTGGACACAGTATAGGTTTCGTTTCTTGTTCTCCAGAGAAAGTGTTCCTTGGCGGGAAAACAAGATCCTATATAGGTGTTTGCCCAAAAAGAAATCTTTGCGGAGTCAATTCGTCGGCTTGAGGAGTGAGATCGTGTGTAGACTTCGTACTCCAGTTCCCAGATCCCGGATCAAGTTTCCAGCCCAGCCTTGTACCATGGACTTCTATGGACTCAGTTCTTGATTCATGTTTGCCTTGTTTCAAGTTTGATCTTGCCAAGTTTCAAGTCTTGCCTTGCCTTGCGTTTTAAACCACGGACCTTGCTTCTCAGATTCAAGCCTTGTTTTCCAGTTTCCTTCGGATTTACCTTAAGCCTCAAAGACTATGGACAGTTCCCCACACTATTGCTTGCCAAATAGTGTGTGTTTCGGTGAAGTGGATTATAACTTTGGACTTTAATATCACATATTGGACATTGTTTTCCTGGACTATATTTGACCTTTCCTGAAAGGTCTACTTCTGAACTATATTCTACACTTGTTTTTATTGACTTTATATATTTCCCTAATAAAGATATTAGATAGATTCTGGTCTCTGCGCATGGTTATTGGTGTTCTGCAGCCTGGGTCCTGACAGTTTGACTCCGCCACCTAAGCACCAATTAACCTAAGACCAGAATGTCTACGGGAACCGGGGCGGAAGACCAACCGCTCAGCTACACCATTTCCAAGGAAGAATTCGACAGGATCCGTGATACTCTCCGAACACAGGAGGGTGAAATTCTGGGCTTGAAGGAACGTGGAGTGCGCCTCCCTGCCCTAGCGCTTCCAACCAAGTTTTCTGGAGAAGCCTCCAAGGTTCATGTTTTCCGTCGCCAGTGCCAGGCGTACATAGAAGCCCGCCAAGCTGAATTTCCCCACGAAGATGTCAAAGTGGCGTGGATTTATAGTCTTTTAGATGGACCTGCGGCCAATTGGGCGACGGCGCTGTATGATGCAAGTTCCACGCATCTAAGCTCCGCGCAAGGGTTCTTGAACCACCTTAGGAGGACCTGGGGAATCGAGGACAACGAGGAGGCGGCCGGCCATAAACTCCGGCGACTCCTTCAAGGGGACAGGCCGTTGTCCCGGTACATAGCCGAGTTCCGGGTGCTGGCTCAGAACACCGGTTGGAACGATATCGCCCTCAGAGGGCAGTTTCGTGAGGGCCTTAACTTCGAGATGCAGGAAGAAATTTCTAAGGTGGATCCCCCAGAGACTCTTGAGAGACTCATTAATCATTGTCTACGAGCCGAAGTCCTGCTTGCCAACAAAAAACAGTGGCTCCGAGGTCAGAGTGGAAGAGCCGGGGTGAGACCCCCCGCTTCTACCAGTATTCAACCACGACCAGTATGGAAATCTCCACCGCCAGCCCCAAACCCCATGGGAAGCGAGGAAGAACCGATGCAGTTGGGCAATGTGCGCCCCAGACTGGATGTTGCCGAAAAGGCCCGCCGCCAACGTTTGAATTTGTGTTGGTACTGCGGAAATGGGGGCCACCTCGCCAGAGAATGCCCAGCCAAAAGAAAGCCCGCCGCCCGCCTGACAGCGGCGTCCTCTGTGGAGCCGGAGACGGCCAAGGCGGCTGGGGCCAAGCCGGCGGGGGAAGCCACCGACCGGGCGTAGAGAGGCTCGCCAACCCGGTCAAAAACCCCACTCAAGAGCCGCAGACGGGGGTCCTATTTCTCCTAGTGGTCACGTTGTGGTCAGCGAAAAAGGGACCCGTCATGATCCATGCCATGATAGACTCAGGAGCAACAAACAATTTCATTGATAGAGAGTATGCCGACTCTCTGGGATTACAATATCACGATTTCAAGAATGCCCGAGTGGTGCAAGCTATAGATGGTCGTCCCCTAAAGAAGGGTCCAGTGAGCCAGTGGACTGAACCCACCAGAATGTGGATAAGGGAACATATGGAAGAGATTTCCTTCTTCGTCACCGAGGTGCCCCACTTCCCTGTGATTTTGGGAATACCATGGCTGACACTCCACGACCCAAACATCTCCTGGACCAACAGAGAACTACAATTTGCTTCAAAGTATTGCCAAAACCATTGCCTAGTAGCCAAGGTCTGCCATGTCACAGAGGCAGAGCCCATCATCACCTTGCCCAAGAAATATTCAGACTTCTGGGACGTTTTCAATGAAAGGGAAGCCGAGAAACTACCCCCACATAGACCCTACGATTGTGCCATTGACTTGGTGGAGGGGGCCCCGATCCCACGAGGACACCTCTACTCCCTGACTGAACCAGAGCAAGAAGCTCTCAGGGAGTTCATAGAGTCAAATCTTCGCAAGGGATTCATCAGACCCTCTCAATCCCCAGCTGCTTCCCCAGTGATGTTTGTGAAAAAGAAGTCAGGGGACCTACGCTTGGTTGTGGACTATAGAGCATTGAATAATATCACGAAGCGGAACCGCTACCCCCTGCCTTTGATCTCGGACCTCTTAGACCGATTTCGAGGGGCCAAGGTTTACACCAAGCTGGATCTCCGGGGGGCTTACAATCTAGTTCGCATCAGGGAGGGGGACGAATGGAAAACCGCCTTCCAGACCAAATTCGGATTATTCGAGTCCCTCGTCATGAATTATGGATTATCCGGAGCTCCCGCAACATTCCAGCATTTTGTCAACGATATCTTTCAGGATTATCTAGATCGGTTCTTGATCATATACTTGGACGATTTTTTGGTGTTTTCTAGATCACAATCGGAGCACGAGAACCACGTCAGAATGGTGCTACAACGATTGCGGGATCATGGACTATATGCCAAGTTAGAAAAATGCGCCTTTGATCTGCAAGAAGTAGACTTCCTGGGGTACCGCGTCTCGCCACTAGGGCTCTCCATGGACCCGGCAAAGGTTTCAGCAGTTTTGGAATGGCGGGCGCCAACCAACAAGAAGGAAGTGCAACGTTTCTTGGGGTTCGCGAACTACTACCGCAAATTCATCCCAGACTTTGCCCGCTGGTCTGACCCAATCACCAGCTGCATCCGTGGAAAACAGCCTTTCCGCTGGACGGAGCAAGCAGAGAAAGGGTTCCAACAATTAAAGAAGTTATTCACGACCCAGCCAATTCTACAGCACCCTGACCCTAAAACCCCTTTTGTTGTGCAGGCTGACGCCTCTGATGTGGCAATTGGGGCTATACTCATGCAACCAGTGGGAGAGCATCTTCATCCTTGTGCCTATTACTCCCGTCAACTAACAGCCCCAGAGAGGATTTACACTATTTGGGAGAAAGAACTCTTGGCCATAAAGGCAGCCTTTGAAAATTGGAGACATTGGTTGGAAGGGGCCAAATTTCCCATTGAGGTTCATACTGATCATCGAAACTTAGAGCACCTAAGGACCGCACAAAAGCTAAATCAAAGGCAGCAACGCTGGGCTTTGTTTTTTGAACGTTTTGACTTCCAGATCCATTATGTGACCCCGGCACAGACCAAGCAAGCAGATGCTCTATCACGGAAACCAGAGTATGCTGCAGGACGCAAAGAGACCTCAGAATCCCGATTGCTGCAACCCGAAAACTTTGCCACGCTCACAGTGGGAAACACCAAATCCACTCCAATTGAACCAACTCCTTCCAACCCAGAACCCCTTTGCGCTCAAGAAATTAGAGCCAGCCAGCAGGCAGATGCCTGGGCTCAAGACCAGATTCGCCAAGGATTACGTTTCCCTTTCTCACTTAAGGATGGACTAATGTGCTACCGGAACCATGTTTACATCCCTCCAGGCCCCGGCAGAGAAAAGGCACTTCGTCTGTGTCATGACAGCAAGCCAGCAGGGCATTTTGGGCTCTTTAAAACCATGCACTTGATTCTACGAGATTTCTGGTGGCCCAAGATCCGCAAGGATGTGGAGAAGTATGTCAATACCTGTCCTGTATGTCAGCGCTCCAAGACACGAAGGGAGAAGCCCTCGGGGCTACTACATCCTCTCCCCACTCCTTCTCGCCCATGGGAGATAATTTCCGCGGATTTTATCACTGACCTACCACCTTCCCTTGGATTCACCACGATACTAGTGGTGGTGGACCTTTTCACCAAGTTGGCTCATTTCATTCCCTGCGATGGCCTCCCCACGGCCAAGGAAACTGCAGATTTATTCCTTCAGCATGTTTTCAGACTACATGGATTACCCAAGAGTTTAGTCACAGACCGTGGATCTCAATTCACCTCTCGTTTTTGGAAAGCACTACAAAAACTATTGGGCATAGACTCTCGTTTATCTTCAGCTCACCATCCCCAAACGGATGGGCAAACTGAGCGCACCAATGCCACTTTGGAACAATACCTTCGCTGTTATGTAAACTACCAGCAGGACAATTGGGCTTCCCTGTTACCTCTGTCAGAGTTTGCTTACAACAATGGTGTCCAGGCTTCAACTAAAGAAACCCCGTTCTTTGCAAACTACGGCTTCCACCCACGTTTCTTCCCTTCTGTCATTGAAACCTCAGAAGTCCCTGCAGCAGAGGACTGGTTACAAGAACTTACAGCGGTGCAACAACTCTTGCACCAACAACTGGATCAAGCCAAGGAGGACTATAAACGCCACGCTGACGGCCATCGCCAGCCGGGCCCCGAGATCAAGGTAGGAGACCGGGTCCTATTGTCCACCCGCTTTTTGCCCTCCCACCGTCCTTGCCGGAAGTTAGATGCCCGTTTCATTGGTCCCTACCCAGTGGTGGCGCAACTTAACCCCGTGACTTTCAAACTCCAACTTCCGCGCTCCATGCGCATTCATCCGGTGTTTCATTGTTCCCTGCTCCTTCCGGCGGATGGGGTACGCCCCGATGTGGACCAGCCGGCCCCCGCCCCTGTTTTGGTGGACGGGGAGGAGGAATTCGAGGTTCAGGACATT
The DNA here is from genome assembly GCF_035594765.1 of Anolis carolinensis. Classification (NCBI taxonomy): domain Eukaryota; kingdom Metazoa; phylum Chordata; class Lepidosauria; order Squamata; family Anolidae; genus Anolis; species Anolis carolinensis. The sequence continues at coordinate 302,937,193 of NC_085841.1, forward strand.
TTGGATTCTCGCTTTCATCGCCGCCACCTTCAGTATCTCATTGACTGGGTGGGTTTTGGCCCCGAAGAACGCTCTTGGGAAGACGCTTCCACAGTCCATGCCCCCGATTTGGTCCGCCGCTTCCATCAGGCCTACCCTGCCAAGCCGCGGCCCCGCACCTCGGGAAGAGGGCCCATTTCGGAGAGGGGCCTTGAGGAGGGGGATAGTGTGATGACTCATGGGCCATGTAGTCCCGTTCCATGTACTATTGTGGCAGATGAAGAGGAAAACTTGGGTTTCCCACCGTTTCTGCCAGATTTGGAGCCCTTGCACCTGCAAGATGTTTGCCCACAAGAAGTCAGCCAAACAAGCCTTGAGAAGAAATCTCCCCCATTTTCTCGCTGGGATTATTATAATCAAGATAGGGGCGCTCGAGAGGCGACTCGCCGGCGCGCCAGGATAGCTGCCAGACAATTGGCTGATTAAGTCTGCTTCCCTTGGGAAACTTTAAGGAGTCATGCATCTGGACACAGTATAGGTTTCGTTTCTTGTTCCCCAGAGAAAGTGTTCCTTGGCGGGAAAACAAGATCCTATATAGGTGTTTGCCCGCAAAGAAATCCTTGCGGAGTCAATTCATCGGCTTGAGGAGTGAGATCGTGTGTAGACTTCGTACTCCAGTTCCCAGATCCCGGATCAAGTTTCCAGCCCAGCCTTGTACCATGGACTTCTATGGACTCAGTTCTTGATTCATGTTTCAAGTTTGATCTTGCCAAGTTTCAAGTCTTGCCTTGCCTTGCGTTTTAAACCACGGACCTTGCTTCTCAGATTCAAGCCTTGTTTTCCAGTTTCATTCGGATTTACCTTAAGCCTCAAAGACTATGGACAGTTCCCCACACTATTGCTTGCCAAATAGTGTGTGTTTCGGTGAAGTGGATTATAACTTTGGACTTTAATATCACATATTGGACATTGTTTTCCTGGACTATATTTGACCTTTCCTGAAAGGTCTACTTCTGAACTATATTCTACACTTGTTTTTATTGACTTTATATATTTCCCTAATAAAGATATTAGATAGATTCTGGTCTCTGCGCATGGTTATTGGTGTTCTGCAGCCTGGGTCCTGACAGGACTCTGCAGAAAATGCTTTATCAAACCTTGCAAATGCTGATGTAATCAGCAAATGTTTAATTTTATACCTGTTTTATACCTATCTTACGGTCATCTACAAATTTCAGACTTGAAAAATGTTTCTTGCTGAAACCATAGAATCCACAAAAATACCAATATACCCAGAGTTGCGTAAAAATTTCTTGGATGGAAAGGTGGAGCAAGTGGGGAAAGTTTAAGAAATCCTACTGGCAGGAATTGACAACGAAACCTCTGAATATTCATTGACTACGAAATTCATGGGGTTGCCATAAAGTAACAGGCAACCTGAAAGCACATACATGTATGAAGTCAGTGTACATCCACTGGTTCAACAAGAATACAGGAGACCACTTTGCTCAATCATAAATGTTCTATTTTCAGTAACTCCTTCTCTTTCCTTGAAATTCCCTATTTATACAATGGCTACGGTCATTTACAAAATTCAGAATTGAAAAATCAATGATGTTTTCTGCTGAAACCCCAGAATTCACAAGCACATGAAATGTATAAAAAGCATACAAAAAAGGACCAAAAAAATTCTGAACCCAAGAATTTGTTTTGAATACCAGAATTGTATGGAATTGAAATGTATTTCCACATATGAATCTATTCCCAGATTTCCGTTTTGGCAACTAGGCTTCAGGTACTGTTCTAATGCTTTAAGTTTCAGGGCCAAATTGTCAGTTTAGGAATGAAACTGTTATTAAGCAAACACATTGGCTAATGAAATAAAGAATCCAAAATAACTCTTCTTTAGTCAAATCTCTTTTTCAGCATAACATAATTTTAAAATAGGAAAGAAGACATTTTATTGGCACTATGGTTAAAAAATAAGGAATATGAAAATCCTTACTGATCAACTATTAAGTCATAGAACTATCTTCTGTACTCCCAATTCAGAGTACCTTTGGCAAAAATATTAATAGTCAAAGTGCTCTGTACTTTTAATATCTTAAGAGATCTAATGGAAGCTCTGGTTAATAGTGTGTAAGAATTTACGTGTATATGTATGTGTATATGTATGTTTGTATATACACACACATACATATGAAGAGATAATAGAGGACCACAGAGACCCTCACGATTGATACTATTCTCAATTTAAGTAACTGATAAGGCCCAAATTTAACCAGCTAGTGTGATTACTTAACCTATCAACAATTTGTCAAATTAAAATCAAATCAAGCTCTTAAATCATTTCTAACAGCTTAGAGTCAGAGGGAAACAAACAGTGAAAATTTTGAAAAACACGAAAAACCTCAGAATGATTAATCTTTTAGATCTTAAAATAAAAGTAAAAAATTGTTATCTTTGCAGACTGGCCAAGACACTTGTGAAAGAAAGGGGTATTTGTTCATGTTGACTGTAAGAAGCACTTACTCAAAGTCTTCAAATTCTAGATCATTTCCTTCTACAGAAGGACCTGTATTCTCAGAGGTGGAAGCAGAAGATGAAGAAGACCGGAGACGATTCTGCTGATATCGCATGGAGCGCTGGCGAATACTATCTCTGCGTGAAAGATACTGGATCATTCTCTGAGCATAATAAGCAGCAGGAGACAACCTGAGAAAACAAAAGGTCACTATTATCTCAGAAGCAAATCTCACCAAATAAATTGGGGCTTGCTTTTTGGCTGAGCACATGTAGAACTTCAGCTTCACTATTCAATCTGTGAGCCAGAACAGAGACATCTTTCCCACTTTCTGAACTTAGTTTATCAATAATTTGATTATAATGGACATAACAATAATTGAACAACACTTTCCAACTAATATTAGAAGAATTGAGTTTCAAGGGTTGTTTGTTGTTTAAAGAGATCACATTTTTTAAAATCTGGTCCAGTAGACAATTATACTTTGCTAAAAGGCAAAAGAAGTGCTTAACTTATATTTGATTAAGAACATGAGATAGTCAGGCTAACTCACAATCCCACCAACAGAAGTTTTTGGGAACAAGATATAAATAAAGCACTTGAGGATTGTGAAGTGACAGAAAGTTGTACTCCAATATAGAGAAAATTGAATTGAGTAGTTTTTAATCTTAGATCCTGTGTAACACATCAGTTTTTCAGCATAAATTGCTTCTAAGTCTATACAATGGTATAATAATTCTTTACACAAACAAGGGGCACACGTATAATCAGGATATCAAAGATGGGAAATTGTATTTAGATAAGGTAGCCAGATGACTAGCACTATTACTATGCAAACCAGATAACCTCTGGTCTGTATCTATGGCCTCATCCCAGAGAGTCCGCGTCATTCAATCCATATCCACTTTAAACAGAGAAACAGCGGTGCAACCAAAGCCAGCCTGCCCAGGAGCTAGCTACAGGAGACTTGATGTAGCAACTGCCCAAACTGAGGAGCTAACTCACGGTACTCAAACTTTGCTGGAATATTTATAGTAAACGTCAGCCCAGGAGGTACAATCAGCAACACTTCTGCAAGTAGTGCCTAGGTTGGAGCAGGTGAACTCCTCATTAGTTCCTACTGTTTTATACTGCACGTTAAACTGTATGCCACCCAAAAATCACGCTACAGGGAGGAATAAATGTTTTAAGCAATTAACACATTTTGTTTGATTGCAGAGACTCTCCTTGAATATCTTACGTTTCCAATGGGGTGCATAAGGTCTTGCTTTTCCAGTGGCGCATAAGGGGGTAGGCCTGAGAGTGGAATGGTAGGTTTCCAGCTAGGCCTTTATTGGGATGGATGCAGAAACTCTATGGGCCAGATTAGGTCTAGCTATCTCCTGCTGCAACTTTGCATTTAATTACAAAATGCTGACAAAAAAGCATCTTTCAAGAACTTCTTCTATACACTACAAAGAAAATGTTTATCTTAAATTTCTGACATGTGACATTTCAAAAATAATTGTCGGGAAATTTGTTTGCTAGTTTTAACTGAAATTTCTCAACATTCTCTAACAATTTTCCATCAATAGTTAATTTTCATAATTTCTGATTATGTCAAAAAAGGTAACTGCTACCTTCATTTTCTTTCGAGCTAATTTATATCAACTACAATGCCTTTTTCACCAAGCATTTTAAACATGACTTCATATTTTCTATGTAATGATCAACTACTTTTTCAGTAAGAATATAATCCATTTATGCAAAGCAATTTTAATTTCTCACACCATCTTTTCATAGATCAATCTTCACTTAGTCATCCATCTATTCTTCCCTACTTTACTTGTTTCTATGTGGGATTTCTGTGTCTGTGAATTAATACACTTTATTTTTTTCCCAAATCTACAATAGTGATCTTTTTCAAATCACAAATAGTGAATTTGCATTTTTCAAAGGGATCTTCCATCAGTATAATTATAATTTAATTATCTATCTATAATTAACTTTTAATTTTCCCAAAGGGTTTTTTTTTGGCAAATCCCACTTACTGAATTCAGAATTTCCACATCTTATTCAAATCCAAGATATAATCAAAACTTCAGACTTATTTGCATAATTCAACTCTTCCCCCATTAATAAAGCAGATTCTCAATCCCAACCTTACCAAATTATATGCTATGCTTCTAATTTCATTAATATGACCTAGAAAGGTCAAGTAGCCTGTTTTGCTTTGAAAACATCTGTCCTCTATCAGTTGCACTATCAAAATCAGAAACTGCATAGCCCAGGTCACAAAATTTAGAAATATGCATAAATATTAAAGATTCTTGATATATAACACAAATCTCTCAAGGAAATGTTCATGTTTGTCCCAATCAACAGTGACGTAGTAAGTACAAACAATAGAAGCAGCTGTATGAACACATATTTATACAATCACAAACAGAAGAGATGAAAGAGATAGGAAAGCATAGGTAACAAGGAATGTGTGGGATCAAATAGTATTACACAGGCATAGGTTTGATTTCAAATGGGGATGAAAAGGAAGTCTGGCCAAAGATGTTTCAGTAAAAGTAGGTTTTGAAGAGGGAGATGCAATTCCACATGGAGTTTGAGAAATGAGTTTGAAGAATTAAAGAACCAAAACAAATTATTTTCTTCTTCTATCTACATCAGGGGTCCCCAAACTAAGGCCCAGGGGCCGGATGTGGCCCTCCAAGGTCATTTATCTGGCCCCCGCCCTCAGTTTTGTAATATAATATTTTTATATCAGTTTTAATAATATAATATATTGTATATACATATAATATTGATAATAATCTTATGTTATACAATATAATACTAATAGGAATAAAGTAAAGGTTTCCCCTGATGTTAAGTCCAGTCATGTCTGGGGGTTGGTGCTCATCTCCATTTCTAAGCCAAAGAGCTGGCATTGTCCGTAGACATCTCCAAGGTCATGTGGCCAACACGACTGCATGGAGCGCCGATACCTTCCCGCCGAAGCGGTACCTATTGATCTACTCACTTTGGCATGTTTTCGAACTGCTAGGTTGGCAGGAGCTGGAGCTAACAGCGGGCGCTCCCGCCGCTCCCCGAGTTTGAACCTGGGACCTTTCAGTCTGCAAGTTCAGCAGCTCAGCGCTTTAACGCACTTCACCACCGGGGCTCCTTACTAATAGTAATACAATATAATAATATTAATTACTAGCTGTGCCCGGCCACGTGTTGCTGTGGCAAAGTATGGTGGTATGGGAAATAAAGTATTGAGGAATTGGTGGTAGTTAAGGTAAAGGGTAAAGGTTTTCTCCTGACATTAAGTCCAGTCATGTCTGACTCAGGGGGTTGGTGGTCACCTCCATTTCTAAACCGAAGAGCCGGCGTTGTCCGTAGACTCCTCCAAGGTCATGTGGGTCAAAGCAGATAATATAAGATTATAAATGGGTTATATAGCTGTGTGGAAGGGCTTTGAGTCTACACTGCCATATAATCCAGTGCAAATTAGATAATATGTGGAAGAGGCCTAAGTGAGGCCTAAGTATGCCTGTCCCCTAACTGAACCCTGGCTGTCCCTTGGCTGAGTTGGTTGCTAGGAGACCAAGTGGGCAGAGATTAGCCCTCTAGACTGGTAGCCATTGGATAAAAACAATTATTGCTCTCCCTCTAATTAGGACTTTATTTTTCTTTTCTTTTTTTTTGTTGTATAAACCTAGAGGCATGGATGATGGGTTGTGTTGTCAAATTTCGAGGTTGGGGGGCCTGTAGTTTTGTTGTTTTGTGGGTTGCCGTGATGCCATCACTCATTTATATATAGAGATATGTTATATATTACATATTATATAATAGTATAGTGGTATAGTTCAATATAGTAATATATAATGCTAATATTGTGTTATGCTAATAATATATTGTATGTAAATACAGCTGCTTTGAGTCCCCTTCGGGGTGAGAAGGGTGGGATATAAATGTAGTAAATAAATGCAGTAAATAAATAATTAATTTTAGACTTAGGCTCGGCCAAAGTCTGACATGACTTGAAGGCACACAACAACAACAACAATCCTAATTAACTTGACTATCTCATTGGCCAGTAGCAGGCCCATACTTTCCTTTGAAATCCTAATAGGTTTATGTTGGTTAAAATTGTTTTCATTTTTAAATATTGTATTGTTCATTCATTGTTGTTGTTGTTGCACTACAAATAAGACATGTGTAGTATGCATAGGAATTTGTTTGTATTTTTTTTCAAATGATAATTCGTCCCCTCAATAGTCTGAAGGATTGTGGACCGGCCCTCTGCTTAAAAAGTTTGGGGACCCCTGATCTACATATACCTTTTTGCCTATCTACTATTCTTTGCTGTTTGGATACATGAGACCATCAGTGATTCAATTTCTCCTTACCTAGCGGGATCAGGATAGATTGGATGCTCCCGGGATCCTGCACCATCATAACGTGATAGTGAAATGAGTGAAGACTCCAGAAGCCTCCTAGAGAAGAAAACACATCATTTTATTGGCAAAATTAAGCTATAATCATCCCTTAAATTCAGGTTTTTATCCTAATGTAACTAGAAGAATTTGCCATTTTTTTCATGCTTATTTTAGCTTCATATTCTTGAAAGTTATATAAGACCAGCAGAACTCCACTGTACTTTGACATCTGTTAAAAATAATCACACACTTTTCCTTTTATTGCATGTTTTCATATTTTCGCCAAAAACATTCCCCTATAATGCAGGTATGGGTCAGGAACTGAAGTGAAAACGGGGTTTGTTACTTCTCAGACACTAACACCCCCCCCCCCCCCCCAGTGCTTACTTGAAATAGTAACATTTATTGCACACATACATCTGCATACAACACATAGTGGGGAATCACACGTTCTCCATTCATTTCCCTGTTCATGCAAAACTAGTCCTGCCTCTTTCCTGTATGTACAATGAATGCATCTATGGCTGATCCTATCACCTTCCTTGCATGCCAAACACTTGGAAGCGGGAAAGGAAATGCAACTGAATGTGATTTATAGTACATTGAGGTGTTTTTTTTCCTATATAGAAGTGCTTTCAAGGTATAAAATGGATAACATTTACGGTAGGCCTCAGTTTACATAACAGGCAGGATGAATCAGCAAGTAAATTAAGTTACTTAGCACTATTTATGCTTTCACAAATAATAATACAAATTCTAGATTTTTCATCTATAGAAATGTAATGACAATAAATTGCTGCCACAGGGATTCTTCTATATGAAGCTTTTTTTCATGTCAGGAGCGACTTGAGAAACTGCAAGTCGCTTCTGGTGTGAGAGAATTGGCCGTCTGCAAGGTCATTGCCCAAGGGATGCCTGGATGTTTTTGATGTTTTCACCATCCTTGTGGGAGGCTTCTCTCATGTCCCTGCATTGCGCTGGAGCTGATATAGGGAGCTCATCCATACTCCCCGGATTGGATTCAAACTGGCAACCTTCAGGTCATCAACCCAACCTTGAAGTCATCAGTCCTGCCAGCACAAGGGTTTAACCCACTGTGCCACTGCGGGTTCCTATGAATGAAGCTAATAGTCTATTATAATCATTTTGTAAATTCCTCAGAACTAAAATGGAATTAAACTTATTTGGTTTGGATGAAATTTCTCCTCTCATATGAATCCCGCTAGATCTTTTTGGGAAGGCTATTCTCTATGTACTGCAATAGACAGAATTTTGAAGACAAGGCTTTCTTGATAGATGGACAATTACGTAACAGATTTCTCAGGGAGAATCGTCTTTGTGTAGTTTTAGATGTGCTGCTAAAACATCTTTATATTCACATATCTTTTTATTAATTTATTGGATTAAATTTATATCTATTCCAAAGACTTTTATCCAGATTTTTATCCAGTTGCGGCTTCCATCAAATGAAGCAGGAGCAATTTTTTAGTGTCTGCTCCAGAAGGTTATAGGACTCCATGGAGCAAAGTAGAAGATGTGTGGGGGGAAAGGGTGTTGCAAGAGGAGAAAGGACATTTGAAACACAGCCTCTTCCTCCCCCCACACTCATCTTTTCCTCATAGAACTCTCCTCCCTTGGATCTAGTTTTCCGTCAGCAGATAGACATAACCAAGATAAAATCAATTGCTTTCCCATCACCAACATTGATCAGCTATAATGTTGGCTAATAATTCTTTATTATACTCTGCTTCCAAAGTCTTTTTAAAAAAAGGAAATAAGTAACACAAGCCAACAAGTATTTTATCAGATATAATTTTAGGCCATTTTTTCTCTATCACATGTAGTTTTTGTGATGAGGCTAATTGAATGATTAATGTATTTACACACTGATATCAATAGAATCTAATGGATATTAATGTGCAAATGCATTAATTATTCGATTAGCCACATCACCAAACTACATGTGATAGAGAAAAAATAAACACAGATCTGAATTCAGCACAAAAAAACCTCTATAAGAATGACCTATCATTATATTTGATGAAAAATATTTTTGGTTTGTGTTACACAAATATGATGCAGTAGTCATACAGTAGTCCACTATAATTTACCATTTGTCATATTTTAAAAAGTTGATGTGATGGGGGAAAAATAAAGACATATTTAAAATCAGCATAAAATTGATTTAAACTGTGCTACTCTCATTTCAGATTATTACAAAAAGTTTGAGTTTGTTGGCTTGTGTAATTTGTAAAAATGAACAGAAAATAGAATAATAAGTATAGAAGACAGCAATCTTGTATCCTTCAGAAATTTTGAACCACAGCTCCCATAATTTAGTCACTGACCAATAGCTATTCTGTTGGGGTTTATAGGAGTTATAGTCCAAATATGCAGAGCACATCAGATTGCATTTTTCCTGCCAGTTACCTAAGGAAATTTTCTTACAATAATTGAGCATAGAAGTATGTGGCTAATCTTTAATGAGGCTCTATGATAGATAATATATTGCTTTATTTTAAAAAGCAAAGATTTGCCTAGCTGAGCAAACTTGACATAATTGAAGAATCTCTAGATTTCAGTGTCAAGAGGTCACCCGCATGATTAAAGAATAATGTCAAATTAATTGAGCTGATTAGAGAAAAATAAGAATTTCCTTAGCAAATGGAGGTTTCCCCCACAAAACAAATTCTAGAAAAGAAATGCCCATGTACAAGAGGCAAAAAAATGGCTTGTAGGTACATCTAATTAACACCAACTAGACCGCACACTTTTGATAGATAGGGCTGTCAATTTTGTTGTTTTATTTTTTCATACTGCCATGTATGTTAATGACGCTATGTAAATAAATCAACAATATTATTAAAACATTATTATACATAACAAAAATGCCTTAAAGACATCAGAATCGAGTTGCACTTTACAGAGGTCAGTGAAAGAAGAGAAATAAATGAATAGTGATGTATCACCACTGTTCAAAGTGCAGGACATAACGTAGAGGCTGTTCATATAGGAAAAAGAAAGCTTCTTATCATCTTTACTTTTAATTATCAAATGAGATGTTGCCATATAAGCCAATGCTAGTTGATTCAGAGAATTAAAACACTTTCCCTCAAATGAAAATTGCTCATTAAACCAAGAGGAACCTGGGGAGAATCCTCCTCCTTTCTAGCTCATCTTAATTTGATCGGCCACAAACGTCAAAAATCCAAAGGACATGAATAACTAATAAATAACCGATAAATCTATGCCTCGTGTTCTTAACGTCAAGTACATTCTTTTCTTTGTCCAAAATGATGGCAAAGTCTTCCTCCAAATTTAAGTCATTCTAGGAAAACAAAAGTTAAGGATATTGTTGATCTTCCCTTCCTTGTTTTTTTTTTTTTTAGTACTTTAATTCTAAAGTATTTGCCAAGGATGGAATAAACGGTCCCTTTATTGCCTGCTCATTTCACACTCAAAACACATTTTCAAAAATGAGTGGATTCATTCCAGAATGAAAAAGTATTTAATAAACTTCAACATCTAAATTATGAAGGCCTTACTCTGCCATGTCTTCCTGTCCTGAGCACTTCTTCTCAGTGCTATTTATGTTTCTAAATATCTTCCCTTCTCAGTGCAGTCTTTGATCTCTAAGTATTTATTTATTGTATACTTATTTAAAGTATTTACATTCCATCCATCAGTCAAGCAGAGTGACATATAAAAGTTAATTTAAAGTTTCTTGACCTCAAGCTTACAATTTGGTATGATAGGACATGCAAGAAAAATGGAATAGCATTGGTGGGAGAAATTACCGTATATACTCAAGTATAAGCTGACACGAATATAAGCCGAGGCACCTAATTTTACCACAAAAAAACTGGGAAAATGTTGACTCAAGTATAAGTCGAGAGTGGTAAATTTCAGAAATAAAAATAGATACCAATAAAATTACATTAATTGAGGTATCAGTAGGTTAAATGTTTTTGAATATTTACACAAAACTAATTTAAGATAAGACTGCCCAACTCTGATTAAATCATTACACCCATCTTCTTCAATGTAAATATGCTTATGTATCCTTTTTAATAATAACTAGCTGTGCCCGGCGACGCGTTGCTGTGGCGTTGTCTGGTGGTGTTGGTGAGAAATTTGAGCTAGTGGTGGTATTGAATGTCTGTTGTATGGTTGTCTTTATGTTTAGTATGTATTTGGTTGTTTGTGTATTGTGAAAGTGGTGAAAGTAGAGGGGGTCTTTGTCCCTGTGTAGTATTGTATAGTATTTATACGTTGTCCAAGTGTTGTGAATGCTTAGATTGTGTCCTGGTGCATAGTAGAAAGGGTTGGGGTGGATGACCCTTAAGGGTGTCTCCAAACTATTGGACTCTATACTTCTATTGTTGTTGTTGTTATCATCATGATCATCATCTTCATTATCATTATTATTATTATTATTATATAGTGGGTGGATGGCCATCTTTCAGGAGTGGTTGGATTGTGTCGTCTTGGATGGTAGAAGGAGGTTGTACTGGATGATCCTTAGGGGTCTCTGCAAACCTTAGTGATATTGTTATTATTATTATTATTATTATTAAGAGGCTGTATGGCCATCTGTTGGGAATGTTTGGATTGTGTTCTCCATGGCAGGAAGGGGTTGGACTGGATGGCCTTTAGGGGTCTCTCCTATATCTGTGACTGTAGGATTGTATTATTATTTTTATTGTGGAGATTGTGGAGATATTGGATGGCCATCTTTCAGGAGTGTTTGGATTGTGTCCTCCTGTATGGTAGAAGGAAGTTGTACTGGATGATCCTTAGGGGTGTCTGCAAATCTTAGGATTGTATGTTGTTGTTGTTGTTGTTGTTATTATTATTATTATTATTATTATTATTATTGTTATTATTATTGAGAGGTTGGGTGGCCATCTGTTGGGAGTGCTTGGATTGTGTCCGGCATGGCAGATCGTGGGAGGTGTTAGCTGGCCCTGATTGTTTTGTGTCTGAAATTCCTCTGTTTTAAGTGTTGTTTTTTATTTGGTGTTCTGATTTTAAGCTTGTTAAAATATTAGGGAGTCAGATTGTGTTGATTGTCATGGTTCATAGTATATATTTAAAAAAATATTAAAATGGGTTGGATATTCTAGAACGTTGGATAAGAGAGAGTGTAGTGGAGATAAATAATATAAATAAATAAAGTGTGTATATATATAATTATATATATAGTATATAATTGTATATCTTGTAGAGCTTCTGTGTGTCTTTGTGGAGTAGTGTAGAATGACTGGTGGCCGGGTTTGCTTCTCTTTCTTTCTGTTGTGAGAGATGATGGGTGGGCGCTAGGACCCAGGGGACAGCTTTTTCCCATTGCCTGCCTTTCCTCTAGCCGGCGAGCTGGATTGTTCTGGTCTGGCTATGAGGCTTCTCCTTCCCCCGGGCATGGCTCCCCGCGTCCATGGTTCTCTCCTTTTAGTGAGGGAAAGTGGGTGCTGCCATTGTTGCTCTCGTGGTCAGGAGAAGCAGGAGGAGCAGGGAGAGTGCGGTTAACATGCTGGTCATGGAGGAGGCCTGAGGTTCTGCTGTAGGTGAGACGTGTGGGGAGGGAGGCTGGGAGAGAGATGAGAGGGAGGTGTGTGCGCAAGAGGAGTTGGGTGAGTGAATGGGGCGCCATGGCGGGAAGCGCTTTGTGCAAGCGTAGATGGTGTGTTGTGGGTTTGTGTGATTTTCTGTCCGTGTGGAGGTGCGTGACGTGATCTTTTGTTGTTTCAACCTTAAGGCGTGGATGTTGTATTGTGTGGTTAAACTGCTAGGTTGGGGGGTGTTTAGTTTTGTTGTTTTGCTCGGCGCCGGGATTCCATTACCCCATATATATATATATATATATATATATATATATATATATATATATATATAGGGTAAAACAATACATGTAATAATAATAATATCAGAGTGAAATAAATGTATTAATAATAATAAATAGAGTAAAATAATAAATGTAATAATACCAATAATAACAGATATAAATATATAAATGTACCATATATACTCGAGCATAAGCCAACCCGAATATAAGCCAACCAGGACCCTCACCCGAGTATAAGCCAAGGGGAGCTTTTTCAGTCCTAAAAAAGGGCTGAAAAACTCGGCTTATACTCGAGTATATACAGTAAATTAATTTGGTACAGGCTCTTCTTCCCCTCAAAGGCCAAAACAATGTTGTTTAGGATATGGAAGGAGCGGTTCTCATCTGCTGATGAGACCCAGGCATAATGGGCCTATTTTGGGCTGCTTTTCTCTTTCTTAGAAGCAGCTGAAATATGGCAGGAGGCGATATTTAAATACCATAAGACTGCCTAAAACACCAAGATTCCTCTTTTCACCTCACACTTGTTACATTCCCCCCCCCCTCCCCTTTTAGAACTTGTTACCAGTTCTCAAACAATCCACCTCATGTTAGTCCACAAGCACACTATTTTTCCATGTAGGTTTTTCTGTTCATAAAATTTAGGATGTCTAGTCACAGCTGGAAAGATTTTCATTGATGGCAGCTGACAAACTAACCACATATGCATGAAATCCACCAGGACTCCTTCTTCCAAAGGCAGGATTATGAAAAAAAATTGTACTCTCTCATTTATCTTAGCCCTAAGACAATTATGGCATGTTACATATTTTTTCAAGGTAACGTATTTCCTCCGTTCACATAAAAAGATGTATGGGATCTCAAGCCTAGATTCTTCTTAGATCCCAGCTATTATGCACCTACATACTGAGTAATCCTAAAGAAGTTTCCACCAATTACTTACTATTGAAGATTCCTTTTTTTAAGTCTTCAAGATACAGCCTATTATTTATTTAGATTTATAATCCAACTTATCCCTGAGGACTCAAAGTGGGCAACATTTATAAAACATTATCATTAAAAATGTATGCAAACATGCTACTAAAATAAACCCCACTTATCATTGGCCTCTGAGGACCGGTTTATAAGATCAGCACACTCAAATAGTAGTAAAATGTTCCTGAATGACAGCACTTCCAAGGGTGGGGTGGGCAATATATATTTGAAAAGGATGCAAATATTTGAGGAAACATCAAAATATGTACTTCCCCATCACCAAGAAACCCCATCAAATACAAAAGTATCATATCGAGAAAAGGATAGTCTGAAGCCCTCTCATTGGCACTTACAGTAGAGTCTCACTTATCCAAGCCTCGCTTATCCAAGTTTCTGGATTATCCAAGCCATTTTTGTAGTCAATGTTTTCAATATATCATGATATTTTGGTGCTAAATTCGTAAATACAGTAATTACTACATAACGTTACTGCGTATTGAACTGCTTTTTCTGTCAAATTTGTTGTAAAACATGATGTTTTGGTGCTTAACTTGTAAAATCATAACCTAATTTGATGTTTAATAGGCTTTTCCTTAATCCCTCCTTATTATCCAAGTTATTCGCTTATCCAAGCTTCTGCCGGCCCGTTTGGCTTGGATAAGTGAGACTCTACTGTACTTCCTAAAAGCATCCTACTTGAAGGAAGCTGTATACTGAAATGCAATTCCTCTACAACAAGCTAAAAAGCTAAATTAAGAAAAGTGTTTAATCTTTACATAATACTTGAGGGTGCTCAGTTTTTCAAAGGCACAGAATTAGGGAACAATGCATGCCTCCTGGCACAAGAGGCACCAGCCAAACTTTGCCTGCCCTAAATTCAGAAGAAAACCTCAGTGCATTCCTGATGTTTTCTCTAACCATGCTGAAGAGAAAGTGCCAAACTGATTTTAAACCTCTGCATTTTCACTTCTGCTAACAGCCCTGTAAAAATATCAAGAGAGACAAATACACAGTACATATCAAACACATTAATGCAAAAAAGAGCTAGGGATACAACAAGAAGAGAAGCAAGCCACATAATTCAGAAAGACAATATCCCTATACAGTACTCCAGGTGATAACATGTAATGTTTGTTTCTAAAGCTAATACCAACGTCATATTAGTGGAAATACTTATCCAACCTTCACTTATCCAACATTCTGGATTATCCAACGCAGTTTGCCTTTTAGTTGTCAGTGTTTTTGTAGTCAATGTTTTCAATACTTTGCAATATTTTGGTGCTAAATTCGTAAATACAGTAATTACAACATAACGTTACTGTGTATTGAACTGCTTTTTCTGTCCATTTGTTGTAAAACATGAAGTTTTGGTGCTTAATTTGTAAAATCATAACGCAATTTGACATTTAATAGGCTTCTCCTTAATCCCTCATTAACCATCATTTTCCCTTATCCAACTTTCTGCCAACCCGTTTATGTTGGGTAAGCAAGACTCTACTGCAAATGTTTTCAGGTCAGATACTCAAGGTGCAATAAAAGCACATTGTAACAGTCTAATAAATGAATTCAATAATAAATATGCCTATAGAATTGAAAAACCAGTGACCTATAAATGTTTTCAGAAGTTTTCAAGAAATCTAGTCTTGCTTTATTATAGCTTTGATTTTGTTCTCTTTAATCTGCAAATCTAAAACTTGTCACAAATCTAATAACTAAAGAAAAAGCTATGTGACGAACAAGTTGCTTTTTAAAATATATTTCGCTCCCAAAATCTGCAAGCAGAAAGTGGCACCAATTATAATCTAAGGTTTGAATTCTTTATCAAAACTCTATTTATTAAGCCAGAGTTGTCCAAAAGCAGGGAGCAGAAATATCAGATCATTTTTGGATACAGATGATGCTGCACTTTAGATTTTAATATCCTTCACTATTATACCTAAAGTAAGAAGACTTAACAGGAGTTGCTGTCCAACATCATACAGCCCACCACACATTCCCCATCCCTGGATTATCTTGAGAGTGACGTAAATATTTCAAAATTCTATATTAAACACACTTAAACGAAAGGTGGTCAAGCAACCTCAGGTACAGGCAATGATGTGATTGCCAGGTTTTAAGGTTTCCCAAATATATTTTTGTTACGGAAGTATTTTAAATTTGATACATCAAAATTAGCCAAATGTATGTAAAGTACTTGAAAGTTAGATAAATAAATGAAAATTTAATTATTCATGAAAAATTATTAAAATTCTTCCTACTCATTCAAAGAGAATCATCTCCTCATATCCGATCATTACACTTAACATTCATATAGAAATTAACTTTACAACGTAATTCATTCTAATATTTAACTCTAGTGAAATAAACTGATACCACTACATTCTGTTGCTGATTATATTGAATCTAGTAGTTTCCCACAAAATTTTGACAGCCAACTATGATTTTAAAAACATATACACAACCAAATGCTAGGGAGCAAAGTGTGGACACATGAGAAGAGCTTGGAGGGCTTGCTTGTAGCCCAAAACTGCACTTTGCTTACCACTACATTCAACATGGCTTCAGAAACAGAAGAGCAAAAAGAAAGCAAATGTAGTAAAGTCTCTATTCTATGCCCAAGCAGAAGCATAGAAGAAATGGAAGTGTGTGGAATTTAGCTCAAAATGTAACCAAAGAACAAGTTTCCAGATCTTATAAATAGAATAGTATGTTTGAAAATATATAACCAATAACTTGCTGAAATTTCAGAAGCCAGAGGAATGGCATAGTAAGTTTTCCAAGTCAGAATTCAACTGGATACTTATGCTAATGGAAGGATGATACTGGAAGGGGAATTTCCTCCACCCATGCAACATCTTCAAGATTTACTCCAGGAGGCTGGGAAGCCCTCCAAGCAGTGTTCTAAGTGTCATAATGGGGAGGGGAAGAGAGAACTCTAGTTGCAGAGAGTGTTTAAGGCTGAAAACTACCAGCTTCTGTAATGATTTTTCTGTACTCAATTTGGGGTTCTACCATAATTGTTTGGCAGCAGGATTTCCAAAAATGTTTCTTCTGTTCTTCTTAAACACAAAAAATAAAATCAGAGTGGAATAAGACAAAAATGTCTGAACCTGAACACATTATACAAGGATATGACAGATGGTACTGTTTTGCTCAGTTTATGTAATGTATACAGGATGTAGTACTTACTGTGTTTCTGCGACACAATTTTAATTGCCTTCAGTATTTTCAGTACATAAAGCCCTAATATAGCACAAAAGAGAAGCACCTTGACATTTGTGTCTCTATAAACACTTAACAACAGCACCTAGAATTAATACTTTTCAGTCACAAAAAAGCAGGTCCAAGAAAACACATATACCAAATGCTGGGTGATACATTTATTCTGAGCAACACTGCAGTGCATGTGTGGCGGGGGGGGGGGGGGGGGGAATCAAACTAACATGATTCATTTGTGCATACTCTTCTCTGAAAGCTTTTACCTGGCTTTTACCTCTTCAAGTCTGAACTGCCCAGATCTACAATAGAGGAACACTAGAGAGGCTCATGGAGTTGTGAGCTGTCTAGACAACATGAAAATTGCCACAAATGACATGTGAAGCACAATTAGTGAAGTGACTAAAATTTCCATTCTGTTTCTCTATGTTCCAGGAGAATCACACGTTAACATCCTCCAGATTGTCAATCAATGTCCCAGTGATAAAGATAAACTCTGCATGCTGAGAGATGCTGTAGACCTATCTTACTAAATTAGCCTGTGATTTTTTTCTTTTCCTTTACTATCAGAGGTATTAACTGCCATCTGTTCAACACTGCTCAACATTTTTTTTTACCTTCCAGGTATTAATACCTGTGGGAAAGACTTAGCCACTGCCTCTATGTTACTTCATATTATTCAAGGACTGTAAACCTAAGCTCTTGCTGCAAACAGGAGAAAGGGACCTGCAATTCCATTTAGATTTGTAATGTTGTTTTTTAAAAAACACATTTTCCTCTCTGAACTTCTTGTTACCCAAAAACAGTGTGATCAGAATGGTAAAACAATATATTGGGATTAAAAACAACAAAACATTTGTAGGTGAAAATACTAAGACGCTAGACATTCTGTCACGCTGCAAGGACTATAAAAAGCACCTAGGTGCCCCCAAACATCAGTTTCTTGACAAAACTAGTCAGCTCATGCCAAAAAAGAGGCAGCCAACATGAATACCCTCCTATGTATTTTTCCTTTCTATCCAAGCATTTTAAAAGCAACTTCCCTGTGACAAGGCTCTAAGACGCCATTCCCTCTATACCTGTCAATCTTCCCTCTGCTATGTACAGTACTTGGTAACCTTAAGCAAACCATATTCTTTCTCTCGTTTGCTTTTGTCGAAATGCAGTATGAGGTATATTAATACAGATTTAATATACAACATTATTGTAAAAAATAGAACTAGAGCATGCAAGTGAAGTGCAGTCAACCCTCCACTTTTGCTGGTGTTAGGGGCACAGGTCTCTTATAAAAAGGAGAAACTGCAATTTAAAAAATTGCTAATTTTTTATCTATGAGAATACCTGTCAAGAAATGTCTAGGACTTCCAGCTTGACTTTATTGTCAGGTTTTACTGTAAACTGACCATAGAATCACTCTGGAGAAACTAGAGATTCTTAAGAGAGGTACTCTTTTGAAATCCAACATAACTGAAGGACGTTGACCATAGACTCACACTGGATAACCAAGAGATTCCTTTAAAGGACACTTATCAAATCTGTGAATAATCAAATCTGCAATAGCCGAAAACACAAATGTGAAGGGATGATTAAACTCAGCATCTGAAAGCAATATACACAATTTTTGTTTATTACTTATTCAATGTGAAATTGAAAAACAGACAATGATGCTCATTGTGGGTTATCACAGTCAGTTCAAATGCAACAGTAGTTTAGCAATAACACAGTAAATTAATATGACATAAATTCAAGGCAGTGTGATAAACAATGTGGGTCCTCCAAATAGTTTGGACTTCCATTTCTCTGACCATAGGGTGTGCTATTTGGGAATTCTGGGAGTCTCACTTATCCAAGCTAAACGGGCCGGCAGAAGCGTGGATAAGTGAATATCTTGGATAATAGGCCCGGGCTGTGGCGCAGGCGGGAGAGCAAGCCAGTGCAGTTAACTGCAATGAATCACTCTGACCAGGAGGTCATGAGTTCGAGCCCCGCTCGGAGCCTATGTTTGTTTGTCTTTGTTCTATGTTAAAAGGCATTGAATGTTTGCCTATATGTATAATGTGATCCGCCCTGAGTCCCCTTCAGGGTGAGAAGGGCGGAATATATATACTGTAAATAAATAAATAAATAAATAAATATAGTAGTTTCAAATACAACGTTGGGGAGCCAAGATATGTCTTCAGAAAACCATGGAAAGAACCCATAACACCATTAATCATATTAAAATGGTAAGCTAGCATTAACATCTGCACCAATCATCAGAAGTCTGATATTGATTTCAGTGCTTTGTATACAGAGTGCAGAAGTCTAAATTAAAGGCTTTGTCCAACTGAAATTCTATTCACAAGAGACCTGTGCCCCTAACACCAGCAAAAGTGGAGGGTTGACTGCACTTCACTTCAACTCTTCACTTCAACAAAAAGTGTTTGCTTAAGAATCTCGAACACTCAAATATTTCTTCATGCAGAAAGAGCTTATTCTCATTTCAAAATACTCTCTAGAAAGAGCTTATTCTGCTTTCAAAATATTCTACTACAGGGAACTGATTTCAGCCACCTATAGGAAACAGTATTAAAGAGACTCGTATGCAACCCTTTCTCATTTGAAAAAAAAATAGAATATGTAAAGTATACGTGAGAAAAAGAACAAACTACTACAAGCAATTTATATTTCAGAGTTTGGCAATATTATACCAAAAGAATACATATATACTGACAACATCCAGAGAACCATTAATGGATACTGAATAGATAAAATATACAATAAGACCCAGACCAAGAAGAATTCAACAACAGGCTGTAGTGCTGAAACAAGTGAGAGAATTTTCTCCAATAATGTCACTGAATTTTCTCAGATAATCTCACTGTGGATAAACACATCTAGATTTATCTCTGGATGACCAAGGAAGTCCAGTGATTTTTGTGCAACAGAAATAATGCTTTCAGAAGTGGTGATGCGGTAAAATACAGTGCCAGAGCAAGTCTCAAGAAGGGCATTCAGTAGACCAAGCTGAAGTATAAGAGGAAGGTCAGTGATCATTTCTATAGTAACAATGCAAGACAGGTGTGGCAGGGGATTCAACAAATGACTGACTGTAAATTAAACAATGACATTCCTGCTGAGGGGGATGCTTCATTAGCAGAGGAGTTGAATCACTTTTTTTGCCTGCTTTGAGGCAAGTCCACCAGAGGTAGCTGGAATTCAGCCATTGGACAATTGCCGCTCCCACCTCACTACGGAGGAACATGAGATAAGGCATGTTTTGAGGGCTGAGAATCTTAGATAGGCTGCTGAACCTGATAGCATTTCTGGCTGGGTGCTTAAAGATTGTGCTGACCAATTGGCCAGTGCTTTTACTGTGATTTTTAATCAGTATTTTTCTCAATGTATTATTTATCTTGTTTGAAGGCCTCTATCATTGTTCTGTTACCAAAAAACGTTCCCTACAGATAATTTTCATGACTACAGACCAGTGGCACTCACTTCTATCATCATGAAGTGCCTTGCAAAACTGATCTGCAAGCATATCATTTCTTGCCTTCCACAATCAGTGGATAAACATCAGTTTGCATATAGAGCTAACAGATCGACAAGAGTAAGCAATAGCCATCATGCTCCACACTGCTCTGACCCACCGGAACAACAGGGGAACTCTGTGAGGATGCTGTTTGCAGACTTTAGTTCCACGTTTAACACAATCCTCCCACATAGCCTGGGAGGATATCTGATTGTCATATTCAATCTGTTCTTGGATTATGGACGTTCCCAGAGGATTAGTTTAGGTAATCATACCTCTTCAGCTCTCACTCTCAACATTGGGACACCTCAGGGATGTGTGTTGAGTCCTCTGCTTTATACTTTGTACGCATATGATTGCACCCCCGTCCATCATGGCAATATCATTACCAAATCTGCAGATAATACAACAGTGGTAGGGCTTATCTCTGAAGGGGATATCTGCCTATCGGAATGAGGTGGATCGGCTGATCTCGTGGGAGGGGGAGGGAGGGAAAAAGGGGAAAGGAAGAAAGGTAGGAAAAAGAGAAAGACGAAAGAAAGGAGGGAGGGAGAAAAGGAACAACAGGTAGTTAGGAAGGCTAGGAAGAAAACTGAAAGAGAGAAATATAGATTGGAAACAGAGAGGGAAGGAATTCAGAAAGCATGGCATAGTGGTTTGAACTTCTATGGCTCTGAATTCACTGGATGATTTTAGCCAAGTCACATACTCCCAACTTCAGATGATGAAAATCCCCTTTGAATATACCTTGACGGGAAAACTCTGATAGGGTTGCCTTAGGGCCACCCTCAGTCTGAAATAATTTGGAAGGCACACAACAATATTCCTAATTAACTTGACTATCTCATCAGTCAAAAGAAAGCCCCACACCCATTGAAATACTGGCAAGTTTATGTTGGTTAAAAATGTTCTTCATTTTAAAAAATTGTATCGCTCTTTCATGTTTTTTGCACTACAAATAAGATATGTGCAGTGTGCATAGAAATTTGTTCATATTCTTTTCAAACTACAGTCCAACTTCTCAACAGTCAGAGGGACCATGAGCCAGATCTCAGCTTAAAAAAATGGGGACACAATCTAGATCATTTCATTAAACAGTCAAAAGGAATGGTGCAATTACTAATAGTCAGCAAGGTTTCCTGGGAACAAGTTTGTAACAGTCCCCGAAGTTCAATAAATAGCAGCTCTGCTAAGAGGCAACAAGGATAGATAGGAGAATGTACTAGCAATTGAAGATTCCACTATTCAGTTATTAGTTGGAAGCCAAACTGCCAATATCACTTCCAACAAATTTCTCTTGCATTGCCCACAATTTCATCAGCCAGAAGGTGGAAGAGGCATCAAGGGAATTATCTATTTTACATCTGATCCTAACCAATAGTGACAACCTCGTCGGGGGAGGCCCTCCTCTCGCTCCCACCACCGTCGCAGTCGCGGTTAGTGGGGACGAGGGAGAGGGCCTTCTCTGTCGTGGCCCCCCCGCTCTGGAACTCGCTCCCCAGGGAGGTCAGGCAGGCCCCTACCCTTCTCTCCTTTCGGAAAAGCCTGAAAACATGGCTCTTCCAGCAGGCCTTTGACAACTGATCTAGTAAGATTGACCTGTCGCCTTCCACTAATAGTCCCGTGTGTATGCTTCTCCTAGCACTTTTGATGGCTATGTCACTTTGGATAACCACTCCTCCCTGATGATATCAACATAACTAGCACTTTGGCCCAGTTTCCTACAGATCTTATCCATGATTTTATCATTATGTATTGTATATGTTTTTATAACTTGTTTTATCGTTGTCTGATTTGTTTTACTGCCTGTTTTTATATTGTTGATGACCGGGCTTGGCCCCATGTAAACCGCCCCGAGTCCCTTCGGGGACATGGGGCGGGGTATAAGAATAAAATAATAATAATAATAATAATAATTATTATTATTATTATTATTATTATTATTATTATTATTATTATAGGGTAGAAGTAGCAGGATCCTTAGGTGGGAATGACTATGTTCCCCTGGAATTTGTTATACAGTGGAATGGATAAGCCAAGCATCATTATTATAATCAGACATACACTCTAGATTTTAAAAAATATGATTTCTGTGACCTTAGGGAAATACAGGGTGTGATGCTTTGTCCAATTCATGGAGTTTCCTAAAAGTGAAATATTGAAAGCATAATTTCAAATAGCTCTAACTATGAAGGAAAATGGGAGGAGTCTAAAGAAATCAGGATGGATGACTAAAGAACTTTCAAGCGAGCTAAGATTAAAGGGATATTAAACGGATATGTACAAGAACTAGAAAGGGGAAGAAATAATCGAAGAGGAATGTAAACAAATAGCAAACACATGCAAGTCCAAAAAGCTGAAATGCAGATTAAGCTCAGGCTTGCTTAAAAATATTAAAACAGGATAATACACTGCCTCAAAGTACAGTAGTCTAGGGTTAGGTGAATTTGTACCTGCCTATAGAGTTGGCCCTCTATACTTGTATATTCCTGAATTTCAGGGAGCTGGACTAAATGTTCCTTGCGGTCCCTTTCAATTCTATGATTCAATATTTTTTAGAGTTTCTCAAATTCTAAACTGCCATGCACCTGCAAATATAAACTGCCTGAATGCAACAGGTGAAAACTGTGGACTACAATGGTAAATGCTCAAGACTATGTGCCATCTTAGGGAGAAAAGAAAGAGTGCAAAACCTATGAACTATCACACCCTGTATTCATTAAGAGGAGGTCACCTATGGCATCTCCCTGTGATTTACCATGTTCACATTCCAGTCAGCCTCTGGGACCTGGCAGGTTTGTTCCATCTCTGCAATGTGATGAGATTTCAGCTTTCAATCCTTCTTGAAACAAAAAAAAGGGGGGGGGTGAAAGGGAAGGAGACTAGCAGCACTTTTGCAACTAGCTGATTTTAACAAAAGCTATTCCAGGTATCATTCCACTTCTTCAGATACACTAATGGTACAGAGATGCAGGGGAGTTCCCAGCCTGCAGAGTACTACCGTGTTTCCCCGAAAATAAGACAGTGTCTTATATTACTTTTTGCTCCCAAAGATCCACTAGGTCTTATTTTCAGGGGATGTCTTATTTTTCCATGAAGAAGAATTCACATTTGTTGAACAAAAAAATGAACATTTATTATATACTGTACAGTAGTTGTCATCACAAACCAGCATAACCAGACAAACTGTGAATCCTATCAAGAATTTCTTGCTACTACCATTATTTCCATGTACAACAATCTATGGTACGTACATTTACCAATCCTGCCTGCTCTGGTGTTCTATTTGGTGGTCATGCTTCCAAACAAAAACTTTGCTAGGTCTTACTTTCAGGGGAGGTCTTATATTTAGCAATTCAGCAAAACCTCTACTAGGTCTTATTTTCAGAGGACGTCTTCTTTTCGGGAAAACAGGGTATCACTACATTCTTGCATAAGCATCTGCCTTGAACTTACAAAACCGGTAGGGAAACACAGATAACAGAAATACAAAAAATAGGTAACAGTGGGTAAGTCCTAAACTTGAATAGTCTAAATACATTTTTTTCAGATGTTAAACCATTCACATATACTATGTTTCTTAAATTCACAATGTCTTGCAGCTCTATTTTTAATCTAGAAAAAAATTATACTACAGAAAAAAAGTTAATCTATTTTAGTTGCTGCTTTCCAAAAGGTCACACAACTGATACAAAACTGATTTAATAGGACAACTTAATTGTTGAGGAAGCTATTTATATTGAGAAATATTGGAGCAATACTATTTTATGGGGGGATGAAACTAGTATCCATTATGGAAGATAATCTCTCTTATTCATTCCTTCTTTGGCTGAATTTTTAAAAATGGGATCATATATATTGAGGTATACATATTTTCTATTGTCTTTCTTCCTTGCATTTCTATTTTTCTCTCTGCTTTCTTTTTCCTGAATGTATATTACATTGATTATAAATTAGATAAGTCTGTGTTAAAATAAATAAATAATTCAGAAAAACAATGAAAAAATGGGTCAGTTATATCACTTAAAATTCTGGAGTATTCAGTTAAATGAGCACACATAAAAATAATTAGAATGCACATTGGCAACTCAATAGACCAGAATGGCTAAATTGAAGAAAGCCAAAGTCATCACTTTTCCAGTTAAACTTGTCACGTCAAGCCTTAGCTGTCTCCCTCTTTCTGCTTCACACAGAAACCTGCTGGGTTTAAGGTCCCCAGATAATTGAATCCCAGAGCTGGAGATTTTCCCAGCCCAAAGCTCTGTAACAATGAACAAATAACTAAATCAACATGGCACATTAAATGGAGATTTAAAGTGTTGGCTTTATAAATAGACAGAGAAGTAAAACATATGTAAAGTTCTGCCCGTTGCAAACTGCCTCTCTTCAACCTACCAGTTTTATATTTCTTCAAAGTATCAAATTAGCATCATATTAAGGGGCTAACATATGGATTATTTCATATAGTGTGCCAAGAAATAGGCCATGCTGATTTTATCTGTTGAAATATGAACTGTGTATTTAGTCAAACATTTTGAAGATCCATATCACCCACAAAATAGCTTTGCCTGAGAGGCTCCCTGGCCCCTTGTTTAATAGCCTTTCAAAGTGTTTAATAATAATTTTATTATTATTGCTTATTAGCTGTAGTTTCAAAAGCCACCCTGGCAATGCGTTGATAGGTGATCATCATCATCATGACAACGGATGTAATATTTAAAGGTGTTGAGATGCCTATAACTGGAAGTAGACAAAAATAACAAAATTCCTGTATTTAACCGTTTTATTCATAGAATCAAAGAATAATAGAGTTGGAAGAGACCTCATGGGCTACCCAGTCCAACCCCCTGCCAAGAAGCAGGAAATCGCATTCAAAGCATCTCCGACAGATGACCATCCAGCCTTTGCTTAAAAGCTTCCAAAAGAAGGAGCCTCCACCACAGTCTGAGGGGTAGGGTTCCAGTGCTGAACAGCTCTCACAGTGAGGAAGTGACGAACTTCACTTCACTTTATTTCTTAATTAGTCGCTCTCCACCAGTGTGCTCCGAGCGACTTACAATTTAAAATATCATTCCACAATATAAAAACATTCAACATAAAAACAAGCCTGCTCCCTCCTCCCTGACTTCCCCTCACATATTTGTACATGGGTATCATGTATCCTCTCAGCTTTCTCTTCTGCAGGCTAAACATGCCCAACTCTTTAAGCTGTTCCTCATAGGGCTTTGCTCTACAGACCCTTGATCATTTAGTTGCCCTCCTCAAACTATGAGGGTGGAATGAAAAGTAATGCCTCCACCTTCGTTACTTGGGTTTGGAAGGGAATATTTTAATAAATTAAAAGCAGAAATATTCCTTATAATGTGCTCTTTAACTACCACTATTCACTTTTCCACATAATCACCAGATAATTGGATACATTTCTGCCAACGATGAACAAGTTTTCTGAAGCCGTCACGGAAGAAGTCAACACTCTGTTTCCGCAACCAGGGTCTCACAGTACCCATCGTGCACAGATTTTCCGATAGCCAAGCAAAGCAGTAACGTGACCCACATGTTCTTGTGAAATGCCAATTATGCTTGAAATTTATCCCTGAGTGATATGACGATCGTCCTGAATCAATCTATCAATCTTCTGCTTGTGAAACTCGGTGGTTGCTGTCACAGGACGTCCAACTCTTTGTCACGCAAGTCAGATGCTCCCACCTCAACATCTTTAAACTTACTCGCCCAACAATGCACAGTACTCACATCAACACAATCACCATAAACAGCTTGCATTCTCTGATGAATCTCCTTTGGGGTGACACCTTCTGCTGTCAAGAATTCAATGACTGCACGTTGCTTAAGTTACATTGATTGACCGTCTACTCAGGGTTCCATACTTCACACTTTAACAACATAAACATTCAATGCTAAGGCTTCTCGCCAAATGGAACTGTAGAGGAGAGTCTACTGAACAAGCCAGTACCTGCTGCATACCAGTACTGCCATCTGTTGAGGAGTTACGAAGGTGGAGGTATTACTTTTCATTCAACCCCCATACTTAATATCAGTTTAGAAAGTTTTTATACAGATCTTCTCTTCAAGATACTTTCTTCAGACCCCATTAGCCTCAACAGTACTATGATGCTTTCACTGTGGTACAATTAATATAATACGGCCCTTGTGCCTTGTAGTTTTGCCTACCTTCATCTAACAAAATATGTTCTCTCCAGAAATTTTCTATGTCCTCCAGTAGATTCTATTGTATGATTCCAACATAAGCTACCAAAGTTTTCATGGAGGCCCTGGCAAATTCCTCTTAGAGAGGGATACCTCTCTAAGAATTGTCCAGATCCTCCAGGCAACTCTATGGTAACTTCCTGAGGAAGTCATACATTTCAATAGGAATCACTATTATCCACAGTTTCCTGTTTTCACAATACATTCAGAAATGTATCCCTGCAGGTAAAGGGACACTTCCAGGAGGATGGCCTACTGGCAAGTGATGGGGTGCATCTCACACAAGTAGGAAAACCTCTTTTTGCACACAGACTCACAAACCTTATCAGGCGCACTTTAAACTAGATCCACTGGGGGAGGGGAACAACAGCCTGGCAAACACTGTATTACCCACGACCACAGGGAACCGCCAAAAGGCTAAACGGAGGGCTGCACAAACACAGCAAGGACCAAGTACAGAGAGCACAATAATCCCAAATAAACAGCTCGAGGGGAGGTCACAGGGGCTTACATGTCTTTACACTAATGCACAGAGCATGGGAAATAAGAAAGATGAACTCCAACTCTTAGCACAGCACCACACATACAATGTCATAGGCATCACTGAAACCTGGTGGGATGACTCCCATCACTGGAATTTAGCCATTATAACCTCTTTCACAGAAATAGAACAAAGGGGAGAGGAGGGGGAGTAGCTTTATATGTCAGAAACAGTTATGTTGCAGAAGAAATGCAAGACTGTAATCCGGGAAACCAGCTTGAAAGTATCTGGATAAGAATCAAGGGAACCAGGACTCAAAAAGATCTTGTCGTGGGTGTCTACTACAGACCTCCGAGTCAGGATGAAGGACTTGATGAAGCCTTCTGTCAACAGCTGACCAAACAGGCACAAAGAAGAGATATAGTAGACATGGGAGATTTCAACTATCCCGATATCTGCTGGAAAACAAACTCGGCCAAGAGTACAAAGTCCAACAAATTCCTCACTTGCCTTGCAGACAATTTTATGGTCCAGAAGGTAGAAGAGGCAACAAGGGGATCAGCTACTCTTGATCTAATCTTAACAAATGTGGAAGACCTGATCAATACAGTCGAAGTGGTTGGATCCTTAGGGGCAAGGGACCATGTGCTCCTGCAGTTTGCCATACAAAGGAAGGCTGAAACTAAGACAAGACAAACATGCATTCTGGACTTTAAGAGAGCTGACTTCCAAAAAATGAAGGAATTACTGAGCGGCATTCCATGGACGCCAATATTAAAAGACAAGGGAGTTAAGGATGG
This sequence comes from Anolis carolinensis, assembly GCF_035594765.1. Lineage (NCBI taxonomy): Eukaryota > Metazoa > Chordata > Lepidosauria > Squamata > Anolidae > Anolis > Anolis carolinensis. The sequence goes on from NC_085841.1 coordinate 302,965,164, forward strand.
ATGGGAGTTTTTAAAAAGTGAAATACTCAAGGTGCAAATGCAAACAGTGCCAACAAAGAAAAAAAAATAAGACAAGTGCAAAGAAGCCAGAATGGATGTCCAAAGAACTTCTAACCAAGCTAAGACTCAAAAGTGACATGCACAAGAAGTGGAAAAAGGGAGAAATCACCAAAGATGAATTCAAATGTATAGCCAACTCCTGTAGGGAAAAGGTTTGCAAGGCTAAAGCGCAAAATGAGCTCAGGCTTGCCAGGGACATAAAAAACAACAAAAAAGGCTTTTTTACTTACATTGGTAGAAAAAGGAAGAACAAGGAGGCGATAGGGCCACTGCGAGGAGAAGATGGGGTGATGGTGACAAGAGACAGGGAAAAGGCAGAACTACTTAATGCCTTCTTTGCCTCGGTCTTCTCACAAAAAGGAAGTCATCTTCAACCTCAGCAACATGGAATGGACGAAGGATTGGGGGAAATTCAACCCCAAATAGGGAAACAAGTTGTCCAGGAACACCTCGCCTCTCTAAACAAATTCAGGTCCCCAGGGCTAGATCAGCTACATCCAAGAGTACTGAAGGAACTAGCAGAAGTTATTTCAGAACCACTGGCAATTATCTTCGAGAGTTCTTGGAGAACGAGAGAAGTCCCAGCAGATTGGAGGAGGGCGAATGTGGTCCCTATCTTCAAGAAGGGAAAAAAGAACGACCCAAACAATTACCGTCCGGTCAGCCTCACGTCGATACCAGGCAAGATTCTGGAAAAGATTATTAAGGAAGTGGTCTGCGAACACTTAGAAACAAATGCGGTCATTGCTAATAGTCAAAACGGATTTATCAAAAACAAGTAATGCCAGACTAATCTGATCTCTTTTTTCGATAGAGTTACGAGTTGGGTCGATACAGGGAATGCTGTGGATGTAGCGTACCTGGATTTCAGTAAGGCCTTCGACAAAGTCCCTCACAACCTTCTGGTAAACAAACTAGTAAAATGTGGCTAGACAAAACTACGGTTAGGTGGATCTGTAATTGGCTAAGCGAACGAACCCAAAGGGTGCTCACCAATGCGTCGTCTTCATTATGGAAAGAAGTGACAAGTGGAGTGCCGCAGGGCTCCGTCCTGGGCCCGGTTCTGTTCAACATCTTTATTAACGACTTAGACGAAGGGTTAGAAGGCACGATCATCAAGTTTGCAGATGACACCAAACTGGGAGGGATAGCTAACACTTCAGAAGACAGGAGCAGAATTCAAAACGATCTTGGCAGACTAGAGAGATGGGCTAAAACTAACAAAATGAAGTTCAACAGGGACAAATGCAAGATACTTCACTTCGACAGAAAAAATGGAATACAAAGATACAGAATGGGGGACGCCTGGCTTGACAGCAGTATGTGCGAAAAAGACCTTGGAGTCCTCGTGGACAACAAGTTAAACATGAGCCAACAATGTGATGCGGCAGGTAAAAAAGCCAACGGGATTCTGGCCTGCATAAATAGGGGTATAGTGTCTAGATCCATGGAAGTCATGCTACCCCTCTATTCTGCATTGGCCAGACCACACCTGGAATACTGTGTCCAATTTTGGGCACCGCAGTTGAAGGGAGATGTTTACAAGCTGGAAAGCGTCCAGAGGAGGGCGACTAAAATGATTAAGGGTCTGGAGAACAAGCCCTATGAGGAGCGCCTTAAAGAGCTGGGCATGTTTAGCCTGCAAAAGAGAAGGCTGAGAGGAGACATGATAGCCATGTATAAATATGTGAGGGGAAGTCATAGGGAGGAGGGAGCAAGCTTGTTTTCTGCTGCCCTGCAGACTAGGACACTGAACAATGGCTTCAAACTACAGGAAAGGAGATTCCACCTGAACATCAGGAAGAACTTCTTCACTGTGAGAGCTGTTCGGCAGTGGAACTCTCTCCCCCGGGCTGTGGTGGAGGCTCCTTCTTTGGAGGCTTTTAAGCCTAGGCTGGATGGCCATCTGTCGGAGTGCTTTAAATGCGATTTCCTGCTTCTTAGCGGGGGGTTGGACTAGATGGCCCATGAGGTCTCTTCCAACTCTACTATTCTATGATTCTATGACTCTATGACACATTACTGTTGAAACAAACCTGAAGATTCCACTGGATTGAGAGAACACAGTACACTAATTAAATTAGTACGTTGTTATTAGTCCTACTGGAGGCACACAACTCTGAGCACTTCTCCCTCTTAATCAGCCATGTCTAGCTATCTTTGCTGGGTCATCTATTATACAGCATGACGATTCCTCTGGATTCCATGCTCTTCAGGGAGTTTGGAATATTTTTCATACACTGTGGTCATCCAATATCAGCTGGACAGATCTGTAGCCAGAGCTTATTAAAATATTTGTTGTTAACATGTTCTGATTTCCTTTTTGTTTTTCAACAGGAACCCTGTTTTGACACAGCATCTAGCATGTAATTGCTTCTTATCTCCACTGCCTAAGACTTTAAGACAGACTGATCTCAGTAGAAAAAAGAAGCTACTCTTCATGAATCTAAAAGTTATTATGTTTAGAGAGTGTTTTGGAAACTGGACCTTTTATATCAGGGGTCCCCAAACTAAGGCCCGGGGGCCGGATGCAGCCCTCCAAGGTCATTTACCTGGCCCCCACCCTCAGTTTTAGACTTCACCTCGCCCAAAGTCTAAAATGACTTGAAGGCATACAATACCAACAATCCTACTTAACTTGACTATCTCATTGGCCAGAAGCAGGACCACACTTCCCATTGAAATCCTGATAAATGTATGTTGGTTAAAATTGTTTTTATTTTTAAATATTGTATTGTTCTTTCATTTACTAATACTGTGCTATGGTAATAATTGAATATATTGTGTATACATATAATATTGATACTAATATAATGTAATGCAATATAATACTAATAATTATACAATATAATAATATTAATTATACATTATATATTAAATGTAATATTACTAATATTATGGTAGTGGTATAGGACAATATAGTAATATATAATGCTAATATTGTGCTATGCCAATAATATAATATATTGTATGTACATACAACCTGCAAGCCGCTCTGAGTCCCCTTCGGGGGTGAGAGAGAGTGGGGTATAAATGTAGTAAATAAATAAATAAATAGTTGTTGTTGGGGTTTTTTGTTTTGTTTTGTTTTTTGTTTTGTTTTTTTGCACTACAAATAAGACATGTGCAGTGTGCATAGGAATTTGTTTGTATTTTTTTTTCAAATGATAATTCGGCCCCTCAACAGCCTGAGGGACCATGAACCGGCCCTCCACTTTAAAAGTTTGAGGACCCCTGCTTTATATGCTGAAATGTATGTAAATTCTAACTCAGGTAAAAAGTAACAAGGACAAGATTTGTGCTTCTGCCTTAGACACACTTGAGTAACCAGATCTAAAAGGAGTAGTAGTTTAGGCATTAATTCCTCCTCCCTATCATGACAACATACCAGAATGGATAAAGAATTAATATAATGTCCTCTATTAGTCATTAGGAAAGTGAGGGAGGAGCAAGAATAAATTTTCTTCCACCGAAACTCAACAACAAAAGAAATCTAAGTAAAAGGGCAGAAGTAGTGGAATGGCAATAGCATTAGTGTTCCTAAAATAGGAACCTACAGTGGGTGCAAGAAAGCTTGTTTAAAGAGAACTCCTGAACAGAAGGATGAGTCAAGGAGGAAACAAATGGAAGACTACAAGCCTGTATTTCTTCCATCAGCACTGCTGTAATGCAGTTAACGGTGGACAAAGGAGCACTTTATTGCATACAGAACCAATACCGGTTAGCTTATTTCTTTCCAAGATGATTAGTGGCACTTTCAAAATGTGTTTATCTGTTTTTAATCCTATTTCTGTAATTTTCCATCTCTGATCAAACACAGCTAGTTGTACACACCACTACCATATGAAAGGACAGGCAATGTTTGAGTGCAGGTAATGTACAAACATTCTGCAGATGAAATACAGTATATTAGGATTACTACCAGAGATTCAGATTACCATCCAATAACTCCAGTGGTCACAGAGACCCAGAATGGTGTAGTTGTTGGGAGCACTTGTCTGCAATTCTGGGGATACTTCAACAATGCAAATCCACTGAGTGGCCTTGGACAAGTCTTGCTCTCCCTCAAAGAAAGGTTAAAAACAAACCTCCTCAGAAAAAAAAAAAACTTTCAAGAGAAACCCATGACAGGCTCACCTTAGGGCAGATCTGCACAACCTCTGGCCCTACGAGGTGTTTGGGACTCCAACTCCCTTCATACGTTCTAGCCAACCTGTCTAATGGTCAAGAATTCTGGGAGCTGAAGTTCAAAACACCTGGGTTGTGCAGGCTTTAGGCCTGCTTTAGGCTCACCATTAATCAAAAGCCTGCTTTAGGCTCACCATTAATCAAAAGCAACCTGAAGGCACACAACAACAACAAAATTATACTTGCCACTTTGTGACATTTTTATAGCAATCACAACTCTGAAAGGGGGCAGATAGAGAGGGCAGTACAACAAGAGGAAGGAAAAACAATAGAAAAACAATGGATTCGAGATGTTTCCAATTAACAAAACCATATTTCCATCAAATGTTTTGGCACACAGTAATTGTGTATACCTTATTTATTTTATTTATTTATTTACAGTATTTATATTCCGCCCTTCTCACCCCGAAGGGGACTCAGGGCGGATCACATTATAACACACATAGGGCAAACATTCAATGCCCATAAACACATCAAACAGAGACTGAGAGACACACGCAGAGGCAAGTTAACCTTCTTCTGAGGGGATGTTCGATTCTGGCCACAGGGGGGAGCAGCTGCTTCATCATCCACACTGACGGCACTTCCTCACTTCCTCATTCCAGGTCGTAAATTAGTTAATCTTGCCTCCCCACTTTAGTGGTACCTTATCTCCTACTTGATAGATGCAACTATCTTTCGGGTTGCTAGGTCAGCAACGAGCAGGGGCTATTTTTTATTTTTAATTGACGGGTGCTCACCCCGCCACGGGCTAGCCTCGAACTCATGACCTCATGGTCAGAGTGATTTAAGGCAGCTGCTCAACAGCTGCGCCACAGCCCGGCCCCAATTACCTTGTCTAATTACTGAATATTTTCAGGAATTTCTGTTTAACTGCAAATTCAAAGAGTCAACAATTCACCTATTCTATATTTTAACTAAAGTCTGCCTTCAACTTACATATGAGTTTATGTATAAGTCAACCTCATGTATGAGTTGAAGGCAGATTTTGGGGCCAACTGAAGTTTTCAAGCACTTTTCAAAGGCAGCCCCATGTAGAGCGCATTACAGTAGTCCAACCGGGATGTAATCAAGGCATGTACTGTAGCACTGGCCAGATCTGCCTTCTCCAAATCTTGAACTTCTATTGCTAATCTTTATCAATCATTAAAAATCAAATGAATGTATATCCTATCTTTCTCCCAATATGAGACCCAAAGCAGCTTCCAATATTCAGTTGATCTATTCAGTCAGCTGCAAAAGCTCTAACAGATGTTACATTATTTTCAAAGATAAGCTGTTGTTTAGAGGGAATATCCAGCCCAGTGGTTCAGAGATGGAGTTCATCAAAACGACCCTAAACTGGCTTCAGGGAGTCTGTGAATTGAGTTCAAGAAGTATTTTTTCCCCTTTGATCTCCTTCCTATTATTCTGTTTTCATTAAAAATGTATTTTAACATCAAGTTATATCATTCAGATCGCAATTCACTGTGCCCACATTAGGACACTTCCAACAAAACAAAATAAACAGCATTCAATTTTTTCTATGTATGCATTTGTGTATTTTTTTTCAAGAAGTCAGTAGTATACCGTATATCAAATTCTCAAAACAGTCCATACCCAGAAAAGGTATCAATTACCCAGCTGCTGTTCCTGCTATACAGAAGAAATACATAAATGTAGAAAAAAGAACTGTGTGAAGCCTCTTTAAATAAACTTCAGTGAAGAAAAAGGCAGAATGCTTATGCTCTGTAATTCCGTTTTTTCAATAATACTCTGGTCATTACAAAAAATGTTTAAGCTTAGAGAGATACACCCTCTAGTGGCATAAAATGCTGTCTTATATAAAGTAGATCGTGCTTATTTTAACATAATACATCTGAAGGTTGTTACATGCAATCTAGAGGTATATAAAATGATGGCCTCCCAATGTGTTGAAATAAAACTGATAATTCTCAGCAAGCACATGCCAGACTGACAAGGAATGACAGTAGTTGTAGTCCAACACATCAAGATGATAAGTTAGACAAGGAAGATATAGACCATTGTTGAAAGGAAGAGCACAAGTGCTTAATACACAACTGTAACACAAGTCAAATGTCAACCTCCCTCTGCCGCCCAAAAAACCTTCACAGAAAATATATGTAAGCCACTTTAAACAAAACAAGACTGGGTCTGATATGAAATTAATTCAAATATTTAAAAAAGATGCACTAGAGACTACTTCAGAAAAGGAAATTGTTCAGCTCATAACATTCAGCTATATTCCATCACACCATCTCAGTGAAGTCACACATAATAAAACACTGAAATATATTCTTTTTAAAGAATTCTCTAATGGTGCTTGCAATTGTTGACATGCTTTAATCTGAATAAGAGAGGTTTCCTTGCCACCAACTCAAATATCTGGAAATCATCTCTATGCTAAAAATGACAATAGTCAGCTTCAGGATCAGTTACATATAATTCAACAATGTTAATACTATAATCTAACAACTCGTTCTGAGATACAGTTTTTGCACTTGCAATTGCATAACAAATACCTGCCAAATAATATATAGTGGACTGTGTCTAGAAAAGTTCATAATAAATTCAAGTCTCTAAAGTGCCATCTTAAAACTACACTGTCTCTCAGATCCGTTGGGGATACACTACTAGACTTGTAGTAGAAATGCAAAACCGTGAACAGAAGCAAACTCTATTGAAATGAGCAACTTCCCACAGAAGCATGCCATAGAATTGTGAAGGCAGACCTAGAAAATGCCAAGAGATAACAATTTGGGAGGGCTGCAAGTAAGTGAAACTGCAAGTAGTGGTTCCACAGATACAGGCGCAATACTGTCATTCTAATTTTTTTTCTTGAAATCCTAACCAAATTGGAAAATGATCATTAACTATTATATCTTCTGGTAGGAGACACTATGTCAAGAAATTAAAGCAGGAAGTCCCAACACAGTTTAAAACATTTTTAAAAATCATATAGAATTATAAGATATCTAAAGCATCAGATGAGGTGCTACAAAATGTGCAGAACAGAAAATTTGAATATAACCCTCCACCCACCCACCCATTTCTTCTCAACTCGTCTGGTTCCATTCTTCTGCTCATCTTACGCTTTGCCATTTCCAGTAAAATTAATAAGGACATTGTTCTCCACAAAACCTAGAAGCATTATTGGAAAACAAGAGCTGCTGGCAAAGATAACTCCCACATGGTAATATTTACATTCCCCTATCTAAGATAGAACAGAACGGATGCCAGGAGCTTGGCTTGAAAACTGTGTCTGGTGCATGAGCTCATCTGATACCATGCCAAGTTACAAGCTGGTTACTTTTGTATTCTAATAATTTTGTTTAAAGGATGTCAAATTGAGGACAAGACTCTTGTTCTTTAATCTTTACTAAAAGCTCTAGCTCTTGAAACTTCACTAAAGTAGAGATGGGTAGGACATTTGCCAGTGCCCCATGAACAATATCTAATGAACTGTCCAATATCTGTTGGTTGCTAGAATTTTTATTCAAAATCATAGAAACTGTGTTCCTGCTTATCTGTAAATCAGAAAACAGTTCCACTTAAAATATCGCGGTAGGTTCTTGGGGGAGGTAGATGGCACCTAGGGATCAAGTTTTGCTCTGCACCCCATTATAGAAGTATGCTGCCCAAGCAAAACTGGAGACACTTCCAGCTGTACAAGTACATAGTTGACCTGTTAGCATAATGTACAAAGAACTTGGGAACTGCCTCTTGATCAGGATTGGATTTATTACTATTTAGAAAATCAAGACAAATACTTGATATAGCAGGAATAAGAAAATGATAGCAAGGGGTTGAGAGAAAAAAGCTGTGTGTGCCACACAGAAACAAAAAAGGATGCTTCTCTGTGTTTATTGTTCCAGCAATTTTTATCAAATAAAATCAGCTACATTCTGTTTTTGAAGAAAGTAATTTGTCCTTTACCTTGACAACAAAATGTTTGGCTACTTATAGACAGGAGGAATTGTCTCCAAATGACAAACCTAGGGATTGTTTCAAAATCCCACCTACACAATTTAAAATAAGAGTATTGAAATGTAATAAATGGTTTTGCAGGTCACTTTTTTAGAGTGACAACTTATTATTTACATCAATCCATTAGTTAAAAAAATGTAATTGTATTGTTCCTTTAAATTGTGAGCAGCCTTGAGTCCCAGATAACAACATGCCCTGATGGTTGAGACATTAAAATATGTAAAAATTAGTATAACTGTGACACAACATTAAAGTTCAAATCCACTGAAGATACAACGCAGAAGAGCATCAACTAGTTAGCCATTTAAAAAAATATCACTATGGGCTGACAACTTTCCTCAACACTGATAGATACTAGGGTAGCCAGGCTACTAAGAAATCAAAATGAGGTTCAACACAGCTGCATTTCTGTTGGTGCAATCCCAGCTCAGCCTCCCTAGATAAGGCAAGGAGGACATAGTCTATGGTTGCTGGAAACAACACTGATTGCCCACTTTGCAAGAGGCACTCATGTCAGCTCAGAGGCTCAGTCCTGTCAATGCGTCTAGCCTGGTCTTCTGCACAGTATTCTGTTGGTTTTGGTACCCTGGCTTCTGACCGATACCCTAGCTCTCAACTTCCAGAATGAGAAATCACCTTCCATCTTCTACCTCCCCCAAGCAAACTATGGCACTAAGAATTTTCTCTGTATCATAATTTCTGTGTCTCTCTCAATCTCTCTCTCTCTCTCTCTCTCTCTCTCTCTCTTTCTCTCTGTCTGTCTGTCTGTCTGTCTGTCTGTCTAACATAACCCCACCAGCTCATTGTGAAGATAAAAGTGGAAAGTGTGAGAGTTGTACATACCACCCTGAGTCACAGTACAAAAAACAGGATATAAATGTAACTAATAAATAAAGTTGAAGAACACACTGTTATACACACGTATCCACAAAATTCTTTATTAACAAGCAATTGATAGTCTACAAATCTGCAAATCAGATTGAAAAGCTTGACACTGGGATGAATATATGTGGCTTTCCTCTGTTTTTAGCTTACATCAGTCATCTCTTCACTGTGTGTGTGTGTGTGCGCACCTTCAAGTTTCCCTTAATTTATGGCAATCCCATAATTTCATAGTGTTCTCAGACAAGGAATATTCAACTGTGTTTTTGTCAATTTCATCCTGTGAAATATAACCAACAGCACCTGGTATTCCTCAGTGGTCCCCTATCCAAGTATTACCAGAACCTGATTCTGCTTAGTTTCTAAGGTCAGACAGAATTATGAGAAATAAAAATCCAAGAAGATCTGGATGTTACAGTCATCCATTCCCATTCTAAAATAAGAAATGCAATGATATACGCCTGCACTGCATGAAGACAAGTTACAGACTTTGGTCTCAATCTTGCTAGGAGCCAACGCAAAAAAGCTCTGCAGGACTGTGATAGTAATTGAAACATTCAGATCGGCGGGGAGTGAGCAGTTGCACCCATGCCTCCCTTCAGACTCATCATGGACTACTGTGAATCTATGGAAATATTTGAATAGAGAATATTGGATGATTTTGTGAGCGAGTTAAATTTCCAGCCACTTGTAAAATTGCACATTACACATACATAAAGCCCCAGAAGAATTCTGGCCACTTTCTTATTCTCTAACAATGCTAAAGGAAAATCAGAAGCATATACTTACTGAACTCAGCAGAATGCATGCACGAGTAAACACAACTAGAACAGCACTTATCTAAATAAGTACAACACACAAAGTTGCCAAAGATGAGCAGGCCACCACCTATTTTAGTCTTGCTCTGTTATTTTCTTCTCAAGTACTAAAATCATTAAAATGTAGTTTAAAGTGATACAAAAATATTTCCAAAGCTAAGTTACCCTGGGATGGGATCGACCAGACAAGACAGATGGGAAATGCATCTGTAAACAAATGGCCCTGTCTTTCAAAAGCGACTCATCTGAAGATCACTGAAGAAAATTAAGTTTCACACTCTTTATTATTCTGAAATGGCCATATGACCTTGTTTCACCTTACAGTGTACATATCTACAAAAGGCTTACATTATCTATTTATCCGGGACCAAAATATTCTGGCTACACCAGCGAGTCTAGCTGCACCATATCACATACATGGTCTGTCTTGATATTTAAGGTTAAACTTTTTGGAAGATAGATATTTTCTTTTTAATAGAGTTCTTGGTTCTGTCCTTCCAAAAACAAACTGAGACCAGGCCAATCAAATAAGTTTATTAATATCTATATGATTTCTCTAAAGATAATTAAACAAGTCCACTCAAAGATCTGGTCTATTTTTACACATGGCAAATGTATGAAACATGATCTAGGGCTAATCTTCATTTAGTCTTCTTTAACTCTATTAACTTCTTGAAGAAACAGTCCCCAAATAAGCAATGTCTCAAAATGCTAAACCAGATCAAGAAAATCAATCTGTCAAGACAGCGCAGACACAGTGACAGCCACTCCAACTTCACTTTCATCTGAAGCAGACTGCAATTCAAAAACCGCATTGCTAAGTGTGACATCTGCTGGACAAACTAACAACTGAGTGTTAGTGAAAACACTTGATTTTTTCTGCTGATCACCACACTCTAAGATACCAATGAAACACAAGGACTCTCTTTGGGAGTTTTGCTGATCGGGAGGGGGTCCTTCCCCCTGTTCAAGCAGTACATTAATTGCTGGGCGGAAATAATACAGTAACCTGGAGCAGGGTGTCAACAACATACTGACAACAGCTAGCTCTCGTGTTCATACCTGGTTCACCATTCTGGTGTTTAGAAATATGTGAACTGTCATTAACAGAGTTTGACCTTACTTGCTCATTTAAACATATGGTCTGGAAGTATCCCCACACGCTGCATGTTCAGGAGATAGCAACTGAAAGGTCACAATATGAGGTCAACTGAGAAAGGGCTCAGAGCAGCTTGTAACATTTTGACTGCACATTGATCCCATATATCAATCTAATCTCCAGCTCTTAACCTAGAGAACATGTTCTGCCTAAGAGCTGCTCTCAAAGAAATACTCATGTTTCTGAATGTTACTTAATACACTATCCCACCTCTTAAAAGGATGTACAACTCAGGGCAGTTTATCAGTTGACCTCCAGTGTCTTAACCAGGTTCTTATTGCCTTTCTAGCAATACATAGGGTACCAATTTAAATGTATAGACTGTTATTTCAAATCAGAAATTCTCTGAACTGCCTTTATCCAATCACATCCCATCACAATTTTACTGCTCTGCAACAACAACCTTTGACTCTATTCGCTTTTTCTTTCTAAAGGATAGAAGCTGTTCCAGCAGTTTCTTGTGATTCAAAATGTTTGAATCTGAAGATCCAAATATGGAGACCTCATAGCCCAGGACTTGGCCATAATAACATTGTCACCCTGCTTTGTATGCCACTGACTGGACCAAAGGCCTCATGCTTTTGGCCTATACCACATGGTTCCTGAATAAACTGACAACAAAGAAAATGCCACGGGAAGTGTCTCAGACTGCTCATATTTTGACTACAGTATCATTCCATGCTGACAATTCATAGCATTGGCAGAATTGAAGAGTTGTGAAACAGTCTTTTGTCTGAGAGAGTTACTAGGGCTTTGTACTGCTGGAATTTCTATGGACTGCATACCAAAACAAGCCCACACATTAGGCTGCCTGCTCCAGATTCATTTACCATACCAAAAAGCATCTGTTTAGAGAGGTAAATGACTGACAGATTGTCTGAGAACAGCTGCCACTGCCTCAGAGGAAATGGAAGAACATAACCATCTATGACAGTTAAGTCAACTCAAAGACTGAATCAGCAGGATTGTAAGAAGCAAAGAAGAAAGAATCTGAATAGGACACATGAAGTCCATCCTTTCTACAGTATAAGTGAACCAAAGTGAAGCCTGCCACAGGATGGTAAAAACATCAAAAATCTGGGCATCCCCTGGGCAACGTCCTTGAAGATGGCCAATTATCTCACACTAGAAGCAACTTGCAGTTTCTTAAGTTGCTCCTGACAGAAAAAAGTGAACCAAATAACAGAGGAGAAGCCATGTGGCTTAGCCACTTTCTCCCTCAACATTCCACATGGTAACGCCAACTCTTTGTTAATGTAACCTAACCATATTTATTTCCTTTCATGTTCTACAGATCATAGAATCATAGAGTTGGAAGAGACTACATGGGTCATCAAGTCCAACCCCCTACCATGCAGGAAAAGTACCACCAAAGTACTCCTGACCGATGGCCATCCAGATTCTGTTTAAAAGCTTCCAAAGAAGGAGCTTCCACCACACTCTGAGGCACTGTGGAACAGCTCTCATGATCAGGAAGATCTTCCTAATGTTCAGGTGGAATCATCTTTCCTGTAATATGAAAACACTCCTCCGAGTCCTAGTCTCCTAAGCCACAGAAAACAAGCCTGCTCTAACTTAATACAATCAGACAATGGAGATAGTACAGCTAATGGAAGCTCCTCTAAGCATACACAATGAATAAATTACATATTAATAAATATACATTTAATACATTTATTTTAATTGGTTCTCTTTTATTTCTCTTGGGAAGAAGGCCTGCAGATTTAAATGGGAACCTTGGCCTATAATGATTTTCCAGACCATTACACTTGGCAAGCACGGAACTTTCACGCTTGCTATTTGTGACAAATACTGTTCGTGGCCCAATGTCTTTCAAAACAGTAACAGTTCAACATGAGGTAAAGAACTCTTTGCTGCTTCAAAATGATTTTAATTAGTACAATTCATACATGTCAGTGGACAGGAAAGCATCTATATATATACCAACAGTTATCAGTAAACTAAGATGGATATAAATAGCCTGTAGACAAAAGTATTTTAAGGTAAGATTAGTCATTCATTTTTTTTTTAAAAAAAAGACACTCGATAAGATCAGTGTAAGGTAAATTTAGGATATAAGAAGTGATTATGCAGTCAATTGGAAGTACTAAAGGAGAGAGGGCCAAAGTAAGGCAAGGGTTTTAAAACAGAAGACTATGATGTCATCACAAATACTAAACATGAAAACTTTAAAAACTACTTAATCATTTGTCCAATTCAACTCTGATTCATACTTCCTCAATGTGATGAAACAAAAATGTGCGTTCCTCAAAAAGTAGCACTTCCATTGCAGCACCATGTATTATAGAAAAAATAATTGTTTCCTCCATATTCAGAGAATAAACACTTAAAATATCCCTTCAACCATCTTCAAGTAATTGTGAGACCTACAGTTCATAGTGCTATCCACAGAATGTGAAGGCATGTAACTGGAAGAGTGTAACAGTCTTACCTCCTAAGTGAATCCTCCTCTGAACTTTCCTCAGGCATTTCCTGGTTTAAGGCGTCCTGTGATACATTCCCAGGTCTATTTGAAGCAGATTGGCTGTAAACTCTTTCCCAGTGCCCTGTTTCCTGGTTAAAGACAACTCTCACAGTCCTTTCCTCTGGAGGGTTAGAAGATCTTCCCAGTGGCAGTCTACTAGAGGGAGAAGTTCTGCTTTCCATTCTCTCAGAAGTTGGTAGTTGGCTACTGCTGGATGGCACACCCTCAAATGTGCTTTGGACCTGCCCAGATGCATAGCTGGGTGTGCTTCTTTCCCAGCGAAGTGTGTCATTGTTAAAAGTCAGCAGGTTGTGACAGGCGCGACAGCGGTTCAGGTGCCCCCGTGACAAATTGGAATTGTTTTCACTGCTATGTGGGGTCTGTTGATGAGAAGGACCAGGCCGATCAGGCTCTATGTTGTTATTAAGCATTTCTTGAGCCTGATGTGTCTGACTGGACTCGCCACCTATCCCCTGATCTAGCTCCTGAAGCCTATCATATTCCAAGAAGAACCGCCTCAAGTCACATTGAAGCTCATTGCGAAGGCTGGCTGGATTGCTTGGGCCAGCACTACTGGAGCTTTCTGCTTCAGCTCCAGGAGCTGGAAAACCCCTCCCTTCTGTAGCTGAAGTATACACAGAGGACTGGGAGCTTCCTTCTTGCTGTCTCAGTACTGACAACAAACTCACTGAAGAGGCACTGGTTCTAGGAGGAGGCATACCTTCCAACTCAGAGCGAGGGCCCATATTCAACACTGTTCGAGTCCACTCAGAACCCTCCAACCCAGAAGCCATCTCTCTTGGGTGGATCCTGGACGGATGGCCTGACAAAGGCCCACTAAGGGATCTACGAGTGGGGCCCAGGCTAAGGTTGCGCAGGGAGTTGCCAGCAGTACTGCTTTGCACAGTGCTGAAAGCAGATGGTCGGTTAAGGAGTCCCTGCTCCTGCTGTGCTGTAGATGCCTGCTCCTGGGGCTGGTAAGGCTCCATTTGCACAGAAGAAAAAGAAGTGCCAGTGGACCCAGAGGATGTGGAAGGGGCGTTGTCCTGGGACGGGAAAAGAGAAGAAGGAAGTCTCGCACTAGAACATCGCCTGCAAAGGCACAACACCCCCAGATGCTGGCAACATTTTACTGAGGGATAACTGACAGGCTCATTGAGGCCATTATAGGTAGATGCTCTAGAGGCTTCACTAGCTGGAGGCGGTGGTGGAGGGGGAGGGGGAGGTGGTGGAGGGGGAGGAGGGGGAGGGGGAGGGGAGGGAGTAGCTGAGTCTTGCATGGCGTTTTGCTCTCCCACCTGGATACCAGAAGAGCGTGAGGACAGCATATGCAGGAAATTATGAAGGAGTGGTGTACGTCTCACAGGTTGAGACTGGAGAATGGACCGTTGACGATAATGTGGCATTTCTGTACTATCCACAGGTATTTCCACCTCTTCGTCATTCTGCAGAAAGAAATGCAAGTGGTTGAATTGTTTGTTTCAAAATAAGACACATTATGACAAAATAAGCACTGTGACAAGCAAAGCAAAACCTCCATTTTTCACAGGATAAATAATTACTGAGTTCTTCTCTTCATAGAGAAATGTCTTTATGGACTGAAAAAAGTCTACCTCATATTGCTATACAATACGGTAGTTTTTGCCATAGATGCACATCTTAACAAGCATCCAGAGTTATCATGAAACAGAACTCTACACCAAGCAATATCTTAAGCTGGTATTCAAAATCTCAAATATCCTAGGGGTAAGACAACCAGCATTCTTACATTTAGTAAAAGGGATAAATTGTATTACCTGTTGATTGGAAGGGTTAACAATTGCTGTGAGTAAATAATGCCCAAGGGGATCAAATCGCACTAGTCTGAAAAAAGAAGAAATATTAATCACTAACAGAACAAGCTGTTCCAGTTGTTCGCATCTTGAACTCCAATCAAATAGAACCTCTTGTATATCTGCAATATTTCAAGTTCAACATATAATCATTGCTGCAAGAATTGTGTATGTTTAGAGGTAAAAGAAACCAAAATAGTTAATGAAGATCTGTGAAACAGCAGAAATTGAGTGATGATGATTAAAGAGACATTTTTGACTAACTTTAAGATCCCAGTGCTGTTCATCACCTATTCACAATAACAATGGGGCATTTATCAACTTTGGGATTCATGAGTTAGTAGAGTGTGCTACAAGTAGAAGTCTGATTCCCAAAGACTGTGGAATGACCTGCTGGAAGAAATCTGACAGCTAAATCAGATGTAAGAATTCAAGTCACTACTGAAGATCTCTCTCTTCGGGCAGCCCTCCCGCCACAAGTCAATTTTAAACTGTGAATTTTAGCCTGCTTCTTATTGGTGTTGGTGACAATCTTTATGCTGTGTATTTTGGTATATGCAGTTTAATAGGGTTGTGTTTTATCTATCTGTTTTAACTATGTTGTAACCCACCTCAAATCTGAAGTAGAGGCGGATAATAAAAATGTTACATTATTATTATTAGTAGTAGTAGTAGTAGTAGTAGTAGTAGTAGTAGCAGCAGCAGCAGCATAATAAAGGATAACAACTATCAGAGAGTGGAAAGTTTGTATTCTTTTTATTTTTATTTAGTGGAGGTTTAGTTGTATAGTGTGTAACTGCATAGTTTTGGTAGTTCTATGTATTTATTGAATGTTTACTTCTAAAATTTATCCCACTGTTCCTCTGGATAAAACCAAGAGCAGTTGATATACCGTTTCCAGTCACCCTGCAACTAGGCAGTGGGTATGATCAGTTTAAGTCAGTGGTTCTCAACCTGTGGGCCCCCAGATGTTTTGGCCTTCAACTCCCAGAAATCCAAACAGCTGGTAAACTGGCTAGGCTTTCTGGGAATGGTAGGCCAAAACACCTTGGGACCCACAGGTTGAGAACCACTGGTTTAAGTATTTGAAGCATCATGTACCTTCAAAACAAGTCTTTTATAAAACAACTAGCTGTGCCCGGCCACGCGTTGCTGTGGCAAAATATGGTGGTATGGGAAATAAAGTATTGAGGAACTGGTGGTAGTTAAGGTAAAGGGTAAAGGTTTTCCCCAGACATTAAGTCCAGTCGTGTCTGACTCTGGGGGTTGGTGCTCATCTCCATTTCTAAGCCGAAGAGCCAGCGTTGTCCATAGACTCCTCCAAGGTCATGTGGGATGACTGCATGGAGCGGCGTTACCTTCCCGCCAGAGCAGTACCTATTGATGCACTCACATTTGCATGTTTTTGAACTTCTGGGTTGGCAGAAGCTGGGGCTAACAGTGGGGGCTCTCTCCGCTCCCCCAATTCAAACCTGCAGCCTTTCGGTCCAGAAGTTCAGCAGCTCAGCGCTTTAACACGCTGCGCCATCAGGGGATATTATTTCCTAAAGGTTGTGAATATACAATATTTCTGATTGGTTTTTTTTGTCTGTTGGAGGCAAGTATGAATGCTGCAATTAGGAAAAATGATTAGGATGTAATGGCCTTGCAGCTTTAAAGCCTGGCTGCTTCCTCCCTGAGTGAATTTTTTGTTGGGAGGTGTTAGCTGGCCCTGATTCTTTCCTGTCTGGAATTCCCTTGTTTTCAGAGTGGTGTTGTTTGCAATATTTTATGTGCGTCTACTGTCTGTGGCCCTGAGAAAACAGAGGATTTGCCAGACTTTGATGATGGGAATACTTTGTTGGGAGGTGTTAGCTGGCCCTGATTGTTTCCTGTGTGGAATTCCCCTGTTTATTTACTGTCCTGGTTTTAGAGATTATATTGTTCTGCATTATTCTATCCCAGTAATTATTTCATATTAAAGTAGAATCTCACTTATCCAACATTCACTTATATAATGTTCTGGATTATCCAACGCAGTCTGCCTTTTCATAATCAATGTTTTTGTAGTCAGTGTTTTAAATTCATTGTGATATTGTAGTGGTAAATTTGTAAATACAGTACAGTAGAGTCTCACTTATCCAACATAAACAGGCTGGCAGAATATTGGATAAGCGAATATGTTGGATAATAAGGAGGCATTAAGGATAAGCCTATTAAACATCAAATTAGGTTATGATTTTACAAATGAAGCACCAAAATATCATCTTAGACAACAAATTTGGCAGAAAAAGTAGTTCAATACACAGTAATGCTATGTAGTAATTACTGTATTTATGAATTTAGCACCAAAATATCACAATATATTGAAAACATTGACTACAAAAATGCATTGGATAATCCAGAACATTGGATAAGCGAGTGTTGGATAAGTGAGACTCTACTGTAATTACTACATAGCATTACTGCGCATGGAACTACTTTTTCTGTCAAATTTGTTGTATAACATGATGTTTTGGTGCTTAATTTGTAAAACGATTACCTAATTTGATGTTTAATTGGCTTTTCCTGAATCCCTTCTTATTATCCAACATATTCATTTATCCTGCCGGCCTGTTTACGTTGGATAAGTGAGACTCTACTGTATATTTCTAATCTTATATTATCTGCTCAGAACTGGATTATATGAGGCCCCTTCTTCACAGCTGTATAAAATGCACACTGAAGTGGATTATATGGCAGTGTGGAGTCAAGATAATCCAGTGCAAAGCAGATAATATAAGATTATAAATGGGTTATATAGCTGTGTTGAAGGGCCTTGAGTCTACACTGCCTTATAATCCAGTGCAAATTAGATAATCTGTGGAAGAAGCCTAAGTGAGGCCTAAATCAGCCTGTCCCCTAACTGAAGCCTGGCTGTCCCTTGGCTGGTTGCTAGGCAACCAAGTGGGCAGAGATTAGCCCTCTAAACTGGCAGCAATTGGATAAAAACAATTATTGCTCTCCCTCTAATTAGGACTTTATTTTTCTTTTCTTTTTGTTGTATCAACCTGGAGGCATGGATGATGGGTTGTGTTGTCAAATTTCGAGGTTGCGGGGCCTGTACTTTTGTTGTTTTGTCCACTGCCCTGATGCCATCACTCTTTTATATATATAGATTTATCACTAGGAGGAGGAGGAGGACGACGACAGCCTTTATTTATATTCCTATCTCCCCGAGGGAACTAAACACCGAATTGCAACAAATTCTTTCTTTTTTATCTACCTTCTATAACTATGTCCACAAAAAATTCTTCAAAAGACTATTCTTTCCCATGCTTCTTTTGAACAATTCTAGAATACAGGACTACTCACCTAACGCGCTCCATTTCACTGGCTGTTTTCACAACTGCAAAAGGCTCCCGGCGGCTCCAGTCCCAAAAGTGGATCTCATTGGCTGTTGCAATTAGTAAGAGCTGAGCCGTTGGATGAAAAGCCAAGGATGCAATGGCATTGTTGCTATCTGTAAACCAGCTTTCACTTCCACCCTAAGAGCAAATCAGCTTAGAGTCATGAATGGGGTTAAAACAAAGAGAATCCCTCCCCACAAAAAAATAGAATTTCTTTTTTTATGATCCTGAATCAGATCCCATACCTACAACAACATTATCCCATGTGCTTCCTTCTTATAGTTGCCCCATAACTATACAGTCAGGCTCTCACAACTCCTTATCTGACAGAAGTATAAGGACTGCTACATACAAGTTAATCAAGGGGTACCATATTTTCCAGTACTGTTTTAATTCCAGCAATTAAAACAGTTTATCTGAATTCACACAGACTTTTCAGGTATTATACATCAGGGAACAATGTTCAGCATTATGAAACATGAATTATAATACAAAATGAGAATTCCACCACAGAATACTTTTTTACATCCTGAAATTTAAATTTATCTAGTAGTCTTTCATCAAAATGTCCACTGAACTCAGAAATGAAAATAACGGGTGACCAAAAGGATTTATCGTAATTGGTAAAATATTTTCATATTTACTGAATTTATATCCCACTTTTCTCCCAGAATGAGATTTACAGCAAGGCTCTGAAGTATGCTACAGAGATCAGGGAGAGCAATGGAGTTGGGTTGGAGAGATTTTGTTAGAAGAAATGTGTCATTTGACGCAGCTAAACAGTTCTTTGAATATGCCTGCTACCTAGGTGGTGTGGGAAGAGCTCAAAAGGAAAAAGTGCCCAAATTGTGCCAATCCAAAACTAGTCCCTGTGAGCTGAAAATAAAAAGTCCCCAATACAAAGAAAGCTGCATTAGAAGAAACTTACGTGCAAATCCCAGATTCTAACCTCTCCATCAAGGCATCCTGATGCAATAAGCCCTGGGATGGTAGGATGAAAGGTTACACACCATGGTGTTCGTCTATGCCCAACCAAAGAATGCACACACTTTCCCGTTTTCACCTCTGTGATATAAATATTATGATTCACATGTGTAGATGCCATGAGGGTCCTGGAGAAAAGAAAAGGCTCTATAAGTGTTTGTTCTATATCTGGGATGTCATTTAGCAAACTGTATTGGAGAGACGGATGGATGCAAGAGGGATATGAGTCTGTGCAATGAGGATAAATTTATATACCTATGTGCAGAATCCCTACTGGATATGAAGGCTAGTACCAAAACTATTCACATGTCACAGTGTTCTGTCACGCGCTGGGCCTGTTACTGATTGTCTGTTATATAGGACGTACGCTTTACGCCCAGCGGGAAGCCAGGGGCCTAAAGAAGGGTTGTTGAGGAATTTTCCTGAAAAGATGGCCTTGAAGTCTTTAAAGAAATAACAAAGTCTTTATTGACGAACAAATAATAAATCTTCAAGGAGTCTTGTCCCACAGGATAGGCGACTGGCTTTGAATACCTGTGGAAACCCTCTTATAACCCCTCCCAGGCTATCTTATTATCTGGGCCTAGCTGGTCTGGAACCCACTACCGACTCCAAGTGCGTCTGGTTGTCGAGTGGACCTACCAGCCGAGGCTTTCAGATGTTTCTGTGCTGTTGTTCTGTATCCTCAGAAGGTCTTTATCCCTGGTGTTCTTTAACCCTGGTGCTCTTTATCCCCGGTGGTCTTTAACCCCAGTGGTCTTGAAATATGAAGCTTTTTACGGGACGAGCTGGTCTACGTCCTATAGATGAGCTTCCTAAGTAAGACTAACTTAAAAATGGCTCCTTCCCTCCCAGAGGCCTGAACAAGGGGCAGAACCAAACTTAATGGTGATTGACAGGTGGCCTGTCCTATGAATGCAAACATTTGCAGCAATAAAGTAAAGTAGAAGGCTCTGGTACAGCTGTACCAGCACACACAGCATGATTTAATTTTTTAAAATTATTAGTCACAGATTATTCTGACTAAGCATTTATGTAATGCACTTACTTAAAGCAGCACACACTAAGGATATATGAACCTAACATTGCTAAAACATAACAATACATTTTATAAGTTCAATGTTATTGTTTCACTATAACTCCATTGCCTTTGCAACTAACACAAGCATAAAATTTACTGATTAAGACAGTACTTCTTCAGGTATTACATGGGTGGGACCTCTACCATGTTTGTACTCATTTGGCTGCAGTTTTTTCAGTCTTTCCTTGAAGATCTCATATACTAGCACTGGCCCATCGGTCACCACTATGAGTAACACTTGAGTAAAACATCCTTAGTGTTCTAGTGAAGTCAGTATTTTTAAAAACACAAGACTACTTCAACAATAACTGGCTGGTCAATTACATCTTTGTTCTGACAATTCACATTCCAAAATCTAACATATTATGAAAGATCTTATTTTACTCCCAAATATAGAAGTTACAGAATGCTTTCCCCATGATATCTATTTTATTTCAAGTAGCTATACAAACAAAAGTAAGTTAAGTTAACAGCTCTTTACTATATTGGTTTATATGAAACAAAAGCAACCAGAATATGTTTTATGGCATTTCTAGAGGTGGGGAAGTACAGTACAAAACTTGAAGAAATGCCCAAAGCTTCATACACCCTGTGACATCTGTGTAAAACCATACTGAGAATTATACAGCCCTCTAGATATTGGATCCAAAGACCTAACATTCTTCATCATTGGCTGAGGAGGCAATGACGTGTAAAACATGAAGTCAAACAACATCTGCAGAATCATAAGATTCCCCAGAGTTAAATATTGTTCTGCCCACATCCCACTGGTTCAGAAGAACCTCTTCTATTAGCAATTTTAATGCTCTACTGTACAAATATCATTCCCATTTTTAAAAATACTACTTCATGTACGCAAAGAATCTGAAACCCTCAAAAATCCAAGTAGCACTTGATAATGGAAGGTGAAAGTATTCATTGGCAGCTTTCATTCTCAGTTCCAAACTGAGTAGAAAATCTTCCATTCAGACTGTTCTAAAATACAGACTATCCAGAAAAGAACAGAATATAGTAAGTGTACCTGTCTGGGCTGAATGCTAGCAGAAAAGTGGAGCGGGGACTGTCTGGGAGCTCAACCTTCTGAAAGTTAAGAGAACAAAACATTTTTGAAACCAAAATATGCATCACGTGTATCACCATACCACCCTTCATAAACAGGAGAAATGAGACATGATTATAATACTGTACTTCAATAAACATCAATGAATTATATAATTTTAAAAAGATTTATTTAGTCTTTAATCTGAACCTAATGCGTATCATATAAATGTTCAATCTAAATCCATCAACCAAGGGAATGCAGTAGATTACACAATTCACGAACAGAATAGTTACACATAGACTGTAGCTCAATGGAGAAGTATATGTTTTGAAAAAGATCTTAAGTTCCTGGCTTTTCCAAGCAAAACTAGGAAAACTGCAGCCCAAATCAATAAGTCAGCACAGACAATTGAGCTAGAAGCCCCCACTTCTGGCACAGAATAAGGTAGTTTCTCATATTCCCAGAAACAAAAGCCACTTGCAAGTTTGCCACCTAGAACCTTACCTTTCCCTCCCATTTCATCCAACGAGTTTTGTCTTCTACTAACTCCTGCAAAAGGCGTTGTGCTCCCAATGCTTGTGTGCCTCGTTCACGGCCCCACAGGATTCGCACGGCATTCTTCTCTGGTACAACCTTCATGGCTTTTACTGCAGCAATGCAGGGGAATGAGTCACCAACAGACACCAGATCAAAAGCCCCAAGAACCTACAGAAGGGCCATCTACACCTTGCAAGACTGCCTTCATGGAAATCTAGATGGGGAAAGATAATTCAAAAGTCTAAGTAAAAGCTTTCCAAGCACAACTCTCTCTATTGTCAATACTCCTTACCACTCTAGTGTTTCTTACCACCATCAGATTTCAAGAAATAAAACAACTTTAGAGTTATACTGCATAAAACCCAAATCTGTTTTAGGTCGCAGAATGATACACACAGGAGCAATATTTCTGTTCCAAATCTGTTACAAAGAAGACAGCCAACAAATAATAATCCCTAGAGAAATCCTGGATAATTTTCTTGGAAAAAAACTTTCTTCTGTTTGAGACAGACCTCAATTTCTATCAACAGCAATACACTGTTAAGGCTAGAGCCACAAGTCCCCTTCTTACTAGATTACTTCACTGAACACCTGTTTCATATTCAATTTTTTACAGAATCTAGACCAACTATTTTATATAACTCATGATAAAGATCACTTTATGCCATTTACTTTTCCTAATTTGTGCACATCTAACTACTGTACTTCTTTAGAATAAAACTTATCCCACTCAAAACAGTTTCATTTTGGTTTTTAAAGTTCAACTAGTAAGATAACATGCACAAATTTAGTTCATTTTTTCTGCATCACTTACCATCTCTAGAGTACTTTCTTTTCCAAAACATGCCACAGATACATCACAGAAATAAATAATTGGCTTAACCAAAGCCACATGACAACGACAGGGTTAAGAATCCGTATAGGTGTCCAAACACATTGTCAAAATGGATTTGCAAAAGTATATAATCATGTTCATAAAAATTTTATAATAAATAAGGCAGTCATAAAGCATGAAAGTAGGAAGTTCTTGTAACAATCTTTAGTAAGAGTTTTAAAACTGCTGACTCAAGACAACAGCTGCTCATGAAGAGAGGTATTTTAATCAACTAGCAGAAGATAAACTTTCCCTATTCAAGAACCTACCAGGGTTCTTCAGGGAATCTTTGAGCTAATTGCTTTATTCTGATGCAATAAAACAAGTTTAGATAAAAGTAATTAATTTGTACACAAAATTAATTTGCATAAATTTGTATACATTTCATTTAACTTCCATAATCTATTTTGAATATAATCAAGCTTTCTTTGTCATGTTTTTGAAGTCTAGTATGACCGTCTCTGGAGGCATCAGTATGAAATTTAATAAGTAGACAATCCCAATTTGATTTGTTTCAAACTGATACACTGAGAAATACTCAAAGGCTTAAAATAAGGTACTGTATATACTTGTGTATAACTTGTCATTCCATATAACAGGACTTAAGCATCCACTGATTTTAGTATACAGTAGAGTCTCACTTATCCAACATAAACGGGCCGGCAGAATGTTGGATAAGCGAATATGTTGGATAATAAGGAGGCATTAAGGAAAAGCCTATTAAACATCAAATTAGGTTATGATTTTACAAATTAAGCACCAAAACATAATGTTATGCAACAAATTTGACAGAAAAAGTAGTTCAATATGCAGTAATATTATGTTGTAATTACTGTATTTATGAATTTAGCACCAAAATATCACGATATATTGAAAACATTGACTACAAAAATGTGTTGGATAATCCAGAACGTTGGATAAGCGAGTGTTGGATAAGTGAAACTCTACTGTATATGGAACCAAACCTCAGAGGAAAGGAGGTTTAAAACAGGGACATTATGTACCTTTCACCATGCATTATGTTGACAGATTTCACTCTCACTAAAACATTACGTCAAAATAAATGTGGCACAGTTTCCCAAGTATATATTTAACATTTGCAGCTTAGCTGACAGGCAGACTGTGGCATCAAATCACAAGGTCTCTAGTGCAGAGGTGGTTTCCTATATGTATATCAAATATGTGTCTTGAGGCTGCACAGATCTCCACTTTTGGGGAACACCTTTTAGAGCCAATGAATATATAACACATTATATTGTATTTCAGAAGAAAGAATTGATGAGACCTCTCAGTTTTCTTTGCTTAAGAAAACCCAGTGAAATTCATGGAGTTACAATATGTCAACAGACATACACACACACACCCTCAAAATTCCATTGCTCTCTACATAGGTCACAACTTTTGAATTTGCTAACATTCCTGGGGTTACTGCATCTTTGCAAATATAGAATGTTCATCTGCTAAAATGACTTAGGTAAAATACATGTGCTTACCACAATCACAGAATCATAGAACAATCCCTATCTGTATTTCCTTCTGATAAGTTTTAGCAAGTTGAATTTATAAGTTTTTTTTCTCTGAAACCCCCAGTTCCAACATTGTAAGACACATTTCTGAACAGTAAGAAAAAAACAAATTGCCTGTCAATGAGGTCAGGCAATCTCATCTTAGTGGAGGTGAAGTGACACATGTTTGTCATATTAGCGAACTGCAATATAGTTTTAAATGTCCTGTGATACTAAATGAGTCAAAAACAACCATTTGCATCTTTTAAACAGTGCCATAGCAATACAGCACAGTCTCTGAAAGACTGAGCACATGATTGAAAAAAAGAGTCAAAATCCTAAGCAATTCTATATAATACAAAACTACAATAACCCTTCCACATTTGCAAGTGAAATATTAGCAAATTTAATTAATCATGGATTGCTATATTGGCTGCTGCCTCTGCTACTGCCCTACACCCAACCAAAATATACATTCTCTCTAGCACAAATCTATAGTCAACTTCCAGCAGAGGATGACCATAAATGTATGCTGAAGGTCTTACACATGCCAAGAGAAGCATTTTCTCAGAGCAAAAAATGACATTTGTGATTTTTATTTATGTTCTCAGTTTTTCCACTTTCATTGGAACCCTGTGCTTCTTAATGCCCACAGATGTGGAGGGACCATCATACAATTTAAAAAATCTATAATCAACAGTAGTCACAGAAATTAACATCTTCATATTTTCAAAGGAGACACTTAAACATTTAAAACAAATCCCAACTATGATATGTCCATTGTGATGATATCTGTCCAGTTGCTTACAACTCAACCTAAAAGATAAAAAGCAAGAAATAATTCCAAAAGAAAAAAACACTTTCTTACCTAAACAAAGGAAAAGTTTGTTCACAGATGACACAGTTTGGTCAGGTTTGGAACTAGTGCATTTCTGAACCACAGTCTAAAAATAACATGAAATAATAGTGCATTTTAGTAAAATGGAATAAAATTATTTCATAGTGACAAAGAGGATAGAGGAAAAAGGTCACAAAAAGGCAAGTTTTCTATTAATAACTCTTTTTTGAATGATCTGGAATAATATAAATTAGAACCTTTCAAGTCAGAAAAAAAATCTAAGACACAAAACACATTAAAATTATATATTATCCAAGATTCCTAGCAATATAAGATATTCTAACAGATTACAGCACTCCAGGATCTAAAACACTGTATTGTACAGGAATTACACCCCTGAAAATCTACAAGAGACTACTAGTTTCTTGTAAGAAGCAGTCAAAGACACTGAGATATCCAGGAATTACAACCCCAGAAAAAATAGTTGAGGGTCGTTTTAGATTTATTCTCAATTCTCACACTCCCCTTCATCTCTATACCCTCTTCTGATTGCGACAGGGAAAATAGGATACCAGAAATACTATTGGTTGGCAACTCCCAGATACTTATAGTATCTGCTGAAAGTTGCAGCACAACATTCTGATGAGGGGAGCAGATTGTCAGTGCCCATTCCAATGTTTTTGGTGTAGACTGTAACCCTATAGGCTTGCCTTGACTCCATTTATTTGCATAACATCCAGAATTCTTAGGTATTTCATCCTTCTGAAATTTAACAGTACAGTACTTCCTAAAACATTCTACATGTTTGCTGAGGCAAAGCCATATTGTATTCTGAAATACTGCATTCAAGAGCAATACACCCAGAAACATGTACGTTTTTATCTCACCAATTTCCTTAATTTCAAAACAGGATCAGCTTTCACAGTTAAGACTTTTTCAAATGAAATAGCCCTCAATATCCAGACTCAGCTCTATCGTTCCTCCATTACAAATACTGGTGGTTCAATCGAAATGATGAATTCCCTGCTTGTTGTAACTATTGCTAATGTCTAGAATTTGTTTCTTTTAAGTTACACTACTTTAAGTACTAACAGAGGTCAAAGTATAACTTCACCAAAAAAATGAAAAACATGGGCTGAAATGTTGCATTTTTAGACGTAACAATCTATATATATAAAAGGAGAATGGCGTCGCTCCACCGGGCAAAACAACAAAACTAAAGCCCCCCACCTAGAAAATTGACAACACAACCCCTCATCCATGTCTCTACATTCTTACAAACAAACTACACATCCCCAACCTCCATGGGGCCTAAAAAATCCCAAAAATCGCCAAAGGCCAGCCCGAGCACAGAAAGCACAACCCCCACCCCTCCCTTCAAAGGCCGGTCCCCTGCGCAATCCATTTCCCACCACAGACACCGCTGCCATCTTCCAAAAAACTACCAATTCTGAGGAGGACTAAGGTGGGGGAAAAGGACTAAAGCGGAAGACAGGATCCCCTCACAAACTACCTATCGGCACCAAACTTTTCCATCCCCCTCCCCACCGGCAAAGCCACCAGCACTCCCCTTACCTTCGCACTTTTTGGCTCCAAACCTTCCCCCCCCCCCCCCGTTCCCCGCTGGCGAAGCCACCAACACTCCTCTTCCCTTCACCGCTTTAGCCACCAGGAGAGACCAGCCAGCCGACCCTCCTGCCGCTTCTCAGGAGGACCAAGCTGGGTTGGAAATAGCGTCCCACATCGCCCCATGAAACACCCACACCAACTCCACGGAGCTACCGGGGGGAGGGGGAGATGAGGAGGAGGAGGAGGGAGCAAGAGTTCTCTCTCAATTACTTGCAGTTTCTCCTTCTCTTTCCCTCAATTTACCCCTCAATCAGAATAAAAACAATAACAACAACAACAACAACAACAAACAGCTTCACAGGCAAGAAACAGCCAGGCACTAAAGCTACGAGGCCATTCAGTGCTAATCAAACTCACCAATACCAATATTGGCACTTGCCCTCCAAACAGACAATACATTAGTCTCACTTATCCAATCTTCACTTATCCAATATTTATTAATACATAACATTATTGTATATCATATGTAATAATTACTCTGGTCAAATAAGAAAACAGAACAATACAATCTCTAAAATCAGAACACTAAATACAAAACAACACTCAGAAGACAGGGCAATTCCACACAGGGCAATTCCACACAGGAAACAATCAGACCCAGATAACACCTCACAAAAAAGGATTCCCTCAACCAGAAAACAGCCAGGCCTCAAACCTGCAAGGCCATTCAATGCTAATCAAGGTAACTAATTGCAACATTCATACTTCCTACACTCAGACTATTCATTACTATTCGACCTGGCCAACCAACAATTCCACAAGGTAGAAAGTGGCCAGGCTTCCAAACAGCAAGACTATTCACTCCTCTTCAACCTGCCCAACCAAAATTTCCCCTACATGAAAAACCCTCACTTTTGGAACCCATCAGGGCACTCCGTCCCATTCAACCAGCCCAAGCAAGGAGGCCCCTATATAAAAAGCACCCAGGCTATTCAGTGCAATTCCAATTGACCACAGCAACGCGTGGCAGGGCACAGCTAGTGAAGGAGCTAAAGTTACACCTGATGACCTCTTTCCCTAAAACCTACTTTTGCAGCCTAGTTGCACTCTAACGTAAACATTTCCCTAGTGATGCAGCTCAGGATGCTTAGAAATGACGCCTTCAGTGCTCCCAACCACAGGCCCACTGCAAAAAAGCATCCAGAAAGTCCTGCTGCAACTGTTTCTCTAAATTAGCCCCACAATTGAGACATCATTTCTCAGTTAGCTTTACACCTGGAAAAACACTACAGACATCACTTCTCAGCGCCATCATCTGCAGCAATTTGGGAACCTTTCATTTGGTGTGCTGCCACATGGAAAAAGTAGGGTTAGGGAGGTCACATTTGATCATTAAGAAGAAAAAACATGAATTCCCACTAGGTACAAGATCATAAGCCTGCTTACTGAATAGGATGACCCCCATTTTTTCCAGATCTGCAAAGCATGCATATCTGGGATATGACAAACATACAGCGGGATAATTTAATTTAATTAAATCCAATGATATCAAAATTAAATGAACTGACAGTTACTAAAAGAAATTCAATACAAACAAATTTATAATAGTATGCACATACAAGCCCTCATAATTACACAACCAAAAATAGCAGGAATGACTGGCTAAACAACACTTCAGATGAAAAATGTAAACAAATTAAATACGCCAAGATGACAAACACACGGCACAGAAGCCTGCATGTAAGGCTTCACGAGCACTGTTTCCAGACATCGAGATTGCTTTATGTACTTCATGAGGACAGGCTGTAAAGACAGAAAAAGTGATAGTATGCTACCAATATTCAATTTTAATCCTTATGATTAATAAGTAGCTAATATTTATCCCACCTAGGATAAGAAACAATAGGTATAGACATGGCTCAGTTAATGAAGTCTCTGACAGCGACACTTCGTTTTACAAAGTAACTGTATGCTGTTCGTCTAGCCTTCCTTTCCTCCCCGTCTTCTGGCTGACTGAAAGATTTCTGTGTTGTCGAAGGCTTTCATGGCCGGGATCACAGGGTTGTTGTGTGTTTTCCGGGCAGTATGAGGTTGTGAGGTATATGGAGAAACTAACCAAGGAAGGTTTATATATCTGTGGAAGATCCTGGGTGCGGAAAAGACTCTTGTCTGTTGGAGACCAGTGTGAATGTTGTAATTAATCACATCAATTAGCATTAAATTGCCTTCCCAGCTTCACCTCCTGGCCTGGGGGAAACCTTTGTTCAAAGTCATTAGCTGTCCCTGATTGATTCATGTCTAGAATTCTTCTGTTTTTAGAGTGTTGCTCCTTATTTACTGTTCTGATCTTGGGAGTTTTTTAATACTGGTAGCCAGATCCTGTTCATTTTCATGGTTTCCTCCTTTCTGTTGAAATTGCCCACATGCTTGTGGATTTCAATGGCTTAACTGTGTAGTCTGACATGATAGTTGGAGTGGTCGAGCATTTCTGTGTTCTCAAATAATATACTGTGTCCAGGTTGGTTCATCAAGTGCTCTGCTATAGCCGATTTCTCTGGCTGAGTTAGTCTGTAGTACCTTTCATGTTCTTTGACTCGTGTTTGGGCGCTGAATTTTGTGGTCCCTATGTAAACTTGTCTACAGCTACACATCAAGTAAAAAATACTGGAAAATATTCTTGCTTCAAGGAGAGTAGGGAGAAAATTCCTGTGGGCCTTGAAAACTGTGTTTCTTTAGTTTCATAAATAATATTGAAAGGATTTAAAACAAAAAAACAATCATTTACATGAACACTTGCTAGAGAAGATTCAGTCCCTATCAAACTAAATTAAACACAAATGAGGGGAAAAAACAAATACACTACAAGTAAGTAGGTGTTTCAGTGAAAGACAAGATGTATCATCATAATTCTAAAGCTTTCTTATAAGGCAACAGGCTATGGTACTCCTAAGCTGCAATACAAACAATAGATGCACATAACATTCACAGAATTATAACCCACACAGAATTTATCGTATGATTAGATATAATAACTGGTGGGGGAAGCTACATCTCTACAGAAACAATACTACCATTATTTCTTGGTCAAATGCTATATTTTCTGCACCAACTATGGTAAGTTTGGATCCCTACAGGAATGCATTACTTTGTTACGTGACAGTTAAAAATAGTAATATGGCAATCAAATCTAAGATGCATATAATTCAAGAGAATCTCTCATAAGATTGTACAGCAAAACATTCTTTTCTACTCAAACATCGTAACAAACCATTACATGTCATAATTTATAATAACTAAAAGTTATCAAGATTCTAAAGCTGGCTTAAAAGAAAAGTATGGGGATTTTACATTTCTGTTAAGTGATATATATATGGGACTATGTTATCTATTTCAATAGGGGTTTTTTTTTTACTTTTAATGGCAGAATGTATTCATTTTTACACTGAACAAAACAATAAACTCCACAATATGGCAAAAAGTGTTTACCGTCAAATCTCAAACACATTTACGAATTCAGTCTCACTGCACTTAACAGGGTTTATTCTCAAGGAAATAAGCACTGGACTTCAGCCTTCCTTACACGTGACATTGTTGTACATATAACAAATCTTCCTCTTTGAAACCCTTTCTAACATGGCAAGCCAATTTATATTTACTCAGAAGCAAATCCATATATATTATATGGGCCTTAATTTAGGTTGCTGTATACAAGAGGCTAATGTAAGCAACAAGGAAAGCCTGAACAGTGGCAAACCAACTCCATCTCTACCTTTGAAGAAAAGGGAGAACATGGGAGGAGTCAGAAAAGAAGAAAAGGAAGGGGACAGAGTAGACTTAAGGAGCATCTACACTGTAGAAATGATGTGGTTTGATACCACTTTAAA
This sequence comes from Anolis carolinensis, assembly GCF_035594765.1. NCBI lineage: Eukaryota > Metazoa > Chordata > Lepidosauria > Squamata > Anolidae > Anolis > Anolis carolinensis. The sequence continues at coordinate 302,996,257 of NC_085841.1, forward strand.
AGCCATGGCTCAATGCTATGGAATCCTGGGAGTTGTCGTTTGGTGAGGCAACAGAACCATTTGATACATAAAAACTTTATAAAACGACAACTCCCAGGATTCCATAACATTGAGCCAGGGTCGATGTGGTGGTGTCAAAATGCATTAATTCTATAGCATAGTCAGTGTTTCCCAGATGTTCTGGACTTCAACTTTAACACAGCAATATAACCCAGAATATCAAGGCAAAAAATCCCACAATATCTGCTTTGAACTGGATTGTCTGAGTCCACACTTCCATATATTCCAGTTCAAAGCAGAAAATGTGAGATTTTATTCAGCTCTGTGGAAGAGGCCCTAGAACCCCTCCCTGTCGGCCAAACAAACTGGAACTTCTAGGAGATAAAGTCTTTAAAAGGCTCGAGGTCCAAGGTGTAGACGCACTCCCATTTGAAGTGATGTCAAACTGCATTAATTCAGATGGGACTCATGATCTTGCCAGTAGTATCCATAACAATAAACATTTCTCTGTGGTACCTCTTCTAACATGGCAAGCCAACTGATATTGACTCGGAAGCAAAGCCAACAATACAGGCAGTCCCCAAGTTACATACATCTGACTTATGAACGATTCATAGTTAAGAACAGAGGTGAAACAACAGGAAGTGAGAGAAATCTCCCCCTTGGAAGGGAAATTATCTCCTGGAAGGGTTATCATGGGGAAAAGGTGTCTCAACTGAAGCTTTATCAACAGTGCTTGTATTCACAACAAGCCACATTTTTCAAAATCCGATTATCACAGGGATAGAAAGTGAGGTGAAATCTTCTGAACAGGGGCACAGATAGCAAAACAAGCACCACAGGGGTGTTAACCCTTCCCTATGCTAGCCAAAGCCTATCTGGCTGGAGAGACACTTAAAAATGTACCTGTTCCAACTTACCCACAAATTCAACTTAAGAACAAACCTACAGAACCTATATTGTATTATCGGAGGCTTTCATAGCCGGAAACACTGGGTTGCTGTGAGTTTTCCAGATTGTATGGCCATGTTCCTGAAGCATTCCCTCCTGATGTTTCGCCCACATCTATGGCAGGCATCTCAGAGGTTGTGAGGTTTGTCGGAAACTAAGCAAGTGAGGTATATATAGCTATGGAAAGTCCAGGGTGGGAGAAAGAATTCTTGTCTGTTGAAGGCAAGTATGAATGTGGCAATTATTTATTTATTTCAGACATTTATATCCCATCCTTCTCACACACCCCCGGGGGGAGGGGGGGGCTCAGGGCTGCCTCACAATCAGCAATCATTAGATGTCAAAAAACATATTTGAAACCATTAAAATTAAAACAAATTTAAACATTAATTAAAAATGTCCATTTAAACATCCATTTAAAAAGCACAGAGCTGTCCATTATCAGTCATAAAATCATTTTTATTATTAATGCTGCGTCTGCTGCCCAAATGCCTGGTTCCACAACCAAGTTTTACGGTTTTTTTACTAAAAGATAGGAGGGAGGGAGCCAACCTGATTTCATTAGGGAAGGAGTTCCATAGACAGGGAGGCGGGGTATAAATAAAGTTTTATTATTATTATTATTATTATTATTATTATTATTATTAATCACCTTTATTAGCACTGAAAAGCCTTGGAGCTTCAAAGCCTGGCTGATTCCTGCCTGGGGGAATCCTTTGTTGGGAGATGTGAACTGGCCCTGATTGTTTCATGTCTGGAATTCCCATTTTCTGAGTGTTGTACTTTATTTACTGTCAGCCAGGCTTAGAAGCTGCAAGGCTTTTCAATGCTAATCAAGGGGAATAATTGCCACATTCACACTTGCCTCCAAAAGACAAAGAGTTCTTTCCCGCACCCTTGACCCTCCACAAATATATAAACCCCACTTGCTTAGTTTCAACAAACCACACAACCTCTGAAGACGCCTGCCATAGTCAGGAGAGAATGCTTCTGGGACACAGCCATACAGCTTGGAAAACTCACAGCAACCCAGAACTTATCTTGTTCGTAAAATGGGAGCTGCTTGTATTCTGTGGGTCTTAGTTTAGGATACTGTGTTCCAAAAAAAAAAGCTCACTTTCTCTCGCCCTTTTTGATGTATTTATTTCGTGTCAAAAGCACTGCATAATAAATAAGTTTAAAAGTGATAAAATAAAAAAATCACAAACAGCTAAATAGATTTAGACCAAAGGTGGGCAACAGCAATCGCATTTTCCGTAGCTTTAAACAACTCCTCCTCCATGCATGAGGCAGGGCATTGTGAGCAGTTGTTTGTTCTGCTCCACAGTCACACAAGATGGAGGATTCCTCTAGGTAGTGCCATCTTGCCAGGTTGTCTTTTGATCTGCCCACTCTGCTTCTCAGTCTATTCCCAGTTGCCCATTCTTGATTTGCCCCTGGAGGCAGACCCACATGGGGGGCCATCCAGTTGGGACTGCCTGGTTTAGTTGCCCAGAGGGACACCCTTGATGTTGCTGGGAGAACATCAAGACGAGTGGTGGTTTTCATGAAGCTCATCCTTGACCTGAGTCTACTGGGAGAAGGCTGATAGTCATGCAGCGGGTGGGGTTTTTTTTGTTTTGTTTTTTTGAGGAAGATGAAAAAAGGGAAACATGGGAGGAGTCGGAAAGGGTGGGGAGAGGGGAGAAGAGTTGTGCTTCCGTGCTCTGAAAGAGATCAGCAAGGTTAGTATTATAAATGAAGCAGAAAAATACAAAGGAGCAAGTTCCTGGTTTTTTGTGCATTTTCCGGGCTGTATGACCATGTTCCAGAAGCATTCCCTCCTGACGTTTCGCCCACATCTATGACAGGCATCCTCAGCGGTTGTGAGGTCTGTTGGAAAGCTAAGGATGGGAGGTTTATATATGTTGCTTGCCATAGATGTGGGCGAAACGTCAGGAACATGGCCATACAGTCCGGAAAATTCACAACAACCCAGTGATTCCGGCCATGAAAGCCTTCGACAGCAAGTTCCTCTTTCACGGGGGAAAGAGGAAGGCGAGTGGGTGGGCCTCGGATTCGCGTCCTGAGGGGGTGGCTCAGGGAGACTGGCTTCCTTAGACGGATTGAGGCACAGAAGGGTTTCCTGAGAGGGCCGTCGGGGCCTTGAAGCCTCGGGGCGGCCTCCTAGAGGGGCGACCGATATCCCCGGGTGGATGGGTCTCCGCCCACCCAGGGATCTTGGCCGCCCCTCCAGGAGGCCGCCCCGAGGCTTCAAGGCCCCGACGGCCCTCGAGGCCTACCTCAAGCACAGGCCACAAGGCCTCCCTGGGGGCCCCTCCACCCCCAAGGGCCGACGCTGCCGCCTCATGAACCCCATCAGAGGAACCAGGCCCGGCCTTTCTAGGCCCGAAGCCTACCTGAACTAGGGAGTGGTGGTGAGGCCTAGCGCGCCGGGCTGCCGAGAAGGCCGGAGGCGTCGTGCGGGGGTCACCGAGGCCGAAGTGCTCGAAGGGCCTCGTCCGGACCAGGAAGAGGAAGCCCCAAATCCGCCGGCAAGCTGCTGCTTCTCTTCCTCCTCCGCCTTCTTCTTTTCCCACTGCAGCCTCCTCCTCTCTCTCCCTCTCGCCGCTTACTACCAAGGCCAGGGCGCCTAGTCAAGCGCCGAGAAGATGGATCGGCAGCGAATGCCGAGGCAATCGAACGGCCGAGGCACAAAACAGGAGCAAGGCATAACTAAACGACCTCAGAGCGCGCGATGGGTAAGTTATCATCATAGGAGGAAGAGACTGGCAGTTCAAGGGGCATCTTCACAACTAACAAAATGAAGTTCAACAGGGACAAATGCAAGATACTTCACTTCGGCAGAAAAAATGGAAATCAAAGATACAGAATGGGGGACGCCTGGCTTGACAGCAGTGTGAGCGAAAAAGACCTTGGAGTCCTCGTGGACAACAAGTTAAACATGAGCCAACAATGTGATGCGGCAGCTAAAAAAGCCAATGGGATTTTGGCCTGCATCAATAGGGGAATAGCGTCTAGATCCAGGGAAGTCATGCTCCCCCTCTATTCTGCCTTGGCCAGACCACACCTGGAATACTGTGTCCAATTTTGGGCACCGCAGTTGAAGGGAGATGTTGACAAGCTGGAAAGCGTCCAGAGGAGGGCGACTAAAATGATTAAGGGTCTGGAGAACAAGCCCTATGAGGAGCGGCTTAAAGAGCTGGGCATGTTTAGCCTGCAGAAGAGAAGGCTGAGAGGAGACATGATAGCCATGTACAAATACGTGAGGGGAAGTCATAGGGAGGAGGGAGCAAGCTTATTTTCTGCTGCCCTGCAGACTAGGATGCGGAACAATGGCTTCAAACTACAGGAAAGGAGATTCCACCTGAACATCAGGAAGAACTTCCTCACTGTGAGGGCTGTTCGGCAGTGGAACTCTCTCCCCCAGACTGTGGTGGAGGCTCCTTCTTTGGAAGCTTTTAAGCAGAGGCTGGATGGCCATCTGTCGGGGGTGCTTTGAATGCGATTTCCTGCTTCTTAGCGGGGGGTTGGACTAGATGGCCCATGAGGTCTCTTCCAACTCTACTATTCTATGATTCTATTATTGTGCCACAAATACCATCTGCCTGGAACAAAGAACTGGTGGGATCACAAGCCTGAAAAAGTTACAGAAAATTAAGACATCAAAGTACTCTGGGACTTCCGAATTCAGACTGACAGACTTTTGGAGCACAATACTCATGACCTCACAATTCTGTTAAAAAACAAGGTATGGATTGTTGATGTTGCAATCCAAGATGACAGAAGAATCAACAAGAAGCAACTGGAAAAGCTTACGCAATGTGAGGATGTAAAGATTGAAGTGCAACGACTGACACAAGCCAGTAAAGGTGGTCCCAGTGGTGATCAGCACACTGAGCACAGTGCTTAAAGACCTTGGCCTGCACTTAAAAACAATTGGCGCTAACAAAATTACTATCTGTCAGCTGCAAAAGGCCACCCTATTTGGATCTGCATGCATTATTCATTTATGTATCACACAAAAGTACTACGATATACAATTACTACATCAAATAATGGGCATATTTGATATCTTGCTTAATAAAATTCAACATCACTGACACCTTCAATATAAACAACTATTCTAAATTTTAAATTAGACAAAAGTTAATTACCTAAGAGCATCTCCATAGCAATCCACTGTAGTATCAGCAATAAATTTAGCCCAGATTGTTATTGCTTCTAGGGTGAAATGAAAAACTTGCAAGTTACCATAGATTTGGTATCACACAAAAGATACAGAATCTTTTTCTGCGACATTATTGGAATGCTGCTTAATGCTGCTGGGGAGTTATAGGTTTTTTAAAACCCTGGAAAACTCACCTGGCTTTAAAAAAGTTGAGGCCACTTTCCTAAAAAAGAAAAAAAAACTTCAAAGAAGCCTGATTATAATCAGTGTCTTATTTCTGAGACACCATAGGACTGGACTGTAATTTATTATAATCTTGTCCGTCTATCCCTATCCCTGAGATTGCAATCTCAACTAATGTTTTAATAATACCATCTCAAGTAATGGTTTAATCCTGTACTACAGGTTTATTTTTGTAATTGCATGTATTTATCTTACAGAAATGTGTGTGTGTGTGTGTGTGTGAGAACATATGCTTGTCTGTCTGTACCAGGGAGGCTGCTGTTAGGTGAAGTGACCCTCTGTGATGCCACTGGATTGGTTGTTTTTAGGTGAAGTGACCCTTTGTGATGTCACTGGGAAATAAAGGTGATAACCAGGAAGAGAGCCATACTGCCATGGAGAAATTGTGAGTTGACCATATCAGAGTTGGAGGAGGGAGAAAGGGGAGGGAAAGGGAGGAAAGAAAGAAAGGAAAGAAGGAAATGAGAAGGGAGGCGTGTAGTGGGGAAGAAAGAAAAAGGAAAGAAGCAAGGAAAGAAAGGGGAGAATGAGGGAAGGGAAAGCAACAGCGGCTCCTCCAACAATTGTCTGGTTTATACTTTGGTTTATACACTACTATTCACTGAAAAACAAAAGATACTTTTCCCAAAGGTATTTGTTAAATTTTATGAACATGCACAATTCCTTTTAAGATGTATTTCCCATAATCAATACATGCCTGCCTGCACACTGACTCCAGAGAGAAAAAGAAGATAAGGGATTAAATAAGCAAATGGCATTCGCAGTAAGTCCCACTGAACTCAGGAAAATGTAGCACTTGATGTCAATATGCTTAGGATCATGCTACTAGCCTGTCAGCACTAACAGAGAGCATCAAGTGATTGGGGGGAAGCATGGCAGTGAGGTTGGAAAACTGGATTTAGAAGAAGGAATTGCAATAATCCTGGATCACATTACTAAAGGTCATCAGGGGGATAGTTGAAGGCTCTGAAATGTAATTGTGTAGTTTACACACTCACCAAGGCACTTTCTAAAATGAACCAGAATAGTGACTGGTTTTGATTGAGCATATGTTTGCTCAAAAATTAGAAGAATCTGATTCTAGTTTCAATTGAAAGTTGCAATTCTAAATTCACCCTTGACCTTAATATACCTAATCTTGTCTAATTTGAGAAGCTAATGTTGCATGAGAAAAGTAGCCCTGGGTCCTTGGGATGTCTAATTTACCTGGGCCAGGTCCCCACTTACTGAAGTCTCCTTTTTTCCTCTTTTTTCCTTCATCCTTGCCCCTCCTTTCCTTCCTTTCTTCCTCCTTCCCTTCCTTCCTTTCTCCTTTCCTCCCTCTTTTCCTTCCCTTCCCCTTTTTCTTCCTTCCTCGCTTTTTTTCCTTTCCTCCTCCTCTTCCATTCTGCCTGCCTTCCTTCCCCTTTTTCCTCTGGGAAGCTTGGCTTGTTAAAGGTACTTTGAAAAACTATGTTGTGTTAACCTAATATTTTATGCTCCTGAGATCCTCATTCCTTCCCTTTGGGGGAAACCTTGTTCCCAAACCCAAAGATGTCTTGCATCCACACAATTACATAGCCTGGGGGAAAGAAACCAATCTGGGAATTTCCTCACCAATTTCCAGCCTCCACCCATCTCTTGGACTTTACCTGGACATTGCAAGACAATACTTCTACTCAGGCGGGGGAGATCACCTCTCCCTGCCCTCTGGGAAAGAACAAATTTCACCACCCTGCACCTTTGATGAGACCTCTCACATCAGAAGGAAATCTGCATGTCTATAGCCAAATCCATCCTCTGTCATTTTTGCATGATTGTATTAATATATGATGCTTTGTTTCTCTGGGGTGTGAAACCGCTAGGCCAGCCCTATTAAGGGGCCATGCCATCTTCATCTCATAAGACAATAGCATTGCTGGGTAGGGCCAGAAAATGCCCTCAATCACTTTATTTTTCCTGTTCAGTAAAAGGAACCCCATTCATCAGCACTTAATCATCCCTTGTTCCTAGCCCACACTGGCCAACCAAGCCCCTCTGTAACTGGTCAGAATTCGAGGCTTGGCTGCAGCCTGCCAGCTTGTGTATAAAAGGGACTGTGAAACTGTATTCTGTATGCTATCTGCTTTGTGAATGTATCACTAGCTAGCATCTTATCTGTAGATAATTAACTCTTCCTTGGCTGAAAATCACCTTCTCTCCTTGCTTGCTGGCTAACTTCAGTTGGGATGCTCACCATAGCAGGGACTCACTCAAAATGAGCAGCTCAGGCCAATCACTTGCCTGGGTTTCTGCCAACAGGCATCCCCCTGGTCTCACTTCCAGGGGTTGCCTCCAAAAATGGGGCCAACACTAAGCAATGCTGGGTTTGCACTAGTACTTGAATGGACCTCCAAGGTACCCATCTACACTACAGACCTGTAGTTCTGTTATTTACTATAACTGCCGTGGTTCCCTCCGGTGACATAATGGGATTGGCAATTTAGACGAGGGGGAACTTCTCAGTCCAAGTGCTCTAGGGTCTCGCCAAACAATAAACCTCATTTTTTTGTGGGATGGAACCATGGCCACTACACTAAAATAAAAGAACAATAATTCCATGGTGTTAATGGGTCCCCTGGTAAAACTCGGGCCCCTTCTACACTGCTATATAAAATCCTGATTATATGCTTTGAACTAGATTATATAGCAGTGTAGACTCATATAATCCAATTCAAAGCAAATAATGTGATTATCTGCTTTGATAATCTAAGTTAAATGCCAGTGTAAAAGGAGCCTCAGAAGGAATCCTGTCTTGAAACCTTGGAGTAACATTGCAGCCAGCCAAGAGCTGGCAACAAGTGACTAATGGTCTGACCAAGTGTACACCTTCTTTCCCATTTCTGACCATTAAAGCAGGCATAATAGTTACCATAGCGCATATGTGTCAAATGCAAGCCACAAGGGCCAAATCTGGCCCAGCATGTCATTTTATGTGGCCATCCAAATGGTGGGCTACATCTCATGTGTTCCTGATCATTAGAAATCATGACCAGAGCTGATAGGACTTGGGATACAGTAACATCTGGGACACTGCAGTTTGTTCTGTTTACTTAGGATAGTGGGGTTTGAATTTTGATACAAGGTTTGTAGATATGACGTCTGACTGTAAAATGTCCTATTAACCTTTCCCCAACCTCAGAGCCAGAAGTGCTATTCTGTTACAATTCCCATCATCCTTAGTCCATGTGGCAGATAACAAAAGTGATGATGTTATCGAACACCACTATTCCACCCCTAACTTGAAAAGATTTATAGTTAGGGATTTATAGTTTTCCATGGACAACAAGCAGGAATGAGATACAGCAATTCCTCTCTTTTGCGCAAAACTCCCAGGCCTCCCCTAGGTAACCTCTACCTGAACTAGGCCCGGAAGCAAATGATCCAGTTATTGTTTCACATTGAGAAATAGCCCCAAGGCATGGCTCAAGACAAAGAAGACTTTCGGTCATTGCAATATCCTTCATCTGGCCAGCCTAGAAAAAAGACATAATCATGTTAAGACATCCAAAGCCAAAACTTATATTTACCCCTTTCTGTGTAACTTTTATCCTTCTATATAATGTATCTATTTCCCAAGTCTGAAATGTATAAACTGTACTTTTACTAAGTAAGTAAGTAAACTGTACTTTTATTCTACCTTATTCTTAAATGTACTAAATGTAAGAAATTAAACTGCCTGACTCAAGCCAAAGTCAGGAATGCTTTCTCAGCCTCAGGCAAAGAATATAACCAGCCATAAGCATCTTCGTTTACCTAGCCCAAGCAAAGACTCCAGAAATCAGCTTCCATTGTTCTCCAGGGCCTGGATTTCACAATCCCATCATCCCCACCCTGGATCTCTGATGGCCTGGAATGCCAGCATTTCTTGGAAATGCCTCTCTACCCACAGAGCTTTCCCCACCTATCTAGGAGGGGATTTCCAGCCACATCAATGGAGCTCAGTCAACCAGAAACCTATGCGATAGGATTAATCCTGACGATGTCAACATTTCATCTAAACTAATCCATATAATGGAAAAACAGTAAAAATAATGAACTGAATTAAGCCATAAACTCATGTTACTCCTTAATTGGCAAAGCTTTTACTATTCAGTCTGTATCAATGAATTATTTTGTATCCACAGATTCTGTATCCATGCACTCAAGCATCCTTGGCTTGAAAAGATTCCAAAAAGCAAACCCTGATTTTGCCATTTTATATTTTATTACACCATTTTATATAATGGGTCTTTAGCTACCACAAATTTGGTATCTATGACGGGCCCTGGAGCTAAACCCCAGCTGATACTAAGGGGCCAATGTATTTTGCAGTCCTTTGTTCAGATGTACAATCTCCACCAAAAAAAATCCCTTCAACTCTTCCTCACATTTGTGGGAATTTAATACACTGCTACATAAATCCTCTTGCCCTTGATGTGGTATGCTATCTGCCACCATCCCCAATCGGGCCACATTAAACCATTATGCTTTTCTCCCCACCTCTTCTTTAAAGGAAAAGATCAGTGCCCTCTACAGCTGAATGCAGATGCAATTCTTTCACATAAAGTTCCAATCAATAGTTATAGTGCAGTTCAGTCACTAAGTACTTATCTCTTTCTCATTTAAAAAGGATTTTATTAGCAAAAGGATATCTTGTTATTGCTGAATGTTTTAAGTAATCACAGTGAATTTCATATTACTTAATCACTGGACAAGTTTAGGAAATAAAAAAAAGTATAACGTCACTCTGTTATAGAGTGCATCTCCAGTTTCCCTAAGTCAAGTTGCCTGGCTATCTGGTCATTTATTACAAGGTGGTCAAACATTTTCCTTTCTCCCCCGATCTGAGAACAGAGAGAAGGAAAACCTATGGATCTCTCCAGTTTAATATTCATGCATGAATTCTGAATGGCCACTTTCCTATCATCTCTGAAAGGGCTGTTTCTATGATCTTAGCCTTTTGCAGGAACTGAGTCAAGGCTGCTCCCCAATTCTTTACATTTTCATTAAAATAGTCTACCTAAAATGTATTGTCCCACACACAATTTTATCACTGCAGATATCATGGGCATATGGATGCAATTAACCTATTGGGCACACAGAAGACAGGACGACTTGGAAGCACTGAACAAACTGCACTCTGGCACCATGAGATGCAGTGCCAGCCTTAAAAACTGGGGCTACAAAGTGGAGTCCACGACATATGAATGTGGAGAAAAGCAAACCACAGACCACTTACTACAATACAACCTGAGCCCTTCCACATGCACAATGGAGGACCTTCTTACAGCAGCACCAAAGGCACTCCAAGTGGCCAGATTCTGGTCAAAGGAAATTTAGTATCATGCCAAGTTTTTGTTTGTAGTTTTTTTTATACATTATAACTGTTCTCAATTCGCTTCTGACACAATAAATAAATACCTATTTAGAGAGGGTTTTAAAAATCAATTCTGTCACTAAGACTTTTCTAATAAATAATGTAGAAATTGGTTGAATATAGTAGTTCTTCAACCCGGAAATATATTCATCATGAAAATTGTTTAGCAACATTTGGCTTTCCAAACATATCAGATCATCTCATGGAAGCAGCAAGCACTAATGGTCCAGGATTGTGGAAGTGTAGTACAAAACATGATCTGGAGATTCCATTATTTTCCCCACTGCTGAATTAGACAATGGCATAATGCGTTTCTGTTGTAATACTAATATCTCATGCTTTGTTCACCATTAATCTTTGTGTAAAAAAAACGCTGCTCCATTTGGCTTCCCAGAATACAAGGACTATACCAAGGCCAAGAAACTTGCAGTCCTCCAGATGTTGTTGGATATCAATTCTTACCAATAGCCAACTTGGCCAATGGTGAGGAATGATGGGAATAGTGGTTCATCATGTAGAACGTTGCCAGGTCTGACTCTGGGATATACTGTTTCTGCAAATAATTAGGGTTTGCACAGTGAGATGGAGTTGTGTAATTTCCATAAATTATGACTCCTTTTTCTCAAGCATCCAAGATACAAAGAAACATACAAAGAGTACTATTATTTAAGTAGTAGGAGGAAGCAATTATCATAAGATTTTGGAGGTATATAGAATCTCCACCCAATTGACGACTTTAATGTCATTTGATGTTTTCCATTTATATTTTAAATTTTTTTTTGTAATATGGCCTGTGACTGACAGCTCTGTCATGATCTCATCAGGAGCTGCTATACGTAATTACAACACAAATATAATTACAGATGGTGCTTAATTAAGATTCAGCCTCACCTCCTTAAGTATACAATTTGTTATGCATGCTGCTGACTGGGTTACATAAGGCCCCTTCATTCCTAATCAGTTTTGCCTAAATCTGGTTTCTGAGTTTGACGTGTGTTGGCACAGTTGCTTATATCATACTCTGATAATAAACTGGCAGATAGCATTCTCATTCAGTGTCACAGCAGAACATTCTCCTGCCACTGAAGCCAGTCTCAACTTGGCATCTAATTGCCTCATCTTTTTATTGAATGCTGTAAGTTGCATGGATAGTTGAGGCTGGAATCAGCAGTGCCGTTTGGCACATTAGGATCCTCAGATGTTCATGAATGCCTGTTCCCATAATAGCCAGCATGGTGTTTGAGTGTTGGACTAGGATCTTCTGGGACCAGGATTCAAATCCTCATTCTGCCATGGAAATCCACTGGATGTCCTTGGGCAAGTTACACTTTCTTAGAGAAAAACAATGGAAAATCTCTTCTAAAGAAAAAATACCAAGAAAACTTTGGGCTATGTTTTCAGTAAATCCAAATTGACTTCAACTTACATAACAACACAGTCCTATCATTCCTTACCTTTGATGAAACTGTTAGGAACTGGAGTCCAATAACACCTGGAAGGCCATAGGTTTCCCAGCCTTGCTGGTAGATGGATGCTCTTCTGATAGCTTCTTGAACTAATTCCAGTTGAAAGAATTTGATTGTTTATAAAGATTTGTCAACAGCCTAATCTACATCAGAATACTGGCAGACACAAGCTAAAGGTCAATCTTGATTGCCCAGCCAGGAAAGAACAAAGCCAGGCAGAGTAGCCTCCAGAGCTGTGAAGGGTCATGGTGCTCATAAACCAGACCAAGAAGACTTTGATGATCCTTGCTTTTCCTCGGGGCAAAGGGGGGTGGGGAAGCAAAAGGACAGAAAGCCAGGAAGGATTTGTTCTCTCTGATGTTTCCCTGAGTAGAAAGCCCAGCACTTAACCTGGAAAACTGATATCGGCTATGTGATATGGCCACGTCTGATATTAGGACCACAGCCACACCCTGTAATATTATACAATAATAATAATAATACTTTATTTTTATACCCCGCCTCCATCTCCCTGAAGGGACTCAGGGCGGCTTACATGGGGCAAAGCCCGGATAAAAACAGCAAACCAAATAAAAACATCAAAAAAATACAGACACATATTAAAATTCAACACTCTAAACATAACAAAATATAAAATTATAATCATACTAAAATGTGGATTTGGCACCCAAGTAGAGGGGAGATAGATAGATAGGATGATGGGATGGGGATTAATTTCCCACCACCATAAAGATTCCCCACCAATCTTGCTGCCCAGTTTCAAATAAATGCCAAGCTATTCAATTTTTAGGCCTTTTAATTTGTCAGCTTTCAATGGCAAGCGTAATAGAAAAGGTTTTGGGTGAGAATAGAATCAGGGCATGTCATAGTATAAATAAGAATGTATTCCCTTTTGAGATCTGTGAGGCAAGAATAGTCTGTAATTAGGAAAACATATCCTGTCAAAGAAACTGGTGCACCAGGGTTGGGTTAGCACACCAGAGTGATATTTCATAATATATGTTGCTACTTTGTCATGTAAATATAAACACCTCACACCTGAAAGAACTTTTCAATCTTTAATGTACAGTATAAGGACATCCCAAATGAAACTCTCACTGAGGTAAAAGTCTAATATATCAAACTAAAGACCTATTTAGTCTAATATCCCATTTCCCAAAGTAGCCAATAGATGTATATAGGAATAGATAGATAGATGTATATAGGAAGCTCACAAGACCCTAAAGATAAATTTCCTCCCCCATTGTTGCACCACAGAAAATGGTATAAGGTGATATATTGCCACTGAATACATATAGCTATCCTAGTTAATAGTCACTGTAAAGGGGTTATTGCATTGCAAGGAGTTGTACTGGATTGCGCTTTCTGTTCCTTCCAGCTCTACTATTCCGATTCTAAAGATCCCTCCTTGATAAATTTCTCTAGTCCCCTTTAACATGATGCAAGCTAATAGATACAGCCTGTTACTACATCCTGTGAGAGTTACATAAATTATGTGTTCAATATAAGAGGACTCCCTGTTGTCTCACCTGAATCACGTGTCAACTAGTTTCATCAGAGCCCCCAGGTTAAACCCTTGTGCCGGCAGTGAGTTTAACCCTTGTGCCGGCAGAACTGATGACACGAAGGCTGGGTTGCTGACCTGAAGGTTGCCGGTTTGAATCCAACCTGGGGAGAGCACGGATGTGCTCCCTCTGTCAGCTCCAGCTCCCCATGCGGGCACATGAGAGAAGCCTCCCACAAGGATGGTAAAAACATCAAACATCCGGGTGTCCCCTGGGCAACGGCCTTGCTGACGGCCAGTTCTCTCACACCAAAGCGACTTGCAGTTTCTCAAGTTGCTCCGGTCACTGAAAAAAAAAACCTAGTTTCATTGAGTGACCCTGAGTTCTAGTGTAATGAAAGAGAAAAATCACTGCCTAATTTTGCTATATTATGGTATTATATTTTAGAAAGGTTTATTTAGTCTCCCAATAGCTAGATTTTGTTTTGTATAAGCTGAAAAGTTCCAGTGCCGTCACTTTTTCTTGCATGGAATATACACCAGTTCTTTTGATTGTTTGATTATCTTTTTCTAACTGAACAATGTCATATATTTGGGGTTCTTACACTATGCCAGCTTATAATAACAACTAATAATCTAATCTTCTTTCTTCCAATCCATGTAAAAATAACAAAAGTGCAAAGTACTGGTTATGGGTAGGAAGAAAATAGAATATTTTACCAGGGAACAGAGGTTCAGGGGTATCCTGCCTAGGTGACCAAGCCTTTACAATGGGGACAAACTGATATAAACGGATAATCATGGCCGATTATGCACAGTTATTTATCTGATTTTATAAAACCAATTACCCTTCAAAACCCACTTTTCCATAATTTCAAATATCAAAGCTCCAATACCATCCCATAACTGAGTATGCATAGCTGAAACAATTTTATATTCTTCCCATATATCACTTCTTCCATTTTAATTCATTTGTTATTACCCCATATACGTGTTTGATATAAAGGTCTGTCTATGATATCAATATTAACTATCAAATAAAAAGGAAGAAAAATATTTTTATACTATGAAAGATGTGCATAATTTTTCCAGTTCATTTCAAACAGATCCTACCAGCAAAGAATTCACTTACCCATACAGTATATGTAATTTAAAATGTTTCCTGAGTAGAGATTTTTAAGTCTCCCACTCCACATTTGCCTGTGGATACCTTTACGCATCCATTGAGACAAAAATATACCACAATATATTGTGATTTTGTGCAATAAACAGCTTTGTGTGATTCTCAGACACAACTGAGTTGTTGCATTTAAAAAAAATACAAAATAGAATTGGAAATTATATAGCAGAAAAAGGAGAGTTTCTGTAATTTTGTGCATGTACAAGTCAAATATGCAATTAATTTCAGTTAGCAATACAATAACAATTATTTAGAATCTTACACTGTGCTCAAGATACTTTTTATTATATTTTACTATCCTTAAAGATATTAATACATTTTATGAAGACAGTCATCCTCTTTGATTTTGTATCTGTGTCCTTGAAGAAGTATCTTCTGAAAAGGCTGAACATTAGTAGTGAAATTCTGAGCATTCTCAGACTCAGCTTGAACTTGCATATTAAAGCCTTTTAAATGCAGCATATTTTCCATATAGAAAATTATTATTTCCCCCATAGTGCCTACAAATAATCCCATCCTAATTCTCTTCAACTACACACTTTTCCCAAAAATCAGAATGAGCCATATTTTCTTCCCCCACACACTCTTTTTTAAGACTGAAGTGATATGTCTCATCGTGTTAGCTAAAGTGAGTGATCAACAATTCTTTGCGAACTTGGTAGGCTTCAGAGTCAAGTGATTCCATATGCTCATATTCTTCCTCTGGCTGTTCCATCTGTCCCATTGTTAAAGAAGACCATATATCTAGCCCATGCTCAAGAGCTATGTTATGAAGCACACAACAAGCTAAGATGATATGGCTGGCCTTCTCTGGAGAATATTGCAGTGTGCCCTTTGATCCATCCAAACAACGGAACCGGGATCGAATGGACCAGAATGTTTGTTCGATGATATTGTGAGTAGCTGAGTGTGCCATATTATATCTATACTCTGCAGGTGTCTCAGGGATATGCAGTGGAGTCATTAGCCAAGTGCGAAGAAAGAAGGAATTATCACCTGCCAAACAGAAACATGAGAGATCACAAAACAAATAGTAACACAAAACCCCTATTTCATTTCCAGGATTTGAGAATGAATTGGATTGCCATCTGAAGTTTGCATTCCAAAAAGAAATGGTGATAAAAGTTAATTTTCTCAATTAGGATTTCCTTAATCATTATAAAGGGAGATTTCTATAAATTCTAGGAAGTTTTGTGACATAATTTTACATGTCAGTGAACCAAACATATATCCTGCCACACCACCCTTTAGAAACCCAGCTGTCAGAATGAACTTACCAAGGAGCCACCCATCTTTGTGCATGCCAGCTTCAAACTGGTTCCTTAGGCCTGACTGCTGCAGCACAGTGCAGTCCTGCAGGCTGCCTGGCCAATGTGTTTCTGCACTCAGCAGCAATCCTCTCGCATCACAAACCATCAGGCAGTTCAAGGAATGAAGGCCCTTTCGATTGACATATGACAAGTCTTCAGCATTTGGTGCCTTTATTGCTACATGGGTGCAATCAACAAGTCCTAGCACTCCTGGCATACCTGCCAATGTGTAGAAGTCATCTTTCAGTTGCTGCACAGATGCATCGTCCTCTGGAAAATGAATGAATTGAGAAGATCTCTCCACCAGGGCTTCAGTAACATTGGCAACACAACGGCTCATAGATGCCTGACTGATGCCAATGGCATCTCCCATGCGGGTCTGGAAAGAGCCAGAAGTGTAAAAACCTAATGCAGCAAGAATCTGAGTTTCTGGGCTAATTGCCCTGGATCGCTGGGTAGGACGAGAAAGATTGGCTCCCAGAAGATCTACCAGATAGTAAATGAACTGACGTGGGAAGCCATACGTAGATACTAAATACTCATCAGTAACATCTTCCAGTTTGAAGCGATCAAGTGTCCTGTGTCCACGACCATAAAGCAAGAGATCACAATCCAGGACTGCTATTGGAACAGTCATGATGGATTAAAGCTTTTTTTCTTATTTCCTGTGTTCAGCTGCACTGAAACCAAAAAAGGAAATTCACTACTTAGCTAAAATATTGTATTGTTCTTTTCTAACATCTCCACTGCAATTCATCTGAAAATAAATATTTATTGGCTTAAGTGCCATTATATGCAAATGACATTTTATAAATGTATGTTCTAACTTTAACTGGCATCAGCTCTAGATGTGGTTAGGATGAAAAGTGCAATTCACAAAATACTCTAACAGAAATATAATAAACTTTCCCGCACTCCTGTTAACATGCCCGACTCCTACCAAACAAAAATTACTGGAACATATGGGAATAAGACCTCCCAGGGACACTGCTAATGATTTCAGTGAAAGGTTCAATGAATCTTGGTGAAGATTCTGGCAAAGGTCTAATGGAAAAATTTTGAAGTTATGTGTAATTTTACTGAGAACTGTGGGGCATACTACAGAATACACAATTACTATTGACCTCGGGTCATATGCAAACTTATAATGGTAGAGTGCATGTTTCACAGGCAGTTAGTGACATGTTTTGAGTTTTTTCTGAACCAGTTAAGCAAGTCTAGGAAAGCGTTTTTCTTCCTCCAAAGTTGGTGCAAACAGCTAATTGACTCTAGCCAACATGAGGGTGTGAATCAGTAATACCAAAATAGATGTTTGTTTTTTACCATATTTATACCCCGTCTTTCTCAGCCCCGAAGGGGACTCAAGGCGGCTTTACACACAGGCAACTATTTGATGCCTTAAAAACAATGTAAAATTAAAATAAACATATTAAATAGAATTTAAAACACATTTAAACATTTAAAAACATTACTTTCACCATCAATCACACCATCCGCAATCATAATCCAGGCCATTCCAATAGTCATTACACATAATTCCCTATCTGTCTATTGCATTACTATTGTTCTCTGAAGGCTTGATCCTAAAGCCACGGACGATCTTAATCTCTGAGATGGTTCATAGGAGGAGATACATTCAGACAGGTAAGCTGGGCCGGAACCATTTAGGGGAGTGGTTGTCAACCTGTGGGTCCCCAAGTGTTTTGGCCTTCAACTCCCAGAAATCCTAACAGCTGATAAACTGGCTGGGATTTCTGGGAGTAGAAGGCCAAAATACCTGGGGACCCACAGGTTGACAACCACTGGTTTAGGGTATTATAGGCTAAAGGCAGCACTTTGAACTGTGCTAGTTAGCAGACTGGCAGCCAGTGGAACTGGGGAGCCAGGGGAATTGTGTGCTCTCTGTACCCCACACCAGTTAGAAACCAGTTCTTAGGCACATACCAGACTACAATATAATTATATAATTATATTTTTTCTTCCATAAATGGTATTTATGGAAGTTTCAAGTTTCTTCAATATATTTTCCCTTTTCAGACCCCAGAAAATCTAAAACATCAGAAAAACTAGACAATTAATTAAAATATTCATATAATGGGAATATATGCCTCTACAAGAAGATGTAAATACTTAATGTGAAGAATGTTTTTCTATGAGTCAAACTGAACATGGGGCAGAGGGCTCTGTAGATCTCTCTGGATGTTGCTGCACTACAGCGCCTTAAGTTAGCAGAGCTAATGATGGAGGCTGGAAGATGCGGTCCAAAGAAATCTGGCAGGGCACATCATTTTCATTTCTACATTAAATACATTGTATACAGCTCTTTTTTCTATTCTTATTTTGTTCACAAGTACACAAGCCCTTTTTTCTATTCTTATTTTGTTCACAAGTACACAAGCCCTTCTGGATAATAAGAATGTGCGTGATAGACTGTAATGGAGTGCAAATGAATGAAGAAACGAAATGAGGGTAGGGATGCAAATACACCCTTCCCTCCAAATTTGCTAGAGGCTCTGTGAAAGTGAAAAACCACAAAGAAATTGCTATTTCTCCCTGAAAAAACACTTGTCTAGGAATTTCTAGGTACCTCAGCATGGCTGGAGGAAGTTAACCAGAGTCACACTGGAGGCCATAGAGATTTCTAGAGAGAACATTTGTAATCAAATCTGTGAACAGTCAAAACCGCAAATGGAGAGAAACGACTGTAAGGTAAATTATTGAGAAAATAAAGGTTGTAAAGAAGCCATAAAATGGTCAGAACAAAATTTCATTTCAAACATTTCAAATGGTCAAAGAGCTTTGTGGCATCTTGTAAAGACGATGGTTATCATGATATAAAAGTAGAAACTTGTTGTTGAGTCTGTTGCAATAAATTATAAAATGCCAGTATCTCTGGCTGAATCTACACTGCCAAATAACGGCATTATATGAGTCTCTACACTGACCATATAATGCCATTCAAACTGCTTTTTTTGGCAGCGTAGACCCAGATTTCAGATCATCTCTGAAGATGTTTCAAAGTGAGCAACACTGAAATAACAAACCAGCATGACAACACTAGATGCACAAAGATCCTCTTTTAAACCTAGAACAATGATCCCTAAACTCTAGTCCTCCAGGTGTTTTCGAAGTCAACTCTAAGGACCCTTCTAGACAGGCCCTATATCCCAGGATCTGATTCCAGTTTTTCTGCATTAAGATGGATTATATAAATCCTCACTGCCAGATAATCTGAGATAAACAGAAAACCTGGGATCAGATCCCAGGATATAGGGCCTGTCTTGAAGGCCCCTTCTACACCATCATATAAAAACCAGACTATCTGCTTTGAACTGGATAATATGGCAGTTAAGACTTGGGCCCCTTCCATACAGCTGAATAAAATCCCACATTTTCTGCTTTGAACTGGGGATATATGGCAGTGTGGACTGTGATAACCCAGTTCAAAGTGGTGACGTAACATTCTGGGTTATAGAGCTGTGTGGAAGGGCCCTCAGATAACCCAGTTCAACGCAGATAAAGTGGATTATCTGCTTTGATAATCTGGGTTATATGACAGTGTAAAAGGGGTAAAAGCCCATGGGTGGATCTACACACTAGGATTAATGCAGGCAGACACCCTCCTCCATCTGCTGCTTCCTTACAGGTTTCTCCAAGGCAGTGGACTCACAGGGGGTGTATCTACACCACGAATGGGCAAATTTCAGCCCTTCGGGTGTTTAGGACTTCAACTCCCACAATTCCTAACAGCCTCGGGCCCTTTCCTTTTCCCCCTCAGCCGCTTAAGGAATTGTGGGAGTTGAAGTCCAAAACACATGGAGGGCCCAAGTTTGGCCATGCCTGCTGTATATCCACCCCCGGTTAGTCCACTGCCTTGGAGAAACTTGGAGGGAAGGAACAGAGGGAGGAGGGCGGCTGTGGTGTTATCCAGAGCGGGGGAGTAGCAGGACCTACCAGGGGCCACTGAGAACCAGAACACAATGCAACCAGAGGGGGAAAGCGACTGCGTGTTCCCCTCCGTTTCCTTCCAGGCCCAGGATCGGCGGAAGGGAAGACGGTCCTGGAATGGCTCCCTGGAGCCCAGGCGGAGAGGCAGAGAGAAAGGCGGAGCTCCTCGCCGCCACTAGGCTGTAGTTTCGCGGACGCAGATTCCTCACGGGACCGGGCTCCTCGCTGCTCTTTCCTGGGGGCTCCTCCTTACTTCCTGAAGACAATATCCGCTGCTGTGTTTTAGGCTACTTCCGAGAAGGAAAGTAGATTGGAGAGAGAAGACGGAAGTGCCGAAAGTGCCACCGTGAACGCGCAGGCCACTGCCAGGCTTTGCCCTGAGCGGATGAAAACAAATAGCGACGATGGCGACGGCAGGCGAGCCGAAGAGGCCGCGGTCGTGAGGGAAAGAGGGAGGTTTTCCCTAGGGTGCCCGCCGCCCCAAGGCATTCTGGGGTTGAGCTCTAGACTCAAACCCATCGGAGGCCCCTGAAGTCGCTCGGCCTCTTCTTGCCTGACTCGAGACTAAGACCGGGGCCCTCCATCAAGGCCTGGGATTCCTGCTTCCTAGCTGCTGAGAAGGAGGCCTCTCGGCCCGTGATTGAGGAGGCCCCTCGCGCTTCGGAACCGGTTTCTTTCGCACAGCCATTGGGCCTGGCCATGCGGAGGGGCTACGGCGGCCTCTGGGCGCATTCATCCCCGGAATGAAACCCCGAACCGCCATCTCGGCCTCCCCTGTGCTGGTAAAGGTTGCCTCCTGTACTTCAGCTTCTTGTGCTTTGACAGTTTCCTATTTTATTCCTTGTGTTGTCAAAGGCTTTCATAGGCGGAATCACTGGGTTCCTGTGAGTTTTCCGGGCTGTATGGCCATGTGCCAGAAGCATTCTCTCCTGACGTTTTGCCCACATCTTTGGCAGGCATCCTCAGAGGTTGTGAGGTATATTGGAAACTAGGCATGTGAGGTTTATATATCTGTGGAAGGCCCAGGGTGGGAAAAAAGAACTCTTTGTCTGTTTGAGGCAACTGTGAATGTTGCAATTAATCACCTAAATTAGCATGTAATGGCCTTGCAGCTTCAAGGCCTGGCTGATTCCCGCCTACGGGAATCCTTTGTTGGGAGGTGATTTGCTGGTGCTGATTGTTCTATGTCTGGAATACTCATGTGTTGTTTTTTTATTTACTGTACTGAGTTTAGGGTTTTAAAATACTGGGTTTTAAAGACATGAAACAATCAGGGTTGGCTAACACCTCCCAACAAGGATGACATGCAGCCTTCCTTCTTTTTTTACCTTCTTATCCAGCAAAGGCAGCCAAAGTCCTGAATGGGTACCTGGTGATAACTTTAAAATGAATGCAGCAAACAAGCTGAAACTTAATCCAAACAAAATGGATGTTGGGTTGCTGTGAGTTTGGAACATGGCCATACAACCCGGAAAACTCACAGTAACCCAGTAATTCGGCCATGAAAGCCTTTGACAACCCAAAATGGATGTTGCGAATCATAAAATCATGTAAGAGTGGAGAGTCTTGTGTTTTTGATCCAGGACAACATCCATTTTCCCAGAAGTACCTATATCATTTGGAAATAATCTGAGACCCAGTTCTGTCGTGCCACAACTGTGATCAGAGGCAAGCCATGTCATTTACCAGCTGCTGCATTTCAGTTGTCGCTTTATCTAGAGAAGTCAGGTCCTAACTTGGTGACATGTGCATCATCAGTTGGATCTAGGGTTGATTACTGTGATTCACTCTTTGTGGATGGCTCTTAAAGTTGGAGTTCTAGTTGTTGCAGAATGCAAGAGCCAGGATGTTTCTAGGAGCTAGGCATTGTGATCATGCTATCAATTCTGTGGCAGTTACATTGGTGCCTTTTCAGTTTTGAGTTCAATTTAAGATGGCGATATTAACCTTTGAAGTCCTAAATGTTTGAAACTAGTTAGCTGAAAGATCGCCTTCACTTTGAGGTACTTGCCTGGACCTTAAAAATCAATATTTAATATTCTGTTGTCTGATCCATGAGCAAAAGCTTGTAAGTATAGGACATTTTTGTGATAGTTTTGTGTTTCTGGAATACTAAGGTAATAAATGTGTTCCTTCCATCATTGTTGGCCTTTAGACATTTTAAGTGCTTTTGGTTGCATTCAACCTTTGGGCAATTTGCATCTTCAACAGGTTTACAATTTATGGCTCCCTTAAGATTGTTGGGGGGGGGGGAGGTGTTTTCCTTTGAGAGTGACATGCCCAAGGTCACTCAGTGAATTTCCATAATCAAACAGGGATTCAAGCCCTGGTCTCCAGAGTAATAATCCAATACTCAAACCACTACACATGTTCACTTTAAAATAACTGCTGCTGTTTTACCATTTTTATTTATTGCTTTTGTTTTGTTCTACTGATTTATGTGCTTTCAGTTTTTGCCATGTAATCTTACTGTATTTTACATTTTTAATGTTCTTTATATGATCATTCTATTTCATGGACTATAGTAAACCAACTCAGAAGTATAATTGATCTGAGAAATGGTTTAAAAATAATTAAATACAAATAACATTATCAAAATAGGGTGTGACAAGTTTAAATTCAACTGCTTTACAAGTGTAAAGCTATGGGACATGGAAGTTGAGTGTTATCTACAACTCCTTTATTTTATGAATCTATGTGCATGGAATTATATTTTTAATTATGTTGACATGCTTCACTCAACCTGTAGTTGAAATGTGCTGCTGTCAACTGTTTAAAAAAGCATTCTAAGAGTATCAACAACGCAATTTCAATTCAGATACGTCATCTAGGCATTTTAGGGTCAGTCTTTACACTCCATGGACTATTGATCTGGAAACATTTCAAAAACATTTTGTCAATAAGGAGGTTACATAATGTGAGACTTTTCTAACTATTGAATCTAAAATCCAACACAAATGGAAATGTGCTTAATTCCTCTGAAATATCAAACAGTGCAATTTTTCAATCTTTATTGAGATTTATTATCATGTACCTTAAGTATCTTCTGGGCTACAGTTGTAGTATCCTTTAATTCTAGACTGGACTTTAGCGTTGGCCTTTGAAGATAACTATTACCATAAATACAAAAAAATCAGTTCAAAATCACTCTTTATTTTTAATCATATTTATAGGGAAAAAACAATTTGAAAACTTCACAATTATTTGAAAAATATATGGATGTTTAATTTCTGTGTAAGTTCAGGAATGATATGAGCAAAAATGTAAACCAAAATATACTTTCAAATAACATTCCAGTTGGTGACACACTTAAGGATGGCAATTTCTTCAATCTTAATTGTCTTTACAGGGTTGTTGTGAACTTTAAATGAGAAAGGGAACCTTTCTTTATCTCCTTAGTTAAAAGGCAGATACGATGGTAGTAAATACAGATAATAAAGCACATTTAAAACATTAGACTCATACAATAATTTTAATAGAATATAGATCTAGTATGTGCCTCCATATTTCAGTAAAAAGAACCCTTTGAAACTAAATAAGATATACTAAGGGCCAGTACAGATATAAAAGATATCTTCTGAAGATAACATCTTAATTTTTATGCAAAGGCCTTGGATTATTATTTCCCTTTTCTTTTCTTTCTCTCCAAGATTTCTGCACCTTTTGGTGGCTGTATCTGACTGAATATTTAGTCCCTAGAACTTGAAGTCAAGATTTTGAATTTGCTTTCCATGCATTCTCCCTCCCTGTATGTACACATATATCATTTATTGCATGTTATATTTATCCTGCTGTTTCTCTCAGCAATTTCCAGCAGGCTGCCACAGTCTAGCACTCAGGCACAAAATGCTCTTATCTTGCAGTGTAATGGTGCTGTGCACATAATTATTTGTTACCTCCATCTCCTTATGGCTCGAGGATGGGTAAAACACAAACACCCAGATAAAACACAATAGCATTAAAATAAATATATTAAAATAGAAAGTAGAAAGATTAAAACACACTGATAAATGTTTAATGGTAAAGTGTCATATATTAAATTTACCAGGATTCAAATTGAAAGTGTAATCATTTCCCCAACAATTATCAATACCTAACTTGGAACTCTTAGGTAGTATTCCTCTTAGAACAGGTTGAAGTACCTGTTGTCAGTGCTACTACTACTTTCAAAACATGAGTAGATAGGCAGAGAAGAAGCATATTCCGAAATAGCTTGTAAGTTACACCAATGAATGCCTTTTGTTTAGAATTTTAATTGGGGTCACTTTAAAGGCTTTATTGTTTTCCAGGAGTTTGTTATGGAGAAAAATGTTGGTGTGAGCTTTAAAGGTTTTTGAAATATGCTGCAATCTCAATTCTAGGTTGGACCAGTATTGACTCCAATCACTGACTAGTGTTCTTGAGTTGTCAAGGAGAGGTTCTTTAGTTACCTTAGTTCTTTTTAACTGAGAGTTAAATCTGGACTATTTGAAATGCAAAGTCAATGACTAATCATGGAGACCCAGTCTACCCCAAAGTCCAAAACCATTTCAGAAAGCATAATCTAGGTATCATAACTTTATTTTGTACCCCGCCTCCATCTCCCTGAAGGGACACGGGACGGCTTACATGGGGCCTAGCCTGTATAGTTACAATAAACTGAATAAAACACATCAAAATAAAAATACAAGTTCAAATATAAAATTGTACACATTAACATAATATTAAAATGGTGACCATAGTAAAACATAATGTAGACACCAGAGTAAAAGTCATAAAAACGTGCTGGGCCAAAGTGCACAGAGTGAGTGTTGTAAACACAGGGGATGGGGTAGATGATTAAAGTACTGCAAACAATAAAAGAGACTTGGGATGGGGTGGACACTATGGCTATTTCCAGCTGAAGGAACAAGGTAAAGTGCATGAATTATTGATCATTGTGAAGAATGTGGTGTTTCTAGCAGCATGTTCTTACATATTTTTATCATTTGTTAACACACAATATTTCAATTTATGCTACTACAGGATAAATACCAGAATGGACAAATACAAATGTTTACTCACAAATATATATAGTAACTGAATTCAATAGGGCTTATTCCTAAATAAATGGGTTCAGGATTTGTAACCAAATGAAACAGTTTGAAGTGCTTCACTTTCCATTGTTTAAACAAAAATGTTTAAGGCATTTTATTAAAATTTATTCTACAGTTCATTGGTATGCCTTTAACAGATATTCCCTTCATTTGTAATCTTCAAATCATATGGGACAGCAATGAAAATACTGTTGTTAAAAAGGAAGCCGCACACAACGGAGGCTCCATGTACACTATTGTAAAATGCAATTTGAAACTGCATTATATGGTTAGTGTAGATTTATATAATGCTGTTTAACTGGATTATGTAAGGGAAGTATGATGCCCCTCTATTTTGCTTTGGTCAGAGCTCACCTAGAAGACTATATCTAATTTTGGGCAACCCAATTCAAGAGGGATGTTGACAACTTGGAATGTGTCCAAAGGAGGGCCACTAAAATGATCAAAGGTCTGGAAAGCGTGTCTTTTGAAGAGCAGCTTAATGAGCTGGGCATGTTTAGCCTGGAAAAGAGAAGGTTTAAAAGGAGACACGATTGCCATGTTTAAATATCTGAAAGAATGTCATAAGAAAGAGGGAGCAGACTTGTTTTTTGTGGCCCTGGAAACTAGGACTTAGAGCAGTATGTTCATATTACAGGAAAGATGGTTCCACCTGAACATTAGAAAGAACCTCCCTGTAAGAGCTATTCAGAAGTGGAACTCTCTGCCTTGGAGTGTAGTGAAAGTTCCTTCTTTGAAGGGTTTTAAACAGAGGTTGGACGGTCATCTGTCGGGGTACTTCGATTATTCTTTTCCTGCATGGCAGGGAGTTGGACTGGATGGCCCATGTGGTCTCTTCCAACTCTGTGATTCTATATGAGTCAACGCTGACCATATAATGAAGTTTCAGACTTTATTATATGGCAGTCTAGATGTGGTCTGTCACCTCCAGATGTGGTGAAATACAGCTCTCATGAATTCATGCTAGAATAATATTTTGAACTTCACAGTTTCTAAGTTTCTCTTTGTGTATATGTTGTGTATCATTTAAGGGAAATTTTCACCCAAAAGTATGCAAAACATTGATTGTTTACACAAAACACTGACATTTTCAAGTTCAGAATCCAGGAATTCTTGGTGTCACCAATTCATAGTTACAGAAAGCTCTGCTCTTTGATAACACTGTGTTGAAAAAGGAATGATTGAGACACAAACTCTGTTATTGCCATTAGAAAACAATGCATAATTTGTAATAATGCTGGTTATTATTTATTTCTTCCATTTCTTCCTTTTACATATAAAAATCAAAAAATGGTCACTATATATTGGTATCTACTTTTTAATGTTATCTTGAAACGATGTAGAAGTGTTTAATTATCTCTATTTTGGTCCAGATCTAATTTGTGAAATTTAATTTTGATAAAATATATTATTGCCTACATACGTACATACATACATACATAGTGTTCACACAGCAACAGTTTATTGATAACTTGATGGGCATTACTGTTCTAGTAACAAGAGATAAATGATAGTTTACTGAAAATCACACAGCTATTCCTAGCTAAGGCAGGGTTGATGGTATGTACATTGAACTTTCGTTCTGATCCAATTGTCTTATTAACTACATTAAGCTATTGTAGTGAATATTGTGAACATTCATACATCTTTTTCACAGGAGAGAAGGGGAAATCATGTAGCATCTTAAGGCATTTGTTGTTGCATAAGCTTTCATAGACTGGTACCTACTTAGATATGTGATTTGTTGTCCTCATTTGGCATTTCACTGCATTAGGCCTGTGACATGCCTGATATCACATATTCATTCACACAATTAGTTATAGAACCTAATAAGTCAGCCATATCATCATAAAGTGGTTCATCTACAAATAACCCTTTGTTACCTACATAGAGTAAATGTGCTAATCGCTATACAGAAGAATAAATGAATGCCAATTTCACATCACATCTTTGAGCTCATTGGTACTTACACCCAAATAAAATGCATGCGTAATATCAATGTTGGTCCTTAAAATGTTATTAGTCTCATCTTACTTGTAGATATGTCTGCATTTGAGCCTTGGCTATAACTGCAAACCTGTACTGATTTGTGCAATTTATAGCATCTGATCTCGCCTCTCATTATTTTTTTCTTTGTGCCACGACATAAAATCTCCCCAGTTTATTTGTTGGTGTGTGCCTTTAAGTCGTATTTTCACTTAAGGCAAACCAAGCATGGGGATTTCTTGGCAAGAATTGTTCAGAAGAGATTTGCCCTTCCTTTTCGTTGAGGCTGAGAGAGTATGACTTTTCCAAGGACACTCAGTGGGTTTCCATGACTGAGAGAGGACTCAAACTCTGCAACAGTCTACCATAAGTATTCTTGTAGAACGCCATTAATGTAAAAGTATGGCATTGTAGACATTTTTGTTGGGGATATATATAGACAATTCTATTAATAATGTATTCATATTACTGCTTTTATTAGTGGCATAGCATTGCATAGTGTTGTTAACTATTTAAAGATTTAACATAATAAATGAAAATACATGTGGTTCTTGGTTTATTTTGAAAAGCGTTCAACTGTGTCCCTCAACTGGTGTGTCATCAAGATGTGTGTAGTAGCCTGCATAGCATATAAATGCTGACTCTACAGGCTAGGTGCTTGAGCAAGGATATTTATTATTAAGCCAGAAGCAGTACTTCCTGAAATTTCTGCCACTGCTGCCCAATCCAAATCTCAATGCAGTAGGATATAATTGCATTATAGGGGGCAAGCCACTGACCATTTGTTGAAATATATTGTTCCTCTATTTGGGGAAGGATTCTGGTAGAGGTCAAAAGCTCTTGTGACCGTCTTTCCCACTGAATAACCATTGAGACAGGATTTTGCAAAATCTTTGATTGATTCCCTAGTTGCCCACTCATCTAGGGAAGGTAGCTCATTGACACATTAGCTAATTTGAACCAACTCTTCAAAAGTCTTCACATTCTTAGGACAACAGCAAATTTGCTCTGGTCAGCCAAGATTGGGCTAGGCTTAAGTAAATATCTGGGTGCTTCTGTTCAAACTGCTGTTGATATTTGAAAATGTGACAAATTTTCTTAAAATTTACCTAGTGACAAAAATATGGTATGTAGTTCTAGCATATTCGGTGGTTTAAATAAAATGTGAACGTTTCCTGCACCAATTTCAGTCTTGGCTGAGCTGATTCTAAAATAGATACTTTTGGACTGTTGGAAATAGAAATTTCTCTGGAGTGAATTCTCTTCATAGCATTCTTTCAATTATTCTGGTAATATATTAATGTGGATCATAACATTTAATCACCCGAAAGTGGGTAGCTTTTGAAAACTGGTTTACTAGCTCTTATTATTTTCTCACCAAAGTTGTTGATCAGTTTGTAATAATACAATAGGATCTCTGAATGCAGAAAACTAAATAAAAATTGAATCTTCTATGTCTGTTTTCTTACAGATCTCTTTATGCAATGGACACTGATCTCAGTTCCCAAGATAGGAAGGACTTGGACAAGTTTATCAAATTTTTTGCCTTGAAGGTAATTATTTATTATCAACATACTTCTTCATTTATGTTGCAACATGAAAAACTTAACATGCCCTGCAACTATTCAAATCCTAATAGTAGAAATAACATTGATTAATCCAGCATTTATAGGTCCTTTTTCACAACATGTTTTCTAATCATGAAATGGTGCTTCCGTTGAGCTTTTCCAATGGGGGAAACAAATGTCCACTGCTGCCTGCTCAGGAGAGAATCATTGCCGTTTAATTCATTTCTATTTAAATAGGAAAAATGTTAGTGTTCAGTTTGGAATCAAGAAAGATGAAACACACAGTCATTACCACTCAGTATCTGTTTGTTATCTAGTCTGGATAACATTCTAGCCAGTAGAGCAGCAGAATGTCCAATTCTTGCAATTCAGAAAGACAGTCTAAATTTCTATTCACAAAGGCAGTTCCATTTAATGACCTACTTGGAAGAGCAGCTGGTATCCAAATGTGTTTGTTTATGCTGTGTTGGCAAAGTCAAATGAGACTATATCATAGTGTAGTTGGAAAAGGTTTTGCATCTTAAAAGTGTTTGGTGACCATTCTTATGGCAATTTGTATTTGAGTTCAGTTGACTTCTTCCTTGAGGAGACCATTTTCAGGGCAGAGAGTGCTTCTGTATCAATGGAGAAAGCTAAGTTTTACAATTCTTCTAGTTCTGTTTCTTAAGATTAACCTCATATGGGGTGTGAAGAACTAACAAATTAACATTAGTAAGCCGTTAAAATACAGATGAGCAATAGAGATGTGGGCAAGATTGCACAGTTTTCCATATATAATCTATGTAATCTTTGAGTGGCTATTATATACTTTCCATATGAAACAGCAGATACATCCTATTGGTATTATAGATCAGGAAACTGGCTGACTGATTTGGGGCAAGATGGTTAGAAATGGTACAAGAATACAACTATACTGAGGTTATTCTACTATGTTTCTGGAAAGAGAACAGAGAAAGATCAGTTAACATTTTTTAAAGAAACAAAACTAGTGTTCTAAATTTTCTTCTTGTATCTCTTCTTTTGGGTACAGTATATATAGGATATATATATAGTCATTTTCTAGGGCAATGTTTCTCAGACTATCTCATGGAGATGACTGTCAGGTTGATTTTTTTTTTTAGAGTGACAGGGAGAGATTCTATCTTATGTACTCATTTTGTGCAATTATTTTTCTTTTCTGGAAACTTGCCAAAGATTGTCAGCTAAAACCTAAGTCCATCTAGGGACCACCACTTTGAGTACTTTTGGTCCAGGGAACAATTTTAGCAATTTCTTATCAGAACATAACACAAAAATCATACTTTTCAAAAGATTTGTGTAGGTTGCCTTGCATCAAATGTGAGTATCTATCAATGGGAAAAGCACAGAAGCATTATTTATATAGTACTAGCTTTGTCCAGCCACGCGTTGCTGTGGCTTATGGGAATCATTTGTTGGCCAGGTGGAATAATAGCCTTGCAGCCTCAAAGCCTGGCCATTTTCTGGAGTAGCACCCTCAAAGAGCCTGGCTACTTCCTTTGTAGGGGAATCATTGTTTGACCAGATTGAATTGCACCCAAATTGAATTGGACTCAAGATGATCCAGTTCAAAGCAGATAATATAAGATTATAAATAGGTAATATAGCTGTGTGGAAGGACCTTGAGTCTACACTGCCATATAATCCAGTTCAAATCAAATAATCTGCATTTTATAGGCAGTGTGGATCAGGCCAAAGTGCACTCTGCCTGTACCCTGGGAGCCATTTTGGCTGAGGGAGTTGCTAGAATAAAAAGGGGGCGGGGCCTAAAGACAGCCGGGGGGGGGGGGGCTAAAGGCAGCAGAACCTTCCTTTCTAACTGGCAGTTAGGGGGAGAAAGGTTCTTCCTCATCCTCTGTTTTTTTTAGGGTTTTTTATTTAAAGACATATTTTGGATGGCTATGTCTTTTGTGGCCAAATTTGGTGTGATTTGGTCCAGTGGTTTTGTTGTTTACTCCATAGTAAAACGAACATTACATTATATATATATAGATTGCTGATGTATGTGGCATTTTACAACTGTAAATCAGATGTCTGTCCAGAGAAAATTATAATCTAAATTCAACATGACCCGGGGGGGGGGGGGGGGGGGGAAGCAGAGGAAACGTAGGGATGGAATTACTGGAAGAATATGTGCTGATATCTGCTGTAGATATACTTAGCTGTAGATTTAGTTATGATTATATAGGGGCCAATGGATTATGCCAAAGATACTACTGAAAAGCTGGATTTTTAAGTGGAGTTTGAAGTAAGAGGTAGCACCAAGCAGTTATGCCTCAAGTCAAATCCTAGGTATATAGAACAACAAAGTAGGAAGGAAGGACAGAATCATGCCAACGGATTGATGGTGGACCTGAATAAGCAGATGTCACAGGCATGCATGCAACAGCATATGTGTCACAGACAGAACACCACCAAATAAGGTTCAACACAGTTTATTAAAGTTACAGAACCAAAAATGCCCGTAAGAAACAAAGGGCTAGGCAAACACTTGCCTTCAATGTGAAAAGATACAAAAAGACTCCGCTGATACTAAAAACGGTTCAAAAGATAAACCAGATTAAACAGGAGTTTAATCCGGGTTAAATCAAAAATGCTTACTTCAGCCTGGCACTTTAAACAAACAAAAGTTGGTAAACAAAGATTCAATGAAACACAAATAACTGGCAGCAGATTCCTCTCTGCTACTCAAAAGCTACGATTGAGTAACTAAGTTGTTACTCCTCCGTGCAACGAGCGAACTCCGGGTCCAAACACATCAATCAGGGTAGCAGCGGTCAGCAGGGTCCCAATCCGGTCCAAGGTCGAAAGCCAGGTACAGACGTCTTTAGTTCACCAGTTCCACCGATAGCCACAGAAGGGATAGTCCGAGGTCGTAGTCAGTCAGTCAGTCCAGCGTCAATCCAGAGTAGGCAATTAATGTCCGTCAAAAAGACGACGGAGGTCCAAGCTATCAAGATTAAACACAAGTTGCACAGGAAAAGCCCACACAGTTCCTCCCGCCGTCTATGCCCAGTGTCCTTGGTAACTTACGTATTCAGCAAACGAATCACACCCGTCTTCAGGAAATTCCCCAACAAGAGCCCAAGCGTTCGTCCAGATTACCTTGCCCAACGCAATTAGCCATTGATTCTAAACCCCATTTTATGCCAGTTCATAACTCCTCATCACTATCAGCTGCTATCCTAATTCCAGGTGCCTCATCATCATCATCCTCATCAGAGCTAAAACACCTTTGACTACGCCCCACAGCATCCCCAGCTGTGGATCCCGTTCCATCCCTCCAGCCCGTCCACGGGTCCGATCCTGCAACCCGCCAGTTGCCTCCCATGCTATCATTGCCGGTGACACCCAAATCCTCCCTCACACGAGTCCATTCCATGTCATCCTCCTCTGAGCTAACCATCTCTTCCTCCATTCCCTCGGTAAAACCCTCAAAGGAGTCTTCGTCTGTTGGTTCTGCAAATAAGTCTCGGAGCCGTTTCCTTTCGCGCTCCTCAAGAGAGTCTGACTCTCGAGGAGTCTTACGACCTCGTCTCCCAGTATCGGAGCCATAAGGCTCAACCATAACAATATGAGTTAAAAGATTAAGTGTGGTAGGGACAAGCACAAGATCATGGAGTGTTTTGAAGAGGTGAATAAAAATATATGCAGATACGAACAGGAAGCCAAGGACAGAAATTTAAAAGGAGACACCAAACTCAGAACATTAAGAAAAATGAATAATTTCGATAGTGTTGTTCTATGTATAATTCCATTGAGCAGATGTGCAACAGTACTTGGCTTCTCGTGGATTTCAGTGAGCTCATTTTCTCTTTCAGACTGTACAAGTGATTGTTCAAGCCCGGCTTGGAGAAAAGATTTGCACCCGATCCTCATCCTCACCAACAGGCTCTGACTGGGTAAGACATTAGAATTAACAGATGAATCATTTTTCTTGTCATGTTTAGACATAGAAAGCACTTAGGAAAAATACAAAATGGTAGTGTCCAGCATTCCAATTTTTAATTAATCTTTATAATGTACTTTGGACCAATTGTTCTTCTTCTGGGCCTGGGTGTATAAACAAATAGGGAATACGTTTGAGGAATTTCTACTTGAGGCTGGAACTTTTTGTCAGTGCTCTTCATTGAATGTGGTTGTCATAAATGATTGCTGGACATTGAGAGAACAACAAAGTAAAAAAGGAAATTTGGTGCATGTGGTATGTGCTTTTATATAAGTACAATAAAGGAAAACAAGCTGCAAGTTAAGTTCATTAGCAGATCTACCTCTAGACTTGTATTAGCAGAATAATGGAATCCTATGGAGATTATACACTACCATGCACACCCAAAATCTGTTCAAAGATGGGGAATCTAGGAGTTGCAGTGAGGAGGGAAAGGGAAGATAATTCTGTTGTACTGACACTACAGTGCCATGTTCTTTCAGAGTTCCAGACAGCAGGTATCTCAAATAAGTGCTTGAAAAAATAATAATCTTTAATGTTTCAGTTCAACTTGGCAATAAAAGATATACCAGAAGTTACTCATGAAGCAAAGAAAGCCTTGGCAGGACAGCTGCCCGCTGTTGGGCGGTCCATGTGTGTGGAAATCTCTCTCAAAACCTCTGAGGTAATATTTAAACAGAAGTCTGTTTAATTTGCCATCTTTGCCTATAAGACTCTTGTCAGATTTCATTACTTGTCTTCTGTCTTCTCATAATTCACATGCTATGTAGGAAAACAGTCTCTTGGTATGCTACTCTTGTTACAGTTAAGTAGGGTCTAGATGTAAATAATAGGAAGATCTGCACTGCTCTGATAAGTACAGTTTGCATGCTGCCATATTTAGGATCTTCTCAAGAACAAATTTAGGAGAACCTGTTCTGTCAAGTGGAAGAGGCTGTGTGGGTGTGTGCCTGTTACAAATGAGCAAAACTGTTTCCATCTTAAATGCAGTTTTAAACAAAAGAATAAGCAGGATGTATGAAACAGGTGAGAAGATGATAAGAAAGACAGATTCATCATAAAGGCCAGCCTTATGATCACACTTATTTCTGTATTTAGCTTCTTATGGAACACCCTGGAACCACAATTACGTAGATTTAGAGTGATATGTGATTATTGTGAGATCTGCTTGTTTTGCAACTATTTAGCCAGAATCACCATTTTTCTCTACAAGTCACCTGTAGTAGCATTTTCCTCACAAATATTCTTTGTTCACCTGCAGGGAGATTCCATGGAACTCGAAATCTGGTGTTTAGAAATGAATGAAAAGTAAGTGTGTGTTTGGTTGTTTAAAGTTTTATTGTCCCACTTTTCATAAGCGGAAGGAGGGATAAGACAGATTTGATCATGGCTTGAGAATGAACTACAGCGTGAGTCCACCATAATTTGGTGGGTTTGGATGAAGTTGTGCACTGCAGTATGCTACATCCATGAACTTTTCTACACAGAGTGGAAGAAGTTGGGAAGGAGGGAACATATAATACCTGAGGCAACTTGAAGGCACATACACATGTACTTATGCTCTCTTATTATGTAATACCTCTTCATAGTTAGATGTTACATTGTTATCTTGCGATATAATTAAATTTACTTGTTTCTATAGCAATCAGAACACTTAAGTTTTAGTCCAGATGCTTAACTCTATATTGTATTACATTTTTAACCTTTGAGTAAGTTACTTTGTTCAATATCCTTGAATGCGTACATGTAAACCGATAAATGCCAATTAGTTCCATACTTCTCCAACTTCTCTCTAAGCAATTTGTAATTCAAAAATCATGTGGGTTTGAATGATATTCTTTAATTGTATATAATGGGCTAGAAGAGCAGACAGGAACCTATACTGGGGCTGGATGATATCTAGGTGAGTCCTAGGCTGTCCACTTTTCCTTCTTTTATGCAAACAAAAATGCTCAACCAGAGCCTGCTCTGAACCTGGAGAAGCTCCATCCAGGTACTGGCTTAATTCCAAGCCAGTTTACCTTCTTCTGGACCTTCTCCATTAAGGAAAGGCTAAAGGAAAGCGAAATGGACTCATCTAGCACATAAAAGACTTTAGATACTGCCTGGACTCGTATGCATTTCAAAGAGTTTTAAACCAATTTTGGCAAAGTCAATTGAGCCATGACCTGTAGACATGCCTTGAATCCGTGGCTCTATTTCTGTTACACCCTCTTCTTTAAGAGATTTTGGCTCAAGAGTTTCTTCATCTTTGCTGTATGGCTTTCTTTTAGTTGAATAAAATATTGTTATAGTTGTAATATCCAGTTAACGTGTATTGTTCTTCCAGAAATTAATAAATTACAAAATAAGATATTTAATTTAAATTATATTTGTTCATTGATGGTTTTAAGTACAGTACTTCTAAAGTTTTTAAAATACCAGATGTTGTTGTTGGATGATGATGATACAATCTCCTGATGTACTTGGATTATGTATCCTTCAATGATCTATTGTAATTCGGAAATGATTTGAGGGGATGAACCTAAAGTATTACATGAAGTCAGTACTACTCCTTTTTATTTTTCAACAGGTAAACACAGATGCTTCTTTATGGCCTTTTATTTCTCCTAAACTAACAGATGAAAAATACACTACTTAGGAATTAAATATTTAGTACATTGTATCATAGAAAATATTATTGCTTTCTAAGACCCCCATGTCTCTCTTTGAATTCCTGACTATCTGAAAGCTAAACACTGAAATGGTCAGTCCTAATTGACAAAATAGATGGAGACGAAAGATACACCACCTTGAACCTGGCGTTCCACACGGTTAAAATGATATAATTATAATATATTGAATTGCTGTTCCAGGGGGGAGGGCAGGGGGTTGGGTGATACATTCCAAAGGATCGTTTAAAATGTCATTTAAGCATTAGTTACTTTTGGTATTATGTATATTGAAATAAGACATGCATCGCAAAAATATTGTTAATTGTTGGAATGTAAAAAAATTAAACATTAAAAAATCAACACTGAAATATATATTTTCAATTCATTACAAATAAAATCTGGAAGGATATTTCTATAGGCATCTACAGATTAAATAAAAATAAACGACAAAATGTACAGGGAATTACAATAATTGTCAAATTCTGATCCAAATATATTTGTATAGAGCCCTCCAAAAATCTTTCTATTAGAATTAGATTATGTTTTTGTTGGAATAAATTGCTCAGATTCTATGAAGAAATTTGTATGTCCTAACTGAAACAAATTACTTTAGTCTAATGGTGTTCTGCAGTCTCAGTTGCTTTAATTTCACATGGATTAAATTTAAATAAGATCTTAATTTCTCAATCCTATTTTATTTTTGTTATTTTACTTTTTCTTTGTTGTTTCAGATGTGATAAAGAAATTAAGATTTCATACACTGTGTATAACAGGCTGTCTCTATTGCTGAAATCTTTGCTTGCTATAACAAGGGTGACTCCTGCCTATCGATTATCAAGAAAACAAGGTCATGAATATGTAATATTGTACAGGTAATACTGGCTCTGATAAGCCTTTAAAATGTAGCACCTATGCACTTCTTCCTGTTTTTTAAATATTTCTTGCTTAAGTCTCCTATTATTAATTTTTCGTAACTTCTCTATATGCTTAGGATGTTCTTCCCATTTATATTTAAACATGCTTTTTTGTTTCTTCTAAAAATATTTTTAGTTAAAAGAGATCCCTTCAGCTTCACTTGTTAACTTATTCTTACTTTTGAAATTGTAACATAATACGATCACATTAAAACAACTACAAATAAAATGAGGCAGCTCCAAATTAACCAAGTCAGTAAAAACAAAGA
The DNA here is from genome assembly GCF_035594765.1 of Anolis carolinensis. Taxonomy (NCBI): domain Eukaryota; kingdom Metazoa; phylum Chordata; class Lepidosauria; order Squamata; family Anolidae; genus Anolis; species Anolis carolinensis. The sequence continues at coordinate 303,032,840 of NC_085841.1, forward strand.
TTTCCAAAGACCTGAAATAAGAAGACTAGAAAAACTTAGAGGGAATCTGATTAATCTGGGCTGGATGCTTTGCCAGTGGATAATTGTCTCCTCCAGCAGACAAAATATTGCTAATGGGCCTAACTTTTTATATTTACTTATTTACAGTATTTCTATTCCACCCTTCTCACCCCGAAGGGGACTCAGGGCGGATTACAATGAACATATATATGGCAAGCATTCAATGCTATCAGACAAACAACATACAGTATAGACACACACAGAGGCAATTTTAACATTTCCAGCTTTCATGAGGGTATGCTCGATTCCGGCCACAGGGGGGGACTGTTGCTTCATCATCCACGAGTGACACCGAGTGCTGTACTTCCTCATTCCTTTCCACGTGCTGCTGGCAGTTTCATGGTGTTGTAAATTAGCCTCCCTCATAAAGCGTACCTAAATTTCCTAGTTGACAGATGCAACTGTCTTTCGGGCTGCTTAGGTAAACAGCAAGCCGGGCTATTTAATGGTCGTGGGCTTAACCTGACCCGGGCTTCGAACTCATGACCTCTCGATCAGTAGCGATTTATTGCAGCTGGTTACTAGCCAGCTGCGCCACAGCCTGGCCCAGCTATATATATTATTTAACTCTCTTTTCCCAGTTATAAATGGGCAATCAAGCCAACAAGAGTATTTGACCAGTCAAAAAGCATATCAAGGTTATAGTTAACTTCATATATTGAAAAAAACAAATTAGCAGTTATTATATTGTTGTTATTATTGTTATATCATCCTTTTTCCTTAAAACAGTGCACCTGACCTTATACTACCTAGTATACCACAGTGAATGTGTACTCTCTCTTTCTATTTATTGCAGGATATACTTCGGAGAAGTGCAACTCAGTGGCTTGGGAGAAGGTATGGTTGGGCAGGAAGGCTTTTGATTTTGACAAGTGGCATCATAGTAATATTTTAAAGAGTAAGAATAATATAGTTTGGGGAAATGAAGAACCACAGCAAATAAAGTTAAACAAATGCAAATAAAGCTGGTGTTATCACAATGATTTTAGGAAGGGGTATGCCTGAAGTCAGGGATATGACAGGAAGATACGTTATTATCATCTCTACTGTTAATAGTAGTAGAATAAATGAAAATGTTTTAATAGAAACAGTAAGCCATAGATTTATTTTAAGTAAGATAATTCCGATGTGGATCATTTCTCTTTTGCTTCTCTAGGGTTTCAGACAGTCCGTGTTGGGACAGTGGGTACTCCATTGGGCACTATCACTTTGTCCTGTGCCTATAGAATCAACTTAGCCTTCATGTCTACCAGGTGAGGACATAATCATCAAAACTGAACTGTTTTTTTCAAGTGCTTGGATTGCAGTGTGTTATTATTTGGTAACTCGGTCTATACCATACTCCTAAATATCAATTTCCTTATCTATATGTGGAGTTGCAGGGTTGAATTGTGGTGTTGCTCTGCTCCCCATTAACTTATGGAAAGGACTGCCAGAACTCGGGTTGCAGTAGAGAAGGGGAGCGGGTCTTATGAATAACATCATGTGCTTGTTGCATTGCAGGCAGTTTGAGAGGACCCCACCTATCATGGGGATTATCATTGATCACTTTGTGGACCGTCCCTACCCCAGTTCCTCACCCATGCACCCCTGCAATTACAGGTGAGGAAACAGGAGTTGCAGATAAAAGGCAGAGGAAGTTATTCCCAAATATAGGGCCTTTACAGCATGCACTGCTGGGTGGAGAAGAGGATGTGAGTCCTGATCATTTTTTTAAAATGGAGCACATAGAAAAAGCCCATAGTTTCTATCCTGCTAGGAATGAGATGAAAGAAAGATGGCCTACAGGAGTCTTAATTTCAGATTCACTCTAGTTCAAACAGTAGTTGCTTTAACGTCTCTTTTGCCTCGTTGATATTTTTCCTGACTATTCTTTGATGGTGCAGAATAAAAATATTATGTTGCTGTGGCAAGAAAAAGCAAACACATTTTCCTTGCACACACCCATTTTAATATTTGCATGTCCATGCGTTGTCCATGTACATGTCCATTCTTCCTTTTCTTTTTGGAAGAATGGAAGTAATTATATGTTTTTAAGCTTGAATAATGTATTTTATGGATTATTGTTAATGGTTTTAAATATGTTGTTGTTTTTTACTGATTTTATGTGGCATTGAATTTTGCCGGTTGTTGTAAGCCCCCCTGAGTCCCCTCGGGTGAGAAGGGTGGGGTAGAAATGTTGTAAATGAATAAATAATAAATAAGTTGTATGAAGCATACATTATTATTGATTTATTTTGTAATGGATATTATTATTTATTGTATTGCTTATTGTGTTGTGATGTGTTGTTCTTTTATATGCTATTTATATTGTATTGTTTTGGGCATGGCCCCATGTAAGCCACCCCGAGTCCCCGTTGGGGAGATGGTGGCGGGGTATAAATAAAGTATTATTATTATTATTATTATTATTATTATTATTATTATTATTATTATTAAGGATTTTATATACATTTTAGTGTGTGACACTTCTTGAGTTGTTGTTTTTCTTCCTTAACCTTTTGATTATCATCCCCAAAACTTTGGCAGAATGCTCAGAACTAGATTTTTTGACCATTTGTAAAATTACCTTTACAGTGAGTAAATTAGAACAGTTTTAATAAGAGTTGTCTTTCAGATAAAACCCCATATCCAGAAATCCTTAATCTACCCCAATAGAGTTTCCTTTTGCCCTACAGGGAAAGAATAAGAGCTCCTTCATAATCTCCTTTCAACTCCACTCAAACATTTTGGTTCTTGTCTACATTGTTTATGTCAGTATGTGCTTTTCAGATCTGTATTTTATTAAACATCCCCATTGGGATCTCCTCTCTTTGTTTTAAGAACTGGTGAGGAAAATGCAGCTGCATATCCTTCTGTGGAGGATTCGCAAGAGGCATGCACTACTTCTTTCTCTACTTCTCCACCATCCCAGGTAAGTTATTTTTAGGAAAGAACTCCAGAAGTTGCCCAATGTGCTACTTTTTGAGAGTCTGTTGTATACAGTCATGCAAATAAAGATTGCTGAAAGCTAATGCTGGTAGGTGTATACTCTCTGTTTACATTGGCCTCTTCTACACTGCCATATAAAATCCAGAATATCTGCTTTGAACTGGATTATATGGCAGTGTTGACTCAGATAATCCAGTTCAAAGCAGAGAATAGTGGGTTATCCACTTTGATAATCTGGATTATATAGAAGTGTAGAAAGGGCTTTTGTAGTCTTAAATTTACTTCCTCATATATTTCACCAGAAATGTTTTGATACTGGTCTCAACTGCTTGAGCAGGGTATGATTTGGAATTTGATTAGATTATGTGCTTTTTGTAACTTTAAACAATTTTCCTTATTCAAACATTATCTGTAGTTTTCAAAGCTCATTGCATTCTCAGGCCAGTGGCTTTGCTAAATTCTAAACCGATACAAAAGTCTTATAGCTGTGTAACAGGTGTAGAAATAACACTTAACTTTTAACCACAGTTCAACAAGGCGCCTAAGTCTTCCCTGTGAGAAATGCAAATGAACAGTGTTGGAGGAAGGAAAAGACATACAAAACTTAAAATGCACACTGACCATATCTTGTTAGTCATATTTTAATGTTAGGCAGGACGGAAAGAATAGTGGTTAGTGCAGAGGCCAAAATCGATTCTCTTCTTTATCCAGTAGTTGGAAAATAGGGCTTTCTTCCCTTCCTGCTTCAATCTTCTCTAGTGTCCCAAAGCATTTCCATGGCCTCCATAGAAGATTTTGCGGGAAAGAATAAAAAGGAATGCAAGTTCTGGCAGAAACAGTAGGATCCTGCAGAAGTTGACAAAAGAGATCTTGGCCAGAACCTAATGTTTAATTGCAATTTGTATAGATTTGGGAGCATTCTTGAGACTCCAACCTAGCTATAACTAGGACTGTTCAGTGGGAAAAACACAACAGTTTCTTTCACATTTCAAACCATTCACCAGTTATGCAGAGCACTTCCAGTGATGTGACACACTGGACATGTATGAATGTTTCAAATAGCTCTGGCTACAGGATTCCTCATCAGCATTCATTTCATCCAGTTCTTTTCAGAATTTCCTTTCTGAAGTTTTTTCTTTCTTTTCCTTTCGTGTTTTCTTTTGTGTGTCTGTTTTCGTACAGTGTGTGTATACTATCACTAAAACACATATTCAGAGCTCTCCTCTTGTGGTGATGGACACCTTGAAGGGCCCCTTTTCACATCAAGTGAGTTCATTGTATAAAAGTGTGTCTGGCCTGAAATTTCAGACTTGGGAGACATATAACACAAGTATATTCGCAGTAAGCAGTAAACAATGTTGCTTTGAATTGAAACAAAACAGGCTTTGGGTTTCTTCCACTTGGGATTTGTTTAAATGAGAAAGTGAAGCAAACATTATTTGCCAAGTGTTTCACATTTGTAGTTTTATCACAGAACAGAAAATTTGCAAATTAGCGTTTGCAACGCAAGTATGTTAAGAAGGTCCAAGACAAACATTTAGAGGAATCTGATTCCCTTATGGAAAACATCTTTTTCTGAAAAATGTTGTAGTTCTTGTTTCTGGTTAGGATACAAATAATATTTTTTTATCTCAAATGAATTGAGAGGTCTATTTATAGTTGTCCTTGCTATTATGACGCTGTCATTAGACGCTTAGATTTTCAGCTTGTGCACTTGGGCAAAATGTACAGCTCTGTTCATTCTGTTCTTTCACAAAAGGAATGCTTCTTAGGAAAACTTGCCCTTATCAGATTTCAATGCACTCCATAATTTGACAGAAGGAAATGAATAGCTTTGTTTTCCTAGCAAGCAGACCAATCAGGGGAGCTACTGTCACAGAACTATGACACAAAGTATACATTCCCCTTGAATCCTGGATAAATCTTTCCACATTTGTGTATTCAAAATGTCTTCATTTTTATTGATGCCAAACTTCTTATTTCCAAGAACCTTTAATTTTTCATTTCAAAATTGAGCAAACCATTGGATAGAAGTGAGCAAATATGAAGGATTTCCATTCAATAGGAATACTGTGTCTTCTTTCCCCAGCCACATGTACATCTGAGTGTTTGTGGACACTGGGAAGACCCATTGTATCTGTGCACCTTAGGCCCAGCAAAACTATTAAATACAGTTCCTACTTCCATTCAGCATTGCAACAATAATATAGCTGGCAATTGTTTGGTACAAATTTAGTTCTCACAGTAAAAAATACAGATGTATCTATTCAAAATATACAATTGCAAAGAACGAAATTTGCTTCTTGTAAATGCTTTTTTTGCTCATGCACTCTTCTAGTCATCATTTGCAGGAACTTTTAATTTATGGCTGTGTACTGAAGGTTGTAAGGTGTCCTTTTGTGCATATCCTGAAACTTTGAACATCTAACACATGGGTGGATTTGTTTTCATTCTTATTTTGTAAATTGATATAATTGTCCATTGATAGTTGCCTTTCCTGGTTTTCTGTTATCATCACGGTTCTTTTTTTTTTTCCCTCAGAAGTTAATCCCATATACTCCTGCAGTTCTAGAAACCATGTGTTGGATAGTGCAAAAACTACACTTTGGAGTGGGGTCTTGAGAAAACTTTGGTACATGCTGATACAGATCCAATCTGATTATATCTGTCCAAAACAATCCTAACAGAACAATAAATAAACTGATAAATAAAAGAAAGAGCCGTTAAAGATTGATGTCTCTTATACTTAGAGAAGTTTTTAGAAGGATATTCTCACTGAGGAACATTGAAATATAATTGCTGAGTTATTGGAAGGAGGGAGAATAGTGACTTTCAGCTTGTGAAAAAGTGAATCCCTGGCAATTAGGAAAACCTGAGAGTGAAGAGACTTCTTTTGCCATACAGTGGCAAAGGCCTTTTCCTATTTACTTTTGTTTCTGGGAGTTTAAGGGGAATCTTTTCGTACAATACAACCTGATTCTTTATTAATAGAGGCCAGTAGTGTCCCTCTGTAGTCCTTGGATCCCTATTCTCATCAGCCCCATTCAGCAGACCAGTGGTTAGGAATAATGGGAATTGTCATACAGGATTTGTAGAGCCGTAGGTTACCCAGTCTTGCTTTAGTAATAATTTGAGACCTGGCAGGTAGCCTCTGAGAGATAAACCTTTCTTAGCTGTTCATACATCTCATAAGGTAGGGCAGATACTAGGCTTCTACAATCTACTTTGTTTTCCACTGAAACACTAGAGTTAAGGGTAAAATAACAACTCAGGAAAATGAGCATGAAATTGAAGTGACAGTGAACATAGAAGTGACAGGGAGCTTCCAAGGTGCTCAGCTTTGAAGTGTTCTTTACAGTTCCAGAAGTGTTCTGATAATTATTTTCACATAATTCCCAATACTTCCTTGTTTCCTTTGACCTTTCCTAATATCAGCAACCAAATTCGAGAGATAATTTTTTAGGAAAGGATTTATATTGTTGCTCCTTTTACATTTTGGGGAAACTAAAATCTTGCTGGTCTGCTAAAAATTGCAGAGAGATCTATCAGGAGATCTCAATCCATTTTCTGTCCATTTCTGTAGTAAGCATGTGAAAGGGAGACTAGATCTAATCAAATATCAGTTCTGTCCTGTAGCTGTGCTTTTGCGGTGGTATTCAGAATATTCATTGTTAGGAACAAACTTCTCAACAGGTGGGTTTGACTCTGAGGTAGATTTCCTCATTGAAATCTAGAGGGCCGGTTCTGATCTGATACCCATGATTTTAAGCTCCGTTTTTACCATCCTTGACAGAGGCAGTGAGGATTGTGCAATTGATCACAACATTTTTCAATAGTAAAACCCCCAAAAACAGATTAAAATCAGAACAGTGTTTGTGGAGATTAATGCAGTTTTTAACTGATAGCTCCCTTGTCCTACATGTTGTAAGTGAACTATAGCCTGCCCCTTGCTATTCTTCAATCTGTATTTAGGACATTGCCATACTTTACAGGCTGTGGTAAGCCATTTTTGGGCAAAACTTGGTCTTGAGAATTGACTGTTAGTAACTTTGAATTCTGTTGGAAGTAAGCCTCATTTGAATCACTGCATTTTTTTTTCTTTGCACAAATGCATATGCATGGATGTGTGTGCATGCTAGACAATGAGAACGCTAGTTTACTGTTTTGAACTACAAACCTGATTTCTTTTCCTCTTCTTGTCCAACAATATAAAAATCATTCAGACTGTGGGGTTTTCCCTTTTCTCTCCCTTTCCCTTTCCCTTCTCATTTCTTAGCTCTCCAGCTCTCGTCTTTCTTATCAGCCTGCTGCCTTGGGAGTTGGATCAGCTGAACTGGGCTATCCAGTGGTCTTTGCTGGCGGCTTGAGTGCGGCACATCCCCAGCAGGTATTCTTGAGGGCTGGAGGCCACCAAGTATGTCTTGGTCATAGCTAACACTGTTCCTTTAAAGTCTTGACAAGCCTCTGCATTTATTTATATCACACTGGTAAACAGCCAGAAATACAATAAGGCTAGCAAAAGCCAAAGAAAGCAAATTTCAAATTGCCTTCTGGTGACTGGTAAATAAATGAAGTCCATGTTTATTCGAATACATTTAATAGCACTTGTACGAGTGAGCATTTCTATTATTATCTCATAATATCATAGCAAGGGATATCCCTCTCATTTGCATCCATGTGCTTCCACCAAGTGACAGGTACATACAGAAGCATTCTCTGCTGCCCTGGAGACTAGGAACAAAGGCTTTAAACTACAGGAAAGGAGATTCCACCTGAACATTCAGAAGAACTTCCTCACTGTGAGAGCTGTTCAGCAGTGGAACTCTCTGCCCCAGAGTGTGGTGGAGGCTCCTTCTTTGGAGGCTTTTAAGCAGAGGCTGGGTGGTCATCTGTTGGGGGTGATTTGAATGTGATTTCCTGTTTTTGGCAGGGGATTGGACTGGATGGCCCATGAGGTTTCTTCCAATTCTATGATTCTCAGCACACCTCTTAAATTGCAGTGTTTTTATTTATTCTTGGATACTTCTCCCCCCCCCCCAAAAAAAAACAAAAAAAACCCTGGCAGTGCTTCTAAATTTCCATACTAACTTTTGATGACCTGGTATGAATTGATTGATTGATTGATTCATTGATTGGGTTCAAATTCTGTCTTTCTCTCATGATGGAATTCAAGACAACTTGGATATTGTACGGAGGCTGAAAGTGGAGGAAGAGAATGCATTTTAATTTTATTTCGACTAAAGTCCTGGTGTTTGTGATGCTGGGGTAGGATATGTCTACATGAATTAAAAATATGGACAAGAAGAAAATGTGTTACCATAGTTTCCTTTGCTTTTGTCAGAGTTATTTACTTGTAAGACAGAGCTGAGTTATGTCATGATAAGCATACAAGATGTAGATTTGCTCTGCCTATTAAGATATTTCAAGCTCTTTGTTGACATATACTGATCAAAACTGAAGATATTGCAATGAGGTGTATATGTGAATGTGAGGCCTCTGCCCAATTTTCCCTTGTTAATTCATTTCCAGCTCTCTTTCCTTTGCTTCTACTTTCCTGTCCTCTGAATTTTCCTATGTGTGATTGAGGTTGGTAGGAAGATTTCAAAATTCTTAACAGGAAGAGATATAGTAGAGTCCCGGGCTGTGGCGCAAGCTGGTGAGCAGCCATCTGCAGCCAGCTGAGACCAATCACTCTGACCAAGAGGTCATGAGTTCGAGGCAAGCTCGGAGCCTGCATATGTCTTTGTCTTTGTTCTATGTCAAGGCATTGAATGTTTGCCTTATATGTGTAATGTGATCCACCCTGAGTCCCCTTCGGGGTAAGAAGGGCGGAATATAAATACTGTAAATAAATAAATAAATAAAATAGAGTCTCACTTATCCAAGGCTCTGGATTATCCAATGCATTTTTGTAGTCAATGTTTTCAATATATCGTGATATTTTGGTGCTAAATTCATAGATACAGTAATTACAACATAACATTACTGCGTATTGAACTACCTTTTCTGTCAAATTTGTTGTATAACATGATGTTTTGGTGCTTAATTTGTAAAATCATAACCTAATTTGATGTTTAATAGGCTTTTCCTTAATCCCTCCTTATTATCCAAGATATTTGCTTATCCAAGGTTCTGTCGGCCCATTTAGCTTGGATAAGTGAGACTCTACTGTATTCTCAAATCATGGGTATTACATTTTGGTAACCTAGCTTTTACCTTCAGTGTAGTCTTTCCTTGAACTAGTACTAACAAGTCTTAACTAACTGTCTTATTCCATTCCAGTTGGTTATTCAAGGGAAGGATGGAGGAGTGCCCTTAATTCCTAGCCAACCAGTGCATGGCACTCAGGCTGACCATGAAAGAATGATAACATGCACTCCTTTGGATGGAGGCCACTACTCTGCAGTTACTCCATCCAGTAGGTATGTGTTCTGTGCAAGGGAGTCTTCTCCTACATTTATTCTTGCTAGGACCTTTGGATGAAGATGAGAGGGTAATTGTTTAAATAAATAAAAAAATTGTGTTCATTATAAAATACATCTGCACATACAAAGTCAGTGCTGAGTCTATACATTATTAGTAAGTCCTCATTTTATTTCATATGTCAATGAAATATGTATCCCTCTGTATCCACAGATTCTTCATCCACTAATTTAACCATCCATGACTTGAAAAATTCCAAAAATCAAACCTTGATTTTGCCATTTTATATAAGGACATCATTTTACTACAGCACAGTATATAATAGGACTTTAGCATCTGCAGATTTTGGTATCCATCAAATACTCACTGTATTGTTATAGTATTTGTAGAAAGGCCTCTAGTGTTGGCACCAGCTAAAAACATAAGACATCAAGTTATGCATTGGTAAGATGCCTGTTATAGTTGTCATATATGAAATTTTATTCTTTGGGTTTTATATGAACCTTTGATTTCTTAAGGTCTGTTGCTTAAAAATATCTCTCCTGACTACATCCCCAATATTCACATGGCAGGTTAATTGCCAGTCTCGAATGAGCACAATACAAAGAGGATATTTGATGTAAAGTCCTCTTCACATCTTTTATAAAAAGACATCCCAAGTTCGGACAATGCGTTTATGGATTCCCCAAATATTTATATAAAAGAAAACAGGGAAATGATTCAGAACTTTTAACCTGCATTATAAATCTGCTTATTAGCTCTAGCAAGATCACTGACATACAAACTCTAAAAGAAGAACAAAATAAATGTGGGAAAGGAAGCCTTGGAGAACTTTGGTCCTTGTTAATCAATTTTCTGCACCTCCTTAAGAGGTTCACTTCTTACTTTGAGGGTATTTGTTCTGGTTATTTCTAGTGTCCCCAAAACCTTTTAATTGGCAACACATACAAAGTTCTCTGTTGACTGTAGTGAAAAGTTAGTATAATGAAAAGCAAGAATAAATTGTAATGGTTTAAACCAGTGATGCTCAACCTGTGGATCCCCAGGTCTTTTGGCCTGCAACTTCCAGAAATCCCAGCCAGTTTACCAGCTGTTAGGATTTCTGGGAGTTGAAGGCCAAAGCATCTGGGAACCCAGAGGTTGAAAACCACTACTTTAAACAAAAAAACCCATTTTCCGTAAAATGCTTGGCTGTATGTATAAAATCAAACTTGCAACTTTTAGCCAAAAAAGTGCTATCTCACTCAGTTGTATTTTTTTTTCAAGTGAACAGAGTTTTTCTTAGAGGCAAAGTCAATGTATGCCACACATGGCAGCAATGCCAACCCTTTTGCATTTTTAATCCTTGGAACACCACTAGTCTGCACAGTGTAACAAAGTTATTTTCCTTTGGAATATGTAGATCAGGAGCAGGCAAGTGCTAGAGCACCTGTCATAGGCTTTGTGCTTCACTTCACCCTTCACTTCACTTATCCATTCAGCAACTGAAACAAATCATACAAAAGCTATCCATCCAGTCTTCATATTCCTTGATGTTAGTATATTTCACTTATTCCTAAAGTTTAAACATTTCTGTAGGTTTAAAAGAAGGTGGTAGTAGTTGTTTTTTGTATGGCACAATTCACACATCTATCTGTACCATATTTAATGGGAATAAGCAGTAACTACTTGCCTGCAAATGATTTTATTTGTTTATGAACATCATTTGAATCCCAGTGTCAAGGATGAAACTCCATAAAATTAAATTTTTAAAAAGACAATTTTAATTTTTATTGTTTTTAAGGCATTGAATAGCTGCCAATATGTAACAATATGTTTTTTATTATTATTATTTTAGAAAATATAACAGACAATCATGAAAGCGAAAAACAAGAAGTAAAATAAAATAGACACATACAATAAAAGAAAAAATACAGAAAGGTATAAAGGTTTACACTGTAGTGTACAGCCAGCACTCGTTAAACTAATGGATATTCACAGAGTGGCTGTACCGTTGTTATACCTTAACTTATCCTTGTCCCCCTAACCCCTCACCTGTGAACCCAACCCTCTAGACCTCCGATATCCCTCAGTAAGTATCACGTAACTAACCATCAACTACCCATGTATCTTCTTTCGCTAAATCCCCTTTATGGCAGTCATCAAATCTACTTTTGTCTTCTTTTCCAGATACCCAAGTGCCAGCCTCCATGTGTTTACAAAATCCTCATTATTTCCTCCTCTGTTACTATTTGTCAGTGTGGCCATTTGGATATATTCCCCCAGTTTATCTCTCCAGTCTTTAATACCTAGCTCTTCTTCCCCCTTCCATGTTTTAGCTATTATTAGTCTTGCTGCAACAAAACAATATTGGCAAATTTCTTCGTCTCCTGTGCTAATACGCCTTCTAAATAAACCTAATAAGCACATTTCCGGGTTTTTCTTGACCTTTTTGGTAATCATATTGTTTGTTTTTTTCACCACTTTTATCCAGAATTCTTGAACTGTATTACAGGTCCACCATACATGGAAAAAGGTTCCTTTTGCTTTCTTGTATCTCCAACAGGCTCCTCTTTCGGTTTTCTCTATTTTCGCCAGAAGCTCTGGAGTTATGTATGTTCTATAAAACATTTTAAACATATTTTCTCTAATTGAGCCGGCCAGAGAGAATTTAAACCCCCTTTTCCAAGGATGTTCCCAATCTTCCAGATCTATGTTTCTACCCAAGTCTTTGGCCCAAGAAATCATAACATAATGATTTCTTCCTTTTTTAGAGTCTTTTTTTTGTGGTTTCTGTCTATCTTTGTGTCCATTACCCCATTGAAGTCCCCTAACCACAGCATTTCTTTCTCCCCTACTTCTGCTAGGATGTTGGATAGTTTTTTATAAAATGTTTTTTGATTTGTATTGGGCGCATAGATCCCTACTAATAGAATGTGTCCTTATTTATATAGAACAGCACCCCATTGGTTTTCTTAACATTGCATGTCGTAAATAACTGTCCTAATTTATCTTGGACTAACAGATGTTTGTCTTTGGATACAAAGTTGGATTCCTGAATACAAGTTATGTCCACCTTATTTTTATATAAGAAGTGAAAAACCTGTTTCCTTTTTATACAATTATTCAACCCATTCACATTCATGGAGATGATATTTAACCCATGTGATTTCATTTTTGCTTATCTCCTCCCTCTTCCTCCCCCTCCCTTATCCACAAAACAGCAGAGAAAGAAAAAAAACTCTCCCCAAATTTCACTACTGTTTACTATGTACCCCCGGAACCTTAAACTGTCTCTGAACCCAGCTCTTCTTCTTCTCCTTCTTCTTCATTGTCTTCTTCATCTTCACCATCTGCCCCCTTCTGGTGACTCTGTTTCCCCCCCTCTACTTGTTGGCTCTGTTCTTCCTCCTCTACTTGTTGGCTCATATGTAACAATATGTAACGCCGCCTTGAGTCCCCATCAGGGTTTAGAAAGGCGGGATAGAAATATCGTATATAAATAAATAATGATAAATAAATTTCAAATATTATTGGAATAATCTTTGAAGCCATTTCAATTTATCTTCTATATTTAAGAACTTTACTTATCCTCAGCCATAAAAAGATTCCTAGAAAGGTTTTATTCTTCTTAGGTTACAGTTACAGCCTTATAAGCCTCCAGTGAAAAGGTGGAGTGAAAATCTATTTGTTATTGTTTACTATGATGACTAATGGTGATGCATGATTCACTCATGAAACACCACTTCATCCTTTTACTAGAAGTGTAAAATGCTCCCTCCTCTCATTTCTCAGTGAGGACACAGAAACGGTATCTAACAGCAGTGAAGCAAAAAGTGGGTCCCCTCATGACATGTGGGAAACAATCTTTGTCCGGAAGGTGGGAGCCTTCGTGAACAAGCCCATTAACCAGGTAATTTTAAATTCATTGCTTTGCTGTAGCTTCATGAGTTGCTATTTCTGCAAGAAAGGGGGAAAATAGCATAAGAAGTTTCTTGAAATTTGACATGGGAGTTTGGAAAGATTGGTTATGTCATTGCATCTTGACAGCAGTATAGCTACATTTTGGATTTCTTTTGATTTCTCTCATTTCAGTACTTGAAGGCTTGACAGTTTGCAGGGTTCCTGACTTTCCATATTTGTACTGGCATGTTGTAAACTGGGTGGAAAGAACAGGTTTTTACTGAAAACATTTCAGATTGTGGTCTTTTGATCCTAGGTGACCATGGCCAGTCTGGACATTCCTTTTGCTATGTTTGCTCCTAAGAACGTTGAGCTGGAAGATAATGACCCCATGGTGAGAACTTAAAGCCTTTTCAGATTCTTCTTTCTTTCTGTAGCCTTGTGTTTCCTAATTCATGTGTTAGTATGTCTGGGTTTTCGAAATTAAAAGCCAGGTTAATCTCATCATACTAGCAACTGGGACCATTTTCTGATACTTGGACTTCTTCCAACAGGTGAATCCTCCTGAATCTCCAGAAGTCGAATCTCCTCTCCAGGGCAGCCTCCACTCGGTGGGCTCCAGTGGCAGCAGCAATGGAAACATCCATGATGATTTTGTTATGGTAGATTTTGTAAGTTTGCATTGGCCCATATCTATAGCAGGATCAAACAATATAAAAATTGATGAAATTGTCTCGGAAAATTAATATGGACCCAATATCTTGAAGTATTTTCTTTAACAAAAAAATTATTGTACTGATATGGTCCAAAAAAAAAAGACTGAAAAACTGAGCTTCTTTCTTGTCACTAAAAATAGCAGGCAGTAAAGTGCAATGGAGTTTTTAAAGAATTTGATTTTTTTTTGTAATATAGGTTTTTTGATTTAGTATTTTGCCTGAAAGTAAGATGTTAATTAATCTGGGATGACAGTCTGTAAAAAACTTTACTTTTGCAAGAGATGACCATGCAGCTGCCTGGGTGGAATAAGTAAGGAGCTGTATCTAACAGGTTGCTCTGGAACAATGTGTACACACTAGGCCTGTGCACATTTCTGTTTTTGAAAACAGGCTCCAGATAGTTCAGAGGATTCAGCTGCCGAATCCATGAAAATGACCCAGGCAGGGAGCAGCTGAAGCCTTAGCTGGAACAGATCACAGCTGCCGAATCTTTTCGGCTAATGGGGGCTAATAGGGACCAATGGGGCTGAACGAGTGGCACTGACTTTACCTGAGGCGGAGGCAGCAGAATGTGGGCAGAGCAGCCTCACTAATCAGGAAACCTGCTGCTCCTTTGCTTTCTTCTGCACTTTGCTCTAGTATCTTTTAGAGTCTCTATTTGTACAGCCACTATTCCCGTAGCTTGCTGGGTTTTATAGTATTTGTAAATTAATTGGGGTTTTATTGCTGATTTAAGTATAATTGGGTCAATTTTGTTATTCATTTATACTTTTCTATATTTTGTTGAATTTGTATATTGCATTATTGAGTGCTTTCTGTGAGTCGCCTCGAGTCCCTTCAAGGAGATGGTGGTGGGATACAAATAAAGCTTTATTATTATTATTATTATTATTATTATTATTATTATTATTCCCCGGCAGCCTCCTCCATCCCTTTCCGAAGGCTCTCCCCCCCCCCCCCACGCCCTCTGCCCTCTTGAGGCAAATGGGAACTTGCTTTCCCAGCACCACTTTGTGCTATGCAAGCATTGAAGGAGCCTTGTGCTCCCCCCGAGGCATGATAGGAATTGAGGTTTTTATCTCTCTGTATTTCTGACTTTCTTTCTCAGCCAATCAGACCTGGCTTACTGTGTCCATTGTCCCCCCCCCCCCCCTCTTGTGGTGTGCAATTGGGACTTCAATTCCCAGAATCCCCTCTTGTGTTTTTTTTTAATGTTATGGTAAAAGCTTTTAAAATTTCCAAAAAATTAGTAGATTGGTGAAACATTCTGAAAGTTGGCAGGCTTGCAGAAGTAAATGTGGCCTACAAGTGAGGTGGGTTTCATTCTGATAGCCTGAAAAATGACCGAGAAATGAGCCTCTAAAGTTTCCCTATTGATGCAATGGAATCATTCTGGCATGAAAACAGAAACACCTCCTGAATTTGGGAAGTTCCCTAAAAATGGAATGGGGGGGCAGCCAAAAAGCGGACACCAAAAACGACATTTTTTTTTGCCGAATTGCACACACCTAGTGCACACTGCAGAGCAGCCAGAGTACCAGATCTGATGGGAGATAAATTAACCTTTATGTTCACTAATATGCTTTATATTGCAGGACCAGCAGCTCAAACTATCACATGTGTTGCTAATAGATAATATATTTCCAATGACTTTAAAATAAACTTTTCTATGCTACATTTCATCAGATCAGGATTGGGGATTATTTAAAACATAGTGATTACAGTTTTTAAAATATGTGGCCTAGCTTTACTTATGTAATACTGACTGGTGGTGTATCTTAATTCCAGAAACCAGCATTTTCTAAAGATGACATCCTCCCAATGGACTTGGGAACATTTTATCGTGAGTTTCAGAATCCTCCTCAGCTCAGCAGTCTTTCCATTGACATTGGGGCTCAATCCATGGCAGAAGATCTGGTATGTGAAAATGGGTTTTCAGTATGTAGGAGGCATTGATTACATAGCCCAACCAAAAAAAAAGTTTTTTCTTGATATCTTGGTTTTTTAGGCCTGTCCTTGGGGTTGTTTGGGGCGCTGATTCAGAAAATTGTATTAGATAGACCACATCAGCTCTAGTTTCTTAGACTAGAAACTGTTGAATGACTGGAAAGTTTGTATTGGAAATCTCTGCTTTTGGTATGAAATAAGTACGGTAGGTTTTTATGTAGTATACTTTTAATTTTTATTATGTTTACTTTATGCTTAAAATATATTCCTTCGAACACTACATTAAAATATCGTGATTTTCTATGGGCGAACAGAGTGAAGCGTGGTATATGGCATATGGTCTGTATCTGATAGGGGAAAATTGGTGCATTTTTAGAATCAGCAGGTCAAATATACTCAGAAACAGGTCTAACATTTGAGGCACCAAAATGTGTGTTGGCCAGTGCTATCACCAGGCTATGTCCACCACTTACCTGAACAAGCCTTAGTTTATAGAACATGTAAAATAACTCCTTTGATGGTATGTTAGAGAACAATGGCAACATTGGACCAGAAAGTCCACAGTTCAAATCTCACTTCCCATCGATATTATTAAAATCAAGTGAAACAGACCTAGTAATTGCCCACTTGTGTTATTTCTTACATAATATCATTGTAAAATCTTGCCTGCACTACAGTCGTGTTAATGTTCAACTTTAATCAAGTGAAAAGGGAATCAGTAGTGATGCCGTCAGCACTGCACTAAGATTTATAGTAATACTTGCAGTAATCTAGATTTTAAAACATGTTATCAATCAAAATATTTCCCTGTTAGCTGTTGTCTGCTGAAGAAATTGTGTTCTTCCAGGAAATTGTATAATTCTTAATCATGTGCTGCTCCTTTTCTCTTTTTTATTTTGCTATGTACTCTCTGCCCTTGGAGCAAGCCTTGTACCAATGATAAGTTTTTGCTTAGAGTATTTTGCTGTTGTGCAGGTAAGCGCAGAGATCTGAGTGCCAGGTTCCACAATGCTACAGAAACTGGATAAAAATGAATGAATCCATTTGTTGATTCAAATCTACCTCAGATCAGGATGATGCAGCTGCTCAGTTGTAGTTTTGTTTCTCTTCACAGGACTCACTTCCAGAGAAACTGGCAGTTCATGAGAAAAACGTCAAAGAATTTGATGCCTTTGTGGAGACTTTACAGTAAAGTTGAGCCCCTTCTACAACAGCATTGAACTTCCTCTAGGATACCTTAGAAAATGAAGCCCATAAACTGTGTCTCTTTCTTCATTCAGCATCTTGTTGTGCCCCGCCATCCCATTTTAGTAGGCACTAATTGCTTTGCTCCATCAGATGCAGAAACAGTTATATTTCTTGGAAGTTGACCTTGGGATGGAAGTGGCTCACTTTCCTCCCAGTTTGGAGTTTGTATCTAATACCATGCATTAGGAAAAAAGAAGATCGCTCTTCCATTCTCTCATCTAATCCAAGAGCTGCTTCCTGCATCACCAAGATTATAAGATCAGGTTTCTAGAGAACATTTTTTATTTGCATTGGCATTACCACCAGACAGAATATATCCTGACTGAACATAACTGTTTTTGAGCTTTGGACAGATTCTGCTAGAATGGACTCAAACAGCAGCTTTGCAGAGTCAGCCTTGTCTTCAAAGAGTGCAGTCAAGACATTTGGGCAAGGGGCCAATGTTCACCTTTAGTTCTCTAAACAAGGCAAATAAAATGTTGCACATCTGCATGTGGGAAGTAGGTAGTGATGGACCTGTTAGATGTATAGTTGGGAAGCAATCCATAAAAGCAGAAAGAAATGCTTTCTGTATATTTTCTTCCAAAACAGAGTATGTCAAAACAATACCTCTCCAATGGCTCAGACAGAATTTGTGACATTTGGAGATGATTCTGTAAGAAGTTGTAAATAATGAGTTAGGAATCCTAATTCTATAGGGTTATTTAATTAGGGGTCTTTAGTCCAAAGTTCTTTTCTTGATTCCCCCACAGATGTTGCTGCTCTATAATAAGATAAACGAGAAAAATATTTATTACTCTAAAGGAAACTTATATTTAAAGAAAAACTGTATGTGATGTTTTGACTTTGTTATGCAGTCCTATCAGCTGCTCTGTCCTTGTATAAGAGTCCTGTACCAAACAACTCTGTTCTTTTCTCATCCCCAACCCTGTCCCCCACAGAGTATACAATAACACTTATTTTCAGAAACAGATGTGGTTATTCTGGGAAAGTTCTCTCTCCTGGGAATTGACTTGGTTTCCATTCTGCCCTGTTGGAGTCCATGGATGTCATAAATAAAATGCACATGTTGGTGCAGTGAATTTCCAGGAAGTTTTTTAAAAGCTGGATTTTGACAGGCTTATAAAATAAGCTCAATGTGATCTGCAGCTAGAAAGTAACTTATTTGAAGAAGCACATTTTAAAAAGGTTTGTGGTCATTAGGTTCTGATTTAGCTAGAGGCTTATTTTTATACTGAGCTAGCCATTAAGCAGTGCAATTAGCTGGCATCTCTGTCTACTGCTATCTATTCTACATCCTTCACCAAGTGTGGGGAAGGGATAAGATGAAGCAGTATATGCAGGAGCTCAGGGACAAACTCTTGGCACAACTTTTCCTTTTATAAATCAGGCTAAGGCTATAGTCCTGTAGAAAGTCCCTTGAGAGTAATTCTCATTAAACACTGACGTTTCCCTTCAAGTAACTATGCTAGGATTTGCACTGTAGAATGCGGAATAAAACCCTTTCCCCCTCCCTATTTTTGCCTGCTGTCTTAAACTTATAACTCTAGGCCCTTTCAGTTTTGAAGGACATCTGTGTTTTCCAGATTAAAATAGATGTTAATTCCCCAAAGTTGTAAGCTCCATTCTTCAACATGAAAGAAATGTTGGGAAGAGGATTGAGAGCAACAGTAGTTGTCTAACCATGTAGCCTCTGGAGTTTTCTAATCCCTGCTGTTTCATAGGCCATAGATGAAGGCTCAATTTCTTGCCTTTATGTTTTGCATTACTTACTCAAATTGTGAAAGGCTTATTAATATAGATTTGAAAGTGACATTTCAGATTTGTATGCACAAATCCAGTTTCTGACTTAAATTGCTCTGATGTAATTATCTTTTGCCATGAATGATATAATCATCTAAATAACCTCAAAGGCATCTCAGTTAGTCAGTAGGAGAGAAATATTACAATTCTGAGTCACAATGTGTGCATAATCTAGGGCCATAGCTCTCAGAGAGGCCATAGCTCTCAGAGAACCTGCCAAAGCTTTTATTCTTCCTGCCAGACTGAAATATGAATACATGTACAGTGTATTCTAATGTCACCAATGAAGTGTCCAATGCAAGTGACAATCCTGATGTAGAGCCAGTCTTCCTTGTTTGAACAGATTGGCTTTAAAGCATAAACAGCAAGAAAAAAAGCCGGTTCAGGAAAATGGATAAACAAAACATCTGTCAGCTTTCAAGTTTGTTAACCACTTGCGATTAAATGGTTCATGCTGTGATGATCAAATTGAACTTTTCTTGCCAACTATATAGAGCTTAATAAGTTGGTGGTATGTATTTTGTGCTCTGCAGAAGCTGGAGCACCATCTCAAAATATTTAAAACATAATTGTTTTATTAGTGAAAAAAATCCCTTATTGAAAAGCTAACTTTTTGCTCACATATGGTCACTTGTCCAGTACATGATTTCAGAGTTCTTGGTCTAGGAATCTCTGAACTTGGATTCTAAATAATCACTGCAGAAGGCCTTAAATGTACACACAGGCCAAAACATCTCCAGTTTCTTCCATGGATTTCATTGGGTGCCCCACAATTTCTATACTTGTATATTTGTACATCTTCCTACCTGAGTTCTTCCTTGTCACAATACTCCTGCTCTTGATTGTCCTCATCTTCATATTGTGACAGTTAAGAGAGGACAAGCAGAAAGATTGCTTGTGCAGTTTAAGATGAAAAGTCACACCTACATCTCGGGGTGGAATTGCCATGGTGGACTGCTGCTGGTAACAGTTTCCAAGGGAAAGAGAAAAGTAAAAAGTAGTTTCCAGTAAAACTTTTATGTATGTTACTATTATACCAGCATTCAGCTCAAGTCCCACTGTACTTATGCAATCCGTTCTTCTATCTGAAACATCAAGACCATTGAGTGATACAACTGTTATCACAATAGCACAATTTGAAGTCTGTTGATTAAGAAGTATATGTCACTGTGCTCAGTGATGGGTGTTCTTTTTAACTAAAGTAATCATGAGATGACAAAAAATGTTTCCAAATAAATATACACACAAATATCATTCAGGAGACAGAAACAATGATTTGGAAGAGACCACAAGGATCATCCAGTCCAACCCTTTCTAACAGATGGCCATCCAGCATCTGCTCAAAAAACTCCAGAGAAAGGAGACTGCCATGCTCCGAAGCGGCAGCATATTCCACTGCCACACAGCTCTTACTGTCAGGAAGTTCTTCCTAATTTTAGGTAGAATCGTATTTTCCTGTAGTTTGAATCCATTGCTCCATGCCCTAGTTTTCAGAACAGCAGCAACTCACTAGAATTCTTTAATGCAAACATAAATCTCAAACATCTTCAGGTTAGCAAATAACTCTGGAGAGGGTACACTCTGAACTCCACTTATCTCCTCCCTGGGAAAAGCTGAACCTGCCCACTACCATAACTGCTCTGACGTTTTAACAAGACTCTTACAAAGTGAAATGCCGTCAACTATGTTGATGAGCAGGAAGTAGCATTGCTGGAACCTGTAAGAGAAGTATGAGGTAATTTGAGATAATCTTCCACAAATATAGTAATGTACCTGTAGATGGATGACCAAGATCAAGTCCTTGGATAAAAATAGCTTTGCTGCTGTTTACTTATGATTCCTAAAAAGGATAAGGATTTTAATAACCACAGAATTTTATATTCCCAAAATTACGTGGCCACAGGATTTTTTTTTTATTATATTGAACTTTACATCAAGTTTCTCAAGTTAGATAATGCATCTTCACAAAAAAATGTTTCACTGTTCCAAGTCTTCTTTAGTAACATTCTTCTGTAATTAAAAAAATAGGCAATATTGTAGTAACCATAAGATGCAGAGCTACTGCTTAAAACTCTTTGCAAACCAACAGCTGTAAAACTAATGTACCTTGAGATGGCTTTCCAATTCTTTTGGTTAATAAAACAAGACAGTTGTATTATTTCTCCAGGGACTTTCATGCACAGCAATAAAACAATCAGTGCAATATGGAAAATTAGTGCAATATGGGGAAAATATCAATTTACTTTTGTAATGATTATTGTCTTATAAGTGAATTAACTATATCAAACATTGGATAGCACAGTACTGTCATAATGAATTGGCTGATACTTCATTTAAAGTTGAGTCTTGGGGCAAATGCTGTGTCTTCCATAGAAGTTGTGTCGCAACCTTGGAAGAAGTCAACAAATTAAACACCATGCATTTATTATGTAACAAAAGTATGCACATGAAAAAGACTTAGAAATAAAAATTGTGTACATTTTATCAGACCATAGGATTTAATGCTGAATTTCCTCTGGCAAAACAATTTAATCCAGCAAAAATAGGGAAGAGAGGCGCTTCCCACTTTCCTTTGTAGCCCTCAGCTTCCACAAAACTATGTTCTAGAGAACTGGGGAATTCTCCAGAACCACCTTTCAAGTACTTCAGGGAGTTAATGGAGGCAGAGAGAAGGAAAAGAGAGTGTGGCCCTGCATTATTAGTTCCATATTGACTTTAGACCAGAATAAGTAATGCCCAAGGCCAGTATGAATTATAACAAATTTCTAAATGAGAGCTCCATCCCACAGTCTGTATTGTGGGGAGTAAAATAAGGTGTTTTTTAAAGCCACATAATCAATATAGCTCAAAGAAGGTATCAGGTGGTTATTAATAATGTCAAATTACTTTCAGGCTATGATCATAAAATGGGCAGTAAAATGATTTTTTGATGATGATCTTGTCATTTGTCAACAACCAATCCTGGCATGATGTTAATACATTCATATTTGGGAGTTGACACAAGAAGTTAGTTTGGAGCCAAAGTACACCTGATGATAAAGCTCAGTGCTGATTCTATTCATCTTGGGCTTGGTGAAGCAGACTCCAGTTTGCTGTTTTTTTGACTTAGTGAAGTTGACAGTATTGGGCACAGGAAAATAATACACGTTTCCATTCCAGTCAACAAGTGTAGAGAACATTTATCAGGTCCACTAAAGGCCGGGTATTTTTTTAAAAAAAAGCAAGTCAGCACTTCTTAGGGCATGGTGTAGCTCTTGAAAAGAGGTTGGAGAATTCAAAAAATTATCCAGAATAGGTTCAGACTTACAGGGCCAATAACTTTTCACTGTATTTGTGGGCAGATTTCAGCCAGCCATCCTGTTTGTGACTATAGAGGATTTGAATAACTTACAGCTTAATGTGGGTTCTATAAATGATGTCTTTACCATTTTCTTTGTTAATTTTAAGGCTATCTTTCAAAAAAAGATATATTACACGATGCAGGGGCGTCACTTGAAACTGGATATACAGCAGGGTTTCTCCTGTTGC
This sequence comes from Anolis carolinensis, assembly GCF_035594765.1. NCBI lineage: Eukaryota > Metazoa > Chordata > Lepidosauria > Squamata > Anolidae > Anolis > Anolis carolinensis. The sequence continues at coordinate 303,055,378 of NC_085841.1, forward strand.
TGATCAAGCAAGGATTACAATAGGAAGAGAATTGTAGCACAAAATTCTGATCTCTACTTGCACATGGGGACCACACAGATATGAATAGGTTTTAAGGGAAAAGGCAGGGGCTGAGAGTATGGTAGGGAAGAGACAAAGACTGAAGAGGATAACAAAAATGGGGCAAAAACTGGGGAAAAGACTGAAGATGGGGAGGATTTTTAAAAAGAAAATGGTCGAAGTTAAGATTAAGGGAAAACCCAGGGAGCAGACTAAGCAAAAAAGTACTTCTGAAAAAACACTAGGGGAAAATGAGAAAGGATATAGTAGCCCATGCTTATAGTTTTATCATCCTAACCCAGACAGCAGGAAATAACCCAAATCCAGGGTGTGTCTTTTACTACATACAAAAAATTAAACCCGAGTTAGTGCCAGTTGGACCTCATCCAGGACACCACAGCAGATAAGACCCTCTCCAACATACTTGCACCGTATTGCTTTGACTGATAGGGCACAGTCCCTCCAGCAGATCTCAAACCAGCATATAAGGGGAGATAGACATTTACTTATTGAGGTTCAAAGACATTGAGTCTCCAGTACTACCAGTTAATAGAGGTAACTGATGCTATTTGCTATCAAAATAGGCACTGTTTTGTCTTCAAATCAGTTCTTTCTTATAGGAACCCGAAGGTGAACCTATCATGGGGTTTTCTGGGGTGTGTGTGATGCACCCAAGGGGTGTGTGCGGAGTGTGTGATGCACCCAAGATTTACATGACCAAGAAGGAAATCAAACCCCAATCTCCAGATTCATAGTTCTGCACTCAAACCACAAGACATCACTGCCTCAGGTTACTTAATGAGACCCACGGAATGAGGACAAAGAAGCACATCTTTCTTTGGAAGACCAGTCCAATTGCTCCTTGGTGGGGGGTTGATACAGAAAGAAAGACTTCCTGTGTTGGACTGCAGCAGCATGCCTGCAGCAAACAGTACAATAAAGCTTGACCTGCATAAGAATGACATTTTACTCAGGGTGATCCTACTATGTGCTTACAAAGAAAACACCTGCCTTCAGAATCATTTGCTGAGCACGTGTGGAGAACTAAACAGAATAAAAGGGATGTGTTAATGCGGCGTCAATTGCTGACTCATGACATGAATTTTGGTTTTCTTACTCAAGGAATACCTCAGAGGTGGTTTGCCAGTTTCTTTTTAAAAACAGCCCACAGTACCTAGTAATTGGTTGTCTCCCATTCATGTACTTTATTCCCCAAAACTTCAGGATGGCATATAAGCACCACTACTGAGGGGGGTCACACAAGCCTGTGGTGTATGTATGTACATGCGTACATAATTCTAAAGTAGCTACTTATTGAATTTCTTAGGGAAAGGTCAAACTTCCTAGCCACTATATATTTATTCTACACAGTACAAATACACTCATGTAAATTATATATAGTTTATAATAAGTCCAGATCTTAATTGAACTTTTAACAAAATTTATAGATATTGTGAGCCACAAAAGGAGTAGACAAGTCGAAGCTGATGATCCAAATCTACCTGGTTCCATTTTTGTCATGTTTCCAGAACAGGTGGGACATTGCAAAGCTTTGCCATCACTCTGATTCCAGTTTAAAGTGCACCCATCTCCTATTATAATGATAATGTACTAGTAACCATGAAACACATGTTAGAATAGGAACAGTTGGGATAAAAGACATGGCAGTTGTGTATCAGCCAGCTGCTGATGAAAACCTATTGCAGTAGACCAGGCATGGGCAAGCTTGGGCCCTCCAGGTGTTTTGGACTTCAACTCCCACAATTCTTAACAGCCAGTAGAATGTTAGGAATTGTGGGAGTTGAAGTCCAAAACACTTTGAGGGCCCAAGTTTGCCCATGCCTGCAGTAGACAGTACTATACTATTCTAAAGCAATGGAATGAGTTTAAGAATGACCGACCAACATCTTTCAAAAGGATTAAATAAGGACTGTATAATTATAAAATGCATCACAATTGTATTTTTGAATAGGCATCATTGGATGATACTAACCAACTCGAATGCTTACTGACCGCATTGGAGAAAGACACAAAGATTCTGTACTGGCGCTGGGTTTTTATTGAAGTACAAAAAGTGCAAACGGTGAAATACAAGATTGGTACTTTCAGAAGGAAATAAACATAGATGTGTGAAGTAAGTTCACAGTACAAACCCAAGTCCTGCTTCCAATAAACATCAATCATGTGAATGACAAAAGCAGGGAATAACACCAACAAAAAGCAAAGCTGTAAATTGTGTATAAGGACCCCAGTGATCAAGCAAGCAATCGGGAGCCACTCAGCCATGAAAGACCTCTGCTGAGTCAGGAACGCTTGCCATAAGGCATCCATTTGGTCTCATTGTTAGATGCATCACCCAAAAACTTCAGTACAGACAGGAAGGACTGCTAAAGGTGAGGACTCTGTGTTCAGGGACCACAAAGACACCAATGGCCTTTATCAAGAAAGCAAGGAATATAATGGAGATGAAGTACTCCATCCAGAGAAGCATTATAGTCAGTAATTCCTAACATTAAATCTAAGCAGTTCCGCAGAACCAGGTAGGTGTATCACTGGGGGTCACAGAAGGACAGAAAGTTTAGCCATTGCTATCAGCCTCTATGATGAGAAGAGAGGGGAAGGGCATAACTGGTCCCATAAGATGCTGGTTCCCTAGTAATCCCAACTGCCAGCTTGGATGCTTATCATTCTAACCCCAATGGTAGGGATGGTGAAAGAGAATGTCATTCAATGCTAAATGGCAAAAAAATCCAGACATCATTAATAGGGTGCAGTCAGGCACAATACACAGTTCCACAGACCAGTTACAGTGACTGGAAAAGAGAAAATGAGTTGTGGGGGTGAGAGAGAAAGAAAATGGGAGAAGCAATCATGTGCTTCACACTTCCTGGCAGCTCCAGCAAGGTGAGGAAAATAATAGCTATTTACAGTGGCTCACTTCCAGGGAACGTTGTGTGCATTATGTGCAGTACCTAGCAATACAGAGTTTTGTAATGGGACAGACAAGAGGGGGGAAAATCATACTTAGAAGTTTTAAGTGTCTGATGGGATTTATAAAAAGTGTAACTGCTTACCAAAGGGCACTTCTTACTCAAATGCTCTTTACTCCTTGCCTCGCTTGAGAATTTTTAAAGTATAAGGATACAGTAGCTGAACCAGCAGCCCCAAGCCCTTATATTTAGGGCCTTTTCCTGACAAGGGTTTCCATGAAGAACAGCTGCATTTTCCTTTCCACCTGAGGAATGTGGACTGGCAAAACTGGAATCAGGGCACATCACTATTTCCACTGCCTCACTACTAAAGACATATAAGACAGCAGATATCAGCAAGGCACCTCAAGAGACCTTCTGCCATGGACTATAGAGTTCTACAAAGGGAAGAGGGTGAAACGGTATCAAGAGGTAACCACCTGATAAAAGTTTCATCCTTATTTAACCATTCTAAACTCAGTAAGAAACACCAAGAGGCAGGAATTCTTGATAGTTCTGCTCCAAATACCTTGGAAGACTACCAAGATCTAGCACACTAATATAAAGAACTAATCCACTGGATGTGGTGAAGGTACAACCACTGATAATCTTAGCACACTTATTGGTTCTCATTTGTCAATAAAGACACAGCAGAGTTTTTCATTTAGACTTTTTAAAAAGCTGATTCTACATTTACAAAACAGCTTTGCTGAGTTCCCTATAATTTAACTGGTACCGGAAATTTCTGGTTCTACATAGCCATAAAACACTGCTGACCTTTTTTGTGAACAGTAATCCTACTATTTTATCAAGTTTGTGTATAAGCTTCACGAGACAAAATAGAAGTAAGACACTTCACAATATAAGACTGTTCACAGAAATATATCATGAAAAGGTACCCTTAAAATCTAAGTTAAAAGCAAAGTTGGCTGCATATCCAGAAGGAAACGATTTGATTTTCATAATGGCTTCGAACATCTGTGCTTGAATGGCTGAGCTTGGTTCAAAGTCCAGGCTGATTCAGATCCCTAGTATGAAAATGGGAACAAATCACATGGCCTGAACACCAACCAGTGATGCAGTAGCATCAATTCTATTCATAGAAAAGATAGAAATACTGTCTTCATGTGCCAAACACACCAAGTCTGCAAATATCAGAAAAACTATGAGCCCACCAAGAACATGAACACAGATGTCCTTAAATGTGAAAAACGTAATGCTCATCCAAATACTGGCACAACAAACCCCAGAATAAAGTGCAGGGTAGTTCCTACATGAGGTTTGGCTTTAGAGATTAACCTTTTGGTGAAAGATGCTCCAATTCCAAATTGCATCCAGGGACATAAATGTCTCCCAGTGTGCACAGTGCCTGTACTTTAGTCGCATTGGGTTATTAGGGTAGAAGATTTAAAACAGAAGGGAAAGGGGGTATCACCAGTAACAGTAAAAGAATGCTGTCTCTTTGTTTCTTTCTTTTTTGCAATTTTTTTTGTTTCAACATTATATTATCTTGTGGTCTCTTTTCATTTGTGGAAAGGACATGGGAGGGACCCATCCATGGTTGATTGCTACAGAGAATGTGACTTTGGCAGCTTGATCTTAGACTTTGGCAGTTTGGAGAGATAATGCCACCTGGACAGATAGCACATGTTTACAATTTCCATAGACCTAGGGGCAAAGAAGTAGCCCCAACCTAAAAACAAACAAAATGACCATTGTTCTCTCTCAAAAAAGAAAGGCTTGCTAGCAAAGCCAGTTTGAAAGAGAAACTCTGCTGGCAGAGATGGTTTCTGCAGAAGGGTACTATAAAGACATTGAAGTAAGTGAGCTCCATAACATCAGAGGGCAATTGTATAAAGATAGGGAAATTATAATGGCATCTACAACAAGTGCCAGATCCCCTGGAAATGTACAAACAGCAATATAAGTACTAGTAAGAAAAGTGGCCAGGACAGTACAATCTTCTCTTGCAGCCCTTGGACTTTGAGTTCATTCTTCCATCAATCAAGAGTATAAGACTGATTATCTTCAGCTGCAGTCACTTGCTTCCAACAGAAGAATGCTCAGGACTTGTGTCTTGGGAATATGTGGAGAGACAACACAAGCCGCCGGGGGGGGGGGGGGGGGGGAGAGAGAGAGAGAGAGAGAAAAATCTGTCCGCCAAAGGGCCACTGCAGCAAAATGCATTAGTCCAGATAATACAGGCACAAAGGAGAGCTATTTCATTTTTTTAAAAACTGGGAAAACAAGGGCACTGTAGCATTCAAGAGCAAACTGGTTACTGGCATCTCACAGACGACCCAAGGCAGAACTTTGATATTTAGATAGGGAGGCCTGCTTCCCACTCTCCGTGTAATCATGCATATGTGCCCCATCCCTTGCTCTCCCTCATACATACAGAAAAGCCCTCTTTCACTCTGCTTATCCTCCAGAGTTCTCCCAGACTTGGCCATGGTTTCAAGACAAGATAGAAAGGAAAAGAGGGAGGAGAAAATAGATGGTCATAGTGGACACAGAAGGTGTGGTAGCTCAGACAGACTCTGGATCAAGCATCCATGTTCTGGAAAAGCTCCTTCTCATTGTCCAGTAGGAACTTAGTGAAGGTGTTGATAGGATTGATGGCTTTGAGGGTAATGGCAGCATCCTTTGCCCACAACAGGTTTGGGCCAAAAACTACTGCTAGGTTAGCGTTGGTCATTTTATTGATGTCACTGTTAGCAGAGACCTAAATGGTGGAGGGAGAAAGAAAATGAGATAAGTCAATTTAAAGACAAACAGACTTAGTCCCAAGAGTTCAGGTGTATTTTCAGCTACTGCTCAGCCAAAGATACTTAAGGGCAGCCTTCCATCTTTTGAAATTCAAGGTCTTAAAGTAAAAGCCAATGAGAGTCTACTTAGAATTACATCCAATTTAGTACAAGAGAACTCACTCCAAAGTAAGCGTATACAGAAGTACTCTTTATATTTGACCAGTTCCCAACTAAGGAGAACTGGTCATATAGAACACCTCTGCTATAGGATGACAGTAAACAGGCTTCTAAAAAATAAATCCATGGCCTTTCTGCAAACAGAACATTCATAAGCAGAAGACAGAACATGGAAATGCCTAATCTTGATCACCTATTTTAGCAAAACATCCACTCAGTTATGGGTCTCCAATACTCATAAAAGGTAAGATAAGTAAGACCAAAAAACCAGAACTCAAACAGTGGCCAACAGGATGCAAGACGCCAATGAGGAGAGCATGAAAAAATTAATGATGATGATCTGCAGAATCTACTATCCAGACATACATTGCCTCCCAACAAAATAGCTCCATTTAGTTTTTGTGGTACATAACCACTGACAGAGAACCTCTACAAATCTATCTAACCCCCTTTTAAAGCCCAACACCATGGCCGTATCTTATGGCAGTGTATCTCAAAGTGTTCATGGTGTGCAGAAGCAGTTTGAGTAAGCTTACCTGCACAAGGAATGTCACCAACACAGAGAGAACTTGGTAGTTTTCCTCTGGCAAAGTCTGGAGTGTTTTGCGAACAACATCCACACGTTTCTCTTCCTCTACACCTAGAAGCAAAACAAGTGGGGCACATTTACCAGCAAATAGGATGTTGGCTTGCATGGGAGAAACACTTTGCTGAAGAAAGCCCAAAGAAAGGCAGACTGTTCAAGAGTCCATTACACTGGTTTAGGTAATAATAATTTGCCACTGTATGAGATATCTAACCAGAAGACATCCAGGTCAAGTTCTGTTATCTCAGGTATGGCTGTGCACAATCATACTAGTGAAGAAATGAAGATCAGGTTGGTTAGATGCGGATCAACAAACCAAAACTGAATCCAGGTAAGATAGAAGTCCTGTGGTTGGGTGACTGTGGGTCCAGAAATTGAACCATTTGCCTGTGCAGAATAGGAGGCGCTCTCCTAACAGGGACAGGGATAAAAGAATGCTATTTATCTCTGTCCCTGTCAGTCAAATTGATTTGATAGCAAATAGGACCTGTTATGGCTTTTCCTCGTATAATGGCTACAATTATTTGGGAGCTCCCTTGAAACTCCCAAGAGAGCCCACTGATCCTTATTTGGACATTGGGCTGGGGCAAAGTTTCATTGTACCATCCACCATTTCGGATGATCTCACTATTTAGATTAGCTAAGGTCACAGTGAAAAATACTTCCTCAAAAACAACTTCAGCCATATTTGCTTTCCTGATATTTTTCTGACAGTTTCAGCTATTCTGAATAACTTCGCTGTTTTACTAGAACAGTTTTCTTTGAGGTGCATACGTTAGAAAACATTATACCTTTTTTTCTTTAAAAGCAGGATATCTGTGGGCGGGGCAGATTTGGATGAGGTTCCTGCTGTGGAATTAGGATTCTTTAGATAAAACACTCACTGTAGAAATTGACAACATCACTATAGAGGCCAAAAGTGAGGAGGGGTTCAGGAAGGTCCCGCAAGAAGGTCTTGAGAATCACAGCAGGAAGATGCACATCATCATACTGTAAGAAGTCCACAGGCAGCCCTAAACAAGACAAAGCAGATTAGCTCAAAAGCAGCACGAGAGCATAGCTTGCCATGGAAGAGGTAAATTATCATTAAACCGACATAGTAAAGCATGTTGTAGAACCAGAGTTGGAAGAGACCATAGGGGCCGTCCATAATACTGTGATCATAATACTGTGAGTTGGGACTATGACAGACAGTTGGGCAAAAGAATCTGTGGCACTTCAGACTTTTCTAAATCAGCAACACATAGGAATGTTTGGAGAAGAAATGGTAGCGACAATGAATGCACACACACCCAGAGACAGAGGACAGATTTGTTACACTGACTAAACACAAGTGCTGCGGAAGACTAATTAAGTTCCTTTACTCAGTATGTGGGAACATCTATTCTCAAATAGGTTTATGTCAAAGAGAACAGGTTTTTGGGTTCCAGCCAGGTTCCTAACAAAGTTCTATTCAAATATAAAATTCCTTGTTGTGTGGGAAGATTTCCATGTGCTGAAGGCAGACTTAAGGCCTAGGCAGAAGGGAAAGGAAGAGTGGGAATGGAGGTCATATTCTTGGGACATGATAACAAGTGCTTACCCATATTGTACTTCTGTTGAACTTCTCTAACAGTTTGTGTGTTTGCTGATCGACGAAAAATCCCCTGTGTAGTAAGAGCTAGAGAGAGAAAAGGGCAAGAGCTTAGAGCAGACCTATTACTGGCAACACTAGCAACAAGCATTACACATCCCCAATAATAAGGAGTCTTTTGTACCAACCAAAGTGGAAGGATCACAATTTCTCCACTGTTTCAAGATAATTCTTGCATACAGAAATATTTCAATATGAGCAGCTATGCTGAATGCATATGGGGCAAATTCATAATAGGACACCTATAGCAGTTTATCTATTTAATTTGGTTTGAATGACTCTATATCTCGTATATCTCACAAAGTGATCTAATTCCACTTTGAAAAAGTGGAAAAAATAATTTCATGGCAGGATGGGGCTATATCATCTGAAGTTTGCTGACTGGCTAGTGGCCAGGGGATCTGCCCCTGTAGGGAAAAGAAAATCACTCTCAATTTTAACACAACTTCTATCACAACTACTCTGAGCTGAGTGGGAACTCCACTGGTACTGAACCATGCTCCTGCACCAACAGAGTACCCATTTAATCTGGAGCACAATGGGAGGAGTGAGGTATTTACTATTTATTTATTTACAGTATTTATGTTCTGCCCTTCTCACCCCGAAGGGAACTCAGGGCAGATCACAATGCACATATACATGGCAAACATTCAATGCCATTAGACATACGACATATATAGACAACACATATAGACAGACACAGAGGCAATTTAACGTTCCAGCTTCTGGCTTCATGAGGGTATGTTCGATTCTGGCCACAGGGGGAGCTACTGCTTCACCATCCACTTGTGACACCAAGTCCTTGATGGAATACTTCCTCATTCTTCCGCACGCCACTGGAGATTTTATGGCGTAAATTAGTTAAATTAGCCTCCCCGCATAAGCAGTACCTAAATTCCTACTTGACAGATGCAACTGTCTTTCAGCTGCATAGGTCAACAGCAAGCTGGACTATTAAATGGTTGGGAGCTTACTCCGTCCCGGGCTGGCTTTGAACTCATGACCTCTCGGTCAGTAGTGATTTATTGCAGCTGGCTACTAACCAGCTGTGCCACAGCCCAGGTAAAATCCAGAGTAGATTTGTTACCTTCCAGACAGCTCAGCTAGACAGCTAAAATTTATGCAACCAAGTAAGACACTGAACGAAACATAAGATAAATCAGAACAGAGATTTTCCTAGCTCACTCACCATGCTCCTGTAGATAGGCAATTGTTTCCTTGATCACCAGTGGGATAGGATTCTGGTCTGGGCTCTTCTCCCATAACCTGTTGAAAAAGGAGAAGTTTAGATCCTTCCTGTTGCTTTTCCTAAACTTTCTTGATGTAAATGACGTACAGAGGAAGGCCTCAGACAATACACAGCAGGAGTCAAAAAATCATATGACAACTCAAATAGTGGGAAAACCACAAAAGTATTGGAAAGTCTTTGAATCTAATCTAATCTCCACCTTCTCTCAGAATGAAATCTTGGCAGTTCAGAATGGCAGGAAAAACACTGAGCACAACTATAGATTCAAGACTATTGGAAACTATTTCCAGAATTACTCAGAGATAAAACATAGGCAGCACTGGGCTAAAAGGTTAAATAAAATAATAGTAATGCTCACTGCTGGAGAGAAACTCCAAACTGTTGGTTTGGCAATGGTGGGCGAGGTGGTGTTACTTTCTGAGGAATTTGCGAGGGCTTTTGTAGTGATCTCAGATATTCGTCATACCTACAGGGGGAGAAAGACAGAGAAAGGTATGTATGGCATCATCCCATTTTACAAAGAGAATTCAAAGCTGATGTCTATCATTTTCTTTTCACAGGAACTCATAAGAGAAAGTTCTGGCAAGTCCTTCCACAAAGTCCTCCTACAACAGTTATTGTATAGAACTTGCTGCATACCTCTGAGAAAGCTAAGAGGTGCATGTAAAGTGGCAATATCTGGCACCATAAGGCCAGGCTGACAGCAGGATAAAGTCTCAATTCAAGAGATTAAAAATTAGCTCCCTGGCAGCTAAAAGAATAAAGTGGGGGGGGGGGGGAAGACAGAGGGATGTCTGAGAAACAGCATCCAACATAAAGGCAGTAGGAAATGGGGCCCAAATATGAAGAAAAAGAAATACTTTTGTTAAGAATCATCCCATCAATTCACAAATTATATGAAAATGTAAAGCAAACTAGACTCCTGAATACTTTTTTCTCCACTCTCTCCCCCTTCTCTTTTCTCCCATTCAGCCATTCTCTTTGGTGCAGACACCTCTAAGAAATCTGGGAGAAAGCAAATAGTCTCACTTTAACACTTGGCTTGGGATCCCCAGCTGTTCCAGCTTCACATGTTCCTCCAAGTCACTCAGGTAGTTTGCATAGAAAATCTTGCGTCCAAACTTAAAGCTGCAAGACAGATGACAAAACTGCATGTAAGGATATTTGGGTATGTCAGGAGAGAATACTTCTGGAACATGGCCATACATCCTAGAAAACTCATAGCAACCCGGTAATTCCGGTTATGAAAGCCTTCGACAGCACATCAATATTAGGGTAGTTAGTTATGGAGCAGCAGTAACATACTTAAGGATGGCTGGTTGACATAGAACTCTATGAAGAATGGTGCTCAAAAAAAAAAGTCAAAAAAAAAAACACCCGCATTTCACTGCATAACAGTCACACACACACACACACACACACACACACACACACACACCTACCTTTTTTTGGGGGGGGAAAATGGGGGTGAGACTATTATGCAACGGGGGAGCCTTTTTCTGAAACAGTAACTTTTTAATAAAACAATGTTGGAAAGAACTTGAGAACATATTCAGAAGTGTTCAGAAAACAAATTTACATAGTTAAAACATTTTAATCTTCCTTTTTTGGAAGACTGCACGCCAAAGTCATTGCTGACAGTATTTGATGTGCTGTCTTTTTGCCCCTATGCATCACTCTCACACAGTGCATCATCTTCTGATCTATCCAGTGCATTAGAAATGCCAGGTTTTTAAAGCTTTTCACAAAAATGTTTTCCATGATGTTTTCCCAACTCTTTTTTAAAAAATTTTAATTAAGGTTTTGACTACATATCATAAAATCTAAACAATGTATATTACTATGAGGCAATATAGTAAGACACAATACAATTATTAAAAAAGAAAAAAAATGAATGTAAGATAAAATGAGAAAGCAAAAGAGAAAGAAAAACCCCATAAAATAACTATATCTACTTTGTGTCCTTCCAACCCTCTTCCTTGCCAGATAAAATTTCTTTCTTACGTCTTTTATATTTATCTGTTGCTCAGATTTCCTAATTCGTTATTTGTCCTTCAGCGGATAGTATGTCCTCTTGTATGCAATTATACTATTAGAATTCTGTTTTCTTTATTCATATATTCTACAAAAGGTTACCAGTCTGTTGTTTTCTTTGGTAATCATTGATGTTTTGCTAATAAATATGTCAGTCTGTCCATGTTCCTTACTTCCATTATTTTAATTAACCAATGATCTATGGTGGGTATTTCTTCTTGTCTCCAGTTTCTTGTGTATACTATTCTTGCCACCGTTATTAAATAATTGAAAAGTATTTAATCATTTAAGTCCATTTTCAAATCAATAATCCCTAATAGGAAGTACTCAGGATTCATTTAGGATTTAATATTTAGGATTTTCTGGGATATCTCATGAACTTCCTTTGAAAATTTCCTAACTTTTGTGGGGTTATGTACCAGCAATGCATCATTTTATACCAATTTTCCTTTAGGTCGTATGAGTAGATTGGCTTCAATTTGTGATTCCATATATTTTCCCATTTTTCCATTCTTATTGGCCACCTATATTGGCCGCCCATTTAATCTTACAATCTTTAACTTGTTCTGTTTCTGTTATCAATTTTAATAGTTTCTTATACATTTTTGTAATTGTCTTTTTGTCCCTGATATCATTATTTTATCACAAAATGTTTATTTTTCCATAAATTCATTTACTTTGTTAGTATTCTCTTAACTGTCTATATTGGGACCATGGCTCAAGTAATCTCTAAGGGCTTTTTCATCAATATTTTCAGTGGCTGCAAGATAGAGGCTAAGTCACCAGCGTTCCTGGAAGGACGTAGGCAGCAGATGGATGGGCATCCGAGTGAATGCATGCATGGGTCTTTGAACAGGCGAGAGATGAGTGAGTGAGTGAGTGAGTGAAGTGGGTAGGAGAGTATTTGGGTGGGTGGATAGGCAGGCAAATGAGTGTTTACAATGACGGGACTGCCTAAATCAAGACTGCGACTTTTATGCAAGGAATCCTTAAATACAAAAACCAGGACCCAAAAACCGGGGATGCAACTATTATGCGATTAAATATGGTACTCATGCATACCCTCATATTATTCACTGCACATACATACTAATTAATAGGCAACTGGAATGATAGTTTATCCTTAAACTTGGTGAGGGATTGGAAGCTGCTCTTCTTCCTAAAGACAGTATTGTAGCTTGAAGATTCCACTAACCCTGAACAGTGCTTTATGTTTTCATTCTGCCTCCCACACAACTCCCTGACAGAGACCAGGAAATCTCTGTAGGAAGCCTGGGTTATCAGCCAACTTAGTGACACTTATGCAAACAATGTAAGCACAGGCTCAGCAAAAGCTAGGAACTTGTGATTCCTGTAAGACAGGGACAGTGACCCAACACAAGTCAAAACATATCATTAATCAAAGCTGAATTCTACAGCTGACCATAAGCAAAAAGAAGGAAAGGACAAACAATATTCTCAGGGTTTTCACATCACCATGGAACTAATTTATAGAACAATTTCTGCATTGTCTGCTAAACAAGTAAAAGAAGTGTGAAAACATGGCAGCACCTTCCCTCTTGCCTTCGCAAAATACATTATGCAAGCTAAGTTGGTCACAGAAAGATTAAACATAAAGGAAAAATTGAAGGAAACTTGTTATGGCTGGGAAAATTGGAAAAAGTAATAAGAGGGTCAAATTTATTATCTTTGGAGGAAGGTCAGGAATGAAGACCCAATAAATACTAGGAGCAGGAAATTGCAGGCTGGTGACCATTTTTCTGCCTCAAGCCCCTTCGAGGGCCATGTGGATTACCAAAAAAGGTATTATCTGGAAATCCATTTCAGAAAAGAGTATTTTTTTAATAATAAACAAATAAGTTCCAAAGCCCAATTAAAAAATGAACTATTGTGACTGGAGACTTCTAGAAATGGACATTCAGGGTTTTTTTGGGCTAGATAAAGCCATTCTGGGGAGCTGGAAAAAGTAAAGGGTTGCAAAAAATAGCACAATCACCTTTCCTACCTGATCAGAGGCTTGAAGAGAATCAGCAGTGTCTTGATGAACATAGTTGGATGCACAATATACAATGCTTTGATATTCTTTTTGTATCTAAAATGGTAAGATAAACAAGAAAGAACTTGACTTGCTGTGAGAAAAATGTGCACCCATCCCAAACCATTTGCCTGAAAAAAGCAATTAGGCCAGAACTTTCCAATGATCTCATGTTGGTGGCACACCTTTTATACATGTATTATTTTGTGACACAATAATTCAGTTTTAGTAGCAAACGGATGCTAAACCAACTCCTTATAACGGATACAGACACATAAATAAACCATAATAATGAAATGTATAGAAACACAACAAATCATTCATTTAAATTTCTAACAACATAGTACTTCTTGCTTATTTCATATAGATTCAGAGGTTTCTCATGACGTTCGTGTGATACACCTATACAGTGCAGTTGACACAATGTGTCGCGACACACAATTTGAAAAGCTCTGAACTAGGCTATATAACCCTTAAGGCATCCTATATAACAATTCTAATTATATATCAAATCCTTGCAATGCTAATTTTTCAAATTTTACATCTAAGTACACTTACTTGCGATCAAATTCCCGATAGGCATCCCGTAGCCAGCTTAGTGATGGCTTGTTCTCACTAGTCAGGCCATGGTGCAGATACACTAAAGTGTAGTCGCTCTCCACATACTGGTCCAATGTATACTTCAAATAGCTGAAGGAAGATGGTCATATCTTTAATATGTATTTATTTTTAATGTTCTAAGGTCAGAACAAAGACAATCTAGCTACTGCAAGGAATAAGATATTAAGATATGGCTCTTCAAAAGGAGAGCTGGAGGCAAATTCTGGCTTCGACACTGAAAGATTTTTCAAAGATATAGCCAGCCCCAAATTACTATCACCTGTAGAATGGAATTCTTAAGGAAGATTGTCAGGACTAAGTTTCACCAAAACAGGTGTTCCTTTATAGTTACACGCACCTCAGCAATTTCACATGATCAAGCTGATAGCTGGGGGGCATCCGGCAGGCACTGAACAAAATAACTTTCCGCCCATACTTGTCATCACCTGAAAACAAGAATGGCACATATCACAGAAGGTTAAAAGACCAATCAAGGAGCCTCTAGAAAAGGAGGTGCAATGGTGCAAGCACTGCTTAGTACTTGACTGTTGCTACATCATTCAAATGGAAATAGAAAATTAAAATGGCCTGGCTTGTCACAAAAATTAACATTACATAACTTCACCTTCATAAAGATCTCAAGGTGTCATTCTGGAAAAAGGCTATGAAGGCACAGGATCTCAAGGGCGAGAGGTGGAGGAGAATGTTGGCCCAATGGAGGTGGTATTTTTTAAAAAATGATGTAAGCCACGATATCCTTGAGTCAACTGAAGACGACCTGATTTGGAATTATGATAATGACAGCACAGAGGAGAAAAATATCCACAATGCTATTATGGTGAATACAATGTATGTTTGAATTTAAAGACCTAACCATGTTAAGTCTGGAGTATCAGCAATATAAAGGGATTTTAGAGACTGAGGAAACAAAGTTGGTAGCATAAATCCACAAAAGCTTATGATAACAACTTCATTCTCTCAGTCAGTCTTTATGGTGCTACAAAAGCACTTTGTGTTACTAATGTTAGTATGTAATCCAAAAGCAAAGAAAAATTATTCCCACACAGATGGAGAATAAATTACTAATCTGTTTACAGGACACTGTTCTTGTCCACATTTCCCCTAATCTAACTGCAAATCACTTGCTGTTTCAGTATGTGAGGTTCACCAAATGGAAAACAAAACAAACAAATTCAGGAACTGCAGAGTAATGAACTGGTCTCACGCATTATGGAGAAAAGCAAATTGGATGTGGGACAAAGGTACATCAAGCCAATAGCAAACTGAAGAATGACGCACAGAAATGTCCCACTGTGCTGCAACATGCATGTTGTAAATAATCTTTAATTTTTTCCAGCTCCCTCAAACAGGCAATTGACCTACCATATTTACTCAAGTCTAATGCTCACCTTTTTTGGCAAAATTACCTTGCTAAAATTGAAGTGCACATTAGATATGATGGCAAAGAAACCAACCTGCGTGAAAAGGGTTGGAGGAACCTGGAATCTCGGGGGCTGGACCCGGGGGGGGGGGGGGGGGTCATGAAGATGATGTTCCCAGCCTCAGGGCTTCATGACACCACAGAAGGAAGAGGAGCACCCGGCTGCTAACCTACTTGTTCCTGCCACTTAGCTGAGGATCCTGCCTCCCATGAGGTCGTCAAGTCCCCGTTGGTTTTGAAGGCATCATGAATGAAGCATGAAGCCAGTTGAGCATCGTGCAAAGCTAGCAAGTTTATCAGCCTTGGCCTGACAGAGGGGTATGGCTTCCCAAATGGCCTCAATCATACTGTCTCCCTGACATGCTATGCCTGCACTGTTGGGTGCATTGCATTCGAATGCAAATCCATTTTTTATAATGTGCACCTTCAAAATTGAGAAAACGCATTATAGTCGAGTAAATACGGGTAATTTGATTACTATAATACCACAAGACTAGGTCTGGGAAAATATAGCTGCTACCACATGAGAGCTCAGATCCTTAAAGCAAGGGAAATCACTAATATGAAGCTTATGATCTCTGTAGAAGCCAGTACTTATTGCTAGTAGCAATAATACTGACTTGTCAGTAAAAGTCTCTAGAAACAGATCTGGACACTTGGACAGTTTATTTTGGTAAGTAAAATAAAAATAAAGAAACAGATTGTGCTTCCACTCTACTTGAATATCACTGGAATGAATCAATCATTTGGCAACACAATTTTACAAAATAATCCTTTATTTCATGAATATTTACAGTTTAGTCTAACACTTATAGTTACCTATTGTAAAAGCTTGTAACTACTTCTAGATTCTTCCTTGTAAAGGCAAGCCTATGGAATTCCTATACCAGTACCCCTTTCCTGTGGGTACAAAGTTGTACATTCTGCAGAGGAAAGACAGGATACAAGCTTTGATAGACTTTAAGGATATTGTTGGACTCTTTCATCATCATAAGGGTATGCTGAGGTGTGATACAGTTTTCCTGCTATGAAGATGGAGGTAATTCATTACAGAGGTTATCCCCTCCAGCCCAGTTGACTTTGTGTTCCCCACTTTACAATCCCAAATTAAGAAGAGAATATCATTAATAAATATCTGAGGATTCTGATCCTTCTTTACTACCGTGTTTCCCCGAAAATAAGACAGTGTCTTATATTATTTTTTACTCCCAAAGATGCGCTAGGTCTTATTTTCAGGGGATGTTGTATTTTTCCATGAAGAAGAATTCATATTCATTGTTGAACAAAAAAAAAAAAAACATTGATTCTATACTGTACAGTAGTTATCATCACAAACCAATATAACTAAACCAGACAAACTGTGACTCCTGTCAATAATTTCTTGTTACTACCATTATTTCCATATACAACTGGTATGTAAGCCGCCCCGAGTCCCTCTGGGGAGATGGAGGCAGGGTATAATAATAATAATAATAATAATAATAATAATAATAATAATAATAATATACATTTACCAATCCTGCATGTTATGGTGTTTTGTTTGGCGGGCACCGGACATGCTTCCAAACAAAAACTTTGCTAGGTCTTACTTTCGGGGGAGGTCTTATATTTAGCAATTCAGCAAAACTTCTACTAGGTCTTATTTTTTGGGGATGTCTTATTTTCAGGGAAACAGGGTAAGAGGGCAAATGACAGAGAAAATCTATCTAGAAACTTTTTTGGTAACAAATCAGTCTTATTCATGGCTGATCAAGATATCGCTACATCACATTTTAACAAAAGGTGAAATATCTGAAAGCCACAAATAATGCACATTTTCTCATAATGACATATTTTCAGTTCCCCACTACATCAAACGGTCATGCAACGTTCAACACCCAAATACATATGTCCAGTTGTTATTGGACCACTGTTTGTTTTTTCTTCTAAAAAAAACTGAACTTCTGTAAAATGTAGTCACAGGTTTGAGGAATTTTTATCTTATGAATGCTTTAGCTACATAAGAACTGATATATAGAGAATTGAGGTTGCTATTATTTACTTATATCCCATAATTCCCCACAAAGAGGCCAGAGTAGCTCAAAACTGAAATAAAATACAGTATAAGATGCTGACACCATGAAGATATATTTATTATGACAGATATAAAATAAAATACAAATAAACCATCGGCCAACATCAGCAACAGAACAAAGGAAGCACTCCACCTTCAAAAGTGATTTTCACATGATACCTAAATCACAGCAGTGAGGGGGATAACCCCAATACCCACTGTGAAAAGCTCTATAGTCAGGATGGAATCACCACGAAAACTGAATCACATCTTGCTACACTATAGACTACATTCATTAAATGGACTGAAAACACCCCCTATCCCCCAGAAATCTTAAATTCAAGATGATCAGTAACTGGGGAAAGGGATCTGTCAAGTACATGCATCCTGGGCTATCTAAAGTTTTTTTTTTACTGTACACTAATATTAGAGAGCCAGTGTGATGCAGTGGCTTGAATACTGGACTAGGAGTCTGGGAGAGGATTCAAATCCCTGCTCAGCAATGAAAAAGGTGAGCACTGGATAATCTGGGGTAAGTCACATTCAGTCTCAGAAGAATGGTAAGCCAGAAAAACCCATAATTGGTTCATTTTAAGAGTCACCATAATTTAGAAACCTCTTGGAAGATATAAAACAACAACATGCTAGTACTATCAACACACTGAATCAGGCCCAGATCTACCTCTGCCAGCAGGTATTTCATGTTTTGATGAGTTTTGGTCATAAAATTTGTCCTTTTAAAAAAAAGAACAGAATCAATTTTTCACTAGGTTTTCATATTGCATGCACTTTTCTTTTTCACATACAAGCTCTTTTCTTCCTGGTTGCCTCGATGTGCTGAAATACACCTTACTTTTCCTGGACTTGTCTTCGGCTTGTTGGAAAATGTGAATAAATCTAGGTTTCCCACATTTTCTTTCCTCTCTCCTTTTATGTCCTCCTAATCCTCCTCCCCTAGAGAGATTTAAACTTCTGTATTTTATTTCATGTTTTAACTTCAATTTCTCTGTCAATTAACTTTTTCATCTACATTTTCTTGGACCCTTTGCAATTAGACTACTATCCCTCAAATTTCATCTCAAACTTAAAAAAAACTTCTCAGTGAAACAAATAGTTAGGTCTTCTTCAATCTTAAAGCCAAATGTTATCCCCACCCATGTGGCCACCTCCTTCGCTTTGTGTCTTCAGTATTCACATTCTAAACCCGAGGGCAGGGATTTGTCAAATGAATGATTTGTGAAATGCCCTGAAAGTGTTCTGGCTGATGGATAGAGTTAATACTATGAATCAATCAATACATAAACTAACAGCTGCAAAAATAACAATTTTAAACTGAAGATAAGGAACAAATGGAAGATTAGGAGCTCATAAAGGGCTGATTGTAGTTAATGGTATGTGTTGAAATCTTGCACATAAAAGCCTACTTCACCTTTAATCCAAGATGAAATTCATTGCACATTTCGACGAAGCACTGCATCATGGGATACACACACAAGAAATTTATTCACTTTCCTTTATTTCTTATGTTCTGTTCTTTTCATAGATCTAATTCATGGCTTATCTTTTATGTTGAAATGAATATTTTGAGGTTTTTTGCACATGTTATGGCTTTGAGTCATCTCATTAAATTCTTCATAGTAATAAACAGAGAAATTCATTTGGACCCCCCAGGCTCTGCACAGCTGAGAATAATACTCTGGATGGAGTGATCATATATTAGTGTATATGATACTGCTATCTTACACATAAATTAAAAATAGCTCCCACCTACACAAATCAAAGACAGTGGTAACCAACGACTCAAAATGTCTCATTCTTTATCAACTCCTAATCTTAACTATGGTGAAGTGCTTTCCTTTGCCCCTGTTCAATTTCCTCCTTCCATGCCAGTCTCTGTCCACCACATACATAGATCATATAACAATAAAAATGACTCAGTCCACATGTTTACATCTATACTACAAAAGTCAAGAAAACTATTAAGGTAGGAGGGTCAGCAACACAGAAAAGCCATGAAAAGGGAGAGGGAAGGGTAATATACCATCCCATGAACAGATCTGAAGCATGCTGAAGGAGAAGGGAACAGCGGAACAATATTGCAACCATCAGACAAAAAACTAGGTGAAAACAATGCAAGGGTAATCTAGAGTCACCATATACAGTACACCTACAGCCAGGTCACAAGATCAACATTCAACCGTTTATCCCATGGTTGCCCAAAACAAAGTACTTAAGCAAAAGACTTTCAGACAGCTTCCCAAGAATTTCATAACCTTAAGACTATGTACAATATGCCCATTGCCCATCCAGTATATGCCCTACAGTAGATTGCAGATGCTTTTAGCAGTTCACTGAGGGTGTCATAACCCTGCAGATGATGCAATGATGTTGAGTTTCTTTTCCAGCCTCACATCGCTTTCTAAGAAGGCAAAATACTTTTCAGTTTTGCTGAACTGCACAATATAATCATGACCGGAAACTTACCAAATTGTGTAACAGAAAGCTGCTGTAAAGAGTGTCAGAAAAGACTACATTTTGATGAAGATATGAATTGCAGTACTTAAACTCTGCCAACACCTACTTTTAACTAAGAAATGGAACCGTGACCTTTGATAATGTGGCCCTTTCTTTCAATGTGAATTTTTAAGATAAGACAAAAGAACAAAATCTAAAAACAGCCAGATCAATGCCTCTGGTTATGTACAATTAGAATGCATCATCTATATTGATACAACCATCTGTAACCATTTTCTGCAGACTTTTGCAGTTTTTTCAAAAAATGAAAATCATGGGACATTAATGTACATGAATATCTCCTGCTCGAGAGTAGTACTCCTAAATGATAGTCCAACTACGTAGCATGCAAACAACACTAAATGATTATCCAAATCCTTTCATCTCAAATGACTTGTTCTAGAAAACATGAAAACAGGTGCCTAACTCCATGTAGCAACCAATGGCCAATGAATTATAAAGTATCACATGCATTACAAATTCTGTAAGTTTAGGAAATGTGGCTGTGATATACTAAGCAGACCTGAAAGCTACTAAACAAAGTGCCTCGACAATAGTAGGCATGCTTCGAATCATATGTCAAATGTCTGATTTCTATGAAATTTAAGGAAAAAACATTGTTTTAGCAGAAAGACAGTAAACCTAAAATTATAGTACAAAACTATTCCACTATTATAGATATGTTCTGCTAACATAAAAATATTCTACTTACAGATTTTCAGGCCACAAAATGGTAAGATATGGAGTTAACACAACTAAGAGAATCCTTTCTATGCAACCTATCTCTGTCTAGGAAACCTGCACTTAAGTGTAGCTGAACATTTTTTTTCTGAGAAACCTCTGGTTAACAAGCTTCTTATATCAGAAATTCTGTCCATCTCAAAGGAACTTTTGGAACAGATCTATGTGAATAAGGAATCAAATTATAATATATAAAAGCATAATTTCAGGAAGAATTTTAGAATATAGAACTCACTGTTCAATATGGAGGAGTGAATGCAAGAAATGACACATTATTCTAAATTACTCGAGAAAATTGCCGTTCTCCTTTTTTTGAAACACTACAAAGCAATAGGATTCAGATTGATGACACAAACCTAAAAGTGAAGAGTGAAATGATAAGCCTGGTGACTTTGGCTTACAAGCACTCTCGAGAAGCTCTAAATCTCTTCCTAGGTATTTAAATATCTCGAATTATAGAAAGCATAATTAGGCTGTGGGCACAAACAAAGATAGAAAATTCAAGATGTCATTTCTCTACTGATCTTCACCAAGCTTCTAGAAGCAGGTTACTAATGTTCCTGGGGAAGCTAAGAGATGTCTACACTTAAAAGATGAAAAATGACACTAGCAAACACTTGAAGGTTACATTTAACTCACAGTTCCATCTGAATCAGCAGCACAGTGTTTTTTGAAAGAAGAGATGAAGAACAGAAGCTTCGTGTAATGGAATTAGAACAAACTTGGAAGACAATAGCGATCATCAGCTCTGTTTTACAAAGATCTCAGCCTACTGCCAGGATGAAGGTTGAAAGTCTTCCAGAAGATGTTTTAATCGCTAAGCCCATGTATGCTACATAGGAATAAAGTAAGCACTGTTCTATCCTCCATAGCTTCAAATAACGATAAGTAATGCATTACTGTCAAGATAAATTCTACAAACTCTTTTAACACATTTTTCCCAGTGGATAGTGAGCCCATCATCATCCAAGGAAAAAAGGAGGAAGAAGCAAAGTGAAGCCTGCAAGCTGAAATCCGCTTAGACCTCCACCAGAGATTTTCCAAAAACCATATCCAGTCGGGAAAGTAATATGAAGCAGTACCGGCTAGATGTTTGTATTACTTGCTAAAGGATAAGCAAGCATAACTGCAATCTACATAACAGAATGCACAACAAGTACAACTTTAAGATTCTGGGACGCAGTCTGCAGCTTTGCAGAATTTGGGCTCCCCTGAGATAACCCAGCCACAGGCCACAGTCATGCTAAAGGATGCCATGATCTTAAGCGCTGATGACAAGAGTGCCAGGTACACCACCTACCTGGCTGTGCCCCAGGAAGTGCACCCTGCCCTGAAGGAATAGAAACAGAGTTATATTGAAGTCCTTTAACCGGAACAAATCTAAGGAGTGAGCTTAAGAGTCTGGACAGAAAGATCTACAAACAATAAAACACACACATTTATTCTCAAATCCTTAGCGTCCAGCAACTACTATTATTAAAAAAATAGCTGGTTGTTATTCGGAGAAATCCATTTGGACTCTGCTACTATCTCAATAAGCCACTTTTCCCACACTAGAAAGAAACATTGTAATTCTGCCTTAAAGGAGAACCTTTAAGTGATTTGAGACATTTAAATAATGGAATGTCAAGAAATCACTGGAGTGGTCCTGAAAATCAGGGCAGCTTTCATCCAGACTTCACTTATAAAAGAAAATATGGAAACATAAGCTGGGACTCAGATGTTCCAGGGCTCATTATATCGCTCCCAGTAGCATTCATCAACAAAAAAGGACACTCTAGCAAAAGCATATAACAAAGAATCCACCATAATTTCAATTCCACGCTCATATAAATTTAGAGACACAGAAGAACAAGCAGCAAACTCAGTTTGTTGGACTCTACATGCAAAGACAAACATCAAACTTTCGTAGGCAAATTTGTATGGAAAATCCAACACCAACCATGCAGTAACATCAAAAATAACTTTACTAAACTGATTTTTCAGTAAATTTATTTCTTAGCATATAAACTTGGGTTGGGAACATTATCACTGAGAGTCTTAGGAATATTCTAGATCCTCAAAGTCTTATTTACTGAGGCATGTCAGTATCTGCATTAAGTAAGTAAAGTAAGTTTTAAGATCTGGAAGAAAGTCCTACGACAAGAACACAAAAGACTATAACTATTTAAACCACAGGTTCCTGCTATGTATTCCTCATATATCTCAGGAGAAGATTACAGGAAGAAATAGCTTCCATAGCTGAGAGGACACATTCACAGTTTAATCATCTGGGAAATAAATGTAGCTGAAGCCTATCTTGAGACAGAAGGTCACAAGAAAGCACAAGTTTAGCTCCTTTGCCCTTTTAGCTTTTATGAGAAGAAAAAAAACTGATGAAGTCACAATCAGGATATTCATCATTTCATATGTCATTCAAACCATTTATATAAAGTTGTAAATCAGCTTTTTTATTGTGTTGCTGGTACTCCTGTCACACGAATTGTCCATGACTGTTAGGCATTTACAATTATTTGTTCACTTTTTTGACAAACATTTCAAAGAAATATGTTCGCTACAATTTACTTTTTACAATAGAGACTGCTGCAAATTAATCCTGAGTATGAAAAGAGTTTGAAGGCAGAAATCTGTATCCAGAAATAGGGACTGTTTCTAACGAAACATTTAAAACACGAGTGAGTGCAATCTTTTCTACACGAGCAGTGGCTCTATGTAAACCAAATAACATAACATTTTCAGAAGGATAAAGGGGACAACAAACTTACTACAGTCAACTGTGCTAAATCAAGAATCCAACCAAGATAATATATATTTAGATGAAATATATGTATTTAACCAATATTCCCAAAGCATGTCATATATACTCAGGATTTAGACTTACAGTAATTCCTGAGTACTATAAAATAGAGATGGAATACTAATGGCTGAATGCTAAATTAATCATACAATTTAAGTAGTGTACATTTATAATGCTTTTAAATGCTCATAAATAAATGTTCTCTTGTTGATCTAAATATCAATCTAAATATCAATCTAACTTGTCTTATTCTAGAAGTTAGTAGAGTTGGATCTGGTTCATCTTGAAATGAAAAAGCATTAAGTATCTCCAGTCCAAGCTAGGAAAAGATAGTGTGAGATTAGATAGAACAATACTCTGTCTTGATATAAATGCACCAAATATCCGGGTGCCAACAAAACAAAACAAAACAAAACAAAGTGGGGGGGGGGGGGGAGGGAGTGAGGAGACAATGGCACTCTAATTTTCCTTGGCGAGCTATGCTCCTAGAACTGCTTCCAGAGGTAATAGCCAGTGTGAGTGAGGAGCCCCATCGCTGAAAATGTCACACCATATAAGGGAATAACAAGGAATCCACCACACCAGCCCAAAGCTTGTTCCTCCTGAGGAGACCATTATATTAGTGAATGTGATTATCTAGTACAACACCGCCTGAGCTCTGTGAAGTATTTTCCTGAATGAAGCAGAGAGTGTTTAAGGATCGGGACATTAGTAGAGAGACCAAGATGCTTGATGAAATGATCCTCCAACATCAACTTCGCTGGACGGGCCATGTTGTCCGAATATCCACTCACCGTCTCTCAAAGCATTTACTATACTCCCAACTCAAGAATGGAAAACAGAATGTTGGTGGACAGGAAAATAGATTTAAAGTTTGCTTAAAGCTAGTCTTAAAAATTGTGACACAGACACCAAGAACTGGGAAGCCCTGACCTTAGAGCATTCTAACTGGAGGTCAGCTGTGACCAACAGTTCTGTGGAATTCAAAGAGGCACAAATGGAGTGCAGAAGGGGGAAACATGTCAAGAGGAAGGCGAATCAAGCCAACTCCTGTCAGGTCCGTCTTCCACCTGGAAATCGATATCCTCACTGTGAAAGAACATATGGATCAAGAATAGGTCTCTACAGTCACCTACGGACCCATCTCAATAACAGTACACTTGGAAGACAATCATACTTGGACATGAGTGATTGCCAATGATGATGATCATCTAGTAATCATATGCATAAAAGGAATTCAAAATATTTTAGACAAAAACTACCACCCAATGGACAAGTAATTTTTAAAAAATGTATAAAGCTTTTTAAAATGTCAACAAGAGTTATCAGCGACACAAAGACCAAGACAGCCATTGAAGTAAAGAGATCCATCAGAAAGTACATCACTGAAAAGGCAACTTCCATAGAAGTTTCGCTCAAAAGGTGGATGAACCAAAATAGATCAGGAAAGGCAAGATGGGAAAATCTGAAATGCAAGAAGAAAATAAGCAAGAGCTAAAACACGAACTAAGATAAGAGATATAACAGAATATCAAAAGAGAAGGAGATTAAGCAAACTGATTAAGGACAATTAGTGCAAGAAGTAAATATGATAAATGAGAAGGCAGGAAAACTGGAATTGAAAGCCAGGACAATGTATAAAGAGAAAGAACAACAAGGGGATACTTTTGCTTTTCTGGACCTGAAGGGGAAATAATATTGTTTCCAGTTTAGACTGATACTGGACTACCCAGAAGAAAATATAAGAAAAAAGATGTCTAAAAGCTTGCAGATTTTTTAGAGAAAGTGAAGGAATAAATTAATGAGATAGCAAATTAGCTAGGCTATTGACTGGATAGTGAAGATTATTTGATGACACAGAGTGACAGGAGAATTATCAGATTAAAGGACCAAAGGTGGATTATAAATGTTTTTTCTGGAATATAAATTGAGATAATGCTCCACAGAATAAAAAAAAAACTTTTATTATCCAAGAAAACTTAATCTGGACATAATTTGACTTCATGAGATACTCATTAGAAAGACATAAGACATTTGACACATAAAAATTGTGAGAAGAGCTTGCTTCAACAGACTGCAAGAATACAGGTTTTGGACATCAATCCTATTTTGGGTCCAAAATTAGTAGTCTGATTAGAAAGGTTAGTATTTGAATATTCAAATTAATTTACAAGGGTTAAAAATTCTGGGTGTGGGTATATACTCCATGTGAAGATGGGTTGGTTTTTTTTCACAAATCTTAAGATATAAATTCCAAGAACTGCCCTGGGAGTTTGTGTTTTTTAGGGATTAGAATTCCATTATATCCCTTGAAAAATATAGTACTTCTGACAACAGTTTTATATAAAGTTTTAAATCAGACAAAAGAAATCATGGTTTTCAATTGACAGTTTGAATTTGAAACACAAACAAGTAGTAAAATGTTTTAGCTTTTGATAAAATTTGAAATGGATGACAAACAAGTGAAGGATTGTATGGTAAAATGGGCTAGATAGTTTCCAAGTAATATACAAGTCAATCAGTAGGAAAGGAGATCTTTGAAAGGTTTTCCAATTTCCTTTGTGTTATGATTTAAAATAATAATAATAATAATAATTTAATTCTTGTATCCCGCCCCATCTCCCCGTAGGGACTCGGGGCAGCTCACATGGGGCCTTGCCCAACATCACAATATAAAAACAAATCAAAACACATACATTTACAACAATAAATCAACAATATCAGTAAAACCATCATAAAAACAATATTGCAGGAAAAAGTGTTAAAAACAGATATAAAACACAAGTCTAGGCCAAAGGGCGAATGTGTCAAATCGGGGGGAGGTAGTTACGTAATTGACATAGTCATTAAAGTACTAGAAATGACAATAATGACAATAAGAAGGCGAATCAGTGGGTCTATTATTATGTAGGAAGACAACTTGAACCAACAGAATTCACTCATCAAAGGCTTTCCGGAAAAGCCAGGTTTTCAGGTTCTTCCGGAAGGAGAGGAGGGTGGGGGCCAGCCTAATCTCCCTAGGGAACAAGTTCCAAAGCTGGGGGGCCACGACAGAGAAGGCCCTCTCTCTCGTCCCCACCAACCGCGCCTGCAAGGGTGGTGGAAGCGAGAGAAGGGCCTCCCCCGACAAGCGAAGAGATCGTGCGGGTTCGTAGGGGGAAATGCAGTCTCTAAGGTAGGCGGGTCCCAAACCGTTTAGGGCTTTGTAGGTAAGAACCTGCACCTTGAATTGGGCTCGGAAGGTAAATGGCAGCCAGTGGAGCTCCTTAAACAGAGGCGTTGAACGTGCCCTGTAATTTGCTCCAGTTAGAAACCTGGCTGCCGAGCGTTGTACTAGTTGCAATTTCCGAGCCGTCTTCAAAGGCAGCCCCACGTAGAGCGCATTGCAATAGTCCAGTCTAGCGGTAACTAAGGCATGGACCACCACGGTCAGATCAGACTTCTCGAGGTATGGTCGCAGCTGGTGCACAAGTTTTAATTGTGCAAAGGCCCTCCCGGCCACGGCTGACACCTGAGCCTCAAGAGTCAGCCCTGAATCCAGGAGGACCCCCAAGCTACGGACCTGCGCCTTCAGAGAACTTAAAAGAGAACTTTAATAAAATAATGTATTATTGGTATGTGACACCAGAGAAATAGTCTAACATCAAATGCATGTTGGAAAAGTGTTAAACATGAAAGCCCTTTTAACATGGTGGACATGTAAAAATTTCCCAAAAACACTGATTGTTTCACTACACTATACACTATAATATAGCCAATCCAGTTTAGCATTCTATATTATGCTAGCTGTACCCAGCCACGCGATGCTATGGCAAATTGTGGTGGTGTTGGAAATAAAGTACAGTAGAGTCTCACTAATCCAAGCTAAACGGGCCGGCAGAAGCTTGGATAAGCGAATATCTTGGATTATAAGGACTGATCAAGGAAAAGCCTATTAAACATCAAATTAGGTTATGATTTTACAAATTAAGCACCAAAACTTCATGTTATACAAAAAATTTGACAGAAAAAGTAGTTCAATACGCAGTAATGTTATGTTGTAATTACTATATTTACGAATTTAGCACCAAAATATCACGATATATTGGAAACATTGACTACAAAAATGGCTTGGATTATCCAGAGGCTTGGATAAGCGAGGCTTGGATTAGTGAGACTCTACTGTAGTGAGGAATTGGTGGTACTTAGTATGCATTATGTTCGATAGTACGTGAATATCCAGTATTTGTGGGTGTTAGTTGTTTTGTGTGTTGGTGGTAAGTGTGAAGGGCGGCATTTTGCAGAATGATTTAGATGTAATGGGGTTTGATGTTTAAAGGGCGGTTGTTTGTTCTTCAGGGCAGGTGTTAGCTGGCCCTGATTGGTTCATGTGTGGAATGGTCCTGTTGTTAGAGTGTTGTTCAGTGGGAACCGAGTTGGAAGTAGGATGGGAGGAATGGCATTCCGTTGTGTGGAAGGGACTGTAGAATGTCGAGTTTGGTAAATTACACTATCCGGTTTGTGCTGGGTTATTAAGAGTGCTGACTGCCATCTAACTCAGTGGAATGGGGATTTTATTGAACTGTGGAAGGGAGTTTAGCCCCCCCCCCCCCCGAATGTATTATTTCCTTTGGCTTGAGAGTACCCCCATTAGCCTTTGTTTTGAGGACCGTTTGTTGTTCGTGTATTATTATTATTATTATTGTTGTTGTTGTTGTTGTTGTTGTTATGTTTTTTTTCCTCATCCCAAAGTCCCCCATCTTTTCCTGTCCATTGGTCACATATTGTTGTTGTTGTTGTTGTTAATTTTTGAGGTCCCCTCAATGACTCCCCATTTCCCTCGCCATTGCTTTCTTCTTATTATTATTGTTAGTATTATGAGTATTCTTATTAGTATTTTGTGTTCTCCTCAAAGATCTCGCATTGACTATTATTATTATGATTGTGTCTTCACCCGAATGACGCCCCCCATTGACCTTGCCCTCTCCATTGGCCCCATATTATTATTGTTATTATGATTTTTGCTCACTCCAAAGGCCCATGGTGGTGTGTGGTGGATGGAAGTGGGTGGTGATGATGGCAGCACCCTTTTGAGGCTCAGACCAGTTTCTTCCGTGGCATTGGAATGGGTTGCGTCACATCAGTTTTTGATTTTTCTGACTTCCTCTTGTGTTTGCTCTGTTGTTGGAGTCCCCAGTGGCAGAATGGGTTAAAGTCTTGTGGTGGGAGGAGTGGTGACTAAAAGGTCAGTGGTGGGAATCAGGGAGTGGGATGAGCAGTTGTAGGAGGAAGAGGAGGAGGAAGAAGTGGGGGCGATCTCGGGCTGGCCGAAGATGAAG
Organism: Anolis carolinensis; assembly: GCF_035594765.1. Classification (NCBI taxonomy): domain Eukaryota; kingdom Metazoa; phylum Chordata; class Lepidosauria; order Squamata; family Anolidae; genus Anolis; species Anolis carolinensis. Next base: position 303,084,314 of record NC_085841.1, read on the forward strand.
AGCCCGCGTGGGGAGGGAGGGCAGGCTGAGCAGCCGGAAAAGGTAGAGTAGAGAGAGGATGGCCCGCTTCATGTTGGAAGGAAGCTGAGCCATATAGCGATGGTCAGGCTGTTGGTTGGTTGCTTGGTTGGAGGGAAAGAGGGAAACGGGGGTAGTGGGTACAGCGGTTGTGTTCCTGGTGGGGAAAAAATGTGTTGTTTTCTGTATTTTGGGTTTTGTGGGTCCTGGTTCAGGTCCAGATGTTTAATTTTGCTGTAGGAACCTAAAGGCAAGGATGCTGAATTGTGTTGCCAAATTTCTAGGTTCTAGGGCTTGTACTTTTGTTGTTTAACGGCAGGGAGCAACACCATTAGTCTTTTATATATATAGATGGTCCACAATAGGAAAAAAATCAACAAAAAATCAATACAAAAAATGAACAGGAAGGAAATCTAAGTTAGCAATAGTAATGTTGGATATTGGAATACATTAGATAATTCTTTTTTTCTCACAATATATGGACTCCAGATCTAGGAAACTGTCAATGAATCTCATTCAAATATTCTTTCAAATTGCTATCATCCTGAAAAGTCAGCAACAAAGCTACTATTATACATTTGAATATGCTGGATATCACAGAAAGTATTTTATGTTGACCCATCTAATCACTCAACACTGACAATCTTTGTAGATGAAATTATTTTTAATATCTATTCATCAGCTCAGAGAATGGAAAGAAATCTCCATCATGTTTGTATGGGCAATCACTGTATGGACAATTAACACACTTCCCATTCTAGGCCCCTCTTAGTATAACAACAAATGCAAATTATATACAAAAGGTGCTTAAAAGATACTTTAGTCCATAAGACTGAATTATTTCTTGGAATATCCCAAGGAGTCAGTATATCTATTTTAAAAAATCAACTCTAGAAAATTTAGTATCAAATAAATGAATAAATAAATAAATAATGCTACAATGGAAGACAGATCACAATTTCAGGTACATTGGTGTAACCGTTGACAATAGCTATTTAACCTAGATATGTCCTTACAATTTTCTCTCTCCTCTGCTTATCATATCTGGAACTAAGAAACGTGATGTATAGTCTTCCCTCACTACTTCGCGGTTCACTTTTTGCAGATTCGCTGTTTTTGCGGTTTTTCAATAAACTCTAAAAGACTATTATAAATCATAAAAAATACAATTTACAGCCTAAGGAAGGGAGGAAGGAGAAGCCAAAGAGAAGCCATTTCTAAGCCAAAGAGCCAGCGTTGTCCATAGTCACCTCCAAGGTCATGTGGTCGGCATGACTGCATGGAGCGCCGTTAGGGTTACAATACAGTAAATAAATATGATAAAACTGAATATATACAGTGTTCCCTCACTTATCGCTGGGGTTAGGTTCCAGGACCACCCACAATAAGTGAAAATCTGCGAAGTAGGGACACTATTTTAATGTTTATATATTATTTTAGTAGTTATACACTATTTTAAGCCTTTATCAACCAATTGTGTGTTGATAAATCGCCTCCTTCTCTTCCTGTTGCCGCTTGGGCTTCTTTTCTCTCCCTTTGGCTTCTCCTTCCTCCTTTCCTTAGGCTGTAAATTGTAATTTTTTATGATTTATAATATTCTTTTAGAGTTTATTGAAAAACCGTGAAACAGCAAATCCACAAAAAGTGAAGTAGTGAGGGAACACTGTTTTCTTCCCCAAGACATTAGAAATACAGAAGTACAATTGTGTATATGGTATTCCTTGTATAAGATGGCAAATTCAAGGTTTCTTTTGTTAATTTATTTGCAGGGGGGAGAGGGGAGTATTTTCAAGGCACTGATGTAAAATCCATGGACACAGTGGGCTGACTCAAAAACAGTATCATTTTCCAGACAAATCAATTCTGTAAATCAGTTTTCAGTGTCAGGTTATTTATTCTCAGGCAATTGTCTAAAACTGCAGTCTGAACTACAAATTTTAAAGACTATACAACAGTTAGGATTTCCATTTTGGAATTTGACATTATTGTCTTGAGAAACAGAAGCAGATTATAAGATTCCTATGAATGTACAAAGTAGGAGGGGGGGAGATCCCAACACTACTGTAGGTTTTCCAGAAAATAGAAATAGTTATGTGAGACAAACTCAATAACTTCTGGGATTGTGATCCAGACTCAGAGAAAAAATCCTCATAAACAAAATAAATAGGGCCTAATTGTGTTCCTAGAGTCAATACACCTGGCAAGCTTGTCAAATTACTTGGAAGACACTTCATTTCAGTATTTTGATTTTTTTAAACTGGAATTTGACATGGTATTCTTCTAACTAACTGTACTAGTGCTTTTTTACTAAATTTTTATCCCTATGTTTTCCTACATTTTATTTTTGTAACAATCCAGCTGTGAGAGAATAAATGTGAACATTCCTTGTGAGCAGGTATTCAAACTCAGGCCTCTTTAATTAAAATCTATAATTAAGAACATATACAGTAGATTTTCAGCTAACTAGTACTCATGGGGATTGGTCAATGCCAGATAACTTTCAGTTAACCAGAACTCAAGCAGTAACTGGAACTCTCAAGCAACCAGCAAAAAATCAAATAAATAGTAATGTAAATTTAAAAACTGTGTTTATAATACAAACAGTAAAACTATGCTACATTAAGTTGTTTGTCCTTATTTGCCATTGATTATTGTATTTCATTATTAATATCAATCAAGTCAATACAGAGTTTATGGTATGGTACAGTATTACTTAGCCTTATTTTTAACAGTAACTCTCAGGCAACCAGAAATTTTTCTGTACTTTCAAAAAGTAAATCAAATTTTAAAACCACTTGGAAGTTTGGGTAAACTAATTCAAGGAATTTCCAAATAACCATAATGGATATTACATACCCCCTTAATCACAGCTTTTATCCTTAACACATTTTTTTTACCTTTTTAAACTTTTTTTAACTTAGAATTTTACTTTTTCTGCCAGTGTCCAATTACTATCTAGATAGAAACACTAAAATGAAGACCAAGCTATAGTTTGGCTATGCCCAATTGATAATTTTCTATTCAGAATTGCATGCCATGTTAAAATGTTATATTTATTACAAAGCAAAAAGAGCTAAAAGAAATCATTACCTGCTACCTCCACAATCTGGTGCCTAGCAATGTCATAGTACGGATCATCCCACCGCAAGTGAGTGACGGAATCAGGTGAGCCTTTTGTGTCATCTACATAAAGAAAGACAAAAATATTATTAACATAAAAATCTCAAAACAAATGAAGGAATACAGAATCATACACAAAAGAGCAGATGGGTTGTGAATGCAGAAGTAAAATGGAAACATAACATTGGTTTTGTTAAGAGTTTGAGATTTTGGAATAAACAAGTGCATGCATGAATGCAACCATGCAAGTTTAATGTGTAACAACATTATCCGTAAAAAGAAGAGTCTAAAATCCTCCACCACAAAATTCCCAAGTCATAAATTAGAAAGAGTAACATAAAATATACATAAGATACCCATCAGAGCCGTCCTTAGGTAATTTTCCAGAGTAGCAATCAGAATTTTGCCCCCCCCCCCGGAATTTTGCCCCCTCCCAAACCGAGGTGGGGCTGAGCAGCAAGGAGAGGAGGATCAGGGCCAGCCCGGAAGGAAGGCCTCACCAGGAAGGCATTCCTCGCTTCTCTCCTCAGCAAAGCGCCCAGGAACGTCTTCCTGGCTAGAAGGAAGGCGTTCCTGGGCGCTTTCCTGAGGAGAGAAGCGGGCGCCTCTTTTCTCGTCAGCAAAGCACTCAGGAATGTCTTCCTGGCTAGAAGGAAGGTGTTCCTCGGTGCTTTGCTGAGGAGAGAAGCGGTGCTCGCTTCTCTGCTCAGCAAAGTGCTGAGGAACACCTTCTCGCCAGGAAGGCATACCTCGGCGCTTTGCTGAGCAGAGAAGCGCGGAATGCCTTCCTGGCGACAACAAGATGGTGCCACAGGCAAATGCCTAGTTGGCCTGGTGGGTGAACCGCCCGATATCCATACTATGCTGATAAACACATCTCTTAACAGAAGAGCAAGCAGAACTTTCTACAACTTCTTTAAAGAGTTCAAGATTAGTCCTGCAAGATATGGATTCCTCTGAAAGAAGATAGAGCCCCATTCAAATCTGAATTTAGGAATGATAGTGACAAGCTGGAATTTGTCCAGAGGTGACCAGAATGATCAAAGGTCTGGAAGCAAAGCCCTATGAAGAGCAGCTTAAGGAGCTGGATACGTTTAGCATGGATAAGACAACATTAAGAGGTGACATGACAGCCATGTTTAAATGTATGAAAGGATGCATACTGAAGATGGAGCAAGTTTGTTTTCTGCTGCTCCAAAGTCTAGGACACAGGAGCAATTGATTCAATCTACAGGAAAAGAGGTTCCACCTGGGTATTAGAAAGATCTTCCTGACAGTTAGAGTTGTTCAACAGTGGAATATTCTGTGTGGTGGAGTCTTCTTCTTTGGAGGTTTTTAAACAGAGACTGGATGGCCCTTGTGGTCTCTGCCAGCTCTATGTTTTTGTGGTTCTATTTCTTCCACCTTACTTAGTCAGTGGCAAAAATTCTCACCTGATTTTGGAAAAACAGGAACTTCATCTGGTGGCCAGTTATTATCATCTAGAGAGGCCAGTTTGAGCTGATTAAGAGATTCAGCTGTATCTTCCAAACTCAAATCTTCTTGCAGATCAGGGTACTGTTCCATGGTTGTCAAGTTTTGATTGCTTAACCACAAAACCTAAAAAGAAAGCTGAAGAAATCCACAAATAAGCAACGTAACCATTTAAATGGTACCACAACCCTTATTTTGTATAATGCCCCATATGACCTGCCCATTGTTTCCTTCGTTTCTCAGTTGAGAAAGAGCTGGAGACAAAAAAAGTTTTCATTGAGATACATTCCAATCCATCTCCCTTTGGTGCAGCTGCAGTCCATTTGTAGTATTTACACCAAAATGACCTGAAAACGCAACAGATGTAGTGCTCTTCCTTGGCAGAGATACAAAATCAAATCAATCGATCAGCTTGCCCAGTGAAGCTATATTCTAGAAGCATTCCCAGATATTACAATCCCCACAGATTGTTCAGGCAAATACCAACAGTAGCCCCATAAATATTGTTTACAACTTGAGAAATAGAATCCTCCAAACAACTGCCGAGTATAGCAAGCAGACAGCATACTGAAGCAATATCCTATGTTACAGGAAGACCATACAATGAAAGAAAGGTATAAAAGATCCAATATCCAATATTCTTAATCAATTGACATTCCCATGATAACTGTTTCTATAGTCACTTAATACACTCATCAATATAGTTAACACTATAGGATATGACATTACTAATGTTCACAAATGACTATATACATAAAGCAAATGGAGAGATTAATCTTTGTAATGACATGAAAACTATTTTAATTACAAAACTGCAAGAAACAAGACCTCTTCAGAAACCAGCCTAGGCAAAACAGCATCTCCCAAGTAACATAGAAGAAAGGCAGAATGGCTGTGAATTGATCCAAGGCGACGTTTCAAATCCTGTGTGTGCTTCCCCTACAACAAAGGCAAACAACAAAAACAAATTCTTTACTTTACTTCTAATGCTATGAACTGAGTTTTAAAATAGTTTCAACAATTTTGTTGGTGTACTGAATATGTTTTAGTCTATTTAAAATATTTTATTTGTTTCAAAAATCTTAACTTTGTAGTATTTTACCCTTAGATCGCCTTGCGATCTATCCATACAGTACGGGACACGAATACTGTACAAGTATACCTCAGTTAACAAAGTAGGCGTGTTCCTAAGCAGTACTTCTTTACCAACTACTCAATGAGAAAATAAAGTGGAAAGCAAAGGTTCAGGTTCCTATATCATAAGAAAGAACAGCAGTTCAATATGTTTCATGAATTTCTTTATTCAAAGCTAACAATAAGTAGAAATGAAATAGCAAGCATAACATTTTTTAAAAAGTAAACTTTCTGGAGACAGTTTAAAAGATTCTCCCAAAACGTATCCAAGAATTAGTTTTCTTTTACCAGCCTCCACTTTTCTTATAATTTTCATTTTAGTGGCCAAACGTATAGATCTGTACTTTTAAAGTATTATTGGGATTGCTGCCAAGTCAGGCTGTTTACCCCTTTTCTCTCTCTTTTTATTTGCAGTTTATACATGTTCGCTAAGGGATTCTCAGATCACCTATTATTTACCTCACTTGTGGTAGGCAAGCACACATATTTACAGGAGAATTACTAAATTAGAGTGACATTTTCTCCCAGTTCAAGCATCACTGCATTGTTAATCGTAGAATCACTGATGCAAATAATAATCAAAGGTCTCTGTCCAGTCCTTCTTCACCATCCTCCCAATGTGAATGCTGCAAAAGTTCCAGCTAGTCAGGATGAAGAGAAAGGGAATATGGATTTACAGGCATAACAATATTGTACTTTGTAAAAAAATTTTTTTTAAAAAAAGAGCTTCTTTCTTGATGGCTTTGTTAACTGAAATATGCTTCAATTAAATAAACAAATATACTAAACTGAAAGTTGAAGATTGTTAAACATTGCCCCTAGATTGCTATTTACATTTCAATAAGAGGCTATTCCCAGGCTTTTACCCAAAATGTTATTAAATTGTGGATACTGGCCAAACTGAGTGTCAAAGGGAGCTGTGATCTGTGCAAGAGCTCCTCTTTTTTTTCAACACTTACATACAGACTCTCATTACATACATACTCTCCAGATGGCTCTAAGCCTTTCATATTGCATTCCTGTAACCTCACAAATGAAGACATATATGGGCAGACAATGTTCAGGCCTGGAAAATCCACAAAGTCTAACAACGTTACTCTTTTCTGTTCTCTCATAAGACTGGAGGACATGCTTGACCTCAGTCAGGGCAAAGACTGGTACATTTTCCTCTTCTTAATTATTAGCTAATGTTGTAAGAACGCTTACACTGCAGCTAGACATCTGCCCTTAGCAACATACTTCAGTTTCTATGGAAACCTTAACCAGAAGTTGCAATGACTCACTTGCTTTAAAATAACTCAAACAGCATATAGTGCCCTCACAGTTATCCCTGGTATCAGAATATGTTCTCTACAACAGGGCTTCGTGAACTTTTTCCACTCGCTACACCTTTTCACCTGAGCTTTTTTATGTGATACCAGGTATATAGGTATATAAAATAGGTATTTAAATCAAACATTTGTTTATAATAAATCAGCATTGGCAAGATTTGCTAAACAGGCTGATTTTCCTTTTTGTGGAGTACAGCTGAAACATGCAAATTCCACTGTAAAAACTGCACATTGTTGCTAACAGATTTGTGTAAATGAGTGGCATTCCAAAATCATTTAGCACTGCCAAAATTTTCATGACCCCAACACTTAGCTAAAGGGACTCACAATTTAAGAAGCAGTGCTCCATAGGATCGTCTATTAAAAGGACGCCTTCCTTCTGCATTCCATGCCAAGAAAGAATTGTCAAAATAGCAAATGGGAGAAAATGGGGAATTCACTAGACAAATGGGCCCAACGCACATGGCATGGATGCATTAGAACATGTATGTCTCCCACATTGCTAAATTGATCATAATAACCCAAACACTATAGGCAAAAATTCATTCAACATCCAAAATATTCGTTTTCAGTAGAAGTAGCTCGTATTTCAATAGAGAATATCTAAACCATTTACTTTAAGCCTTCCATTTGCATCTGGTCTTCGTTAGAAGACAGGCAAAATAAAAACTGTGTTGTCGAAGGCTTTCATGGCCGGAATCACTGGGTTGTTGTGAATTTTCCAGGCTGTATGGTAATGTTCCAGAAGCATTCTCTCCTGACGTTTTGCCCACATCTATGGCAGGCATCCTCACAACCTCTGAGGTATTATACCTCACAACCTCTGAGGATGCCTGACATAGATATGGGTGAAATGTCAGGAGAGAATGCTTCTGGAACATGGCCATACAGCCCGGAAAATTCACTACAACCCAAAATAAAATCTCATTTTTTAAGTTCTCCTTTTTTTGCTTAGCCATGAAACATCCAGATTTAAATTTGCAATGGGGGTAATAACTGGTCAGGACTTTCAGGGATCTATATTGGAATCAATGTTTTTTATTTCATGCATAATCTATCTGGAATAAGGATTTAGTCAAAGGCCAAACCTTTTTGATGTGTTATATAGTGATATATAGTAAAATGTTAGATACAAGGGGTGAGACAAGGATTTTGCAGTATTAATCACTAGTGCTGTGAGATTAATGCCACTACCTCATGAGAAAAGCACACCCTTGCTTTTTCTTAATATCACCAGCAACTACACTGATTCAACAATGTAGTGACAACCAAGTTGTTTTGAGCTTCTGAAGTTATAATAACTGCCAAATATTCCCAATGCAGTGTTATGTTGTAGAGCAGGGGTCCTCAAACCTTTTAAGCAGAGGGCCGGTCCACAATCCTTCAGACTGTTGAGGGGCCGAATTATCATTTGAAAAAATATGCAAACAAATTCCTATGCAACCTGAACATGTCTTATTTGTAGTGCAAAAAAAAGCAACAATGAAAGAACAACGCAATATTTAAAAATAAAAACAATTTTAACCAACACAAACCTATCAGGATTTCAATGGGAAGTGTGGCTCTGTTTCTGGCCAATGTGATAGTCAAGTTAATTAGGATTGTTGTTGTTATGTGCCTTCAAATTATTTCAGACTTTAGGCAAGCCTAAGTCTAAAACTGAGGGCGGGGGCAGGTAAATGACCTTGCAGGGCCACATCCGGCCCACAGGCCTTAGTTTGGGGACCCCTGTTGTAGAGAAACACAACCATTAATATTGTTTTGAGCTTCTGGAGTTATAACTGCCAAATACTCTCAATACAGTGTTAGATGTTGTAGAGAAACATAACCATTAATGCAGTTTGGACCACCGTAGGCAAAAGACAGAAAAGTTAAGCCAATGTAATCTTCGTCACAGTTCCCCTTCCACCACCAGTTGCCAACTAAAGTCAAACAACAGCCACTCCCAAGCAAAGCCATCTGTGCATTGCCCAGACCTGGGTCAGGTGACAAGCCTGAAAAAATAGCATACCTTCCCTGCCAGAATACAAATTTACTACTCTGAGCATTCCAAAGCCTTCCACAGGTTCAGCAGATACTGTATGTCTAGAGGTATTGCGATAAATCTGTTCACTGGTATGGGAAAGCACATCACATTTATAATGCATTATGCCACTCATTACTAGAGGTACTTCAGGACTCATTTGATTCATTTTCTTGCAAGTTCAATGGGCATGGGACAATTCTTAAAGAATGCATATACTTCTGGTAGGGCATTTTATCTCAGATACGCTTTTGCTGAAGATCCAGATCAAATGTGCCAAACAGCTGCTGGGCAGCAGAAGCAGTACTGGGGGATGAGATTGGCAAAGCATTTTTCAGAGATATCATAACTAATGTTTGGTAGCACTGCACAATCCTCCTTTTGAACATTTTACCATAAAATGCTATGATGAGACAATCTAAAATGAAATAAGACACAATAACAGAAGGTGAAACTCCCAGGTGGGGTGGCACTCAATGATCTACTAGGATATAGCAGAAGACATTTATGAGCAGCACTGTGGCTAATGATGCACTTGGTCCCAAATTGAAAGGATGTTCAGATCTTGTTGTGCTTAGAGGCAAAAGGAAAATCCAAACCTGAACAACATTTCTTATAGAATCATAGAATCATAGAATAGTGGAGTTGGAAGAGACCACATGGGCCATCTAGTCCAACCCCCTGCTAAGAAGCAGGAAATCGCATTCAAAGCACCCCCGACAGATGGCCATCCAGCCTCTGCTTAAAAGCCTCCAAGGAAGGAGCCTCCACCACGGCCCCGGGGAGAGAGTTCCACTGTCGAACAGCTCTCACAGTGAGGAAGTTCTTCCTGATGTTCAGGTGGAATCTCCTTTCCTGTAGTTTGAAGCCATTGTTCCGTGTCCTAGTCTGCAGGGCAGCAGAAAACAAGCTTGCTCCCTCTTCCCTATGACTTCCCTTCAAGTATTTGTACATGGCTATCATGTCTCCTCTCAGCCTTCTCTTCTGCAGGCTAAACATGCCCAGCTCTTTAAGCCGCTCCTCATAGGGCTTGTTCTCCAGACCCTTAATCATTTTAGTCGCCCTCCTCTGGACGCTTTCCAGCTTGTCAACATCTCCCTTCAACTGTGGTGCCCAAAATTGGACACAGTATTCCAGGTGTGGTCTGACCAAGGCAGAATAGAGGGGGAGCATAACTTCCCTGGATCTAGACGCTATTCCCCTATTGATGCAGGCCAGAATCCCATTGGCTTTTTTAGCAGCCGCATCACATTGTTGGCTCATGTTTAACTTGTTGTCCACGAGGACTCCAAGGTCTTTTTCGCACACACTGCTGTCAAGCCAAGCGTCCCCCATTCTGTATCTTTGATTTCCATTTTTTCTGCCGAAGTGAAGTATCTTGCATTTGTCCCTGTTGAACTTCATTTTGTTAGTTTTGGCCCATCTCTCTAGTCCAGGGGTCCCCAAACTTTTAAAGCCGAGGGCCGGTCCAGCCTCCTTCAGACTGTTTAGGGGCCAAATTATCATTTGAAAAAAAAAACCCGAAAAAATTCCTATGCACACTGCACATATCTTATTTGTAGTTCAAAACAACAACAATAACAATGAAAGACCAATACAATATTTAAAAATGAAAATAATTTTAACCAACATAAACCTATCAGGATTTCAATAGGAAATGTGGGCTTGCTTCTGACTAATGAGATAGTCAGGTTAATTAGAATTGTTGTTGTTGTTGTTGTTGTGTGTCTTCAAGTCATTTCAGACTTTGGGCAAGCCTAAGTCCAAAATTATTTATTTATTCATTTACTACATTTATTTACTACATTTATATCCCACCCTTCTCACCCTGAAGTGAACTCAGAGCACTGTATGTACATACAATCTATATATATAAAAGGGTAATGAAATTTCGGCCTAGGACAAAACAACAAAACAACACATCCCAGAAACACTAAACTTGGCAGCACAACCCCTCATCCATGCCTCTACGTTCATACAACAAAAAGAAAAGAAAAATAAAGTTCTAATTAGAGGGAGAGGAAGAATTGTTTTTATCCAATTGCTGCCAGTTAGCAGGCTAAGCTCCGCCCACTTGGTCTCCTAGCAACCCACTCAGCCCAGGGGATAGGCAGAGTTAGGCCTCACTTAGGCCTCTTCCACACTGCCTATAAAGTACAGATTATCTGATTTTAACTGGATTATATGGCAGTGTAGACTCAAGGCCCTTCCACACAGCTATACAACCCATTTATAATGGACTTAATGTAAGGTAAAACCTTTATCCTTTACCTTAACTACCACCAGTTCCTCAATACTTTATTTCCCATACCACCATACTTGCCACAGCAACGCGTGGCCGGGCACAACTAGTATATTATATTATTAGCATAGCACAATATTAGCATTATATATTACTATATTGAACTATACCACTATACTGATATATTATATGTAATATATAACATATAATTAATATTATTATATGGTATTATTATTAATATTATATTGCATAAAATAATATTATCAATATCATATGTATATACAATATATTATATTATTAAAACTGATATAAAATACTATATTATAAATGAGAGCGGGGGCCAGATAAATGACCTTGGAGGGCCGCATCCGGCCCCCGGGCCTTAGTTTGGGGACCCCTGCTCTAGTCTGTCAAGATCGTTTTGAATTCTGCTCCTGTCTTCTGGAGTGTTAGCTATCCCTCCCAGTTTTGTGTCGTCTGCAAACTTGATGATCGTGCCTTCTAACCCTTCGTCTAAGTCGTTAATAAAGATGTTGAACAGAACCGGGCCCAGGACGGAGCCCTGCGGCACTCCACTTGTCACTTCTTTCCATGATGAAGACGACGCATTGGTGAGCACCCTTTGGGTTCGTTCGCTTAGCCAATTACAGATCCACCTAACCGTAGTTTTGTCTAGCCCACATTTTACTAGTTTGTTTGCCAGAAGGTCGTGGGGGACTTTGTCGAAGGCCTTACTGAAATCCAGGTACGCTACATCCACAGCATTCCCTGTATCGACCCAACACGTAACTCTATCGAAAAAAGAGATCAGATTAGTCTGGCATGACTTGTTTTTGGTAAATCCGTGTTGACTATTAGCAATGACCGCATTTGTTTCTAAGTGTTCGCAGACCACTTCCTTAATGATCTTTTCCAGAATTTTGCCTGGTATTGATGTGAGGCTGACCGGACGGTAATTGTTTGGGTCGTTCTTTTTTCCCTTCTTGAAGATAGGGACCACATTCGCCCTCCTCCAATCTGCTGGGACTTCTCCCGTTCTCCAAGAACTCTCGAAGATAATTGCCAGTGGTTCTGAAATAACTTCCGCTAGTTCCTTCAGTACTCTTGGGTGTAGCTGATCTGGCCCTGGGGACTTGAATTCGTTCAGAGAGCCCAAGTGTTCCTGGACAACTTGTTTCCCTATTTGGGGTTGGATTTCCCCCAATCCTTCGTCCATTCCGTGTTGCTGAGGTTGAAGATGGCTTTCTTTTTCTGAGAAGACCGAGGCAAAGAAGGCATTAAGTAGTTCTGCCTTTTCCCTGTCCCCTGTCGCCATCACCCCATCTTCTCCTTGCAATGGGACATGGAAGGTGAAAAACATGAATCAGTAAATAATAACACAAGAAATGGAACATATAAATATTGCAAAACTTGGGGCGAGTCAATAAAAATAGAAAGGAATGGGACATTTTGAGTCAGGTAATTACTATAATGCAAGGTCTGACCAAATCATGTCAATACAATTTCAAGAAAAATACATGAGGGAATATCCAAGTTTATGTTCCAACTACAGAGGCAGAAAAATGAAAGCTGGAATCTAGTAAGAAATTTATCACAAACCCAAACAAGACTTATTGTTTATCATAGGCAACCTGGATGCAAAAATAGGGAACATAGCAGAATCAAAGATTGCAGAAAAACCTGACCTAGGGTCAAAAATGGAAGTAGAAGACAAACTGAATGAATTTTGCAAGGTCAACAGCTTGTTCATGACAAGCACATTCTTCAAGCAATGCAAGAAGTGATTGTATACATAGACATTACATGATGGCCAAAATAGAAATCAAATATACATAACTGGAAGCTGAAGTTACAGAATCTCTGTTCCCTCTGCAAAACCAAGACTAGGAACATATTATGGCACAAACCATGAACTGCTAATTTCAAAAATTAGAGGAAAGCTAAAGAAGAAAACATCACGCCAAAAATACAAGCTAAAGAACATGCCTGTAGAATTTAAAGATGACGTGAAAATAGATTTGCATTATTAAGCTTAATTGTCCAGGAGCCAGAACAACTCTGTAATGAAGATAGGGGACAATCTATAGTATAAAAGAAAGAGCAACCTCAGTGGCTCACGGATAATACTCTTCAAACAGTTAATCAAGTCAGAACCATGAATGCAACTTGTGTCAGGGACAAGGAGAAATACGGTAATAATCATGCAAAGAAATAGAAAGTGACAACACCAACAAAAGAAAAAGAGGCCTCGTTCACAATATCTGGAAAATCAAATTGAAGAGTGTGGAGGCTCTATGACCAGCAAGGCAATACATCATATGACCAAGCAAGCATAAAAACAATACACAAAAGAACCATAGAAAAGAGAAGAAAGAACCATACTAGTTGAACCTTCAGTTTTAGAAAAGTCAAATGGAAGATGCACTCAAATCACTTGGGAGAAATAAATCATCAGAAACAAAGAGCATACCAATAGAGCTGATTCAGGCTAGAAACAGAATCTACTGCAGTTCTAATTAAAATTTATCAACCAGTACAGAAAACAAGAATGGCCCATAGATTGAAAACACTCAATATACATTCCAATTCCCAAAAAGGGTACATCAGATATTTCTGTGCATTAATCCACTGCACAGAAAGCAAACTGCACATGAAAGCAAACTGATGCTCAAAATTCTCCAACAAAAATTCTTTATCATATAGGGAGCAAGAAATGTCAGATGTCCGAACTGGGTTCAGGAAAGGAAGAAGTACTCGGGATTATATTTCAAACATAATGGAGCGTTCCAAAGTATAAAAAAATAAAGCAGAATACCAACTGAATGAATAATCTATTCTTTATAGATTACAGCAAAGCCTTTGATTGTATAGATCATGAAAATTATGGATAGCTCTTAAAGAAATGTGTGTGCAACTTGATTTGTCCTGATGCATAACTTATACTTAGGACAATAGGCTACTTTTAACACAGAATATATAGAAATGAAATGGGTTCCAATTAGTAAGGGGACCAGGCAAGGCTGCATTTTATCACTGTTTTACTTGTATGCTGAACATATAATATGTAAATCAGGATTAGATTTAGAAGAAGGGGGCAGGAAAACTGGAGAAAGAAAAAACAATAGCAAAGACATGGAACATTTACTGAAGAAAGTCAAGGAAGAGGGTGCAAAGGCAGGTTTACAGTTGGACATTAAGAAAACAAAAATAATGACCACAGAAGATTTACGTAACGATAAAGTTGATGAAGAAGACACAAAAATAGTACAAGATTTTTCATAACTTGGTTCAGACGTTAATTAAAATGTAGACTGTGTGAATATGTAGACTGTCATCAATAAATCAGAAGAAAACTAGGACTTAGAAGGGCAGCTATGAAAGAATTAGAGAAGTGTCAAACATATTATTGAATAAAGTTAGGATTATCTATGGCTCTATGCCATCCTATTCCCTATTTCTTTGTATGCTTATGAAAGCTGGACAGTGAAGAAAGCAGACAGGAAGAAAATCAACTTATCTAAAATGTGATGTTGGAAGAGAGTTCTACAAAGGGCTAAAAACACAAATACATGGGTCCTAAAGCAACTGAAGCCTGACCTCCCCCTAAAGGCCAAGATGAGTAAAGTGAGACTATTGTACTTTGACTATATCATGGAAGACATGACTCACTAGAAAATACAATAATGCTTGGTAAAGTGGAAGGCGATAAGAAAAGAGGAAGACTGCATTCCAGACTTAATGAAGGAAGCAATCGCTTTACTGATGACAGGTGACAAAGGTCTCTCATTCATGGAGTCTTCTTAAATAGAAAATAACTTTATAGCAGTTAACTACAACAACTTGCCACAGAAGCAATGAAGAACAGCCCTAATCAGATTAATAACAGATTAATTACATCTGTTAGATAGCCAAGTTGATTTATGTCAACTAGCACTAAAATGCATGTTAGGATTACACAGTTCAAACTCCTGTCACTTCAGAAAATGAGTAAAAAAGAAAGCATTGTGTGGAAGTTGTTGCCACTCTCACTGATATAAAACCTGTACTTCCCTTCTTAGCAAGCCATGCCATTCAGATCTGTTCATGCTTACCCAGAAATAAAACCCACATTGTTCGAAGACAGGTTTGTTTATTTTTACATAAAGGAACACAGGATTAACGTTTTAGACAAATGGAACTGGATCAGAGTATAACTTAATTCATGAGAAAACAACTTCTCATCCAAGAAAACCATACACAAGATTGGGGGGGGGTCCTCTTTCCCCAACAATGTGGAAAAACAGGTTGAGCATCCTTTATCCAGAACTCTGAAATCCAAAATAGTAAAAATTCCAAAACTGACCATATGGATGTCAGAGATAATACACCCTTTGCATTTTGATGGTTCAAATATACACAATTATTTAAAATCTATCTACAGTATATAATAATAATAATAATAATAATAATCTTTATTTATATCCTGTCCTCTCTCCAAGCAGTTTACCAAAAAAAATTACAAAACCAAAGCTAGAATAAAAAACATAATACATAACAATAAAAAAACATAGCAAACTATAAAGCCCTCTACGGTACAGGTCCAGCCTATTTGCTTATAGGTGATAACCTGCACTTTGAATTTGGCCTGGAAATACACAGGCAGCCAGTGGAGCTGCTTTAACAAAGAAGTGGTATGCTCCCTATAGTCCGCTCCTGTTAGAAATCTGGCTGCTGCTCTTTGCACTAATTTCAGTTTCTGAACCGTCTTCATAGGCAGCCCCACGTAGAGTGTATTGCAGTAATCCACACAAGATGTAACCAAGGCATGGACCACTGTGGCCAGATCAGGCTTTTTAAGGTGCGGGCACAGTTGGTGCACAAGTTTTAATTGTGTGAAAACCCTCCCAGCCACTGCCGACACCTGAGCTTTAAGCGTCAGCACTGAGTCCAGGAGGAGCCCCAAACTGCAAACCTGAGCTTCACGAGGAGTGTAACGCCATCTAGCCCAGGTAATCACACTATGCCCCAATCGGCCCTGTCACTGACCAAGAGGACCTCTATTCCTATATATCGTCTATATATAAAAATAAATATATATATGTATGTACGTATGTTGGTTGGTACTGAAAGGTTCCTACATGGATCTGGACTAAATCTGACAAACATGCCCTTCATTATACAATGTTAAATAATTGAGGGAGTTGAACTAAAATAAACTTTCATAGCAGAGGAAGGAACAAAAAAAGATTGACTGTGGCTAGGTGAAGTGGCCCTCTCTCATGTGACTGGGAAAAAAAGGGGGCTAAGCGGATTGGCTGGTGCTAGGTGACATGTGTATGAAAGGAAGGGAGGAAAGAAAGAAAGAAAGAAAGAAAGAAAGAAAGAAAGAAAGAAAGAATGGAAAGAAAGGGAGAAGAAAGAAAGAAAAATGAAGGGAGGAAAGAGGAGAAAGGAAGGGGAAAGGTATGGAGGGGAGGGGAGGAAGAAGGGACAAAGAAAGTGAGGGGAGAAAAAAGGGAAGAGACAGGAAGAGGAAATGAAGGAAGGAAGGAAGGAAGGAAGGAAGGGGAAAGAAAAAAGGTATGTGATGAAATGCAAGGGAAGAAGGAAGGAATGAAGGAAAGAAAGAAAAGACAGAGGGAGAAAGAAGGTGTATGAGGGAACCGGAGGAAGGAAGGAAGGAAGGAAGGAAGGAAGGAAGGAAGGAAGGAAGGAAAGAATCATAGAATCATAGAGTTGGAAGAGACCTTGTGGGCCATCCAGTCCATCCCCCTGCCAAGAAGGAATATGCATTCAAAGCACCCCCACAGATGGCCATATAGTCTCTGCTTAAAAGCCTCCAAAGAAGGAGCCTCCACCACACTCCAGAGCAGAGTTCCACTGCTGAACAGCTATCAGTTAGGAAGTTCTTCCTAGTGTTCAAGTGGAATCTCCTTTCCTGTATTTTGAAGCCACTTGTTCTGCGACCTAGTCTACAGGGCAGCAGAAAACAAGACTACTCCCTCCTCCCTGACTTCCCCTCACATATTTATACATGGTTATCATGTCTCCTCTCAGCCTTCTCTTTTGCAGGCTAAACATGCCCAGCTCTTTAAGCTGCTCCTCATATAGCTTGTTCTCCAGACCCTTGATCATTTTCGTCACCCTCCTCTGGACACATTCCAGCTTCTCAACATTTCCCTTAAATTGTGGTGCCCAGAATTGGACACAGTATTCCAGGTGTGGTCAGACCAAAGCAGAACAGAGGATTGCATGACTTCCCCAGATCTAGACCCTAGACTCCTATTTGTGCTGGCCAAAATCCCATTGGCTTTTTTGGGCACCGCATCACATTTATTTATTTATTTTTCAGACTTATAGGCTGCCACTCCCCTAGGGCTCGGGGCAGCTTACAAGAACAGGCTAAAATCTAAAACAATTTAAAAATAGCAGTAACAGAGATCAAAAGCCTGCCGAAACAGGTGTGTCTTACATGCCCTGCGAAAGGCTGATAAGTCCCGTAAGGCACGGACTTCAGGTGGCAGAGTGTTCCAGAGTGATGGCGCCACTGCCGCAAAGGCTCTGCATCTAGTTGTAGTTAGACGCAAGGTCTTAAAACTGGTAACTTCCAGTAGATCTTGGTCCTCAGAACGGAGGGATCTCTGGGGTTGGTAGGGGGTGAGGCAGACCCTTGGGTACATTGGCCCCAGACCATGTAAGGTCTTAAAGGTAAGTACCATCACTCTGAAAGTGATCCGGTGCTCAATTGGTAACCAGTGCAGCTGTAGTAAGATTGGTGTTATGTGGCATCTCATCGGGACTCCCGCAAGCTGCATTTTGTACCATTGTACAAACCACAAGGACTCCAAGATCTTTTTCACACGTACTGCTATCGAGCCTGGCCTCCCCTATTCTGTATCTGTGCATTTCATTTTTTCTGCCCAAGTGGAGTATCTTGAAAGAGTCACAAAGAAAATGCAAACCTGGGCAACGCCAGAGATGTAGGCGAATATTGCATAAAATTACTTTCAGGATATGTATAAAAGGTGTATATGAAGAATTTAATGAATTTCAGACTTGGATCCCAGCTCTAAGATATCTCAATATGTACATACATGTAAATGCAGGTGTTCCAAAAACAGGGGAGGGAATCTGAAACACTCCTGGTCCCAAGCACTTCGGATATGTGATAATCAACCTGTACAAGTGGTTCATCACACTAGAGCATGAATCCACTTTAAACCCGGTTTCTGCCTCCTGCAGAATTATGAGGTTTGTAGTTTGTCTGGCTGAGCTGTTTAAAGCCCCCTCCATAAAGTGGATCCAAACTCTAGTGTGATGAGATTCCAAGAGAGAGGCCTACAAGCAGCAGCTATTAATACAGTGACACTCACGGATACAAAGGAGAAAAGCCTTTGCCAAGAGCCCGGCACCTTCGGCTCCTTCTGAGCAGAGCCAGACCCTTCAGCGAAGCCAGGCCAAAAAGAGAACTACGTAACGACCTGTTTGCTGCGCCCCTTCCTCCGCGCATGCGCCCTCTCCCCCGCGACGCCTTCCCTCAGCAAACGGGGGGCCAGCCACAGAGCACAGCCTTCCCTCCTCAGAAGGGAAAGGGAGCGGTTACCTCAGAGCCCTGTCATTTATCTCAAGGGGGGAAACCGGACCCCTTCGCTCCCTCCGGCGCCGACACCACGCAGAAGCAAAGAGCTCCCTTTCGCCGACACCCCTTTCGCTCGCCAGCAGCCGCTCCTGCCTGTCAACCCCTTTCGCAAACATCCGCCTCTGAACCGGAAAACGAGTCGGTCGCCATAGAAACAGCACCCCGCCTCTTTTTGACTCCAGGAGAAAAAGAAAGAGAGAAGGGAGGAAATAGGTCCGGGCGGAAACCGGGCCTGCCTGAGCTCAAGGTTCCGTTGTCATGGAAGAGCGGATTCCTCAGCAGAGTGAGGGCTTGTTCTCGGTCCGAAGGCGGTGGGGATTGTTTTTCTGGGTTGCTCAGATTAACGCTCTGGTTCTTCTCCCTTAGAGGGTGCGAGAAGCGGTGCGGCCTGCTGCTGGTGCTCCTGCGGCCTGGTGCGGCGCCTTCCCCGGGGCCTGGCCTTGGGCCCATCGCTCTCCACTGAAAGGGGCACCGGGGTCTGGTGCGTGGGCCGCGCCCTTCAGCCGGGGGAGACGCTGCTCCTGTGGAAGAAGGAAGGGCGGGAGGTGAGTGGAAGGGTCTTCGGGGCATTTACACCAGGCAGGCGCAAGCCTCGGAAGGGACCTGAGGAATGGTGGGGGTTGAAGTCCAAAACACCCAGAAGACCCAAGTTTCCCCCTGCCTACACCCACCCGATTGCGTACAAGAAACCTCTCTAATTGGGGCCCTCCTTGTTTTCCATTTCAGTCGTTTCCTTCAAGCTGCTGGAAAGACTGTTCACTTTGCAGCAGGAAATGTACCTGGAGGAGGTGAGGAGAACAAGAACACCTGGGTAATGTACAGTTTATCTTCACAGCCTTCTCAGACCATTTCACACATCTGACAAAGTGGGTATGATGGTTTCAAATTAGAGTGAGCCTGTAGGACTTAGCCATATTAGTAGTAGTTAGTGTACAGCCATCTTCTCCTTGGCCAAAAAGGATCGAGAGTTATACAGTTAGAAGGCACCCCAAGGGTCATCTGGTCCAACCCCTTCTGACATGCAAGAAAAAGCACAATCAAAACACCCCTGACAGATAGCCATCCAGCCTCCAAAGAAGGAGACTCCAGCACACTCCAAAGCAGTAGCATATTTTACTGCCGAATGCCTTTTACCATCAAGAAATTCATCCTAATGTGTTGTCGAAGGCTTTCATGGCCAGAATCACTGGGGCGCTATGAGTTTTCTGGGCTGTATGGCGATGTTCGAAAAGCATTCTCTCCTGACATTTCACCCACATCTATGGCAGGCATCCTCAGAGGTTGTGAGGTCTGTCAGAAACTAGGCCAGTGGAGTAACACTCAAAAACAGGGGAATTCCAGACAAGAAACAATCAGGGGCAGCTAATAGTATCCTATCCTGGTAATGTTTTATTATTGTATATAGGTTTTTATGATGTTTTAAATGTTTTTAGTTTTTAATGCCTTTTGTATTGTATTGTTGATGTGATGGCACTGTGTTGCCAATTTGTAAGCCGCCCTGAGTCCCCCAGGGGAGAAGGGCGGGGTAGAAATACCAGAAATAAATAAATAATAATAAATATCCTAACAAAGGATTCCCCCAGGCAGGAAGCAGCCAAGCTTTGAAGCTTTAAGCTTATTTAGTGCTAATCAAGGTGCTCAGTTGCAACATTCACACTTTCCTCAAACAGACAAGAGTTCTTTTTCGCACCCTGGACATTCCACAGATATATAAACCCCAGTTGCGTAGTTTCCAACAGACTTCACAACCTCTAAGTTTGCCTGCCATAGATGCAGGCAGAACATCAAGAGCAAATGCTTCTGGAACATGGCCATACAGCCCAGAAAACTCACAGCAACCCAGTTCTTCCTAATGTGTAGGTGAAATTGCTTTTTCTATGATTTGAATCCATTGCTCCATATCCTGGTCACCTAAACAGTAGAAAACAAGCTCTCCCCCCCCCCCCCAAATTAATGTTCCCAACATTATTTTGTCGGTCTACAGAGGACTTTTGCAGGAGTGGTCTTTCCCTGGAATAGCCAGGAGCTCCTTCTGTGTTAGTTTTAATCAGCCTGAGAGACAAAGATCTAATATGTAAATGCCTGTGCAAACTACCTTAAGCAATATACTTAGTCTTTATCAACTGAAATTGAACAAAATAAAATACCTCGGTGCTTGATATTTGATACCTGGTCTTATTCACTCTATTATAGTGAATTCTAGGTGAACTCAAATAAGCCTTCAAATCACCGATCTTACCTTTCCATCCTTGCTTAAAATCACTGAAGATTACATATACACTTATCCAAGCCTCGCTTATCCAAGCCTCTGGATAATCCAAGCCATTTTTGTAGTCAATGTTTTCAATATATCGTGATATTTTGATGCTAAATTCGTAAATACAGTAATTACAACATAACATTACTGCGTATTGAACTACTTTTTCTTTCAAATTTGTTGTATAACATGAAGTTTTGGTGCTTAATTTGTAAAATCATAACCTAATTTGATGTTTAATAAGCTTTTCTTTAATCCCTCCTTATTATCCAAGTTATTCGCTTATCCAAGCTTCTGCCGGCCCGTTTAGCTTGGATAAGTGAGACTCTACTGTACTGCATATACATGTCTCACCAGACCCCTTTTGGTTTTTGATAAAACAACTGTACAGGCATTTCTGTTAAAACTGAGACTTGTTAAAGATACTCTGATTGTTTCTTCATGTAGCTGGGGCTTTTAGCATATAAAAATATAAGCAACTTTCACAATTTAGAAAAACGAATTCCATGTGTACAGCACGGCAATCAGATAACAGTTACCTGAATCTACCTTTTGTACTCATGTATTGGATTAGAGATTTGTTTTGCTTTCTGTGCCTTTCTTTAGAAGATTTTTGCCTCACTTTCTGTCCCTGTGATACTTGGATTTTGAAAAAAAATGGCTTGTGCAAACAAGGATTGGTGATAAAGCTTCAATGGAGATTTCTTTTCCCCATAATAACATCTCCAGGAGTGGATTTCCCTTTCTAGGGGTAGATTTCTCTCACTTCCTGTTGTCTCAGCCCCTTCCTAACTGAGTCCTTAATAAGTCTGATGTTTGCAAGTAGGGGACTGCCTGTATAGAAATTCAGCTATCTCTCTGCACTTTCTTTCTGCCACCACTAGGAGCTGATCTGTCCCATATTTGTGTTTTTTGTTCTTACCCTAATGTTTTCTTCAGCATGAGGAAAACATTAGTCCAACAAGCATGTTATAATTTTGAGAATATACAGCTTTTGAGTAGTTTTCCTATCCTATTCCTCCCAGAGCTGTAATATAGCTTTTCATTCATAAATGGCTTCCATCTTCTGGTGATGGAAACTTCAAATCCTCCTGCAAGCAGCTATCAAGCTCCAAAACCATTTACTGTGAGGAGGGGAGAGTGACCAGCCAGTGTCCACCCAAATTGTAGTTCTGTAGCAAAAAAAAAAACCCAGGAAAAAGGAAGAGGGGGTGACCAAGGGCAAGATGGTTGGATGGTATCCTTGAAATGAGTGGCTTGACCTTGAAGGAGCTGGGAGTAGCGACGGCCAAGAGGGAGCTCTGGCATGGGCTGGTCCATGGGGTCACAAAGAGTCGGAAGCGGCTGAACGAATAAACAACAAAGCCAAAGGAAACAAAATGGGATTGCTGTCCCAGAGCCCCAGTGGCCAGTTTGGGAATTACCTGATCACCACTTTCCATCCTCTCCCTCTCAGTTGCCTGGGAAGTGGGGTGGGTATAGTACGAGAAGCCAATTGATAGCTTCATAGACAATATTGCAAAAAAAGGATATGTGTGTGTGTGTGTGTGTGTGTGTGTGTGTGTGTGTGTGTATATATATATATCAGAATAATTCAGCAAAAACTAGAGGGCCACAAGTATCAAGCTATATAGATAAATTGTTTGTCTTTGCACCAAGCAGTTTCCTCCTAACAAGACCTTCCAAAAAAGTCATCCAAGTTGGCTTTTCCAGAAGATTACTCCTTTATTGTCCAGATCTCTTAGTTTCTATATCACATCGACACCATCCCTTCACTCACACATACATGGTCATTCTTGTAGTGCCTCTACAACCTTATCCTCCTGTGAAAATGCTGTATTTTTTTAATTGAACATGAATTGGCTACTAATAATCAACTTGATATGTTTTACAGCCTGGTGAAACAAAGTCAGGATAAAGATGGGGCAAATGTGACATTAGTATGGATTGGTGAGGAGCTCCATATCCACGTAAGCTGCCCTATTGATGCTGGCACTGAATTGTTGTATTGGCTAGAAGAGCCCAAGGCCAATTGTGTTTGCTTGGAACCAGAGACACCAATGACTGCATCAGATGGGGGACTTTTCACGGAGGGAAAAAAACTACAAGATCCAATCTCGGCAGCAGTGACCAAGACCACAGATGTAGAGGCTGTGAAACAACGAGGAGATGCTTCCCTGAATGGAAACGTAGTAGATTCCATGACAGGTACTGTATTTGGAATCCCAAAAAGCATATCAGCAAAGGGACTCTTTTAATTATTCTAGTTCAGGCCAGTAAAACCTGTGGCCCTCCAAGTGTGTGGGATTCAGACTCCCAGAAGCTCTAACCAGCTTGTGCAATGGTCAAGAATGCTAGGAACTAATCCAGATCACCTGAAGTGCCACAAGTTGTGTAGTCCTGTTCTAGATAAATATAGGAAATATTTGAAAATTAAATGTATAGATTTCTCATGGTAATACATGAGTTTCTTTTAACAAAAGATTCCACCGCACAGTTTGTATTCAGAATTCTGCTAAGACGTTTTGCCTGATATTGACTCTACATTTATCTTGGTAACCTTTTATATAGACCCCATATACACTGAACAGAGGAGCCCCAGTGGCGAAGTGTGTTAAAGCACTGAGCTGCTGAACTTGCAGACCGAAAGGTCCCAGGTTCAAATCCCGGGAGTGGAGTGAGCGCCCGCTGTTAGCTCCAGCTTCTGCCAACCTAGCAGTTCGAAAACATGCCAGTGTGAATAGATCAATAGGTACCACTCCGGCGGGAAGGTAACGGCGCTCCATGCAGTCATGCTGGCCACATGACCTTGGAGGTGTCTACGGACAACACCGGCTCTTCGGCTTAGAAATTGAGATGAGCAACAACCCCCAGAGTCGGACATGACTGGACTTAACGTCAGGGGAAAGCTTTATACACTGAACATTTAATGTAGTTTGAAGCTAGCTTCAGACAACAGTGACAAGACAAAGAAGTGCATGAAAGAAAGCACTTAATGCATATTAGTGCTCTGAGGTTTGTGTAATCATAACCCAGGCCTCAAACTGGTTCCAAGCAGGATTTCCTATGTAATTATCTGCACAGTGAAAGTACTTTTTTCAGTACTGGCTTGAAACTGCATTAAATGCTTAGTGTCAATAGTTCCATAGATAATTTATAAGCAAGCAAAGAAGAAAGGCCAAATGCAAACAAAACCTGATTGCTTTTATACATTTTTGAAACTAGAACCTCTGTGGTAGAAGTCATTGAAATCTCTGTCCCATGGATCCAGCCATATGTTTGGAAAGTATACTTCCTATTGTTGGGAATATATTATGCTGTCCCAATGATTCATAACCACAACAGGTTGGCTTTCCAAAGAGATTGTGAACTTGATCTGAAAGAATTTAAGGCTTGCCTAGAACCACTTCATAAGTTATGTGAAAGAAGCTTAATGCATATCATATTCCAAATTTCTGTCCATTGACTTGTATTTTGCTCAACAGTACTGGCCAGTGCTATGGTTATAAACACAGTGCTTTCCTCTTATAATTGCTGGTGATAGCCATATGTTGGAGAAGTATACTTCATGAATAAGAATGTTGGGGTGATCCCTCCCTCCCCTCTGTCCTGCGTGCCTCTTCGATGCCGCCTGTTCTTTGCCTCGGATGGACCCGGCCGCCCGGCCCCCTTCCCCCCGCCGCCGCGCTTGGCTCCTGTGACAAAGAACAGAAAGCGTGGAGGAGACATGCAGGACGGAGGGGCTGGAGGGATCACCCCAACCAAATGGACCTTCTTCTCCCTTGGACCGCGCCAGGACTGAAAAGGCGAGTGGCAGGCCCTGTAGGGAGGGGCCCCACGTGGGGATCGGCCTTTGAGGGTGCAGGACCTAGGCCTCTTCTGGGCTTCGCCCCTCTTCTCATCTCAGCCCTGCCCCCCAATAATCAAGCTCTTTTTGGGAAGTGGCGTGGCTTTTCTGGGCTAATGGTAGCGTCTTCAACCAAGTGGCAATGCAGCATTTTGGCCACGCTGCGCAGCTGCGGAAAGGGATTGAAGACCAAGCGGGAAAGTTTTGTGGGGGAGAAGTTTCCAAGCTCATTAATTGCTATAATAAGTACCTAGATTTGAATGGCAACTATGATGAGAAGTGGTATTTGGGTGTGGCCTTCAACTGCATATGGTAAATGTTTTCTCCTATACTTTGTTCATTTTTAATTCCAAAACGTAATCTACTTTCTAGATAGCCCTTGTACTAATCCAAGTAGAATATCCTAAGTCTGTTCATTTTCATATTCTCAGAAGCATTGCTTTGATCCCTGAGGGCACTCCTTAAATCTATACATTAAGTCACATGTTTTTGTTGCATAGGGCATGGGCTGAGGGGGCAGTTCATTAAAATAAAGAGATTTTCTTTTGACGTAGCACTAATTGTCTTGTTACCCCAATAAGTAAGCTAACAGTTTCTGGTTCAAATCTACAGGTGCTTCTGATGCAAGATCCCCTAGGCTGGAAAAAACGCTGTTGGATAAACCACTCCTTGGACTGGACAATGGTCAAAAGAAAAGGAATGAAAGCTTGGCCCTTCAGTGTGTGCAGAAGGAGGCCAACCCACAGAGTGAAAAGAGCCAGCCTTTTGTGAAGCTTTTCTGCCCCATAGAAGAGGAGGCAAAGGAAGAGGTGACTGCGCCAGATTCTCAGGCTGACAAAGTGAATGAGACCTTAACAGAGGCAAAATTAAGTACAGCTTATTCACAGACAGCCCTATGCAATGTAGTCTGCCTTGATACTCATTTAACTGAGAAGCCTCGGGTGCTGAAGAGCCAGGCTTGCACTGAAGAACTCCCCGATGCTGGTGGCATGTTCACATCTAAACACAAGGTAAGGAAGCAGGAGAAAAATTCTAAACTGGAAGAACAGCTTCATTGTGAAATAATTGCTTCTCCTCAACTGAAAGGGACAGGTGGTGAGCGACGGCACCAGTGCGAAGAATGTGGTAAAGCCTTCATGCAGCTTTGCCACCTGAAAAAACATCGTTTTGTACACACGGATCATAAACCATTTCTATGCACGGAGTGTGGTAAGAGCTACAGCTCTGAAGAAAGCTTCAAAGCCCATATATTGGGCCACCGTGGGGTGCGGCCTTTTGCCTGCCCACAATGCCATAAGACCTATGGCACTAAGCGCGACCTTCAAGAACACCAAGTCCTGCACACGGGCCAGCGCCCTTTTGCCTGCCCTGACTGTGGAAAGTCCTTTGCCCGCCGACCCTCTCTTCGCATCCATCGTAAAACACACCAGGCCAAAGAGCCCAGTTCTTCTGCCACAACCACCTGCCAATGTGTGATATGTGGACGACACCTGGCCAATCCTGGCTCACTACGCAACCATATGCGACTGCACACAGGTGAGCGACCCTATACTTGCCCCTACTGCCCCAAGTCTTTCCGCCAGCAAGGCAATCTACGTGGACATCTCCGCTTGCATACCGGGGAGCGCCCTTACCGTTGCCACTTCTGTGGAGATGCCTTCCCACAGCGCCCTGAGCTGCGTCGCCACCTGATTTCCCACACAGGTGAGGCCCACCTCTGCACAGTATGTGGGAAGGCACTGCGGGATCCCCACACTTTAAGGGCTCACGAGCGGCTGCACACAGGTGAGCGGCCTTTTCGCTGCCACCTCTGTCCCAAATCCTATCCTCTTGCCACAAAGCTACGGCGGCATCAGAAAACCCACCATGGTGACAAGCCCCACCGGTGCAACATTTGTAGTATGGCCTATGCCCTCCCTCAGAGCCTGCGACGGCATCAGCTTGAGCATAAGAGCAACCCAGGCAAGGATCCATCCCGATCTGGTGGGAAAGGCTGCCGGGAGACGTCAGCTTCAGAGCAAGCCTCTGTGTTGGTCTTGCACTCAGTAGACATGGCAGTACCAAGACACAAAGGTGAATTCCTTGTCAACAAAGACATCATGGAGATTGCGCTTTCAGATGCTGAGGAAGAATGCATCGTTGTGCAGGAGCAGAGCTCCTCCGGGGACATGTTCATCATTGAGGAGGGTGTTGGGTTTAGCACAGTGGCTGAGGTGATTGAGGTTGAGGTGGGGACGTGATTCCCAGTCTTGGCATAGATAACTTAAAAACATGATACGGATGTTTGAATGCATTCATTCTATGCCTTTTAAGAGGCAACATAAATGCAGATTGGATTGTTTAGAATCATAAAATCATAGCATTGGAAGAGACCACAAGGGCCATCGAGTCAAATCCCCTTTCATGAAAGGAAATAGGTAACTTTTGTGTAGCAAAGACTGACTGATTATGTTTGTCCAAAACTGATTGATTCCCAAAGACTGCAGGACTGAATGACAGGTTCTGCCTAATAGGTCAGGGATCCTTCTCAGAGGTTTCAAATTAACATGATGTCTGGGTCTGTCTATAGCACAAGATGTGGCAGATTTTTTAAAAAACCACATTGCACTTGTAAACCATATAGACTTTAAGCACCATGTGTGTCTTATGTTAATTGTGTTCCTAAATGTAAAATTTCTGGTGTTGCAATTCAATCAAAATGTGCCATGTCGTCAAATTATGTACTTTAATTGCATATATTGAAACAGTGATGTGAAAACATGACTACATGGTGGTGCTGATTTGATAGCTTCAAAGACAGCATGTGCATTATGCTTTAGATTATGGTGACTATGGTAAAAAAATTATTTTAAAATCAACCAATCATTGGTATTAGTAAGAGATCGCTTCTTACTCTGGTTTCTTAAGTCAAATGTTAAAATGAATATTTTACCACTAATATCTAATTTTTTCTGGCTCATCTCCAGGTGAGTAAAGTTCAGGCTTTTCCTTATCAAATAAGTCAAAATAGGCAGGAAAGAGCCGTATTTAGAAGTAGCTATTTTCCAGACAACCCCTACTTTCAAGTATATTTTAAAGCAGATATTTAAGTCCAATAGGAGACAAAGGTTTCTTTCTTACTTCTGGTCCTATTTAAGGTATTAGCATTATTGTCAGCCATACATCAGTTAATGCTAAAGATGAGCTCATATTCACCAACATGGAAATAGTGTGTTCAACCGTTATTATATAGAACACATCTTTTGTTGGCAAGAGAAAAATCACATTACAGTATTGAATTTCATTCATATGGCATTAAATTGATGTCAAGGAGAAGTATCATTGTCTCTATGCAGGTTGAATATCCCTTATCCAGAAGTGTTTGGGACCAGAAGTGTTTGGGATTTTGGAATTTTTTTTCAGATTTTGGAATATTTGTATTTGCATATGTGTATATAAATAGATATCTAGGCAATGAGACCCAAGTCTAAAAATGAAATTAATGTATGTTTTATATGCACCTTATGCACATAACCCGAAGGTAATAATTATACAATGTCTTAAATAATCTTGTCCATGAAAGAAAGGACTTTACTGCACGAGGTCCTGGAAGAAATGTAAACCCATCCTTGTTGAGAACTGGAAAATATCATGTTATCCACACTTCACATTGCATATTCTTTGATGAAAGCACTTTTAGGTTAGTGCTCCATCTCAGCTGTAACTTCCCAACCTGTGCTTTGCCCCTCGCTGTCCATGCCCATTTTTGTATCAGAAGAATTGTACAACTCCAAAATTTGAGTCACACTTGCAAGAATTCAACTCTCCAAGACTTCGTTTCTGAGCAAGTTTCAGTTGTGCAGTTAATTACTTCTGCATTTCCCAAGTATACACAAGCAGTATTCTGCCTAATGCATAAAATCTATATTTTTAAAAATATTCATTTTGCAATTCTCAGCCTTTTCCTATTTAGTGTATTTTGCAAACTGGAGTTGTAGCCTAAAAATAGAATTTATTGAAAACAACAGCCTAACAAGAATTTACAAACTGGTGAAGTGATGATGACATGCTATGATGCCGTGCAATTGGGACTGTTTCCATTTATTGTTAGGGAGCTTCTAATGTGTACCTCAATCCTGATGTGATAAACTCCAAAGATTGTGTACACTGAACCATCAGAAAGCAAAGGTGTTACTATTTCAGCTACCCATGTGGATAATTTTAGATTTCGAAGTATTTTGGATTTCGAAATAAGGGAAACTCAACCTATGTTTTATAATAGAAAACTGAAGAATGATAAACCTAGGCTGATCTTCCATTTACTGGGTATTTTGCCACATTGAAAGCAAACTACAAACAATTCCTCATTAATTTGTTTGAAATGCAGGTTTCTTTATGGCACAGTGGATTTGAGTACAGTGCAATGGTGTGTTTTTTCACATAAGATGACATTGCTGTCCAGTATAATAGTAGATATGGTAAACTTGTACTTAAAAAAACACCTCTAGAGGTATATGTGTGCCAAAATCCTGAGGATGGTTGTAGCAACTGATCATATAACTTTTCATGAAGAATATTGGCATATAGTCTTAAAAGCGCATTCCTATATTTAATTTAAAGTCAATAAAATCAAGTTCTATATTACTTGCTTAATCAAAAGAAGCAAATCATGACATTCAGTCATTGTTCCATTGTTCAGGCATAGAACGGTCTTTTTTCCCCCTGACACGGCCTTATGCTTGTAGTTGTGTCATTATTATACATAAATACCCCATAACAAAAAGCCTTAATACACTGACTTATATTTATTGAATGCACCTGTCTCATTCCATCTGGCTTGTTCTGTTGAGCTCATGTTTTGGCTGCCCTCTAGCTATGCTGTACTGCCAAGATAGTTATGTTTGTCAAAGTTAAATTGAACTATCTTTAGATTGGAAATGTTGTCACATATAATTTCTGTAGGGCATTACTATGGAATATCTGATATTCCATAGTAGTTCTTATTTGTATTTTCAAGAAAAATGTAGTGATAGACCCTTCATACTTTTAAGCTGGTAAAGATCTAAGGCCAAGAGAATCACCCTTTCCTGCTGTGTGAAAATGTATGCCTGGGAAGATCAATGGTCCTATATGTCTTTAGTCCAGCAGATTTACTATCGCTATGAGTTTTAAAGGCCATTTTAAGTGTATTTATTGTATTTTAATTCTGTTTTTACCACACTGTTACTATTTGTTTTTGTTTTTTTAAACTTTTGTATTGCACTTTTTATACTTGTAGGATTGTTACCTACCTTGAGTCCTCACGAGGAGAAAGGCGGTGGGAAAATAAAGTTAATAATTATAATAATGATATGTTAGGGTGCTAACTTCAATGAGTAGCCTTGATTGCTGTCAGTTGGATGACTTCCAGTGTTCATTTAGCCCATTTGCTTAGTGGACTCTTGCAAAGAGCCAGTTGGTAGTTGCTAGCTACATAATGATAATTTGACTTTTTAAAACTAAGGCCAAATTCTTGCATATAGAGACATGGTTGCAATAAATCCCTGCAGATGTTTGTCACAGCATGTCCAGCTTCAAGAAGAGAGCTAGGCTCCTTTCTGCTCATTCCCTATTTCTTCTTTGGCTACATGAAAACGGTCATGTTTGGGGGCTGTGCCCCTTGAAAAGGTACGTTTGGAGTAGTTTTTGGTCATTGTGTTTGCAGTAAAAGTAAAAGTGAATTCCAGTGGTGTAAGACAGAGTTCAGACATTGCAATTACTGAACTGGATGCCCTTGGTTCCTATTTTATTCGTCAAATACTCAGGCTTATGTTTCCCTTATATATATGTGTATCCTTTTTCGGTATTTGCAAAGGTCTCCTTTCTCATTGCTCCAACAAACCCTCCTCTCAGACTTACTGCAAATCTCTCTTGTCCTCCTCACAGCCTCTCCGTGCATGGCAATTCCCTGCATTATGGGGAGCAGCAGAATCAGAGAAGCATCTGGCTGTGTATCTGTAGCAAGACAGAAATTATTGTTTTGGTTTTGAACTTTATGGGGACCTCAGCAGGTTTAGTTCTGTTGTTATAGTTATCTGGCTTTATAAGCACTTGTCTCTTAATCTTTGGGGACTGACATTTGGAATAACCATTTATGGCGACTGGTGTGAGATTTTTGTGTTTGTTCCATGAGACCAGCCCAGTTTTTCTGTGTATCAAATATTGACACAGTTGCAAAGTGACCTCACGGAAGCCAAAACTAATAGAAAGACAGTGCTTGCATAAAAAAATGTCTCTTCTGTTTAAGTTTGCCATGATGGCAAGCACGTCTTTTGCACTGATTTGCTTGGCAGCTGAAGTAGTAAAAGAACTTGTTTGCATATTACAGACAATTATATATATACACACACGCACACACACACATAATGGAGATGGGGGAAACCCTACTGATCAGACTGTCAGATTGTAGTGCTGGGATATTGGGGTGGTTATTGCTATTCCTGATTTGTACAGGGAATCCTGGTATTCAATACAGTTTCTGCTGTTGAGGGGGAAAGTATTTTATCTACACAAATGTGTGTGCACTGGTATTTGTCTACTGCATGTCATAACTGGATGGAGTCTGGCCCTCAGCTCCCAATTCACAGTCTTTCCAAGAAAAGAAGAAACTTGACAATTAGTTCTACAACCCTAAACTTCATGTAGACTCTACCTAGACACTATCCATGCAGGCCTCCATCCCATCTCAGAAAGGTTCTGCAAATGATTGGCTCAAAAGCAATCTGTCCCTTCCCCAGCAGCCCACTGGGTGGGAAGAGAGAGAAAAAAGAGTGTGTAAAGAGTGAAATGAAGTGTTTAAAAATGAAGAGAGAGAAGGTGCTGTTACCAGGTGAGTGTACAGCGAAATCAGTAGCATCCAGATAACACCATGTGCAAAAGACTCAGACCAGGCAGAGGAAGTGAAATGAACAAAGGAAACTTTACTCTTGCTTGTAGAGTTGAAATACAAAACAGTTCTGCAATCGTACAATGACCATGTAGTTGCATTGTAGCGGAAGCCAGACTTCCCCTCTTCTCGGCTTGTCGTGTGTCTGTGCGGACGCAGTGGAAGTAGGAGACAGACAACTGGAGTTTTTTCCAAAGAAAGCAGTTTACTAAAATTCATGCAGCTGCAGAGGTTTATCCCACGCACAACTAGATGCTGAAAAGGGAGAACCCCGCAGACAGGGTCAAGTGTCTATTTATACAATTCAGTGGGTTCAGTTTACGGCCGCCCACATATCAAACCATTGGTGCATATTTGTGGTGCAGTATTACATTTCATTACTTTCGTTTCTCTCAAAACACATGATTTCGGGGAAATCATGTGATAACCCATCGGCTGTGTTCCTGGCCTGCTCGTACCTCCTTATATGGCCATTTCCTCCTACCCCTTCATTCCTGCCTTATTCCCCCATTTTTTTTTTTTTTGCGAAGCGTGTATACAAAAGCTGAAGCAAACCAAATGAGCAGACTTATGGGTCCCTCCAATCCCTTCTCGCTTGCAGCCAAGCTATCTTTTCAGTGGAAAATGAGCACAGAATAGCATTTGTACATAGTTTCATCACCAGAGGTAAACAACACATGAGGATTAAAAATATTAATCAGGTTTTAGAAAGGACATAGTCCACAGTAGAATTCTGATCTAGCCCAGTCATTTGGCTTCTTCCGATGATGGATTTGTTGCTATGGCCAGAGGTGGCCATTCACATACATGTCCAACTTTCAGGTCTTTTCAGTCTTTGGCATAAAGTCAAACTGGGGGTGTGTTTCCTCTTCCTTGATCAAAGGAATAATGTTCAGTTAATTTGAAGAAAGTCTCTTTGTCCAATCAAGTCTCTAGTCTCTAAGAATTGTCTCTGTGTAAAGAAAAGTCTGTAAAGAAAATCTCCATCTCTCACAGGGCTTTAGCTGTCATACCCAGTATACCCAGCGTGTGGCGTGGGGTAGACTTAAACTCCTGCGGGTTTTGGATTCCAAAACAGGCCTTCCAGTAATAATGCCTTATGGATCTCCATTTTGGAAAACAGGCCTCTCAGTAACAATGTCTTATGGATCTCCAATTTAGGAACAGGAGTCCAAAAAGCTGAAAAAGAAAGCAGGAAGACAGTGAGAGAGAATGGGGGAGGGGGAACGGATTACCCATCTGTCGATCATCCTGTTCGGCATCACTTTTGTCTCAGCCAATCTTGTTGAAATCCCATGTCTCTCCACGGGTGGGGCAGGTAGGCCACTATTCAGCTCCCAAACGACCCCTCCATGGCCTCTTGAGAAATGATTCCTCCATGGGCCTTCTTTCGCGATCTGCAGTAATCCTTTTTACTCTGGTCCTGCTGCAATGGTTAACTTATTTTATTCTTTGTCACATTGCCTCCGTGCTATATCCTCCTTTTGGCTTAAAAAGCAAGGTTGTTAGATGGCATATGAAAAAGTCCCTCATTGTCTCTCAAATCCGGCAAAAATCCGAATTATTTGCAATGTCCCGTTACAAAAGGTCCTAACCAGGAGAGTTGGGTCAAAATAGAAAATTGTATGTTGTTGAGTTGGTCAGCCCTTACAGCCTCCAGCCTGATGCCACACTCCATCACAGCCTTAACACTCAGCAACACCTATAGGCCCTCCCAGGCCTCTCAATAACCATGTCTCATAGACTTCTGGGTTTATCCCATACAGGAGTTCAGGACCTGTAGCAAAAAACAATGAGAGGGAAAAGAAGGGGAGGGAAATACTCATCCTTCCAGGCTGTATGGCTCTTGAAGCACTCTCTCTAGTCGTTTCGCTCACATCCACGGCAGGCCTCCTCAGAGGTTGTGCCTTCGACAACACACTCATCTGTCTTGAAATCCAACAAAATCTTTCTTCTCCGCCTCTTTTTCTTTTCTTTTCCGCAAACGATTTAACAATCGTCTATCCACTTGCTGCAATGCAATCTTCCACTCCAGTCCTGCTGCAGTGTTAAACTTACTCAATTCCCCTTTTACACCGACTCGTTGAACAGCTCAAAATTTGTTAGTAACACATGTTGAAAAGCCTCCTGCCGCTTCTCAAATCTGGCAAAATCCAGGCTGGGGGCGATGGAAAAAATGCCCCTATTTGCATGATCTAATGTCCCGTTTACAAAAGTCCTAGTCCTCCCTTTCCGTAACCTTTAGAAAGAGTTGGGCCAAAATCACAAAGTCCAGAATCCAAATCTCACAAAATTATTATGAAGCAACATGAGATGCAGCCAATTATATCATGTCTTTGGTTCTCAAAAGGATAACTTTTTATCACTTGGGCACTAGCTCCCTTTTTGAATAAAATGTCAATCAAAAATTTAAAAATCAATGTCAGTCCTTAATCCTTCTGTGTCAGGAATATGGGATCAATTTTTTTTTCCAAAAATAAATATATATTTTTTTTGCACTGCCACCTTGTGACAGTTTTCCATACAAAGTCTCCACAACTAATAACTCCTCTCCTTGTCCTCTCCCTTCAGCATCCATCTCCTCTCCAAAACATTCATTCACATTCCTTCTCCTTCTTCTTGACTCACCAAGACCACCTGTATTCCAAAGTGCTGCAAAAAAGAACCTCCAACATTTCCCTATAACCTGTAAGGGGTTTAAACAGTCTGTAGAACAGAAAAAGGGGGAAGTAGCCCACAGAGGCTTGAGTTTTCAAAAGTACACTTGTTCAGGCTCATTTTTTTTCCTTGAGATTCAATTTCTGGGCAGATGTCCAGCTCTTATCTGTTGTATCACCATGTTCTCTAAAAACACTGAAGCATTGTTCTTTCAAAACAAGGATTTTTTTTTTCAAGCCTAAGACCATTTTTTTCCCCCCAAAAAAATATCTACAGCTTCCGAATTGCTTCTGAACAAATCTACTAACATTGTTTATAACTCTTTATGCATTTTGAATTCAACACATACATCTCATTCACACAAGGTCCACAGGAATTCTGATTAGTGGTTAGTTGTTTAGATAAAGTCACACACTCTCTCTCAGCTCATGAAACATTCTCACCCAGTTGTCCCAAAACAAGTCCAAAGCAAGGATTTAAGATCCAGGTGAAAGACAGAACCCCAATATATATATATATATATATATATATATATATATATATATATATACACACATTTACATCATCATTTTCTTTCTTTTTTTTCATATTAAATTCACATTACATTTTTAAAACTTCACTAGTTCACAGCGGCTTTCATTGACCTTGGCTGTCCACTGGAATTCCATTATCTTTCTCTGGGCATTTCGCCTGAGTTTAACAAGAATGACAGGGAAGAAACATTCTAACAAACTTATCGTTTTTACCTTGGACTGTCTGCCAAGATTTTCCCACTATCTTTTTGGCATGAGGCCCAGGTGCAAAGGAAAACTTTTTAAGAAAACAGCCTTTGTTCCTCAGAAATAACAAGGAAAACTCCTTTGAAAGACAGTTTCTGAGCCTCAACACCACTTTAACAGCCTCCCTCCCTTTTTCTCGCCTCTCTGCAGCTTGTCAGCAAAAGCAAACTAACACAGACAGACCCTCTTCAAATCAGATTTTTTCAACCGTAATAAAACATTTCTAGATATTTGTGCTCAACATTTTTTTGTGTAAATCTTTAGACTCATTTTTCATTTTCACTTCAATATTACCACGAAACATGCAGAACTTGAAACTCATTATTCCCCACACATGACAAAGAAATCAAACAGTTTTTTGTTGTTGTTTTTTTTTCAAAAGGGTATGCCACCTTCCCTCTTTTCATTTTTTTTTTCCTTTCCCCGGGAGTTGCGACTCCTCATGAGCCCTGCACGACTTGGTCTTGGGGCAGCCTCACAAGTCTTGTTCTCTGGAGAATTCCTTCTACGGCTCTACTTGCAACTGAGCCGAAATTGTCTAACATACACTGTAATGGGGTGGTGGATTTGAACCCACTGCCTCCCATCCTGCCTAATAGAGGGGACTGCCTTGGACTGGGCACCTGGACACTCAACGGTGTGTGTCAGGAATCACAAGACAGAACCCCTTTATACCTCCCTGGGAACCTTTGTGTGTCCCTCCCGGCGCCGGTGTTCCCTTAGTGTCTCATTTAACCACTATACTTGCCAGATTGCTGTAGACGTCGGACCAACCTTCGCCCCTGGACTTTTCCCTGGATCCTTTTCCTCCTGGCTGGTTTCTTTGGAACCTCGCTGTCGTTGCGGCTTCCACCGTCGGCCGGCGTTGGCATCAGAGGCAAGTACCGCAGCCGGTCTTGCAATATTCAGGGGCCCCTTCTCGTCTCACGGTAGTTGCCTCTGGCCCCCACCGCCGAGTTGGGACCGTCCCGCCAACGGGATCCGTCTCCGATCTCCTGGCCCGTCTTATTGTGGAATCACGTCGGGGTCACCAGAAAATGTAGCGGAAGCCAGACTTCCCCTCTTCTCGGCTTGTCGTGTGTCTGTGCGGACGCAGTGGAAGTAGGAGACAGACAACTGGAGTTTTTTCCAAAGAAAGCAGTTTACTAAAATTCATGCAGCTGCAGAGGTTTATCCCACGCACAACTAGATGCTGAAAAGGGAGAACCCCGCAGACAGGGTCAAGTGTCTATTTATAAAATTCAGTGGGTTCAGTTTACGACCGCCCACATATCAAACCATTGGTGCATATTTGTGGTGCAGTATTACATTTCATTACTTTCGTTTCTCTCAAAACACATGATTTCGGGGAAATCATGTGATAACCCATCGGCTGTGTTCCTGGCCTGCTCGTACCTCCTTATATGGCCATTTCCTCCTACCCCTTCATTCCTGCCTTAGCATAAGATAAATAACCTAATCAATCAGCATCAATATATACATATAGCATAGCATATTAAATCAGCTACTTGACCGTAGCTATTAGAGAGCCTTCTCCATTTCTGTGCTCTCCCAGCAAGCTCAAATCCCAACTGTCATTCTCAGACACCTCCCAGAAACAGATACATTGTTTTAGGCGTGGCCTTACCTCTGCAAAAAGAGCTCCTCTGCAGAGTTCCTTTGCAAACTAACTTTTGCAAGGATTTCTTTACACACACACATACACATTAGCATTTTGGCGCAATACCCCTCCTTGTGTAAAGAAATCTCTTATAACTGAAATTCAAAAATTCCCAGGTCTTTCTGGAACTGACTATGCTTCTGGGCCCCAAGTGGCTTCGTTAGAATATCTGCTTCTCTGTTTTACCCTGGCCTGAGTAGCCATTAAAATACATGTTTGGTTGTCCTCGAAAATATTAGTTGGTTCCTCCACTAGAATCAGCAGGTCCCTCAAGAGCTGCTCCAGGACACATGACTCCGTGTAAGCCTGAGACAGAGCACCAAATTCGGCTTCACTCGAACTCAGAGCCACAAAACTTTGCTTCTTAGATCTCCAGTCTATGACTGCGCCACTTAGCTTAAACAACATTCCTGTTGTTGATTTTCTATCGGGGCTGTTTCCAAAGTCACTATCTATCATAGCCTTCTCAAATTAAAGAATCACCAGGATTCAAAACTAAACAGAAATTCTGGGTTTCTTTCAAATATCTTAAC
The DNA here is from genome assembly GCF_035594765.1 of Anolis carolinensis. Taxonomy (NCBI): domain Eukaryota; kingdom Metazoa; phylum Chordata; class Lepidosauria; order Squamata; family Anolidae; genus Anolis; species Anolis carolinensis. The sequence continues at coordinate 303,121,911 of NC_085841.1, forward strand.
ACATAGGTCATCTACATAAACTAACAGAACTTGAGTCTAACATGTCCAATTCTCAATTTTTCAGGAATCCTTCTACCCCTTGTGGATCTCCTGAGTTCTGTCCCTTGACTTGTGCCTTCCCCAGGATCTTCTTGGTCACTCTCTACCTGATCCTCATCTGACTCGGACTTTTTAAATTCTCTGGTTTCTTGACCCTTTATGTGTTGAGGAGAAATAGGAGTTGCTGCACTAGCACTTTCCTCCGAGGCTTGTGTTTTCCCTAGAGTTCCCTCATTTGACATTGGGAGAAACACCTCATGGTTTGGATGAATTTTGTCCCAACTTTGTGGACAGGCAAAATTTGCAGATCTGGAAATTACTATAGATCCGTCCCTGTCTAAGAATCTCCATGCCTTTGCCCCTTGAGCATATCCCACCATGACTAGCTTCCTCGACTTCCTGCCCCTTCCTCCTAATTGCTTTGGGCACTAAAACCCACGCTTGTGTCCCAAATGCTCTCAAATGTCCTAAGGGTGGCTTCTTGCCATACAACAGAAAATATGGGGTATTTTGAATAGGTTCAGACCATATTCTATTTATCAAATAATTTGCTGTGATCATTGCCTCGCCCCACAAATCACTGGCAAGTCCAGAGTCTTTTAAAAGAGAGTTCTTGACCGTTTGGATTTTCCTCACAAACCTCTCTATTTTACCATTCTCAGTACTTTGGTATGGGCATGTTTTCCTATGTTTGATTCCTTGACTTTGCAAGAATCTTTGCAAACTGTGTGATGTAAATTCACCTCCCCTGTCTGTCTGCAAGGCCTGTACATCAACTCTGAACTGTCTTTTCACATAAGCAACCCAGTTCTTAAATATTTCAAAAACTTCACTCTTATTCTTTAACAAAAAGCTCCATGCAAAATTAGAATGGTCATCAAGAATACATAAACAATAAATTGCCCTTCCTTTGCTAGGATGAAATGGACCTAGCAAATCTGCATGCACCAATTGAAAAGGCTTCTCTGAATTCCTCAAGCTTTTCTTACTCACTGGTGCAGACTGGGCTTTTGTCCCTTTGCAAACTGTACAATCTAGAAAAAGTTTGCAGTTTTCCAATTTCAGACCTTCACTGTACTCCTGCATCTTGTACAGCACTTTAAAACTTGGATGCCCTAGAACTCTATGCAATTCATGGATGCACCTGTGGTGCAATGGAGTATTCTTGCTCACTAAGTTTACATTACTTGCATCCTTTGGATCTAGCACATATATACCTTTCTGTATTGATCCTGTTCCATACAATTTGGTCCATTTCAGGATTTTAACCTTACCTCCCGAAAATAAGACATCAAACCCCTCACTATCCAGTTTCATCACTGATATGAGATTAAAATCAATTTCTGGAACATAATACACATTTTGCAAGGTTTCTCCCAAACCCTCTACAAAAACTTCTCCCTTTCCCTGAACCGGGTAGTGTTTTCCATCAGCAAGTGTCACACTAAAGGCATTCTGCTTACTAAATGTTCTAAATAAAGTCTTGTCATTAACAACATGTTGTGAACACCCTGAGTCAATTTGAAAGTCCCCTTTCAGTTCTGGGCTTGTGCTGGCTTGAACAACCCTTACATGCGCAGGATCCTTCCTCTGATGAAGCTGCTCCTCCTTCGGCTTGACCCATAGTCTTGGACAGTCCTTCTTCAAGTGCTTTGGAGAATTGCAAATAAAACACCTTCTCACGGCACAAACTGTCTCTCTTTCTTGCTCCGCTGTCTCCGCAGCTGGCCACCTCTGTTGGACCCGACTGGTCACTCTCGTGGTCTCCAAAAGCCGATCCTTTCTTCTTTGCCAATCCGCAAGAAGACGAGAAGAAATGTACTGCAAGTTCAGCTGCGCTTGTGGGAGTGATTCTAAGGAATTCACAATTCCATCAAAAGAATCGTCCATGGAGGATAACAAAATAAAACACTTATTTGCTTCTGTGAGCATGAAGCCTCTTTGCTCCAGCTCCACAAATAAGCTTTGCAATGTCTGCAGATGGTCTCTCAGCTCCTCTCCTCTCTGGAGACGCTTCCTGTATAGCCTCCTGGCTAGTACAGCCACATTTGCTGCAGAGTCCGAGACATGCACCTCCTTCAGCCGCTTCCAAATGTCATGTGCAGTGGGCAAACTGCTAACATGGATGAGTTGGTCATCGTCAACTCCGATGATGAGACTTGCTTTTGCCTTGTCCAAGGCCCTATGCTGTTCCGCTGATGGCTCCTGTGGTGGTGGCTTCTCGACATAGTCCCACAGAGATTCCCTCCTCAGGTAACTCTCCATGTGAATCTTCCACACGGAGTAGTTCCCGCCATTCAACCTGGCAATAGGGAATGCTGCAATGTTCACTCCTGGATCCATTCTTCAGAGTCCAGACTCACAAAAAGTAAAGTCCAAAAAATAGATTCCTCTCCTAAGGTCTTTGCAAAAAAAAAATGGGTTAAACTGGTTTGTACTGGGCTATGCTGGGCCCATAACCTGTTGCCAGGTGAGTGTATAGCGGAATCAGTAGCATCCAGATAACACCATGTGCAAAAGACTCAGACCAGGCAGAGGAATTGAAATGAACAAAGGAAACTTTACTCTTGCTTGTAGAGTTGAAATACAAAACAGTTCTGCAATCGTACAATGTCCATGTAGTTGCATAAGATAAATAACCTAGTCAATCAGCATCAATATATACATATAGCATAGCATATTAAATCAGCTACTTGACCGTAGCTATTAGAGAGCCTTCTCCATTTCTGTGCTCTCCCAGCAAGCTCAAATCCCACCTGTCATTTTCAGACACCTGCCAGAAACAGATACATTGTTTTAGGCGTGGCCTTGCCTCTGCAAAAAGAGCTCCTCTGCAGAGTTCCTTTGCAAACTAACTTTTGCAAGGATTTCTTTACACACATACATACACATTAGCATTTTGGCGCAATAGGTGCTTCTCACTCTGGAAATGGCTGTATTTCCATGCCTTCCTATGAGTTCTCTGAGTATATAACACCAACACGTTACTGCTTTTATTGGTGGTAAATAAAGCAGCAGATGGTAAACAGCAATAAAGCATTCCACCACCTCTCAAATACATTTCTATCCAGATTTGACTAGCAATCAAATCATATCTCTATGGCTGAACCTATAGATCACATATAGGATCAGTGGGCACCCTCTTCTAGACCTAGATAAATGGAAGATAGTATCTCTGGGGTTGTTTAGTACAGAAGCAATCAGAAAAAAGTGCACAAGTACCACCTTCCTAATGGCAATGAGAACTGCAAGCAGGTTAACAAAAGAAATGTTAACTCCCCCTCAATCGCTTGAGAAAGGAGTGCTTCCCCTATATACACTGGCCGAAGGATTGAGATCTAATGGAGAGTCCTCTTGTGTGTGTCTCCGAGAGAGAGCCTTCTCTGTTCGGGCACAATGGCAGTGAGATACACTCCCTTTAGATTCCTGACAGAGTGCACCATGGTGTCATTTCTGTGCCAGCAAAAACGGGTTTTTACTAAAGCCTTTGGAGCACAGTTGATTCCATCTAAATTTGTAGTTTTAAGCTGCTTAAACCTATTTCATTTGGTTTTAAACTGTCTTGTTTTTAACTTGTCAAATTGTTTAATGTCCATTTAATTGGTTTATATTATTTCAATTGTATTAAAATTTACACTTACACAGCAATTTCAAATCGGGTCCATCCTTTTGAAATATCCAATACTTTACATTTGTTTTGTTTTATTTTATGCCCCCCGAGTCCCCGTGATATAAGATAGGATGCAAATATTTTAATAAAACAATAATTGAAAATGTTAAAATCTGTATCACTGCAGCCCTGAAGCTTTTGTCTTTATATTCTGCATTTTCTCTATTGCGCTCATGGTCCCTGTCCCTCCATTTTATTTTCAAAGCAACTCTGAGGTTATTTGTATTATTTCTATTTCAGATTCAGTTTGATTCTTTTTTTACAATTTGTAGATTTTCAAATAACCTTTTAGGTTAAATTATTCTCTTAGGGTGATTTACAATATTCAATGGAACAATGACTCTAGATTATGAAACAAGAGGACAAATCAGATGCGCAGTCAAATTAAAAACAGTAACAGAATTGGAAAAGCATATACAAAATCTGCAACATCACAAGCCATCAAATTCTGACACTAGGTGAGGACATAGTGAGGTTCACTGTTTATGGGGATTTTTCCATTTGTGTTGCCCTAATTTACAATCCTACACAGGCTCTCATAGATTGAGCACCTGAAGTAAGGCTGTTTTATTCCAATATTTTCAAATAGTTTCCTATTTATTTAAAGCTTTTACTGCTTTTACTATGCTGTTCAGGCTGTCACTGTTGCTAAGTTCATAAACCTGCTGCGGGAAACTTTGAGGCTGAATTTGTTATGTGCCTTGAAATTATTTCTGACTTAGGGCAAGATTTGTTTAGAAGAGGTTTGCTATTGCCTTCCTCTGAGGCTGAGTATGACTCACCCAAGGTCACCTAGTGAGTTTCCTCGCCAAGCGGATATTCAAACTCTGCTCTCCAGGGTCATAGGATGACACTCAAACCCCTATATCACAAAGTTAAATGTTTGTAAATAAAACTCAGCACAAAAGGAAAAAAGGATGAAGAAAGAACACAAAAGCAAGAAACCCATCTTGATGTCTATCTGTTTTTAAAATTGGGTAATTTCATGAGAGATGGGTAGTGCAGTGGTTTGAGAGTTAGACCTAAAACCCTGGAGATCAAAGTTGGAATCCCTGCTTGGCCATCAAAACTGTTCTTAATTAAAATACTTGCAGTATCACAAAAGCGACAACCAGAGCAGTTCCTGTGTTTTGAACCTATCATTTTGGACCATCAGTTCCAAAGGCAAGATGTGCTAAGTGTCGTTAATTTCTGTCCAGCCATTCTTCAGGAAAAAGGTAACTGATTTTTCCTTCTTTAGCAAGAAAGTACCCCCAAATTTTAGTTTTATTGGTACAGTTTCACATCATCAGTATGGATGTTATCCAGACAGGCCAATTTCTGGCACCCCCTTCTTCTACACTGTGGATTTTGATATCCAGGATAGTTCTGTCAAAGGACATCTCTTTCGTCAATAAAGTAGTCTCACTTATCCAACATAAATGGGGTGGCAGAACATTGGATAAGTGAAAATGTTGGACAATGAGGGAATAAGGAAAAAGCCTATTAAATGTCAAATTACGTACATTATGATTTTACAAATTAAGCACCCAAACCTCATGTTTTACAACAAATCGACCGAAAAAACAGTTCAATACACGGTACCGTTATGTAGTAATTACTGTATTTACAAATTTCACACCAAAACATCGCAATGTATTGAAAACAGTGATTACAAAAACATTGACTACTAAAAAATGACTACAAATAAAGATTGAATTGCATAAAATGAACTTACAGTAACAACATTGTTGGAAGTTAAATATGTAAAAAGTTCAGTCTTTGCTGCCTAGAGAAACAGCTGTGGATCCAGGTGGGAGGCAGACTATTGGATAATCCAGAAGGTTGGATAAGTGAAACTACTGTAGCTTCATGTCCAATGACATAACTATTTTTAGAGAGGAACCTGTTCGTAGAGAGGAATTGAGAGAGCATAAACTAGAGAATGCATGAGCACAGAAACAGATCACTTTCACGACAAGCAGCCCACTCCTCTTGGGATTATTTTAACATTACAAACTATACAAAATATATAAAAATGTCTTTTTGTTCTGCATATGAATGTAATAAGACATCTGTGATAAAATCCAGAACACAACTATTATCTTCATAGGTAAGTCAGTATTTTTGTATAAAAAATATGATCAGCTGCAAGAAAATTAATGTCAGATGACAGGATATTCCCACTTTGCTCACACAATGACACTGGACACTTCAGTTACCTTGAATTCGAAGCAGATTACTTAAATCCATTCATTCTTCTCTTTTTCTCTTTCTTGGATGCCATGTTCATTTGTAATCTTGTTTTAAAAAAGTTAATGGCCTTTTAGGCTTTCTCCATGTGAATAGGAGTTCACTTTTTTAAATAATAAGAATTATATGTCATGAGGGAGGTGGGTCAGGATTTTAGACAGGCTTAGGTGGGGCATTGCAAAAAAAAAGGATCAGGAAGCATTGGTATGGGCCTAAAGTTACCTGCTGATCTATGGTGATGCCATGAATTGCATAAGGCTTTCTTAGGCAGGAAATACTCTCTGAAATACAATCTGCTGCCTCCATTATTTCTTGGTAACCCTTATCCAAGTACTAACTAGAGCTGACTGCTTAGCTTCCAAAATTAAACAAATGCCTTCAGAGTATTAAAGCTATTTATATAGGTGACATGAGAAACGTCATCATGTCACCTACATAAGCATGCTATGATGGTGACAAGAAGATAAAGGTAGGTGTTGTCTGCAATGGGATGGAGGTAGGTAATGTAGTCAGGCTGGGAGCAGATTGGAATACTGTACTCCGGACCAACCCCAGGTTTTCCCGTCTGAGTACAGTAGATATGACCTAGGACACAAATTTGTTGTTAAATTGTGAGATTCCACCTAGACATTAGGATAATTTTTGATGGTAGGTGTGGTTCAACAGTGAACTGGACTGTCTTAAAAGGTGCTAGATCTCACCTTCATTGAAGGTCTTTAAAAAGTTGGGTAGCAAAAGTACCTTATTTTTATTTTTCTATCTATTAACTATCTATCCCTCAGCTATATATTCCTACTTGGTAGAGGATTAGTCTATAAATGGTCCTGTGGTCTCTTCTAACAATGGACTGAAAACGGCACACCTCTGTTTTCTCTGGTATCTTCTCAAACTTATAATGTCTGTCCTGGACCTTTTGTCACAGTAATGATCTCTTGGGTTGTTAATTGCAGGCCCTACTGAGGTGACATTATATCAACATAGTCCCATATGTACAATAATCTAGTTTTTAATTATCCCTCTGTGTTATATCAGAGATGTGTGAAACTCTGTCCTTCAAACCCTGCTCTCGAATTGGAATAGAGGATGGTGTAATTGCTCTTTGTACAAATGGCCAAAGAGTTGTTTCCCAGTTGTGCTAATGCTAATATTTACCTGCCTGTGATAGAGAGCAAATACTGACTAGAAAACTATTTCAGAAGGAAAGAGAGATTGAAAGGATCAAGAGAATGTGTTTAGGGCCTGGTATTTTTCACCCAGAACTTACTGTTGTCTCAGATGTCCCAAAAGATTTTAAGGTGAATTTGGAGTTTCCAATACTTGTACATTATGAACTGAGTGTTGATAATGGTATCGTTATTTTCCACCCCATCCCATACACTATTTTTTCTCTCTCAATGAGAAATGTCTAGTTAATGTTGAAAACATACGGTATGATCAAGGTTCATGGGCCCTTACCTTCATTATTGAGTTATTTCTCAGTAAAAATGAAAAAATTGTAAGAATGTATTTGCTGGATTTATCAACTGGAGTGCAGTTTGATCATCTCAACTAAAGTAGTAGACTTATTTAATCAATTGTTGAATTGTTTATTTCTTGTGTCAGAAATAAAATGAGAATACAGTTATAATGTATATATTTTTTTAAAAAAACCAAAGTTTAAAACTTGGCATTATACTAAATGTCCTTTCATCAGAAGCTGGCCACTTGGAGTGCCTTTTTGAATGAATTGTTGAATGATGAGTCAATATGTAGATAAATCCAGTTGTTTCAATGGGTCTTTTCTTACCAAGAGCAACAATAGGATTAAGGCCATCAATTCCAGCATTCTCTTTGTGACAGTCATCCAGCCAAATGTCCCTGGAAGCTCATTAGGATCAGGAAATCAGACACTCCTCAGGTTTCTTTACCTGCTTCTGAAATGTATACTACCTCCATAAATAATTGCATTTACAATGCAGTTTTAGATACCAGGTAAAGCATGCATTTTATTCAACTGACTTAATTCCAAGTAACTATATTATTAGGTATATAAGATTTATCACTCTCAGCACCTTGTGAGCAACCTAGCCTTGATTCATTTGTCCAAACCTTTCTTTTAAAAAATCTTCTAAGTTAGTAACTGTCACCATATAATATCATACAATCATGAGCAATTGGAAAATTGGATTATTTATATTTACAGTGCAAGAGAGCAAGATTGGTCTAGTACAGTGGTTCTCAACCTGGGGTCCCCAGATGTTTTTGATCTACAACTGCCAGAAATCCCAGCCAGTTTACCAGCTGTTAGGATTTCTGGGAGTTGAATGCCAAAAAATCTGGGGACCCACAGGTTGAGAACCACTGGTCTAGTGGTTTCAACATTGGGTTACATAGTTATCCATGGAGGCAGTTCACACACTAAGCTGCAAGATGGGTTTTATTATTAATAAAATTAATATTAATTGTCTACATTAAGGAAACTCTGACTTGCCAAGGAGTTTATCAGAAATAGTGAGACTCTGAAATAGGAATGACTCATCCTTGGAGTAGCTGCATCTTGCAACTAGATCCCCAAATCAAAGACTTGGAAACCAACAATTTGATAACATTTTGGCAAAATCTCTGTGAAAATTAGATTAGTTACTTAAACAGTGTATGGAAATTTAACCCAAAGGACACTTGGATATCTTGCCTTTCAAGTAGTGGCCTTTGTATTATTTTATAAATACCTAAATAACAGGATACCTAGCTCTGTTTGGGATTATTTGGTGCTCTGAAGTGAAATATGTGGATTGGAGACTTATTTTTCATGGCTTGCATATGCTAATGAAGCAGCAGAAAACAAAAATGCTCTGAAGAGAGGGAGAGAAGCCAGGGTGGGCGCAAGAGCAAGCTCTTCAGTACAGCTGTCCCTGACACACTGTGACCTGGTTCCTCTTTCTTCACGCTGGTTCAACATTAACCCAGGTTGGGCTGCAATAGTTTCTCCTCTGTTTCCCCTCTGCATTTCTCCTGCAGCTCAGGAGCCCCCACAATGGGACAAAGTAGAACCAAAATGCTGAGGGCCTTTCTCCTCATCAGCCTTGTGCATTTCACCCAGAGCTACGACAAGGGTAAGGATATGCAAGAAGGGATGGGGAAGGTGGAGTCTGTCAATCCGCAAAACTGGAATATTGTTGTGGGGCTGGAAGGGTAAAACAAAATGAAGGCAGACGGCAAGAAAGAATTCAGGGCATCCTTGAGGTGAAGGAGAAAGCTACCAGTCATTGAGAGAAATAGTCAGGATCACACTGAAGAAGAAGTTATCGCTCCAAGAATCCTTGAAATATTCTGTGAGTTGGGAAAAAATGCCTTATTAGTAAACTCTGGAAAAATAGTTTTGGAAAGAATATGTGGTCCTTAAGAGAAAAATGTGGAAGCAAGACTGGAAGAATGCTGCTAGTGAAATCTGTCTTCAAGCAATTTTTTATTTTATCTTTATACTCGAGAACATATAAGTGAATACGGATTATTCAGGACTCACATTTAGCTGAATTGCAAATGTTTGCCTTCTTTTGGGGTGATTCACAGGGTGTGTGTCTGTTCATTTTGAATCTAGTTCATTATCTGGCTGGACTTAATAGAATTGTATTATCGCCAACATTTTAAAAAGTTTCTTCTCCAAGCTTTGGATATTTTTTTAAGTTTGTTTGTTCATTTGTTTGAGTATTTATACCCTGCTCCTCAGCCAAAAGGTATCCCATGGCAACTTAAAAATCATCAATTTGACAGTCCCTGCTCTCAGGCTTACAATCTAAATAAAACATGACACATTAGGAACAGGGAATGGCATTGATCTCCACACCTAATGCCATTCCCTGTTCCTAATGTGTCATGTTCAGCAGATCCTGGCTGCTCTTCTCCCATTTTGAGGCCAAACAGTGGCAGTGATAATTTGGAGGGAGGACTTCTTATCAGTTGCTGAATCAAAATATGATGCAGCTCTACCTGGACACTCTTCTGTCCCTGAGAGGAGCATATGTGCTCAAGCAAAAGATATAGAAAGAACCAGTTTCGTGGTTTTCAAGTACTTGATTGTTTATCTTCTGGGAACCAATTTGTGCTTCTCACTTCCAATTTCAACTTAAATCTGTAGCTATCAAATGGTGAATGTTTATGGAACGTTGAAGTTGATTAAGGCTTAAGTATTTATGCAATACAACCCAAATCATCAGCTGCATAAATTCTTTGTTGTTTTGGACTCCACTATTTCAATCCAGCCAATCTGTTGCCAGTCCGCCTCTGATTTATTTTTGCCTTGTTATCATTCTTCAAAACTTGTTGCTGGAACTAGGCTGTGAAGCTTTTCTATCTGGAAAAGAAAGGAAAGTGGGTGTCCCAGCATGTTGTCTATGGAGAGGACTACAAAGGGTCAAACACTGGGGTTAGGCAAACAGAAGACCAGCACATGCTACCAAAGAGGCCCTCATGGCATGAGGGTTGAATAAACAAGCCTTTCTATGCAAACAGGAAGAAATAGGTGGAAACAGGAATAGATCAAAAAAATGTAGTATAATCTTGCAGGCACAAGTTTGGCACAACTGTGATATTAAACTCAGTGGAAGATCTATGTATGGTTGTGAAAGCTAGTCAATGAAGAAAGTTGAGAAGAAATTTCACTCATTTGAAATATGGTGCTAGGGGAGAGTTCTGCTAAAAAGACCAGTAAATTTGACCAAGAGCAAATCAAGCCCGAACTCTCCTCAGAAACCAAACTGAAGATATTATACCTTGGCTGTATCATGAGATGACATGACTCATTAGAAAAGTCAATAATGATTAGCAAAGTGGGAAGCAGTAGGAAAAGAGGAAGACCACGTTGTAGGTGGGTAGATTCGATCCAAGAAGTCAATCTTGAGTTTACAAACTTTGAGCAGGGCTTAGACTCTTGGAAGTCTCTCATCCATATGATCAATTTGAAGGTGACTTGAAGACAATTCACAGCAACATGAAGATCTGGTTCTGCCACATTAAGACCATCATAGACTGGTCATAATTTCTCTTTAGAGAAATACTCCCCAACTGTACCAATTCAGCAAGGACAACTCTGAGTAACCCTCTGACGTATCACTTTTTTAATGCCTCAGTTTCTATCTCTTCCTTCCACTTTCCCCTTCTTTCCTTAGCTTCACTTGCTGCAATCTGAGTTCAAAATGCAAAAGTAGCTTGCATGCAGTTAACTCAGCACAAGGGAGAGAAGCAGTGTGTAATCTTGCCAATTGTGATAGGTTCAGGCTAAATTGCTCCCTAATTCATGTGTGTTCCTCATTAATAATGATTGCCATCTAAACTGCATTCCAGTGTTGTTTGGTCACATTGTCTCGGTTTTCATCTGTGAAATATTGTGGGATATGAACTTTTGATCATATGGTAGCAGAAATGGATCCTAATTTGCAAACAGAAACAAGTATTTGTAATTGGAATATTCTGTGCTCTTTTAACCTATTTCCTGTCTGCACAGAAAGGCCTCTTTGCAGTATTTTATTTTTGAAAAATAAAACAGATTTTATACCACCTGACCAAGCAAAACTCTTCTTCATTCAACCCGCTAGTGCATTAATGTTTGCAAGACAAAGATATGTTATTGAGTTTTAGGTGGTGAAGAAACTTAACCCATAAAACTATTTAACATAAGGAATAAATTTAACCCACCAGAAAATAAAATTCCATAACACAAACAATAAAAATGAAGAAAATAAAAGAAGGCTGGTAAAAAAGGGATGTTATTCAGATCAGTGAAAACTAAATGAAGAGTTTAATGTTGTCTTTTGGGAATAATTCCAAACATGAAGCTTTGTAATTTGACATAATCTTCTATCTTTTCTGTTGAACTGATGGTCAGAATATTCATTTGATATGCATTAATTTCACACGTTTTATTTACTTACTTATTTTGTTTTATATCCCGCCCTCTCTCCCTCACTGAGGGACTCAGAGCAGCTATATTTAAACCTTCAGTAGATAGTCACAGGAATATACTGTTGGAGCTATCTGTGATCTAGAACTGTGTATCTAAAATGTACTGATAATTTCTTTATTTTACTAAGTGTGATGTAGTTTATTTGGCCAAGTCACCTGGATTTTTATTTTATTTGAAGCATCTTTATGTTGTTGGGCGCCCCTCTCTTCTTCTGTCCCAATGAGGTCAACACTATATAGATCAGAAGATCTAGGAGTGCTTGGACTGCTGTCAGCTGATCATGAGAGTTGCAAGCCAAAAAATCAGGATGGTTAGTTGCTTCCTTTGGTGTAGCTAATCTGGATGTGGTGGTAACCCATTAATAGAAACGTTGTTGTTGTTAATTGTTTTCAAGTCAGCTTCAATTTCTGGCAACACTATGAATGAGAGATCACCACACTGTTACCACCAGTTATGTTCAGATCTTACACACTCAAGGATATAGCTTCCTCAGTTGAATCTATCCAACTCAACTATAGTCTTACTCTTTTCCCACTTCTGTAATGAGCACTTTTTTTCTAATGAGTCATATTTTCTCATGATATGACCAAAGGCAACACTCAGTTTAGTCATCTTGGCTTGTAGGGAGATTTCAGGCTTGATTTGCTGTTCAGTGTATGCATGTACAGTAGAGTCTCACTTATCCAACGTTCTGGATTATCCAACGCATTTTTGTAGTCAATGTTTTCAATGCATTGTGATATTTTGGTGCTAAATTCGTAAATACAATAATTACTACATAGCATTAATGTGTAATGAACTACTTTTTCTGTCAAATTTGTTGTATAACATGATGTTTTGGTGCTTAATTTGTAAAATCATAACCTATATTGATGTTTAATAGCTTTTTTTCTTAATCTCTCTTTATTATCCAACATATTCACTTAGCCAACGTTCTGCCAGCCCGTTTATGTTGGATAAGTGAGACTCACATACAGTAGAGTCTCATCCAACATAAACGGGCCGGCAGAATGTATATACGTATGCATGTATTAGAAACCTCCTTGCAGAAAAATACTTTCCTCAGAATCTTCCCTGCTGTATTCTTCTATATAAAATAAGTGGTGAAACTACTAGAGCCTTCCAAACAATTTTGAACAGCTTCCACCATTGCCTATAAAACCTAAAGCAGATAAGTGGTGAAGGGCTCACCCAAGAGCTAAATGATGTAATGGGGCCTGATTTCCAAAGTCAAAGCTCCAGCACATTTTCATTAGCAGGAGTACAACATCCTCTCCACTCACAGCCCTAGAGCCTCCTTTTCCTCATAAGAAGTGTAGCTGTAAACCTCACAGTATCAGGGATGGAAATAACTTTTCCTAGTCCTCATCAGTGATACCCGCTTGTAACTATTGGGGGTGGATTGGTGTTATGTTGGTAGGATGCACTGACTTTCTGCAACTAATTGCATTATGGGGTGTTGGCATAGAGGCTGTTTTAATGGGGGCCTACACTTCAAACATTATCACTACATCACTGAATCTAATGTTCTTTTAAAAAATTAAAGACTCTTCCTGCTCAATAATAATAATAATAAACAACTTTATTCTTGTATCCTGCCTCTATCTCCCCGGGGATTTGGGACGGCTTACATGAAAAAACAACCCAACCACAACACAAATTAACATATAATCCATAAGTTTAAAACACAATATAATAACATAGTTATAATACAACGTAACATGACAATTATTAAAACCAAAACATCAATTGCTACACACAGAGAGTGATTAGTACAAGGACTCTGAGTAAGGTCCATGAATAAGATAGAGACGGGTGGGGAAGAACAAGGAACCGGTCGTGTTAGAACACTAAGACCTATAAAATGGGGGCAATAATAAAGTGCAGCATGAGTTTGTAAACAAGATACATGGCTGGTGCTCTACCAGTAACTGGCTGTCTGTTTTGCTCTTCTAGTCTTTCTTGAGCAGAGGCAAGCATTTTCCATGTTGAAGCGTACACGCCGAGCCAACAAGGGATTACTGGAAGAGATGCGGAGAGGCAACCTAGAGCGAGAGTGCCTAGAGGAAACTTGCATCTATGAGGAGGCCCGCGAAGCCCTTGAGTCTGATGTTAAAACAGTATGTATCATGTAATGTCCCTTATTCCCACAATTAAGTAGATTGAAGGTCCCAGCTACTAATGGCCGTTATCCTGTTAGTGAAGTATGCATGTCGAAGTTGTGCTACACTTATGGGGTGATGTCTTTTGCTAACAGTGATGGAGGTTCAGTTTCACATTACGACTGTTCATTGCACAGCAGTCTCCAGTCACTACCAAATGTGGTGCAATGTTATTGTTATACATGGGGTTGCTTAGCACTGGTGTAGGATTATCTCCACAGATGATTATTGGCATATGTTGGGGGATGCTGGATTGTATCCAAAATGAGTTTTATTTTTAGTTTCCTTGGGTTAGATGGATTTCTTTTAGTTCATTCAGTACTTATCCTGGAGTTACTTGGATCTCGCAATAGCAAAAAAAGTGCCCTTGTACCTCATTGATGGATTTATGACATCAGAAGCAAATGCACTCCTGATTTTGCTTTTCATTTCTTATTGACTCTTGAATCCAGTCTGGATGAGCTGTCTCTTAATTCAAGCAATTTACAAAGCCGGATTGGTACAGTGTCAAAGAATTACAACATCTCAATTCTGATCCTTGTTTTTGTCCATTATTCTAAAGTGAGTGCTTTTGCCTTGCAGGATATCTTCTGGGCACAATACAAAGGTATGTTTGCCTAGGTCCCATCAAATAGCCCAGTGTTTGTACAAGATCTCTGCACAGCATCAATAATAATCTGTCCCAGAAATGGATATCATTAGACCCCAGATCTTGCTGGACTTCAAGTCCCAGCAGCCATTTGTGAGGAATGTTGGGAGTCATAGCTCAACAATATCTGAAGGACTGCATGAGTATTATATCAACCCCCTACCCAAGCCATGGGCCAGTGTCAGCTATAGGTACACTAGAACATCAATCCTATACTTCTAAATGTAAATAAATCCTTTAAATTTAACAAGACATTGCTGAGTGAATCTGTATATGACTGACTTATAGCGTAATAATAGCAACTTATCTTAACCCTCATTTTCACAGTATTAAACTATAGAATCCTTCAACTTGAAAGCCAGTTTCCCTTCCACTTTCAAGTGAATTAACATGGTCAGCAATGCATTGTTATACAACAGTGGTTCCCAACCTTTGGGCCTCCAGGTGTTTTACACTTCAACTCCCAGAAATCCCAGCCAACTTACCAGCTGTTAGGAATTGTGTGAGCTGAAGTCCAAAACGCCTGGAGGCCCAAAGGTTGGGAACCACTGTTCTACAACAAAAGATGGCAAATAGGATTGCCCAGTTTACCCTCCCAACAGAGAACAAAGTATGCATTTGTGTGTGTGTTTGGGCAGGGATCTCTGTTGTTATTTTCATTCTCAAATAAGAGATTGCAACTGGGAATTTCCTCTACTCCATTCTTCCTAGTTGATAAAAAGGATTAGTGTTGCAATAAAGTCCCCAATATTCAGTAGATTAGTGTCCCTGCAACTGCTCTGTGCTCAATTTCAGGAACACCGTACTTTCTCCCATTTGGTAAAGGATGGGGCACGTGAAGCTATGCAGAGTGAGTGTGAACCACACAAACATTTCTGTACTGGAGCCATAGGACAGATGGCAAGAAATAGGCAAGGAGGCAGTCTGTAGAACAGGTGGAGAAAAGATCCTTATCCTCTTAGGATCCACCCATTTTCCCCATCATCATGATAAGAATGGTCATATTGGTTTTGACTTAATAATTTTCTATCTCATTTAGGAATAATTAGAAAGGTCCCTTTGCACTAAGCAGCATGTGGGAACAGAGCCCTCTGTGGAGACATGGCTGTAGACATCTCTGACTGTAGTTCTCCAAGTTGTATAATAGCCTTCCCTTAGAGCAGTGGTCCCCAACCTATGGTCCATGGACCACCATTGGTCTGCAAGAACTAAAATATGGTCCGCGGCATCACTGTTACTACTACGGATAATAACACAGTCCAATTAAAAAAAATGTTTTCTTGGTATCTTTGTTTTCAGGCCTGCTCCTGGGGTTATTTGGGGTGCTGATTCAGAAAATTGCATTGCATAGACCACATCAGCTCTAGATTACTAAATATGGTTTCCTGTGGGTGAGCAGATGGCAGCTACTGGATGGCATACGTTCTGTATCAGAAACTAGAGCTGATGTGGTCTATCCAATACAATTTTCTGAATCAGCACCCCAAATAACCAAACCGAATCCAAAGTTGACCAAAAACTGATTCATAACCCTTTTGGTACTAATGTTGGAGAGTGGTCCCTGGTCAAAGTGGTCTCCAGTCAAGTGGGCCCTGGTCAAAAAAAGGTTGGGAACCACTGCCTTAGAGGCCCACCTGGCACTGATATTGCTCTCATTTCAGTACCAGGTTGGATCCTGGCTGCCCCCCCCCCCCCCCCACACACACACAAGTTTTAGGGTTCCAATGAGGCTTAATTTTTGATTGTTCAGTTTATTGGTTTTGTTATTAACATAATTTGACAAATTAAGTTTTAAAAATTGTTTTAAATTTATTTGAATTGATGGCTCTTGTGGCTTCTTCCAACTCTATAAATGATTGAGATTACTTTGAGATTATTTTATTTACTGTATCACTCCCCCCATCCCGGAATCTGTTAATGTAAATTGAATTGCAAATATTTTAATAAAATATTTTAAATAAAATAATATTCTATTTCATTTGCTAGTTTGCAAATCTCAAATGACGCCCAGAGCCAATTTGGATGAGTGCTTAAAAGGTAAGAAGGTTACAGAGCATCCCATGGGGAATTACAGCAAGAAGGGAATAAGGGAAGAAGTGATGGGAGAACATGAAAGGGTTGGAAGTGCTTTTCTTTTATGAATTCCTTTTGAGTATCATTTTGTGGATAAATATGCTTGATATTTTTCATTGAATTTATATAATCCATTCTAGCAGCTTTGTCAGCTGAAGCAGCAGAAAAATATTTAAAATAAATAATGATTTATGTATGTATGAATGTATTTACCAAAAAGCTTTTGTGCAGGTTGTTTGTTCCATGCATATTTATTACTTTCTGGCTGTTTGAGATGATTGTTGTACTACTTAGAAGACAATGGACCACCCACACTGCAGAATTATAGCAGTTTTACACCAGTTTAACAGCCATGATTCCGTCCTATGGCATCAGAACTCTCTACAGTGGTTCTCAACCTATGGGTACTCAGATGTTTTGGCCTTCAATTCCCAGAAATCCTAACAGCTGGTAAACAGGCTGGGATTTCTGAGAGTTGTAGTCCAAAACACCTGGAGACCCACAGGTTGAGAACCACTGCTCTAATAGAAAATGGCCATTATCTCACAAAAGGACAGGTTGCTCTGTGTCTTCAAGTGGTCTTCTGTGAATACACACAATTGTGATATTAAACTGCTATAATTCTGCAATGAGTATACAGCTACATGCAATATGTGTTTCAGTACAGCCAATTCACACACTCAGCTGCACTTTGTGAATGTAATAATAATAATAATAATAATAATAATAATAATAATAATAATAATAATAATAATAACAATAATAATAATACTGCAGTAGATGTCTGTGTGAACAGGCCCTATATGGGTCCATGTCATAGAAATCACCCTGTTTTTTTATTTTGAATTTTGAAAGGTGACTGTGCCAAAGATATGGGACAGAATTACAGAGGAACTATTTCTGTCACGAAGTCAGGAATTGAATGCCAGTACTGGTCCAGCAAATTTCCTCACAGGCCAACGTAAGTTTGTTTAACTAACAGTTTTCTAACTGTTTTATTGCACCTTTTAGCCCTAGGAATTTCCTTAGGTAGTTTTACAGCTTGAAAAGTATTAATAAGGACATTTAAAGTCAGCATTAAATAAGGCAAGCCTATAGCTAGCTAAACAAAAAAAATTACTGACAACCTTAGGAGAACATTTCCCTAGTGTGATATATGCCACCCTATGCCAACAACAGCCCCTCTACACTCCCACTGGACAGACAGGACAGTATCTATATAAAAGTGTAAATTGACTTGTGATTGAACTGTATAAATCCCAGCTCCTCTTGTTAAGTTGCCTCACCCACAGTTTGAGAATAGTCACTTTTCTGATAGTTTTACGAAGGTGGAGCTTAAGGAAACCCCTCCTGGTTTGGTTCAATAAGTATGCCCACCCCTTTCACCCGGGGAAAGAGAGCCATCTTTAGTTCAGGGTTCTTGCCACCAGGGAATCTTGGAAACGAGATGAGTCTGTAGTTGGTCCCAGCAAGATCCAGGCTTGGACAAGCCATTTCAAGCCAATAACTAACTAACTAATCTGGGAACTCATCCAGCTATACTGGCCTTCAGTGAGGTGCCAGGCTACAACAGGAGGGACCTTCTCTCTCTACCTCTGGCCTGACCACCTTGGGCATTGGGTGCCCCAGAGGCCCCTCTACCAGAGAAAGTGAGCAAGGGAAATTTTCATCTGTTCTTTGTCTCTGGAATAATCCACAAGCAGCAGCTTTAAGAACAACCAGTTACCTTCAGACTTTAAGTATGGATTGCTGTGAGTTTTTCGGGCTGTATGACCATGTTCCAGGTATCTCACAACTTCTGGGGATGCCTGCCACAGATGTGGCAAAATGTCAGGAGAGAAAGCTTCTGGAACATGGTCATACAACCCAAAAGACTCACATCAACCCAATGATTCCAGCCATGAAAGCTTTCGACAATACATTTAAGTATGGACTTTGTTCTGGGGAAATCAAGATAGTGCCTGGGTGGAGATAGGCCCAAGACCAATTAATAAATGGTTATCGTTTCTTGACAGCAATAGTGTGGACATTGATTCTGTGGGGTTCCTTGCTCAAACAGGAAGGCTATCCAGCATCCCCAAGCTGATAGAAAGTTGGGACACGTTAACGCTAAAGACATTTAAAGCAGCTCGGGTGTGACAGCACAGGACCCAAATTGGATATTAGAAATGGCAATACCCACAAACCCCGCAAAACATTTCAGCTGGTCTGGATATACAGTATGGGATTTAAAGATCTGAGTACTTAGTCAAGGAAATCGCAAAGGAAGACTAGAAAGAAACAGCTGTATTAAATTATATTTACACATTGCAGTCCATCAGGAGGCATATAAACAAAAAAAAGGGTTTCACGACAAACTACATATATCCATTCAAGAGTTCTGGCTGCTGAACATGTTACAAAAGGAATCTTCTCAGGAAAGGTTTTGAACTCAAGGAAACTGTCTGTTGGTAAGTTGATGTATTGTTTTCATACATCAGCACCAACTGACCACTGTACAGATTACCTTAAGCAGCCCTTTGAAAATTTAGGGCAAGGATCAGGATTAGCAACTTTCCAGATTAACTTCCATCCCACTCCTACTTTCACAACTGTCTAAATATGTTTTGCATCTTGAGATTTGGAAATCACTCTGCACCACATCTGAAGATATGAGTTTATATCCATTGATATCTTCAGACTTTTGGATATTGCTTCCTCCATGGAATGGAGTTTTCTAACATTGGTGATTGTAAACCTTCTAATAATAATAAACTATATGTTGTATTTTGGAAAAACTCTACAACCCTACCTCAGGGTAATTTCATACAACAATGCTTTTAACTAACAGTGAATCATAGGAAAAAAGAGGGGAAAATATAATTATTGTAAGCAAACAACAATTTTGTTCTCTAACATTTGTCTTCACATTGTTCTTCTTTCTATCAGTGATTTTAGTCATTAAACAGTATTACAAGCCAATCTTTAGATGTCTTACTTATCTATTCCACACAGAGATTTCAATTCTTTTGATAACAGTGGGTTGATTTATCTTTAAGAAACAGCTCAATTTATCCGATTCCTTCTGATTCCTCTTCTTCCAGAATATATTTGAGATTATTGCATAATTTTTCACTTGTTGCAGTATTGTAATCCAGAGCCTTCTGTTATTGAAAAGCAAAGCAAGTCCTTCCAATTTCTCACATTTCTTATATGGTGTTTGTCTTCTTTAGCTTTTCTGTCAATTAGAAATTGTATTTTTTCCTAGAATGTCTTTCTTCATATTAATCTGTGTTTCTTGATATGTTCATTTAGTTTCTCAATATTTCTGTAGAATCTTAACTCTGAAACATTTATTGATAAAATAGACAATCACATCTCTTGGTACTTACTTAGGCGATCCCTTGTTGTCTGAGTATGATGGCCTTGCAAGTGCAATGTCTTGGCAGTGGATACATAGGTGACTATAAAGCCCTATTCTTGACCCGCATGTTCTTCCACAGTGAGGACATCAGTTTCCAGGTGGAAGGCGGTCCCGGTCAGGGTTGGCTAGACATGCCTTCCTCTTGACACATTTCTCCCTCTCACCCTCCATTCGTGCCTCTTCAAATTCCACAGCACTGTTGGTCACAGCTAACCTCCAGTTAGAGCACTCAAGGGCCATGCTTCCCAGTTCTCAGTGTCTATGCTATAGTTTTTAAACATTTGAAATTGTTTGAAACATTTATCGATCAAATAGACAATCACATCTCTTGGGACTTCCTTACAATTCACTCTCTATTTGTAGTCCTGAAAACTCTGTCAGCCTGTTTCTCAAATTCATTCTCCTTCATTGCCAAATAATCCACCAAATCCTTCATCATCACTCTCCTTGCATCCTCTTGTGATTCTTCCCTGTCAAGAATACCTGATCTTTTCTCTGGCTTATCAGCTTGTTCAACTGTAAACTTCACCTCTGCTTTCACTTGAGTCCATGATTATTTGACCTCTCATAATCCAGTTTTCAGTTCATCCTTCGTAGTATCCAGAGACAGTAGCCAGGCACCTTGGTCTGATTTCAGTTCTCTCTCCATCCCTTGAAGATCCTCCAAAATTGTTTGTGAAAAGCTTGGTGCTTTAATTTCTATAGATCTTCTTCTGTCTTGAACTACCTTTGCTGTTGTTGTCATTGTTGTCGATGTTCTCTCCATCATGCCAGAAAATATTTCTTGGTATTTCCTTTATATTCTTATATAGCTATTCATCCACTTCCATCAATCATGTTTAGTCCACAGTAAGTCACTAATTTTTGTTCTTCTGCAGATGTTCATTTGTTTTGACTTCTCACAGGAGCACAGTTTCTTGATCAAGGTCAGCCAACCCCGCAACTCCCAGCTTCATAGAAGGAAATGTCCACCAGCTATCACTGCCAAATGTTTAACAAGTAAAAGTACAATCACTAGATTTCAGTCCTTAGTCTTTTTACCTCTTAAATAAATCGTAAAATTTTTATATTATGCTTACTCCATATAGTCCGGTATTTAATGTTCACTGTCCCAAATATTGCAAATAGCTGGCAAAAAATAAAACAAAAATAAAACAGGCTCTTAAAAAGAGTACTGTACAAAAGTAAAACCAGAATTTCCAAAAATCCCCCTCATCCAGCTTGCAGACCTCTTCAGTTGTTTACATTCTCCACAAGACTAAGCTTTTAATCACATAAAAAAAAGGAATACATCAAACTGAAACCATAACCCCATGGAAGAAGAAAACAGGCAGAATGCTTCCACGGACAGAAGTTTTTACAGCTCCTTGGCAGCATTTTCTACTTACGAAGATTCTCTCTGGTGTCTCTTTCAAAGGAGACACTTGACAACATTTTTTACAGCTTCCGAGACAAGGCGATTGGCCATTTCTCAGGTCTCCCGTGGGAGTTCCCAAGAAACATTTCTTAACAAGAAATAACAGCAAATACATTATAAACAGCAAACAAATGTAGGCATAGGATGTAACTAGAAAAACAGCAGATCATCTCTTTCAATTTCTCCACTAAAAATCAAACATGATAAAACAATAGATCCCACACTCTTTCTGCTCTTTAAATTGTGTAAATTTGCCAATAACTTAGAATTGTGAATGTAAAAGAAAGGGCCTTAGGTGAGATGGTGTATGAACTAGTTTGTGTTCCTATTGTGTCCAAATAGTTAATGAAATTCATAGAACTTGAAGTCCTTGAGTTGTTTTCTTATAGGTTGAGAGTAGACTTAGGACCGCGTTACATGGCCAGTGGTGCCACTCCTCTTAAGGGAGAGGCGTGGGGCCCTCATCTTGCCTCACTTCGCTGGCCGGCACGACGTTCACATGGAGGGAAGCAAGGAGTGTGCATAGTGTGCGTGGATTCCCCCCATGGAGTTGGCATGAATTTATGAAGCTGCAATACCATTATGTCCAAAGTTCATGTCTTGAAATACTCCAGAAAGATAAGACACCTCTACCCTGCCAAAGATCTTTGGTCAATATAGAGACAAGAGTGCTAAAGGGGTCTTGAACAGTATGCACAACTATAAGGGGATATGAGGTGGAGTGAGGATCCTCAACATAGCATGTTCATATCATGCAGGGCAAGGAGGGATATAATAGGCAAGACTAGCACATTACAGGAAAAGAATAATAAGACAACAAATTGACCATTTTCTGCAATATACAGGGTTTCCTGGCAGATGATGTTCCTTCAAAGACTAGTGAGTGTAAAATCACTTTCCCAAAGACAGAAAGTTAAAAAATTACTGAGCTGTAGGGTAAGAGTTAATGCAGTTTGTCCACCCAATCAACTGGATCACATAGTGAAAACCTGAAATGTGTGTGTAAATACATGTACAATCCATTTTCCTTGCACATATATGTATGGCAGGGGTCCCCAAACTAAGGCCCGGGGGCCGGATGTGGCCCTCCAAGGTCATTGACCTGGCCCCCGCCCTCAGTTTTAAACTTAGGGTCGCCCAAAGTCCAAAATGACTTGAAGACACAACAACAACAATCCTACTTAGCTTGACTATCTCATTGGCCAGAAGCAGGCCCACACTTCCCATTGAAATCCTGATTTTAGACAGTATGTTGGTTAAAATTGTTTTTATTTTTAAATATTGTATTGTTCTTTAATTTACTAATACTGTGCAATCCGAATAATATAATATATTGTGTATACATATAATATTGATAATAATCTTATAATATAATACAATATAATATAATATTTATTTATTCATTTATTACAGTAATAATAATAATAATAATAATAATAATAATAATAATAATAATAATAATAATAAAACTTTATTTATACCCCGCCACCATCTCCCCGTGGGGACTCGGGGCGGCTTACATGGGGCAGAGGCCCAAACAACACAAGGACAAAATATAAGGAGTATTTCTACCCCTCCATTCTCATCCAATAGGGGACTCAGGGTGGCTAATAATAATAATAATACAATATAATAATATTGTGTAATATAATAATATTAATTGCATATTATATATTAAATGTAATATTACTAATAATATTACAGTACAGTGGTATAGTACAATATAGTAATATATAATGCTAATATTGTGCTATGCTAAATAATATAATATATTGTATGTACATACAACTTGTAAGCCGCTCTTAGTCCCCTTCGGGGTGAGAGAGGGTGGGGTATCAATGTAGTAAATAAATAAATGAATAAATAAATAATTGTTGTTGGGGTTTTTTTTCACTGCAAATAAGACACGTGCAGTGTGCATAGGAATTTGTTTGTATATATTTTTTCAAATGATAATTCGGCCCCTCAACAGTCTGAGGGGCCGTGAACCGGCCCTCCACTTAAAAAGTTTGGGGACCCCTGATGTATGGTTTGTATATGCTGAGAAACCATGGAAGTACAGCATTTCAACAAGTATGCAGAGTGAATTATGGACACAGGATTGATATATCTGCTAATATATGCTTGTGCAAGCAATATATGGCATGATTTTGATTTGATAATGTAGTTTTTAATTGCTTTTTGCACTTCACAACCTGAAAAGGCAGGACAGAAATATAATGAACAAGCCCATATATACACTCTCCCCCATTTCCTTTCAATGGATATACTATCCATGTTAAAAAAAAAGAATCAGGTGCAGCATGGATCTTGAAGGCAAGAGATCCACAGCTCTCATAAATCCAATTGTAAGGGACTTCTGCTTCCCTATCTTCTGGTCCCTTTTATTGTTGCATGCTTTATTCTTTCAGGTTCAATGTGACAAGCCATCCACATGCTGACCTTACTGAAAACTACTGTAGGAACCCAAACGACAACGCACAGGGCCCTTGGTGCTACACACGCGACCCAGTGATGCGAAAAGAAGAGTGTGCAGTCCCCGTCTGTGGTGAGACTCTCGACTGGAACTTCGTATTTCCTTTGATTTGGCATCGACCTTAATTTATAGGTGTATACACAGTTTCTCTTTGACAGCCAAAGTAGATATGATGAAGGAAAAATAACTCTTTATAATTATTGTAATGGTATATCAGGCTAAATCTTATTACTCAAGACTGATTTCAGACTGCAACAAGGATGGACTTTAGTTCATGTTAAATCCAAAACTGGAAGGCCAAATTGCATGGAGGATGATTTTGAGATGCATGTACATGAAGGTTTTGGAGGTGTAATTATTAGGAATTAATAAGTAAGCAGCACTGTCTGGAAATAATATAACCCAGCCCTTCAATAAATAGTCTGTTTTGTTATAGTTTTGGCTCCAAGTATATATGATGGCCAGGTCTTAGAAAAAATGTTTTGGATTGCAGACTCCCAGCAACACTAAAATATTTCTCCAAAACCAAAATGTTACATCCAGTGGCCATGCTGGCTGTAGAAGTCTAAGTGTTGCAATCTGAAATGTAATTTATCCAAGGTGACTGTAGCAGAAAAAATAGTGCTACATCATGCTGCTTTTTCTTGAATAACCCGCAGCCCTTTCCTAATTATGATGACCATCTCGCTCCTTATTTTCAGGTGAGAACCAGACTACTGTTCCGTTTTCTCCAAGAACCAGTCTACAGCAGAGAAAACAGGCTCAGCAACCATGTGTTCCTGACAAGGGGCTGCTGTATACTGGGACACTCTCAGTCACCCGCTCGGGGGCCCAGTGCTTGCCGTGGGCCTCAGAAAAAACAAGGCATCTTATCCAGAGAAGAGACTTCCTGCTCTCCGTAAATCTGGTGGAGAATTTTTGTCGCAATCCAGATGGTGATGACGAAGGTGTCTGGTGCTATGTAGAGAATCCCAATGTGACCCATGAATATTGTGACTTGGATTATTGTGGTAAGGAGCATCCTGTGAGAGACAAGGCTGTATTTTGTGCCATAAAAAAAGAATGATGGATGAGTCTGGAAGATGAGGTTGGAGAATGAGGAGAGTTAGGGATAGCATTCAAGTCACATATGCATGATGGAAGCATTATGAAGATAAGTTTGATTTTTTGTTCTTCACCCCTTAAACTAGAGGCAGAGAAATAATACCATAGTTTAGATCAGAGGTCCCCAAACTTTTTAAACAGGAGGCCGGTTCACGATCCTTCGAACCGTTGGAGGGCCGGACTATAGTTGGCCACCAAGCAATAATAATTAACAACAACAACAATAAAGAGGGTTGGAAGAGACCCTTTGGGCCATTGAGTCCAATCCCCTTCTGCCTTTGTGCACCAAAAGCACAAGCAAAGCACCCCTGACAGATGGCCACCCAGCCTCAATGTTAATAATAATAATAATAATAATAATAATAATAATAATAATAATAATAATAATAATGAGGGTTGGAAGAGACCCCTTGGGCCATTTAATCCAACTCCTTCTGCCTTTGTGCACCAAAAGCACAAGCAAAGCATCCCTGACAGATGGCCACCCAGTCTCAATGTTTAATAATAAAATAATAATGGTTGTAAGAGAAGAAGTGACCCCTTGGGTCATTTAGCCCAACCCCCTTTTGCCCTTGTGCTGTGGGGGCCGGATAAATAGCTTCGATGGGCTGCATCTGGCCCCCGGGCCTTAGTTTGGGGACCCCTGGTCTAGATAATCCATGTAAGATATCTAGTATGAGGAGAGTTAGGTGATTAATGTTAGGAAATATTAAAAATTAACTAGATATTTTAAATTACAAAAATGTGAGTCAAGCACTGAAAGGGTTAAACAAGCTAGCGTCCTGAGGAGAGTGAGTAGGCCGAAGCCTGTTGGAGTTAATGGGCAGAGGCTGGTGTCATCCTGAGGAGTATGAGAAGGCCTCTGTGTGAGAAGGCCTGCCTGGTGTGAGAAGCTTCGGTAAGAAAAGCCCCAGGTTGAAGGCCTTGTGTATGAAACTCCAGTGTGAAGGTTGCTGTGTGTAAGGCTATTGTGTGAAGCTCCTGTGTAAGTTTGGTGTGAGAGGAGGCTCTGTGAGAGCGAAGCTGTTTATCTGCATGAGAAAGAAGCCCAGCGTGGAAGCAAAGAAGGGAAGTATAAAGAACTTTATTTGTGTTATGGAAACCTTGTTTTTGTAAATAATGCAACCATATTATTTTGTTAGAAAGAAAAGCCTCCTAAGGAAGAGATAACATTGGTCTCTGTGTTGTTCTTTTGATCACTTTTTGGCTACTGGTGCTGGGTCACGCTGCTTCTAATAAGTTACTCTGTTTATGGGAAGGGTCTTTTGTTAATAAGCCCACTTGCCCAACAATGATTAGTGTAGTCTTGTGGACATCTAAACAGAAATAACTCCATGCTAAGTTAAGAAGAACTTATTTCCAGGTAAAATATGTCAAGAATTGCATCCTGATTATTTTGCAAAACAAATGTATTCTTATTGTCCTCTTCTCTGTCTCCACATCCCCTCTTCTGTTTCAGAAACTGTTTTGAAGTATGTTGATGATGTGGACGAAGATCAAAGAGCAGGCCGGACCTCTACTGTAGAACATCAAATCTTATTCAACCCCAGTACATTTGGTGATGGTGAAGCAGGTGAGGAACTGAGTCAAGGTGGTAGTAGTAGTAGTAGTAGTAGTAGTAGTAGTAGTAGTGTGCCTTAAAATAATTTCAGACTTATGGTGACCCTAAGATGAATCTATCATGAGTTTTTCTTGGCAAGAGTTGTTTAAAATAACAAGAGCTAATACTAAAGCTGTGGCTTTTTCTTAAAATGAATAGCTGAATAATTGAAAACCTGTGGGGGAGACTTGGTAGCTGATTGCACTAGTTATTATCCAAGCTAGGATTGTCAGCCGAGTGGGCAATTGACCCCTGGTCTCCAGTCCTAGTCTCCAGTCCACTCAAACCACTACACTATGCAGGCTCTCTCAAATCCTGTACTGCAATTCAAATCCCAGTCTTCCGCATTTCCATTAAGATGAGAGACTTGGAACAGTACCAGATTATGCAGCTCCTGATGAAAAAATTAATAGTGGTATGATAATGTTCCCATCATTTTAATCGCCATTTTAAAATTCACACAAGACAGCAGAAACAACATGGAAACATCTCAGTAAATATATTTTCTTAGCATAACATACAGGCTTCCTTTGTAATAGATCCCTGTTTGTGAACCGGATTCTCATGGATAACTGTGGGATTGTGTTTTCAGATTGTGGTGTCCGTCCCTTGTTTGAGAAAAAGAAAATTTCTGATAACAGTGAGCAGGAGTTGTTGGATTCCTATCAGGGAGGCCGAGTTGTGAAAGGTTCAGACGCTGACCTAGGCAGTGCTCCATGGTAAGTTTCATCACAGCTTTGACTCATTCATGTCTGTTGTTGATTGGGGGTATTTAGGTCAGGACCACCCTATTGACACACCTCTCTGGAAGCCCTCTCCCTGCATCTGTAAAAGGGAGTTCTCTCCATGGGCGATAATGTCAGAGCTTCAGATAAATATTCTGGAAGTTCTGGGTTACAGAGTTTTGTTCCTTTGTCTTCCCTAAGGAAGCATGAAACGTATTCACACGATACATTCATATCCATACTAGTCCACTTTAACTCCCATGGCAACATCCTATGGAACCCTGGAATTTGTAGTTTAGAGAGGGATATTTAAAATTCTCAGCAGGAGAGCTCTTGGTCCTCACTAAACTACAAACCCCAGGATTTCATAGGATGTAATCCTAAGTGCTAAAGTGGGATCATAGTGCTAGAATTGAGTGATGTCAAAGGACTCCTGGTCTCTGATCAAAGTATCACCAACCTGATTACATCAGAGAGCATATCTTTGTCCACTGACAACACCCAGTCTGCTTAAGACACTGGGTGTAGGAAATTGTTACTCCGACTTGTTTTAATTCAGTTGTTATAATTTAGGGACTGCACACGTAGCACTAAACAGACCTTGGTATGTTGATTTCATAACCAGAACTTCTTTTAGAATTTACTTTTATTTATTTATTTTCCAGTTTATATCCTTCCTTCCCCCCATGATGTCTTTCAATACAATTGTTGTTATTGTGTGCCTTCAAGTTATTTCCAATTTATGGCCACCTAATAATACATGTAAAATGACTGAAAGCATTTTAAAAACAGAAAAAAAGGTATAGTTAGCAGCAAAAGAAAAAAAAAGCAGTATCCATCCATGGTCAGTAGCCAAAAACCTCCCAAATTACCTTTGCTTTCAAGTAGAAAAAAACAGAAATAGGAAAGCCAAACTAGGCACTCTTGGTAGGCAATTCCTGAGCTTGGAAATGGTCATTGAGAAGCCATCTCTTTTTTCCTCAACAAATGTGTCTGAGATGCTTGCATGCCTCTGTCTCATTCTACTTTTATGTACATTAAGCAATCACACAAACTAGTCTGCCATGGCTAAGGAGAGTTGGGAGCCATTTAAAGATGTTACATGTTGTGCCCTGCTTTATCTCATGGGTTTGTGATCTCTGTACCAAGCTGCTGACCTCCAGGGTTTTCCCCCCGACCTTCTTCTAGGCAAGTCATGCTATTCAAGAAGAGCCCACAGGAGTTGGTGTGTGGTGCCAGCCTTATAAGTAATCGCTGGGTCCTCACAGCTGCCCATTGTATCTTCTATCCACCCTGGGATAAGAATTTCACTACAGATGACCTCCTTGTACGGATTGGCAAACACAATCGAAAGAAGTAAGAGCAAAAAGGGAAAATTATAAAGCAATCAAATTCAAGGAAAGCATCTAGGATAAATCATTATGCATGCTTAGAAAGAAATTCCATGATTACTGAGACATGGCAGGAGTTTCTGCCAAACCAATCTTATTTAGGTTTTTTGAGACTAAAGGTTGCTTTTGGTGCTCCAAATACTAAAACAAGAACCAATGGTTTCAAATTACAAGAGAAGAGATTCCACGTAAATATTGGTAAGACACTGTTAAGAGTTGATCATTTGTGGAATAGATGGCCATATAAGGTGGAGGGCATGCCTTCCTTGAAGATCTTTACACAGAGGTTGGAAGGCAATCTCTCAAGAGGGTTTTAGTTGTATGTTCCCACATGGCAAATGGTTGGACTTAATGGCCCTTGTAGTCCTATCCAGCTATATGATTTTATGATTCTTGTATTAACTGTGTTAACAAGGTTTTAACTTTGCCATGTTAGTTCCCTGAAAAAAAGTCAGATAACTTGGTGAAGACTGACAGAAACGGAATCTAGAAACACAAAACTGTGTCTGTAGACATGAAAGAAAACCTTTCTGAAACCAAAATGCTGTGCATTCTTACTAAATTCAAAAGATATTCCTCTGATTTATTGTTATATATTTTCTACTTTTCTGAGGCAAAATATTCAAGGCCAATCACTAACTGGCATCCACTTTTTATGAATGAAACTTACTGAGATATTAATGAAAGTTTTGTAAGGTCTGTTTCAAATATACAGGATGTCTTCTACTATTTTGAGTTGTACACATGGGAAATTTGACAACTCACAAAACAGAAAGGAAAGCTAGTGAAACTAAAAAAAGTGACATGTCCATAAACCTGAATATAAGACCAAAGTGGCAACTTTTACAACAGTATGCCCTTTTAAGGTGGGTTTGGGTCACTGTTTAACTGGAGTTTAGTGTGCTTGATATTAAAAAAAGGCCTTGTCTTGATATAAAATTTAAATATTGCTATATCCCTTCCTTCTCTGGAAATCATTCAGATATGAAATAAAAATGGAAAAAATTGTCTTGCTGGATAAAATCATCATACATCCCAAATACAACTGGAAGGAGAATCTGGACAGGGACATCGCATTGTTACGTCTGAAGAAACCAGTTGCTTTCAGTGACTTCATACTACCAGTGTGTTTGCCCACCAAGGAGATTGTTCAAAGGTGATAAGAGAGTTAATTTATTTATCTTTTCAATAATGTGCCCTGTTCAGTAAGTGGCTTGTAAGTTTTGTGGGAGGGATAGTGTTGATACTGCTGCAAGCAGGATCTATGCTACAAGGTTTCCAGACTTCCAACTTCCTAAATGCTGCTCCTAATAAAAGACTAATAAAGACTAGTTGCAACTTTGGAAAAGGACAGAATTCCCTTTTAGCCTTCTAATTTCAGTAACATTATTTCAATAACATAAAGTTAGAGCTCTTTAGCTGATTCCTAACTAGAAAAAAAGTCAAAAACAATGGGAAGAAACACAATGCAACCTCTTAGAAGAATTAGTCACCTCAATGAACTAAGAACCCGATGACAATCACAATTTTGTGAATAAGTCCAATTTAGTCTGCTGAAATTATTTCTTAGAATCCAACAAAGCTTGCCCAACATACTGAAACATTTCTACAAAGCACCACATGTTAATATTAAACTTCACATTAATGTAAAATATCAATGATATTTAATATTAGAGATTGAACATTTCTATTTAGACCGTTTATAAGTGATGACGTGCCTAAATAAAAGGTCTCTGCCTACTGGCAGAAGGATGAGGGGTCAGCCCACTCATCCAGGATAAAACTTTGGATGCTGTCATTAGCCAGCCTCATACTCAGCAACTGAATTTTGAATCCAGGGGACTTGATAACCGAACGCTCTTCAGACTACTTGAAATCAGGCACAGTTTTAAGGCACTGAACATCATGTTAAACCTTTTCTCATGTAGTAGCATGACGGTCACCTCACTGTCTCCCCTTTACATGTCTAATGACCCCTTTAGATTTTCCTTTAGCACACACGATCTCTCTTACTGGGGAATTTCTCCTCCAACAGGAAGAAT
Organism: Anolis carolinensis; assembly: GCF_035594765.1. NCBI lineage: Eukaryota > Metazoa > Chordata > Lepidosauria > Squamata > Anolidae > Anolis > Anolis carolinensis. Next base: position 303,152,832 of record NC_085841.1, read on the forward strand.
GCAAAGCAAATAGCTTGCACACGCAAATATTCAAGCATGCCACCATATAGAACTCGTCAGCCCTAAATCAGTTTTTAAAAACCCAAATAGCCTTGCAAATGTGGCCTTCTGAGTTGAAAATGCTTTTGTTGGAGCTGGACTTACTTCCACATTAAGGCTGAAATTCTGCTGATTGGTGCACAGTCACCATAACTGAAAGTTATGTAATGACAAGTTGACAACCACAAGTCAGAGTCCACTTGAAGGCCCATTCTGAACTAAGTCAGGGTGACTCTCTGCTAACTGGCACTCAAGGGGATTGGTAGATGTCAAGTACAGTAGAGTCTCACTTATCCAACACTCATTTATCCAACGTTCTGGATTATCCAACGCTTTTTTGTAGTCAATGTTTTCAATACATCATGATATTTAGGTGCCAAGTTCGTAAATACAGTAATTTCTACATAGAATTACTGTGTATTGAACTACTTTTTCTGTCAAATTTGTGGCATAACATGATGTTTTGGTGCTTAATTTGTAAAAGCATAACCTAATTTGATATTTAATAGGCTTTTCCTTAATCCCTCCTTATTATCCAACATATTCGCTTATCCAACGTTCTGCCAGCCCGTTTATGTTGGATAAGTGAGACTCTACTGTAGATGTAGTTTCTGGTCACTTGAGAGTTACTATTAAAAATAAGCCTAATAGAGTACCCCATACAATACCATAAATTATTGACTAGATAATATTGACATACAGTAATTAAAAGAAAATTAAGACAAATAGGACAATTTAACTTAATGTAACAGTTTCACTGTATTATAAAAACAGCTTTATGGATACAGTATGGAGTTTTAACTTTTTTGCTGGTTGCTTGCGATGTCTAGTTAACAGAGAATCTACTGTATTTGCTATTTCCCACAGCTAGCTCTCTATATTGTGGCACCTACTTTGTCTTCTTTCTTCCTCTAAAAAATGATTGCCAACCCATTTTCTAACAAGGCCTCTCTACCAATTCCTCCGATTATATTTTCTACCAGATAATTCAAAATGTAGAGGAGACACCATTGGAAGGGGGAGGTGTCATGAGAATGTCGTGAAAATTTGAATATACATATTAGATCAATTTAATTGGTTTATTAAAAAGGAAAGTTAGATGTTTTTCCTGCCCGTGTTGAGCATTGTTCTGCATTCTTCTGTCTGGTTTTTATGGAAAGTTGTTGTTCTGCAGCCTGTTGCTAACTGGATATAAAGGGCGTGTGACTGGCTGGGGAAACCTATTTGAGACGTGGACTAGTAATCCATCAGTTTTGCCCAATGTACTACAACAAGTGAATTTGCCTATTGTGGATCGGGAAACCTGTAAGGCCTCTACCAAGATCAAAGTCACAGACAACATGTTCTGTGCAGGTAAGTTTATGCCTTTCCTTGATGTTCAATGCTTTCTTCAAAAACATGAAAAAGTTGAAAGTGGTTGGACTACTGAACACACTGCCATTTCAAGAAAGTATGTCAAACCACATACTGCAAAGAAGATAATAAACCAGTCTGATTTAGATACTGAGTAATCAGTTTCTTCAGCCTCTGAGGGAGGAAGGAGTGACCTCTTTTTAAAAATATTTAGCGGACTACCTCCTCCATGACTACGTTAGCGAAAGGAAAAGTTACTACAGAATGGGCCAAATCAGAAAGTCATGGGAGGCAAAATGGAAAGGCTTAATTTACAGAATAAAGGGGAAAGATAAATATAAGGAATTAAATAAGATTATCCTCATGATGAACATTTGTAAACTGTTCCCCGGGAGGGAAGGGAGGGAGAACAATGTAAACACGTGTTACCAATGGAAAATGTTTTGAATGTTTGTATAATTTTGTGTAGTACTATTTACAAGAATTTTGAAAATAATAAAAAACATTTCCCATTCCCCCCCCCCCCCCCCCAAAAAAAAAGAGTGACCTCATTTGAGCAACTCTTATAGCTGGAACCGTTTCTGATGTTTGCACCTTCAGATACATCTGTAAATGAATCAGTAGTTCAGAGTCCTTTCAATGGACAGAAGAAAGGGAGGCTTTGCAGAGCTCAGATATTTTTTTCTGCCTGTGGTATCTGACAACAGGATGTCCATTCTATTTCATGACCAAAAACGTAGCTTTAACAAAACAAACTCTTTAACTTCAACACTGGCAGTTGGATAATATCCATCATCACATTGCTTATTATTACTTCCCTTTCCCCAGCATTTGCCACCTGAGGTGGCTGCCTCATGCTTAGACTGACAGAACTGTTTTGTACATGGAGTCAGAGAGAAGGTGGCTTCTTAAATAAGAAGCAGGTTCTAATTCAAAGAACAGTCCCATCTACAGGTCCCAGTTTGCAGACACTTTAAATTTTGTGTCAGCAAACATATAAAATCATACTGATGCCAAACGCCAATAGAAATTAGGGATCTATTATGCTTCCTGGACTGAGAGACTTAGCAAAGATCATGTAACAAAAACAAAGATGTGTACATCAAACCAGGTCAACTGTATGAAACACATGTAAGGTTTTTTGGGGGGGCAGGTAGGATGATTTTGCTCTTTTTTGGATGTGAGAGGATAAGCACATGATTCTTAAATTAAAATTGTTGGTATCAGATTATTCAAAGCTGCAAAAGGAATCAAGAAAGGAAAACACAAGGAAAAAGGTGAATCCACTTTTAGTCAGCAACTGCTGGTAACCCCTTTGCTCTTTTTAGGGTACAGTCCTGAAGATTCAAAGAGGGGAGATGCATGTGAAGGTGACAGTGGGGGTCCTTTTGTCATGAAGGTAGGTGCAATGGCTAGAGCAGTCTAATATACAGAAACAGTCTTAAAGAGTGCCGATAACATACTGTGCATTGCCAATTCTGTACTGAGCTAGAGCCTGGACCAGATGACATTCAGCTATTGTCATTACTTCCTTTAGGACTTTTTGAGATCAATACTGGCTCAACAAGAAGCTTCACACTTCTTACGTAGACATTTATTGTACACTAGACTCTTATTCAGGGAATAATCAAGCTTGCAAAACCGTTGGTTTTATGTTAATAACTTAAGAACTACCTGCCTTTAGATTCAGTAGAGACTTTTAATAAATGCATTCACCAGCACCGATCATCGCTTTGTTCCCTTGCTTTAAAAAAACGACGGTGTTAATATAAATTTTGTAATGTTTCATGCAAATTAAGGATATCTGTTTTGCATAATTCAAACTTCTGGTGAAATAATTATAGGACAGGAAACCCAGGAAGCCCTCCTTCCTGTGTTCTGGTTTTATTCATTGATTCTTTTAAGGATTCTTTTAAGAAACTCATAGTCTCAGCACATGTAATTCTGTAGGCCAGTGGTCCTCAACCTTCCTAATGCCAGGACCCCTTAATACAGTTCCTCGTGTTGTAGTGACCCCCAACCATAAAATTATTTTCATTGCTACTTCATAACTGTAATTTTGCTACTGCTACGAATTGTAATGTAAATATCTGATATGCAAGATGTATTTTCATTCACTGGACCAAATTTGGCACAAATACCCGATACACCCAAATTAGAATACTGGTGGGTTGGGGAGGATTGATTGTCATTTGGGAGTTGTAACCTATAATCAAGGAACATTCTGAACTCCACCAACGATGGAATTGAACCAAACTTGGCACACAGAACTCCTATGACCAACAGAAAATACTGGAAGGATTTGGTGGGCATTGATCTTGAGTTTTGGAATTGTAGTTCACATACATCCAGAGAGTACTGTGGATCAAACAATGATGGATCTGGACCAAACTTGGCACAAATACTCAATATGTGTTGTCGAAGGCTTTCATGGCCAGAATCACAGGGTTGTTGTGTTTTCCAGGCTATATGGTCATGTTCCAGAAGTATTCTCTCCTGACGTTTTGCCCACATCTAAGGCAGGCATCCTCAGAGGTTGTGAGGTATATGCCAAAACACTGGTGGAGTTTGGGGAAAATAGACCATGACATTCGGGAGTAGTAGTACTGGTCTTTATAGTTCACCTACAATCTAAGAGCCCCTTGAACCCCACCAATGATAGAATTGGGCCAAACAGGTGGAGATACCTTCACCATTCTCTGCCAAAGGGGTTCCTAAAACCATCAGAAATATGTTTTCTGATGGTCTTTGGCGACCCCCCCCCCCCCACATCCCCCACACTGTAGGCAATATCACCCTCTGGATTTATTACAGCCCTATTACTATTTATCCCATGAATGTTTTTATATATATATTGCCATATGTTGACTTTCTTCTTGGTATTCCTCTATCTTCCCCATCTCTCTACCCTTTCAGCATCCAACACTTGAGCGATGGTATCAGGTTGGTATAGTCTCCTGGGGAGAAGGCTGCGATCGTGATGGCAAATATGGATTTTACACCCATGTATTCCGCTTGAGGAAATGGTTGCAAAAGACTACGGAGAGGCATGGGCTTTAAAAGGATTTTAACTTCAGCACTTGCACCCTTGTTTATAGATATTGTACTGATTAACCATTACACTAACCAAAGACCTATAAAAGGAAATGGTAACTAAGCACAAACTCCAATAAAATTGTGGACCAAGTACTTATTCTCCTCTCTGGTATTAACTGCAAAATATAAACTTTGCTCATAGTAGCATAAACATTTCTGAGGTTGCCAAGTAAGAAAGTTAATAGATGTAAAGGTCAATTCTGAGTAGACACAAAACCACTGAATCCAGTGGATTATCATGGATACATAGGATTACAGCCTCATTATAGGAAGCTGCAAATTACATGCCTTTATTTATTTGATGACTAATGCTGAAGGAGGCCCACAAATGACCTATTAATCAAAACTAAAGCCATACAGGGATGGGGAAAAGGTTTTTTGACAAAGCATCAAGTTTGCCACAAACCTTTAAGCTTAATTGTTTCCTTTAAATCACTTAGGAAAGGTTAGGTGAGATTATCCTACTTAGAATGTATCTGTTTAAAGACATTGAGCAGGCAACAGGTATATCACTACTGAATCAAGGGTTATAGCATCCTACTTTCTTATGGCATAAGGATAATGGAGAAATGTCAGCATGAAAAATATTTCTCATTAAATTTGACATGATTACCACTTTTCAGCATTTACAATAGTAAACCAAGGACTAGTATGCATATACTTTGTGAGCTGGTGGCAAGAAAAACCCTTTCAGCTTAGTTAGCGCCCATGTTGCACTCCTAAAATATAGACGTGGCAGTCATGGCAGTCACTTCCCAGGCCAGTAATGTGATGCAGATCTGTGGGGGTAAATAGCTAAGCAATTAGTGCTTCTGCCCATCACTATATGAGATGTTTGGAGCAGAATAAGCATGCCCTCTGGGCCCAAGCTTAATTATCATGGTTCACATTTGCACTTACTGTATTTTGAAAGGCAACTGGTTCTGATCTTCATTCAACACAGGAGGGGGAAAAGCAGGCTGAGCAGTACAGGCCAGGCAATTCTATCAATTTTGCATTCAATGACAGAAGTACATCCAACAGACAACAGATAAGTTGTGGCAATATTTAAAATATTGGCTGAATAAAACTATGCCCCTTTAAAATCACAGTAGCATTTTTGCAAGCAAAATATCCCACATCATCCATGAGCCTCTTCTTTGGCACCAAACATTCTTCCACTGAGTGAGTGAAGCTATAGAAGACACACAAGAGAAACCAGTCAAATTCTAAGACTGTTGAATAAGTTATGTTGTCATCTGCATATTGCACATACTCTGTACTTGTACAGATAAATCTCTGGCTCCCCAGCCACTGGCAAAGGAAATTGTTTCTTCTGGAATACCTTTCCCAGCTACAGGCATCATGATTCAGGAACTACAAAGAAATTTAGTAGTAAAATGTAACATTTATTCAAATGTATGGTAGAAACATTTCCATTGGCTCTAGGTTAAGCTAAAAGTGGCTTAAATAGGGCATTTCTGATACCAATACTGAATTTGCAAATATTTATCAAAACTAAAGCCACACATCAGGCTGAGGGTTGGGGAAAGTTTGCGTTTTTAGACAAAGCATCAAGTTTGTCACAAAGGCTTCACTGCATTTCCAAATCTCAGTCAAGCCACACATTTGTAAATGGTCATTCTGACTGCCCTTACATTACAGCTCAGTGCGTTATACCAGTGTAGTGATTATGCAGCTGTTAACAGCAGTGATTTCAAAACATCTAAAGAAGGACAAGACAAAAGTACTATCCTAGAAGATGCGACAGAAATTCTATATACTGCAGCAGCTTTGGGAAACAGGCCATTAGAGGCACACAAATGCATAGCCCATATGCAAAAACAAACAAACAAAAAACCAATATTGTCACTCAGGAAATTCCCCATAATCACCTGGACAGGTGACTTTCAACTGTGGCAATATTTGATCCACTTCAGTGCACAAACATTTTGGAAGCAAAATCCCACAGGAACATTCTCAGTCACCAGCAGCAATCACTGGTCATACTTTTAGTACAAACTTCTTAGCAGCTTTTGGGCTGCCAACAGAACAGACAGGTGCACAAACAAAATCAGCACGTCTAGATATTTTGGGTTCAAGCATGAATATTAATGACATGAAGAGAGAAATCTATTAGAACTCTGCCTGAATAGGGGATGTTGGAAATCCACCTTGTTAAAGTTCCAGTACACAAAAATGATTATTGAAACTAATACCTCAAAAGGAATATAAGTGTTATATACATGTTGCTGGCTAACTCAATTAGATACCATGAAGAAAGACTTGGGAAGACATTGGCTATGAAGAACAAAATGTTCTGCTTCTACCCAAACTATTCTGGAGGCCATGACAAAAGAAACTGACAGATAGCAAAAGTTTCCTTCACCTGGAGAATATTTGCATTTCTAGCATCTCAGTTTCCCCAGATAGTCCCAATGAAAGTTAATCCCTTATAAGATTTTGACAACAGCCCAAAGAACATGAGGGAAAAATGGGTCACTAACAAGCTGAAACATGAATGGACACTCTCCTTCAACAGTCACTGTTGCTCCCACAGAGAGTTAATGCAAACTTTATTTACAAAAAGACATTTAAATTAGTTACTTCATGCCATGCGTCCGTACAGAAACAGTTCAAGGATTATATGTAGAAATTCGTTAAATTAAAAATGAATCCACTGAAAAGTTTCTAAGAGTTAAGGGAGCTAAACTCAACAAATAAAAGGTTATGAGAAACAGGACTGAAGGATGACAGTTGTTTACAGCTCTGTACACTAAAACTAATACACAGACAGTCTTCTACGGTAAAGAAATGCTCACAGAGAAGCAAAGTATGTACAAAGACTTGTGCCACAATGACTTGGATCCTCCTCCAAGATCTGCTGTATTATACACAGAAACCAGTTTGTATACATAAGGCCTACATGAGGCCAGTTAACTATGAAGACTTCTAGTTTAGTAAACTAAAGAAGGACAGCTCTGCAACAGCCACACTGTCTCACGCAATTTCACTTGCGATTGCTTTTTATTCTCTCCAGTCTTTTTTTCAAGTCGTCAATATTGGATGCTGCAGAGGAGGAAGTGGTTCCAATGCCAGAGGAGTGGGTCTGATTAGAGTCCAGATCCATGTGCTGGTATTGTTCCCGTGACTCACGGAGCTGAGAAAGCTTACTGTGGAGCATATCTGTGGAGGATGCAACTGTAGGGAGTGATGGCTTGGACAGCTGGGAGGTCAATGGGGCTCTGTCTTCCTGCTGTGGATGGAGACAATGTTGAAAACCACTTACTCAACCATAGAAGTTATACATTATCAGGGTATTTTCTGCCATGTTCACTATATAAGCAAACATTCAAAAAGCAAAACAGTTTTATGTCTTCAGAAACAATGAGTGGATTCACACTTCTGTCTCAGAATACAATCCAGATGATACATCTGATACATCTACTAGATCTGGTTTACTTCACAAATAATCTTTATACATAAAGTATCTGTCAGCTGGAAAGAAATCAATTCAGGTAAGTAAGAGATGACCAACTGGTACATAACTAATGTCTGAATCTACATGAAGCCTGAAACTTTGATGCATACAGGCCTACTACATCCTGACAGAGAAAACGATTTCTAATTTCAACTATTTAATAACACTTGTGTGTCTAAATAATTGAAAGACTATGAGAACAAAATCAAGCTATAACAATCATTTCCTGACGATTTCCTTTCCTCTATATTCACTTAAAAGAGTCCAAGAAAAGTTTGCAGAATCTGAAACATAAATCTGAATTAAGGCAACATTGACCCCTAGTTACAACTGAATCAGTTACAACTGAATCAGCCTACATTAGTGAATCACCTGGATTTAATAGTACTGATTACAAACAATACATACCTTCAAGACTACCAATCGCTCTGGCTGTGGAAACACTGATACATTTGCAAAAAATGTATAGACGTAATATTCACATCATCTTGTTACAGAACTCCGTATTTCAATACAGATGATATATACAGTCCTGCCCACAATTCTTACCTAATTTTATATAAAACTCTACCCTCAGCTTAGAACCATCAGCAGTGACATGAGAGTCTACTCTTTCAAGCAGGGTTGAGAAACAAAGGGCCCTCTAGATACTGCCAGATTACAGTCCCCATCACCCCTCACCCATAAGAAAGCTAGCTAAGGCTGATGGGAGTTGAAACCTAACACTATCTGGAAGGTCATGTGCTTCCTGTTCCTCTGTTAGAGGAGTTTTGGCATGATGAAATGTTTTTGAGGCAATATACAAAATAATAACAAAAAGCATGCCTTTTAAATCCAACTGTCAGTTCATGAGCTAAAAGGAGGGAAAATTAGTATCCGTTGCTGAGAAATCCAAGGAGAGTATGGATTTCGTGGTAGGCGATATCAGCAAGCCCCATCTACCTATTCTCATGCAAGTAGGGAAAGAGCACAACCCAAGTCATAGCACTTGTAAGTGGTCCATCCATGTTTTTATTTAACTTCAGAAATTTCCTTCAGTTCCAATCCAAGAAAATGTGAGCAAAAGCAAGTAGCTCATAAGCAAAGATGTATAGAAACTTCCATTGCAAAAGCAAGCATGCCATAACAAAAAAGGACTCAGAGAAAAGGTTCTCAACCTGGAAATCTAGGGTTTTGTCAGAGGTCACTAGGGCTTCCATGAATTTGTGATTGAAAAAAAATTCAACTTGATGGAGTACACCCTATGAGAAATTTCATTTGAATTATTTCAGCCACATATGACAGAGTGTAGTAGGACAGTGTTCGTTTGATTGAGCCCATAGTTTCTGATGCCACTGGCCAACACACAAGTTGGTGCCTCAAACGTTAGCCCTGTTTCTGTGTATATTTGACTGGATGATTCCAAAAAAATGGCACCAGGTTCCCTCTATCAGCTCTAGTTTGCTAGCCCATAGAAAATCATGGTATTTATATCTATGAAACTAGAGCTGATGCAGTCTATCCAATGAAATTTTCAGAATTAGTTTCTCCAAATAACCCCAGGAACAGGCCTAAAAAGACACCAAGAATGTTTTTTGTTGCACTGTATAATTGGCGAATGTATTGTACAAATGGCAGGATGGCAAACTGATCACATCAGCCTCTCCCTCCTGAATTATATCCCACAACACTCCTTAGGCATTGAAGTTGCTGAAGTTTCCTCTACCTGTACTACTGACTAGCATCAGAAAGAGTATCAAACTGCAGAGATCCATAGAAATACGTAATTCTCTACTCAAAAGACTACTAACCATTCTCACTAGATTATTGTATCTACAACTTACAGATCACTCTAACATGCCACAGGCTGTAGCTATATTTTTGCGCCGGGGGGGGGGGGGGGGTGTCCCCTGAGATCCGAAAATTATTCCAAGGGCTCCTCCAAGGTTAAGAAAGGCTGGTCTAGAACGAATACTAGAAGATAGAAACCAATGCACATGTAAATCTGTTTTAATACCTTTGCATTGTCAAGACCACATCGCTGCCTGAGAATTTTTAGCCTTTCCAAGTAGACAGAAGGCCCCACCTCTTCCCCATTTGAATTTCCTATAGATGAAGAGACCGTATTGGTGGAAGTGGGGACACACGATACCTCCATCTGTGGAGAAACCCCTGGAAAATGAAAACAAAACAAAACAAAAAACACAACACACAAAATGAGTCTAAGCAGATGACAACAGAAATTGTGATGTTTCGCAGGTCTGAGTCAATGGGGTATAATGCTTGCTGAGGTGCTGCTTTTCCTGACCCCTATGGGGCAACCTCAGCAGACCTGGATGAATCCCCAATACCTTTTCTTCCCAGGCAAATACTGCCTTTACTAAGCTATTTAGAAAGAGCCATGGCATGATTCCTCCCACAGGATTCAGGGGCTTCTGATGTCGGTAGTGTAGGAAAAACAGCCTTATTGTGATGACTTCTGTGTTATTTGAATGTTAGAATGCATCCTTCTGATTTCAGAGGTCTTTATACATCTTTGCATTGGTATTATTTAACATATTTACAGCTTATGCAATGATTGTTGTTTTCAATAGCTATTCTTTTGCAGACTGCTTGCTTTAGCGAGAATTTCCTTTCTATGTTAAACTGAAACAAGGAAGAACAAAGTGCAAGTGAATTATGTGCTGTTTCTTTCATTGCTTACACTGAAGTATGGAAGTTAAATCTTGCTGATCTGAAGCTCATGCAGCTCAACTTGCAGTGATTCTTTTACTTTCTTCTGTGGCATCCAGTGGTGGGAATTGTATCGCAAGCTAATGTTGCTGAACTGCAACTTCCAGAGCTCTGTATCTTTGACAAAGCTGGCTAGGGCTGCCAGTATTTGCCATTTTACAACAGTGGGAAGACTGTACAAATCCTATCCCAATGGAACTATAAGTTGTTTTTTTATGACTTTGATACCACAAGTTCAGCCCCTTACAAAAACAACTGGCCAATATAATATTTCTGAAGTCCTCTGTACATACTAAGTTTGAGTAAGCTCAGCAGCTGCAACTGAACAGCACAACTGTCTCTCTCAAGCCCATGCTGTCACAGTACCTGTAGAAGAGGGAATGCGCCCTTTGCCTTCTCTTTCCATTTCAATCAGCCGGAGACCTCGTTCCACATAGTTCTGGAAGAACTGTGAGGAATTTTTAAGGAAGGGTTCAATGTCTGCATCAGAATACTTCTTTTTATATTCATACAGTTCTGCTAGACCCTGCAGAAATGAAAACATCGCTCAGTTTAATGTACACAAGAAGATGTCTTATACCATGCACGATGACTGGCCCATCTAATTAATGTCTACAACTGGGGCTGAGAACTTGCATGTAAGTTGTAAACAATGAGGTTCATGTCCATCTTTCTCCTGGAACTTAGCAAGTCACACTCACATCCTCACTGTTCCAATACTTCTGAAAGGGACAACTGCCCATTTACAGATTTTTTCCAGCCCCACAAGATATTATGAAACCCAAAAGGGATTTTAGAAAAAAAGATTATTTGGAAATTCAAAAACCCCCTGCTCATAGCATTTAAATGCCCTCCCCCATATCCATGGCATAATTGACCATTTTGGGGGATGGGGGGTATAATTGCAGAGAACGTGCAGTGTACTTTTCCCATCCCTGGTCTGCTCTTACTGGTCGTTCAAAGTTTCAGAAAACAACCTATTAACTGGAGATGTCAGGTACTGAAACTGAACTTTCTGAAAGCAAACAAAGCACACATTCTTGTGCTGACAAGTAAAGGGGTGGCATGCAGAGAAATGTTGCACACATACAAAAAAAGCATCGCTTCCAATTTCCCAGTCTCTGTGTTGTGGTAAAGCCCTTACCTCTTTAGTGTTTTCTTTAGAGCCAATTTTCTTAAATATCTCTGCTAAAATATCATTCACTTTTGCCTTTGGTGATTTCTCATCCTATAAGGAGAATTTTGGACACATTCACCAAACAAACAAACAATCCAAAACACCACAAAGGGATGGAAGCTGAAGAATTTCCAGAAGCACCAAGAGCTTTGAACATATCAGCTGCGCCCACCCCCCTTTATAATCAAAGACATCAGCTAGGACTACTACTCTGTTAGGTACCATGACTGCCACAGTGAAGTTCATCTTGTCAGTAGTAGATTCTGTATATTCTGCATATGTTAGAATTGCTTTCAACACCCAAATGTACAACAATTATGCAGTTCAGAGTGCAAATAAATTACTACTAGTTACTGTATGACTGATTGTGTGCAGGAGGTTATCTAGAGGCACAGTATAGGAAAGAAGCTTGCTATCAACACAACACTGCCGCTGCACAATGGGCAGGTTTGTGATCTGTAATTGGCTGGTGCGGGAATCTAGTCCCAGGAAGGATACAAGACTCATGCAAAGTCTAAATGGGTGTAATTTATTTCCAGTGAACACTCTAGGAAGCATTTCATCACTGCACAGAATGTTTCTTCCCTTTAACATGTAATTCATCCCTTCAGTTCTTTAAGAACAATATACTGCTATCAAAAGAAGACGGATCTGTTTGCATATTCTGGTTTATACCAAGTCCTGGGCACAGTAGTCTACCATCTCCAGGTTAACACTCCAAGAAAGAGTAATCCTGCCATTCAACTAACCAAGGAACCAGCTAAGATAACAAGTGTTCAATGGATATTAGTATAGTAACATTCTCCAGTCTATGAGCAAACACCTTCTTGCAATTTAATGAGATTCCAAATAAAACACAGTTTAGTGAAAAATACATTAAGATTTGTGCTAAATAAATATGGATTTCATGAGAATATTACTACCTCTCCTGAAAAATCACTTTCTGAACTTGAACATTCCCTGATCCCCTGCACCCAATCGAGAGATGGAGAGATTACAGACTGTGTTCCTGTTAAAGGAATTATATGTGAAAATTGTCTGAAAAAATTATAGTGTGAGACACAGGCTTTTTATAGACCATGAAAAATTTTACAAAATGGGTCCCATGGGCTTATATTGTGTATGGGGAGAATGGGTGGGGCTTCCGCCAAAATGTTGCATTTTGAAGCTCTAGAATGTTCCGAAGGTCTGTGCAGGCGCAGAAGAAACCCATATGTGCACATTTCATAGACAACATGTAGAAGAACTCCAGTTGTGTTTAGCAAACTGATCAACTTCACATTAGACAACAATTTTCGTTTAGTTAAAAAAAACTGAACACTTACTATACGAGAAGCTCCTTTTTCTGTGCCTTTATCCGATTTACTTCCAGTTTGGTCCAAGGAATGTTTCATTACTCTGCACAGATGAGCTTCCAACTCAGATTCATTCTTGTTATCTATCATTGTTAGATGATCTAAGATCTAAGAAAATGTGATTACTTTTAGAGAGAAACCCTCTAACAGTCTAGAGAACATTACACAAGTTGAAGTCCTCTACAATTTTACCTTCGGTCCTTTGAGCTTGCATAACGTGTGAATCAAAGTCTTCAGTGTCCGTATTGGGAACTCGCTCTTACATTGTTTTAATTTCTCCTTCGGAAACACCTTCATAAAGATGTGGATATCCAACATGATTCGATCCAGATTAATGGTATTAATTGTTTCAGGGAGAAGTCTTACCATTCTCCATAAACACTAAGAGGGAGTTAAGACAGCAATGATTAGAGAAACTAACAATCAAAAACAAAAGTAGTCTTTTCAAAAGTCTAGGGCTATTACTGATAAATTTGGATTATTAAAAGTAAAATGAATCTTGCAGAACAAATTGATATAGGGTGGTTATCCTTTTACAGTTTACTGGGAGTATCAAGTATCTGTTAGTTACTGAGAGAACATGAACTCTTTAATAATTAGCAGATTGTTTACCCTTTTCGAAAAAGCAAAATATGTGTCTGCTTAAGAAGATTTCACAATAAGTAGCATTCACACTGATTTCTTTTCCAGTGCAGCAAGCAGCATACAGAGAGGTCTCAGGCTACAACCAGTTACAATGTGTAGTCTCTCCTGCTAATACATTGTGCAGAAAGACATTTATCAAAAGATTATGCATGTTTACCTTCATTACCAGCTCTGAGAACTTAGGAGAGCTTGCAGTCGCCAACAGACTGTCCTGAAGTAGAACAAGCAGGGCACTAGGGAAAATACATACAGTAGTAGCATTATCCATACAGAAGCTTAATACAGAATGGCTCTGACAAGGCTAATCTTGTGTTACATAATGTATTGCATGCTTTCGATTAGGATGTCAAGAGCAGCTTAGTAGGCCAGTGCTTTAGAGAGAAGCCTCTCTAGACAGCTTTGAAGAAGATCGTGTGTATCTGAGGCAGACCACCTCTACTGTAACATAATGGGAGCCATTACTGTCTCCCATTTATGCATGTATACGTCTTCTTCTCATATCAGTTGAACTTATCAATAGAAACGTCAGGAGAGAATACTTCTAGAACATGGCCATACAGCCCGGAAAACATACAACAGCCCTATCAATAGATAGTTGGGACATATCAATTTCTATCCACATTTAAAACACAAATGTCCACATTAACTTTATGGAATACAATAAATATAAATGTAAATCAATTTTTAGTATTAAAGTAACAAACATTCTGGATGTCAAAAAGTCAAATGGGGATTTTTAGACCTAAAGGATGAAATAATGTTTCAAATTTGTGTTTCCTGTACTAATGTTGCCTGCATTTCCTGCTTTGTTTTATCTTGCACTTTTATTTGGCAGAAACTGTACAACTTTGGAAGGAGGAAAAAAAATCTGCTCCTCAAGAATGAGCAAGTACTGCTTTTTATTGTAATGTACATTTCAGAGAACAGATCACAACATTATATATTCTGTGGAAACTGAAAGTTCACTGGTGCACCTGGCTCTTTGATGAATTAGACTGTATTAAAAAATAGTGGGCAGTTTATTTCCTCGCAACAATATAGGAACAGATGAAATAAATGACTGACAAATGAGTTTTTGCTAAATAGATAAAACTAAAATAGGTACCGAGTAATACCATGACAAATATATGGTGTTTGTTTCATAAAAAGAATGTGCAAATCAAAGAACCCAGCACACTGTATCTCTGCTTAAAGAATCATGATGCTTTAATATCAGATTTCTTTTTGATAAAAAAGAATCCACATGTCCAACATCCACCATTTTCAAACTTGTGTCTTTTGAAGAACAGATCGCTTGATTTTTCAAGAGGCAGTGATTTTATTCTGTTACCTGACCTACATACATCACTGCTCACAATAGGGCCTGTATCTGTTAAAGCCTGCACCACATCTTTGTAAGAAGGAAACAAAACATTTCACTGACTTAATTTAAAAAAATTAACAAATATGGATATATATCTGGAATAACATGCGAGAACATGTGTCATTATCCTACCTCTCTCATATAAAAAATATAGAGAGTGCTCAGTTTAAATAATCTATGACAGAAGGTGCTATTGCGGCAACATTTAACATCTGTCTGGGACGTTCTGTGTCTGCTGAAAATGTTCAGAGATGTGTGTATCTAAGGAAGTTTGACCCCCCACTGACCTGGACTTTGTTATTTGATCAACAATGGAAAGAAAGGTAGGTAGGTAAGCAATTAACACCAGTGAAATGGTTGAAAGGAGCATCTACATTTTACAATACTATTAAGGTTTGGTATTCCTCATAACAGAGTAGTGGTAGTAGCGATAAGACGCTGTCTTTGTATAAAGCACTATAGGGAAAGCTGGAGAGGAAGACAGGGAAAAGAGCAGCAGCAACATCCAAATTGGAGAGAGAGCATGAGGAGGAAGCAGAGTAATAGGTTGTTCATAAGGTGGCCAGAAAGACTGGGATTATTTATTATGTTTCTTCAGCAAAGATGGGGTTAAACCTTTTTGAATTAAAAGAGTACCATCCTATGGGCAAAGGATGTATTAATGTCTTTTCTTTTTTTAATGGATGTGGAAAATTGAGGGCAGAAAAACACCAGGCAGACTGTAAGCCCTTTGATGTTGTACACATATTTTAGATCTGTACACAGTGAATATTTAGTGACTGTAGTAGCTGTGCATGTTTTATATTAGAAAAACGTAGTTCTATTTTGTTTTTGCTGTTGTATTTTGTCTTACGGTTTGTATTCTTGCTTTCTATGTCTATGTGCAATTTCAAAGACACCACGAAGAAGGGAACACACTCATTTCAAAACTTTCTCACTGACCCTGGTGTGCTTCCTGAGGTAAGGGATTCATGTTGCCTAACAGTAAGAACAAGTCCTTGCCTCTGAAAACCTGGAAAATAAAATCCCAATCTAATCTATCTTGCTCAACAACTGTAAGGATCAACAAGTCATTTATCTTGAGGAAGACCATCTGAGGCAGTGAAGTATATTTCAAAACAGACCAATCATTTGCTCAAACAATAGCAAGTGATCAGTTATTTTGTGGCAGAAAGTTACAGCAATGCAAGGAAGGACTTCTTGAGTCTGGTGTTAGCCAGGATTTACCTCAAAATGTTGGTCTGGTCGGATTTCTCCAAAACCTTCACCACCAAGAGATTAACAGATCTGATAACCTGTTGGCCTTCCTCCAAGTCTTCAACCCTGGAATCCAGCATTAAGGTAATGAGGCCATGCATCAAGTCCTTCAGCACTCCTGCAGATGCCTCTCTGGCTAAACATTCAATCTGGAATAGCTGTCAATTGAATTCAAGAATTAGTGGTCAGACTTACTTCTAGAAAAAACTCTACATTTAGGCTATTCCCTTGAAAACTCCTCTTCTTGTGGCTGCCTAAAACTATAAGGAATTGTCCTATCAATGTCTGGAATTACATTTCCCACCACAGACTATGCTAGTTAAGGTTTTGAGAAATTTAAGTCAAAATATTTAGCCCTACACCATATTATCAGTTCTCACTAGAGAAGATTTGCAGACATTTATCTCCATGTTTGACTCAGCATTTAACCTATGGGTATAATCTAGTTGGTGTACACAACAGGATTCCAGCCCTTGGGGGATAAAGTTGCTCCACTCTGATCTAAGGAGGTTATTTTGGCGCATAATGTATATTTCTTATTGATTTAGGCAATATACATGTGTTTCACTGAACCTCTATCATTGTTAAAAATGATCAGAAAATACTCAGATAAAATGGTTGAGATTAATTTAAAAAAGGATTTTTGACAAGGACTACTAATCACAAAACCCTAACTGTGACTATAATTATTCTAAGGACACTTAAATACTTATTAAGCATATGATTGCTAGAGATTTTTGTTAAGAAGCATTTGTATAGCAAAAAAAAATGAACTAAAGACAGGATGAGTCTTTAGTTCCTGTGATTTAAAGTTTCTATTTCATTTCCAAAAAAAGAAAAGCCTTACCGAAATCATGTTTCCGATTATACAACTGTATAATTTGACTATCTCATCCTTGTCCAGTTTCTCATCAGCCATGTGAGTATTGTAAATGAGCCGGAGCTGCATGAAAGTTGCTATTAGAAACTGGTCAATGTGTCCAGACATAGCTTCTGCTTTGTCTTCTTGCCTCAGAACCTCATCAATCTGCAGGAAAAAAACAACCACTTCTAGTTTTATTCTTTTATCCAAATGCCCTAATTGTGATAAAAAACCACTATCTAGAGTCACCCTTCCACATGTACACCTGTTGATACTCTATAAGCTAGCTGGCATTGCCCCCTCCCCCAATGTGCAATGGGAAGTTGCTGCCAGTTGTGAGAGAAATAAGGTTGAACACTGTGAAAGCTACCCACAGTATGGCTATCAGCCTCCTCCCAGTAGACTCAAATCAAGGAAAAGTATCAATTCTTCTTAATGTTCCCCCAGCAACAGCAAGAGTATCCCTCTAGGCAGCTAAACCAGGAAATCCCAAATAGATGATCCCCATGAGGGTCTGACTTCAGGGGCAACTTGAAAGTCTGAACAGACTCAGAATTGGTGTTGGGAGATCAAAATACAACCTGGCTAAATGGCACTACCTAGAAGAATCCTCCACCTTGTGCGAATGTGGAGCAGAACAAATAACTCAGCATCTGTATGCTTGCACACAATGCCCTGCCTCATGTACAAAGAAAGAACTGTTTAAACCTAAGCTACAGACAATGCGGTCACTGCTGCCCGTTTTTGGTCTAATATTATTTAGCCGCTTGTGTTCCCTCTATTTTACCAGTTTTATACTTGTTTATTTATGCAATGCTTTGAATACAAATAAATAAATTTGCAATTTTGACTTTTGCAAATTTGATTTAAAATGTGCTCTCTATGATTCTCTAGATCTTCCAGTGTGACTCTATGGTCAAATTCCTCCAGTCGTACTGAAATTTAAAAGATTTCTGGAGAGAAAAACTCCTTAAGAATCTCTCGGTCCTCAATGCAATTGATGTTCAGTTTCCAGTGGAAATTAACCATAGAGTCGTGCAGGTACCTACTTACCTCTCCCTAGAAAATGTGGAGGACTGACTGTATACTGAACATTCTCTACAGTAACTTAGTTTAAATGTTTCAAGAGATAAAGAAATAATATTTTGTTTCCCTTGCTGTTGGGTGAAGCGAGTCAGATGGCCCCTGTGCACTTGGTATTGTCATCAGGGTGGTTTCTGAGTGGTGCTTGTGTCATCTGACACTCAGCCCCACCAAACGTGCAACTCATCATTCTCGCAAGTTACATCCTGACTAAGAGCAATGAGATACAATTGCTAACCAACCAACAAGCACTTCCCTTACCTGTGCTAGAGCTTGGATACTAGTATTTATATCACCACTGGCTACCTGGGAAATAACAAAGTTGATGGTGGAGGCTGTGTTACTGTGCATATCATCGAAATGTGGAGACACGGCACGAATCCTAGGTGGAGAAAGGATGCAATGAATTATGGGGGTAAACACTTAATAGCCACATAATTCTGCCTTAAGGATCAAAAATAAAATAGAAGTCATAAAATCAGTTCTGTTGTTTCAGATTAATCTTATTTTAAGCAACCCTATCACATCTTCTTTTCTTCATCATGATGATTAAAAGCTAAAAAGTTGCCCTTTTTCTAATGAGAAAATATATGACTCTCAGGATGAGCAAGTGAAAACAGATATAGTTCAGAAAATGTACAGCAGCACCATCTTTAGACTATAATAATTCTGAATACTTAATCATGACAGCATGAAAGGTATAAGAAGATATACATGGAAATGTTTTGGAAAATATGAATAGGCTTCAAAAGAAATGTGTATGGAAGTTTAGCACCTTTGAAAACCTTTCTTGACTGAAGTGTAGTATTTAATGCATCCACTTTAAAAAAAATCTAAAAAATTGAAAATTTTTTTTACCTGTAAGTAAAGCTGGTGGAAATAGGGCTTACACCTATATACATATACAGAGCAAGAGCAAAGGGGAAACATAACATTCACCCATTTAGGCAGCTCTCACCCATCATCTAGTTCTAGATTCAAATAAGATACATTGTTTTAATCCAAAAAAGCCCCTTTGCCACCCAAGAGTGTTCTTCCTCCAGGCAAAGGTGGGGGGAGAGAGAAAAACCATAGATGCGATGAGATTCTTACTCATGATGTAAGAGGAAAAAATGGAGAGGGGTCAGTGACAGAGAAATGTTGGTAATATTTCTAAAGCCTTCTATTGGCACTTACTTGGGTTCAGGTATCAATACTGGTTCAAAGATGTCATCCAGTTTGTGCTGGACAAGTGCTGGCATTTCACATCGCATTGTGCCATTATCGTTTTCTATCTCATCCAGATCCAGTTGAAATTCCCGTGGAACAGCATGACTTGTCTCTGAGTGGCCACTCATATTACGGGCTTGGCTACAGAAACCAAGAAGAGCACTTTTTAAATTATTAGTTACAAAATCCTCCTCACTGTGTCACTAGTGGTGATTGACGTACACTATCCACCCCATATACTCCATGAGCTTTAAGTAACTTGGGAAAGGGTCATTTTCATCCTTCTCTATGATATTTTGCAAAAACAGCTAGGCACTGGAATTTTGTACAAGGCACATAACTTCATTATGTTACACAAACTACCTCTGCCTTCACAAAGAAGTCAGGAGAGAGAAGAGGTGGTTTCTCGCCTTTCCTCTGAACTTCCATAGGACTTGGGGGATATGACAAGCGGGATTGGAGCAGTCAGTAGTGACTAGAATAATATCTTGTTATTAAGACACAACTTGCAAATTCTACCTACTACTTTTATTGAAATGCAATCATCCAGAATACAGCTAAGTAATTTTATTCAATTTCCTTAAGTAATTATCTTAGCAGTTGGTAATCTGAAGCTTTCAGCATGTTTGTTAAGAAAATGCTGGTTTCCACCTTCCACAACAGAACATCAAATTATATAAGCACTATTGTATCATAGTAAATTCAAATGTAAAAAATAACATGCTGACAAGATAATTATCTTATTTTTTTCTTCATAAAGGTGAAGGGCACCACAGTAAACATGCCCCACTCAAGCCCAATTTCCCCAAGAGCCCAAGAAACCTAAGCTGAAGGAGTTTCCAATTAGAGTTGGGCTCGAATCCTGTTTTATCTGTTTCTTTTGTGGTTTTGTACTGCTTCATCAATTCAGATTGCATGGAACAGTACAACCCCACGGGAACAAAAGAAACAGTGAAACAAAAAGCAGAGGGGAACAGTAGCCCTCTGGTCATTTTCATCGCTTGGCTGTGGGTCCTGGCTCGCAGGGCCTTCAGCCAAGCGCCAGGCACTTGATGCTCGTACGTCTTGCCTGCCGGGCCTACCGTAGAGCACTCGACCATAGGACCAGCAGCCAGGACTTACAAGCATCAAGCGCTCGATGCTTGTAGGCCCTAGCTGCCGGGCCAACCATTGAGAGTTTGACTGTAGACCCTGCGAGCCTACAAGCCATCAAGCACTCAATGGCTCGTAGAACCAGCTCACAGGGCCTGGCGCTTTGCGAAAAGTGGTGGACGGAAACGGAAATGGGGCCATACGAATGAAACAAATATGAACAGTAAGAAATTTCACACAAATGCGCAACCCTATTTCCAATTCAACATAACTATTTTCCTAGGCACTGTGTACAATAGTCATTCTACAACAGAAGAAAAGCATATGACATTATGTACAATCTTTTTCAAATGTATGTTTACATTCTTAATTTCATGTTGGGTAACACCCAGCTTTGTGGAAACAGAATTTCTTCTGATTGTACAATGAGACCTTTATTTCCCCTTTCCTCTGCCTCCACCTTCTGGAGCAGGCTTGGAATCTTTAAGGGAGCACAATGTTGGGGTGAAGAATCTATTCCTCTTAAAAGTGTCCATTCCACTTCTGGAGGGGTACAGTCCTTTGGCTGATTCTCAAAGATTATTGAGCTGATCAACAAATGCAATGTTAACAGGCAAGTGTCTATACTATTTTATTAGACACTCTCACTGCAATGATTTATGCAATTTGCAATACAATTATCAGTTTCCTAGATATTTCAAAGTTTAGTTTGATTAAAACTATCTGTCAGTTATTGTTATCGATATGTAGGCACATTCAGAAACATTCAGGGAACTGATAGCATCAGTCAGATCCAAAGACTTTCAAAGCACTTTCAGTTCAAACGGATTCCTATACAGCCTTGGTTTTACCCTTCTTATCACCCTGGAAGGTAGACCACCATTACTATTTTAAAGACAAAGTTACAACTGAAACATAGCAACTTGCCTGATGCCACAATTACATTAAAGTTGGAATCTGAAACCAGACTTCCTAGAATCTAGTCCAACTTTCTTCTCCTAGAACCCCTTAGACCAGTAATTTCTTAACCTGGGGTCCCCAAATGTTTTTGGCCTTCAACTCCCAGAAATCCTAACAGCTGGTAAACAGGCTGGGACTCTGGGAGTTGTAGGCCAAAAACATCTGGGGACCCCAGGTTCAGAATCACTGTCTTTGACTCTTAAGAATACTTATTAGGTATTACTACATTCAAGTCAATGAAACGTATTTTGAGTATGTTGTAGATTAGGGCATGGGGAAATGAAGATAATGCCTTTCTACCAAGGATTTAGTGGTCAGTACTTACATCCTATAAGTGCGATACATAATTCTGTCCATGGAGAAGCAGTGAAAAAAGGCACAATACCATTTAGAAAGCATTCAAGACATGACAAAACAAATGAAGAAAGGTTCAAACATTTTGCTTTACATTTTTTTTACAGTTTGTGATACATGCAGACGATGATTAAAATAAAAGACAAACACAAGGCAACAATAAGCTATGTTTTAGCACATACTGTGAAAATGTCAGATAATTTTTGTACTTTTCCAGATTACATACTTCAATTTGGAAGACATGTCTTCAGCGGGTCCCTTGCGAAGTATGTTAGCATTTGCATTGGCACTCTGAATGCGTTGCGGTTTCTCCTCCACCTGCCTTGCTAAAGCAGCATTTGGCCTTTTAGCAGCCCGCTTTATCCGTTCCTCCAGCATACTCATGTCTTTCTCAGAAAGCTGCACAAGAAGAGCAAATCCTCAGTGCTGTGTCAAGTTTGCCAGAAGAAAAACACCAACAGTACAGCTCAGCCTAAAGGAGTTACTTTCTTCTGATATTATTTCTATCCCTGGGTTTTTTTGTAAGGGTTTTTTTTAGTGGGTTGTTTTGGTTTTTAGTATAAAGCATATAGAGTCTCTAAATGAGAAGTACAATCAGGGATAGCCTAGCAATTAATTACATATAGTGCCAACACAATTCTGCTCACCACAAAAACCACATATATTTGCAAAATAGTTTAAAATATTTCTAACAGGCAATGATTTTTAGAAACTACGTAGGTATCATAAAAGAGTGTTTGTTTACTGAAGCATTAGACACTCAATTAATGAAATAGCTAAGTTCACTTAACATAATGTTTAATATGTTTGTGTAGGTATGTTCCATAATTTATTTAATGGAATTCCCCATTCTTGCCTGCTTTCTTTGCAGTTCTGAAGAAACACAGCATTTGTCCTTTTGCTAGATTGCATGTGATAACATGCGCCTTCCTTATCTCACATATCTGTTAGACCAAGCATTTAAAACCAAGATCTTAAGGTTTACATTGTTTTGTAAATTGTCTGATTATAGGCAATATATAAATTATAACCCTATTCTCTGTTCAAGTCAAAAAGAACCGTGATATCTCATGGCTTCAAGTCTCACTTTTATTTCATATACAGTAGAGTCTCACTTATCCAACATAAACGGGCCGGCAGAACGTTGGATAAGCGAATATGTTGGATAATAAGGAGGGATTAAGGAAAAGCCCATTAAATAGCGAATTAGGCTATGATTTTACAAATTAAGCACCAAAACATCATGTTATACAACAAATTTGACAGAAAAAATAGTTCAATATGCAGTAATGCTATGTAGTAATTACTGTATTTACGAATTTAGCACCAAAATATCGCAATGTATTGGAAACATTGACTACAAAAACATTGACTACTAAAAGGCAGACTGCGTTGGATAATCCAGAATGTTGGATAAGCAAATGTTGGATAAGTGAGACTCTACTGTACCTATCAGATGGATGGCAGCATACTTCATTATAGCATAACCTTTTATTGCACAACACATGAAAGAAGTATTTTCCTCCAGTTTCTTGCGCATTCAGAAAAAGATTACCCCAAGCTGCCCTATGTAAGAAGGTATTACTTCAAGCCAGCTGAATAAAAGGGTCCACACTGCATCTGCCTCATGTTATCTCAGTTCTCCATACAGATGACACAATAATCTTTTGCCAGTGAAGTTTTCAAGTACCTTTCAATTAAATTAGCTACATTCAGAGTAGTGAATATGCCCATTAAGTTGGCAATCCCTGAAATACTCTTTTGAACTTACAATGCAAGATACAAATAATGTTCCGCCTTCCTTATGTCACATATCTGTTAGACCATGTTTCATCAAGAATGTTGTACAGATTTATACTTATTTGGCTTGTAGAAGAAAAGATGGCAAATTGGTGAAGGAAACCAAAGTGCTAAAAGCAAACATGAAACATGTTACCTCTACAGTATCTTCTCAAAATTCCTTGGCAACTGGCTTTGAAATAAATTTTCCAGACACAACAAAGCCACCCAAGGTGCACACTCCACGTGCTTTCATTATTATCAGGATTCACTTACCAATTCACAAGTGAGTCATGGATAAATTATGTTCCTGCCAGATATCTGAAATTGGCTTAGTGCTGGCATTAATCAAACAGGTTTATAAGACTCGCCCCAAATTATTAATTTTCCTCATCAGATCACTCACCAGTCCTTATTTCTGCGCAAGGATCTGAATCTAATAGTGTCCCCACTGAAGTTGAAGACATCTGACATGGTTGACCTACTGATATGCTGAAGAACAACCATTTCAGTTCAGACTGAGTAATCAGATTGAAAGGTAACTCCCTAATTTTGTGGAAATATTACGAACTGACAGGTCAAATTCAAGTAGAAGATGAGATGGGGGAAGGAAAGATTTCCTGTTAGATTTGTTATTTTCAAGGCTTACATTTAGGGGATGCCAGACACTTCTTTCAGAAATACTTGTTAAATCCATTGAGAACAAAACAGAAGGATGTCTTTCAAAAATGGGGATGGGTACGCCCTGAATATCCTCTTTAGTCTGGGTTTCATCAAAAACATAACACATATGCTGCTATCTTAAACGATGCCCATGCCTCCAAAGGGGTGCAATGAGATATTGTCATGGAATAAAATAGCTTCCTAGAATGCCCAAGATTAACAGACTGGCAATAGGGGTTTGTCTTGCCTGGGCTCAAGAAATCAACCATTTATTAAATGATTCCTTCTCCACTGGCTGACAATGGAATTTTGGGAGTGAATGGTGATGGGTATAATGTCTGAATGGATTTTTAAGGCAGATGTATGACAGTTCTTTAGGGAGTAACAAGAGGAGTCTATTAATATTAGGAATTGATGGGGGTTCAGAAGCTGAAGAGGTCAGGAGAATTAGGACTAGAGTTAGGATATGAGTGAGTTAGGCATGTGTTAGAATTAGTATCAGATGGGATTTACATGTAATACATAAGTAATATGTTAATGTCAATTTCTGTCTAATAAATAATTACATTTGAGCCTCCAAGAATGATATATACTGGAAAATTTGAGTCCAGACACAGTATCTGTGGTGGCTGCCCTTAATATAGGTTGGTGGTATCCAATGGGGATATAAGATGAATTCTTACACAAGAACCACAAGAATGTTAAGATCACCACAACTGGTGGCCACAAGAGGAAGTCTACACATTGGTAGAAGAGGTGCAGGTAAGTGGAAATTTTCAATTGGTGGCAGAGGAGTGACTGGTAGAAAACCTCATACTACCAGAGAGTGAACACTCAAGACTGCTGTGGAAAGAGCAACCTATCCAAGGTTGAATGCCATTTCTCCCAACTCCATTCTATCCTGCTGGTCCTGAAAGATTCTCACTGACAAGACTCTAAACAGATAAGAAAAACCAAACCTGTCTATTATCTATAAAGTTTAATTATTGCAACAAGAAAAGCACTTATTTTCATGGCTCTCTGTAATTCATACAAAAATGGAATCTGGAATGTAACACTTAAAAGAAACACTACCTCCACCCCACCCTCATAACAGTTTTATATTCTTAAGCAGAGGTTTCAGTATGCATCTTTACAGCTAGAAAGTTGTCTGGTTAAAGTTGTCCATCCATTTTGTCATCTGAATGACAAAGTATTGCTTGCTCACTAAATAGTACTCACATTTCCAATCAGCTTGAACACTTGATCCCCATGCACATTGTAAACAGTTACAATGGTGTTGAGCGCAGCATTTCGGACAGTGTTGTCCCTGTCACCAATATGAACTGCTATTTCCTTTAAGGCTTTGCCTGGAGTTGGCTGACACACATTCATGCCGTATGATTCAACGAGACACCCCAGCTCTTCCAAACACTCTAAGGCAGTAATAGAAGCAGACATCCAGGATAAAATTAATATCCTTAAGATCCACAAAATTATGTTACTGTACAGCCAAAATTCAGATGATTGCATAAAATAATGGCATTTGTAATAATAACAAGTATTTTGTTTTCGTACTTTTAATTGGAAAGAAATTTAGGTTCATACAGGCCTCCTAGACCCCTCCTACTCCCACCAAAAAAGGATTTTTTTCCTCTTCATAATCATTGCTTCCTGTATTTGCAAGAAAAGGCCTATACAGGCATTCCTACTGCAGGTGTTAATTAGATATGAAATACCAGAATGTTTACATTATTGCCATAACCACTAACAAGTTTACAAACATCTATGCTTGTATAAAATTAAAATCTGCTTCTACACCAATGCACATAGTCTGGCCAGTTGAGAATTCCACTTGATGTATTAGTGAAGTAGACTCTAGCACACAAAATGCCATATGGTTTGTTCTGTTTGCAAATACACTGTAAGTGTATCTTAAACTACAGTATATTACTTGTTAATGATCAAGTTTCCTACCTGCTCGTTGTTTTGAATTTTTTGACTTTGTCCCCTCCATTATGAAAGTGAACATCTTGCTGGCTGGGTAGACAAGGCACATCCTATTCAGAATAGCACGCACATCCCTGCGCACAACATCTTTTGGTTCCCCGACCTAAGTAGAGGAAACACTAAGCTTAGTGACAAAGACCTAAGTGAAACAATAGATTTTTGTGAATAGAAGAGTCAACCCATTCATCACACTAAACCAAGCAACTACCGACCAGTTCATTCTCCCACTAGAGAATTTCACCTGTTCTTCTAGCATTATATTTCAGTGTATTTTGTAAGTTATGTATTTCAGATTTTCTCTCTCCACTCACCACTTGGAACCAAAGTAAAATTATTTAATCTGGTTTTTAAGATTGGCATACCTTTAGGATGAGATATGGAATGAAGGAGGTGGCTTCATTTTCAGTAAGATGGTACTCTTCTTGGTTCAACATGGAAAAGAGCAACTTGAGATACTCCAGGGTCTTCATCAGGACACTTGTGTTGGTATCAAAGAATCTCAGGGTGAGCCACTTCAGAATCAGATCCAAACAACTCACAACTCCTTCCTTCTCACTCTCCAAATGCTTGAAAGAAAGTGGATATATATATATAAAGTTTTGACATAAGGCAGCATTTACTGTAAGATAAAGCAAAGAGCCACATGGCTAACTAAAATATTCGCAAATGGTTCTACTAGTATCACAGACATTTAAAATGTTTACCTGAAGCATGCATAATAGCTACTTGCATCCTCTCTTAACAATTATCCTGCTGTACAATGCCTTGATGGGAAAACTGGGAGGATAATACTCAATGGGTAATACTAATCAGAATACAGGCAGTCCCCCGGTTATGGATAAGACAGGTCCTGTAGGTTTGTTCTTAGATTTAATTTGTATAAAAGCCAGAACAGGTACATTTTAAGTGTAACTCCAACCAGTTTTTAAAGTATTGGATAGCACAGGGAAGGGTTAAAACCCCAGTAACCTTGGCCTTTCTGTCTGTGCCCCCGTTCAGACAATTTTCATCTCATTTTCAGTACCTGTGACTATTGGATTTTGGAAAGTTTGGATTGTTGTGGAAACAAGAATTGATAATAAAGCTTCAGTGGAGACATTTTTCCCCCCATGATAACTTTTTCAGGAGTGGATTTCCCTCCCTAGGGGTAAATTTCCTTTCACTTCCTGTTGTCTCGCCTCCATTTGGAACTAGGAGTTGTATGTAAGTCGATGTTTGCAATGTGGGGACTGCCTGTAGGTCTCTAGACTGAACAGGGTGTTTCCAAAATTCGCTTGTTCGCTGAAGCCTCCTTTATACCACCAATACTGCTATTGTATTCCTTCATTTACTATCACAACAAATTCATTCTTCTCACCTCAACCATTACACTAAGAGCTTTGTTGTGGTGCTGAAAATCTGCATGAAACATCTCATCTTGCAACCACTTAGCAACACAGCTGGACATCTGAGTCTTCAGTTGCTCAATATATTCATCACGAGGAGTAGTGAAATTCCATTTCAAAACCTGAACAGGAAAAACATAACACTGTACTCAAATACTAATTAGAAAGCCAGTTATTTATTTCCTGAGCCAAGAAACTAGGAGTCGTACGTAAGTCTAGTCAAGGCTGGTTGATTTTTTTTTAAAAAAAAGATGAGTTCATTTGTTGACACCTTTTGTTCCTTTTGTTAGACTCAAGTATTATTTAAGTAGCATCCTACTTCTAATATACAGACCCCCAAAAGAATTGGGATATTTAAAAAGAGATGAATTTTTCCTTCCATTGAAATATGCAGCTCAAATTATTTAAAGACTCAGTCCAAATCACCTTCTTTAGGTGGATTAGTCCAAAGCTCTGCAGACAGCACTGACCTGTTGTTACATGCTAAACCATGACTCAGTGCTATTCAAAAAGGAGTCTTATGTTCATCTGCAACACCCTCTCCCCCATACCTGAGGCATAATTATGAAGAAGTGACTGGCAAAATCTACCCTATATGCTCATGTATAACTCAAGGGCACATTTTGGGGGCAAAACTATGGATTTTGATATGATCTGTGGATGAGTTATGGGTCATTCCACAGAGAGAGAATAACAGCAATGTTGCCTCAGGGAGAAGCGGCCCTGGCAGTGGCTGCCATTTTCCCATGCAGACATTCAAAAAGGTTTCTTTTAGATTGTCCTCGGATGGACTAAACCCTTGTCTTCTGCCACTTTTCTCAGAAAAGTGATGGTTCCCTTATTATTATTACTACAAGAATTAAGGTATAGTAGTCACACTGATATATGGATAAATTGACCCAGATTTTTGGGTTATTTTTGACTATAATTTTTAGACTTACACAGTACAGTATATATGGTACTTTTTGATTTAAGTAATCTAAGTTTATAACTACATTCAAAGTCAGGAGAACTTTTGTTAATTTAAACAAATGTAAACCACGCGGCTTATGATTCTGTCATTGTGAGTTACTGTGTATATCAGGAGTGAGAACTATCCCCTGCTTCAGTTGTTGTACATTGCAACTCCCATCTTTTCCTCACTCCTGGCTATATTGGCAAGGGCTTCTGGGACTTGCAATTTAACATCTGGGTGGCAGCATATTCCCATGCTAGTATAGGCAAAGTGAGTTCCTTATAGTTTGTAATGATAAATGCCAATTAATTTTAAACAAGACACAAATGCTTCCAATATGTTCTACACAACTAAATCCAAAAACTGTGAGAGCCTAAGGCTTGCTTCTGCTAATTTAAGTAGTGCAAACCCATGGTTTACTATTGAATCCACTAAAGGCTGCTGAGTTTAATACATAGTTTTTCCT
The DNA here is from genome assembly GCF_035594765.1 of Anolis carolinensis. NCBI lineage: Eukaryota > Metazoa > Chordata > Lepidosauria > Squamata > Anolidae > Anolis > Anolis carolinensis. The sequence continues at coordinate 303,182,086 of NC_085841.1, forward strand.
AGTAAGCATACTTCTGCTCAATCAGTTAAGTTCTCTTAAAGAGATAATCAGGGATCATCTAACAAGTTTCAAGGTTCAACATATTAATATTTTCTTATCACTTTTGCTCATTGTGAATTTAATGACCATTGTGCTTTTTTTTTTTTACTGTAAGAGCATGTTCATGACCTCTTTCCAAACTTCCATGGCTATGAGACAAGTACTGCAATACAAATATTTTTATTACTGCAAACCCATTCACAACCACAATTATTTCATGCTGGATTCTTCCCTCCATTAGACTTCCTACACAATTTGAAGTCCTTTGTCATACACAAGTATAAAAACACAGTAGTAGTACCTGGCACTGTATACCATGATAAAAAAGAAATCAACAAATTCTCACACATTTTGAAAACTTAATACAAATGCACGCTTGCCTATTTAACTGAATGATCCATCATACTGTCAGCAAAGCCTTTTTTCAGAAACCACGAAAAGAGTTCTTCTTTATACATGTCTCTTTAAGCGGTTTTGGTATTAAATATACAAAAAGGTATTGCCTACAAAGAATGTATGCTTCAAGTATCTCACTAAATATCTCAGGTATATTAGGAACCTGAGCTAAGAACAAGATGATTTTTATGCATGGTTTTCAAGATCAGTCAGTGTCTATGTCCCTCACCTTTAATCCCTTTTCGTCTTTCATCCTTTGCTCTTTCCCATTGGGAACAAAGATAAAAACTGGGCCAGATCTGTCATCATCTTCTTTCAAGTTGGACTTGCTTGGTACCTTTTTCCCTTGTATACCCTAAAACAAAATAATAGTGAGAATTCTTCTCTGAAACTGCAATACAATCACTCCATTTTAGGCTGCAATTCTATACATACTTCTCAGGTCATAAGTCCTGATGAACTCACCAAGACTTACTTCTGAATAGAAATGTATAACACTGCACTCAAAGAAAGCTTTATGAAAAACACATTCTATCCCATAAAGCATGCAGGACAAAGATCTTACCACTAGAGAAGTTGCGTTAGAAAGTGCACTGTAACCATCAAGTATATGTCTTAGTACTATAAAGAGAAACCCACCATAGTGCCCCACAGTTTTAGTATAGCAAGTGTAGAGGGGTCAGTGCACTAGTCATTATTTGTATGCACTTATTACCTGTTTGCTAGACCTGTTCTTTGTCAGATTGCTATTGCCTTTGGAGGGGCTTGTATTAACATCAGAATGCTGAAACAAGTCATAAAATGCTCAATGGTTAATGGCAGGTTTTAAATTAATTATCTTGAAACTTCAGACTTACTATGTTTGCCACATCAGGATTATTTTTGAAGCTGCTTAACAATACATGAAACATATTATGGAATATCATTTGCTATAAGGAAACCTGACACACCTACTCACAAGTTCCATATATGCAAATACGACACATATTAGAATGGTAAATCTTCACAACTTTGAATTGATGGTACATTTCTCCTAAATATACAGGCTTTACAGACAGGTCCTTTAAATAGCTATTTTAAAATAGATATAACAGATTTTAATGTTTGTGTATATTTATAATTATTTTATGGCCTGGCATGGAGGGTTTGCCTTATATATATAATCATAGAATCATAGAATAGTAGAGTTGGAAGAGACCTCATGGGCCATCCAGTCCAACCCCCTGCCAAGAAGCAGGAAATCGCATTCAAAGCAACCCCGACAGATGGCCATCCAGCCTCTGCTTAAAAGCCTCCAAAGAAGGAGCCCTGTTGTGCTCCGCCCTGAGTCCCCTTCGGGGTGAGAAGGGCAGAATATAAATGTGTTAAATAAATAAATAAATAAATTCTTTACACACAGAAAGGTTTATTGGGTTCAAAAATTCCAGAATAGCCTTTAATCTTTCAAAAAACAAATCTGTGTATGTGTAATGTGCCTTTAGTAGTCTATTGACTTCTGGCAACTATGAATTTGATAGGGTTTTCTTAAGGAAGGAATATTCAGAGGTGGTTTTACCAGTTCCTTCCTCTGAAATATAGGCTACTAACATCACTCTTTAAATTACTTTTCGGGAAAGGAAGGCTTCTTAGTAATTATGCTAATAATTTAAAGATTGACATGAGAACCTAGACAGCATCAACAAGGAAAAGTAAGCCAGTAACTTTCTAAAAGCACCTGAAGCAAACTATTTACAGTGTTTCAGGGATCTTTTCTAAGTCATTTCAATGTAAGCCAGAACTCGGAGGTTTTCGGATCATCTCATCCCAACCTGAGCCCTCTATACAAAAAGGTCCAGTTTGAACCAAACAATAGGATTAGCAGTATATCAAAGTGTGTGAAACTGTTCATTACCTAAGTACAAAAGCTTAGGTAATTGCTGATGATATGGTAAATACCCTAAAGACACCAGATCCCATCTGATTATGGAAGCTATGCAGAGTTAGCCTTAGTTAATACTTGGATGGTAGACTGTCATAAGCCATAAGCAACATATATATGCCTATTGACAGCTGAAGCCCACAATATATGGGAAGGAACACTCTGAAATTTCTTTGCCAAAGAGGGTTACCCAAATACCCTTTCAAGCAAAACTGTGTCCATTTGGTATCTAACAATTGCAGTGACCTTTTGTTAGACAGCACAAAGTAAGTCTGAGATCACACATGTAAAACGCAAGGCCCCACAGACCAAATCCAGCCCACCATATCATTTTATGTGGCCTACAAGGCTTTCAATACTAGGGCAATATAAGACTGATATGGTCCTTGGTGAAAATGAGATTGACACTACTGTCTTAGATCAAAATGCTCTTGTTCAAGTTGAAACTGTAAGCAACTTTGAGTGTCAGAATCAGACACACACAAGAGAAGCAACCAATCACAGACACTATTGAGTCTTATGAAACCATCCGACATTTCACTTTCCCCCACTAATGGTACTCCAAGTGGCTTACAATAAAATAATGCAAAATGAATTAAAACATACAATGAAAACACAACTGTTAATACACAATTTAAAATACATAAATAACATGAAAGCAGAGCACTCCTTAGTTTGGAAGGCCCTTCCACTGCAGGCAAGCAAAAGGTCTGCCTTAGTAAAAGGAAGCCATTAAGCTATCCTTTGTATGAAATTCAAGAAATTGAGAACTAAGGAATAAGTAGGCCCCGTTTATTAGCTGGATTAGGATGTGCTTCATGATGAGTGGGTGACATGTAACATTGATATTTGAAGCATTATGTATTGTCTTTTAAAAACATTCACATAAACTAAAAAAAAAATCACTCCACTGATGTCAGTTAAAAGTTCTCAGAGTGAAGAGGATATGATGGAATATTACAAATATACATGGCTTAGTAAAACCAATTACAGGTATCATGCAAAAAAACAAAAAACAAAAACCAAAAACAAAACAAAACACTTTACCTTGGTTTTAGGGGCAGTCCCTCCTGCTTTGGGCTTTTTGGCATCTGGCTTGGTTTCCACAGTGCTGGATGAAAAATCTTCACTAGAACCTTTAAGAGCAGGAAATGTAATATAGTGTGAACTACAATAGCACAATTACCCACACACAAAAACGTTTGGGCTAACATTTCTCAAAATGATATTTCACATTGTTATACTGCAACTACTCTGACACTAAGATAATTTTCAAAAGGGATTTGCTGTATGAAAAGAATAGATTTCTGCTAAAATGCTGAGGATTTTCAGGCTCTTTAGTATGTCTGGCTACTTTTATTTAGACCAAAGTTTCATCTTGAAGGAAAATAATCACTGTCAGACAACATATACCCTGAAACTTTACAGCTATACCAAGATCCCATCCAATTGTACATCAAAGACTGAACTGACCAAACTTTAAAATACTGAGGCCTGTAATTTAGAATTAACCCAGTTCTTTGTACAAATAGAACTGGGTTAACTCTGTTTATACTATAGAACTACAGAAGTAGACACTATAGAAAAGGAAATTTAGATCTGCACAATGAATTGGTAAGTCAACACTTATACAAGTTCAACTGATTCGATGAATGTAGTCTTTATGAAACTAGCAACTGGATATAAAATATTTGGGCTAGTATTTAGTGATATACGTTTTTGTCCTAGTAATATACTAATATAGTAGGACAAAAACTCATTTATCGGCTCAGCAAAAAATGTAGAAGCAAGTCAGACAGCTCTCATCTTTTGTGTCTTAAAATGGCTTCATCTTTGCCTAACAGGAAATCATTACTCGATATTGATCTCATGTTTCCCTTCTACGAACAGTTAATAAACAGGCAGTCCCCAAGTTACAAACATCTGATTTACGAATGAATCAGTTAAGAATGGGGGTGAGAACAGAAAATGAGAGAAATCTACCCCTAGGAAGTGAAATTCACTCCTGGAAGGGTTATCACGGGGAAAAGGTGTCTCCACTGAAGCTTGATCACCAATCCTTGTTTCAACAACAAGCCAAATTTTTCAAAATCCAATTATAACATGGGCAGAAAGTGAGGTGAAATCTTCTGAACAGGGGCACAGACACCAAAATAAACACCACAGGGGAGTTAACCTTTCCCTATGCTATCCAAAACTGGAAAATACATATTATTTTTGTCCTAGTTACACTAAAAAAGTACCTGTTCCAACTTATATACGAATTCAATCTAAGAATAAACCTACAGAACCTATCTTGTTCATAACTTTGGGACTGCCTTACAATGGTAGCCCGAGAGCGTTCATTTGTATCATACAGTTTATAACCACACAATTTCTTTGATGTCTCCACCAATTTATATTGTTCTTTTAAATTAACATTTTTTTGAGTCCTGATTTGGGCGGGGGACAGGACAGCAGGATACAAATAAAATAATAAACATCATCTCTGAATACACCGCATTTATAAATTGAAAAAAAAATCCATCATTTTTTTTAAACTAAAATTTGTGTTCTGTGGGAAGAAGTTAATGGGATGGAGAAAGACTACCTGATGCAGCTTGTGATTTGGCTGGAGCTGATCCTATCCCTCTGGAAGATGTCTTATTAGGTGGAACAGGTTTGGCAGGCATATTGGCTTTGGCTTTTTCAAGCATGACCAGCACTTGGTCTTTGGAACTTGGCTAGGGAGCAAAAGTGAGACTTTGAAGGGATCGACAATAAAGTTCAACCGTAAGCCACATTTCCCCTTCTTGCAAACTACTCAATGGACATTTTTTTCTCAAACTAACAGTCTTCTAGAAAAAAAAGATAGGAATCACATTCTAAGACCAGCTAATAATAAATATGTCTCACTTAATAAAAAGAAGTTGCACAATTTAAATTTAAAACATTCACCCATCAAAACCATTTTAAATGAATTTAACAGAAACTTACTCATGATATTATTTGCATGCACACACATTTTTCTAAGTTTATTGGCTATATGGCTCTTTAACATATTATGAATATTTGCTGTACCTTCAGCTTGCCAGTGGCTTTGGCCATCTTCTCAAATCCTAGATGCATCATAAAGAAAGGCAATGCATCTTGAGCCTTTTTACGTACATCTCCATTTCGATCCTCTAGGCAACAATACAGGTGAGGCACACATAAAATCAAGTCTGATGGAACACTCCGAAGAGTGGGCAATTTATCAGCCAGCCAACCTAAAAGCTTAAGAGAGAGAGAGAGAGAGAGAGAGAGAGAGAGACAGACAGACAGACAGAGAGATCTTTTAAACATGGAAAAAATAACTACATTGTACAGATTCATATTATTTATTACTCAATGTCAACAAACATTCTTCAAGGTCAGAGGTGGGAAACGTCTGGCTAATGGGCCCTATACGGCCTGCAAAGTCATTTGGTCTTTCTGCTTCTCTCTTTCCCTTATTTGCTTTCTTCTTTCCTGGGAGTCTCTCTCTCTCTCTCTGATAGTCTGGATAACAAGAGAACACATGTACAGATCCTGCTTCCCCTAATGCTGGGCAGCGTAACTTGCCCCACCCACTTATCTTTCTGGCTCGATGCTCTTATCTCCCCTGGCACTCTATGGCAGAGGAACCAGAAATGACTTGCCTTTTATAAGCCTAAGAACACCTGTAAAAAGTTCCAAAATCATGGAACTGTACTATCCAAGCTGTACTAGGGCTGCTGAAGACTAAATATAGAAATCATGAAGTTGATGGTGAGAGAGTATACTACCATGAACCAGAAAACAGCAAGAATGGGTCCTAAAGTTTTCAGAGGATTCCACTAATTAGTAACTGTTTGAGGCAGTAGGACATTCCCACACCAAATGCTGTATGAACAGTTTAGATGCAATGTTACAGAACCAGTTCCATGTGGTCTGAGCCACGAATGTCCACAAGCACTGCCAGAAGTAAAGAATGACGAAGAAAAAGAGCAATCCAATGAATATGATTAAGAATACAGTATACAGGAACTAGTTCAATCATTGCTTGTACAGAGCTCCATTTTGTAAATTTACCCTTTCTCTTGGTAAACCAGTTCTATTTGACATTTGCTGATCTTGTTGAATTGTCTTCTCAGTTGAGAGTATAATGAATATTATGATTTCACTGACTGACACAATTCCATATAAAATGGATTGACTTTATACAGATTCTGTTCATGTGGTATAAACAAAAGCTTATTTTCATGACATTGCCCTTACCTCTTGCCTTAGAAAAGGGTTTTCCTTCTTCAGCTCCTCAGACAGATCCTCCCCTTCCAGCCACTCTTTCATTCCTGTCTGTTCTGTCCAGGCATTCACAGTTGCTAGAGAAGCTGTTCGTACATTGTTCTGAAGCAAACACAAGATGTAAGCAGAAGGTTCCATATATACCAACATTTCCCCATGTTTCCCTTTAAATATTTTGTATTCAGACTTCCATTATTCATAATCATTGGCCAGAGCAGATACGAAATGCAGCCCAAAACATCTGGAGGGCACATGGTGGTAGCATTTCCCCATTCACTCAGAGATTAGGAATCCTACACCAAAAGGTTAAGGCCATGTATGTACTTTATGGACATTTAATCGGAGTAGCACCAAGTATGGCCATCACGATCATGAATTTTAAGAGAAGCATAGGTCGTCATCCACACCCTCCAAATATGCAGTAATCAATTATTGTCCTGGGCCACTTCTGCATACAGGGCACACATAACACAGGAAGCAATGTGATAGTTTTAAGAGTACATCACATTCAAACACAAAGTGGCCTTATAGAATCAAGGGCTGGAAGTTATCTTAGAAGTCATGTATTCAAACCTCACGCTCACAGCAAGAAATGGAAGGCAATATGTAACTAAATAATCCCAATAGATAGATCAAGCAAAGGAAAATGCACCACCTCAACAAACTGCTATAAACTATTTATTATTTCATATATTTATATCCCGTCCACACACACCCCGGTTGCGCGGGGGGGGGGGGGGGGGCGGGGGGGGCGGCGGCGGCGGCGAGCTCAGGGCAGCCTCACAACCGGCAACCATTAGATGACAAACACATATAATTAAAATAACAATTACAGATAAAATAGTTAAAAACTTCAAGTATAAAAACATCCATTTAAAATTGCACAAGTTCAAGGTCATAATCCAAGGTCTGTACATTGTCGGTAACATAAATCATTCTCATTATCGCTGCGTCTGCTGTTCAAATGCTTGGTCCCATAATGATGCTTTAAGTTTTTTTCCTAAAGGAAAGGGGGGGCTGATCTGTTTTCATAAGGGAGGAAGTTCCACAGGGGGGCACCACTAAGGCCCTGTCTCTTGTCCCCACCAATCGCACTTGTGAAGGTGGTGGGACCGAGAGCAGGGTCTTCCCTGACGATCTTAACCCTCAAGGTGGATCATAGAGGGAAATACGTTTGGACAAGTAAGTTGGGCCAGAACCGTTTAGAGCTTTATGGGCTAAAGCCACCCTGTTCTCCTTCAAATGTTAAATGATTTGTTGTAGATTTGTTCTGTGTTGCTCACTATCATAGGACCTACTGTGCCTCATCTTAAGTAAGACAGGTCTTCAGATATCTTAAGATTATTACTTTATCTTCCCTTCCCAAGGAGCTTTCCCAGCTTCTCAATAATTACTCAGGAGCTGTGATTTTCACACTTTTATTTTTCACTCAGGAATTTTCTGTGGTGCATACAATGTTCTTCTGTCATACAGGGGAAGGTTTAGCAATGGGTGACTCGTTCACAGAAAATTTCCCATTCATTCACAATGCTATACTGAGAAATATGCAAATTACCTTGCTGTCTCCAAGGATTGTGATGATGGGAATGCCCAAATTTTTCACATGCTGCTTGATATTTGGGCCCATGGCAGTGGCCAGTTGCTGGAGGATGGTCAGTGTTTGTAGTACCTGAATGGAAAAGGAAAGGTAGAAAGATCTTAAGTCTGCTTTGTCATAGCTACTTCATTTCTAGAAATTAGAAAACTAGAAAAATCCAAACAGTATATACACGAGGTCTAAGATTTATCTTTACAATCCTATATAGAATTACAGTCAGAACTAGAGGCCAATTAATTTCTACATCTTTAAATCAGAGTAAATATTTTACTGCCTTGTAATAGAAACAGAAGCACCATTAAAAGAATGTTATGAAATTTGGCCAGCTGAGCTTGGGAGCATATGTTACAACAGATAACAAAGCCTGATTGTGCTTTTATCTTACTTTTCTATGTTACAACACATTTCCTTTACTCTGATGTCAACAGGGTATGTTCTTTGAAGCATATAGTATCGATAACAACAGGTTTTCCTGTTTGTGCAAAAAGAACTGTATGATCAATAAACAAATTAGTAACTATAGAAATGTAGAGCCCCTTGCTATATAAAAAGAGTTAAATGGCATGAAGACATTACACACAATATTATTATCCCTTTGTGTCTGGTTACAAGATTTAATTGGAGTGGGTATTTGGAGACTGGGATGCAACAAGTTCATTCTGAGGTTTAAATAGCATACCAGGATTTTATTGGAATCATTGAGACGATTCTTCAATGCAGATGCCAGTTCTCCAATGTTTGGCTGTATGAATTTGGCTTCATTAATTATGCCTGCAACTTCATCCAGACCCTCCTTTCGGATCTTCCAGTTTTTATCACCAATCTTAGACACCAATTCAGATGTGATCTTATCACTAAAAAGAGAAGATGTTAGCACCTTACATTTAGCTTCATTTTCATGAGAAAGAAGAAATTATGAGCATTTTATAACAATGATCATAAACAATTCAAATTTATAAACTACATGTTTGTTTTTTTTAGCCTTGAAAGAAGAACTGTCTGTACACCAAGCCACAACACACCTGATATCAGTTCTTGGCAGTAGATCTACAACATCGGTTCCTGCATCTTCCAGTTCTTCTCCTTCTTCACCATCATCTCCACAGCCGACAGTATTTCGGGAATTGCCTCGAGTTGAAGCAGGTGGTGTTTGTCCTTGCATCTAAGTTAGAATATAAACATAAGAGATGACTGAGCAAAATTATAGAGATGGAAATCAATTGTAGTTAGACGGTCCACCACAAACTTGTACAAGAACTGTAAATCACACAAGTTTTGTGAAAAAGTCCAATAGAAGCCTCATTTTGGGTGAAAATCATGGTACAAGGAAATCTGGTATGAGATACTTCAGATAGAACATCTAACAATAATTACAACATTTGAAAAAGTGGTAGACACCATTTAAAATGGGCAGTAGATCGGTTAGAATGTTGCTTGAGAGCAAAGCTCAAGGCAATGAACCACTTGGTTAGATGACTAGATTGAGTGGGGAAAATTCAAAATGAATCTGACTGAGCTCAAATGAAGGCCCATTTTAGAATCTGCAGTTTAAGTCTAAAATTTTTAGTTTAAAAATTGATCCCAAACACCTGGTTCAACTTGTCTACAGGTCCATATAAGTATTGTACCTTAACTCTTTATCAAAAAAATTGAATCATTCCTTTCTCTGAGTAGAGTGGGGCAAAAGGCAGGAGCTGGGAGAACAGAAAAGAAGCCCTGATCCCTTCAAGTCTCTCTATCATGGTTCTACTTCTGCTGTTTGAATGGATGGGCAGGAAAATGGTGGCAGTAGTGGTAACTCTTTCGGGTTTTCCACAAACAAGTGTCACAAACAAGAGCAGACATCCTCAAACTCTGGTCCTCTGGCTGTTTGGGCCTCCAACTCCCAGAAGCCCTAGCAGCTTCTTCAGTGGTCAGGAATTCTGGGAGTTGGGGGCCCAAACAGCTGAACGGCCAGAGTTTGAGGATGCCTGGACTAGAGCCATGATTCTCAAACTATTTTACCACATGGAACACTAAAAAATCTATGAAATCTATTGAAGAATCCTTAAGTGTTTACATCCCATCCCCTTTCATTCTACATCTAAAATACAAGGCTTTTAAATTAAGTATAAAACAAAACAAAATTTTAACATTTATGTTACATATTTTGTAGAGAAGAAATAATGTAACCATAACTTACAAAATATTGCATTACTTATCCCCTTCAAATCCAGTTATTAAAAAATATAATTTTGCAATATTTAAAAATTGTGATTTATTAAAAATTACAAAAAAACCCCACCAATCACAATTTCAACATCCATTATGCATGGTTAGAGTCTCGGAGATTTATGTGCCTTCCCAGCCTTAGCCACACGGTAGCTAACTTGAAGTAACATTTCAAATGCCTTTTCATTGATGCTGGAAGTTGCTTCTCTTTAATTTGTACAATTTACATTGGGAAAATCTGATTGGTTTGTCTTTATAATAACGGATTTGTATGCAGGTGTCTTAGCAGCTCAGTTGGAGCTAATGGGATGTTATTAAATGTCTTAAAGCAGACACACTGGGCATTCGACACACAAGGATCTCTCACAGAGTGAAACAGTATGACAAATATTACACAAGGTATTTCCTCATTTTAGAATAATAGAGTGGAAGAGACCAGGCATCTAGTCCAACCCCCCCTGCCATGCAGAAAAAGTACAATCGAAGTATCCCCGACAGATGGCCATCTAGTCTCTGTTTAACAGCTTCCAAGGAAGGAGCTTCCACCAAACTCTGAGGAAGAGTTTCACTGCTGAACAGCTTTTACATCCAGGAAGTTCTTCCTAAGGTTCAGGTTGAACCTTCTTTCCTGTGTTTTGAATCCATTGCTCTGAGCCCTAGAGTCCTAGTTTCCAGGGCAGCAGAAAATAAGTCTGCTCCCTCTTCCTTATGACACTCTTTCACATATTTATACATGGCTATCATGCCTCCTCTCAAGCTTCTCTTTGGCAGACTAAACATGCCCAGCCTCAGAGCCGGCCCTAGGTATTTTTCAAGTGTAGGCGAACAGAATTTTGGCGCCCCCCCTCCCCAAACCAATCACTGAAAAATAAAAGCGTTGGATAAGCGAAAATGTTGGATAATAAGGAAAGATAAAGGAAAAGCCTATTAAACATCAAATTACATTATGATTTTACAAATTAAGCACCAAAACATCATGTTTTACAACAAATCAATAGAAAAAGCAGTTCAATACATGGTAATGTTATGTAGGAATTACTATATTTGCGAATTTAGCACTAAACCTTGAACAGGGATATAGGGCAGTGTGGATTTAGATAACCCAGATAGCCCTCAGTATTAAAAAAACTCTAAAATCAGGACAATAAATAAAGAACAACACTCTGAAAACAGAAGAAATCCAGACAGTAAACAATCAGGGACAGCTAACACCTCCCAAAAAAAGATTCTCCCAGGCAAGAAGAAGCCAGGCCTTGAAGCCACAGGGCCATTAAATGCTAATCAAGGTGATTAATTACAACATTCACACCTGCTTCAAAGAAAAGTTCTTTCTCTCACCCTGGACCTTCTACAGATATATAAACCCTAGCTTCCAAGTTCCCACAGACCTCACAATCTCTGAAGGCCCCAAAGGTGGGCTCCCGTGGTTTGAAGGTGGGTCTGCGCCGGCCGGAAAGCCCAGCACGGGCACCAGGAGGCCCAGCGTGGCCGCCGGAAGGCCCAAAAGAGAAGGAGGTGGAGAGTGGTGCCCTCCTCCCAGGACAATGGCGCCCCTGGGACGATGGCGCCACAGGCAAGTGCCTAGTTCGCCTTATGGTTGGACCGCCTCTGCCCAGCCTCCTCTGGACATATTCCAGCTTATCACTATCTCTTGTGGTGCTCAAAATTGGAAAGAGTATTCCAGATAAGGTATAATTTTTTTTTCTAAACAGATGTTCTGGGATTGTTACTGTTGTCTTGGACTTCTTCGACACGTTCACTAAGATTGGGTAAATCCTGCTCTAGTTTCCTTTTCAAACCACTTTTTAACTATTTATCCATGACAAACACGTCTTAACACTGAATGATGTGTATTAGGCTTATGCATTTCAGCTAAACCTCGATCCATTTCTGCTGGCCGGATTCTAGTAGTATATGTTTTAAAATGTTTTTATCTCTGTATTGTTTTAATTTGTTTTGATTGTCCACTGCCTTGGAAATCTTTGCAGGTTGAGAGATGATACAGAAATATGTTCAACAAATAAATGAATAAAAATTGCAAATGCTTATAAAAACATTTCATTTTGTTATTGACATTAATGAATTGTTAATACATTTCTCCACCCTCCCTTTCAATGTTAAGAGTATGATATGCATCTGAGATCTTTACTGAATATATTTATTCTGTACATAAAAATAACATTTTAAAAGGTTATGGACAAAATGAAAGTATTTCAGATATAGGCTGACAGGAATTGCAGGTTTACGTAAATGAAATTGTTCCTTGGCTCCTAATATTAACCAGATAAGTTATGAACTGTGATGGCTTAATACAGTTCACATTAGTAAACCGAATTCTAAACTTATTTCAAAATGACTATTTGTATATGTGCTTTTTTCAAAACAGTGAATGACCAAATCAATTCTCTACTTGAAAGCACTACCAGAAATATTAGCTGAAGTTATTATGTTATAATGCTCCCATGCACACAAGAACTTAAGGAATACTTCTAAACTTACTTTTTCAAACTCAGCATCTATTTGTGAAAGGAGAGCAGGCTTTTCATCCTCAAAAAACATCCTCAAAGGGCCCCCCACATATAAATACATGACACCTAATAAGGTAATGGCAGATGTTCTCACAGCCTGTGAAAAATGAAAGAGAAACACTTAATTTCAACTATTCACAGTGTTGAGATCATAACATGAGGAGAAGTTTACTCACGGGATTTGTTGCTGCAAGAGCAGTCTTTACATTGCTGATGAAAGCCTTTACATTCAATCTGAGAGAAGAAAGCATGCAGATTAGCTGAAAGCAGCACATTATGGTCATAAGGCATTCTCATTTGTAACAACGTGTAAGAAAGAAATATAAGATTTATGACTAGATTATACATGTACTTAAATTATTATAGTTCTAAGTTTAAGTCACAGGGAGGGGGAACAGCCCTGCAAATTTCCAGTCTAGACATCTTATCAGCACCATCCAATATGGTCAAACATAAGAGTCATGGGACTTACAGTCCAGTCCAAAATACCTGGAGACTCAAATGTGCCCCATAACTGCCCTCAAAGGTCAGTCGGAGCCAGACACCTTCAGACTACTGGTGAAGGTGTTGCGTAGTAGACCCATATGTGCGATTTCACAGAGACCACACTGAAAAAAGAAGGTCTCCCATAAACGGATTTTGCAAGATCAGTTCTTCTCTGGGGGCCAATTTTATGTTTATTATACAAGATATTTTGTCTACTCTTTGAATTGCATCAATATGCAAAATGTTATCATCAAGAACATATGCAATCATTCCAAGAAGAGAATTAGTTGCCCACATTTCACATTTCTAGAACTGTTGGCTTGAATCCTTTTTGTTGATAACGCTGGTGGCACCCATTTTAAAGAAACTTAAGCAAAACAAACAAAAACCAGAATGCAAACATGCCCTGTGTACTCAGCTTTCAGTCAAGAACTAGAACTTGGTTACTTCAAATGAAACTTGGATTTTGTCTGCATAAAGACACAGATGAAGCCCTGAAGCCAAAGATTTATACTAGAGCAGTTCTACACAACTTGTGGCCCTTCAGGTGTTTTGGACTTCAACTCCCAGAATTCCTGATCACTGGACAAGCTGGCTAAGGCTTCTGGAAGTTGGGGTCTCAAACACCTGGAGGGGCACAGGTTGTGCAGGCCTGCTGACTAGAGGAAAGGTAAATATAGTATGACCCAACGTAACTTGTGAGTGAACGAAAACAAAACATACCACAATACCCCCGCCGTTCAATTCCAGAGCTTATTCAAAACTGGCGTACATACAATTATGTTCATCATTGCCTCATATGACTGATGTTTTTATATCATAAGCTACTTTTTAAGATTCAAAATGCAAAGATTCTCCTGCATATAGTTTACAGTATCCATTAGGAACGCAAGGCACAGGCAAAGGAATCTTACTGTTGTCTCTATTTGGAGAGCAACAGGACTTCCCACTGTGACCCACTTTAATTTCCAATGAGGAACGCTTCAGGGCAGAGGAAATCCCAACACTATCTTTGATCTCAGAGATAGTAGCATGGTTCAATGTGTTGTCGAAGGCTTTCATGGCCGGGATCACAGGGTTGTTGTATGTCTTTTGGGTTGTGTGGCCATGTTCCAGAAGTATTCTCTCCTGACGTTTCGCCCACATCTATGGCAGGCATCCTCAGAGGTTGTGAGGTATGGATAAACTAAGTAAGGAAAGAATATATATCTGTGTAGAGTCCAGGGTGTGGCAAGAGTCCTTTGTCACTGGGAAGCCAGCATTAATGAGGCATGGTTGCCTCAACCTATTTAAATTCCACACAAGGAACACAAGCAGTATGGGGGGAAATATGCTTGACACCTCTGTCTCTGCTGCAGCAGCCTGGTTAAAGGGTAACTTCTACCTTAAGAGAACCAACTACAGCTTATTTCAGCAAATTGATTTATTTGCACTAACCTACTAGGTTACAAATTTCTGTATACTGTTCTATTTTGTTAAATCCTTTTAAAATGGTTTAATGTTGCTTTACTGTCTCTAAGATAATCAGATATGGGACAAGAAACACTTATTGCCAGTGACATTAAGAGCATGCTCTGGGCTTTTTTCAGTACATAGAAAAGGAGAAATGATATCACGGAAGCAGCAAGTCTAGTTAATGTCGAAGGAAGTATACGTTTGCTGTAAGGTCCTATGCATCATTTAGTTCAAGGCTTCCCAAACCTTTTTCACTCATGACCATTTTCTGTCTAAGAAATTTTTAAGCGACCCCAACTATACAGGCATACAAAATCATAATAAATCAGCATTTGCAAGGCTGGTTTTCCCTTTTATGAAGTACTAGCTTGGGGACCTGGCAATGCCCAGGTTATTTGAAAAAGGCATGATTTGTCCTTCAATGCTATGTATTCTGTTTGGAGTGGGTGGACTACAATTCCCAGAATCATGGGTCGATCCTCCCCAAACCCTGCCAGTATTCAAAGTTGGCCATTTTGGGTCTGTGTACCAAGTGTGGTCCAGATCCATCGTTGGCTGGGTTCAGTGCTCTTTGGATGTGGGTGAACTACAACTCCCAGAATCAAGGCCCATTCCCACAAACCCCTGAAGTATGTTCAGTTGGTCATGCGGCTTCTCTGTGAGAAGTTTGGTCTATTGTCTATGTGGGCCAATGTCTCTGGATGCAGGTGAACTATAACTTCCTTTCCCCCAAACTTGTCCAATATGTTCTATTGGTTATGGGGGCTCTGTGTGCCAAGTTTAGTCCTGTTCCATCATCGGTGGGGGTCGAAGTGCTCATTCATTGCAGATAAACTATAAATCCCAGTACCTACTACTCCCAAATGTCCAAGCCAATTCCCCTCAAAACACACCAGTATTCAAATCTGGGCATATCAGGTATGCATGGCAAGTTTGGTCCAGAGCCATCATTGTTTGGGTTCATAGTGTTCTGGGTGTAGGTGAACTACAACTCCTCTAAATTCCCCAGGAGGAGTCACAGTGCTCTGACTTGATGCAGGGTGAACTACAACTTCCACCATGTGGAGTCAATCCCCCAAACTCCTGCTCTGCTGTGTTTGTTCTGCAGACAGATTTGAAAGGGAAGGGTAGGAGGCGGGGTCATGCAGATTTCACACAATGGAGAAATCTGGGATGCCTGCCTGTGGTGGAGGAAAGTGCAAAATCTAGGATGAAATGGTCCCCAAATGAAAGCATTCCTTGGGTGGTGGGCCGTAGTGTTTGGGAAGGACATTGGCAGGGGTTGGGATACATGTTCATGGAGCTCGCTGTAACCGCAATGTCAGTGGAAAAGAATGACTTGCTGGCTCCTCAGTACTGGAAACTATAGCCTGTTTGTGGGGGTCAAAGGTTGTCTGTGTGAGCAGACACCCGTGCCACATACACACATATGGGTTTTCACTTTTATTATGGATATAGATAGCTGAAGCATTTTCTGCAGAGTCTATTGTAAACACTGCCTATTGTTTATAGATTCGTGCAAAGATCTAAAACAGCCACTAGATAGCATTCAGTTAGGATCATGGGCAATCCAACCTCACAGACCTACTCATTTTGCCATCCCTTGTTCTAGTCATTGTCTTGCGGTTTTGCACATGCCTGCCTTCTCTATAATTTCTTAATAGCCCCACCGTTTAGTCATGCTGCTCGCTATATATTTTATGAATGTCATTTTACTGTTATTGCTTTAATTATATATGCTGTTGTCTTATTGTTTTATCTGTTGACCGGGCTTGGTCCCCATGTGAACCACTCCGAGTCCCCTAGGGAAGATTTAAGCGGATTATAAATAAAGTTTTATTATTATTATTATTATTATTATTATTATTATTATTATTCTCATTTTTCAACTCTTACCCTGAAAACCCAAACTCTCGAATTGCATTTGACAGCCAGTTCAATGTTTCCGATTGGTTCTTTGGATTCTTTTGAGAAAAAGCCATGGACATAACCTAGAATCAAAATGGAAGATTTTATTTTTTTTCAAAACACAACCTAATTGTCAGGAATATGTAAATATCTAGACAAATGCAATGAAATTAGAGGAAGGGACACTCACTTTTTTTTGTTTTGTTTTTTTGTTTAGCACAGCAGCTTCCCATATACTAATTTTGCTACAGGTGTGCTAATTATTTTTAGCACCCATTTGTTTCTGATAATTTAAACTGCCCCAAAAATGAGACAGCATGAAATCCAAAACCTGAAAACGATTATGACACTGAATACATTTTTCTGTTAAAAATGAGTAGTTTTAAAACTGGAGCTGGAATTTCACCCACCATTCCCAAACACAAGAAAGAAAAAAGACTGGGTACATAAACAATGCACACAGACATTTCTATGCAAATCTTAGTTGATTTATTATATAGAGTTTCACACACCTGTTCCGCAGTCCAAGGCAATTGACAGGCCTCTGCTATGGCTGTCAGTGCTTCTTTTGCATTATTTCCACATTTCACATCACCAATCTTATCCACAAGACCATCCAACACAATTAGAGCAGAGGTTTTAGAGAACGTTCCCTTCTGAGCGACCAAGGCAACTATACGAAGCTTTATCTGCATCACCTGCAAAAGTGAAATGTAATCACCTTACAGGAGAGCGTATGAATAGTTATATTTGAATAACAGTATACAGTATAACTTAAAAGTAATTAATATTTAATTGACCCATCTGCTTCAGTAATTGCCTCATAGCTTATGATGCACACTCATGTCTGAAGTAGATTAGGTTGACTCTATAAAAGGATTTTTAACATTTTATTCATATTATTATACAATGAATCAAATGTCCACCCCACTCCTGCCACTTTGGAAATATTTCTGAATGGAAATCACAGACTGTTGACAACAATCTGCATTCATACACAGATATCTGGACAAGTTAGCTCCCCAGAAATCACACAGAGAAGAAAGGTCCATATCTTTCCAGGATATTGATCAGCTTGAATTTCCTTTTCTGGGAGCTCCCACATCTACAGAGGCTGTTACGAGGGTCTTTTCCCCATGAAAATTGGCTTAGTAACTAATTCCTAGGAATGCTCAGCTAGTTAAGGGTGTATTGGTTAATTTTATCTTGAAAGCAAAGATCAACTACCGTTTGTTTCTATGGGGTTTACTGTATTAAAAGAAAAACAGAGTTGTCATACCTGAAAGTTGGTCTCCTTCCACCCAGGCTTTTTTGCCAACATCCTTACAAGGGCCTGACAAGGCATTTCAGTTCTGTCCATCAGCTCAACAGCCTTAACAGTTGAGAAGGCAGTTATTAGCCACAGCACATGCAAAGCAATCAACACAAGACAACTGTCTTTTACCAGCCCTACTTCACTCCAATATATTCTCAGGTTATAATGAAGCTTCTTATTTGACAACCACAGAATTGTCACTAAGACATTTTTACTCTCTTTATTTTAAAAGATTTTTTGCATATAGTTAGTGTATACTAATGTGGTTTTCCTATTTTGTGGATATATTTTATTCATTTTAAAATTTGTGTTTGTTTTTAAAACTGTTTATGTAGTTTTAATTGTTTTACATTTTTATTATGAATTAAAAAATGTTTTGGAAGCCACTTTGAATCCCACTCTGGGAGAAAAATGGCTTCTAAATAAATGCAATAAATAAAAGTTTAAAAATACATTTTGAAAAGGTCACTGCAAAGTTTAAACAGAGATAAAGCTTTTGATTTTTGGGTGAACGGATTTCCTGATACATTGTATTAAAGAAGGTCAAAGTAACTGCTGATATACACATATTGCACATGCTGTTTAAGATAAGGACTAAAACCATATTTTAAGATTGTTCAGCATATTAGATTTATGTGTTAGTTCACAGAGTAATTTTCGAACGAAGTTACAGAAAATTAAGAAAAACAGAAAATAATACAATAGACTCTCAGAACTCAAGCAATTGGAACTCTCAAGGCCAAAATTTACTTCAAATAAAAATTGAAACAAAATAATTTTTAGCAGAAATGTTACATTAAATTCAGTTTTCCTTTATTTGTCTTAATTTAATTACTGTATTTCAATATTAATATCAAGTCAATACAGAGCTTATGGTATGGTACAGTATGGGGTATGATATTAATTAGGCCTTTTTAAAATAGTAAATCTCAAGCAACCAGAAATGACATATATCAGACATCTAGCAATCCCATGGCTGCTAGTTAACTGCCAAATCCACTCAAAATATTTCTAGAATATGTTTTAAAACAATAAACAGGGCAGATGTGTTCCAAGCACTACTGAATAGAGAAGGAAAGTGATCACCGCTGCTCTCTGCTGAGAATTCCACTTCAACATTTATATGAGCACTTACTGAACTGAAAAAAGAAGTGTTCAAAATCAAGAATGTTTTGCAAAGATAGACAAATATATGTAAGGAAAAAGCTTAACACACAGTAAAATCTACGTGGCAGGCAGGGGAAATACTCAGAGACTCCACAGGACAAATGAAGGAAAATGAATGGGAAGGAATACAGGGTGTTTGAAAAAGAACTAGGGAGTTCTTTTTCAAACACCCTGTATTAAAATAGAAAATTTGATGGAAAATGCACAGCTAATTTAGTTGAAAAATATTTGATTTGTTATAACAATCCCAAATGTATTAATAAAAATCCATCCAGAAATCTAGGAAGCATAATACAATTTCAAGATTTTCTGTGAGTTGCAGAATAAAAATTAACTAGATACATACATTTAAGAGATTGTTTTTTCTGTTTTAGACTTTACTTACAAATTATCACAGTCAAATTATTTACCTTCTGAAATTCTTCCATGCAAGCAAGCCTTTCCTTCCAGTTGCCACTATCTAGCTGCTGTAGACAAGCAGCTGGGAGGACAGCCGAAGCTTTCTCCTCACACATCTCTATCTATTAGCAGAAAGAAAAGAGAGAAAGGAGTGTCTGATTTTAAAAAAAACCTTTCAATAGCTATACAACATGTAAACACATACTTTCCAATCATACAGTTTTAAAACAATCTCAAATGCTTATTGTATTGATGACTATTAATGGTCGAAGGCTTACTAATATTTATTGTATCAAATCTGCTCATATGCCTCAGAAAAGACAGACTTATTTTCAGCATAAGATCATAGTGAATGAAGTGTGGCCCTGCACCTGCATATATACCTGAAGGTTTCCCACCAGACTCCTCTTCAGGCATTGTGTACCATGTTATGGGGAATCAAAGACAAAAATAAAACAGCCATGATAACATGCCATCTCTGAGATTAACACTATAGTGCTGATATATTCACAATGTATTTCTTAAGAGTAAAGATATGTTTTAGGTTAAACCTTACAAACCTTCTGTAAAATGTCTCACTTACCCTTTTATTATGATTATGAACAACCAAATATTTCTCATAGTAGAAAAACAGACAGTCTGCCAGACCACTTTGTACAATGCACTGAATTAGGGTTCTCATATTTTCTGTTACTTCACTTGTAATATTTAATCAAGAGCATACAACAGTTGACTGTAATCCAAACAAAACATACGCCAGCTACCCTGCCATTTTTGAACCATCTGCATCTTTGCACCCTCAAAACTCCACTTTTATAATCATTCCACCTGCTCTTTAAAGGCAACCCAACAGCTCATTTCAATCTTGTTCTTTGAAAATACCTCCTGAAGCAAAATAAAATAGATCTCCATCTTCATGATAGCAATTTTATAGAAATAAATGCATACCATATGGGAACTAAGGAAACGGGCATATTTTGAAGTATAGGTTTTTCACTGGATTCTAACACATGATAACATACCGAAAGCTCTGGCTCAAATGTCTCCTTTACATCAGCTCCTTTCTTGCCTTTTGTTCCAGCAGTTCCTGTCCCTCCAGCTGCAGTTTGCTTACTCTTCTTTGATGGGCCACCAGCCTAACAGGGAGGAGAAAAAGCTCTTTATATCTCATTTTTCAGTTACAGTAGAGTCTCAGTTATCCAACATTAACAGGCCGGCAGAATGTTGGATAAGCGAATATGTCGAATAAGGAGGGATTAAGGAAAAGCCTATTAAACATCAAATTAGGTTATGATTTTACAAATTAAGCACCAAAACATCATGTTATACAACGAATTTGACAGAAAAAGTAGTTCAATACAAAATAATGCTATGTAGTAATTACTGTATTTACGAATTTAGCACCAAAATATCACGATTTATTGAAAATATCAACTACAAAAAAGCGTTGGATAATCCAGAACGTTGGATAAGCAAGTGTTGGATAAATGAGACTCTACTGTATCAATTTCTAAAGAGGATCGAGAAACTAGTGATCTGATGTATTCAACAAAATGCTAGAGAAAGGCGATCTGCTCAATGAAGGTGCTTCCTCCAGCCCAATATTTCACAATTCCTGTTGCTTCTCATAACAATTCATTAACATCAGGATTTCTCGATTCTCAAGAAACTCTCAAACTGTTGGAGATAAAAGGGTGTAGAAGTCATCTACAGCCCATTGCAGTTTCTTTTCATTCAACCTATTCTAGTCTTCAAGAATGCAATCACTTAAAAAACAGGTTGCAGCTGATGGTTTGCCCATTTTTATAACCACACATTAAACAAAAAACACAAGATTCCTTAATATAAATTATTGCAATCTTCTGTACTGTCCCAAATGTACAGTGAGCCCCCCATAGCCATGGATTCTGTATCCATGGATTCTATCATCCAAGGATTGAAATTATCCCCCCCCCCCAAATAAAAATCGAAAAAGCAAGCCTTCATCTTGCTATTACAGGAAGTCCCCAAGTTACAAACAAAATAGGTTCTGTAAGCTGATTCTTAAATTGAATTTGTGTAAGTCAGAACAGGCGTGTTTTTAAGTGTAACTCAAGCCAAAAAATATTTTAAATCTAGAATAGCATAGGGAAGGGTTACCACTCCTATGGTGTTTGTTTTGCTGTCTGTTCCCCTGTTCAGAAGATTACAACTCATTTTCTGTTCCTATGATACTTGGGTTATTGTTGTGGAAACAAGGATTTATGAGAAAGCTTCAGTTGTAACACCTTTTCCTCATGATAATTGTTTCAAGAGTGAATGTTTGTAACTTGGGGACTCTGCCAGTATATATAAGGGACACCATTTTATGACAACAGTGTATGTAACAGGGCTTTGAGCGACAATGGATTTTGGTATCCACTGAAGGTTCCTGGAAACAAATCCCTTGAACAGCTTGGGCTCATTATACTCAACCATGTAAGGTTGTTCTAATATTGTCAGAAGCCTGTTAGGATAGGTCTTTAAGTAGTATCAACTCTGTTTGGCTTCACACATGGACACATGTGCATATTATGTATTTCAACTGCCATATAATTTAATTGTTTTTAAATTATTAATATCCGATATTTTGAACACTTCATACCAAATAATAGTTAGGATAAAAACCTTAATGAATGAAAACAAAATTTCATATTTTGTCTGTTTTCTCTAGTGATACATTTTTACACATTTCTTTCACAACTTTTAAAGCACTTAAACAGGAAGGAAATCATTTTCGTCAATGAAAAAAATACATGAGCATGCAATCAATTTGTTACATTAACAGAGGATTCCTATTTTGGACAGATTGATTTTTCATACCTTAGCAGCAGACACCTTTTTCATTGGACCCGATTTGGCTGCATTTTCTTTTGTGTCTTTGTCCCCTGCAGCCCCTGAAAGAACTGGAGCCTTCCCAGCAACAGGCTTGTTCTCTTTTCTATCAGCTCCTGCACCAACCCTACTGCCAACAGCCAGCTCTACTTTTTCAGCACACTCTTTTATCTAGCAGACAAAATTAAGAGATCAAATGCATTAGAAAAATGTTTTAGTAAGGAACTAATGTAATCCCCAAGCTTTAAGCTAGGCCTGCACAACCTGTGACCCTCCAGTTGTTTTGACCTCCAACCCCCAGGATGTCAAAACAGCTGGAGCGCCACAAGTTGTGCAGGCCAGCTTTAAGCAATTGTATTACAGCAAAAACACAATGCTGAATAAATGTCTGTTGTTGTTGCTGCTGTTTATTCGTTCAGTTGCTTCTGACTCTTCATGACCTCATGGGCCAGTCTACGCCAGAGCTCCCTGTCGACCGTCACCACCCCCAGCTCCTTCAAAGTCAAGCCAGTCACTTCAAGGATACCATCCATCTATCTTGCCCTTGATCGGCCCCTTTTCCTTTTTCCTTCCTTTTTCCCCAGTGCCATTATCTTCTCCATGTCTAACCCATTCAAAACTCCTCCCCAATGCTGCTGTATTTATTTATTTATTTGCGACATTTACGCGGCCTGCCCTTGTTTTATTGTTTTTTGATTTCTTGATGTAATGCCTATTATTATTTATTGTATTTTTAATGGTGCTATGATATGTTGTTTTTATATTTTATATTGTATTGCTCTGGGCATGGCCCCATGTTAGCCGCCCCGAGTCCCCGTTGGGGAGATAGTGGCGGGGTATAAAGTTTTTTTATTATTATTATTATTATTATTATTATTATTATTATTATTATTATTATATACCGCCCTTCTCACCCCGAAGGGGACTCAGGGCGGTTTACAAGTATATATACATACAATATATTATATTATACAACTATATCGCAATATTATTAGTAATATTGCATGTAATATAAATATACAATTATAATAGTCAATTATAATTATTATTACATTGTATTACATCATAATATTATTGGCCATCTGCAAGGATGTTGCCCAGGGAATGCCCGGATATTTGATGTTTTTACCATCCTTCTCTCTATTTAAATCTTGCAATAGTCTGAAAAGCATGTCAAATGCAACTTACTCGGTCAAGTTTCAGTTTATCCACATCTGTTAGGAAAGGGTTGACCGCTTTCTCCCCAGCCACCTTCAGGGCAGTACCCAAAGCTTCAAATGCTGCATCTCTAACTTCAGGAGCTGAGTCATTAATATGCTGTAGCCAAATATAAGAACTGAATATTCATCTAGTCCACATTCAGCACAAAACGTCTTTTTTAAACGTATTACAGCACCCATTAACGTACATTACTGAAATTCACATTTAATCCTTTTGGTTCTTACCATTTGACCAAATTGTTGAGATACTTTATAAATAGCACAGTAAATCAATGCAAAAAAAAAACACCACAGGTGGCATAAATAATAAACTGTTTGATATTTTTCCCTTTAACTTTCTGAATTCCATTTACAACTATAATAAGGCTTTTCTTTTTCAACCATCAGGATTTCCAAGGGCGTGATAATAAATATCAAATAAACACACAATGAATTTGGCTTCCATAATATTAATAATAATAATAATAATAATTATTATTATTATTATTATTATTCCGTCCGATCTCCCCAAAGGGATTCAGAGAAGCCTGAAAACTGAACTCTGTGAAAGTGCTGAAGACGATAGGATTATAAGTTAAAAGCAGTATTTCAAGATGGCTTCCTAAAAATCAAGTGCACTCCTGGATAATCTCACTCTCTTAAAGAGAACTAGCTGTGCCCAGCCACGCGTTGCTGTGGCGAAATATGGTGGTATGGGAAATAAAGTATTGAGGAATTGGTGGTAATTAAGGGAAAGGGTACATGTTTTCCCCTGACATTAAGTCCAGTCATGTCTGACTCTGGGGGTTGGTGCTCATTTCTATCCAGTTCAAAGCAGATAATATAAGATTATAAATGGGTTATATAGCTGTGTGGAAGGGCCTTGAGTCTACATTGCCATATAATCCAGTGCAAATTAGATAATCTGTGGAAGAGGCCTAAGTGAAGCCTAACTCTGCCTGTCCCCTGGGCTGAGTCGGTTGCTAGGAGACCAAGTGGGTGGAGCTTAGCCTTTTAACAGGCAGCAATTGGATAAAAACAATTATTCCTCTCCCTCTAATTAGGACTTTATTTTTCTTTTCTTTTTGTTGTATCAACCTAGAGCTGTGGATGATGGGTTGTATTGTCAAATTTCGAGGTTGGGGGGCCTGTAGTTTTGTTGTTTTGTCCGCTGCCCTGATGCCATCACTCTTTTATATATATAGATTATAGATTGCTACTCACTTTTTGTTTGCTATGATTGCAGATACCGCAGTAATATTGTAAATACCATGCATAACTTATAACAGAGGAAGAAAAGTATCAACCTGCTTCTATTTTTTACATACCACCCCAAAATGCTTCTAAAACACATGTCATTGAACCACTTATGCTAAACCACTGCTCCCTTACCAGACTGAAACAAATATGCTATAAATTTTATTATTTGTTGAATGACTACAGAAAAGTTATCTCCCCATCTAAAATAGATTCCAGAAATCTTATTTCAAGTGCAGACTCTGCTGAAGAAACGGGTTTTCTTTTACCTTGAGAAGAGCAGCACAGAAAGGTTTGAGAAGGGCCTTGGAAAGGGTAGAAGGAGTACAGTGACGAAAGCTTCTTGCAATGAAGAGGGACGTTTGCTGCTTGATGGTTGGATTTTTATTGTCCATCACAGCCAATATATCCTCACTGAGGTTTTGTAATGTTGTCTGAAATGGTTGGATGAAGGAATATTGTTTCAGAAAAAAGAAAGTTTAAGAAGAAAAGTCTGCCAGTCTTGTTTTGAATATTCACTATCATGCACTTACAGTGAGGAAGACTGCATCAATGGCTTCTTGCAAAGCTTGCACCACCTGTGGCTTTTTCTCCTTGAACTTCTCTAGGATAGTTGGGACGACCTATAAAACATTATCCAAGTATTAAAGCTGGAAAGTTTATTTCATTCTGTGTATCATAAGGAAATTCAAACCTATCTCACACAGTTATTTGATCATACTTCAATTTATTACATTAAGAAATTTTGTAAACAAAAGAAGCAGCAGCTGTGGTCTAGTAAAAATAGCCCTTCGAAATAAATATATACTATTTCTCCATTTGTAGTCCCATAATAGAGAGCCAAAAGACCGACACAATAGAGCAGATTGATGAAAAAGAAAGTGCTCTAAAAGATACCCTTCCGATATCTTTCAAAAGTTTTTTTTTTCGTGTCAGGAGTGACTTGAGAAACTGCAAGTCACTTCTGGTGTGAGAGAATTGGCCGTCTGCAAGGACATTGCCCAGGGCTGCCCAGATGTTTTACCATCCTTGTGGGAAGCTTCTCTCATGTCCCCGCAAGGGGGGCTGGAGCAGAATGAAGAAGCTCATCCATGCTTTCCCTGGATTCAAACCGGCAACCTTCAGGTCAGCAGTCCTGCTGGCACAATGGTTTCATTCACTGTGCCACCAGGGGCTCCCTTTCAAAAGTATGAGGCATTTTGATTCCAGAATCCATTTTACTTTCTGCAAAATCTGCCAAATGTGGCAGTAGCAGCAGGATCAATAATAATAATACCTACCCACCTCTCCTCAAGTCTCAAGGCAGGTTTAACTTAAAATTGAAATACAATCAAGAACTAAAAATACATAAAACCATTAAAAACAAACCCATTAAAAACACAGAAACAAGATTAAAATATGAAGCATTACACATTAAAATCATTCATACCAAAAATATCAATTTAAAATTCATAGAATGTAGAGGGGTATGATGCTTTGTTAATGGAGTCTGAATAGAAGCTAAATTTACACAGGAAAGCAGAAGTGCTTTGGTGTTAAGATAGTAGTTTTATTTACTGCATTAGTTTGCAGATAAGCACAATGCTACTCACATGACCAGCATACTGCCCAAATTTCTTCCTAAGTCCAGTAGCCAGACCAGTAAGGCATTTGGCAGCCAAAGCAACCAACATCACATTGGTATCTTTTCCAACAACCTATAAAAGACAAAGGAAAATGGAATAGTAGGACATTCAATATAGGATACATACGTGAATCTCAGCAAACTAAGATTCAGGATGAGTGGTTTTACAACCTGATTGCCTGATCTCATGTTTTAGTACCTATATAAATAGCTTTCCCACATTTTTCCATTTTGGAATGTGTGAGTTCTGAGCTCTTAATTTTTGGCAGACATAACTCACTTTATCTGCGTGTAAATATAAAGGGCATATATACTTATCTAAGATTCATTTCTACTTTCACACATTTCTACTTTCTCATCTTCAACAGAAGTCTGTGAATAATCATCATAACCACATTCCAACTTTTAAGTATAATAATGAGAGTCTATCTTTGGATACAAAAGCCACATTTGAGTGATACAGAAATCCTTGCCTTCTTAAGGGCTTTCACCAAGTCTGCATAGTCTCCAGCCTCCAGTTTGGGATTTTTAACCAGCACTTCCACCGCTTCCAAAGCTTCTTTCCTCTCTTGCCATTTTTTGGCCTCCTGTAATACAAACATTATATATCCCTTAGCCTTAAACATTCTAATGCTGGCATGCAGCTGGCTTCACACATATTCACAGCGTATGTTCATAGCTTTATATACAATGACATTGTCCAAAGGTTTCCAATCGATACCAACATTCTTTTTTTAACTATTCCTTCCTCCGTGTGTTTGTGTACATATATTTTAGATGATACACCTCTGGCAGGACCCATTGTATTGGGTTGTTTTACTTGTAAAGTGCCACATGTATCAATGGTGCTATATAAACCATGTTAAAAATAATAATGCCCTTGACCATGATGCCAATTTGAATTACACAATTGAAAAATAAAATTGTTTTAGATACTTTACTATTCATAACATAGGAACTCTATGAAAGAAAACAGGACAGATTATCTTAACTACTGTGATTCAAAAACAGATTATAGAAAAAATAAAACAAGAAAAATAATTATTAATTGTATCATCACTTACGATTTTGTCATAGAAATCTTTGGGAAGTTTGGAGAGGATTTCAACAGCTTCCAGAAGTTCATAAGCATCCACCTGTGGAACAGCCTCATCACCATCATCTCCACCTGCAGAAAGGGAAATTAACAGATATAGCTAAAGATGGAATAATTTTGCCACTATTTACACTACAGTAAATATATAACTAGAAGTTATGAAAAACATACAAATGGTGCATTCAATGATATTATCCATATCCTGGCTTGCATTTTGCTTTGATGCCTACATACGTTCTCTAGCCAATATCATTCAATTTCCTGATGGCAAAAGCTCAGCTTTGAACTTCCAGGTCAAAAGTTACCTCCATCTGCATCCCCACCAGCTGCCTGTTGCTGCTCAAACTTTGCTTTCATTTCTTGCTGGGAGCGAAGGAATCTGGATTGCTTGGGAGCAGATGATGGCAGTTTGACCCATTCTTCTTCCAGTTCTTTTAACTACAAGAATAAAAATAATTGTTAAAATCTGAACATAAAATGCTGTGGAGTTTTTTTGGGAGGGGCGGGCACTATTTTTTAATTTTATAAGTAATAGCATTCTTTATGCCTTTCACAATGGAAGGCATAAATGATCTTAGAAAGTATATCCTGCTCTGCTGAGTGATCTCTTCTTGCTAAGAATGAAAGAAGATAAAGCTTGCCAAGCTTACCTGAAGAGAGTTTATATTTTGTAATGGAGGCCTAAGAGCATCCCTTATCCATCGATAGATTTCAACAGCAAGGAGTTTGGCTTCATCTCGAACAGCCTTCTCTCGAGACTCAAAGAGTTTTGGCAACACTTTGATTATTGGCTTCAATGAGATTATTTTTGAACCAAATTCACTGAAACATACGAAAGATACATGTTTATAGAGCAAGAATTATATTACCACAATACTATCACGTACATTATTGTTCTTTATATACAGTCATACAGATGCATAACTGTCAACAGTTTCAAGCACTATCACTTTAGGGTTACAGTTAAACTAACATTAAAAATGATCCTAGATAATCTACTGTCTAGCAAATACACATAAAATGAAAGCCTCATGCATACAATAAAGCATACAATGTGATGCTGAAATAAATTCTGCATCTCCTCTCTTCAAAATTTTGGGATCATATACTTTTAGGTCACATCTAGATGTTGAATGTCTAAGAAACTTTTTTTTAATAAGGGTCAATAACATTTTGAATTTCTTATGAGCAAATTCTTTAATTTTAAGATTTTGCAGTAGCTAGGAGTATGCTAAGCATTTTTTAAATCTTCAAAAATGTCTGAACACTTTTACTGCAAAACAGAAATACTGAAATAATTTAATCAAAAATTAATACATGGAAATGTCCTACTTGTTACCTGACTTGTTGTTAACTAATCCATGGTATTAAACAAAAACCAAACAAAAACCAGAGTATACATATGTGGGATGTAGTCAGGATCCGAGAATGTACTCAAATGAAGTTTACTAAATATGGCCTTTCCCAGCAAGCAGACTGGTTTTAGAGGCTTTATTTAATCAAAATATTATAGGGATTTAATTACATTTAATCACAGTCAAAACACCACATAAAAAGAAATAATGTGTATGCAATAACCTTCTCGTTGTAGTTTCATTTTAAAACTGCAGTTCAAGGGTGGGAAGAGACTTGGGAGTAACCTCTGCTGTTAGTAATCAGCTAATACTTTTCTAACAACTACTGACATGGAAAATGGGTTTCAACTATATCATTTTATCTGCTCTGGTTGGTTCTGCCATATATAATCTTGAGCAGCCATTGGTCACAACCCTTACCCTGGGAGTGGACTGCACCTCAGGTCAGTGAACTTGTTACCAAGCCACAGGGATCAAGAGCAGAATCTGGGTAAAATTTGTTGTTTAGCAACAGCTACAACAATACCGTGTTTCCCCGAAAATAAGACAGTGTCTTATATTATTTTTTGCTCCCAAAGATGTGCTAGGTCTTATTTTTAGGGGATGTCTTATTTTTCCATGAAGAATTCACATTTATTGTTGAACAAAAAAAATGAACATTTATTATATACTGTACAGTAGTTGTCATCACAAACCAACATAACCAAACCAGACAAACTATGACTTCTGTCAAGAATGTCTTGTACTACTGTCTAAATATAAATAACATTTTAATATATTATTACCATTATTTCCATGTACAACTGGTGTGTACATTTACCGATCCTGCAAGTTCTGGTGTTTTGTTTGGCGGGCGCCGGGCATGCTTCCAAACAAAAACTTTGCTAGGTCCTACTTTCGGGGGAGGCCTTATATTTAGCAATTCAGCAAAACCTCTGCTAGGTCTTATTTTTTGGGGATGTCTTATTTTCGGGGAAACAGGGTAGCTTTGGAATATTCTTCTGTTCTACAAATATATTACAATACACATAGAAGAGAAAAGTATACGGAAGTTGTTGCTGTACATTATGACATTATCCTAGAATTACTGTGTTCTGAAATCTAGAACAATATCAAATTCTGTCAATCACCACTGGCACCTCTGCAGATTAAATGTCAGTGACTTCAGAGGATCTTACCTTAGTGCTTTCCTCAGTGTCTCTATACATGCCACTATGATCTTGGGGTTCTTGTTGTCCAAGCCTTTGAGCAGCTCTTCTTGTACGATTTCTCCCTTCTCAATTTCAATGAACATAAAACATATGTCTATGCCTAGTTCCTTGGCTTTGGCTTTAGGCTGATTGAACACTTTATTTACAACTCCTGACACCACTTCTCCTGTTGTTCTTCAATACAGAAAAAGAAAGAAAAGAGGTCAGCAATAGTTTTAGCATACAGTAAAGGTAACACTTTTCTTTCTAGGGTAAATTAGTTTTATATTTGGAACACACAAAAATTATTCCCTCTTCCTCAAACTAGTTAAAGCATAGAATTCCATTTCCATTCATGCTGTTAAACAGCTCTAAGGCCATTCACAAAGTACTTGCTCCAACATAAGCTGTAAAAGCACTAAATTGATTTTGCACACTCTTCTAAGCACACGTTTTAATCAGTCATGGAAAGAATTTTAAAAGATTTGCTACACAGGTCACTTTAATCTATACCAAGCCAAATGCGGATTGGAAAGGAACACCACCCCTGTTTTACTTGATATTAAGATAAGTGAAAATATATTTTATTATAATATTTTAATCCATCTAGGGGCATGTTCAACATTACAGTTATAACCAGGCTAAAAAGTATATATATAGGCACTATCAAGCACACAACTTCATTTAAATAAGCAGCTTTCAAGAGGATGAAGTGCATAAAAGGAAAAATAGACACTGCATTTGTCTAGAAAAGTGCTTGGCAGCCACAGCAGATGCAGAGGCTAATTCACAATTAACCACCAGCCCGTTTTGGATCAAAAAGAAAATCAAGTCATTTCTACTTTTCTTTTTCAGGGTTTGGAGGATCTTTCTATGCTTTGAGATGGATATTTTAGAAACACCATTGTTTGTATAGGCCTATGAAGGCTCATTAAAAAGCCCCAGAAGATGCTTGCAGCTTACAAAACATACACTTCTATTCCTGTATAGAACAATACCTTATTTTAACAAGTCAAGAAATTATCTGCCTGTACCTTGATCAATGAAAGTGAAAGCCAGCTGAAATAAACCTTTATTTCAGGGTCACAAAAGGCAAAACACACTTTTCAAGTGACAATCCATGTTTTATTTAGAATTTTTTGGTCTTATTTGGAATATTAGCATATCAAAAAGTCAATTTTCCAAATAAGTCAGAGGCCCAGTTCAGATAATGTTGTTATTGTGTGTCTTCAATTAATTTCTAACTTATGAAAACCTTGAGGCAAATGTATCATGACATTTGTTCAGAAAGAGTTTCTTTTTGTCTTTCTCTTAAGCTATCATTAAAATAAAATTATTTGTAGAGCAGTGCAATAGCTGGTAAAATCCCTTCCTAGAAGAACTGCACTGAAGCACAACAAATTACTTACTTTCCTGCAACATGAGCATTTTCAACATAAGCAAGTGCTGCTTCCAGTCCTTTCAGTTGAGCTACTGCATTGGAGTCTGTCACAAATTTCTTTATAAGTCCAAGATACTTTGACCATTCAGGGCTCTTCTCATCATCTATCTTTTCAAACAACTTCAAAGCTTCTTCATATCCATTTAGCCTGGCCTTCCACAACTAGGGGGAAAATAGAAAGAGATGAATTTTGACTACACTGAGCTTATGTGAACATACTATTTTTTTCAAATTTTCAATTTTCTCAACAACTAAACAAAACTAAGTGGAGTTTTTTCTCTCTTTTAAGAGATAAAAAGTATCATATAAATACATATAATAACAGCAACAATTTCATTTTCTTTATAGCTACACATGGAAACGTACAATTTTCTCTGCACTGTAAGTTTCCGTAGAATGTTTCAATATTAAGTAATGTGTCATCATGAAGACAGAGGGAGGCTATTTATCTGTAGTCCAAAAAGCACATTTCAAATCAAACTAGCCTAAAGCAAGTTGATTTGATGCGTAGCAATAGTACAGCGAAATAAATCTCATGAAATAATTCTCATGAAAGAAATCACATTCAACAATATCACTGATCTCATAAAGTTATGCAAGATGACTTGAGGACATAGTCATGTTCAGATTAGTGAACATATTTGGATGCTATAATGATAAGGTAGCTGAGACTTAAAATCCCTTAAATGCCAAGATAAAGAAATCAGAAAAAAAACCCAGACAGGTCATATCTAAAGATGGAGACCAGCTGCTTTCTACATTAAAAAAAAACTTCTTTGGGACTGAATTTAATATGAAGATTCATTTCAGTTATAAACAAGATCAAATTGGAATGTTTAACTTCAGCTCCAAAAATTGAATAGGAAAGAAACCTGGATTCACAAATATTTTATAGGAGAGACAGATAATACAGTGGCTAGTTCAGCCAACCTGAACATTATCATAATACACAACTTTGAATATCTGTGATGCACAATGATAATGTTAGGAGCCTGTCAAGATGATCCAGAAATTTACAAGCTAGTTAGCTATATAAGTTCTGAATAAAGTAATAGATTTCAGACAATGGCACAGTTTTAAGAAACAGAACAAAGACCAAAATAATTATAGAGATAAGTAGGCTCCAAATGAACTTGGGCTCACAACATCATGACACAGTTGATTCCTCCAACAAATTCAGCACTGAAAGCACAAAGCAAAAAATTAAAAGAAAGTCAGCCAATGAACTACTACATTTCTAATAATGGGTTATTGCATTAAATTAGCAAAAGCATTCAAGCCTATTCTCCGGGTTTCTTTTTCTAGGAGATTTTTCACTGATGACCTAAAAGGTGGAAGGTAACCAATGAAGAGCAGGATAAAGATAAATGAAGGAAGCAGTGCTGTTACTATACATGAGAAAACAAGACTAATACCATCTCATCAGACTACTTGGCATTTGGAAAATCTGTAACTAGGTTGTGTAGTTGCAACTGAAAACTGAATGGATCTTGATGAAGCTAAAGTTGTCAAGTGGAAAAATAGAATGAGAGACCTGGAGAATAGAAGGAGGACCTGAGACAAATGCTGAAAAGTTCTATGTTGTTTCAGTGGATTGTGATGTGTGTGCATTCATGTTTATAAAAATTATGAGCAGCCCAAAGTACAAATATACAACAAAAAGGTAATATCTAACTAATGTGAAAGATGTATCCGGCAACAGCAAAAATATCCTTGTGGGCAGAAAAATCAGGAAATTCCAACTGGATGGCTCCCTGCAAGGGTCTTCCTCCAGGGGCAAACCAAGAATGGGCAACTTGGAAGTCCCCAAACAGATTCTGAAGTGGAGTTGACAGATCAAAAGACAACCTTGCAAAATGGAACTACCTAGAAGAATCCTCCACTTTGTGCGATTGTGGAGCAGAATAAACAACCTAACATCTGTATGTTTGCCCACAATGCCCTACCTCATGCACAGAGGAAGAACTGTTTAAGCTACAGACAATGCGGTCACTGTAGCCCGTTTTTGGTCTAAAATTATTTAGCTGCTTGTGCTCCCTTTATTTTATCAGTTTATACTTATTTATTTATGCAATGCTTTTGACACAAAATAAATAAAAGATATATAAAGGATAGAGTGAGACATGTCAGATGAAGCACAAACACCACCAGACTGACTATGGAAAATAATTTGGGACTTGAGATTCTGCATGATGATGTAGTCAAATACAGTTCCTAAGTATCAATTTTTATAAATCACCACTATATGGTTCTTCCTAGACCACTACATGAAAGAAGAGGTAAGACTCGGGTGTAAACCATGTCAAAAAAATTAAACATGGAGATAAAAAAAGTTAAAAAAAATACTGTATGAGGTATTTGGAGAAGAGAACCATCCAATAAAGAATAAAAGTACCACAGAACTCTAGAGTAAAATAAGTCCCTTCCTGCCGTTGTCCTTTATAAAGAAATGCTATGCTCTCCCCTGCTTCCCAGTGCCATGTGTTGAAATATAACTGTATGTGGAAAACAGACATTGTTTCTAGTAATCCAGATTCATTTCAAAGAAATCTACTCAAATGAAGGATGGCATATACAAATAATTTATTGTCTTCTTGACATTGGAAACGTGTTAGTGATCACAATGTAACCACTATGTCATGGCTCTGTGGAGGGAAGCACACTTTCAATTTTGTTAAAATCAAATTGTTGATGTGTTTGACAACATTCTTGAAACTTGTGATGATAAGAATATTAGCCAATATCATAAGCAAAAACCAGACAGGAAACTGCCATTTCTTAATACAGAATAATCTTACCTTATGTTCACATTTCTGATCAATGGGCAACTTCGACCACTCACTATCATCTCCCATGATGCTTTAACGTCTTGTACTTCTTCACAGTAATTCCTAGGGTAAGACAAAAAAGTTGAACTAACATTTTTCTGGAACATGAGAAGCTGAACTGGCAGATAATTATAGGACATGACTGAAACTGCAGCATTTAAAATACCACCAACCATAAAAAGAAAGCAGAAGACAATTTTAGATATGGCTCTGCAGATATCACATATTTGGATTCTGTGAAGTCAAAATCCAAATTCTATACTCAAACATATTCACATACTCTCCTTGAAACAGCTTTCTTCTCTTGACATTTTTTTTAATTAAAAGTTTTTATTAAGTGAATTAGTGGCATACAGAATATGAAAAAGACAGGACTAAGGAAAATGAGATGGGGCAAATGTTGAGAATGATAAAAAGATAAAGATATGGCAAGAGTAATAAGACTACATCACTATATATAAGAATAGCATACAAAAAGCCAAGGAGTCATGTCAATTTGTTAAATGAATTTGTTATATGATCGTGTAACATAGGTGGAGTTGAAGGTAGAGATTTTTCTTACGCACTAGATATATAAAATCTTTTTTAAGCAATTCTCTATTTCTTTTCTGGCACTATCAATTTAAGTAAATAAAACCAGACCCACAAATTTAAGGACAGGCAGTACCTGGATTATGAACAAGAAAGGTTTGTTCTTAAGTTGAATTTGTATGTTAGCCAGTGCAGATACATTTTTCAAGTGCAGCTCCAGTCAAAACAGATTTTTTTTACTTTTGGATAGCATAAGGAATAGCTAGAATCCCTGTAATGTTTGATTTGCTGTGCACCCCTGTTCAGAAGATTTCACCTCATTTTCTATGCCTTTGACAACTGGATTTTGAAAATGTTGGGTTGTCATGGAAACAAGGATTGGTGATAAAGCTTCAACAGAGACACCCTTTCCCCAGGATAACTCTTGTAGGAGTGAATTTCCCTTCCTAGGGGTAGGTTTCCTCTCACTTCCTTTTGTCTCATCCCCAATTGTAACTTGGAGTGGTATGTAAGTCAGATGTTTATAACTCGGGAGCTGCCTGTATTGGACTCTCCAGGGCATAATAGGTTGCCATTAGCAGAACTTCACAGTGGTTCTACTTTGATAGCCTTTGAAATTATCAATGACCAAGTTTTCCTTTACCAAAGACATAAAAACCGCTGTTTATGCAATGTCACTGCAAAGTGCATACAGAGAATGGCAAACTGAGAAAGAAGTAGTGAAAGAATGCATGACAAAATGGGCAATTAATATTAAGAAACCAATTCATATGGATCAATGGGAAAATATCTGGAACAAGAAATTAAAACAAATGTACTCATACGACTTAAAGGAGAACTGAATAAAAATGTTCCACAGATGGTACATAACCCCAAAACAATTAGGATTCATAAATAAATCTCTACAGACCAACTGTTGGAAATGTAAGAAAGAACAAGGATCCTTCTTCCACATGTGGTGGACTTGTGAGAAAGCAAAGAAATTTTGGAAAGAAATCCACGAGGCATCACAAAAAATTCTAATCATTAAATACCAAATGAGACCAGAACATTTATTACTAGGGATTTCAGAAGAAAATCTTAAAGAAAACAACAAACTTCTACTTAATTATATGATGACGGCAGCGAGGATTATCTACGCAAGGAATTGGCGAAAAGAAAAGACACCGGACGTAGACCAATGGATATTAAAATTAATGGAAATAAAGAATATGGACAATCATATCTATTAACCAAACAACAAGGATTACCAAAGAAAAGCACTGACTGGCAACCCCTATTAAACCTTTTTTTATAAAAGAAAAGAACATTAAAATAATACAAATATAGAATACCAGTGATAAAACAACACGAAAAATCTGGAGTATAGGGAAGCTACAATGATAATGGAAAATAAAAAACATTGGGGCAGACCCCTTTATAGACTACAATCAATATAGATAAAGATGGAAGTCAACAGACCTCCAACACCTTCTTTTTTTTTCCTTCATTTTTTTATTATACTACTTTTTCAATTATTACCTTTCTTATTTTTTCCTTTTTCTTTCTCCCTCTTATTTTTCTCGCTTCTCTTCCCTTATTTATTCCCTACTTTACTATAAACCACATTGTTCCCCCACTTTTAATGTATTCTTTGGAAAAATCACAAAAATAATTTTTTTTTAAAAAAAGATTTTGTTTAGACGAATTAGCAACTTTTTTATTATTAAGCAATTGTTATTTGAAACTCACTCAATTAATGGGATTTCTACTGATTAATTTTGAATCCATTTGCCTACTACATCCAGAACCTTTTTTAAAATACCTCTTTAATTGTAGTTTCAATCTAAGCATTTCTAGCCTACTAATTTCTTTTACCCCTTTCACTTGGTAGTACACAAACTCTCCTCTCTACTTACTTCTTTCAATTCTGCACTTTGTCAATATGATTCTATCCCAAATCAATCCCAGGATACAGCAACTGCACAAATATATGTGAAACAAATTGCTGAACATTGTTAGAGACAATAAAACAGCACTGTCTTATACTAAAAAACTCTCTATGCAATACTAGTCATTTTTACTTTTGGATCAAAACCACAAAAATAACAATACTTCACTGATGCTTTAAAATTACACCTTATGTACACCTGGTCATATAGTAAGATTTGACTTGAGCTTTGGCAAACTATGCCTCAAATATGAAAAGAATGAGAATAAGGGAAAATAAATGTGGATGTTGTGCTTACTAAGCCTTGTATCATTTTGTTATAATATAGTGGCAGTTTGGATAAAGATAATTTATTTTTCTCTCTGAGTGAACAATCGACAAAGAAAAAACAGTGAAAGGGCCTATTTCAGCTGTGGCCTGGGTTTGTCTACAAGTTTCTTTGAGGTTATATCAAAATCCAAATACTTTGTTCTGTTACATTTGCTTTTCTCATATCTTTTTGTCTTATGGCACATATTTACCACTACTTTGTATTCAAACCTGAATTCTCTTGAGATTAAATGATTTAAATGGTTTTTAAGACGACTGAGTGGATTAAGGGAATCAACTAGTAACTTTTGTGAGCTTACTTATGCAACTGCTATCTCCATGTCTCCCTAAGAAATAACCTCTCCCAAAACCTGAATGTTCTAACACCCTTAAGCAAGCAAAATGATAGTAACAAAGTTATAATGAGACGAATTCATAATAGTAACATAGATCTTAGTAATCATATTAGCTTTTCTAAAAAGAAAAATCCTATCCAAATAGTTCACCGATTGTTCTTAAACCAGGCTGGAGCTTCAAAGCCACAGAATGGCAGTTCAGCAATACAAATTGTTCTCGTTGTTTTGATGTCAAATCCATTTTTACTTCTGGCAGGTCTATAAATAAGAAGCTTTCAAGAGCTCCAGTCATCAGAAGCCCTACTAAAGTATTGCCAACTCAAGACTGTGGTTTTCTTCATTGAATATATCTGTTATAGTCTTCTTTTTTTACCTTTCACCTTCCTGAACATCACCATCTTTTCTAACTAATAATAATAAATGTGATTATTTTTATACAGTAGAGTCTCGCTTATCCAACATAAACGGGCCAGCAGAATGTTGGATAAGCGAAAATGTTGGATAATAAGGAGGGATTAAGGAAAAGCCTATTATGGATAAAAGTACATTATGATTTTACAAATTAAGCACCAAAACATCATATTTTACAACAAATTGACAGAAAAAGCAGTTCAATACACAGTAATGTTATGTAGTAATTACTGTATTTATGAATTTAGGACCAAAATATTGCAACATTTCCTGCAAAAACATTGACTACTAAAAGGCAGGCTGTGTTGGATAATACAGAATGTTGGATAAGCGAATGTTGGATAAGCGAGACTACTGTACTTATTTACATTTATGTAATTTGTGTTTTATGCAATGTGCTGATTTATTGTCTATATGTTGGGCTGGTTGGATGATGATTTTCTGAACTGTGTAGTTGTTATCCCTTTTGTTCGCCACTTTGAGTCCCATTCATGGGAGAAAAGTAAGATAAAAGTAAATAATAATAACAGCAACAACAACAACTCTTAATTAATTAATCTTATAATATACCCAAAGTAATATATTATCAGCCTCTAATAATTTCAGCATACAATTTTTGTCTGTTTATCTGTATTAAATGTTTATCTGTTCTCTAAAGAGAAGAAACTTCAAAAGAAAGACTGATGAATCTGTCACTAATTTAAATCCATTTCCTGTGGTCAAGCTTATAAGAAGTGAGCACGGTGGAAAGGCTTTATCAGCTATGCACACAAAAGTATTTAATATATCTACTGAAGCCACTTTAGACAGGCACTGCCTCATACAATGTTACAATGAACATTAATTTGAGAACCACCAAATTATTCCACAGCAGTAACTTCTATATTTTCAATGCTCTCTACATGTTCTGATTACTAATGAAGCAATGCACAAAACAAGTCAGAAATATTCAGAAAAATTCCAAGAGATCGTTTGTATTCTTTTGTAATTAGAAAATGGAAGGCTGTAATATATCTGACCTGAAAGTTATCTAGTCCAAGTATCCTAAAATGAGACTGCAATATTATGGTATGCTTCCAAGGAATATGCACAGCAGCACAGAAAACAAAACTCAGAATGTTCAACAAGTGCACTATACTAGCAATGGCAACCAAATCTGGGAAGAAGAAAGAAAGATTCCCAAGATTAGGAAACAAATTACAGGTTGAGTTTCCCTTATCTGGAAATCCAAAATACTCCAAAACATTTTGTCACCAGCCGTCCACTTACACCTTGAGTCACATGTCTGTTGCCTTTTGAGTTTTTCTTCAAGGTGCCCTGAGGGAAGAAACAGAATTGGGGAGGGGGGAGAGGATTCCACTTACACAAGGTCCCTGGAAATAGCAGATGTCTCAGACACTTCTGTGCTTGTCTTTTACCTAGCTAATTGAGGCATGTGAGTACCCAAGAAATGGTCCACAAGGGTAGGTGTGGAGCAAACCCACTGGGTATTGCCTGTAGTCAGCCCAGAGATAACTAAAAAGACTAATGGGGAAGGTTTAAGGAGGATTTTCCCTTGCTGTTCTGGCTACCTTGCTAAAAAAGAGGAAAGTATGCTGACAGCTGGGAAAACAACTGGGACATCTGCTTTTTTCAGGGGCCTTATATAAGCAGTCCTGTCTGCTTTTTCCCTTTGTTCCCTTTTGGGCTTCTTAAGGGAGGGTTCAGCAGGTACTAGATGTGTGACTAACCCCCTTTCCCCACTCTCTCTTTCACTATGCATATGCAAATACAGTAGAGTCTCGCTTATCCAACGTAAATAGGCCGGCAGAACGTTGGAAAAGCGAGTATGTTGGATAATAAGGAGAGATTAAGGAAAAGCCTATTAAACATCAAATTAGGTTATGATTTCACAAATTAAGCATCAAAACATCATGTTATAGAACCAATTTTACAAAAAAAAGTAGTTCAATACACAGTAATGCTATGTAGTAATTACTGTATTTACGAATTTAGCACCAAAATATCATGATATATTGAAAACATTGACTACAAAAATGCGTTGGATAATCCAGAACGTTGGATAAGCGAGTGTTGGATAAGTGAGACTCTACTGTACAGGTATTCCAAATTTTTTAAAAAGTGTGACCCCAAGCATTTTGAATAAAGGTAAAGGTAAAGGTTTTCCCCTGATGATAAGTCCAGTCCTGACCAACTCTGGGGGTTGGTGCTCATCTCCATTTCTAAGCCAAAGAGCCGGCGTTATCCGTAGACACCTCCAAGGTCATGTGACCGGCATGACTGCATGGAGTGCCGTTACCTTCCCGCCAGAGCGGTACCTATTGATCTACTCACATTTGCATGTTTTCGAACTGCTAGGTTGGCAGGAGCTGGGGCTAACAGTGGGCACTCGTTCTGCTCCCGCGATTTGAACCTGGCACCTTTTGGTCCGCAAGTTCAGTAGCTCAGCGCTTTAACGCACTGTGCCACCAGGGGCCCCTATTTAGAATAAGGGAGGCTCAATTTGTACATGAATGGTGAAAAGAGACTTAAAATTAAAAACTGACTAACAATATCTTGAAAACATTCAAGCATGACATTTAGTGTATTGCTGATCTACAAACATATGAACAGAACACAAGGAGAAAGGGAAACTCCC
The DNA here is from genome assembly GCF_035594765.1 of Anolis carolinensis. NCBI lineage: Eukaryota > Metazoa > Chordata > Lepidosauria > Squamata > Anolidae > Anolis > Anolis carolinensis. The sequence goes on from NC_085841.1 coordinate 303,222,807, forward strand.
TTATCCACTGTTTCGGTGCTAGAGTCAAAATTCCAATGCCCTTTACGGCATGCCACTACATTATGCCGAATAGGATACCAGTAGACACCTCTATCCCCTGAAGACTAAAAACATTCAACTATGGGTGCCCATTAGCGTTAGAGAACATACCAGGCCCCTTCCTTTTCCATGCTTTGCTGAATCTGTCGAAGCATTTTCCTGCAGCACATCTGAAGGAAGCTTATGTTACAACCTCACCAACAGCTGACTAGCGTCACTTCTTCATGCCAGGAACAGATAGATCACATTATGATGTTAATGGGCAGCACTTGCTGTTCTAATATCCAGCCCTCCCCCTTCAGATTTGTTGTTGTTGTTTGCCTTGATGTCATATAATATATTCATTGCTGTAGGAAGTTGACACTGATGCATAGTTCAATCAAATAGCACTGTGCGTGCAGAAGTTACAAATGAAAACATACACAAGACACTGCCCCAATTTAAACAAGTAGTAGTTCAGGGTGGTTGTATGTTTTCCGGGCTGTATGGCCATGTTCCAGAAGTATTATCTCCTGAAGTTTCACCCACATCTATCTAAGCAAGGAAAGTTTATATATCTGTGGAAAGTCCAGGGTGGGAGAAGAACTCTTTCCACAGATATATAAACCTTCCTTGCTTAGTTTCTCCATACCTCACAACCTCTGAGGATGCCTGCCATAGATGTGGGCGAAACGTCAGGAGATAATACTTCTGGAACATGGCCATACAGCCCGGAAAACATACAACTACCCTGTGATTCCAGCCATGTGCGGAAATAACATTAGCACTAGTTTTCACTTGCATGATTTGGATGCAATAAAAATGATGAAAAGGAAGAAGATATAATGGAATATGAATTTAAAGGGGGAGAGAGGGAATGTGTGTGAGAGGAATGTATGAAACTGCAGTTGCACAATACTACTCTGCTGATGATTAAATTTGAAATACTATTTTGGATCATTGCCACTGTTGCCATTACTCACCAAGTTACTATTGTTCTGCTGCAATCCAAGAGAAACTAGATTTAAGATTTCATTTAGAAGCAAACCCTTAGATGAATTTTTAATGATATCTTCTGTGCCAATTCTCCAGCTATCCAACATTTGCAAAATGAAAAAGCAGTTGAGATTTACCCTACACCTTCAGGTTTGTTTTGTTTTCTTATAAAGTACATACAAACTGCACTTTATACTTAATAATCACTCTGTGAGGTCAGTTAGACAAAAAACAGTAATTTCCTCTGCTATATTCAGCAAGTTTATGTGATGAGCAAAGAGGTGATGCTTGCACAAGTCTTTTCTATCCAGTATTTTTCTGGTATAGAAACTTTTACACAAAATTTCAGTGCAAAGTTTCAAGTACTAAACTACCTTACTTACTGATTAAAAAAGATTTGAGAGAAAAGGTTTCCAACTTTAGTACTCTATAATGTTGACAGTTTGGGGTTTTATTAAAAATACAAACTTTGGAAATGCAATCTTATGTCTGCTTCCTTAGGAGTAAATCCTACTAAATTCAGATCCAGTTTTGAGTCAATATGCTTAAAGACTGAGTAGGCGTATCAGTCAAATGATCCAATACAACCACATCTTCTTGATGTCAATGAAATAATTTAACACAAGTTTAAGTTTACTTAATGAGAACAGGGCTTAAAGATGCTAACATTTTGGTTAATATTTCACATTTCAGCAGCTGCCGTTTCAAAATATAAAACAGGATGTCTATCAAAGATGTAGAGGGAAAAATACCATCACACAACAGTATAATTTAGAAGCAAATCCCCTTGTGTCCACTGGAGTTTACTTCCAGGTAAATGTACATTATTTTGAGGCATAACTCAGTGGAATTTGCTTCTGGGTAAAATAGCATAATGAGGGAGGGTCCACCAAATGTTTTTGGCTCACAACTCCCATTGGCTAAGACAATGGTGAAGAACTGAGTGAGTTGAAATCCAAAAGCATCCCGAGGCCCATAACTGTCCACCTCTGATTTAAAGGATTGCACTGCGAAGATAAGAAGCAACATAATCTAGAAGTATATTTTTGCCACACTTTGCCAACTACTGATTTATATCTACATTTACATTAATATTGACATGGGGAGGGGGCAAACAAACAGATGTCACATACTGGGGGGAAAACTGATTCTTGCATCCTTCTATTTTTGGAACACTATAAAACACCATATTGACAACAATGTCCAACTGCTTTTTAAACAAAAATAGACCCAAGCCTAAAAAACCTTTTACATAGGATTTAAACCCTGAAATAAGGCCAATATTCCTGTGAACTGTTCACAGTTCAGAAGTTTTAATAAAAACTTTGTTCAGTCATTCAGGTTACATTTTAGTTTGGACAGGCCCCTCTGCAAGCTGAGAAGGTCCTGTAACCTTATTCTAACCCATCGCAAGCCAATACAGGATCATCTCAGGAAACGTTTTGAATCTTTCTGAAATTATAAAGGATGTCCTGAAAGAAATGACAAGAATGCCCCTTGGGAGCAATGGGGCCTTTTGAAAGACCTTTAAGTCTTTGAGATTTCCCTGCTTCTTGCAGGCGGTTGGACTGGAGGGCCCGTGAGGTCTCTTCCAACTCTACGATTCTATGATTCCTGTCACACCTCCCCTCCAGTAGCTAAAGGCGTTTCTATCATTTTTAACAAACTTGAAAGTCATCTCTCAAAATACAAATACTTTCCAGAGTGCTGTGCTAGATATAAATGAAACACGATTTAAACTACAAAATGAAAAACGGTACCCATTTATTTTGTGAAGATTTCTCTTAATTTTCTCCCTGCCCTATAGTTACAGTGTTTCAACTGATATTGCTTTTCTACCCCTGATTTATCATCTGGCTCCTGCACTTTATCCATCAGCCCTGTCCTTGCAAATGTATTGCACCAGCCCCTGCCAGTCCAAGTTTAGTATTGATTACTATGTCAGGCTATTGATTGTATGTGAATGGTTGTTTTATGTTGTTCTATGATGTTATTTTTATAACTTTTACTGTGCTATATTTTTAACTACAGTAGAGTCTCACTTATCCGAGCTAAACGGGCCGGCAGAATTTTGGATAAGCGAATATGTTGGATAATAAGGCAGGATTAAGGAAAAGCCTATTAAACATCAAATGAGGTAATGGTTTTACAAATTAAGCACCAAAACATCATGTTATAGAACAAATTTGACAGAAATAGTTCAATACATAGTAATGTTATGTTGTAATTACTGTATTTACGAATTTGGCACCAAAATATCACGATGTATTGAAAACATTGACTACAAAAATGCATTGGATAATCCAGAATGTTGGATAAGTGAGACTCTACTGTATGTCTGACCAAGGTTTTCCCCATGTAAGCCATTCCAAGTCCCATCGGGGAGATGGTGGTAGGATATAAAAATAAACTTATTATTTATCACTGATGACTGAGCTTAGTGAAATATACTATTAAACTGATGAGTCTTCCCAATAAGTGTAATTGGTTTTAAATGTTTTTAATGCTTAATATTTATTTATATCTTATTTCTGAACATTATTATGTTTTGTGTGATTTTTGTCTTGTATTTTGTTAAATATGCTTTGATTTGTATTTTACAGTAGAGTCTCACTTATCCAAGCTTCGCTTATCCAAGCTTCTGGATTATCCAAGCCATTTTTGTAGTCAATGTTTTCAATATATTGTGATATTTTGGTGCTAAATTCGTAAATACAGTAATTACAACATAACATTACTGCGTATTGAACTACTTTTTCTGTCAAATTTGTTGTATAACATGACGTTTTGGTGCTTAATTTGTAAAATCATAACCTAATTTGATGTTTAATAGGCTTTTCCTTAATCCCTCATTATCCAAGATATTCGCTTATCCAAGGTTCTGCCGGCCCGTTTAGCTTGGATAAGTGAGACTCTACTGTATTATATTTAAACACTGTGTATTTGCAATGTGGCACTGTAGCCAAACTATAAGCCTCTTTGACTCCCCTTCAGGGTGAGAAGAGCAGGGTAGAAATATAGCAAATAAATACCCATTTCCTTCTTGTATTTATTTTTGTGTACCACTCCATTCCTCGCCCCCCCCCCCCCCGCCTCTAATGCCATTCTTTGTGTTCTTTGCAGGTAGCCTTGGTTGCAAACAGCCCTGGCCCTCGCCCTTCCCATTATTTCCCTCAGAGACCTCGCACTGCCCCCAAGGCGCATTCTTCCCCTTCTTCCCCGACGGAACCCTTTCATGTCAGTTTCCCTTGCCGGATCCTATCTCCCGCGTGCCTGGCCCTGAACGGCGCCCCTAGCAACGCCTGCATCCCCCTGCGTAGGGTAGGCCGCTCCCCCGGCATTGTTTATACCCGCCGCCCTTCGCCTCCCCTCTCCCGCCCTCCGTTCTGGCACCGGCACCGTCCCCGCCCTGCCCCACAGCGGCCGCGGGAGAGGCGGCCTTCCCCAGGCCGGGCTAGATCCGTACCGTTTCCTTACCCAGCAACGGCGGCCCCGCTTAGCGGCAGGAGCAGGCGGCGAGCCGCATCTCCGGCTCAGCAACCGGTAAGGAAAAGAGGCTCTGCCTTCAAAGGCGGGGCGCGGCGCCTCGCAGCCGACGACATTCACCACCGCCTCCCGCCACACCTGAGCGACTTCCTTGGAGCACGTGACCAACAAAGGCAAGGGTCCTCGCCCTGGGCCCGCCCCGGCCACAAGCAGAAGCCCGCCCAGATCCCAGGGCGACAGGACAGTGGAGGGCCTAGCTGCCCGTTTTCCCAGACCAAGACGCCTATTCGCTCTCGCGCCTGACTGTCCGGCCCATCGTCCACTACGACAGCCGCCTCGCGCACTGGCAGCTCCACTGAGAGCGCCTTCTGGCGGCGAGTCTGTCCCTGCAAAACCATCCCAGAACCACTCTGCAGCCTTTCACTGGAGTTGCCAACTTAGTTGCCTTATGCGAGGCAGGTCCTCAGAGTCTGAAGCTCAGACCATGTCGCTCGGTGTTCGAGGGACTCTTGAAGCATCTTAGACACTGAGGGTAGGTCAACACCAGGCATGGGCAAGCTTGGGCGCTCCAGGTGTGTTGGACTTCAACTCCCACAATTCCTAACAGCCCTAGGCCCCTTCCTCCCCCCCCCCCCCAGCCGCTTAAGCTTAAGGAAGCGGCCTGAAACTGTTAGGAATTGTGGAAGTTGAAGTCTAACACACCTGGAGGGCCCAAGTTTGCCTAGCCTTATGCAGCTTGGGGGGGGAGAGAGAAAAGGGCCTGAGGCTGTCAGAAAATGTGGGAGTTAAAGTTCAAAACAGCTGGAGAGCCCAAGTTTGCCCGTGTCTGGTCTGAACTGTAGAATTAATGCAATTTGACACAACTTCAAATGCCATGGCTCAATGCTATAGTCGTAGAAGCTGTAGTTTTACAAGGTATTTCGCTTTCTCTGCCAAAAAGTAGTGCTACCTCACCAAACTACAACTCCCATGATTTGATAGTATTGAGCCATGGCAGTTAGAATGGTGTCAAACTACATTTTGCAGTGCAGATGCACCTTTAGTCAAATTTCTCTCATCTCTCAGTGGTGCTAAAAGGTCCCTTTCCATACTGTTATTCAAGAGTACTGTTATATGACTACATCTTTGAATTCTAGCTCACTGTTGTCTACGGACTGCCAGCCAGTGCCAGATTTAGGACAAACGGGGCCCTGTGCTAGTTATGAGGTCTCTTTCTTGGGCCCTAAAGGAAGTAGGACTAGTAGGCCTACAATGTCTGCTTTGTGGCACATTCCCATAGGTTATCAACTCTTATCACTATGTCTGGAATTGCTCCAAAACAGACAACTACTATTACTGTACCAATAACTATTCTGGAAAATTGCTGCACTTTTTTTAAAGTCATAACTATAATAATGCAAAGCTAGCTACTCCTATTGAAATAAACTCTGCAATCATTTTAGCCTGCCAGGTATAATGCCCTCCAGGTTACCAATTACCAACTACATCTCAATTATCAAGCACTTGGAATTGCAGTACCTTGCTCCAAATTTAGTTCTGCTTCAACAGACTAACTGAACAGAAACCTGTTATACTTCTTCATGAATATGAAATAAACCATAGGCAAAGCTAACTTTCTCTTTTTAAAGTCAGCAACTTTACAGAAACCTAAAAGGTGAACACGATTCTACTAAAGTGCACTCAATACATACAGCATAATACAACAAGGATAACTACAACAATAATTCTGTAAATGTCTTATTTCCTATTAGAAAGGTTATTGGTAAACAGCAGATGACCTGAACAAATTCTGACTTTTAAGGCCTATAAGGCTGCATATCCTACAGAAAGTGTGTGTAACCTTGGTTTTATTTATTCACACACATACACAGAAAGAAAAAATAGGGCTCACAAAGTAATAGCAGTTATCAATGATTCTAGAATTCATTTATCGACTGTAAAAACCAATTTCACAATCAAGCAAGTTGAGAAAAAAACAATATTGCAAAGGTAGGAAGGAAGCAATTCACATTTTGCTGAATTTCTTTAGATGAACATTTTCACCTTTATAAGACTACAAATACTTTACAATTAACAGCTCTGAATCAGACCCCCACACCTTTACCACAATGTAGGGCAGATTCCATTAGGGGACACAATCAAACGATTTGAGATCCCAGATGTGATCACATCACTGATATCATAGCGTCCAATTCTCAATTCGGAGCATTCACTGTTGTCACCAATCTCTCATTGAAGATCACAAGAAGGGAAGAGTCTTTAAGTAAAGTGCTTGGAGGAAGCCACCTGAAGACCACAAATTATCTTTTTCTTGTATGTAGAATTGTGGCTTTATTAAACTCAGAAATAATTTTGGGAAAAACTGCCACATCATTTAGAAGTATCATGGCACATCTGACAACACTAATAGCAAGCTATCCAAGCAGTCACAATGTTTTTAAACAGAAGGAGAAAATACCATTCATTTGACATCTGTATATGTGAAAACACAGAGCAAGTGATCATAGTTAATACAAAGGCTATCCTTGCAACACTGTAAACAATAGCTGTGACCTAATTTTACACTGAGGTAGTAGAATATTCCAACACAAAGTTTTTGCTTCATACAATATCAAAAGCTTCTTCACAGTATTTTCAAGCTGTCATTAAAGTACACTTTCAGACAGTAATTGGCATCATAATCATAAAAACTAGAAATCTAAGACAGTATATTTTTAGAGAGAGAGAAATGCATCAGTTTCAGATAGACCATGTTCCTCCAGAGCTGTTTTTCTTAAATGATGGATGAGAAATCAATCCTAGGGAACAATTTGCAAAGTTGCTGTTGTTAGAAATAATACAATCCATGTCTACAGCAGCTGCATCCAGTTAAAATGTGAAAAAGATGAAATTGCAGCATATTCTACAGAGTGTTTTGGAACAAGAAGATTCCGAAATAAAAGTGCCATTATGTTACATGTACTTTCCAAATTCTGGAATTAAGAGCACTTAGCATCCATAATGGAAGCAGCTTTCAAATCACAGAAGGTACCAAGAGAAAAGGCCAGAATAAGATATTGCCAATCTAAGAGCTAAAATGTTTCCAGTTTCAAGGTATCAGTTAATACTGTACCTATATGCCAGGATTTCTGCGAGTATCTTTTGCCAGTATCTTTTCTAGGCCACCAGGGACACAGCCAAATGACTATCATTCATTGTATCTGAGGAATAATATTCTCAATAACTGAATCAAAGGAGATCAAACTCTCTCGTGTAATAAACCACCTTTATAAATAGGCATGGAGTGTGCTTCTCTGATGCATATGGTTGGCCATCAGCTGGAACCCAAATTGTAAAGTACAAAAATCTATTATGTTGGAATGAGTATTACCATAACCTCATTAACTGGAGTTCCAACGTGGTTCAAGAGGTTTTACTCGCAAAACCAAAAATAACAAACTAGGGAGGAACTTGCAGAATTGCCTAGTCGATAAAGCCATCAACCAGTTAAAAAATAAGCCAGTGCACCCTTTGGAATCCCTGTTGATGTTTGTAAAGAAGGTGGGCCTGTGCTGACACAACCTTACAAGCATATTGAAAAAAGGTGGAGGACCAAGAAAATTCCAGCAAATTTCAGAGATGCCATTGTTGTTTATTTGTTTAGTCGACCAGCCCAGGCCAGAGCTTCCTGTTGGCCGTTGCCACCACCAGCTCCTTCAAGGTCAAGTCAGTCACTTCAAGGATACCATCCATCCATCTTGCCCTTGATCTTGCCATCTTGCCCTCTTCCTTTTTCCTTCCATTTTCCCCAGCATCATTGTCTTCTCCAAGCTTTCCTGTCTTCTCATTATGTGGCCAAAGTACTTCATCTTTGCCTCTAATATCCTTCCCTCCAGTGAGCAGTTGGGCATTGTTTCCTAGAGTATGGACTGGTTGGATTTTCTTGAGATCCAAGGCACTCTCAAAATTTTCCTCCAACACTACAGTTCAAAAGCATCTTATCTTCCTTTGCTCAGCCTTCCTTATGGTCCAGCTCTCCGATTCATAGGTTACTACAGGGAACACCATTGCTTTAACTATGCTGACCTTCGTTGCCAGTGTGATGTCTCTACTCTTTTATCGAGATTGGTCATTGCTCTCCTCCCAAGAAGTAAACATCTTCTGATTTCCTGACAGCAGTCTGCAGAGATATCACCACCCTTCTCAAAAAGGGAGAAAGAACAGACTGTAGAGACTATTGAAGATCTTCCTTTTAACCTCTGTCAAAAAATCCTTGCAAGATTCCTTGCAAACTGCCTTCTATCTATTTCAGAAAACATGCTCCCTGAATTCCAAATTGGGTCCCGCCCTTCCAGAGGAACAGTGGATATAATTTTCACTGCATGACAGCTCCAAGAAAAATGCAGGAACATCATCCTTTGACTTGGCATTCATCGACCTTGTAAAGGCCTTCACCACCATGAATCATAATGCTCTCTGGACCATCCTCTTGTAAATTGGATGCCCAGATAAAATTTGTGAACATCCTGTGGCTTCTCCATAATGATATGACAGCAGCCGTATTGGACAGCAATAGCTCCCAAAGTGACCTATTTTGGGTGGGATCATTATTTTCTATCTTCATTGCTATAATTCTACATTTTGATGATGGGAAGCTTCCCACCGGTGTGGAAATCACTTATCGGACAGATAGCAAACTCCCTAACCTCTGCAGGACGAAAACAAAAATTAAGGTAACAGCATCTGTAATAGAACTGCAATAGGCTGATAAAGTAGTCTGCTCATTCAGATAAAGATCTAGAAGCCACTTCAAACAGCTTCGCAGACAAATATGAAAAGCTTGGCCTCTCCCTTAACATTGTGGGGGGGGGGGGGGCTCTACCAGCAGGCACCAACCAATCCCTCTGCAGTTCCAGCAATATCACTTAATGGTGTAATGCTATAAAATGTTGACAATTTTTACTACCGAGGCAGCCACCTGTCCACAAAAGTCAACATCAACGACAAAATATAAAACCATTCTGTAAGCATAGCATTTTTTTTCAAATGAAGCAAAGGGTGTTTGAAGATTGGGACATTTGTAGGCATACCAAGATACTTGTTCATAACACTACTGACCTGCCAAAACTATTGTATGTCTATAATATGGACAGTTTACAAAATGTCACTCTGGACTTCTGGAAAGAATCCATCACTGTTGCCTGGACTGGCCATATTGTCTGAATGTCTGATCACAGTCTCCCAAAGCAATTACTTTACTCTCAGCTCAAGAACAAAAATAGAATGGTGAACAAAAAAAAAAGAAATTTAAAATGACCTTATGGCTAACTGTAAAAATTGTGGTATAAACACAGAACTGGGGAGCCCTGGCACCTGAGCATTCTAACTGGAAATTGTTACCAATGATGCCATGGATTTTAAGGAGGCACAGATAGGGCGTTTAAGGAAGAAAAGTGCCAAGAGGAAGACACATCAAGCAAACCCTTGTCATGACTGCCTTCTATTTGGAAATACATGTTGTCAATGTAAAACAACATGTGCATCCAGAATAAGTCTCCATGGTCAATTATAGTCCCACTGCCACAATTCTATCCTTGGAAGACAATCATACTCAGCCACGGGTAATCACTTAATGCTTATAGTGGCTTCTGCATTAAAGCAGCAGAAGAAAAAACCCTGAGAATTGTTCACTTTCCAATCAGCTGTACAAAGACCAGTGCTTATTAGGAACAAACACATTTGCTCATGAATTTTCCACAGCAATAGCAGCTACCTCTAGCTAACTCCAGCAGATCAGCAAGCAGACACTTGATCCAGGAGAAGCTACTTACCCAGAAACAGAATGATCAGCTAATGACTACAGCCTCACGCCATTGGCTACTTCTGACCCATATCTTGCCCCTTGAAGCACACAATGTTGTTTTGCACTTTCTTTCCTTAGCAGACCTCTTCAAAGAAACCAAAACATACTGCAGAATAAGCACTCCTTATTCAAAATTCCTAAATATTCCTAAAATTGTCCACATAAGTCAATGGTGTCAAACTTGTCCTCCAGATGTTTGGGCCTTCAACTCTCAGAAGCCCTAGCCAGCTTGCCCAATGCACCTTTGGATAACTGAGCCCATAGCTAAAGTAGTTGAACAGGCCATCTCTTTGACTTGAAACACTGCACCTTATTCCTCTGCCCCAAAGCATCTGAGAATATCACATTGCACTTTAGTTCTAGTGGCCCCTCCAGGCCATCTTCTCCTCCATCCCAGTGGTTTTTCCCCCCTTCTTCTGTGATTCCTATGTTATTTGAGTGATTATACTGCTTCTGTTTATGTGATTGTCTTAGTCAATTGTTATGAGGTTTTTTTGTATTTTTATAGTGTTTTAGGTGTTTTTTGTACAAAGTTTTATGCTGATTTTATATAGGAAACCGCCCTGAGTCCCTTTTGGGAGAGAGGGCGGTATACAAATAAACTTTTACTTTACTTACTTACAATGGCCAAGACTTCTGGGAGCTTAAGTTCAAAACACCTGGAGGGCCACAAATTTGACATCACTGACACTGATGTAAAGTGTTGAGCTAGTGATCACTTTGCTTTCTGGTGGTTCAATGTTGTTTCTGGTGGTTCTGGTTGTTTAAGGCACAAAATTATTTTAAAATTATTGTATATAACTACTTTCAAGCTATGTGTACAAGGTATATATGCAATCAAAATTAATTTCAGATTTAGACTTGGGTCCCATCTCCTAAATATCTCATTATACATATAAGCAAATGTAGGTATTCTAAAATCGGGGAGAAAATGCCACATCCAAAACACTTAGTCCATGCATTTTGGATAAAGGATACCCAGCCTACATCAGACCTTTCCAACTTGTGTGTCTAAGAGTCTATGTGATGTGAAATAAGCAATAAATCACATATTTTAAAAACTATACATGTGATGTTTTCATAAGATATGTTGCATCCCCATACATTTCATTCTTGGAATTTAGGTATGTCTGTATTTGTTGTGAGTCACCCTGAGTCCTCTCCGGGATGAGAAGGGTGGGATATTTATTTATTTATATTATAATAGATGTGAACTGCAAAGATACAGAATTGGGAGGGGGGGCTGGCTCAACAGTAGTACATGTGAAAAAGATCATGGAGTCCTCATGAACAAGTTAAACATGAGCCAACAATGTCATGCGGCAGCTAAAAAGCCAACGGCATTTTGGCCTGCATAAAGAGGAGTATAGTGTCTAGATCCAGGGAAGTAATGCTACCCTGTATTCTGCCTTGGTCAGACCACATCTGGAATACTGTGTTCAATTCTGGGCACCGCAAGGGAGAATTTGTCAAGCTGGAATGTGTCCAGAGGAGGGCAATTAAAATGATCAAGGGTCTGGTGAACAAGCCTTAGGAGGTGTGCCTTAAAGAGCTAGGCATATTTAGCCTGCAGAAGAGAAGGCTGAGAAGAGACATGATGGCAATGTATAAATACGCGAGGGGAAGTCAAAGCGAGGAGGGAGCAAGCTTGTTTTCTGCTGCCCTAGAGACTAGGATGTGGAACAATGGCTTCAAATTACAGAAAATGCTTACCACGGCCGAAATATAATATTTAATTGATGAGTCTCCACAATTAATTGTAATTGGTTTCTAGTGTTTAATATTTATGTATATCTTATTTCTGGAAGTTATTATGCTCTGTGTGATTTTTGTCTTGTATTCTATGTTAAATTTTCTTTGATTTGTATTGTATCGTATTTATACACCTTGTATTTGCAATGTGGCACTGAAGTGGCCAAACTGTAAGCTGCTCTGAGTCCCCTTTGGGGTGAGAAGAGCTGCATAGAAATATAGTAAATAAATAAATTCCATCTGCACATTAGGAAGAACTTCCTAACTGTGAGAGCTTTTCAGCAGTTGAACTCTCTGCCCCAGAGTGTGGTGAAGGCTCCTTCTTTGGAGGCTTTTAAACTGTGGCTGGATGGCCATCTGTCGGGGGTGCTTTGAATGCGATTTTCCTGCTTCTTGGCAGGGGGTTGGAGTGGATGGCCCACAAGGTCTCTTCCAACTCTGTGATTCTAGGGCCCCAAAGAGCTGCAGCTCAAGCCTCCCCCTCCATCGCCAGCCTTTTTTTGTTTTCTCTCGCTCTCTCAGAAATGACACTGCTGCCACCCTCCCGAATTAGAGCAGACCTCGCTGCTTGTTTTCTCAGGGCCGTGATTAGCAATGGGTTGTGAATCTGAGTGAGGGCGGATGAAAACAGGCAGAGACTCTGCAAAGCCTTGCGCCTCACCACCCCCGCCCGCCCCCCGCGCACTGAGGGAGAAAGGAAGTGAGGCCTATGTCGCGTGAAGTCGCATTTCCCACATAGGCTCCCAGGCTGGCAGCAGGCCTTGGGCAACCCCACCCGAGGAGAGGGCGGAAGAGTCCGGCTCATGCCTCCCACGAGAGGCCTTTCAACACACCCATCGCGCCGTAACCCCTCGCAAAAGCAGGCGAAGCTTACCGAGGCCGAGCGGGCCTGGCGCTGAAGAGGGTCTCGGGCCGCTCCTCTGCAGGGTTTGAAATCACGAACGTAGGCCACACCTCCCAATATCCGTTGCCCTCATTGGTGGCCGCTAAGCCCGCCTCCTTTCCCAATCTGGAACTTGATTGGGCAGTTTGAATCCGGCAACCGCTGCGGCCTGGTTCCTAGGAGACAGAGGTGGCGGGCTGCGGTAGCTCCCCCCTCGGCGCTAATCTGGCCCCGAGCCCGGCACCTTCGGCCCGCTACTCGCCGCTCCCGGCCTTCTTAGAGGCATCCTCTTCTCATGCCTTCGCCAGCCACTCTCATGTCGGACCTCTTTCTAGTTACCAGGCCCAGGGGAAGGAAAGCGGGAGAGCCCCGGGTGCGAGGCAAGATGGAGGCCCTGCGCTGTGTTTACCGCCCGCCTCGGCCTCCTCTCCCGCCCTTCCTGTCTGCTACGTCACAGGCAGCGTTTTCTGACGCCACGGAGGATACATTTCACCCCCTGCAGTTCTGCGTCTTGAGTGTCCGTCCCTTCTCGGGCAAGCTTGGGACCAGAAATGTTTTGGATTTTGGAGTATTTTCAAATACATCAAGAGGCAACTTGGAGATGGGACCCAATCCATTTATTTTTCATATACACCTCAAGTACATCGTCTGAAGACAAATGTGTACACAATATTTATCATAATTTCCCGCATGTACAGAAATAATATATGTTGTCGAATGCTTCCATGGGCGAAATCACTGGGTTGCTGTGAGTTTTCCGGGCTGTATGGCCATGTTCCAGAAGCGTTCTCTCCGGACGTTTCGCCCACATCAATGGTTGGCATCCTCAGAGGTTGTAAGGTTTGTTGGAAACTAGGCCATTGAGGTTTATATATCTGGAATGTCCAGGGCGGGAAAAAAGGACTCTTTGTTCTTTCGGGGGGGGGGGGGGGGACTATGGCGCAGCTGGTTAGTAGCCAGCTGCAATAAATCACTACTGACCAAGAGGTCATGAGTTTGAAGCCAGCCTGCGTTGGATTGAGCGCCCAACCAGTAAAAATAGCCCAGCTCGTTTTTTGACCTAAGCAACCCGAAAGATAGTTGCATCTATCAAGTAGGAAAATGTAGGTACTGCCTATGAAGGGAGGCTAATTTAACTAATTTGCACCATAAAAATCGTTCGGCAGCGTGCAGAAAGGAATGAGGAAGCAAGGACTCGTGTCACAGTGGATGATGAAACAACAGCTCCCCCTGTGGCAGGAATCGAGCATATCCTCATGAAGCCTGGAAGCTGGAAAATGTTAAATTGCCTCTGTGTCTTTCTCTCTGTCTCTATCTCTAATGGCATTGAATGTTTGCCCTGTATATGTACATTGTGATCCGCCCCGAGTCCCCTTCACAGTGAGAAAGGCGGAATATAAATACTGTAAATAAATAAGTAAATTTGTCTGTTTGAGGCAAGTGTGAATGTTGCAATTTCAACATAAAGAAGGAAACCATGAAAATTAACAAAACCTGGCTACCAGTATTAAAAAACTCTAAAATCAGGACAACACTCAGAAGACGGGAGAATTTCAGACAAGAAACAATCAGGGCCAGTTAACTCAGGTTTCAGGTTCAAGGGCATTACCTAGTAAACAATGAAATGGGCAATCCATTCTTTCCAGACCTAAAGTGAAGAACTCTTGGGGCTTAGGGGACAACATTTGATCTGGCCATGGTGGTACATGCCGTTGTCACATCCAGATTGTAATGCACTCTATGTAGGGCTACCCTTGAAGACCATCCCGAAGCTTCCATTGGTACAAATGTCTGGCTAGGCTGCTCACTGGAACGCCATACAGGAAACGATCAACTCCCCTGTTACAGCAGCTCCACTGGCTACCAGTTTGCTTCCGGTGCAATTCAAGGTGTTGGTTTTAACCTTTAAAGACCTGAATGGTTCAGGCCCAACCTATCTATCCAACCACATCTCTCAATATGAGCCTGCCCAAGCACTACAATCTGCTGGAGAGGTCCTACTCTCGGTCCCACCCCTGTCTGAGGTATGGCTGGTGGGAATGAGAGAGAAGGCCTTCTCGACGGTGGCCCCTCGGCTCTGGAACTCCCTAAGGACATCAGAATAGCTCCCTCCCTGCTGTCCTTCAGAAAGCAAAAACTTTTATTTGAAAGGAAGCTTTTGGGGAAGACAATGAGTAATTGTGTCAAATGGCAATGGACTTCGACTATGGCAATGAGATAGAGTGGATGTTTAAATATAGCTGGTTGCTATACCTAGTTTTAATGTTATTTTTATGAGTTGTTAGAAAGGCTTGGTGTTACTTGAATTACATGTATTTGAGTTTGCATTGTCCTAGGTTTGAATGGCATCGAATTGTTGCCAACTGTTAACCGCTCTGAGTCCCTCAATGAGGGAGAGAAGGCAGGATATATAAATAAATAAATAAATAAAAATTGCCCCTACTCTCTATGAGATCATATTAGCGTTACAGAATGGAGGCTTTTATCTCCCAATCGCCTGATTTGCTCCTGTAGAATTCTGGGAAATGTAGTTTAGGGAAGCCAAGACCCCCTCTAGCTGAGAATTCCAAAGGCCTCACCCTAAACTACATTTCCCATTGGAAGATTGGGAGACAAAAGCCTCCGTTCTGTAACGCTAATGTGATGAAGGGCTAAAAATAACCCCAAATGGAGGATTGTTTTCCTCAGTTTCTCAAATGTTATATACATTTGGTATAAATCATGTTTTTCTAGATTATCCTGGGCTGCATCTCCCATATTTTCCTACCATTCATTGTGCCGCCTTGTACTGCTGGGTTTGCAATCCAGCATGTGGATGTTGGCTCTGTTGGAAAGGAGATTCAAATCTCATTCAGCACTCTATATCACCTAAACAAAAAGTTAGACTTGATGTAGAATTCAAAAGGAATTCCATTGTTATGTCCCCTTATGTGGACATTAGGTTGCCATAGTATAAAAACATTGTTCTCTAAAAAATCTTAAATCATTTTGGGGGATGGACATTGCCATTTAAGCACGAGAGCAATAGATTTTTGGACACATAGGATATCTTCTACTCCTGATGTAAAAGCAGTAAAGTATTGCTAATTTCTATTGGAGAACAAAAATATAACTTGGCTTTTTGGAATTTACTGCCAAACTAATACTGATCCACTTAGGGGCAGTAGTAGGAATCATGTGATGTGGCCCTCCAGATATCCTTTGAAATTCCCAGCATTCTTCATCTATGCGTATTGACTCAAGAGTATGTCCAGCAGGGCTGAGTGAGCTGTACTCTCAAGTAAGTGTGCCTCATACTACTGCCTCAATTTTTTCGCTCAGTTAAATTTTACTTGATAATATAATCAAGATGATGGGGGCAATTTATCACTAATTCAGACTCCCAGAAATGGGGAGGAACAACTGCCTTTCCTTTTCTTAAAGTCATAGAATCATGGAGTTGGAAGAGACCGTATGGGCCACCAAGACCAACCTTTTGCCATAGAGGAAAAGCACAATCAAAGCATCCCCCAACAGATGGCCATCTAGCCTTTGTTTAAAAACCTCCAAGGAAGGAGCTTCTACCATACTCCGAGGAAGAGGCCTCCACCATTGGACAATTCTTATGGTCAGGAAGTTTTTCCTAATGTTCAGGTGGAATCTCCTTTTCTGTAATCCCCTTTTCTAGTCTCCAGGGCTGCAGAAGACAAGCCTGCTCCCTCTTTCTTATGACATCCTTTCAAATATTTAAACATGGTGATCATGTTTCCTCTCAAACTTCTCTTCTGCAGACTAAATATACCCAGCTCTTTAAGCTGCTCCTCATAGGGCATGGTCTCCAGACCTTTGATCATATTGTTGCCTTCCTCTGAACACGTTTCAGCTTGTCAATGCCACTTTCTTGACTATTTTTTGTTCTTAATACGGAATTGTGGTGGTTTGTAAGCCAAACACAACTTTAAAGCTGCAAGCTTTTGAGAGTAAATAGCTATGTGAGGAAAATACATCAGTAAAATGTCATTGCCACTAAATTAAGAGCAGGCAGAAAGGAGGGAGAGGGCACTGTGTTGTGGCTACAGGTAAACAGAAGGTATTTCAACAATGGAAGCCTTACTAGAGGGGATGATTGGCTCTTCCATCTTATAGAGACTTATACCACCACTCCCTGCCCCCTCAGACCAACCCTTTTGGTCACTTTGAACTGTTCTTAAAGTTTAGGCTGAAAATTCAATTAACTAATTAAAGCTTTGGACAAAGAGCAGCCCTTAGCCAGAAACAGCCGATTAAGTTACAGGATGTTGGTTTGTCGTGTTCCACTTTACTACCGTGCCTGCCAACGTGGTCTTAAGCAAGATCAAGACAAAACCCAATGTCTCCCTGATTTAATTTTAAATTCTAATTAAAATGTTAAGAATTGAGGATATTGCTAGGACACTCATTCCCCCAGGGCAGGAGACAGAAAACTAGAGCTGTCGTTTTGGCTCAGTAAGGACAACTGGAGTTTATGCTAAAGACCCGTCTACTTTCACAGTGGGAGGGAAGCAATCAGGTGGAAATATCTGAATGAACCTAGCATTAGTGTGATAAAAGGAAAAGCCTTCAAATGTATTGGTAGTTCACTAAAGTCTAGAAAGTAAAGTGTAGAGCAGAGGTCCCCAAACTAAGGCCCGTGGGCCGGATGCAGCCCCCCAAGGTCATTTACCTGGCCCCTGCCCTCAGTTTTAGGCTCGCCCAAAGTCTGAAATGACTTGAAGTCACACAACAACAACAATCCTAATTAACTTGACTATCTCATTGGCCAGAACCAGGCCCACGCTTACCATTGAAATCCTGGTAGGTTTATGTTGGTTAAAATTGTTCTTATTTTTAAATATTGCATTGTTCTTTTGTGGGTTTTTTTTTTGCACTACAAGACATGTGCAGTGTGCATAGGAATTTGTTCATATTCTTTTTCAAACTATAAGCCAGCCCCCCCCCCCCCCCCCACAACACCGAGAGTGTTGACTGGCCCTCTGCTTTAAAAGTTTGAGGACCCCTGGTGTAGAGTAAATTGACAGTTCTCCAAATGGAGAATGTAATAACAATG
This sequence comes from Anolis carolinensis, assembly GCF_035594765.1. Lineage (NCBI taxonomy): Eukaryota > Metazoa > Chordata > Lepidosauria > Squamata > Anolidae > Anolis > Anolis carolinensis. The sequence continues at coordinate 303,240,849 of NC_085841.1, forward strand.
TGAGCCACTGTAGAGCAATGGCTTAAGAATTGGTCTATGACTCGGGGTACCAGGGTTTGAATCCTTCCTCAGCCGTGGAAACCCACTGGGTGACCGTGAACAAGCCACACTCAGCCATAGAACAAGGCAAAGGCAAATTTCTGAACAAAGTTTGCCAAGAAAACACTGTGATAATGGTCTCCATAAGTCAGAAACATACCAATTTATTGTATTTAATTTTAATTGATTGAATGTTCTGTATTATTTTTATATATGTGTTTTTATTGTAAGCCGCCCTGAGTCCCCTATTGGGTGAGTAGGACGGGATACAAGAACTGTAATAAATAAATAAAATGCACCCAGCTGTTTTCTATGTGAGCAGAGGTTCAAATACCCCAGACCCGAGTTCTTCATAGATAAAAACCAACATTTTGAATTGTATAGATTGTCAAATAGTAGCGCTTTTTCAACAGATGAATTGTGGCATTATTGTATCCGGCTCAGTTAGCAATCTGGCTGCCATTCTTTATGCCAGCTTTAGTTTCCAAGTATTCTTCATTGGCAATGCCATGTAGAACATATATTCAGAAATAGATGTGTTGGCCATGTAACAAAATAACATACAAATTTCCACATACACAGTGTGTTACAGTAATCCAACCAGGATATAACTAAGCTGTTTATCAGGGTGGCCAACGATTGGCAACAATCTCGTCTTCTCATGCATATTGATGGAACATGAGCTGGTAGTAACTGATCAGTGCTAACAAATGTTTTATGGATAGTTTGTGGTCACTATGGAGACAAATTCCATTTTGAGGAAAACTTGGGGGTGGGGAATCAAAAGTACTGATATCCATTTGTCTACTACGCTTATATCACTCTGCACTCAACACCATGAACAGTTTTGGCTACTACAGGTGTTTTCGTGTGGACTTTTTGATTTTTATGTTTGAAATTTATCTAATTATATACTGTAATTCCATGTTAGTATCTTGTAATGTTTTTATCTGTAAATACTTTAATATTCTAGTAAGCCTCCTTGTGCCACATTTTGTGGACTGACAATTGATTATGCAAATGCCTAACTAGCCAGCCTTGAGAAAATAATGTTTATAACCTATACATGTACAAGTGATGTCTCTACAAGAATGAAGTAGTTTCCCAATTATCTTGGGAAAATTATCTTGATGCAGGATCATTTGGACAACCGTTTTGAATTAGAGGCTTTAAAGATCTTTTGGACAACAGCACTTATCAACAACTACTGTGGACATGCCCGGCCAGGATGATATTAGTTGCCCTTTCTTTAACCCACCAGGTTGGGAAAGGCTGCTTTGGCAAATTTTCTGAAGATCAAAATCCATAAAAAAGAGTATTGATCTCCCCACTACTGAAAAGCTGAGCTTGACCATGTCACTGCCCTGTTACGTGGGGGGAATCTGGGAGTTATAGTCTTCAAAAGTATAATTTCCTGGCTTTGACAAAGGGTGCAGCAAGCAGAGCTGTTTTGGGACTGCATGAGCAAGCATAATTAAGGGAGAGCAGCTGTCTCTTTGTAGAGCTCAATAAACCTAGTAACCTCTTGCTGTCTAAATGTATATTTTAAAAACCACTGTAGCATAGTGGTTGAGAGAGCTAGAAAACATGGAGATCCATTATAAGTCCCCACTAAGGGAGTGGCTTTGTGCCAGCCACACACCCGATTTTTCTGCCTGACCCTACATCACAAGGTTGTTTTGCAAATGAAGAGATCTAAAGACCTATATATGTCATATTGAGCATCTTAGAAGAAAAGTAGGCTATGAGTGTAACTAACGAATAAATAAAATGTCAGTAAACCTCTCGTGATGCCTTTCCTAAAAAAAACCAAAGAGCCAAGCCTGGAACTTCTCATATCTTAAAGGAATGGGATATGCACAGGAGCATTTCCCATCCCTGGATTATGAATGTCAGCAGTGACGACTAAAACTAAACCATGTCTGCATAATGGTGATTGTTTCCAAGGAAGAATTAAGTGACCAAGTAAGATTCAAATCAATGCTTGGCATTCCCTTGAGAATCAGCTGTTGATTGTCATATAGTTGTTCCTTTCAGGTAAGCAACCAGCTCCTTTCCTAGCAGCTAGTATTAAAGCAAAGAAGGTAATCTGTTTCTGTTTGCAAGTCTTTGGAATAAAACTTTAATTGATGAATAAAGCAGATTCATCTTGTATGTCTTCCTCAAACCAAGTCTTCAAAAGCTTATTGGATGGCAGTAGAGAAGATCAGCTCGGATTCTTATTTCAATGTCATCTAAGGACACCCTGTTTCAGATTTCAACATTTATAGGGAGACTGACAGGTGTCTTAGCTATTGTAACAATACTCAGTGATCTCTTTTAAAGTCATGCATCTTTTCAAAAGACATACACCAGCACCTCTCATCCCAGCACAGCCAATGAGGAGTAGATTTGGTCCTCAGGGAGATATGAAGTGATGGAAACTGCAGTGAAACAACATCTGGGAACCACTGGGATCAAATATTGTAAAGGATGTCTCAACAGCTTTAGTATTGAACCTTATTCAGTAAAAGTTAGGGTTGCATAAATGAAAACTGTTTTACCTCCAAATTGTAATAATTTCTCTAACATCCTGAACACTATTGCATGTTTTCAATGTGTTTTTATCTTTGCTCCATGTCTTTTAACACATGGCCTTTCATGGTCTTATGTTTTATGTATGTTGTACCTTACCTTGAACCGTGAGGAGAGGCGGGTAACAAATATAATGTATAATTGTTATTTAAACATATTAAGTTTTCAGCAATCTCTGGCCTGTGTGAAAGGCGACACCTGAAGGTGAAAATATACTATGGCTTTTCTCAGCCCTTTTGCCTTCTCAGTTCTGTACCAGATAGTGCATCTTGCAGTCATGTTAAGTGGTAAAGTATTGCTTTGTCAACCATGGTAAAATTGCTTGCAGCAGTATGAATAAACCTTTTTTTCTCCAGCTAGCTTGGGGACGATATAACAATGCACAAGAACAATTAGTCTTTTAGATAAACAGAATGGTCCATTGCCAGTTCCACAGCTGGATTCTGCTTTTTGGAAATGAGAAGCACTCTGTTGTTGCTGTATTTTACATTAGTGAGCCAGATACAAAAGGAGTTTTGTAGAAAATCATTAATTTCCTTGACTGTAGGTAGATATAAATGTATCTTCTTTTCATTCACATTAGGCTTGAAGCATGTTTTACTATTGAGCAAACATGTATTCTAATCAGTTGTTATGACCAATAAAATATACTAAATTGCAACCAAACACTTCAAAATCTAGGAGGAGGATGTAAACTCTCTGCTCATATAAGCATGATTACAAGATGCAATCCAGGTTTTTAAATATAGTGATCACCAAACAGAACCTAATATATGATCAAAAGGTTTTATTTTCAGTTGCTGAAAATAAAAGTAAGCTGCTCGAAAGGCGGTAATGTAGAACACTCCTATTGCCAACACCACTAAGTGGATGATGGTGTTATGTATCTAAAGCAGCTCCTTGCAACCAGTATTAAATTTGTTTGTTTGTTAGTTTACTAAAAACATTTCATTATAGCTATCTGCATCCTTCTGAAATCCAGAACAAACTTGTCACAGGTATTTGTTTTAAATTGTGTGTGTGTGTGTGTGCGCACACATATTGACACTCCCCTGAATTTGATGCTTTAACACTGGAAATTTCAAAACTGACATAGGATGTTATTTATTTCACCCATTCCTATCGGAATCATCAAGGAAGGTGGAAGCCATGTTTATATATGGTATATATGCTTGTTTTTAACATTTGTGGTAAATGAAAAAAAAAATTATAGTATCTTGGGATCCAGGTTCTACCTGAAAATAGTGCGTGTCAGCCATTGCTGGTGATAGATTTTTGATGACACAGCTTTTTGCAGCATGACAAAGACCTCTCACCCATTAGCAAAAACACTCCACTGCATACTAAAACCTTTGGAATAGCCAACTAAGGTCTTGAAACAATGCCTCTCAGATGTCCAATGTAATAAACATTTGAGAGACTTAAGATGACTTTGTTATATATGAATCTTTAAAAATATAGGTGAATATATTTCTTTCATAACTACATGGTCCATGTTGCCTAAAACATACATTTTGGCTGCTTTTGAAACTAGCTATGGTGCTATTTTGTAAGCTGCCATTTTGTGAAGAAACAAGAGATCTAAAAGGGAGGAATCATATCAAGTGATGCTTCACGTGTTGACAAGATGGACTCTTAGATTGCATACAGTAAAACACCCCACTCCAAAGCAAAGCAATTTACACAAAACAGTTTATGCTTAGGAGTGCTCTCTGATACAGGACAGAGGCGGTCCAACCATAAGGCGAAATAGGCATTTGCCTGTGGCGCCATTGTCCCGGGGGCACCATCGTCCTGGGAGGAGGGCACCACTCTCCACCTCCTTCTCTTTCGGGCCTTCCAGCGGCCGCGCTGGGCCTTCCGGCCAGCGCAGACCCACCTTCGCACCACGGGAGCCCACCTTTGGGGCCTTCAGAGATTGTGAGGTCTGTAGGAACTTGGAAGCTAGGTATGTGGGGTTTATATATCTGTAGAAGGTCCAGGGTGGGAGAAAGAACTTTTCTTTGAAGCAGGTGTGAATGTTGTAATTAATCACCTTGATTAGCATTTAATGGCCCTGTGGCTTCAAGGCCTGGCTTCTTCTTGCCTGGGAGAATCTTTTTTTGGGAGGAGTTAGCTGTCCCTGATTGTTTACTGTCTGGATTTCTTCTGTTTTCAGAGTGTTGTTCTTTATTTATTGTCCTGATTTTAGAGGGTTTTTTTTTAATACTGAGGGCTATCTGGGTTATCTAAGTCCACACTGCCCTATATCCCTGTTCAATGTTTAGTGCTAAATTTGCAAATATAGTAATTCCTACATAACATTACCATGTATTGAACTGCTTTTTCTATTGATTTGTTGTAAAACATGATGTTTTGGTGCTTAATTTTTAAAATCATAATGTAATTTGATGTTTTATAGGCTTTTCCTTTATACTTCCTTATTATCCAACATTTTCGCTTATCCAATGCTTTTATTTTTCAGTGATTGGTTTGGGGGAGCGCCAAAATTCTGTTCGCCTACACTTGAAAAATACCTAGGGCCGGCTCTGATACAGGATATGGAGTAGAGCAACTTGTGGACCCTTTGATATTGTTGAACTTCACCTCACATCCTCCCTCACCACAAGCTATCCTGGCTACAAGTTGCCTACCCCAAACTGGACATAGAGTAGAATGCTGGACATTTCTTATTTAGTTGGGTTTACAATTTACGATTTTCAGAACTGGTATATTTGGAACAGGGACTGATCCTGAACTAAAAGGAAAAATATGGTAAAAGCCCACAAGGGTCTTAAAATGGATCAAGTAGTAGAACAATGCACTTTCTTTAAAGGATATGCATTTGCAATATTTAAATTACCAGCATAAAAATATAATCCCCACTGTTTCTTATGGCTTCAAATCAGGCTTTTGTCAAATTAATAGCAAAGCATGAGTCCCAATAAACTGAGCTTCAGACTTTTCTTATATGAGGATGTGTAGCATATCTCCATCAGGTAACTTCCCATTCTGCTTTTTTCATGCTACTCCCAGTTTAGTTATTTCTTCAAAAGAGGTATCTATGCAGCTTTGTGTTTAGAGGGCAGGATTGGAAAACATTTGTGATTCACAACTCAAAAGACCAGAACAGTCATTAAGAAAAGCTAAGTTTATATTAAATTATCATCATCATTTTCTAAAATACTGAACATAGTGGTTAAATAACTCAAGAAAAAAATCAACTCTCTCCAGTGAGTAACATTAAAATTATTACACAGGAATGCAGGAAAATCGCTTCCAGTAGCTGAGGACAGAGAGGAGAGATATGTTTGCTTTTTACATAGTCAATCAGCAAGCAAGAGATTGTCCCCACTTCCAGCCTTCTTCCATTCTGAAAAGTCTCAGTAAAATGAGTCTTTACTTCAGCACACAAGAGCCCCATAACCCCAACCACCAACATCAGCAACATTGGCTAAAGCTTGCTTGGGCATTTAAGCAGAAATCTGCATCCTTGCTTAATTTCAGAAGTAGGACTAAGGCAACAGGTGCCATTCTTCCAATATCTGATAGTCTCTTTGACTCCTGCCAGTAGAAGGCAGGTGAAATGTTTTGAGAAAACAGGTCTCAAGATTGGAATGTGCAATAGAAGGCATCCTTACCAAGACCTTACCAAGGTTAGTTTAAGTTGCAGGGTAAAAATCCAGTGGGTCTGTATTGAAGCAGCTTTTCCTGTTGATCCACTAAGCTTCTGAAGTAAAAAAGGACAAAACTGTTTTCAACTAATTTATTCCTAATAGAACGGTCTTTTAAAAACTTCACCCAGGCCTCAATGTCCTCAATTTGTGTCTGAAGCATGACTTCACATTTTCCCCAAAAGTATATGTCTTAATTTTCCTTGTGGTTGCTGTGACTCCCGAAATCTATTTGCCATACTGGAACTTGATTTCCTCACCTCTCAGGAAGTTTAAGAAAAAATGACCACAAACATTGGAGCCAACTAAAATAAATACTATTAAATTAAAATCTAATATGTTTTTGTCTCTGGCAGTAGAAAAAAGGCTTACTAATGAACACAATGACAGCTCTATATCCCAGTCATAACCATTTTTTACAAGAATGCACATTACCCAAATGTTAATTAATTTAATCTATATTCTCTGCAACTGGCTAAAGACACCAGTATATAGCTAGCATAATTCATTTACACTGCTTTCTTCTCTCAAAAGAATACTGGGCTTTGTCCTTATTCATATACCACTATTGTCAGTGACTCTCAGCAGACTGGGAAGATATGCAGAAGGGGAAAATAGGAAGTAAGATGTAAGATTGGCAACTGAGGTATTAGCTGAAATCAAAGTTAAAAACAACTCACTGTTGAAGGAGTCTGTATGACCAGACAAAAATCCAAGTTCATTGGAAGTAGGTGTAAAATAGGTAGGGTTGACAAAAATTAAATCACACATAAGGATTAAATACAGGGCTCCCAACATTGTATTTCACTTGAAATCCTAACATATGGACAAGGAAGAGAGCATGAAGGAGAAATTCAGTGGATAGTATGGGATTCTTGGCTGTTCTATATAGGTAAATGTCCTTCACATTGTTTTTCAAATGTGTGCTTTATCTAAGAAGGTTCCAAAATAAGAAGTGAATGTAACTTGTTGGTTATGGATAGATGGACATTCCTGGAAGAGGACTGCAAATGAGAACTGATGGAGATATGGGTATTAAGTAACCCAACCTATATTCTCTTATAAATGCCACACTTGTATTCCCATAAATGCTGAGTTCTGCAGCTGGGAAAAACAGAGATGCTGAAGAAGCTGCAAGGTCTTGATTCTTCCTACATCCAAGCAACCAAAGTCCATATTTAATCAAATGTATGCCCAAACATACCAAAACAGAGGTAAACATTGACATGAACCTGCATTAAGAAGAAGACTTCCCAGACAATGAGATCATAGAATCTGCAGCAGTTGGCTCATTTGCTTAACCACACTGAAATTTCTCCCCATGAGATGTACGGTGTTTCTAAGATAGTATATAGTCGTCTATACAAAGGTAAGCTATGTGATTATATACTTTGAAGCCCACATTAAGTACCAAAACGAATGGCTCTGACTAAAGGACGGCACCATGAAGGCCTACCTAAGTCTTAATACCATTCAGAGCTGCAACACACTAGCCATTCAGATTCTAGATTGAACTGGAAGTGGACAGAATACTGGACTTAGTCCTGGAAGCTTGTGCTCAAATTCCTATTCAAGCATAAAATTTAATGGATAATCTTGGGCTAAATACCATATTTCATTCTAACCACTTTCTCAGAGTTGCTGTGAGAATGTTTCTTAGAAGTAGAATACTATATGCTTGGCAAGAATGACCCAAAGCATTCTGTGGTTTAATAGTTTCAAGTAGGACTTTTCTTGCAACATGATTGGACATGCAGGTTTTCATATGGGATTCTGCACTAGGAGTCTTTCATTAAAACAGATCATGTATAGTGATAGTCATTTATAGCTTCCTTAAGATAAAATGTTACCTGACACTTGCAGATGCCAAAAATTGAGTTGAGTTTTCAGGCAAACCAAAACTAGTCCAATATCCATGGCTCTAAGGTTATCTTGCATTCCTATGGTTCCCCAGTATTTTCTTGGCCTCCATGTTTCTTTATAATATTGAGGATGTGCATACAATCCCACTAACAACAAATAAAGGGATTTTGTGGAATCTTAGAGACTACCTGAGAAAACGAAGTTGGTAGCATAAGCTTTCATAGACTAAGTCTACTTACTTAGATTGAGAACAAATAAATATAATAACAAATGTAAACAAGCATTCTGGAAACAGCAGAAAAGGGAAATGTGATGACAGAGGGGAAAAAGGAAAATTAGGAGGTCTGGTGCAGACAACTAAGAACAAACAAGTTTCTATAAGGACTGAAATAAACATACAGTATTCAACACAAATGCTACTGTACAATAGTCATGGCCAACCTCTGCTCTGTAGTATATAGGCCCTTTAATACATATGACAGCAACACACATTTACTTCATGCAGTGTTACCATTTTTGTTGATATATAAAGTGTGTTACCGAATTGGGGATGAGTGGCATTTTTTTTGGGGCGGGGGTTTGCCTTTTTGAAAGAAATACAGATTAGTAACAGAGGGGAAGTCAATATTTAAAAATGAAAAAAAAAACCCAACTACCTTCATCACCACCACCAAATGACACAGCTTTGAAAGGAATAGAGAATCATCTTGCTGGAGTTCATTATTGCATTTTGCATACTTGCCTGCTCTCCATTTAAATTATAAGAAGACATCAGCAGACAAAGTGGTATAAGCACAGGGAACTCATGCTCTTCTTCAGTGATGCCAAAGCCATTCACCCATTGGCATTCGGTGAACTACTTACTAATCACAAGAGAGGCACTTGCAGGACTAAGGTGAAGAATACGGCTGCACTTTCCAAGAGAATATATTATGTGGTTAAAAGTTCCAAGTTCCTACAACTTAATTGCTGTTCTGCCAAATGATATCTAGATCCTGTGCAGCATCTACTTGTGATAGCCACTGCCACCTCATGTTCTGAAAAGGCAGTTTGCCAAGCCCAAGGCTCGTTTTGAAGGATGGAAACAGACATGTTCTAGTTGCAGTGAGGATGAAGTTTTGCATACTTAAGCCACTGATAGTATGCTTCCTGTCTCAGTACCTGCCTGATATTCATTATCTTTCCATTGCACACACCCGCTTTTTGACACCAAACTTTCACTGCCAGTCTATCCAGCAAATACAAAAAGAAGTCACAAGCAAAACCCACCCTTCCAGAATCACTAAGTAAAATCCTTTTGCCTCAAAAGACATAGGAAAAAAGTTCCTTGCTGGGTTTATATAGCAGCATGTTGGAGTTTCGAATGCACCCTCTTGTCCAATTATGTTCCAAATTTTAAAACTAGCAACATACTGCTGACTTATATTCCACAGGCTAACACTGTTTTCAGTAGCACATATTTATAAAGGATGACATTTGAACTGACTAACAAAGAACTGTGATACAGCACCATTGCACTCAACACATTCCTTGCAAGTCAAAGCTAATGGGAATATCTAAAAATAAGAATCAGTCCCCATAGGGAATAGATGGGCAAGCCCTATTTGCAAAGACCAGAAGTATGTTTTAGGAAGGGATTGGGCATTCTGGTATAAAGTCTGTTGCCAGCAACAGACTGAGTGCTTTACACCATGGATTCCTCACACCCAATTCTGGATTTGGCAGCAGTTTCCTACAACTTGAAAAGATGACAGTGACACTGCCCCTTACAATGAAATTACATATGAATTTACTTTCCTGTATCTGCCAAACTCATTTGCTTTTATATCACCTTTTTCATCTCTACTGCCCCCAATCCTTTCCCCCTCAAAGTAGAAAGAGTGCAGTGCAAAATCCAGTTAGTGCCAATATCCTCAGAAGAAAGGCAACAGGTATCAGGTGTGGGTAAATTCAGAAAGTCTGGCCACTTGGTGAGGCTGAGTCCTCAGTTTGTTTGTGTGCTCACCAAATAAAAGCTGTGTCAAAGTCAGCTGAGAAAAAGCTGCTGCTGAATTCAACACGATAGTTTGTAGGAAAGGGGGCATATAAATAAACACAAACGATCAATGAGCCAAAAGGGTCTCTTGAGTTGTGTCCCATTAAGCCGCAAAGGCAAAGTCTAACATGGGCGCCTCTCCAAGAGTCTCTGGTCTTCCATAAGGTATGGAGGCTATTCTTCAAGTTTCTCCTTGAAGAGCGGGCAAGATCCTATCTCATCAGTGCGAAGGATGGCAGAGAAGGAGGAAGAAATGTCTTGAAGTTTGCCTTAAACTTCACTCTCTGTTGAAGGTTTGCGCTGATGTTTCCAGCCTGTGTCTGGAAGAGAACCGCGGCGCTCAGGAGTGGCTGCTGCGTTGATGCTGCTACATTCGGATTGCTCCTCTTGTAGTAGCTGCTCAGTTTCTGTGTCATCCAGGGAGCCAGAACTGGCTTGGATAGAGACTGTGTCAGTCTTCATGCAGACATGGTCACGAAGAATACATCCCCGAGAGCTCCGTATCTGTTTGAGGTCATCCCATTCAGGTTCATCACTGGACAAGAGGCATATTCCTTCTACAATCTTGATCTTTTCCTTGGTGTAGTTATGATCAGGACCAGCCTATAGACAGAAAAAATGAAATTTGCAAAGTTGAAGTTTATAACAGAAGCCTTGAACAAGAAGGCCCAGAGAACCTATGGGAAATCCATTCTTGTTTTAAGAACAAATCCACAGCACAAAATGGAAATGGGCCAAAAGACTGCTATCTCCTGCTCTCTGAATAAGACTGTCCGCCCATCAAATTTCCACAGTTCCACCCAAGCTAGTACTTTCAAGCCGGTATTGCTGGGTCTTGTGTTAAGACAAGAGCAGGAGACTAAATTTTTTTAAAAAATCCAAAAACAATATCCATCTTCATGGCTGAGATAATGGATAACTGGCATGTAACACATTTGAAGGACATTAAGCTAGGAAGTCAAATTAAGTTGTTTAGACAAAACAGGAAGTGTCTGCTGTGGAAGTGGTTCCAATGACCTAAGTCAGGGGTGAGGCCAATGGGTGGGATGTAGCTCCCTGGGCTGTTTTTGTAGCCCTATCTATCTATCTATCTATCTATCTATCTATCTATCTATCTATCTATCTATCTATCTTCACACACACATATCTCCAGAATGCCTCTCCCCCAGATTCACTCTAGGTGGTATGGAGGGCATTTCCAGCACATCTGGATGCCCCGGGGAAGGTCAAAAACATTTTTTTTTGCAAAACCTTAGTAAAAATATGCCTCAAATTGTCAAACTGGTGGGAGCCACGTTTTCAGCACATTTTGTTGTTTTCTGGTCCAATTCAAGCCCTGGAAATGTCCTTTTTTATAAACTATACCCCCTAGAAGTGTTTAGGGGCTTCTTTAATTTTTTGCAGTAACAGGTAAAGCCTTCTAAACTTTCCTTAGGGAGCTAATGCAACCCCATATCCTGCATTACTAAAGTAACAAGCTATCGCAATACTGGGCAGGAAAATTGGGAAGAAACAAGATCACTATCTAAAGTGAATAGTAGCAAGATAATGTAGTAATTCAGATCATAGGGGTGGGCAAACCCATCCACTAAAAAAGATTTTAAAAAATGAAATGGAATATAAATAGACTTAATTAGTTGATTAATCAGAGTAAGGGAACAAAAATGTAGGATCATGGTTCAAGGAAATCTATATTTTGTCCCCACAACTTACAACTGGACATAAAAATAGCAAGTTACCCTACAGAAATGTAGTGAACTCTTACATTTCTGAAAGCGTAAAGTGCTACTTGGATATAATGTTCAATTCCTTTCCTAATTGCTATTAGAAATTCAATTGCTATCCCTCAAATGACAAAAAGTGAGAACAACACAGATTCTGGATATACTGAGGGAACAAAGATGAGGAATACTTTCAAATGCATGAAAATCAACCAAACAAAACTAGATATAAATACTGTTATAAGCAAGCGTTCAATTAGAAGATTATCTAAAATTCAACCGAATGTAATGGCATGGATTCTCAGCAGAAAGACAACCTTTTACTGGGAAGTTCTCAGAAACATTCTCCTCTGTTCTGAAGTTTGTTAGAACAAAAAAATGAATACAGTTGAGGAATGTTGTCAATAAAGGGATAGGACACAAACCAGGTTTGCTCAATGCAACATTAAAATGATCACAAAGGTTTGAATGCTGATGTTAAGTGTTACAAAGATCAGCCATACAATTGATGTTTGAAAAAAAAGGGAATATTTCATTGAAAAACAATGAGGTATACATTAATTTATTAATGGAAAGAAGGAGTGTATGCCATTATTTAGGCGGCAAAGACCTTTGTGATCAAATCTTGTACATATACAGTCAAGGGGTATGCAGATTAAAGACACACAAACTTTAATTATATCTGATTAGTTGATGATAAAGTATAGTATTAAGAATGTCCAATATGTCTAGACTTTCCCAGAACACAAATGCAGCAGAAGGATTTCTTGGAAATGGGTGCACACTCACATACACAAGTCAGGTAAGCAGCAAGTAAAATAGGACAGCACTAGGCAACTTCGCACGATAGAAATAAAGGAAGCAGAGCTTCCACAAACAACGAGCTATGATACCTGATTATGAGGTTGTGGGCAGGTCAAAAGAGGAATGGTGAAAGACTATCAGAGGGATAAGAAAGTTGCTGAGGAGGTAAAGACAGAGGAGACACTTAGCGCCTTAAGAAATAATGGCCAACAACTGGCCCTGCACAAGCTATAATGCCATATGCAAGAATTATCCATTCTGGTCCCACTAGAGATCTCTGCACTGGACAGGTACATCCTTCCACCACAATACCACTCATGCTTATTGAATTACAGTGGCCCACATCAGTGGTCTTGAATTCCTCTGGACAACAAACGAAATTAGAAGATTAAAGACAGATGTCCCATATGATATAGACATTTACCTATGGGAGCCATATTGAAGTAAAAGTACAGAATATTTAGTGTAGTTGTGTTTAATTTGTCTAGGAGAAAATTAATTAGGCCTATTGTGAACTAGCTTTTCATAATACAATGACTTGACCATAATTATTTCAGTTTCTGAAACATCTCTTACCTCCTTCTTAAAGCATAGCTGGTTATACATGGTAGGCTTGGGAATTGTTTCGATCTTGACTTCTTGGGTAGACGTCCGGTAAGATGGGTTGCTGTAGGTAAGATTACTAAGGCTAGGATCTGTGAACTTGGACTTTTTGTGCCTACAAGAATACAATAATCAATAAAGAGACGGAGTACTTCATTATTATAATTAAGAAGGTCTGCACAACCAAAATCCCATCCCAGCTTAGCAGACAAATAATTCTAATCTGTGCATTTCCTTTACTAAAAATGGTAAGAAAGTCAGTTTACTCAGAGATGAAACACCTCTTGAGCTGTCCGCTAAGAAAATGCAAAGTGACAAAATTTCAATAGACCTGTGGAAAAACATGATCAATTCCACTGAGAAATAATAGTATGTTCATGCAAAAGGTTCAAAGAGTAAATACACAAGATGCTACCCAGGATGTACATAAAATTTGTTATGTTTCTACATGTAAATTCTGAGTAACAAAAAAAAGCCAACAGGCTAGTGGATTCAACACTCTTTGCAGGAAGAAAATGAACTTAACAATGGTTTTATCATATACACTCTGTAAATTATTTTGATATTTTTGAGAAGTGAAAAAGGGGGAAGAATCATCAACACAAAATTTACTCCATGTTTGTGTAGCTACATGCTACACAAAATTTGCTACATATACAAGCAGCATAATAAACCTAGAACAATATTACAATACAAAAAAATTTGGAATATTATAGGTTTTATTGTCTATGACTATAATTTTGCTTCTTAAATTCTGTTATTCTTGAAGAATAAAATCCTCGCTGTCACGTGTCACTGTTGCAGAAAAACATGGCTACCTCTCCAGAATCAGATCCAATGGTATATATTTTTAAAATACAGTAGAGTCTCACTAAACCAAGCTAAACGGGCCGGCAGAAGCTTGGATAAGCGAATAACTTGGATAATAAGGAGGGATTAAGGAAAAGCCTATTAAACATCAAATTAGGTTATGATTTTACAAATTAAGCACCAAAACTTCATGTTATACAACAAATTTGACAGAAAAAGTAGTTCAATATGCAGTAATGTTATGTTGTAATTACTGTATTTACGAATTTAGCACCAAAATATCACGATATATTGAAAACATTGACTACAAAAATGGCTTGGATTATCCAGAGCCTTGGATAAGCGAGGCTTGGATTAGTGAGACTCTACTGTATAGCAAGGAATTCCTGAACTTTAATGGGATGGTTCCAAACAACAAATAAATCCATAAGGATAGAGAGTTGGAAAGAGGATGAGGACATTACCTGTATATAATTACCGCACCAGCTAACAGCAATATGAGCAAAATACTGAGAAGGCCCCCAATAATGTAGCTGACACGCAGTCCTTCTCCTGAAAGACAAGAGAAAGTTATTAAAGCATGTTCTCATGCTACATATAAAGAAACTTATTAATTTGTCAAAGTTGGTTTTTGTAGTGTGTATTTCTGTTTAGCTTTTTGCTTTTATGATGTTTTTATAATGTTTTTATAATGTTTTTGCTATATTTTCTATTATGTAATTTTGTCGTTTAACCATTGCATGCTGCTTTGAGTCCCACCCATGGCAGAAAAGAGGGAGAAAAATAAATAATTATTAATAATAAAAATCCAAAATGAGAACAAAAACATTGGTAGTATTTTAGTGTTTACTGCTGGCAATTCTTCCTGTCCAGATACTTGCTGTGCTTTGCTATGTAGTGGATAACACTTAAAACTTCGTGCATCTAATGAAAGAAGCTGTATTACATGAAAGTTTACATTTGTTCAGCTTTAAAATGCTCTGCTTTTTTGCTGTAACAGACAAGACAAGGCTATTCCATTCAACTTGTATTTGTTCAACCCTTGTATACATCTTTGAATACAAGATATCTAGAATTTATTCAAAGCAATTTGTACTATAAAATGCCCTAGCTATCTTATCTAAATGTAATATCCCAACATTTCAAATTTGCTTTAATTAACATTAATTTGCTTGCTCCTAAAATTTTATCCAAGATCTTTTACCAGGAATAGACTGATTTGGTTTCCTCAGAACATGATAGAGACATAATAAGGGCTGACATGTAAAATTAGCATATTTTAGAATAATAATAATAATAATAATAATAATAATAACTTTATTTATATTCCGCCCTCTCTCCCCGAGGGGACTCAGGGCGGATAATAACAAAGATGTCGGTGCCATTGTTCTACTCTCCACAAACACGTCTTCAGTGTGTCAAATCTCACTTTGTCACTGCAAGTTTAAGAAAGCTGTTGTAGCAATTTACATCTGATATAAGGCATAAAGCAAACACAGCAAAAGCAAAAAATAGCATAATTATTTGTTTTAATTATCCCTGGTACACAGCTTTAGAATATAATAAAGAAATTTGAGTTAGCCTGCCCATACACACTGTAACCTGTGCTCCTGGCTTGACCAGTTATGGCTGTCAATTGTTCTTGGTTTGAATTTTCAGTAAAAAAAATAATGCTGAAATTACCTGTGGTTGCAAGCACAGCTTCGTTTGCTCGGCTGCATAGGCCTTGGCCAACCTTTTTGTCAGAGCAGCTGCAAAATTTACATAAGGTCACCTTCAAGAAAACCAGTAACTGAAACAGACTAGACATGAAGTATAATAGCCCTTTGTTCAAATACAATGTAAATGCCACAATGGTTTTTTTTAATTCAATTTAATATATCTTAGAAACTAGTAACTATCTTACAAGAAGGAGAATGCAATACCTGTATATATTACAGAAAGACTTTTGTCTCATAATATTTTAAGCTTCTAAATAAGTCCAAGAGCTTCTGTTTATGATATTGTAGCAGGGGTCCCCAAACTAAGGCCCGTGGGTCGGATGTGGCCCTCCAAGGTCATTTACTTGGCCCCGTCCTAAACTTTAGACTTAGGGCTGACCTAAGTCTGAAATGACATGAAGGTACACAACAACAACAGTCCTAATTTTGGACTGTTTCATCATAGTCCGCCCCCACAACAGTCTGAGGGACCGTGAACCGGCCCTCCACTTAAAGAGTTTGAGGACCCCTGGTATATAGTATTGAAACATTTCTTTCCAGCTTAGGAGAGAAAAATCTACAAAAGAAATGAGCCCAAATGCAATATTTCTTTATAACCACATTTTAAATCAAGAAAGCCACTTACTTTCCTTCTGTCATTTCCACAGATATTTGGGGTTTGGTTGTGGGAGAGCCAGATCTATCAGTGGGAGCCTCATACTTTTTGCTTGAACGAGTGGACTCAGGAATTGCAGGCCCCATGCCAGGAACTAGATGAAAGGAAATATATGAGAATGAAACAGAACCTGAGGCATAGGATATAATAATACAGACACACATTCTTTTTCAAAAAATCAGCTATTTCTTATTCTAAACGTTGCAAGAGATTGAAGGATTATTTTTGTGGTTCAACAGTGATAACCGTAAAATCAGTATCCAAAGAGATCTTTTATCACCTTTAAGGCAAGCTGAGAATAAGACATTGATAATGTATTTATTTATTTATTTCTGGCATTTATATCCTGCCCTTCTCACCCGAAGGGACTCAGGGCGGCTTACAACAATGGCAACAATTTGATGCCTACACAAAATCAATATCAAACAATACATAAAATCAATTAAAACTATTAAATACAATATAAAATTGCAATATATAAATTTAAAAACATATGATCAGATCCGTTTGTCCAAAAAACCTCATGCTATATCTATAAATCAGTCCGTGTCATCTTTTTCATTTATTTTTTAAAAGCCTGGGCACATAGCCATGTTTTTAGGGCTCTTCTGAAGCCCAAATGTGTTGGGACTTGTCGAATATCTCTGGGGAGGGTGTTCCACAGCCGGGGAGCCACCACCGAGAAGGCCCTGTCCCTCATTCCCACCAGCCACGCCTGCGAGGCAGGTGGGACTGAGAGCAGGGCCTCTCCAGATGATCTTAGGGATCTTCCTGGCTCATAGGAGGATACGTTTGGACAAGTAGATTGGGTCAAAACCATTTAGGGCTTTATACGTCAAAACCAGCACTTTGAATTGGGCTCTGTAGCATATCGGCAGCCAGTGGAGCTGGCTTAACGGGGGTGGTACGCTCCTTGTATGCCGCCCCAGTTATTAATCTGGCTGCCGCCCGTTGTACTAGTTGGAGCTTCCAGGCCGTCTTCAAAGGCAACCCCATGTAGAGAGCGTTGCAGTAGTCCAGACGAGATATAACCAGAGCATGGACCACCGTGGCCAAATCAGACTTCCCAAGGTACGGGTGTAGCTGGCGCACAAATCTTAGTTGTGTGAATGCTCCCCTGGCCACTGCCGAGACCTGGGGTTCCAGGCTCACCGATGAGTCCAGGAAAACACCCAGACTGCAGACCTGTGTCTTCAGGGGGAGTGCGACCTCGTCCAACACAGGCTGTAACCCTATACCCTGTCCGGCCCTACGACTGACCAGGAGGACCTCTGTCTTGTCTGGATTCAGTTTCAATCTGTTCACCCTCATCCAGTCTGACACAGCGGCCAAGCACCGGTTCAGGACATGAACAGCCTCTTTAGTGACAGGTGGGAAGGAGCAACAGAGCTGGACATCATCTGTGTACAGATGACACTGCACCCTGAAACTCCGGATGATCTCTCCCAGTGGCTTCATGTATATGTTAAACAATATGGGGGGGATAGTATTGACCCCTGCGGGACCCACAAGACAAAGGTTGTGGGGCTGAGCAGGTGTCCCCCAGTGACACCATCTGGGAATGACCCTCCAGGAAGGACTGGAGCCACTGCAAGACAGTACTTCCAAGCCCTAGGCGTCCCAGAAGGATACCGCAGAACCAGCAGGGACACACTAATGTAAGCCTTTGTAGATTGGTCTACTTCATCAGATGTATGGAGTGAAGTGAGCAACAGGCTGTATACACAAATAGCAACAGAAATGCAAAACTTTTAGGTATGTTGATGAGATGACAACAAAGGCAGGAGGAAAATGTTTACTTAAAGCCAAGGTTTCTTTTTTTCATGTCAGGAGCGTCTTGAGAAACTGCAAGTCGCTTCTGGTGTGAGAGAATTGGCCATCTCCAAGGACATTGCCCAGGAGACGCCCGGAGGTTTTACCATCCTGTGGTAGGCTGACAGACAGGAGTCCATGGATTCGAACTGCCAACCAAGGTCAGCTGCCAAGGTCAGCAGTCCTGAGGCACAAGGGTTTAACCCATTGCGACACCGGGGGGCTTCTCAAAGCCAAGGTGAATAGATAACCATATGAATGATGGAGGGCATTATTCGAATGTAGTGTGATGCTGGCTGGCAACCAGAAAGAAGATGTGATAGAACTGCCAAGAGAGCCTTCATGAGGCCGGGGAGCTAACTAGTGACACAATATGTATAGTCTGCTAGGAAACCACTGTCTCTGTTCAACTCACTGTTGGATATATTCACTGTTGGATATGTTTTTCTTTCCAATATTGCTTTCCAGTTTTAATTGTCATTGCTGATGTTGTTCAAGGATTGCTGTTCTAAGCTTTAAGATAACATACTAGGAGAAATGAAATGTTCTGCAACTGGGTTTTTTTATGTGTGTATTCCACTCTACCCACAAGTACTTCACTGTAGCCACATGTTTTGGATTTCTATTGTTATTCACACATACAGCCTGCTTACTCAAAGCCATAAAGTTTATTCCTAAGCTTCATGCATGTGATGAAATAAACTAAAATCTCTGAAAGCTTATGCTACCAATGTCTCAAAGTTTCTAAAAGACCCCTTTGCGTAATGATTCAGACGAATATGGCTATGTTAATGAATTCTGTAAAGTAGATAAAAAGCATTAGTGTACAGAAGAGGCTTACTGCTAGAACTTGTACAGAAGCAAGAAAAGAGTGTAGGTCTCCCATTAATTTGCCACTTTTCCCTAAGCAAAGTCTCAGTGTTATATGTAGGTATATCTTTAAAGTCACTGTACAAAATGCCAATCAAATACAATATTCTTTTGAGATCCAGAATATTAAAATATGCATCTGGGACATCTGCAGCATGGAAGGAAATTTCAAAGAAAAAAACATCAAGTATAGAAGTCAAGCGCCTGCAAAGGAAACAAAATAAAGCTCTCTGCAGTGAAACCTTTGAATAAATTACCAAGGCTTCAATAAGCCAAGTTATGTTATCTGAACTTGGCTTATTGAAGCACACAGACCTGGTCTTGTAGTTCTTGTTAATCAGGAACACCAATTGTGATTTATGCATTACAAGCAACTTACTGTTGGAGCAAGGACGCCCATCTGGTTCATCTGGACATGCACAAATGAAGTCAGTAGCCCTGGCAAAGCAGAGATGGGTACAGCCTCCATTATTCACTCCACAACCATTGGTGCCTAGAAGAAACAACACGTTTTGACACAGATATTATTTTTTATCCACAACCACAAGAGTTTAACATTTTCCTCACTAAAATCCACCATGCTGAGAGTTAAACACAATGATTCTAACCAACCATACCATTAGTTGACTTTCCAGATCAACTGGAGATATAGTAAGCACCACAGAACTAAATCTATCAACCTGAACAAGTTATCTTCATCTTCCAGCCCATCTACTTACCTCCAATGCTTAAAATCCAGACATCTATAACTGTGTTTATTGTTCTCCCCTGCCTGTATACAATCTAGATCAATGGTTCTCAACCTGTGGGTGCCCAGATATTTTGGCCTTCAACTCCCAGAAATCCTAACAGCTGGTAAATTGGCTGGGACTTCTGGGAGTTGTAGGCCAAAACACCTGGGGACCCACAGGTTAAGAACCGCTGATCTAGATCAAGTTGTTACTGCTATTAATTGCCCTTTGGTTTGAATTTTTACAGTGAATGGCAATGAAAAACACACCTTCATTTATTCTGCACCTACATCTAATTATAGGGATATGAATTGTCTTGTATGCTGTGAACAAACATATAGCTATATTTATACTTTCAGACTCAGATAAAAAAGTAATAGCCATAAGCCAACTGGCAGCAATTTTTAATTAGCATTCTTCAGCAAAGCTTTTATTTGCTCTTTCTTTTTTTTAGCTTTCTTCCTTCTTCATCTCTGGATTTGCTAGTCATTCCCCTTCTGGCAAAAATAACATCTCATATTATTCAGTAATTTGCTTTAGCTATTACTGGCAGTTCAAATGCCTATTATTCAGTTGCGAGTATGCACGATTCTGATATCTAACTATATTACACAAATCTGACCTGAGACACACACAAGAAGGCACACACACTTCTAAGCGCTGGAAATGTTTGTTAGACCATTTCTAGACTGACAAGATCCTGGCCTTTCTTCTGAAAAGAATCTCACTCTAAGAAGACAGGGCTTCCATTTTTGCACCACTGGACAGGAGGGAAAAGCACAAGGCCATGTTACAGGTGTCCGCTTTGTTTAAAATATGAAATTCCTTCTTAGAAAATCTGCTGGATGTTGATTTTTAATCACCAACTCTATTATACTTATGCCTTTTCCTTCAAAGCCAAACCACTTATAGCCAAAGGAGGGATGACTCATAATGTTCCTTTAAAAATGTTAAGTTTGCCTGTTTATATTAAAACAGGCAAAGGAAACCCTATCATATATTTTTGAATGCCTGTGAGGGCGCGACTGGCGCCATCTATATGTGGACCTGTAAGTTGCAAGATTTGAATTGTTATATCATGCCTGATTTTGCCTTTACCCTGTAAATGTAGTTGGATTGGTTATTTATAGCTGTCAATCAATGTTGTTTGCACCAGTTATTTGCTCCCTCAGCTCAATTGTTTGGCTCCACCTCTTCCTGGAGTAGGACAGTGTTTCCTCATTCATTCCACCTGCAAGCTCTCTACCAGATGGACGTGAGAGAGAGACTTGGCTCTAAAAGCCCTTGATTAAGTTACCTCTCAGCACCAATTCTGAGGTTCTTACCCTTGAGACTTACGCTTCATGTTCAGGGCCAACCTGAACGACGTTGAGGAGTCTCAAGCGCCTTCAAATCAGTCCTTTGGCAACAGAGGAAGACTATCTTCAAACATAGGCCATTTGGACCGAGGCTGAGTTTGCTCTGGCATTCACAGCCAGAGAAAGAGGGATCTGGAAAAGCTTCCCAGCTACAAAGCTCCTTGGACTTAAAACAACCAAAGACAGTAATGTATATTTTCCTTTAACCCTTTGAAACCTCCAGTTTTTGTGAACAATAAAACCAGTTTTTGAGTTATCTACAGTGTTTTGTTCCTTGGGAGTTCCAGTTTCCCTAAAGGAGGGCAAGAAGCAATCCCCCTGGGGAAAGATGTCACGTCCATGCCTCTTTCTCTAAGAGTTATAGCCCCAGGCGCGACGGCACAAAGGAAACCCTATCATATATTTTTGAATGCCTGTTGATCTTCCTGTGCAGTTCTTACTACAAAAGGCCAGGGTGTCTGAATGTGAGTTGTAGTGGGTAGGTTCTGTCATCTCTTCCTCCCTTCTCAGTTATATCCTAGGCCTAGACTACAAATAATTTATCACAGAGGTAATCAACTGAAGCATGACTGGGACTGCTTTCTAATCTCTTATAAATTTGCCAGCCCAATCAACAGCTAGATTCTGAAATAGAACTCTCTGGTTGTTAGTACCTGGTGAGCAGATAATCCCTTTACCATAGACACCTAGAAATCACTAGCAAGGAAGTTCCAGGAAGGCTAGCCATAGCCAGGACCATCCTAGTTTGAAATGAGATGTCCAAAAACCTTTAAGGGACAAAAAAATGTCACAGGTCAAAATATATTGAAGACATGGAGTAATAGCCAACAATGCCCTTGGATGAGTTATTTGCTGTTTGGCAGCAAAAAAAAAAATGGCTTCAACTAAATTTAGCAATAGGGTGGGAATTTTTGGGGAGGCACAAAAATGTTATTGGAGGAAAAATGCAACCTGTGGCTATTCCATTCCCTAATTACCATTTCTCTTACAGTTGAAAGAGATCATCTAAGAACCATGTTGGCAAGGCTTTTAAAAAATCTGTATTTTTCCAATCTGTGGCTTGATGTTACGTGAGATAGAATCTAGAAACTGCCTTTTTATAAACACATAACATAGCCATTTAAGCATTTGATGTTTCCACAGGTGGGTTCTAAGATTCAGATCTTGCCTGGTCTAAACCTTTATGTACCATTTCCTAAATCTAAATCTAAATCCATAATAAAAGCAAAAACCTGTATGTGTGTATGTGGCATGGATGTCTGCTCACACAGACAGACTCCGGCCTCCACAAACAGGCTATACTTCCCAGGGTTAAAAATCTAGCAAGGCACTCTTTTCCACTGACATTGCGGTTACAGCAAGCGCCATGAAAATGCAGCCCAAACCCTGCCAATGTCCTCCCAAACACTACGGCCCACCACCCAAGGAATGCTTTCGTTTGGGGACAATTTCCTCCTAGATTTTGCCTTTTTCTTCCAACACAGGCAGGCATCCCAGGGTTCTCCATTGCTGTGGAATTTGCATGGCCCCGCCCACTGCCCTTTCCTTTCCAATCTCTCTGCATAACAAACAGAGCAGAACTGAGCTGCAACTAAACTTAGTGGAGGAGTTTAGGGATTGACTCCACATGGTGGAAGTTGTAGTTCGCCCTGCATCAAGTCAGAGCACTGTCACTCCTACTGGGGAATATACAAGAGGTGTAGTTCACCTACACCCAGAACGCTATGAACCCAAATAATGATGACTCTCAGCCAAACTTGCCATGCAGACCCGATATGCCCAGATTTGACTACTGGTGGGTTTGGAGGGGAACCGGACTGGAAGTTCAGGAGTAGTAGGTACTAGGATTTATAGTTCACCTGCAATGAATGAGCATCACACTTGGCACACAGAGCCCCCATAACCAATGCAACATATTGGACAAGTTTCAGGAAAAGGGAGTTAACCCAAACACTGACCCCCACCGACAATGCACTAGGACCACACTTCACACAGAGAAGCCTCATGACCTACTGAACATACTGCAGGTATTTGTGGGAAGGGGCCTTGATTTTGGGAGTTGTAGTTCACCTCCATCCAAAGACCACTGAACCCAGCCAATGACAAATCTAGACTTGGCACACAGACTGAACTTGGAACACAGACTAAATATTGCCTGCTATGAATACTGATAGATATTTTGGGACAATTACCCCAGGAATCTGGAAATTGCAGCAGTTCACCCCCATCCACAGAGTAATGCACCACACGATTCTGGGAATTGTAGTTCACCCTCTCCAAACAGAATACATAACATTAAAAGACAAATAATACCATTCTCAAATGACCCGGGCATCGCCAGGTCCCCAAGCTAGGTGTTGGATAAAACAGGGGTGTATTCTAAGAAAAGGTAGACACCCTTAGGGTACATGCTTAAAAAGAGTGATTTTTTAAAGACCAGAAGTAGAACTTCTGTGCTGGTTGGAAGATTCAATGAGTTACTGTTTAAAACTTCACCAGACATTGAATACCTTTATTATACCTCAAGTTTTGCATTCCAGCATGATTCTTATTAAACAATGATAGCTGAAATCCCAGGATTAAATAACAATTTAAACTCTTTCTCATATTTCTGTTCCCTATTTGACAAGCAGCTACCACAACATCTGAGAAGTCTGAAGGGGGCTGATACTTCTTCTCTAACTAGTCCTCTAACCATGATATCATAATAACCAATGTTCACCAGTGACAGCTGTTACCATGGGGTGGGCAGCTTGTGGCCTTTGATTCAATATTATGTTATTCTAATTTCAGTTTCAACTAATTTTAAAAGCGTTGGTTTAGACTTCTGGCAAGATATAGCTGTCCTTCCCCCAAAAGCTTGCTGTAGAGGGAGGACAAAATGAAGAAACCAGAGCCAAAGAGAAAAGTTGGTGATAGAGAGAAAGCATGAGAGGGAACAAGGGAATATTAGATTTGCCCACTTTTGCTTCTGGTTCTTCACGCCACTGGCGCACAGCCCCTACAGCAGGGGTCAGGAAAGCATAGCCTGCAGCCTCCCAGCAATTTCACAAATACCCTGAGCCACTATATTTTTAAAACCTTTCAAAAGTGTGTGGCAATACCAAAAATTCTCCCTAACTCCCAACACTTCAAACTCCCCCCCCCCCCCCCCCGCCCCGCCCTGCCCTTCAAATGTAACATCCTTCTGGTCATCATTTTGAAAGATAAACAGAAGGAACAGAAAGTATTTTGGACACTAAATCGTCCACAATTCCCCATCTTGCATGAATAACACACACTAAACAACCCTTCCCAACTCCTGCTCTAAAGAGGGCACAAAGTTTGGGTTCAGTGGAGGCCTGCACAAACTACAGGCTTCCAGCTGTTTTGGCCTCCAACTCCCAGCATTCCTGGCTATTGGACAAGCTGGCTAGGGCTTCTGGGAGTTGGAGGCTAAAAGTGGTGGAGGTTCACAGGTTGTGTAGGTTTGATTCAGAGTATGTTTTACTACTGTGCCTTTTCAAATTTAGAGTATACAATGCTGCAACTGAAAATATAGCCTTTACCTGTCTGTCTTTGAGGAGAGACCACAATGATATCCATAAGCCCTTCAACATTGGCCAAAACAGTCTCTTTATTCCGGCCAGAATATTTGTCCACGCGCTGGATAGACTTAGTCTTCCAATCTGTCCAATACAGCCACCTGTCCTGCTACTCAGAAAGAAAAAAAAAGTCAAATGAAAATCTGGAAAAAATATGATACAACCTTTCAAGAAGTCCAAGCAAAACATCTTCTATTTTCCATAACATAACACAAATAAAAATGAGAACTTCCTGATAAATCACAAATTAAAACATTAACTGTTGTAATTAAATTTTTGTAATAGCATTCTGTATGTTTTACTTATGTTTTTAAAGTGCTTTTGACTGTATTTGTTTCAAATTTTTTTACACTGGCTTGAGTCTTAGGAAACAGGAGTGATATAGATGATAATGATATTATTTCCTTCAGGAGACACAAGTGACACAGCACCAATAACTTTCTCTTTACCTGTGTCAAGGCGAAGGGGTGTGATACTTGACTGACCAGCACCTGACGTAGTTTCCCATTGAGATCAGCACTCTCTATGCGATCTAAGTGAGCATCTACCCAGTAAATCCTACAAGAACAAAAAGAATGAAAGCACTGTAGCCTCCCAAGTTACAGAAACATACTTTCCTGCTTCTCAATAATAGTCTACTGGTCTAGTGCAGCAGATCTAGCTTGTTTTAGAAACAGAGAAAAGGCTGTGAAACACCATGTGAAACACCATGTGATACTGACCTTCTGGTGTCATAATCCAGGGTTAGCCCATTGGGCCAGCCTAAGTCACTATTGATCAGAATCTTGCGTTCAGAACCATCTAGGTTTGCACGTTCAATTTTAGCAACATGTCCCCAGTCTGTCCAGAAGAGATACCTGGAGTAAAAGAAACTAAATTGAAGTTCTATCTCGGCTAATAATTTTTGGAGACAGAAGGAGAAGCTGGCATGTCTGAAACTTTTCCTCTGTTCTTTCTTATGGAATAGGTAATGTAACTGCTGAAGGCTACACTCCTTGCTACTTAATAGATCTACGAGCTACAGAAGTCTGGTTTGCCTTTGCAGAATCCGTTTCTGCAGTTTTTCATCAGGATAATTAGCCTGACTTGGGAGAGCTATGTTCCAAGAGCCAGACTGTAGTCTTATCTGCCCTTAATCTAACAGTGCCAAGGCAAGAAAACTTTCAGACAGCTGACTTGCTAGTTTGGATCTTTGCTCAATAAAATATCTTCTGTTCTGGCAAAGGAGCTATCCAGCTATCCAGATCACATATTCCTACAGTCTCAAGGCAGGCATTCATCTTGAAGCAACACTCTTCTCTCCTTTCTCCACTTCATCCTGTCGCTTATACCTTATCAGTTTATTTCATAAGCTCTTGATTTTAGGAAATCGTAGGCTTACCCCTTTCTGGGAAAGACAGCAATTGCTCGGGGTTCATCGAGGCTGTTATTGATTAGCACTTTTCGGCAGCTGCCATCTAGTCTTGCAACTTCGATAGTGTTACGGCCTGTGTCTGTCCAGTACAGATTCCTAGCCACCCAGTCAACAGCCAGACCATCTGTTGTCTTCAGACCTTGGCCAATAACTGTTTCCATATTACTGCCATTCAGGTCTGCTCGCCTGTAAGAAGGAATCACAAAGAATGAGCAAAATATCCCGTCTACTGAAAAGTTGTATTAAAAGGGTAGGTATCATGAAATAAAGAGTACTAAACAAAAGAAACTAGGTTTTATGTAATTCATTAACACAAAAATAGGCTCAAGGATACTTACCTAATAACATCTAAGAAGACATCCGTGTAATAAATCTTGCCATCTACACTATCATAGTCCAGAGAGATAACATTGTTCAATTCTGGAACGGGGACATGAACATCAGTATGATCACTAGTATCCAGTGAGATCCGCCGAATGGAACCACGACTAGAAAAGAGCAAGTAGGTTTCTGGAGAGGGATCACAGGTCCTCTCATCTGTCTTTAACTTGATACCAGTGGGGCAAGCACAGGAAAAGCCTTCAGGGTTTGGAAGGCAGAGATGAGAGCAACCTCCATTCCTCATGCCACATTTGTTAGCACCTTAGAAAAAATGTAAGAGCATTAAATCATTATTTTTCTACATTTTCATGCAAACATATTTTTCAAACAATTAACTTAGAAGTCTGTAGGTCTTTATCAGACTACCTGCTCAGTGTGCCTCAACTACTTCTGGAAAAGCTAAACAGACTAGTGAAGGACTAGACTTTGGCAAAGGGAAGGATGTTAAAACGGAACATCTTTGGAATATATGGCCTCATAAAAAGATATTTAACAGGGTAATTTGCAGTGAGGCACAGTGTTGTATTTTCGTTTACTATTTTAACAACCACAAAAATGCATTGACAAACTGAAAGAAAATCACAGACAAAACAACATCAAGCTTCTGGAAACTAAATCAAGGTGCAGAGCAAGAACAATAAAGTTGAAAGTATGAGGAAAGTTGGAAGGATGTTGGTTCAAATTATATTGAAGGCTTAAAATATAGCCTGTGCTTCTTTGCAGTGGTGGTCTTTAAAACTCTGGAAAGCAATGATTGAACAATGGAGTAAATCCTGAAGAAAAACCACTGAAACTAGGTGAACATCTTGACTTGAAAATCAGAAGTCATTAGGTGAAAATTAAATAACTATTTTAATATGAATTATACTAATAATATTATATTGACTATTTTTAAATTGAGTTGGTTTTTTTTGTTAATTTCTGTAAGTGTTGTTTATGTTAATTGGTGTTGTTATTGATATTTCTAAGTGCTGGTGTATTGTATGTGTTTTGTGTGGCATCATTATGTGCTGCTCTGTAAGCCGCCCTTAGTTTCTTTTGGGAGATGGTGGCAGGATATAAATAAAGTTGTTGTTGTTATTATTATTACTATTATTATTATATTGCTTCCCAGCAATAGCAGGTGGTGGAGTTTGAAATCAGAAAAGAGCTACATGCATTCATTCCCTACACCTTCCTCTTATCTTTAAAAAGTTCCACTACTGTCATCTTCTAAGAGGAATTTCAACCAATTTTTTTTTATACTTTGAAGAAAAAGCATGAAGCCTACCAAGAGGGCGCTCCCTGTCAACAGCCTGGATGTCCATTAGACCAGGCAGGTTTGCTCTGACCAGAATGACATTTTCACCAGTATTCTTGTCAGCTCTGTGAATGCTACGTGTTTGCCAATCAGTCCAGTAAATGTAGGAATCCAGTAGAGTGAGGCCATACGGGTGCTGCACTGGTGAGAGGAGGGTGCGGCGATTTGCACCATTCAGGTCTGCAGCCTCTATACGCTGAAAGGAAGAAATGCAATTAACTTCTATATCCTTTGTTAGAGAAAAAGAAAATATTTTAAAAGTCTCAAAAGACCTTTAGCTCCAAGGTACCATATCTAAAATGTCAAGTTTTGACTCACAATGAAGTACACATCCCTTGATACCTGATGATTTTAGCTATGATTCATCAAGCAATAACAACTAAGCAGTCTCCACTGAAGGCAACTTGGAAGCTTTGGTGATTCATGGTGGGTGTTTTCAGACATACATGTCATCAAGAGATGTTGTAGTCACTGAGTAATATATTGTATATGCAAGCGTAAATTTATCCTCATTCCCCAAAGACTCTTTAAGCACTTTCACCCATCGCTTCCCTCAGACATAATGTTCTAAATTGCACACTAGGGACTAGGCATTTTTAATGCCAATTCTCACCTCAGTATGTGCATCAGCCCAGAGGAGCTGTGATCCAGCCTTATCCACGGCTAATCCATTGGGCCATCCAAGGTTGTTATTGATAAGGACCATTCGATTGGAGCCATCCATTCCTGCTCGTTCCAACTTGGCATTCTCACCCCAGTCTGTCCAATACATAAACCTGAAGGAAAAGGTGAAGTCAATAGGCAGTTAATAGAAAAAGCTGACACATCATTTCCGAGTCTTCTCAACTTCTGGTTTTCCCTTGATCAAGAAGACATTTATTACCAGCACTCACCCCATTTCATGGTAAAGTGCAATTGCTCTTGGGCTGTCCAGGTTTTCCCATATCAAAACTTTTCTCATCGACCCATCTAGGTTACCAACTTCAATCCTATTGATTCCTGTGTCAGTCCAATATACTTTGCGACCAATAGCATCCACTGCTAATCCGTCTGTGGTTTGCAACCCTAGTTGGAAAAAGCAGTTTATATTAAAACAGTTATAACAGTTTTAATGTTTCTGTGGCCCACTTACAGGTTTAGCAGTTTTTTCTTCAAAAATATCAGTCAAAGTATCTAGAGTATATTCCAGGCATTTTGATTATGGTCCCAGGAACTCTATTGGTACATTCACAGTAAGCCATGCTAATTATACTGTAACTGTTCAAAATAGTCTACCTCTGAAAATCTGAAGGGGGACTGGGTTATTCCGGCACAGCATCAATTACCTGTAGTAATAATATCTTCATACTGGGATCCATCCAGGGCAGCCCTGCTAATCTTCCTTAGTGTGCTATCAGACCAATAAACCTTTCCTGATGAGTGAATATAAAAAACATTCAAGAATTATGATGGTAGATAATAAACATTTAAGATCTACTTTACAGTATGTAGTAGAATCACATTTATTAATTCATTCAGTTTCTGTATTCCCCCAAATTTCTAAAATCAAGAGAGCTAATAAAGACACTTATCCAATAAGATGGATACTAAATTCTGTCATCTAAAGAGGAAATTCCCCCATCACCTATTGGAATAGCCCTGCAGCACACAAAGTGTTTGAACTATTACTTCAGTGTCTGTTGAAGTGTGGATTGAATGGAGGGTTACTCCAAAAACGGACTACCATTAGCAAAACAAACTTTTTTCTGCAAGAAAAAAAGCTTTATTTCTGGCTGAAATCCTCTTATTAAAGTCAGCTGTTTTTCTTTAAAGTGCTACCATCCGTTCCAGCACATGGGATTTGCTGAAAAATCATAGAGCACTTCCATTAGTGAATATGAAATATTCATCATCCACAAAAGAATAAATGTAGTCAATAACATGTTAAGAACAATGTGTTATTTTTCATTAGGACAGAAGCTTTATATGAGCCGTGGCATTCTGTGACAAATGTATGAGTAAGACCACAAGGGACATCTTGTCTGGGGATAATGCTGACATTTTGCTACAAAGAGTTCCCATACAAACTTTAAAAAAGTCTTAAAGCATTTTTAAATGTCAAAAGGAAAACACCTTGGGGAAAATTTACTGTCCAATAGGAGAAAAGGAAAATATAGGTGGAGGGAATGATTGATCAGTTTCTTGACCAACAAGTCAGTGCTAGCACTAAACCAACCATTCTTTAAATATGGTGAAATTACATAAAATTTCAGACCTTCCTGAGGATCCACTCCAATGGCAATGGTGTTTTTCATAGTCATATTGACAGAGATAACAACATCGGCAAAATATGGAATGTCAAGTGAAACCAGCCGGATGTCTGCCCTTCTGGCAAATATCAGGAAGCTAGTCATTCCTGCAGAATTAAAGACAACAATGGTATGAACCGGCAACACAATTCAAACAGCAGCTTCATAAACATAATTTCATAAATACCCATTTCCAGTTATCTAGGCAACAACAATAACCATAGAGACACAATGATAACCTTTAGAAATATTACAAAAAAGTTTAAGAGAGATGTTTTAGTTAAAGATGTTGCACTAAGTGGTTTTTTTTATATAACATAAACATATGCCCACAGGAGATATGAGATGAAAGAACACAAGCAAGAGTTACAGCTTTAAGGCTCTGATATCCAGACTGTGCTTCTTTCATGCTCCTTGTGGCAGTAGGTCAGAGCCTGCTATTTGAACATGATTAGCCATCCAGAAAATCACATCTTTTCTACTTCTCAGGCTATCAAAGAAATAACTTTTTAAAATGTGGACTAAATTCTTGCTGCCTTACTTAGGTCTATGTTTATTACTGCTTGCTCTCCTACTGACTACCTTAAAACTCTTCCCCCTTCCTTTTTAAAAAAATATTTTTATTTTGGTTTTGAAGTTACAATGAAAGTGGTAGAACAATTTATAGAAAGAGAAAGTTGGAATATGGATAGATGAGAAAATGTCCTTGGGGGGAAGGGGAGAGAGAAGATAAGGGAAGAAAGCTGGGGGGTGGGGGCGGGGGATGGTATTGGAAAAAAAAGGAACAAGAAAAAATAAAAAATTTGGTCATACTTCCAGATTTCCTGAGTTGCAGATCGTATTTTCTTGGTCTTTTTCCTGTGTCAACATTAGACTATGTGATCTATCTATCCGAGGTTGTTTTATGTTCCTCTTTAGTAAAGTTCTATTTTTTCGTTCTTCAAATAAAGTCTTAATTTGTTCCAATCTGTCGACTGTCCGTTTGGACTATTCTGTGCCAACATTTGTGTCAATGAGTCCATATTTCTAATATCTAGGATTCTTAATATCCAAATTTCAATAGAGGGAACTTCTTGAGATTTCCATAGTTTGGCTAGGCATATCCTTCATTTTATTCTACCATTCTTTTCTTATTATACATTCTAAATATTCAGGCAGAACTATGCTGAACGATATGCACATATGCAATGATAGCATGTGTGGAAATTTTATTGTCATCAATGAATTTGTATTTCCAAGAGTTCTTATATTTTGAGCCTCCTACAGTTACCCTGTTAATTATAAATCACCCAGTTTTTTATTTAGAGGTTTAATTCTATAATTGTTGATGCCACAACTAAGCTTAGATAGTTATAACACACAAAGATCTATTTGAAACTGAGAGTGAGTTCACATAGATTACTAAAAAAAAAAAAAAAAAAAAGACTTGCTCCATGCCTTGTGCCTGTAATTTTGAAAATAAAACTCACAAGACCTTGTATTTCTAAACCTATCTGAGGAAGACCAAAAAGCCAAGCCAAATGAGGCCATCACTTACCTGGCAAACAGGTTTTTCCGTCTGGTTGCAGGTTGATGCCAGTAGGACAGGTACAGGTGTGGCCTTTAGGAAGAGGGGCGAGGAGGCAAAGGTGACTGCATCCACCATTGTTAACACTGCACAGTGTGTGTACTGAAACAGAAAGAAAGAGAGAATAGCAAAACAAATTCATCACAAGGAAGATATCAGAAACCGCATTCTTGAACATTTTATAGATTGGTACATGAACATTAAACATGATAAAGAATATTTTCTAAGATAATAGCAACATTCGCTTACACTTAAATTTTAGACTTTAGTTTGGTTGATGAGTACAACACAAGGAAGAAACCTGGCTAGCCAACAAAGTTCATAGGGCCTGTGCCCTACAAATATTTTAGGCTTCAACTCCCATAGACCCTACAAGCATGTCCATTAGTCAGAAATTATGGAAGCTATAGTCAAAAACTCAGAAGGTCACCAAAGTGGCCAACTGTATCTTTCCAAAAGCAAAGGAATTCATGTCTCCTCTCTTGACCTGGTAATCCTTCGTACCTGGAGGCCTATGTCGATGAAAGACATGGATGTCCATAAGGTTCTCCAAGTTGTCCTGTAAAGTTTCACGATCCTCCCCAGTCCTTTTGTCAGCACTCTGGATGCTCTTTGCCTGCCAATCAGTCCAGAAGATTCGACTTCCATAAAGAGTAAGGCCAAATGGGTGGGGCAAATTGCTTCCAATCAAAACCTGTCAGATCCAAAAGGAAAATCCACAAAGCATTATGAGAGTTATGTCCAACTACCATAAAACACAGGATTAAAAAAAAGAACAGCACAGAAGTGGCCTGGGAGTAATGCCCAAAATAACTATTCAGTGTGTAAAGCAAGTTGGTCAATGTGAATTCTACATTCAGCAGTCCACATGTGCTGTGGCAGATTGGGAAAATGAATGCTGTTTCCTTTAATATAAGGTGTACACTTATTCTGAAGCAGAATCATGCTCCCGGAAATACCATTTACCTTGTAAATGCCCAAGGCCTAATATGTGTTGCCATGGATTAATACATTGAATAGAAATAATGACAAAAATTTAAATTTAAATCTATATGGGAAACAACCAGGAGTCTTCAACATAGTCCTGTTTGACTTCAAAAGAGGAGCAAATATATAAGGAGGGAAGTGATAACAAGAGAATTGAAAAGTCAGAAGGATCACATCTTCCTGGGGATGCTTGGATCCTACCTCAACCATATTAATAGATGCTCAGTTAGAAGACAGAAATCCAAGAGCCACTATTGTACTTAATGAACCATGTGAAGGAAACTATTTGAAAGACGGGAGAGTGGGGGAGGCTTCCTTTAGCAAATTCAAGTTTGATCAAGTGAGGAGAAAATAATATAAAATTGGATCTCATATTGTTACAGACACATTTGTTGAGGAGCAGGACAGGGCTTTCTTAGTAGTTGCTCCCAGACAATGGAATTCCCTCCTGCTTTCTGCTCTCTTTTTACACCATGGCAGTTGCCTTTGGGACATGCATGTACTAGGCTCAGCTCAGTTATATGAAATCCTCTTATATACGGGACTTGAGCATCTGTATTTTTAGTATTGTGATCAGTGCTGAAACCAATTCCACACAAATACAGGAGTTCCACTGTACTTCAGTATCAAGTTTTTAATGTCTTTTAAATAGTTTAAGTTAGGTTTTCAATTTGATTGTGGTTTGTTTTGTTTTACTTTTAGTACTTTACATTGTTTGAGATCTATTTTCTTCAAACATATAAGTTTTCTTGGGTTTAACACTGGGAAAAAGGCAGAATATTAGATAGACATACATACATACATACATACAGACAGACAGACAGACAGACAGATAGAATCTCCTGCTTAAAATTCATTCAAGGAACCCTTAACTTCAATTTACTTTCTTACCCTCCTATCACTGCCATCTAGGCCAGCATATTCAATTGTCTTCATACCAGCATCTGCCCAGTACAATCGCTGAGATTCATAATCAATGGCCAGTCCATTGGGCCAAGTCAGGTTAGATGAGATGATCACCAAGCGGCCAGAGGCATCCATGCCTGCACATTCAATCTTTGGGTTTGCCCCCCAGTCAGTCCAGTACATGAACCTGCACACAATCCCAGAAAATAGTGTATGATTGCTGTTCCTTATTAATCTCTGCATCTACAGTAGAGTCTCACTTATCCAAGCTAAATGGGCCGGCAGAAGCTTGGATAAGCGAATATCTTGGATAATAAGGAGGGATTAAGGAAAAGTCTATCAAACCTCAAATTAGGTTATGATTTTACAAATTAAGCACCAAAACATCATTTTATACAACAAATTTGACAGAAAAAGCATTTCAATATGCAGTAATGTTGTAATTACTGTATTTACAAATTTAGCACCAAAACATCACGATATATTGAAAACATTGACTACAAAAATGGCTTGGATAATCCAGAAACTTGGATAAGCGAGGCTTGGATAAGTAAGACTCTACTGTATTTATTTATTTGGTCAACAGGTTACATAAGCAAACTGCAATGCACTTTCAACTTTCCAATTTGATGCTTCAGATTGGAATCTGCCCAGAATAATTAAAATGTTGGCATGTGATTCCATAATCATTGGTCTTACTTCACGGGATCTCCTCTTTCCTATAAATATAAGACAAGCTTTCCCCTTTAGAAACCACAGTGGAGTCTTTCCAAGGTTAGACATTGGCATGAAAGATAAAAGCACCAACAAAAGTAATTCTCACCCTCCAACAGGATCTACCACGATATCTCTGGGTCTATCTAGATTCTCCCATATTAGCACAGTACGCATCGTCCCATCTGTATTGGACACTTCTATCCGGTCAGTTCCTGCATAGATTAGAGGAGGAGGAATAGAAAAGTCAAAAAGTTTCCTTAACATGTTTAGCTTCAGCAAGACAGCTTTGTTATGTCTTCAAGAAGATCAATGTCCATCATACAGAAGTGTAATTTTCTTTCCAATTTTATACCAGAAGAGAAAAATTAACAGGAACTATGGATAAGCTGAGTAGTTCAGCAGACCTGATTTTTTTTTTAGTAAAGATCCCAATTCCACGCCTCTACAAAGTCTTGATCAGTATTTTAAAGCATCTTTACCTAAAAGCAATACCAACATCAATGAAACCAGAGACAAGTGTATTTATTTATTTAGTATATTGTTTATACATTCACAGATAATGGAAGATTTTCTTGTTTAAAATGTAACACAAGTCATTTGTGCATGTGATGACTCATGGGCCTTGTAGTCCTGCTTATGACACTGTAATGCCTGATGATGAAGAAAACTTGGGTTTTTTACCTTCCCAGTCTGAACTGGAATCTTCCCAGCCAGATCTTTCCCAGGCAGATCTGGGAACCTTGCACCTGCAAGAGAGTTGTGACCCAGAAGTATGTCAAACAAATCCGGAGCCCACTTCCCCTGTGTTCTCCCGCCATGAGTTTTGTAAACAACAGAGAGGTTTGGAAGCTGCTTCGCGCAGGAGTGCGAGGATAGCAGCCAAGAATTCAGCCAATTAAGTCTGTTTTTTCGTGAGAATCCTTAAGGAGTCAAACATCTGGTCTCAAAGATTAGCTTTCGTTTCTGGTTCCCAGAGAACTGCTTCGGCGGGAAAGTTAGACTCTATATAGGTGATTTACCCGCGAAGTAACTTCGCGGAGTCAATTCGTCAACCTCCGGAGCGAGTTGTGTCTGGACAGCGCGCTTCGTTTCAAGCCTCGCTCCTGCTCAAGCCTTGCCCTGCTTTCCAGCCTTCGCTCCTGTTTCTGCCTTTGTTTACCTACGGACCTTGCTTGTTTCCCAGGACTAAACATTGCCTTGTATCACGGATTTTACCAAGTTTTTCCACGGACCTTGTTCTTGTTCCTTGTTACCTTGTTCCACGTTTTAAGCCTTGTTTCAAGTATCAAGTTATTTCCTAGCCTTGCTCAAGTTTATGGACTAAAGGACCTTGTCATCTCCCCTCACTTTGCCTGGCAAAGTGAGTGTTTCGGTTATTGGATTACAACTTTGAACCTTAATATTTCATATTGGACATCGCTTTTTTGGACTAATTTAGACCTTTCCTGAAAGGTCTGCTTTTGGACTATTTCATATACTTGCTTTTATTAACTTTATATATTCCTTCAATAAAGATATTAGATAGATTCTGGCCTCTGTGTTTGGTTATTGGTGCCTTTGCAGCCTGGGTCCTGACAGTTTGACTCCGCCGCCCATAAGCACCAATTAACCAAGGCCAGAATGTCGACCGGAGCCGCGCCGGCTGGGCAGCCGCTCAGCTACACCATCAGCAAAGATGAAGTGGATCGCATCCGTGACAGACTCAACGCGCAGGATGGAGAAATAAAAGGATTGAGGGAGCGCGGAGTCCGCCTCCCGGCCATGGCGTTGCCAACTAAGTTTTCTGGAGAAGCTTCCAAGGTCCAAGTTTTCCGCCGCCAGTGCCAGGCTTACCTAGAGGCCCGTGCCGCCGAGTTTCCCCAAGAAGACATCAAGGTGGCGTGGGTTTACAGCCTTCTAGACGGACCAGCGGCCAGCTGGGCGACGGCCCTATTCGATCAAGCCTCTTCCCACCTAAGAACAGCGCAACGCTTCTTGGATCACCTTAAGGAGACCTGGGGAATCGAGGACAATTTGGAGGCAGCCGGCCATAAACTCCGGCGCCTCTTTCAAGGAGACAGACCCATGTCTCAGTACATAGCTGAGTTCCGAGTGCTGGCCCACAGCACCGGCTGGAACGATGTAGCCCTCAGGGGACAATTTCGGGAGGGTCTCAACATTGAAATGCTGGAAGAAATCTCCAAGGTGGACCCTCCCCAGTCCCTCGAAGCACTCATTGACCAATGTTTACGGGCTGAAGTCTTGATTGCCAACAGGAAACAATGGGTACGTGGTCAGAGCGGTAGAGCTGGGGCAAAACCCCCCGCTCCCGCCAGCGTCCAGCCGCGTCCAGTGTGGAGACCCCCACCACCAACCCCATACCCCAGAGGGAGCGAGGAGGTGCCGATGCAGTTGGGCAACGTGCGACCCAGGTTAGATGCCGCCGAGAAGGCCCGTCGCCAACGCTTAAATCTCTGCTGGTATTGCGGAAATGGGGGCCACTTCGCCAGAGAGTGTCCAGCCAAAGGGAAGCCCGCCGCCCGTCTTGCGGCGGCGTCCTCCACGGAGACGAAGGCGTCTGAGGCGGCTGGCACACAGCCGGCGGGGGAAGCCAACGACCGGGCGTAGAGAGGCTCGCCAACCCGGTCAGAAAACCCATTCAAGAGCCGCCAACCGGGGTCCTGTTCCTTCTAGTGGTCACCTTATGGTCAGCAAAAAGGGGACCCGTCATGATCCACGCCATGATAGACTCCGGAGCCACCAACAACTTCATTGACAGAGAGTATGCCGACTCTCTGGGATTACAATATCATGACTTCAAGAATGCCCGTGTGGTGCAAGCCATAGACGGCCGCCCCCTCAAGACGGGGCCCGTAAGCCAGTGGTCAGAACCCACCAGGATGTGGATAAGGGAACATATGGAAGAGATTTCTTTCTTTGTTACCGAGGTTCCCCATTTCCCTGTGATTTTGGGAATCCCGTGGCTGACTCTCCACGACCCAAGCATCTCCTGGTCCAACAGAGAACTACAGTTTGCTTCAAAGTACTGCCAAAACCATTGCCTCGTAGCCAAGGTCTGCCATGCCACAGAGACCGAGCCCATCATCACCCTGCCCAAGAAGTACTCCGAGTATTGGGATGTATTCAATGAAAAAGAAGCCGAGAAATTACCCCCACATAGACCTTATGACTGTGCCATTGACTTGGTGGAGGGGGCCCCGATCCCGCGAGGGCACCTATACTCCCTGACTGAACCGGAGCAAGAAGCTCTCAGGGAATTCATAGAGACAAACCTTCGCAAGGGATTCATCAGACCCTCTCAATCCCCAGCCGCCTCCCCAGTGATGTTTGTGAAGAAGAAGTCAGGGGAATTACGCTTGGTGGTGGACTACAGAGCATTGAACAATATCACCAAGCGGAACAGTTATCCCCTGCCCTTAATCTCGGATCTACTGGACCGACTTCGAGGAGCCAAGGTCTACACCAAGCTGGATCTTCGAGGGGCTTATAATCTAGTTCGCATCAGAGAAGGGGACGAGTGGAAGACTGCCTTTCAGACTAAATTCGGATTATTCGAGTCCCGAGTTATGAATTATGGATTATGCGGAGCCCCCGCAACGTTCCAGCATTTTGTCAATGATATTTTTCAGGACTATCTAGATCGGTTCTTGATAATCTACCTGGACGATTTTTTGGTGTTTTCTAGATCACAATCAGAACATGAGAACCACGTCAAAATGGTGTTACAACGTTTGCGAGATCATGGACTTTATGCCAAGTTGGAAAAATGCGCTTTCGATCTACAAGAGGTAGATTTCCTTGGTTACCGTATCTCGCCTCTAGGGCTCTCCATGGATCCAGCCAAG
Organism: Anolis carolinensis; assembly: GCF_035594765.1. NCBI lineage: Eukaryota > Metazoa > Chordata > Lepidosauria > Squamata > Anolidae > Anolis > Anolis carolinensis. The sequence goes on from NC_085841.1 coordinate 303,279,087, forward strand.
GTTTCAGCAGTATTGGAATGGCGGGCGCCAACTAACAAGAAAGAGGTGCAGCGTTTCTTGGGGTTCGCGAACTATTACCGCAAGTTCATTCCAGATTTTGCCCGCTGGTCTGACCCAATCACTAGCTGCATCCGTGGAAAACAGCCCTTCCGCTGGACTGATCAAGCAGAGAAAGGGTTCCAGCAACTAAAGAAATTATTCACGTCCCAGCCAATTCTACAGCACCCAGATCCTGGAACCCCTTTTGTTGTGCAAGCGGACGCCTCGGATGTGGCAATTGGGGCTGTACTCTTACAACCGGTGGGAGACCACCTTCATCCCTGTGCCTTTTACTCCCGTCAACTAACCACACCAGAGAGAAATTACACCATTTGGGAAAAGGAACTACTGGCCATAAAGGCAGCCTTTGAAACTTGGAGACATTGGCTAGAAGGGGCCAAATTTCCCATTGAAGTCCACACTGATCATCGAAATCTAGAACATCTAAGAACTGCCCGCAAACTAAATCAGAGGCAGCAACGTTGGGCTTTATTCTTTGAACGTTTCAACTTCCAGATCCATTATGTGACCCCAGCCCAAACCAAGCAAGCAGACGCCCTGTCACGTAAACCGGAATACGCTGCAGGACGCAAGGAGACCTTTGAATCCCAACTACTACAACCCGAGAACTTTGCCACGCTCACAGTGGGGAACACCAAATCCACTCCCATTGGTTCAACTTCCTCTACTCCAGGACCCATCTGTGCTCAAGAAATCAGGGCTAGTCAGCAAGCAGATGCCTGGGCGCAGGACCAACTTCGTCAAGGTCTGCATTTTCCCTTTTCGCTTAAAGATGGACTGCTTTGCTATAGAAACCATGTTTATATCCCACCCGGACCGGGCAGGGAAAAAGCGCTTCGTCTGTGTCATGACTGCAAACCAGCAGGGCATTTCGGACTATTTAAAACCATGCATCTGATCCTAAGGGATTTTTGGTGGCCCAAGATCCGCAAAGATGTGGAAAAATATGTCAACACCTGCCCAGTATGCCAGCGCTCCAAGATAAGAAGGGAGAAACCCTCAGGGCTTCTACATCCCCTTCCTACCCCATCTCGCCCATGGGAAATAATTTCTGCGGATTTCATCACTGACCTACCACCTTCCTGTGGATTCACCACGATCCTAGTGGTGGTGGACCTTTTCACCAAGTTAGCCCATTTCATACCCTGTGAAGGTCTCCCCACGGCCAAAGAGACTGCAGATCTATTCCTTCAACATGTTTTCAGACTACATGGATTGCCCAAGAGTTTAGTCTCAGACCGTGGATCTCAATTCACCTCTCGTTTTTGGAAGGCACTACAAAAACTATTGGGCATAGACTCTCGCTTATCTTCAGCTCATCATCCTCAAACAGATGGGCAAACGGAGCGCACCAATGCCACCTTGGAGCAGTATCTTCGCTGTTATGTAAACTACCAACAGGACAATTGGGCTTCTCTGTTACCACTGTCAGAGTTTGCTTATAACAATGGAGTTCAAGCTTCTACAAAAGAAACGCCGTTCTTTGCAAACTACGGCTTCCACCCACGTTTCTTTCCCCCTGTCATTGAAACTTCAGAAGTTCCCGCAGCAGAGGATTGGCTGCAGGAACTCACAGCGGTACAACAACTTTTGCTCCAGCAACTGGACCAAGCCAAGGAGGACTATAAACGCCACGCTGACAAACATCGCCAGCCGGGCCCCGAAATCAAGGTAGGAGATCGGGTTTTCCTGTCCACTCGCTTTCTGCCCTCCCACCGCCCTTGCCGGAAGTTAGATGCCCGTTTCATTGGCCCTTATCCAGTGGTGGCGCAATTAAACCCCGTGACTTTCAAACTCCAACTTCCGCGTTCAATGCGCATCCACCCAGTGTTTCACCGTTCCCTGCTCCTTCCGGCGGATGGTGTGCGTCCTGATACAGACCAACCGGCTCCCCCTCCTGTTTTGATGAATGGGGAGGAGGAGTTCGAGGTTGAGGACATTTTAGATTCTCGCTTTCACCGCCGCCGCCTGCAATATCTCATTGACTGGGTGGGTTTTGGCCCTGAGGAGCGCTCTTGGGAAGACGCCTCCACAGTTCACGCTCCTGATCTAACCCGTCGCTTTCATCAGACCTATCCCACCAAACCGCGGCCTCGCGCTTCGGGGAGAGAGTCCCAGTTTGGGAGGGGCCCTGAGGAGGGGGATAGTGTGATGACTCATGGGCCTTGTAGTCCTGCTTATGACACTGTAATGCCTGATGATGAAGAAAACTTGGGTTTTTTACCTTCCCAGTCTGAACTGGAATCTTCCCAGCCAGATCTTTCCCAGGCAGATCTGGGAACCTTGCACCTGCAAGAGAGTTGTGACCCAGAAGTATGTCAAACAAATCCGGAGCCCACTTCCCCTGTGTTCTCCCGCCATGAGTTTTGTAAACAACAGAGAGGTTTGGAAGCTGCTTCGCGCAGGAGTGCGAGGATAGCAGCCAAGAATTCAGCCAATTAAGTCTGTTTTTTCGTGAGAATCCTTAAGGAGTCAAACATCTGGTCTCAAAGATTAGCTTTCGTTTCTGGTTCCCAGAGAACTGCTTCGGCGGGAAAGTTAGACTCTATATAGGTGATTTACCCGCGAAGTAACTTCGCGGAGTCAATTCGTCAACCTCCGGAGCGAGTTGTGTCTGGACAGCGCGCTTCGTTTCAAGCCTCGCTCCTGCTCAAGCCTTGCCCTGCTTTCCAGCCTTCGCTCCTGTTTCTGCCTTTGTTTACCTACGGACCTTGCTTGTTTCCCAGGACTAAACATTGCCTTGTATCACGGATTTTACCAAGTTTTTCCACGGACCTTGTTCTTGTTCCTTGTTACCTTGTTCCACGTTTTAAGCCTTGTTTCAAGTATCAAGTTATTTCCTAGCCTTGCTCAAGTTTATGGACTAAAGGACCTTGTCATCTCCCCTCACTTTGCCTGGCAAAGTGAGTGTTTCGGTTATTGGATTACAACTTTGAACCTTAATATTTCATATTGGACATTGCTTTTTTGGACTAATTTAGACCTTTCCTGAAAGGTCTGCTTTTGGACTATTTCATATACTTGCTTTTATTAACTTTATATATTCCTTCAATAAAGATATTAGATAGATTCTGGCCTCTGTGTTTGGTTATTGGTGCCTTTGCAGCCTGGGTCCTGACAGTGCAGTTGTTAGAGAATATTGCAAAAAAAAGGGCTATTTTCTCAAATTATAAAACAAAGGCTTCCAATTTCAAATTGCTGGCAAATCATTGTGTCAGGTGTGCATAAGTTAGATGAAATAATATCATAGAATCATAGAGTAGGAAGAGACCACATGGGCCATCTACTCCAACCCCTGCTTTGTAGGAAAAACACAGTCAAAGTACCCCTGACAGATGGCGATCCAGCCTCTGTTTAAAAGCTTCCAAGGAGCTTTCACCACACTCTGAGGCAGAGAGTTCCACTGCTGAACAGCTCTTACAGTCAGGAAGTTCTTCCTAATGTTCAGGTGGAATCTCCTTTCCTCTAATTTGAACCTACTGCTCCGAGTCCTAGTTTCCAGGGCAGCAGAAAACAAAACTACTTTCTCTTCCTTATGAAAGTCATGATCATCACATATTCTGTTGGGAGATATTATTCATTCTCCCCAATATGAATTTTCAGCATGAGCAAATTAGAATTCAGAAGATGATCTTCCTAGGCTAATTAACTTTTTAATATAGCAAGTAAATTCTTCTGTAGTGCTTAGTACCTGCATCTGTCCAATACAACTTGTTGGTGACCCAATCAATAGCCAGACCAGCTGGGCTCTCCAAGCTGCTATCTGCCACAACCTGGCAAGAAATAAAAACAAGACAAAATTGTTGGTAAGAGAATAAATATTTATTCCCTGAAGTCTCTGCTTATTCTTTTTCAGTTTGCACTACCTTGTACCAGCAATCACTTCTGGAGGGAGGGAATGAAAGAACTGGGGGATGGTGTCAGAACTAATTAAATACTAAGGCCTAGGCAGAATTTGGAAACATTAGTTTTCTGGACTGTGTGTCATGCTGGTTTGGGGATTCAGGAAGTTACAGTTCATAAATAAACTTTTCCAAGTTCTAGATAACAAGTCATCATATGGCTGTTTTGATGATAAACAGTATATACACATTAAATAATGGATTTTGAAATATATATATTTGTAATTATTGCCTTCAGTGTATTTATTTGTAATGTTTCTCTCTGACTAATCTTTATAGTTGAACTAGTTTTATTTTTACAGTGACAAAATATTGGTGAAGATAGTGAAATAGAAACCGTTTACATATAGATCACTGTACTCATCTCAAAAAATTAAGATAATTAATTGAAATTAAATTCTTGAATAATTAAAATTAGGCAAAATCTAGACCCGGAAGGAACATGATTCTACTTATGCAAATCCATGGCAATGGCTCTCCATTCTAAGAAATATTACCTCCTGGCCTGTTCCATCCCATTTTGCTCGACTAATGGAATCGGTGCTGACATCTGTCCAATAGACGTAGTCATCTTTTGCATCCCAGTCCAGAGCCACAGCACTGCGTACATCAGCCAAGGGGATGACATCATCAGACAGGTCTTCTGTGTCGAAGCTGATACGACGGATGTCCATCCTTCGGGCAAAAAGCAGGAACTTGTCAAGACCTGATCAAAGGTCGAAAGGTCTTCTTTTAATTTCTCTAAGTTCAACAACATAGTAACAGACACAAAAATTATCCTGTTACATCTAAGCTCTGTGACTTTCACGCCCCTCTATATGGCTTTATTTATCCAATCCACAGTGGGGAAGGAGAACAAGTATGGTACAGTTTGATAGGAGAGAGAATACAAATGGGATCACTGGAAAGGGCTCTTGGGATGAGAATAATGGGTAGCACCTTCTGAGAAACCAAACCATATCCCTAAATGAAATGAACACAGATAAAGGTAAAGGCAGTTCTGTCCTTCTAACAAGGAGGCAGAAATGTCTGTACTCAATAGAAACTAGAAACTGGAAACGTTACTTTGTTGGACCAGAACTGTCAGAATTCTTCAGTTAAGCACTGATACAACTTAAAACTAACAACACAAAGCCATCCGGGACTAGATCAAAGGCCCATCTGGACCTTCTCAACTATGGCCAATCAGATACTTCTGAGAAGCCGCAGATATATCATGAATGTAACAGCCCTTTCCCATGGTTAATTCTTCAGAAAAATCTGCCTCTAATGCTAGAGGTCCCATGAAGTTACCATGGTTGTTAACTCTTGATGAACCTAACTGGATTTATCCAAGCCCTTTTCAAAATCCAATTCATTTAGTGGCCATCAATACATCTTGTGGCAATGCCTTAAGTTAAGAATATACTAAATGAAGACATAGTGTATATACTCATGTATAACTCTAGAACTTTTAGTTGATCTCTAAAAAATTGATCCCAAAAAACCCAAGTTGAATTCTCCATAGATCAATGTCAGTACTGTACCTTAACACTTATCAAAACAAGGAACCATCTCCTTCTCTAAGTAAAGCGGCAAAAGGTGGGAGCTTGGCCTATCTTGGGAGAACCAAAAAGAAGGACTGACATCCTATACTCTCTGAACTGCAATGTTCCTTCTGGCCTTTTTGAATGTCTTTTAAATGGTAGCAGTGATCAGGGGCCCCTACCCCTAAGGTGGCATTGGTGCTTTCCTCTTTCTGCAGAATCGAAATCAACTTATATCAAAATCTCTAATTTTACCCTCAAAACCTGTCTTTGACTTATACATGAGTATATATGGTACATCCCTTTGGGTGTCCTCAATACTGGTTGAGGAGAAGTTATGTTTTCAAGCTATGGTGTTGAATCTACTGACAATTACCGTAATTCCATTGGATGCCCTGAGTTCTAGTATCATACCTTCTTATGGTTACATAAACCTCTGCCAGGTTTTGACTACAGGTAGTCCCCAAGTTATGAAAAAGATAGGTTATGTAGGTTTGTTCTTAAGTTGAATTTGTATGTAAGTCAGAACAGGTACATTTTTAAGTATAACTCCAGCCAAATATATATAAAAGCTGTGGACAGCATAGTGAAGGGTTAACACCCTTGTGGTGTTTGTTGTGCTGTCTGTCTCCATTCAGAAAATTTCACTTCACTTTTTGTCCCTGTGATATTGGATTTTGAAAAATGTGGTATGTTGTGGAAACAAGGATTGGTGAGAACCCTTTCCCCATGATAACTCTTTCAGGAGTGGATTTCTCTTCCTAGGGATAGATTTCTCTCTCTTCATGTTGCCTCACCCCAATTCTTAACTATGAATTGTTGGTAAATTTTATGTTTGTAAGTCAGGGACTGACTGTATTTGCACAGCATATTTGTACAACACTTTTCTCAATAACATTAAAAAGCCCAAACTACATTCCTTGTAGTCCAGCCCCTGAATGTTTCTGGCAGACATCTACATATTTTCCAAGCATATAATTCTGTTTTTGTGTGATGCAACCATATGTTATTCTTATATTAAAATGTAACTCTGCCACGAGTTTACATTACAATAGCAAAAGCTATATTACCAACACTCTTCCCAATAATCCCAACATGGACCTGGGGATTTATTTTCATTTGTAATCCTTTTCTGGAACTTTCTATCTGTCTGAATGCACACATACATGCAAATGAATTATCTCCTCTTACTGCACTTACTCTGGGCACAAGTGTGGCTGCTGGTCTTTCGGAAACCTGTGGGGCAGGCGCAGGTGTATGCTTTGTTGTTTGGTAGGCACAGGTGAGTGCAGCCCCCATTGTCAGATCCACAACGATTTCTCCCTGCTCAAATAGCCAAAAACAAACTCATATAAGGAAACCAGTAAGACAGAGGCAGGCATTAGCAGATACATGATAAAACAGCCAGAGCCTCAAAGAGGCCTGCTTTGGAAGGGATTCTTTAATCAATATTTATTTCTGTCCATGTAAATATACACAGAAAATACTACTCCTACAATGCAAACATGTGGCACTAATATACTCCCTAAAGTTATTTTTTTATGTTTTAAAGAGACAAGGCTCAATAAAGTATTGTTATTTTTAAATCAAATTAAATTTTTGCTCTATAATAATTTTTCTGCTTCCTAATGTGTTAGATACTTTGTATTTCATTGTCTTTGGATATTGGTTGTGTGTGTGTGTGTGTGTGTGTGTGTGAAAGTAAAGGTTTTGCCCTGACATTAAATCTAGTTGTGTCTGACTCTGAATATAGTATTACTGAGATGGTTAATCATGAAGAAATATTTTTATTGTGTCAGAAGCAAATGGATAATATACTGCAAGTCGCTTCTGGTGTGAGAGAATTGGCCATCTACAGACGTTGCCCAGGGGATGCCCAAATGTGTTACTATCCTGTGGGTGGCTTCTCTTATATCCCCGCATGAAAGCTGGAGCTTACAGATGGGAGCTCACCCTGTCTTGAGGATTCGAACCACCAACCTTCAAATCTTCAGGTCAGCAGTTTAGCTGGTACAAGAGTTTAGCTAATTGTGCCACTGCAGCTCCCATCATGAAGAATAAAAGTCACCCTTACACTTGAGCTGTTCTTTGCTGATGTCATGCAGCTAGCAGTAGGAGAGGAATTAATAGGTGTAATAATTGGTTTTACATTCCTCAGGATCAGTTCCGGAAAAAGATTATCTGGATGTGGTTCATAATACTAATAAATTATGTCATCATACCATGCTTAAGAACTCATAGTCAATTGCTAGTAGCAAAAATACTGTGTTCCTATGCAGAGTTACTGGGGAGTCAGCCTAAATGAAGATGGCATTCCTTCTATTTAACTGCACAACAATATACTCAAGGTGGAAATCTGATTAAATTCAAGAAAGCAAGTAATTAGCCAAAATATGTAGAACATTGATTCAGTCCCTTATGAAATATATAGTAGGTAAACATGGAATGTTTTCCGGCATTTCATAGAATTAACTCCTAATTTACTATCAAACTTATTTTTACATAGAAAAAGAAGTTTTTAAAATGAAAGTTAACACAGCCATAGCTCTACAGATACTGCAAGTGTTTCTTAATTACAACATACCTGAATATAATATTTTCTCACCTTGTAACTGAACATCCCTATGCTTTTATAACAGTATGAGAGTGGAAAAACATTTTCTGCTTAAACAGTTGATAGAAGTCATCACCTCTCTTTTCGCTCTGAAATTACCTGCTGGCTGACGTTGAGGGTGCAATGTATGGATATCCATGGGGAAGTGAAGCTTATTGCGGATGATTTCCTGGTTCTTGCCAGTAAATTTGTTGGCACTGTTTATACTTTTAGTATGCCAATCTGTCCAGTAAAGGCTATCTTCAAAAACTGTGATGGCAAAGGGGTGTGGAAGGCCTGCAGAAGAAGTTCAGTAAAATGCTTAAGTTATTTCAAGGCTCCAGAGATGACAAGACAACTTTAATTTCTTGAAGAGTTTTCTAGTTCCATCCCAGAGCATGTTTCCTAATAAAAAGATTTAACTCATCCATATATCCCCTCAGTGATTGCTGCCTTTTCCTAGTACAATTAATCCCACAAGGCATACAGGGGTCACGCAGTATATGTGCAGTTTTTCTCTTTTCCTTTCCTTTCCTTTCAGACTAATGCTTTTCTACCAAAGCTTTGTAGTATTGAGTTACAAGTAATATAATTCCCTAGAATTAATAGGAGTTGGAGATGATGGTATAAAACATTTCTCTTCAAAGTAAGGACAAAAGAATAATTACTTTGTTGGTATAATAAGTGGATTTTACTGTTTAGTTTTACAAGTTACTTTTGGTCCAGAACTTGCATGCCTTTCAGTGCCATTTTTGACTCCACAAAAAGGTGTAACACAAGAGAATCTAGCAGCACCTTTGTCATTGTTTTATTTTATTATGGTTTTCATGGCCACCAAGGTACTATTTCAGACGCACTGTGGGGAAATATTAAACCTACAAGTATCACCTCATCAACATCTCTGAAGTCTCAGTTTCAAAGAGGTGGTTACCCTCCCCTTATTAAAATGTTGAAACAAACTCACATGGCTGTCTGTTTGAAAACAGATCCAGTCTGATGCTACTCTCTTATCAGTTTGCAGCAAAACGACTGACAAATAACTACCAATGAAACAAGTAACTTTATCTTTTCAACACTAAAATGAATAACAAAAATGTGCACTACTATTACAAAGATAACCCATTGCTTTTAAAAATCAGCCTGCCAAGCTCTGCTCTCCAGGGGAACAACAGCCTCAATTTCTACAACTCACCTTGGCTAATAACAGCCTTCCTGTTCTGTCCATCCAAGTCAGCTCTCTCAATTACATGATGTTTGGCATCAACCCAGTACATCCGATGCCCTGCATAGTCAATAGTTAGCCCATTTGGCCAGAAAAGATGAGTGTCAGCAATGATGCGTCGATTGGAACCATCCATATTTGAGTATTCAATGCGAGGGGTATTCCCCCAGTCAGTCCAGTAGATGGTGCTATTAGAAAAGAGAAAATAAATCCATGTTGCTCAAAGCACTGCTGGTAAGACAACCAGTAAAAGTAAGGTACATAAAGGTTTTCCCCTGACATTAAGTCTGGTATGTGGACTCTGGGGGTTGGTGCTCATCTCCATTTCTAAGCTGAAGAGGCGGTGTTGTCTGTAGTCACCTCCTAGGTCATATGGGTGGCATGACTGCACGGAGTGATGTTAAAAACAACCAGTACTACAACATAAAGTCAAAGAGGCAAAGACAATCGGGAAAATGATAGTAATTCAAAATGCTTTTCATCAAGGTGCAAACAAGCACCTCTGCCAAACTACTTTTGGTTAGACTTGCAGTGGTTCTCAACTCCCAGAAATCCCAGACAGTTTACCAGCTGTTAGGATTTCTGAGAGTCAAACATTTGGGGACCTACAGCTTGAGAACCACTGGAAGGATGAGGTGTACACTGCTGGGGAGGTTATGGGTGGGAGTTGTGGAGGATATTTAGTTTTAAATGTAATTTTAATGGTACAAGTGTTTTTTATTGTAGCTTAGCTATATTTTAACTTGTATCCATGATACATATATTTAATTGTTTTTAAATTGTTTTCAATTTTTGTAGTTTTCATGTTTTTAAAATTTATTTTGTTAAGTCATGTTACAGTAAGCTGCCTTGAGTCCCCATGGGGAGAAAGAAAATTAATATAAATAAAGTTTATTGACTTTATAAACTTTACACACCAGTAACAACAGCAAAATAATTTGCACTAGCCATGAGAGTTGCTTGAAAGAGTGGGACTCCAAGGAGAGCTTCACTACGTAGAACAATGGCTTGGATCCAGAGTTCCTGACATAGCATTCTGCCCCAAAGCAGGGAAGAAAAAAAGTGATTTTTGTCAAACGTTCCTCTGCCTCTTTAAATTACTTATTAAAATTTTTCCATAAGGAGGCAGAGACAACTTTTAAGAAAAAAGCAAGATAGGATATAGAAATACAATTAGAGAACATTACTTATAACATCATACAATAGATGGAAGTCACTTTTATCATTATTTTTTTGGTTTTTTTCTTTCTTCTTTTCTTTTCCTTTTTTTCTTTCTTTCTCTCTTTTTGGTGGTATTTCGTATGTTATATGTTGGGTGAAGGGTAAATGTATTTTATGGTGTCATTTGTTTGAGAGGTTGTTTTTTTCCTCCTTCTGGGTATTTGTTTACATATCTTTATGTCTGACTGGAGTTGCTGTCCTCTCCCCCACCCCAACCCCTTCCCTATTATTGTTTGGTCCCCTTCCTATTCCCGTCCCCACCTATTATCTTCTTATGTAAGCACTAAGGTGTGAACATGTTTTTGTATTGCTAACTGACAAAGCAGTGTGGGAGACGGTGGTGTGAGAGCTGCAAAGGAAAGGGGAAACTGAGAAAATCATCTACTCTTCTTCAACTCTTTCAATAGCATCCTCAGCAGAATTTCAGTCTTTTCCAAGAACAGGAGTACATCTATTCGTAGGAAAGCTAATCTGCATCCAGCCAAATGAATGTGGCCAACTTAAGCCCACTAGATTTCAATAGAGAAGCTAAGATAGGGACCAATGACTGTCTTTCACTTACCCCTCCATGGGATGAAGAGCAATGGCACGGGGTTTTTCTAGATTCTGCCAGAGAAGCACCTTCCTGTGTGTGCCGTCCAGGTTTGCCACTTCAATGCGAGATGTCCCAGAGTCTGTCCAAAACAACTTGTCATGGATCCAGTCAACAGCCAGCCCACCTAGAATCCATATAAAGAAGGGAATTAGTAGAAGCTAGCCATTCCAAACCTGATGCTCCCCAGAAATCCCACAAAACCATGGCACTGAATATGCAAGGAGAGGATGATGGACCTTCCAGTACAACAATACCCGGTAGGCACCAAGTTAGAAAAGACCAGTGCAGGCTATGAAACAGAATCCCATTAAGCAAAAATAACACAGATATTTTGTTCTACAAAAGTGTAGTGGGGAACAAACTATAGTCCTTTTTTGTTGAATTTTACTTCTTACCAACACTTTGTTTATTAGGCTGTTAAGACATTGAGTATCACAGTTGCTCATCTCTGCACTAAATGAAAATGTGAACAAGAATCCTTCTTTATCCCTTGCCCAGTCGACACAACACAAGACGGCAAAAGCTGTAGTTTGTTGACTTATGGGGTCATCATTTCCTATCCTCATATATGGAGTAAAGAATTCTGACCCCTTGCGATGCTCACCTGGACTCTCCAGTCCTGTGGACACTACCTCCTCCACATTGCTACCATTCAGGTTCGCCCTCATAATCCGATCCAATGTGACATCAGACCAGAACACTAACTCCTTGTTATGGTGGAAATCAAGAGCAATGGCATTTTCTAGGTTGTTCAGAAGTAGGGTATATTCTGATCGATGGGGTAACACCTGCCGGATATCGATCCGATTGGCAAAGAGTAACACAGGCTCTGGCCCTGAAGGACACAAGCAGGAAAATAAAAGAGACAGCCAGATCAACTATCACGCCATGTCAGCAACACAGATTCAGTTGATATATAGGAAGCCAACACAGAAATACTATAGAACATGAATGTTAACACACAACACAGCATTCATGTTAACAAACATAACTCCTATAATTGTCATTTTGGATTTTCAGTCTGTAAAACATGCTCAAAAATGTTTTTTAAGACATTACTTTTTGGATACAAATTACCAAGAAAGTCCTCTACCCCAAGGCCACTGGTCATATTGGCAAGGAGATTTATTAGTTGTAATCCAAAAGAATTTTTTCTCTAAACTTTGTGAAACCAGTTCCAACCTCACATCCTCTTTATTTTGCTGGATAGAACCCTTGGTATTCAATAGTGCTGGGAAATTGACCTGTGGCTTCTCAGGAATCAGAACAAGCATTTAACAAGTAAATAGAATGTTAATTTAGTTATAGCTTCTTTACTTTCAAAAACCAGAACTTTTGATTTGCTGAAATTTATATTTAGCTTGTTTGTTTCGCAATATTCTGTAAAGTTCCTAAGTTGGTGTAGGAGCCCTGGTCTGGACCTGGAGAGGATGGCTGTATCATCTGCATACAGCAAGATGGGGACTCTCCTTTTACTCAATCTGGGTAGGAGACCTTCTTTACATTCATTCCACTGGATTTTCCTAAATCTTACTAAAATGCTGATGTCACACCTGTTCAGGCTGGCTTATCATTTGTATTCTCTATTTTCACCATAAGCATGCAGTTTGGAACAGGGGAGAGAAGAAAAGAGCATGAATCTAGTCCAACCTTGGGAACTGTGCAACCTGTGAAGCACGTGCATGATTCAGTGCAGGCCCATAAGCTCATCATTCTAACTTACACACCAATTTTCATCTTATTATGGCCAATCACATCCCCAGAAACATCCAGTAACAACAACAGTGATTTAATGTCCAATCTGTTATAGGCGCAAAATACATTACTGAAACCTCATGCCCATTTCGTCACTCCCATTTTTTAAAAAAAAAAGATTGTTGCAACTCACTGATATCTTGGGGAAGAAGAAAACTGCAACCCCCAGACCCTCAGTGGTGACCCATCTTGATTTAGTCCATGATGCAACAATAATGAAGGCTTCCATACCAACTGAACCCATAAGCAAAGCCAACAATATCCCATCTGACTCGGCAGTGGCTTCTGTGCTGATTCTAAAATGTCAGGAAAAATCATTAGCCCACAAGAACAAAAACTCTTTACCTAGTGCTTTACAGCTGCGCTTGTCTGGACGAAGCTCATAGCCTTGCTCACACCAGCACTGAAACCCCCCCTCACTGTTGGTGCATCCTTGGCTGCAGTATCCTTCCTCTGCACATTCATTCACATCTGGAACAGGAAAAGAACAAGGGAGTTACTTTCATTTAAATGTGTTGTCAAAGGCTTTCATGGCCGGGATCACAGGGTTGTTGTATGTATTCTGGGCTGTATGGCCATGTTCTACAAGTATTCTCTCCTGACGTTTCGCCCACATCTATGGCAGGCATCCTCAGAGGTTGTGAGGCATTTCATTTAAAAGTACAAAAGAGACATCTGTTCCCACCTTGGAATTCCACTTTCTTGCAGATATGCTGCTTAGTACACTCTAAAAGCACACTTATTTGTTAGTTACAATAACACCCCACTTCCCCACCAACAACAGGATTGCCCTGCTATCTTAGGACAATCCTCCCCATTACAGGCAATCCCCAAGTTACGATCAAGATAGGTATGTAATTCGGAACAGATACAATTTTTAAGTGTAACTCCAGTCATATGTGTGTGTGTATAGGCATAGGGAAGGGTTAACACCCCTGTGGGGTTTGTTTTGCTGCCTGTGCCCCTGTTCAGAAGATTTCACCTCACTTTTTGTCCCCAAGATAATTGGATTTTGAAAAATTTGACTTGCTGTGGAAACAAAATCGGTGATAAAGCTTCAGGGGAGACTCCTTTTCCCTATGATTATTTTTTCAGAAGTTAAATTCCCTTTCCTAGAGGTAAGTTTCTTTCACTTACTGTTGTCTCACTCTGTTCTTAACTTAGTTGTTTGTAAGTCGGTTTTTTGTAACTCAGGGATTGCCTGTGTATACTTACAAGAACCCTGAGATGTTGATGAGGCAGATAAGAGAATGACACAGGCCAAGGTCACTCAAGTGAGTTTCACAGCTCAATGAGAAAGTGAACCTGGCTCTCCACACACTGAAAATACTTCCACAGACCTTCTAACCCTAGCTTCTAGAACAGGCATGGGCAAACTTTGCCCCTCCAAGTGTTTTGGACTTCAACTCCCACAGTTCCTAAAAGCTGGTAGGCTTTTAGGAACTGAAGTCCAAAACACCTGCAGGGCTGAAGTTTGCCCCGTGCCTGTTCTAGAAGATCATTGCATCATCACTGCTCTTCATTCAGAGATTTTATGAAGGAAGAAGTTCACTTGCATTTCTCCCGTGTTTTCCCACTACGCCTCCATTCTTGTCATGAAAAATTAGTTAGAGGGGGTAGATGGAATAGGTGAACAATCTATATGGACTGGTAGCATTAGGAGCTGCCGAGATGGAATGATCCTTTAAATCTAGTAGGTGATCGGCACAGGCGCATTTCAAAACACTCCACATTAACTGTGTAGTTCACTTTACACTTGTTCAGATCCAGGCCCTAGCATTGTTAAGATAGTAGCCAGACCTTGTCAGGGACCTGAGAATAAATCATAATCTCACTGTGCCTCTGATTGTAGCTGCCAATGATTCTACCAACAGAAAGACTAAACTTTATAGCCGCTTACCCTGACATGACCTGCCGTCTTCCAGGAGCCTGTAGCCTGTGTGGCATGTACACTGCACTGTCCCTCGAGTCATCTGGCACTTCTGGGCACAGCCTCCATTGTTGAGATTACAGTTTTCCTCACCAGTTCGAGGACCTGTGAAATAGACAGGTCAAACGTCCATGGAGCAGTAACCAAAAACTCAGCTGGTACTTGCTAAATTAACATTTAAAAGCTAACAAAAGTCCTGAGCAGACATGTTGTTCTGGGGTAGAGGGGCAGGGGTGGAAAGAAGCCCACCTATTTAATTTGCAGAACTACATTGGCTTCTTCATAAAACAACTATAGTCCCCCTTTTCCAGCTGTAGCACTCATCAACTACTGGCATCTGTGGAATTTCTTCCTATAGGCTCTTGTGTCTCTCAGATTAAATTTCAAATCAGTTATGGTAACTGGGATGCAGTGCATTGCAAAGTGAGACTTACGACAGTTTTGATCAGGACTCTCATCACTGCCATCTCCACAGTCATTTGCACCATTGCACAGCTTCCTCTGGCCAATGCAGCGCCCATTCCCACACAGAAACTGGTCAGGAGCACACTGGGGACTCCCTAAAGTGGGAAAAAAGAAAGTTAGTGCTACTAAAGGTTGGTAATCTAGTGTGTTGCCATTTGCAGTCTCATATCAGAAAATAGTAAAACTTTATCTAGTATGTAAAACACAAACCTAAATTCCTGTTAATGAAGCTCATGTGTTACATACTCTTTCAAGTACATACAGATATATCCTTCCATTTCCACTGAATGCCAAAGGAATGACTTGTTAAGAAGGCTTGCTTTGTTTGCCATGACGACTATTTTTAAAGTGATTACATTATTTAATAGTGTTTATTATTCTGGTTTTACTTACTGTATCTTCACCTGAACATTTTTAAAAGAAAGAGTGTTTTAAACATAAAATTCTACAGCAAAATTTATTATATACAGTGTATTGGTATGGCAAAGAGATTATAAATGTATATCTACATTGAAGTGCTCACCATCTGTAATAATCTGTAAAGTCAGAATTCAACAGAATAATCTATCAACAAACCTCTGAAGAGGTGAATTCCATACTCCATGGAGAACCCATAATATTGCCCTAGAGAACAGTGAAAATCTCTTGACTAGAAGGGATAGAAAAAAAATTACTATCTTAGGGCAATTTGTTTTTCTGACCCTTTAATGCCCTTTTTCCTGCTACCCCTATCCCTTGGGAGAGATTCCATTTTATGCGTGGACAGACAAAATCAGTGATCTGAGAATCAAGACCTAAAAGATTGCCTTATCTGGAAAGGTAGAGTTGATTAAGGTGTGGTCCTCCAGAAGTTGTTTAATTGCAACACCTAGCTGCCCTAAATAGCACAGCCAACAGCTTCAGTCCAACAACATCTTGATGACCATACAATTTGCACCCTTGTGGTAAGAGAAACTAAAATCTGGAACTCTCTTCCTAATTCTGGGAAGTATAAAAATTTGACAGCACAATCTCAATACAAGAAGGTTGCATAGAAATAAGCACAATGCTGTAGTTTTTACCTGTATCCTCACAGTTTTCCTCATCACTATTATCAGAGCAATCATCTTCCCCATCACAGCGCCACGATGAGCGGACGCACCGGCCAGATTTACAGCGGAACTGGTCAGCTGTGCACATTGATGTGGCTGAAGAAATAAAAATGAGAGTTCAGTAAAAGTGATATGTTGGCTTCGCATGTTTCTTTCAGCCACTTTCTCATACCATCAGCTATATTCTCCTCCTCATCCCCACTAGTCTCCTGCAAAGATACTCACTGCAGTTCTTCTCATCTGATTGGTCATCACAGTCAGAGTCACCATCACATCTCCATCCAGCATTAATGCACAAACCACTGTTGCACATGAACTCCCCAGAGCGGCATGGTTGGTGGGAAGCTATAGAGAAAGGAGACAGGCATGTTGTAATCCATGTACTCAACTGAGACAAATCAGAATAACAAGCGCAAATCCTTTCATTACATGCTCTGGAGGAACTGCAAAAAAAATAAAATCTTTGATTCTAAGTTGTTCTAGCGATTCAGTCCCAATTTTAGGGAGGATGTCAGGAGATAGATTTAACCCTCAAAATGATTTCTTCGCTATTCCTTCTCAGAATATCGAAAATGGAGCCATGAAAATTCACTGGGTGACCATAGGAAAGTTACATACTCTCCACCCAGAAAAAACTGTGATAGTGTCGCCTTGATGAAGGCACACAACAACTACTGGGAACACGATACTGGGATTTCAAAAGCTGGATGGACATTAGACATCTACTGGTTCCTTTGTATTATAATCCTTGTATTTTAATGCACCAAAGTCCCTTACTTCCTTATCATTCTACTCCAAGAAAATCCAGTAAGTAAAATAGAATAACTGAAAGTACATTTATGCTAGTTTTGGGGAATTTGTTCACTCATTTTGAAAACAAAGGTTGAGGATACCTCATATATTGGATTTATTTTCTTAGCTATGAAACTGAAATGCTTCCATTCAATATGCCCATGCCTTCCCTGGATAACTTACAGCAGTCAGATTCATCAGACCAGTCTCCACAGTCATCATCTCCATCGCAGTGATAGATGTCTAGGATGCAGCGGCCATATGCACACTGGAATTCCTCCAGGCTACATGTTGCTGCAGGAATATCTGATGCTAAAAAACAAACAACCAAAGTGAAAATGTGACCCCTCCAGAATATTCAATAGTTTGCCTTATTTGAAATGCTTTGCACCAGAAGTGTTTGGATATCATCCAGTCCAACCCCTTGCCTTGCGTAATGAGATATTTTAAAGACAAGACCCAAGTCCAGAGAGGAAATTCCTGTAAGTTTCATGTTCACCTTATACACAGACTGAATATGATTTTATAAAAGTGAAACAAAGTTTGTCCACACTGAACTATCAGAAAGCAAAAGTGTCACTATCTCAGCCACTTGTGGACAATTTTGGAGTGTTTCGGGTTTCTGAATTTTGGATAGGGAATGCTCAATTTGGACTTCTTGTCCTGTAATTAGCAGAAAGCTATACATTATGTTTTTTATTTCTGAATAAAGAATCCATAGAAGTGCAGGAATCCATGAATAATGAATCCTTCAACAACTCTTGAAGGTTTTGCCTGTGCTATCTATTGGAAAAACAAAACTCAGGTCATATTAGCTCATATATAAGGATATCTGACTGATGGATAAGAAGCCGTGAGTTATTAGGATCAAAGGCAGGCTGATAGTAGGCAGACTAAATATATTCAGGATGGCATCAAACACAGATCTAACATGCTGAAATCACAGGACAGGGAAATTGTATCCAGGACTCCCTCCATGTACATGCCAGGTTTAGAGAGAGAAAAATCACAATTGTGGAGTAGTTCAATAGCACTTTTCAGCAGTGCCAAACTGCTAAAATGCTCTGAGCGTGACCATGCAGACACAAAAAATTCTGTGGATTTAATGCATGTCCGTATCCACCACTCTTTTCTCATGTGCTAACTGCAACTGTCACATGTATGCTACAAACATTCAAGCACTTCTCATGTGTTCAAAGTACAAGGGTAATCTATTCTCTATAGGCCTGAAGAGCAAGCTAACCTCCAAAGTAGCTTCAGGGCAGCACTAAGTAATAATTTCCCACATTTCTAGAAGCACAACTGTGTACGCCTAAGAGTTAGCAATGTGTAGTGCTTACAAAAGACCAAAAACTAACTTGAGGGCTTAAATGATGCCAAAGCTCTTTAGCAGAAGACACAGCAAACAGTGCCAGACCTTTGAAGGCCACTGTTTTTCTGAAACCTGAAGTCAGACCAAGCACTTTTTCCCATGCAAATTCTTCCCAGCACACTGTGACCCTGTGCAGGACCCAGTATAATCCAAAACAATGATTTTATAACACTTTCTTTGCCCAAAACAGTTCTTTAGAGCATGGAAAAGAACCCTCCAAGAAGACCTGCACAGAAGAGGAGAATTCTCTATGTTCGATAAAGTGTATGGGAAGAATGGAAGAATCAAGGAATCGAAACATCAGAATTATGAAGCAGAAAGAGAAAGACTTTGGGAAGAAATACAAGTGAAATCGCTACAACAAATGTGCAAGTGAATCTAACAGATCTCAGGAAAGATAAGCAGCCAACTCAGGGGTCTAATGTATTGTCAAGACAACTCACTTTCCTCCCCCATTTCTCTCACTGACCACGCATTTCCTTCATCTTTATATACAAGCAAGCATACAGCGAGTATCTTGCAGGTTGAGGAAAGGAAAAGTAGGGGAGACTATTAAAGTTTCAAAGTGAGGGGAAACTATTCACTCCATGTTTTGAAATGTGAGATGTCAGGTATACGGTGAAGTCAGAAAAGGCATCTTAGAAACACAAATGATTAGTCTCACATCATCCTACAAGGTTAGATTATTCTTCCTCTCCCAAGAAACAGGTATATACATTAATAACCAGCCAGAGAAGACAACTCCAGTGGAAAGGCAAGCATGACTTTGTTTTCTTCTTTGAGTGTCCTCCCAGCAAAAAAATCTCTCCAGCTTTGGCAGTTTGCCAGCTCTCATTATCTGGAGAGATGAAAGACAACTTCTCCATCTGCACCCCACCCTCACCCCTGTCCCCCACCCTTGCCCTTCAAGAACTGGCAAGCCTGATTTTCTCCCTCTCTCCCTCCCCCTAAAAAAAGCCCGGCCACAAACCAAACCCTTTTGAAGTTTCACCCTATCTAGAACAAATTCTGCAAAATGCCCTTGAGACAGAAGTGGGGGAGAAAGAAGAGAGTTCTCGGATTTACAGCGAATCTAGTTATGACTCAGATAAGGTAGTCAAGGCAGATATGCAAACCAGATTGAAGTGCTTTCAATAAAACCAGCTTCTCTAATATGTCTTTATTTAACTCCAAAACACTTTTAAATGCCTAAACAACCGGTCCGGAGGGGTCAGGAAAATATAATCTAAATACACACGGGCGGGGGGGGGGGGGGGAATGGAGGGACGAGTCCCAGGAAATCATCCTTCAAGATAGTTTCTCCAAGAATTTTCAAGCACAAATAAAAGCTGATCTTCTGTCTCAAAGTTTACTTTATTATAGCCACTTTCTCAAGCTCACAAAAATCTTTGCTCAAGGCCTGGTTCAAAGTCCCAACAATCAGGAAACAGACAGGGGAAACTGTATCCAGCTGCCAAAAGATACTAAGGAGATACAAACCAAGTAATATGTTGGGCTTTTATTGAGCCAAGAAAACAAATAGACTAACTTTAAAAGATACAAGCTGTTCAGCTGTCATAGTAATCCCATAAATTTAGGAGTACAGAGCCCTCTTGCAGACAACTAAGAGTGATAAGAGCAGTAAGGCATGAGTGGATTTGATTGGAAAATATTTATTTGCCTTCTTCCAAGAAACAAAATGGGGTGGGGTGGGGTTTAAATGTTTCCAAGATCACACAGCATTTGTTTCTAAGCTTTGAGATAATGATAGTTTGGGCAATATTTATTTCCAATTTAAGTCTATATACCACATAATACTTTATAGAGTAATGGCCAATATGAAGAGAAACTGAAATTGTGCCACACATACACACACACAAATTGTCTCTGAACAAAACACCAGATTCTGTAATGTTTCTACCCACAGCATTTCCTTTTAAAATGTTTGTAGATTTTCAACTTCTAATATAACTTTCTCCATTTGTATTCTTCTAAAATATTACTGTGAGATAACACATTACTCTTTCAGGACAGAAAGAATAGAACGGTGTTGTATGAGGTTACAGCTATAGGAACTGATCTCCATTATCATTCCAAAGCTTAGAGACACATGCTGTTATCAAAGGAAGGAGAGGGTGATGCAATTTTCACGCAAGGATTTGGACTCATGAGTATAACGTTGGCACAGTGCCTGAACAGATTTGCAGTACTAATCTATGTACTCTGTTACACCATAGCATGGCTGAAGTCACAATAAGACACTACATAAAAGCTAATAATACCTGATATGCATATAGGCTCTGGTTGGCAGCAGAAATAAAGCCTGAGGTGTTGAAGACACTGAAGGAGAGAGGATACTTACGGCAGTTCTCCTCATCTGAGCCATCCTTGCAATCTGTGTCGCCATCACAAAACCAATGTTCAGCTATGCAGCTGCCATCACTGCAGCGGAATTCTTTGTCTGAGCATTTCCTCATATCTGCAAGTCAGATCAAAAGACAGTTCAACTGAAATTACATCTTCTGAGCAGCTGATGCACTCCATATAACTTCCTGGGAACCAGATTCCACTCGTATAACCTTTGAAAGGGTGTCTGAAAACCAGAGCTTGGGAATGTTTCTTTTCTGGACTAGAACACTCAACATTCCCGTGACCAGCATAGCACCTAGCTCCCAAATCAATCTATTACATGTACATGTTTCTAATATTATGCACTGGAATTTTATTTTTGAAGGCATTTTCAGGACTTCTAAACAGATGAAAAAGCACAGGTACACTGATGTACTGATCAGATACACTGATATAAATACTATGAATTGGGATAATTTAATAGTAGTAGTAATAATAGTAATAATAATAATAATAATGTGGCTTGAAAGAGAAACTATGTAAACAAGCAGCCTCCACCATAAATAAATAAGAAGAGGGGGGGAAAGAAAATCAAGTTGCTCAATAGAGAAAGCTAATCACAGTCCAAATACTAACCACATTGTTCATCACTGTTGTCCCCACAGTCATTGTCCCCATCACAGTGCCATAAGCTGCGTATACAGTATCCATTCTGACATGAAAATTCATCCTCTTCACACTCTCGTGGTGCTGTTGTATCACAAAGCACAAGGAGAACATGAGTCAAAAACAGTGCATAGTACCCGAGTGTCATATAACATATTAAGAACCTGGGAAACAATGAGCTTTGCAATTGATGAGGCTGTTCGATGCCTAAAGGTGTGAGGATCAGAAATTAGATTCCTGATGGATTTAGCCACTTATGATTTTGTCTTATGCCTATTAGCATTTCAAAAACAAGGGGGAAATTCTCCCTAAGGAAAATAAATCTTACATTTAAAGTTTAAATTTCTTTATCGCAAGAGATGTGAATCACATTCCCATGTTTTCAGGGGAACAGTGCCACAACTTTTAAACTGTGGCCTTAAACTAAACTAAACCTGCTAATGTATAACAAGAATTAAAGTAAAAATGAACAGAATCCTCCAATGTAAGTTTTTGGACCTGTACCCACGCAAGGCAAGGACACGCAGACCCCAATATCATCCCACAAGGAAATTATAAACATGGTCCTTGCTTCCATCTGAACTTCCATCCAAGCAGACAGTTTCCGATATTATGGATTATTAAATCTCATATTAATTGCAATTGTTTTAGAACTAGAGAAATGTAGTTTCACGTTGTGTATCCCTGATCCAAGGTCATAGGAATGGAAGTGTTCTGCATTTTGGATTTTAGCATCCCTGTATTTGTGTATAATGAGCCTGCATGTGTGCCAGCCTGCATAAGTGCCATTTCATTGCTCTTTGTGGGCTTATTTGCATCTCTCTCCAGCCTCACATCTCTCTTCAGTTTTGCATTTTGTTAGTTTGCTATTCACGTTATGTATGAAATGTGAGGCTGAAAAGAAAATGAAGCTCGATGACAAAGGCTCAAGTTATGGCTGTCTAATCACTGCCCAAAGGCAGAGTCATGAACAGGCCCCTTCCAAGAATCCCAGAAACCAGGCTAATATCTACTGTGAAGGGATCTCCAGCAAGCATTTGGGACTTTATGCTTTATGGCTTACAAGGAAACACCAGTGCCCACAAGCAGATCCAAAAGTGAATAGGCACATGGATAATAGCTTTATAATATGCCCCCAAGTTGGCAGACTGTTCAGTAACTGACTGAACCCATTCCTCATAAATTCAGGCCTCTACATCTATATGTCTACAGCACGTTATGGAAGCCCAGATAAAAAGTTACAAAGGTGTGGATCACTGTGGCCAGACTATTCTAGCCTTGGAATGTTATCGTTGGCAAAACAGCTCTCAGGCACTGCAACCAAGTCAGATATCTACTCAAATGATTAGTCATACATACACTCCCAAGGAGAGTCAATAATGATGGCGACAAAAGCAGCAGCATTTGATTAGTTCTAATAAAGCAATGCTGCATAAATGGCTTGTCATGGTTTGACTTACGGCAGTCCTGTTCATCAGAATCATCCTCACAGTCATTGTCTCCATCGCAGACCCATGAACGTCGAATACATTTGCCGTTGTCACAGTGAAAATCCAGGGGAGAGCAAGTTGGCAGCACTGGAATGCAAGAAGAAGAAAATTAAGTTAGGGACAATGGGAATTTTTAATATCTTTATTAAGATACAAATATGCGATGGAAAAAAGAAAAAAATGTTGTGGTGATGTAGTAGCAACAGCAACTACAACATTTTAGGTTAGTAGTAAGCTCAATTTCTACCACCAAGAAAACACAAGGCTGCAATATCCTCTGAATTATGTTTTAAAAAACCCAACTGATTTCCTCTTTCCTCTCCTTGCTAATATATCACACCAAGCAAATATTGATGGAGATGTAATTGAAAGTATGCTAATGCAGCATGGAAGTAAGTAAGAAGCAGTGCCTTACAAAAGAGTATTCATTTTGAGCTGTAGTGAACTTAAGGACACTTAACCCTGTAATTTAGAGTCCCGGGTGTCTCTGATAAACATTTCTCACTTTCTTTCCAATCTACACACACAGTACTTCTGTACTGAAACATGTTTTCCAGTGCCAGGATTTTAAAAACATTTCAACCAAAGGACACAAGGTGGGTAATTCAGTCTTTCCGCAGATACCCACAAGTAAACCTGCTACAGAATAGTGTAAAATTAGATTGATTTCACAGTGTCTGCGAATGGCCTAAGTTCCAAGGCAGGAAATGGAAAAGCCTCGCCATACCTCTCAGTCCTGAGGATCCAAAATCAGATTATGACTTCAAAAGCAGAAAACAAATACAATTGCAGTGTGGGGGTAAACGTTTCACTTTTCCCATGAGTAAGGCACATAATCCTCAAGCCCAAGCTTGTTCCTGTTCTTATGGTTTTGCTACATAAGGAATGCTGGCCCCTCCCCAACTAAAAGGAGTAAGGAAACGATGGAGAAGACTCATTCTCTTGAAATATGGAAGTAAAGAGCAACAACAAAAACATACCTAGGCGACATCCAGTACTCCGAAATATGACATTTTTGCAAAAAGATTCCAAGAAAAATTTACTCTCCAGCTCTTCAAATTTTCATCCTATCATTTCCTCATAATGTTTGCTTATTTTCTTCATAGGCCCAAAGCAGATAGCATCCATCTGAAAAGCAGTCACTTTCCAGTTTTCTTCAATTCAAACAGCCAGTCCAATACAAGGGGAGGTCTCATGCAAATCCTTACAGTCACCATCCTCTAAACCAGTGGTTCCCAACTTGTGGTCCATGGACCACCAGTGGTTCCTAAGAACTAAAATATGGTCCGCAGCCTCGCCGTTACTACACCGTTGCAACGAGAATGATTGGTCTCACAAAACCTTCTTATAGTGCTGAGGCAAAGGGGATGTCAGGAGGGGTGAGGCTGACTACAGATGAAAAGCACAACAAGCCTCCTGACTGCTGCTTCTCCTCCCTCCCCCTGAGTAGAGCCATTCCATGTGGCGCCTGAAAGTGGGGGCACCTTGGTGTCTTCATTTTTAGGCCTGTTCCTGGGATTATTTGGGGTGTTGATTCAGAAAATTGCTTTGGATAGACCATAGCTCTAGATTATTAAATATAGTTTTCTGTGGGCGAGCAGATGGTGACTACTGGATGGCATATGTTCTGTATCAGAAACTAACTGATGTGGTTTATCCAATGCAATTTTCTGAATCAGCACCCAAAATAACCAAATCAAATCTAAAGTTGACCAACTGATTCATTACCCTTTTGGTATAATGTTGGAAAGTGGTCCCTGGTCAAAGTGGTCCCTGTTTTTTTTTAAAAAAAGGTTGGGAACCACTGCTCAAAACTAATGTTTCTCAAACTCCTCCTCCAAGTGTTCTGGACTTCAGCTCCCAGAAATTCCAACCAGCTTACCAGCTGTTAGGAATTGTGGTAGCCGAAGTCCAAAATATCTGGAGGGGCAGAGATTGAGAAACTCTGCTCTAAACTATAAAGGCATCAAAGTCCATATTCTCCCCTCTACTTCATCTTCCCAGAGGCATCCTTTCTTATTTAACCAAACAAACAAATATAATCAAGACAGTCATTACTTTGCAGACAATAGGACAGTCTATGCTGGTCTGAAGAAAAGAACCTATAAGTTATTTAGCTACCAGGAGAAATTCAGGTATTTGGCCACCTGTTGCAAGAAAAATTTGTATGCTGAATATAAAGACAATCCTGATTTCTCAAGAATGACAGATTAGAAAGAAGTAATTCTCTGATCTGGGTGACTGGAAAGCAAAAGCTTTTATGAGCTTTCTTTTGTTGTGTGAATTCAGGAGTGCTGGCTTTGGACCACAGCTTAGGAGAGCAGGGACATCAAAGAACAGAAGGATATGTCTTTTTTGAAACAGTTTTTGTGTCTCCATAACAGCAGTAATACACAAAAGCAATGTGGGAACGCTGTACTTCAGGCTGCTGAAAGCAGAAACACCACCCCAATTTTTTATCCATTCAGTTAAATGAAATCATGCAAATGAATCCTGTGCAACAAACTGGCAATAAGAAAACATTTTAATGCACTGTAAATTGTTTGGCTGGAAAGACTCATGGTATACTATATAAAACAGCAGCAGTTTCAAACAACAGTAGGCCAGCATTATATATCTCATGTAGAAAGAGAAAGAGAACTCTTTAGAAAAACTGAAACTCCCATCCCTATAAAAGGCTGATATTCAAATGGACAGCATAAATCAATCACAACCCACCCTTCTTTTCAGGGATGAAAGAAACTCTCAGCCTTGTGTGAGGCTATGCTTTCAAGGGCTGCCAACTATGACTAGAAGGGAGTAACAGGATTTTTCTCCTGACAGGTGTGTTCTCCAAAGGAACGACATTCATTCAACTATTTATAAAAAGAAAGGGAGAAAAGCAAGAAAGAAGAAAGAAAGAAAAAAGAAGAGACCAAGACAAAGAAGATGGTGACTGCAGAACTCTTTCCTTTTCAGCCTGGCCTATTGATGCTATCTTCCAACTGTCATCGGCTGGGCTTCTTCCTTGCCACCAAACACAGGGAATGAAGGAGGAAAAGAATGCAGCACTAACAAGAGAGACAGGAAGAAAGGTATTTCCCTTGCAAGCTAGGAATGTCACTCAGGATAGCCAGGATTTCTGGTATGTTGAACATCCAACCACCTGGAATCAATGCTAAAGCTTTCTCTGATTGGGTACCCTTTCAGATGTGTTAAGACTGTGACTCCCAACATCCCCCAGTCAGTCAAAAGGGTAAAGAATATCCATGCAGAGGGGAATGGGATTGTGATGAATAGGAAGCGATGTGACGCCACTTCCATCTTGCCAAAATGCTAGCATGGACCATTATTGGGCAATATTTGGACCCCATCCTACATGCTGTTGACCACGCCCTGACCTAATGCATAAAGACTGTACCTGGAAACAAGCTGCTGCAAACTTGTTCCCCTTCTTCATGCTTCCACTGGATGAGGCTTGTATATATGAGATTAGGTTAGCTCCTTCCCTAAGAGATCTTTCTATTTGCACAGCTCTTTGTTAACCTTGCAGAAGACCTTTTAAATTGAGTGTGCTGTATTTTTATTATCATGATTATGCTTTAATTGCCTTTCAGTTTTTAAAATTTATACATTTGATATTATTCTTTACTTAAATTGTTTTTACTTTCTATACTATCCATTGCCTTAACTGTGTTTTATTTTAACATAGTGCAAATGCATGTATGGGAGAAAAGTGGGATGTTAAAGACATATATACATACATGAATACAAAGAGAAATGACTAAGAGTGTATACTTATGAATGGCTTGGGACAAAATGGATAAGGAATAATTTTTGCTCATTTATAATACTAGAACTGGCAATTGGTTTAATGAAGTAGCTTGGGAGGACAGTCAATAAAGAAGTGGATACTTTTTTCCCCAGATAACATCAAATTAAGCTGGGGAACCTTTATTGCTGCAAAATGTGATAAGATCATTCATGGTGTGAAATGGCTTTAAAAGGAGAGTTCAGCAAATTAACAGAAAATTGGGTTAAGATCTATCACCCAATGACAGTTAAATGGACTCTCTATGTTAAGAGACAATATACCTAGGGGTTGTTGTGTGTTTTCCGGGCTGTATGGCCATGTTCCAGAAGTATTCTCTCCTGACGTTTCGCCCACATCTATGGCAGGCATCCTCAGAGGTTGTGAGGTATACCTAAGGACTGGGAATAAAGATGTAGCACTAGGGTCTTCATGCCTTCCTGAAGTCTTCCTCTGAAATAGAATTCTGGATTGCTTCACTTTGAAAATTGGTTTTTGTAATTTCCCAGAATTCCCTAGACAGCAATGTAGAAGTTTGAGTCTAAAAAGCATCTTAAAATTTCTGGATAAGACACGTCTTTCTTATGGACTTCCAACTGTTCACTGAGGTTTGTTTCAGGCCTTCTTATTGTGGCATTATGTGATCCGCACTGTTTCCAATGCACTATTGTAACTTCCCATGGTGACAACCATCCCAGAGGTTTGTTAAAAAGTACAGCATGAAAGCACAAGAAATACGGTATTTGATCTGTCTTTCTATGCAGACAGGCTACTCTTTCTTACTAGCTTCCTGTCTTTTTACTAGAAATTTCTTCCTCTCAGAAAGGTCTGTTTCTTTCTCAGCCGATGCTGCCAATTATAACAAATAGCACACTGCTTTAGCACTTCAGCAATATGGCTGGGCCTGAATCACTGAAGAAAATCATTTACTAACCACAGGAAATAGGTTCCAATTTAATGAATCCGCTCTTGGTTACACATGTCGCCCATAACTCTGTTGCACAAGGAGAAAAAGAGCAGCAAATAATATCCACATACTTTGCTTCTGTACAATTTGGAATCCTCTATGTTGCTAAATCTTCAGCAGAGCTCCCTGAACAGTACTCAGAATGTGCCTTCAGTAAAGGAACATTTGTAGAACTCAGTATCTGTTCATCAGAATTCAGAAAGTATCTCTTTTTATACATGGTGATTGCAGCAAGGGGTTTTTTTTTTCCGTGTCAGGAGCAACTTGAGAAACTGCAAGTCACTTCTGGTGTGAGAGAACTGGCCGTCTGCAAGGACATTGCCCAGGGGACGGCCGGATGTTTGATGTTTTACCATCTTGTGGAAGGCTTCTCTCATGTCCCCGCATGGGGAGCTAGAGCTGACAGACGGGAGCTCACCTGGATTCAAACCACCAGCCTTTCAGTCAGCAGTCTTGCTGGCACAAGGGTTTAACCCATTGTGCCACCAGGGGCTCCTGCAGCAAGGGTTGTTTATGCTTACTATTGGAAACAAGAAGAAATTCCCACCCAAGATTTATGGATTACAAAAATGTTGGATATGGCAGAGATCAACAAATTGACTAGGCTTCTACAATCTAGATCCTTCCAAATTTGAAGAAGAATGGCAGCCTTTTATTGACTATTTAAAATAAGAAAAAATGAAAACATTGGGTTTTCTATAGCCTCAAGGGAAAATTAGTAGTACAGGGATGAAGGAATATCAAGAGAAGAAAAAATAGAGATGTTAGTGACAAGAATAACAGGATCCCTAATGATATCAAAGGGATGGTAAAAAGTTAATCTACCAGATATTTACGAGAGAAAAAAAGGAATAGATTTTTTGATTATGAAGAAGATAGCAGAGACAGGGTAGGAAGCATTACTTAGGACTTTTTGTTTTCCATTTTTCAACTTTTCTATCTCCTTTGTTTAGAAACGCTGTACACCCACTTTGCTATCTTTCTGTTTTAGATTAGAAAAGAAATGCTGTTTTTTCTCTTTTCTTTTTTAAAAGCATAGAAACTTTTTTTTGTATTAGATAACAATTTATTTCTTTTGTGCAAAAAGCATTCCATAAATAAGTATAAAATTAGATAACAATGGAAGAAGGTACGGATGTAAGATGTTAAAAATGCCCCTGTTCTATATCCACTCTTGTACCCTTCCCCATTCCTAACATATTTGCAATTAAAATTATATGAGAAAAAAAATCCTGACTTGCACTTTCTGGACTGAAGTGTTATTAGTACACCTAATGCACAGCTATCCTTCAAACTGAAATTCTCAGACTTTGCTGATGCTGTTTTCAATTTTAAAATCTATCACACCACATTTAAAGATAAATTTTAATTCAGGACTTGTGTTTAAAAAATGGCAATGAATATGGAAGTAGGATGGAATAGACATGTAAACAATGAGGCATATAATGCCATGGAAAGACAGGGGAAAAGCAAGGCCTAATCAATATTATTTCAGTGATCCATTACAATAAAATTATTTTGATTTTATTTGTATCCAAGTGTAATTCTAAGCCTGGAATAAATATAGTGGAAAAGCGGCCATGATTTTAGCTTAGTTCCCTCAAAATACATGGGACTGGGGCTCACACTTAGGATTGGGAGGCAGAGAAAGTGACCCCTGATCTTGAGTCTCATCCTTTTATACCACGATGGGTGTCTTTGTTATTCCACTAGGGTTAATTTTGTTTTTTGAAAATTGTACATCAAAATACTCCCAGAATGACCTCTGGGAGGTACAGAAGTCATATCAACCTGTAAGATCCCAAGGATTAAAAAATACAACATGTTTCAACCAAAATGTCTTCCAGGGTATGTGTGTGGGGGCATTTCCACTAAATGTTACGGGCAATTTAGACCCAAAAAGGAAGTTTTCTAAAGTCATTTCTGTTCACTTCTAGCTGTTCAAAAGGTCTTTTTGGGGCTAAAATAAATGAAGGCCCAAGAAGCCCCCCAAAAATGGTGAAAAAAACCTCCATGTCCCCAATAACACTGCTTCTTAAACTGTGGGTCCCAACCCCAAATGGGGTCTAAATGGGGTCTCCTTAGCTCAATGTTGTGTCACCACAAAATTGGCAACAGTAGAAGGTTACTGAATGCCACATAGACATTTACACAAATCTGTTAGCAACAATGTGCAGGGTTTACAATTGATACAGCAAAAAAAAAAAGAAAAAAAGCTTCAGCTGTACTCCACAAAAAGGATCTGTTCTGCAAGCGTTAAAAATGCTGTTATCAGTAAATGTTTTACTTTTATACCTATTTTACACACCTATATAACTGGGATCATGAAAAAAATAGAGCAGAAAGGGGTTGCAAGTGGAAAAAGTACTCCGAGAACATTTGAGGGCAAAATTGTTTTTAATTTTTGTGTGAATGGGACCAATGATCTTTCAAATGATCCTGCGGGGAGGACGGACTAATGCCGTTCCCTAGCCACCAAAAATGGTTCAACCCTGTTTTACAGCAAGGGTCAGTGAATCCCATGACTCTACAGATTTTACTGAACTACGATTCCCAGCATTCTTCACTGTTGGCTTTGCTATTTGAAGATATTGGGAGCAGTAGTTTAATAATTTCTGGCAGGCTGTTTAATTCCCATCCCCATTTACACGCTTTCCTTTTACAAATGTTATAACCACAGTTCACTGATATCTTAAACCAAACAAGGAAACCTAAATTATGTGGAACAAATTGGAATTATGAGCTATACAAACAACATTTTAGCATTTGACATTCTCCCTCACTTTCAGTACATAGGCTGGCTTGAGGAACTGGCTGTATCAGTTACGTAGATGTAAACCATTCATTTATGGGAAAGCATGCAACATAGTCCTTCTAGAACTGCACCCCACCAGAATTTTGACATTTCTCCATACAAAAACACTATGTGCAGAATAAATGTTTGTGCCAAAAAGGTTAAATCTCTATTCGCTACTGTTTAAGATGTGAGTAAAGTGGCCAGCAATTCTGATATGAATAAGCATTCAAAGATGAGAACCCCATTTGCATTCTAAAGTGGCATTAATTCCAGAAGCATTGTGGCATGTGTTTTATAAATGTGCAGAACAGCCCACCATCCTCTACCTCAGTTAAGAACCATTCATAGGAGGGCTTTCATTCAGATCATCATGGGTTTGGCAGGACAACTGTGTTTGCAGCGAAGCAATCAAATGCTACATGGAGCCAAGACTGACATACACCTATTAGCTCCTCACATATGCTGCTTGTCCTAGAGCATTACTGCAAGGCTCCACCTGGACTTAACTAGAATGGACTTTCTTTTTCTTTAACAACCACATTTTCCTTATATTAACAAGAAAAATAGAAATAGCTTCTTAAAAAGCCCAGGCTTTTAAAAATGGGTCTTAAACTTGCAGGTCCAGAAAATGTTATCCAGTTCTTCAGTCAATTACAACAAATGTAATTTGTTACTAGTCATGAAGTGGAAATGATTTACAGAGCGGTCACTTCCAAAACATTAAGAAAAAAAATGTATGTGACTTACTTTGTATGCTCTCTTCATCTTATCCAACAGTCATTCTTGCCAAAAAAAGAGTTCAGCATAACTCAAAATAGTCAGGGGAGGTAACAGTGATAGCATCTATATTTGGCCCCACTATCCTCATTGCGTAGTGGTTTGGGCATTGGACTATGACTCTAGGGACCAGAATTTGATTCCTCACTTGGCCATGGAAACCCACGAGGTGACCTTGGGCAAGTCACACATTCTTAGTCCCCAAAATCCCATGATAGCCACCTTAGATTCACTACAAACCAGACGTAACTTGAAGGCACACAACAACAAATACTTCAGTAATCAAAAATCAAATGTAAAACACAATCTGGAACCAAACATACATTTCTTCTGGGTCCTCCCCCAGTTTGTTTGTTTGTTTGTTTTGAGTGATAGGTCAGAGTGGGACATGAGTAGTAAGATTTAGTAATATGCTGTTCCTGGGAGCATCCACGAGCACCAAATGAATTTTAAGGTGAAATAAATCCAAAAACGTTTTGGAAATAAAATCAGGGAATGAAAGTAGGATAGATGTCCATGGCACAAAAAGGAGTTGGGGCTGCACTTTCTTCACCCCTATCATGTAGCAGCATAATTTCTAAGGTCCACTAATTTCCGGAAATCTTGTGTTCCTCACCACTGGAAAAAAGAAACAGAGATGCAGCCGGCACTGTCCCATCTTTCCCATCAAATCAGTCTCTGCTCAGTGGCCACACTCTCCCAGGCCTCAGTTTCAAGGTTGGGAGGAGAATAAAATCCACCCTCCTCCCTTCCCAACATATGCAGCCTTGAGCCCCAGCGTGACTAATCACCAAAGGCCTGTGCAATAGCCGCCTGGAAGAGAATTTGCATGCTGGCTCTCTAGGGGAGAATTCTTCAGGCTCCCACAGGGTTAGGCCATTAGCGCTGGTTCAGAGCGGCTACCATTATCCCATTGAACTGCTGCTACTCTCACGAAGCAACTGCTCAAAATGAAAATTCCAACCCTACAGGGAGCAGTTCCTCCCAATTTAATACTCTCCTTAAATATGAAAAATGAGCTTCAGGTTAGGAAAACCAAGAAGAGTGGGAGTGAAAATGACACAGAGAAACAGCGATACACAAAAGGGGCCCCTTATTCCCACTTCAGCGGCAAATAAGCATTTCTGCCAATTCAGCCAAAGTCAGACTGTCTTCAGCTAGAACAGGAAACACCTCTTCCTATCACTGTAGGGCTTACCATAAGTGATTTTCAAAATGTTAAATCCAAGCTGGCGATTGCCAGAAGCGTGTGTGCCTTCAAGTTGCCTGTCGACTTAAGGTGATGCTATGAATTTCACAGGGTTTTCTTAGGCAAGGAAAACACGGAGGTGGTTTTGTTCCTTCCTTTGAAATGTATCCTACAGCAATTGGTATTTGTTGGACCCCATAATAATTTCAAGCATCCAAACTACCAGTAAAGAAAAGATGTCATCAAAGGTCTTGTTACTTCACAGATAATACCCTCTTCCTGAACATAAGAAAATTGATATGGAATACAGTAGAGCAGCTGCAGTGCTGGACACAGAAAAGGGAGACAAGGTTTCAAATTCATGTATAGCCATAAAAATTGCTAGGTCACTTCAGACCACTTAACTATCTCTCAGTAAAACTCACTCACTTTAGAGTCTTCAGGAAGACAACATTTTAATATAAACTTACAGGAATGATCTACTGGATTTGTGTGGTTGGGATGTTGCATTTAAGAACTTCAGCTTTGGCACAGAATCTGTGGGAGTTAGTGGGCATAGTGACTTGAATGTTGAATTATGACTCTAGGACTATGGCTCTCAACCTGGGGTCCTGTGATGAGTCATGGGCCATGTAGTCCCGTTCCTGGCACTGTGGTGCTAGATGAAGAGGAAAACTTGGGTTTTTCACCGTTTCAGTCAGAATTGGAACTTTCCCAGCCAGATTTGGAAACCTTGCACCTGCAAGAGATTTGTCTTCCAGAAGTCTGTCAAACAAGCCCTGAACCTAAATCTCCTACGTTTTCTCGCCATGAGTTTTGTAAACAACAGAGGGGAGTTCAAGCGGCCTCTCGCAGGAGTGCGAGGATAGCTGCTAAGCATTCAGCTGATTAAGTCTGCTTTCCATGGGAAACTTTAAGGAGTCACACATCTGGACTCAGAGAATAGCTTTCGTTTCTGGTTCTCCAGAGAACTGCTCTTTGGCGGGAAAACGGGACCCTATTTAGGTGTTTTACCCACAAAGGGATCTTGCGGAGTCAATTCGTCAGCTACCGGAGTAGCGTGTGTGGACAGCTACTCCGTTTCCAAGCCTCGTTCCTGTTTCAAGCCTTGTTCCCGATTTCAAGCCTTCGTTTCCAGCCTTGTTTTACTCTCCGGATCTTGCCTTGTTTTCCGGACCTCGCCAAGTAATTCCACGGATCCTATTCTTGCTCCTCGTTTCCTTGTTGCCTTGAATCAAGCCTTGTGTTCCAAGAATCAAGTTATTTCCTAGCCTTGCTCAAGTTCATGGACTAAAGGACCTTGTCATCTCCCCTCACTTGCTTGGCAAGTGAGTGTTTCGGTTATTGGATTACAACTTTGGACCTTAATATTTCATATTGGACATTGTTTCTTTGGACTAATTTTGACCTTTCCTGAAAGGTCTACTCCTGGACTATTTCATACGCTTGCTTTTATTAACTTTATATATTTCCTTAATAAAGATATTAGATAGATTCTGGCTTCTGTGTATGGTTATTGGTGCTCTGCTGCCTGGGTCGTGACAGTTTGACTCCGCCACCCTAAGCACCAATTAACCTAGGCCAGTATGTCTACCGGAACCGTGCCGGGTGGCCAGCCACTCAGCTACACCATCGACAAGGACGAAGTGGACCGCATCCGTGACAAGCTCAATGCGCAGGATGGGGAAATAAGGGGTTTGAAGGAGCGCGGAATCCGTCTCCCGGCCATGGCGTTGCCAACCAAGTTTTCTGGAGAAGCTTCTAAGGTTCATGTTTTCCGTCGCCAATGCCAGGCTTATCTAGAGGCCCGTGCTGCCGAGTTTCCCCAAGAAGACATCAAGGTGGCGTGGATATACAGTCTCTTGGACGGGCCAGCGGCCAACTGGGCGACGGCACTGTTCGACCAAGTCTCCCCACATCTAAGGTCAGCGCAACATTTCTTGGACCACCTTAAGGCGACCTGGGGAATCGAGGACAATTTGGAGGCAGCCGGCCACAAACTCCGGCGCCTCTCCCAAGGGGACAGACCCTTGTCCCAGTACATAGCCGAGTTCCGAGTGCTGGCCCACAACACCGGCTGGAACGATGTAGCCCTCAGAGGACAATTTCGGGAGGGTCTCAACATTGAGATGCTGGAAGAAATCTCCAAGGTGGATCCTCCCCACTCTCTTGAAGCACTCATTGATCAATGTTTACGAGCTGAAGTCATGCTTGCCAACAGAAAACAATGGGTCCGAGGCCAGAGCGGTAGAGCTGGGGTGAAACCTCCCGCTCCCACCGGCGTCCAGCCGCGTCCAGTATGGAGACCCCCGCCACCAGCCCCATACCCCAGAGGGAGCGAGGAGGTGCCGATGCAGTTGGGCAATGTGCGTCCCAGATTAGATGCCGCCGAGAAGGCCCGCCGCCAACGCCTAAATCTCTGTTGGTACTGCGGAAACGGGGGCCACTTCGCCAGAGAGTGCCCAGCCAAAGGGAAGCCCGCCGCCCGTCTGGCGGCGGCGTCCTCCACGGAGACGAAGACGTCTGAGGCGGCTGGCGCACAGCCGGCGGGGGAAGCCAGCGACCAGGCGTAGAGAGGCTCGCCAACCCGGTCAAAAAACCCACTCAAGAGCCGCCAACCAGGGTCCTGTTTCTTCTAGTGGTCACCTTGTGGTCAGCAAAAAAATGACCCGTCATGGTCCATGCCATGATAGACTCCGGAGCCACCAACAATTTCATTGATAGAGAGTATGCCGACTCTCTGGGATTACAATATCATGACTTCAAGAATGCCCGTGTGGTGCAAGCCATCGATGGCCGCCCCCTCAAGACGGGTCCCGTAAGCCAGTGGTCGGAACCCACCAGAATGTGGATAAGGGAACATATGGAAGAGATTTCCTTCTTTGTTACCGAGGTTCCCCATTTCCCTGTGATTTTGGGAATTCCATGGCTGACACTTCACGACCCAAGCATCTCCTGGTCCAACAGAGAACTGCAGTTTGCTTCAAAATATTGCCAAAACCATTGCCTTGTAGCCAAGGTCTGCCATGCCACAGACACTGAACCCATTATCACCTTGCCCAAGAAGTACTCAGAGTATTGGGATGTATTCAATGAAAAGGAAGCCGAGAGATTACCCCCACATAGACCTTATGACTGTGCCATTGACTTGGTGGAGGGGGCCCCGATCCCGCGAGGACATCTCTACTCCCTGACTGAACCGGAGCAAGAAGCTCTCAGGGAGTTTATAGAGACAAACCTTCGCAAGGGATTCATCAGACCCTCTCAATCCCCAGCCGCCTCCCCAGTGATGTTTGTGAAAAAGAAGTCAGGGGACTTACGCTTGGTGGTGGACTATAGAGCATTGAACAATATCACTAAGCGGAACAGCTATCCCCTGCCCTTAATCTCGGACCTACTAGACCGACTTCGAGGAGCCAAGGTCTACACCAAGCTGGATCTTCGGGGGGCTTATAATCTAGTTCGCATCAGAGAAGGGGACGAGTGGAAGACCGCCTTCCAGACTAAATTCGGATTATTCGAGTCCCGAGTTATGAATTATGGATTGTGTGGAGCTCCCGCAACGTTCCAGCATTTTGTCAATGACATCTTTCAGGATTATCTAGATCGGTTCTTGATCATCTACCTGGACGATTTTTTGGTGTTTTCTAGATCACAATCAGAACATGAGAACCACGTCAGAATGGTATTACAACGATTGCGGGATCATGGACTTTATGCCAAGCTGGAAAAATGCGCTTTTGATCTACAAGAGGTAGATTTCCTGGGGTACCGCGTCTCGCCACTAGGGCTCTCCATGGACCCGGCAAAGGTTTCAGCAGTATTGGAATGGCGGGCGCCAACCAACAAAAAAGAGGTGCAACGATTCTTGGGGTTCGCGAACTATTACCGCAAGTTCATTCCAGATTTTGCCCGCTGGTCTGACCCAATCACCAGCTGCATCCGTTGGAAACAGCCCTTCCGCTGGACAGATCAAGCAGAGAAAGGGTTCCAGCAACTAAAGAAATTATTCACGTCTCAGCCAATCCTTCAGCACCCAGATCCTGAAACCACATTTGTCGTGCAGGCGGACGCCTCCGATGTGGCAATTGGGGCTGTACTCCTACAACCAGGGGGAGATCATCTTCATCCTTGTGCCTTTTATTCCCGTCAATTGACCACACCAGAGAGAAATTACACCATTTGGGAAAAGGAACTATTGGCCATAAAGGCAGCCTTTGAAACCTGGAGGCATTGGTTAGAAGGGGCCAAATTTCCCATAGAAGTCCATACTGATCATCGGAATCTGGAGCATCTAAGAACTGCCCGCAAGCTTAATCAGAGGCAACAACGCTGGGCTTTATTCTTTGAACGTTTTAACTTCCAAATTCATTATGTAACCCCAGCCCAGACCAAGCAAGCAGATGCTCTGTCGCGGAAACCGGAATACGCTGCAGGGCGCAAGGAGACCTTTGAGTCCCAGCTGCTACAACCCGAGAACTTTGCCACGCTCACGGTGGGAAACACCAAATCCACTCCCATTGAATCAACTCCCTCTACCCCAGGGCCCCTTTCTGCTCAGGAAATCAGGGCTAGTCAGCAAGCAGATGCCTGGGCACAGGATCAACTTCGCCAAGGGCTACATTTTCCCTTTTCGCTTAAGGATGGGCTACTTTGCTATAGAAATCATGTTTACATCCCCCCAGGGCCGGGCAGGGAAAAAGCACTTCGTCTGTGTCATGACTGCAAGCCAGCAGGGCATTTCGGACTATTCAAAACCATGCATTTGATCCTAAGAGATTTCTGGTGGCCCAAGATCCGCAAGGATGTGGAAAAATATGTCAACACCTGCCCAGTATGCCAGCGCTCCAAGACAAGAAGGGAAAAGCCCTCAGGGCTTTTACATCCCCTCCCTACCCCATCTCGCCCATGGGAAATAATTTCTGCGGATTTTATCACCGATCTACCACCTTCCTGTGGATTCACCACGATCCTAGTGGTGGTGGACCTTTTTACCAAGTTAGCCCATTTCATTCCCTGTGATGGCCTTCCCACGGCCAAAGAGACTGCAGATCTATTCCTCCAACATGTTTTCAGATTGCATGGATTGCCCAAGAGTTTGGTCACAGACCGTGGGTCCCAATTCACCTCTCGTTTCTGGAAAGCACTACAAAAACTATTGGGCATAGACTCTCGTTTATCTTCGGCTCATCATCCCCAAACAGATGGGCAAACTGAGCGCACCAATGCCACTTTGGAACAATACCTTCGCTGTTATGTGAACTACCAACAGGACAATTGGGCTTCCCTGTTACCGCTGTCAGAGTTTGCCTACAACAATGGGGTCCAGGCTTCAACTAAAGAAACCCCGTTCTTTGCAAACTACGGCTTCCATCCACGTTTCTTCCCCCCAGTCATTGAAACCTCAGAAGTTCCCGCAGCAGAGGACTGGCTGCAGGAACTCACAGCGGTGCAACAACTTTTGCTCCAGCAACTGGACCAAGCCAAGGAGAACTATAAACGCCACGCTGACAAACATCGCCAGCCGGGCCCCGAAATCAAGGTAGGAGACCGGGTTCTTCTGTCCACTCGTTTTTTGCCCTCCCATCGCCCTTGCCGGAAGTTAGATGCCCGTTTCATTGGCCCCTATCCAGTGGTGGCGCAACTTAACCCCGTGACTTTCAAACTCCAACTTCCGCGCTCTATGCGCATTCATCCAGTGTTTCATCGCTCCCTGCTCCTTCCGGCGGATGGTGTGCGCCCTGATGCAGACCGGCCGGCTCCCACTCCTGTTTTGGTAGATGGGGAGGAGGAGTTCGAGGTTCAGGACATTTTGGATTCTCGCTTTCACCGCCGCCGCCTACAATATCTCATTGACTGGGTGGGTTTTGGCCCCGAGGAACGCTCTTGGGAAGACGCTTCCACAGTCCACGCTCCCGATTTAACCCGCCGCTTCCATCAGACCTATCCCGCCAAGCCGCGGCCTCGCGCCTCGGGGAGAGAGCCCCAGTTTGAGAGGGGGCTTGAGGAGGGGGATAGTGTGATGAGTCATGGGCCATGTAGTCCCGTTCCTGGCACTGTGGTGCTAGATGAAGAGGAAAACTTGGGTTTTTCACCGTTTCAGTCAGAATTGGAACTTTCCCAGCCAGATTTGGAAACCTTGCACCTGCAAGAGATTTGTCTTCCAGAAGTCTGTCAAACAAGCCCTGAACCTAAATCTCCTACGTTTTCTCGCCATGAGTTTTGTAAACAACAGAGGGGAGTTCAAGCGGCCTCTCGCAGGAGTGCGAGGATAGCTGCTAAGCATTCAGCTGATTAAGTCTGCTTTCCATGGGAAACTTTAAGGAGTCACACATCTGGACTCAGAGAATAGCTTTCGTTTCTGGTTCTCCAGAGAACTGCTCTTTGGCGGGAAAACGGGACCCTATTTAGGTGTTTTACCCACAAAGGGATCTTGCGGAGTCAATTCGTCAGCTACCGGAGTAGCGTGTGTGGACAGCTACTCCGTTTCCAAGCCTCGTTCCTGTTTCAAGCCTTGTTCCCGATTTCAAGCCTTCGTTTCCAGCCTTGTTTTACTCTCCGGATCTTGCCTTGTTTTCCGGACCTCGCCAAGTAATTCCACGGATCCTATTCTTGCTCCTCGTTTCCTTGTTGCCTTGAATCAAGCCTTGTGTTCCAAGAATCAAGTTATTTCCTAGCCTTGCTCAAGTTCATGGACTAAAGGACCTTGTCATCTCCCCTCACTTGCTTGGCAAGTGAGTGTTTCGGTTATTGGATTACAACTTTGGACCTTAATATTTCATATTGGACATTGTTTCTTTGGACTAATTTTGACCTTTCCTGAAAGGTCTACTCCTGGACTATTTCATACGCTTGCTTTTATTAACTTTATATATTTCCTTAATAAAGATATTAGATAGATTCTGGCTTCTGTGTATGGTTATTGGTGCTCTGCTGCCTGGGTCGTGACAGTTTGACTCCGCCACCCTAAGCACCAATTAACCTAGGCCAGTATGTCTACCGGAACCGTGCCGGGTGGCCAGCCACTCAGCTACACCATCGACAAGGACGAAGTGGACCGCATCCGTGACAAGCTCAATGCGCAGGATGGGGAAATAAGGGGTTTGAAGGAGCGCGGAATCCGTCTCCCGGCCATGGCGTTGCCAACCAAGTTTTCTGGAGAAGCTTCTAAGGTTCATGTTTTCCGTCGCCAATGCCAGGCTTATCTAGAGGCCCGTGCTGCCGAGTTTCCCCAAGAAGACATCAAGGTGGCGTGGATATACAGTCTCTTGGACGGGCCAGCGGCCAACTGGGCGACGGCACTGTTCGACCAAGTCTCCCCACATCTAAGGTCAGCGCAACATTTCTTGGACCACCTTAAGGCGACCTGGGGAATCGAGGACAATTTGGAGGCAGCCGGCCACAAACTCCGGCGCCTCTCCCAAGGGGACAGACCCTTGTCCCAGTACATAGCCGAGTTCCGAGTGCTGGCCCACAACACCGGCTGGAACGATGTAGCCCTCAGAGGACAATTTCGGGAGGGTCTCAACATTGAGATGCTGGAAGAAATCTCCAAGGTGGATCCTCCCCACTCTCTTGAAGCACTCATTGATCAATGTTTACGAGCTGAAGTCATGCTTGCCAACAGAAAACAATGGGTCCGAGGCCAGAGCGGTAGAGCTGGGGTGAAACCTCCCGCTCCCACCGGCGTCCAGCCGCGTCCAGTATGGAGACCCCCGCCACCAGCCCCATACCCCAGAGGGAGCGAGGAGGTGCCGATGCAGTTGGGCAATGTGCGTCCCAGATTAGATGCCGCCGAGAAGGCCCGCCGCCAACGCCTAAATCTCTGTTGGTACTGCGGAAACGGGGGCCACTTCGCCAGAGAGTGCCCAGCCAAAGGGAAGCCCGCCGCCCGTCTGGCGGCGGCGTCCTCCACGGAGACGAAGACGTCTGAGGCGGCTGGCGCACAGCCGGCGGGGGAAGCCAGCGACCAGGCGTAGAGAGGCTCGCCAACCCGGTCAAAAAACCCACTCAAGAGCCGCCAACCAGGGTCCTGTTTCTTCTAGTGGTCACCTTGTGGTCAGCAAAAAAATGACCCGTCATGGTCCATGCCATGATAGACTCCGGAGCCACCAACAATTTCATTGATAGAGAGTATGCCGACTCTCTGGGATTACAATATCATGACTTCAAGAATGCCCGTGTGGTGCAAGCCATCGATGGCCGCCCCCTCAAGACGGGTCCCGTAAGCCAGTGGTCGGAACCCACCAGAATGTGGATAAGGGAACATATGGAAGAGATTTCCTTCTTTGTTACCGAGGTTCCCCATTTCCCTGTGATTTTGGGAATTCCATGGCTGACACTTCACGACCCAAGCATCTCCTGGTCCAACAGAGAACTGCAGTTTGCTTCAAAATATTGCCAAAACCATTGCCTTGTAGCCAAGGTCTGCCATGCCACAGACACTGAACCCATTATCACCTTGCCCAAGAAGTACTCAGAGTATTGGGATGTATTCAATGAAAAGGAAGCCGAGAGATTACCCCCACATAGACCTTATGACTGTGCCATTGACTTGGTGGAGGGGGCCCCGATCCCGCGAGGACATCTCTACTCCCTGACTGAACCGGAGCAAGAAGCTCTCAGGGAGTTTATAGAGACAAACCTTCGCAAGGGATTCATCAGACCCTCTCAATCCCCAGCCGCCTCCCCAGTGATGTTTGTGAAAAAGAAGTCAGGGGACTTACGCTTGGTGGTGGACTATAGAGCATTGAACAATATCACTAAGCGGAACAGCTATCCCCTGCCCTTAATCTCGGACCTACTAGACCGACTTCGAGGAGCCAAGGTCTACACCAAGCTGGATCTTCGGGGGGCTTATAATCTAGTTCGCATCAGAGAAGGGGACGAGTGGAAGACCGCCTTCCAGACTAAATTCGGATTATTCGAGTCCCGAGTTATGAATTATGGATTGTGTGGAGCTCCCGCAACGTTCCAGCATTTTGTCAATGACATCTTTCAGGATTATCTAGATCGGTTCTTGATCATCTACCTGGACGATTTTTTGGTGTTTTCTAGATCACAATCAGAACATGAGAACCACGTCAGAATGGTATTACAACGATTGCGGGATCATGGACTTTATGCCAAGCTGGAAAAATGCGCTTTTGATCTACAAGAGGTAGATTTCCTGGGGTACCGCGTCTCGCCACTAGGGCTCTCCATGAACCCGGCAAAGGTTTCAGCAGTATTGGAATGGCGGGCGCCAACCAACAAAAAAGAGGTGCAACGATTCTTGGGGTTCGCGAACTATTACCGCAAGTTCATTCCAGATTTTGCCCGCTGGTCTGACCCAATCACCAGCTGCATCCGTTGGAAACAGCCCTTCCGCTGGACAGATCAAGCAGAGAAAGGGTTCCAGCAACTAAAGAAATTATTCACGTCTCAGCCAATCCTTCAGCACCCAGATCCTGAAACCCCATTTGTCGTGCAGGCGGACGCCTCCGATGTGGCAATTGGGGCTGTACTCCTACAACCAGGGGGAGATCATCTTCATCCTTGTGCCTTTTATTCCCGTCAATTGACCACACCAGAGAGAAATTACACCATTTGGGAAAAGGAACTATTGGCCATAAAGGCAGCCTTTGAAACCTGGAGGCATTGGTTAGAAGGGGCCAAATTTCCCATAGAAGTCCATACTGATCATCGGAATCTGGAGCATCTAAGAACTGCCCGCAAGCTTAATCAGAGGCAACAACGCTGGGCTTTATTCTTTGAACGTTTTAACTTCCAAATTCATTATGTAACCCCAGCCCAGACCAAGCAAGCAGATGCTCTGTCGCGGAAACCGGAATACGCTGCAGGGCGCAAGGAGACCTTTGAGTCCCAGCTGCTACAACCCGAGAACTTTGCCACGCTCACGGTGGGAAACACCAAATCCACTCCCATTGAATCAACTCCCTCTACCCCAGGGCCCCTTTCTGCTCAGGAAATCAGGGCTAGTCAGCAAGCAGATGCCTGGGCACAGGATCAACTTCGCCAAGGGCTACATTTTCCCTTTTCGCTTAAGGATGGGCTACTTTGCTATAGAAATCATGTTTACATCCCCCCAGGGCCGGGCAGGGAAAAAGCACTTCGTCTGTGTCATGACTGCAAGCCAGCAGGGCATTTCGGACTATTCAAAACCATGCATTTGATCCTAAGAGATTTCTGGTGGCCCAAGATCCGCAAGGATGTGGAAAAATATGTCAACACCTGCCCAGTATGCCAGCGCTCCAAGACAAGAAGGGAAAAGCCCTCAGGGCTTTTACATCCCCTCCCTACCCCATCTCGCCCATGGGAAATAATTTCTGCGGATTTTATCACCGATCTACCACCTTCCTGTGGATTCACCACGATCCTAGTGGTGGTGGACCTTTTTACCAAGTTAGCCCATTTCATTCCCTGTGATGGCCTTCCCACGGCCAAAGAGACTGCAGATCTATTCCTCCAACATGTTTTCAGATTGCATGGATTGCCCAAGAGTTTGGTCACAGACCGTGGGTCCCAATTCACCTCTCGTTTCTGGAAAGCACTACAAAAACTATTGGGCATAGACTCTCGTTTATCTTCGGCTCATCATCCCCAAACAGATGGGCAAACTGAGCGCACCAATGCCACTTTGGAACAATACCTTCGCTGTTATGTGAACTACCAACAGGACAATTGGGCTTCCCTGTTACCGCTGTCAGAGTTTGCCTACAACAATGGGGTCCAGGCTTCAACTAAAGAAACCCCGTTCTTTGCAAACTACGGCTTCCATCCACGTTTCTTCCCCCCAGTCATTGAAACCTCAGAAGTTCCCGCAGCAGAGGACTGGCTGCAGGAACTCACAGCGGTGCAACAACTTTTGCTCCAGCAACTGGACCAAGCCAAGGAGAACTATAAACGCCACGCTGACAAACATCGCCAGCCGGGCCCCGAAATCAAGGTAGGAGACCGGGTTCTTCTGTCCACTCGTTTTTTGCCCTCCCATCGCCCTTGCCGGAAGTTAGATGCCCGTTTCATTGGCCCCTATCCAGTGGTGGCGCAACTTAACCCCGTGACTTTCAAACTCCAACTTCCGCGCTCTATGCGCATTCATCCAGTGTTTCATCGCTCCCTGCTCCTTCCGGCGGA
Source organism: Anolis carolinensis (assembly GCF_035594765.1). NCBI lineage: Eukaryota > Metazoa > Chordata > Lepidosauria > Squamata > Anolidae > Anolis > Anolis carolinensis. The sequence goes on from NC_085841.1 coordinate 303,322,751, forward strand.
TGGTGTGCGCCCTGATGCAGACCGGCCGGCTCCCACTCCTGTTTTGGTAGATGGGGAGGAGGAGTTCGAGGTTCAGGACATTTTGGATTCTCGCTTTCACCGCCGCCGCCTACAATATCTCATTGACTGGGTGGGTTTTGGCCCCGAGGAACGCTCTTGGGAAGACGCTTCCACAGTCCACGCTCCCGATTTAACCCGCCGCTTCCATCAGACCTATCCCGCCAAGCCGCGGCCTCGCGCCTCGGGGAGAGAGCCCCAGTTTGAGAGGGGGCTTGAGGAGGGGGATAGTGTGATGAGTCATGGGCCATGTAGTCCCGTTCCTGGCACTGTGGTGCTAGATGAAGAGGAAAACTTGGGTTTTTCACCGTTTCAGTCAGAATTGGAACTTTCCCAGCCAGATTTGGAAACCTTGCACCTGCAAGAGATTTGTCTTCCAGAAGTCTGTCAAACAAGCCCTGAACCTAAATCTCCTACGTTTTCTCGCCATGAGTTTTGTAAACAACAGAGGGGAGTTCAAGCGGCCTCTCGCAGGAGTGCGAGGATAGCTGCTAAGCATTCAGCTGATTAAGTCTGCTTTCCATGGGAAACTTTAAGGAGTCACACATCTGGACTCAGAGAATAGCTTTCGTTTCTGGTTCTCCAGAGAACTGCTCTTTGGCGGGAAAACGGGACCCTATTTAGGTGTTTTACCCACAAAGGGATCTTGCGGAGTCAATTCGTCAGCTACCGGAGTAGCGTGTGTGGACAGCTACTCCGTTTCCAAGCCTCGTTCCTGTTTCAAGCCTTGTTCCCGATTTCAAGCCTTCGTTTCCAGCCTTGTTTTACTCTCCGGATCTTGCCTTGTTTTCCGGACCTCGCCAAGTAATTCCACGGATCCTATTCTTGCTCCTCGTTTCCTTGTTGCCTTGAATCAAGCCTTGTGTTCCAAGAATCAAGTTATTTCCTAGCCTTGCTCAAGTTCATGGACTAAAGGACCTTGTCATCTCCCCTCACTTGCTTGGCAAGTGAGTGTTTCGGTTATTGGATTACAACTTTGGACCTTAATATTTCATATTGGACATTGTTTCTTTGGACTAATTTTGACCTTTCCTGAAAGGTCTACTCCTGGACTATTTCATACGCTTGCTTTTATTAACTTTATATATTTCCTTAATAAAGATATTAGATAGATTCTGGCTTCTGTGTATGGTTATTGGTGCTCTGCTGCCTGGGTCGTGACAGGTCCCAACCTGGCTGGGATTTCTGAGAGTTATAGACCAAAAACATCTGGGGACCCCAGGTTGAGAACCATTGCTCTAGGGAACAGCATTTAAATCCATGCTCAGCCATGAAAACCCACTGGGAGACCTTGGGAAAGACACACATCCTTAGCCTCAAAAAGCCCTGTGTCTTTGGGCCATCACAAATTGGAAATAATTTGGAGGTGCAAACAACATAATATTAATCAAAACTCCTCACCACAAGCCTTGTTGCAAGAAGTAGCAACAGTTCCTAAACCAGGTTTATAAAATGAAGCTAGACAGTATACTTGGCATCACAGGACCACCAATTCCTTGCCTAAACTGATTCAGATTTTGCCTTCCAACCTCATTTGTGCCACAGGGCCACAACATTTTCTTTTCTTCCTCACATCACATGGCAGGCACATGAAACACACTCATACATCTAATTTTATTCCTGCTCTTCTCTCTGCATGTAATTCAAGACAAGCCACAACATAGATTACAACTAAAAAACAATTAAATAAACTATTCAAGTAAAACACTACTAACTTAAAACAATATAAAAGCATTTAAAATGCAACAATGGGAATAAAATGTATCACATATACCCCATTAAAAACCCTTCTTCATAATCCATCAGTCACTAAAAGCCTGTTAAAATAAGGTCTTTACTTGCTGGCGTAAAACGAGAAGAGGCTGGCCTCGTGTGGGAGAGGATTTCATAGCCTTGAAGTAATCACTGAGAAGGTCCTCTGATGTGTCATCACCAAATGGGTTGTGACAGCGGTGGAGAGAGAGCCTTCGCTCAAACATCTTAAAACTTGGTGGGACTCATAAAGGGAAATCAGTCTTTCAGAAGGTCTGAACCCAAGCTTCAAGTATTTTGGACCCGAGGCAGATACTGAGTTTCCAAAATGAAAATGTACAAACTTTAGTCAACATATATTTCAATTAACCCATGCAGTTAGCTAGCCTTACTATAGCAAACTAAGTCAGCATAAACCAGATGACTTTGAGATTTTAATTTACAGCATCTAAACATCATATTCCTATAGTGCAGATGAGAACTCCCCCTGACTCAAAAAAAACAAGACAAAGCAAATATTCCTCATGAGTCTTTCACACTAAACTCTACCTTTCGCCAGCCACTTGTAAATTCTCCCAGCATGTCTGGAAGCAATGGGTGTGAAAACAAAATCCTTTACTTCCTTCCTTGATCGTCTCACCACCTATTTCAGGCAGTCCCAGGCTATTTAAACCAGGGGTGATAACAAGGGGAAGTGACTGACCAAACAGCAATCATCAAATTAAGGTGTTCCAGCCAATACAAATAAAAATAAATCAAATACCAAAGCTTCAGTCAGGAAACCACAATTACCAGGGATCTAAGGGCATCAGCAAAGGTATAAAACAGCTGGGTTACATTGAATCTCTCTGTTCTCTGAATGTTTGAAGCCAACTGGTGAACTGGGCACTAAAAGAATAAAAAAAAACCTTTTGAACGACAACTCCTAAAATCTACCAGTGGCCATGAGAAATGGCCATCTGGCTGGGGGATTCTGAGAAATAAAAGTCCAAAAACACAATTCATAATGCTTCTTAATCATCTAACCAAGTGGGGGTGGGGACCTATTCTGTACATGAACAATCAACATTAATGTGCACAAAAGACACAGCATACACTAATCCTGTCTTTTCTTGCCTACCTTCCACGAACAGCAATTCCTAGATATCCAAAGGCTTTAAGTACTTGTATTAAAAGAGAAGGAAGGAAAGAGTTACACCTGACAGTTCCTCATGTGCCAACATTTCCATTATTACAGTGAGGAACAGTAACCAGCTAGTATTCATTTTGAGCTCAAAAGGCCAATTCTGTCCTTCAAGTTTCAAAGGCAGCCAGTTATCCTGTTAGTCACTGTAACTATGAATTCCATGAAATATTGCCTATATGAGGATGAAAGGGAGAAAAATAGAAACTGCTCCTCTCTAAACATCTAATTATCAAGGCTGACATTTAGACAAGAACAAGTATGACTCTATGTTCCAAATTTTCCATTTACTGAATTAGTCTATGTTTATTTAGGTCTCCTTGCTCTTTTAGGGAAGACTTTTGTGACAAATGCACAGCAAAGAGACATCTTTTATAGGAGAAATAGCACACACACTAGGAGGGATACAGTTTGATACTGACATAGCTTAGAAATGGGGAAGTTGGACTACAATTCCCAGAATCCCCCACTAACTTGGCCACTGCAAAGTCATGGGCATTAATCAATTTTGCTATGCCAACACTTAAAGGAATTATGCATCTGAAGGAACACACAGCAAACCAAATTTGGGTCTGATCACTGCCTGGGTCAGAGACCACCTTAGAACCTGTGTATAATGCTTTAAGTTCAATCATGGAATAAAGTAATTATATAAATGCATTAAATTAGTAAACAATTAAAAGGCAAAATATTGGCACATATGTAACTAGCTATTCATTGTTAAACCTAAAATAAGAATTAAAGGTAACAATTGTTAACTGTGAACTGAGAAAAAGGATAACAAAGCCTTCAAAAGATGAGCAGCTCTGTGGTTCTGCTCTATAATAGTTAGTGATATCAGTCTAGCAATTGAGCTGCTCTAGCTACTGAACCGAAAAGTCAACGCAGCTTGAACACTGTATTTCTTTGATTCTTAGGGCCCTTCCACACAACCATGTAACCCAGAATATCAAGGCAGAAAATCCCACAATATTTTCTTTGAACTGGGTTATGAGTCCAAACTGCCATATATTCCAGTTCAGAGCAGATAATGTGGGATTTTATTCAGCTGTGTGGAAGGGGCCTTATATATACTCATACCCATATAAACTTATCTAAAAATGGAGTGCATCTTAGAATCACAGGTACGTGTGTGTATATGCCTCTCTGTGTGTGTGTGTGTGTGTGTATGTGCTAGTACTGAAATTAGAATGCATCTTACAACTGATAGTGTCTTTGATACACAGAGACAAGATAGGCAAAAAGTTGTATTGTTAATAAAGGGAAACTAACCATTATCTATAAATCTAATTCCCTCCTAGGACATGAATGGATTCTTAGAAGTCACAAGTTCAGAGACTCTGAAGCAATGAAATCAAATAATAAAGGGAAGAAGTCCTTAAGGAAGAAAATCTGTCAGGGAAAGAAGAAAAAAATAGAACAACAGATGGGAACAAGGGCAAGGGCAAATAAACTAGGAAATCAATAAATCCTACGATTGTTAAGGGACTGGAAAAAAAGAGCCCAGGGCTTTAATTATCACACACTGGTGGCTGGTTACTTCAGCATTACTCTTCTCCCCAGGGGAAGGCACAACTACCAGATCCCAGTCTGAACAGTCTGAACTGGCTTCCAGTTTTACCAGATGAACTGAAGTTTTAGCCCTATGGATGAGGCTAAATACAACAAAATTCACAAAACAGTGATACCTATTTGGCTAACTAAAAATATCACAAAATGCATCATGCAAGCTTTCCAAGCTCCACTGACTTTTTGTTCAGGCAAGGACATTAATAATTATATAGAAGAAGAAAAACTCCTGGTGTTAGAGTCATAGCACTACATTCTGTATCAAGATTGTCCAGAAGGTAAGCTTTCTCTAACACTCTTAGCCCAAGGACAGTGAATGGGCTTAGCCCAAGACTGACTCCATTCAGATCTAGGGAGCTGCTAGGAGGCCAAATAAATGGCTAGCACAATGCTGCACTGGCATCAGAAATCTCAGGCATAAGCATAGTACCTGAAAGACATTTTCCACTAAAACAACTAGGCAGATCAGTTACTCCTAGGGTTGGTTACTCTATATTGACAGATCCCAATTAATCATTTGCTAACTGAAAGTAATTAATGAAGTTTGGCCAGTTTTAAAATTCAGTTGGTTTCCACTTCTTTACCAGCAAGCACAAATATTAATTTTGCCCTTTCATATATAAAAAACATTTAACAGAGATTTGTTTTGGAGGAATATTTTGTTACATTTCTAACAGTGGCTGTCAAGGACAATGAGATACATACAGGTGCTGACAGGAGAACACTAGAGTTAAAGGAAGTACAAGAAAATCCCCGCCTTGTTTTATGAATAAGGATTCTCTGTTTATCATTTAGCTGCTCACCCCAACCTTTACTTCTCATTCCCTATTCCTCTTCATAGGCAACGTTTGGTAGCCCTTCAAACTCTACCAATTGCCCCTTTTCCTCAATTTCCTTTGTTTTGTTTTTTTATCCACTGCTGAAAATAGAATTTGATATATATTTAATGTTATTCTTGTTTTATATAGGAAAGAAGCCTAAAATGGATTCATTTGTTTATCCATCCATCCACGATAGGCAGTGTGAAAAGCACTAAGTGCTCTGTCAAAATTCTTGAGGCTTTTAAAGAGCCACACTGATTGTTGGAAAGCCCTCATAGTGTTTAGGTTGCTTGTCTAATATAATTTGCTACCATATTTTCCACAGTTTTTGTTTTGACACGTCATAATTCACTGTTCTCTGTTCTGCTGGATTTTATGTTCTTTCGGCCAGGGATGTCAGCATCCCAAGAACTGTAGGGAAAAGTGGCAACATGATGTTTTACTCACCTCCTCAGCACACTTTATTCCAACAACTGCTAAAACATTTATTATACCATGTTCACAGCAGTGTAACTCTACAAAGAGTGGGGGTTAGGCACAGAAGAAGCCTTAATACCCTAAAGGCACCAGATCCAGTCTGGTCTTGAAAGCTAAGCAGAGTCCTGGCTAGTAATTAGATAGGAAAATGCCATGAAATACCAGAATACTGTAGATCACATTTCAGAGGAAGGAACTGGCAAAACCACCTCTGAATATTTCTTGCTTAAGAAAACCCCATGAAAGTCATGGGATCACCCTAAGTCGACAGACAACTTGAAAGCACAGACATACTCACACACACAGGGCCAAAAATAACTTATCTCATTTGAGACAGGAAGGTCCTAATATCTCTATCTTTATATATTACAGATTAATAGACCGGGGATATCATCAACATATTGCTGACACCTGACCCCATAACTCAGGAGCACCTCTTCCAGTGGATTTACAAAACATTAAATGGCAAGGGGATAAGACTGAATCCGGAGGGACTCCACAATCCAATAACTACAAAGTGTGGTGCAATGGGTTTAACCCTTGTGCCGGCAGGTCACGGCAGAACTACTGACCGAAAGGTCTGTGGTTTGAATTCATGAGACAGGGTGAGCTCCTATCTGTCAGCTCCAACTTCCCATGCAGGGACATGAGAGAAGCCTCCCACAGAATGATAAACCATCCAGGCATCCCCTGGGCAACATCACAGAGCTCCATCACAGAGAGGCAATACAGAATGATACCATGGTCAATGGTATCGAAACCACTGACGCACACTCCCCCTGTCCAATTTCCTGCATAGGTCACCTGCCAAGGAGACCAAAGTTGTCTCTGTCCCATAACCAAGCCTGGAACGGATCTGGATAATCTGTCTTATCCACGAATCCACAAATCCCTGGAGTTGCAAAGCCACTACATGCTCCAGAAGTGGTAACATCACAGCATTCTTCAGGCAACATCCTGTGTTGTTGTAGAGACATTAATCACTTCTCTTTCCCACTCATCTCCCTAGCCTGGTTAATTAGCCAAGGAGGGCAAGAGTTTACTACACATGCAGTGGCTCTCATCTCTGCAAGGATCCTGTCCACATCTTCAAGCTGCACAAACGGAAAGGTATCCATACACACTGGAAAAGCAGGGCTCAAGGTTACACCCATGGAAACTGTATCCATTCTGGCATCTAAATCAAAGTGAATCCAAGCAATTTCATCAATGCAAATTCTTCACAGTGGGCTGTTTGAGTGACCTTTGGCCCAGATAGTAACAGATCCTTGATCACTCGAAACAGCTCTGCTAATCATTTCTGTGCTGATGCATAGAAGTGAGATGTCTCACAGGGCACTGGTAAGTAGGTTTATAGGACAAAACCAGCAGTTACAAATGAACTGCTAGGTGATGTGAGATCCATAACCTCACCAAGATTCATTAAGAAATCATACCTAGAAGAATCCCACATGACAGCACTTGAGCAGGCACACAGCTGAGGACCATCAGCAAAGGTGAAAATTAAGTGGTAACCTGAGATAACTGTTAGTTTGATGTTTGTACCCGATACAAAGCAATTATCGTATTTTTTTTTTTGCCAGATGTGCTTCTCCCACTCAGGCTGTAGACCTGCATCTGTTCAGTTCCACCCACACGCAGCCCCTCCTTTCCATTATATGGGAACATTCTGCTTGTTGTGTATCTCCTACAGCGCGGGTTCTTTGCCCTTACTTCGCCCTCTGCCTTAAAACCACCGTTTTCATCTAATAACGTGCACATAAGACAGAACAAACACCTTCGGAAATTTCCCACTGTACTTTTATAGCTTTCTCCCAGCCAAGGTAAAAATAATAATTTAAATCACAACTGGGAATTCAAAATACCCCAAGCAGTACTAGGGAAAGGGATTGTTGGCAAGGAAAAAAAGAAAATCTATATAGAACAAGATATATAAGATGTAAGGACATTAAATGAAATCAGTGTCTTTGTTGCTTTTATGTATGGTTTGATCTCCCTCTTTTATTCTGTGTTCTCTCTCTCCCTTTGTTTTTCATGTCCTCCCTCTGGAGAAAGGAATCCTGTTTTGCCTATGTAGAATTGATGTAACCTGATCTGAGCTCTAGATCTCCCCCCAGCTCTTTTTTATTTCCTCCTCTTTCTATTTAAAGCATTGCCTCATGCACAAAGCTCCACCTTGTCTGTTCAGTTATCATGAAAGTTCCCCACACTAATAAAACTGCCAATTTGAAATTTTTTAAACATATGGAATGATTAAGAAGAAGCAGGAGGGAAAGAAGCAGCAGCCTGACTGCCAAGACGACTGAAAACTAAGTGTAACTATATAAGCTAATATACTCTTGCAAAAGTAAAACTAAATTGACCGTGAATTAATATATACAAAAATCTCAGTCAGTCTATTCTAGATAAAACTACCAATAGGTTTCTAGCTGCCTTGAGTCCCCCTTGGATTAGAGAAAGGCGGGGTATAAACAAGGTAAATAAATAAATACATTTTAAAAATAAGCTGAATTCATTTTCTACCTGTTTTTTCATTATATGAACCATTGCTCCTTAGTTCAAAATCTGAGATATAAGCCTTCACAGTTTACTTTATACTGGTAAACTATATGTTCACCTTGGGATTTCCTTTCTATGTATAGTTGGATGCAGAAGAACCCATTTTTGTTCTGGCATTATTGTGACAGGTGTTCTGCTGCTGTTGGAGGACAAGAACCAGAGACCTGTGGGGAAGATTTTTGCTCTTCTAAAACTTAAGAGTGAAATAAGTTATCACTTATTTCATCTTGAAGAATCATTACTCGATACATAAAACATAGCTTTCAACAGCCATTTTTAAGATAGTTTGTTTTATTCGATGAAAACATTTAAACAATGTTTGATTTTTTAATTGTGTCAGAAGTGAATTGAGAATATACTGCAAGTCGCTTCTGGTGTGAGAGAATTGGCCGTCTACAGAGATGTTGCCCAGGGGATGCCTGGATGTGTTACCATCCTGTGGGAGGCCTCTCTCATGTCCCCGTATGGAAGCTGGGGCTGACAGAAGGGAGCTCACCCCGTCTCACAGATTCGAACTGCTGACCTTCAGATCTTCAGGTCAGCAGTCCAGCCGGCACAAGGGTTTAAACACTTTTTTCTTGGTCCCACTCCCATCTTAAGCACAGCTGATGGGAACGAGAGAGGGGGCCTTTTCCGTGGTTGCCCCCCACCTCTTGAACTCGCTCCCTAAGTATATCAAAATGGCCACATCATAAGGAATGGCTCACTAGAAAATACAATAAGGCTTGGTAAGTTAGGATGCAGTAGGAAAAGGAGGAGTCATTATAAGAGAACAGACTCAACCAAGGAAGCCACAGCAAGATGTGAGCAGGTCTGTTGATGACAGGGAGAGTTGGAGGTCTCTTCATTCATAGAGTAACCATAAGTCAAAATCAACCCTACATAGCTAAAGGAAACAATTATTGCAGCTATAGGGGCCCTGGGAATTGGTAGAATGGCTAGCATAGCAAGGTAATGCTTTAGTAGTGTAACCTACTGAGATGAAACTCTGCATAATTTAAAGATTTTCTGACTCAAGTCCAAATTTGCAACTCTTTTTTTTCAGATACTCTTATCCAATTATTCCCCAGGTAAACTGTCTCTTTCACTTCTATTTCCATATCTGTCCTGTCTCTCTTCCCTAAGCTCCAAATAATGGATTCTGCTCACTCCCCATATTGTCATCCAACCCTTTTTAAGGTTATATTTCCCAACCTTCTTGCATACTGTTGGCCCTTTTAAACTGCTCTGCAATGCCAGGCACATTTTCCTTCTCTATCAGCAACTGGACTGGCCAGTGAGTAAGCAGCAATCTTGAATTACGCCAGAACTGTCACCTCACACAGCCACCATGACCTACACCTGACAGATTTTGAAGCAACACACACCCCAATCGCAAACACCATTTTGTTTTCCTTTGTCAAATGTAAATAGCATTTAATTAAATAATAATAAAAGGATTTGATGCTTGAAGAACAGAACATGTTTCAACGTGCTTCTTTTTAACATCATCACTGGCTTTGCTGAAGTGTTTATAAGACTGGACAATGGCAAAAAAGAGAACATCTTCATGTTAGAACCAGTGTACAGTGTTCCCTCACTACTTCGCAGTTCACTTTTTGTGGATTCGCTGTTTTGCGGTTTTTCAATAAACTCTAAAAGACCATTATAAATCATAAAAAATTACAATTTACAGCCTAAGGAAGGGAGGAAGGAGAAGCCAAAGGGAGAGAAAAGGAGCCCAAGCGGCAACAGGAGGAGGAGGAGGCGATTTATCAACACACGATTGGCTGATAAAGACTTAAAATAGTGTATAACGACTAAAATAATGTATAAATATTAAAATAAATATAGTGTCTCTACTTTGCGGATTTTCACTTATTGCGGGTGGTCCTGGAACCTAACCCCCGCAATAAGTGAGGGAACACTGTATATTGAAGATGTCTTCAGCTCCAATTCCTCCCTCTCTCCTCCTTCTTGCCTTCCCTCACAATAAAAGATTATTTTCTTACTGCAGCCGTCTTCATCACTATGGTCCCCGCAGTCATTGTCACCATCACACTGCCACTGAGCAGGAATACAAGTGCATTCACCAAAGGCGCTAACTGCACAGGTGAAGTGGTTGCGTCCACAGGAACATTCAGTGTTGCTTGCTGCACCTGTGGAAACAAAACAGTCAGCATGCTTTAGAGATAAGGCAAGACTATTTTAAAGTACATGAAAACAGACAGAGGAAAGTGACATTGCAAATATATTCTGACATACAACCCCATACAACATCACACACGCGCACACACTGTCTCTGTGTCTTAGATTCCTGAGATGCAACTGACTGGAAGCAACAACTAAATGCAATCATTTGGAAACAAAGGAAGAAAAACATAGGAATCAGTACCATGGCCAGGTATCTGGAGCAGTTCAACCCAATATTGTCTTCACAAACAAATCCCTCTCTAGTTGCGCTCTCATCTTTTATCATCACAAAAATGGGCACCTTATTTGATATGTTTTTAAATTCCTTGAGCGGACATATGGGAGTTTAAAATAAAGTAGGAAGGTAAGCAGATATGCATTCTTAAAATCTACAGTTTTACACTAAAAGAACAATATACTAAATGCCCATGCTAAAACTAAGGGTGTGTAGAAATAAGGTGACTTGTAGATCTGTACTAAATCAGCTAGAATGTATGGCTCTAAATTGTTTAATACTAGCAAAAGGGGTGTCATCTCTGCTTCTAAATTTGGCTATTCTATAGTCTGAACTCAGGTATAGATTTGACCTTTTACAGAAAGGTCATTCTCAGCATTTGGCTCATATAAATCAATGCCCAGCTAACTCCTCGAATCACCATTTTGCAGCAGATTGAACACATTCTTCATTATTTTGCATTTGACTCCAACTTGTTGATATTTGGCTTCTAGTAAAAATTATGGGCAAACTTCAGGGATATACCTGATCTCAAAGCTTGAAATATGCCTACATGTCATTTGAAGTGACAAAATGGGAATAGTGATAAAGCTGCATGTGGGGAAAATTTAGATTGGACCCTCTTTTCCCAGTATTACGACAGCCTTCACTTAGGATTCAATTCTTAAGACACATTTTATACATGATTATGTATAATGAGCTTAGCATTAACCAATGGCTGTAGCAGTAAAGACTTGTGGTTCCATGACACTGGAGCAGTGAATCCAGTTTGACTTTTAACCTGAAGTTTAAAGGAGCTTTTCAAGGTGCTGAGCCTCATCTGATGATAGGGTTCATTCCTCTATATTTCATGCATCTTCAGAGTCTAGACAATCACCTGGAATGAATTCACTGCCGAATTGTGCCAGAACTACAAGCCTACAAAGATTTGTAGATACAGATATGAAATCCATGCATTTACTTTTCCTATTCAAAATGGTTCAGCTATGCAGCACATAAAATTGTAAAGACTTTTAAAAAGACTTGCTGATTTACTCCCATGACCTATTCCCAAACCATACATAACTGGAATCAAACTGCACAAAACTACATCCCAAATCGACAGTGCGAATGGCATCATTTCTCATTCACAAAGTAGCAGCTCCCCACCAAGTGTGCCATTAATTTTTTTCAGATTTTCTTCTTCAGATTTTTTTTAAAAATTTATACTTATGGATTCCTAATGATATTCTAGTCAAAATGGGATATATGTTTGATGCTTTCCCTGGAGAAGAGAAATGCGAAGATGGGTACAAACAGACTTGAGTCAAGTCAAATTCCTTACAAGTGAGCTCTGTCTCTAAAATTAGCGGGTATGTGACAGGCTACTAAAGTGTTTCGGAAACTCAGGGCAGGATCCGTGCATTGAATCCTCTTCACTGTCTCATGTTCCAGCTCCTGTCAACTGAGGAGATCTGGAAATGAGCCGGAAGTCAGGTCACCTAGGAAATCAAAGCAAGTGATTAAGGGGATAATATGCACTCTTCCCATAATCATGTCAAGACAGTTTCTTGTGCTATTTGTGTTGCTCCAGAGTCTAAATTGGGAATAGCCATTACCATCTCTGAAGCTGAAACATTTCACTAGCATGAAGTTGTCAGAACACAAGGCAATTTTATTAACTGCTAACTAAGAACTGTATTACCTTCTTAGTGGCAGGCAGACTTTATGTCTACAAGATTTACTCTGTATGTGCATTTTTAAAAACCCTGTGAACTGTTTTTAACAAGAAGTTTGAGGTCCAGCAGCTAGACTATGTAAACTAGTGCTTCACGGGGACACATGCTAAGAATTAAGAAACATGGTAATACTGAGCACATGACTCAACTCAGTGATATGTAATCGGTACCAGAAGCAATACTGGTAGTACTTCTAATTTCAGTGTATGGTTTTGAATGCTGGACAATGAAAAAAAGGAAAGATTGTTTAGCTGTTAAGTCAGAACATTGCAAAACATTAAGCAATCTACCAATGGATTTCTTATGTCTACATGCATCAGTGGAAAAGGAGCTGCTCCGTCATGTCCACTCCAAGTATTATCTTACAGGAGGCTTTGTTTTGCTCTAGTTTCCACAGATTTTTCAGCAGCATTAGCAGTCAATCACCACTGTAGGACAGCAGTACAGTTAATCACACATATCTACAGATGCTGCATCCATGGAGTCAAGCAACCACATCTCAAAAATATTCAGAAAGGAAATTCCAATAAATCAAGCTTGATTTGGATGCACATGAAGCATGGTGCTGATGTATAAGCATTCCCTGCTATAGACTCTCATGATTTCACAGACCCTCAGGCTCTCTCTGACACTCATTTGAGTTGTTCACTGTTTTACATAAGGTATGCCATTTTACTATGTCACTGTGTAGAATGGGACATACTGAGGACCCACTCTACTCACTGGTCTGTCTTCCTTAGAGAACTGCCTCATCTAACCAGTAGGTGATGGTGACTGAAGTTCCATGTATAGGTTAGTTAGGAGAATGATCCCCTCTTCTGCAACAGATGCCCTTCCTATGAAAGAACTGTAGTAAATGTTTGCAGTTGTATTTGCTCTTTTTCATTATCTTTTGAAAAACCAATTTGACCCTCCAGTAGCAGTTTCCCACTGAAGAAAAGAACAGTTAATCCAGTCTTAATAGAGGGATTTGCTGACCCATTGTTTAAACAGAAAACTCTGTTTCTGTGACAGAAACTGGGAAGGCCACGATGCACTTATATGTTTGGAGGATAGTAGAAACATCATTCACTGATACAGCCCACCAAGTTAGGCTAATAGTCAAAGAAGCAGAACTAATTGCAACTGTGGGTCTTTTGGCCGCCAGGAATCTGACACTTGACTAGAATGCCAACTACTTATACATGGTGATGCGATGTTTGTGGACGTAAGTGTCAAGGACCACCGCTCCATATTGCACTCCATTCCTTGTTTTTTTTAATCGTGTCAGGAGCAAACTGAGAATATACTGCAAGTCGCTTCTGATGTGAGAGAATCGGTCGTCTACAAAGACGTTACCCAGGGGACGCCCAGATGTGTTACCATCCTGTGGGAGAGGCTTCTCTCACGTCCCTGCATGGGAAGCTGACAGATGGGAGCTCACCCCATCTCAGAGATTTGAACTGTCGACCTTTGGGTCTTCGGGTCAGTAGTTCAGCTGGCATAAGGGTTTAATCCATTGTGTCATCGTGGCTCCTTAATCATTCTTTGGTGATGGTGACACAAATATAATCTTAGTAATCACATATATAATAGTTTTGTGATGTTCCATTTCCGGACTAATCTAAGAGAAGCTTGGAGCAAACTTCCATTTACAATGATATGTAAACAGGGATAAGAAATTTTAACACACAATTTCTAAAATATAAAAGATGCAAGGCAGCGTAAAGGATGGCTCTAAGGCTGGTTTATCTTGCAGGCTCTGGAACCAGTGGCATTTGAAGTCAAGCATTCTATAAATGCAAGTCCTGCACAATCAGTCTTGCCATTGGCATTTATTATATACACACATTCATGGGAAATAGAAAAGAGGAGGCTCCTTTGAACTACTATTCTGATTAGAAATGATTCAACTCCTTCCTGGCACCAAGGACAAGTCGCAGCCGTACCCTCGCCTTCAGTCTTCTATTTTACACTCTAATGCACAATATTTTGATGCTGAAAAGTTTTCCTTTAATTCCTTAAAAAGTATAGGAACATGTCGAGTAAATTTAAAGGTCTAATTTATACATATGAGAACAAGAAATACAGCAATTCTATAATGGGCAGATAAGCCTTACAACTTGAGTAAGCATAAATGGCAACAATCACACATGCTCTAAAGATTAACTGGAACCTGAGGAAAGTATTTTTCCATGATAAAAGAACGGGGTGTAGAAAGCAGTAAATCTCAGCATAGCACAATTTGTACCACTTGGAGGAAAAGGGATAAGAAATTTTAACATATAATAATAATAAGGAAAAGGAGGGCTCCTAACAATTTGCTTTGCAAGCAAATGACTAGAAAATGGCTTAACATTTCCAGCACTCACTGAAAGCTGCTACTAGTTTTAGAAAAAAAATAGCCATTATTGCTCGGTCCTTTCTAATCTGGTGCCCTTCGGATCCAGTGAGCTACAACTCCCAGTTCTCCCGTCGAAGAACAGTAGGTGAGGGAATGCTGTACTAAATATACAATTAACATTGTTAATGCAGAAATTATTTGAAATGTCTATCTAAATACACTGTCATTCAGAATTAAAGACCTGGCAATACTACACAAAGAATTACATTTTCCTCACCCAATTAAAAAAAAAATAAGACTAAGGAGAGATTTTGCAAGTACAGTAGAGTTTCACTTATCCAACACTTGTTTATCCAACGTTCTGGATTATCCAACACATTTTGTAGTAAATGTTTTCAATACATCGTGATATTTTGGTGCTAAATTCGTAAATACAGTAATTACTACATAGCATTACTGCGTATTGAACTACTTTTTCTGTCAAATTTGTTGTATAACATGATGTTTTGGTGCTTAATTTGTAAAATCATAACCTAATTTGATGTTTAATGGGCTTTTCCTTAATCCTCCTTATTATCTAACATATTTGCTTACCCAACATTCTGCCGGCCCGTTTATGTTGGATAAGTGAGATTCCACTGTAATAAGACTGAAGACCACAATAATAAAACAAGGAGCAAAACAGCCATGAAAATTGCCCGGAGCTCATTGAAGGAAAAGTGGGATATAAATGTAACTAATATGATGTGGGCTCAAGCTGTTTGAAGTACCATATTCACTTTGAGACCTTTGGGAGATTTCCTTTTAGTCCCACCACATTCTGAGGAATTAGTATGATCACAAGAGGTGGGCTTCTTACAATTACTGTTATCTAATGGAGCAGCTCTTGAATATTTTATTTAAAGACCCTAAAAATCCCTTAACTATATGACCCTTACTCAAAAATCTTGTTTTTCCATGAAAGTGTTGACAGGACATGTTCTGCCTGACATTTGCTCTTTGCTCACAATATAAGGTCATGCAAACTGCAGTAATGATTTGGCTGCTGGATGATGCATACGTGAACCAAGTGTTGTGTACCTTCATGGCAACCCTATCACAAGGTTTTCTGGGGGTATGTGACCAGCCCAGTGCACTTCCATGGCCAAAAAGGGAATCGAACCCTGGTCTCTAGAGTCAAAGTACAATGCTCAAAAAGGGGTAAGTCTAGGCTGGTTGGGCTGCAGTGGAGCAGTGGGTTAAACCGCTAAGTTAAGGAACTTGCTGACCGGAAGGTTGGCGGTTCAGATCTGCGGGTCGGGGTGAGCTCCCATTGTTAGCCCCAGCTTCTGCCAACCTAGCAGTTTGAAAACATGCAAACGTGAGTAGATCAATAGGTACCGCCTCGGCAGGAAGGTAACAGCGCTCCATGCAGTCATGCCGGCCACATGACCTAGGACAGTGGTTCTCATCCTGGGGTCCCCAGATGTTTTTGGCCTTCAACTCCCATAAATCCTAACAGCTGGCAAACTGGCTGGGATTTCTGGGAGTTGTAGGCCAAAACATATGGGGACTCCAGGTTGAGAACCACTGACCTAGGAGATGTCTACGGATAACGCCAGCTCTTCAGCTTAGAAATGGAGATGAACACTACCCCCCAAGTCGGATTCGACTAGACTTAACGTTAAGGGGAAACCTTTACCTGTACCTAGGCTGGTTTCCTCCATATTCTTCTTCAGTCAACAGGCAAAGGCATTGTTTAATTATTTATTTTCTACAAAAATGAATAATTTTCCTATTACTGATGTGGTTTTAAGTCATTTTTACGCTTTTATTCATTTTATGTCATTGCATGATTTTACTATAAGCAGTCCTGAATACCATTGAAGGTAGTATAGGTAAAGGTAAAGGTTTCCCCTGACGTTAAGTCCAATCGTGACCGACTCTGGGGGTTGGTGCTCATCTCCATTTCTAAGCCGAAGAGCTGGCGTTGTCCATAGACATCTCCAAAGTCATGTGGCTGGCATGACTGCATGGAGCGCCGTTACCTTCCTGCCGGAGCGGTACCTATTGATCTACTCACATTTGCATGTTTTCGAACTCCTAGGTTGGCAGGAGCTGGGGATAACAGTGGGCGTTCATTCCGCTCCTGGGATTTGAACCTGGGACCTTTTGGTCCACAAGTTCAGTAGCTCAGAGCTTTAACACACTGTGCCACCAGGGGTAGTATAGTGAAATACAAATTTATTAAAATAAATAAATAAGGAAATGATTAGAATTCTAGATCAAACCTACTCTAAGTGCTATGATATTTCAGAAGAACCTCCCTTTAAACATCTTGGACAATTCATCTTTAAAACAAACACATTACAGTATGACAAATATTTTAGAGACCTTTGTGGGAATGAAAAAATATATCATGGAATGCTATTAAGAAAAATAATGATAATTGGCTCAAATTTTAACACACAAGTCAAAAGCTGGCTGAAGAGCCATAAACAAAGGGTAATGAGAAACGGCAATGTACCAAAACTGCAGGAGGGATGGAGCGATTAGAAAGACACGGATCTGTGTTTAGATCCATTATTTTCAAACATCTTCATTAGTGACCTGGAAAGTGGGAATTCATACACACTGAGAGGCCTGGAGCCAATACTGAAGTAGAAAAGGAAACAAATGCTTGAGAAGGAGCAAAATAGGATAAAAGGCAGGAAATTTAGAATTAAGTTACGCTTATTTTTATGGAGCAGCAAGCAATATAACACATATCTGTCAAGAGATACACATTTAGGAATACTGATACTATAATCTTAATTTGGTTTCAATCCAATTCAAATCTGTTTAATAAGAAATAAGTCTCACTGAGTTTGTTTAGGCTTCCTACCAAACAAGTGAGACTAGAACAGCATCATTACTGGAAAGGAAATTATAATGAAATCAAAAGAAAGCATAGTCAAAGTCACAGTTTAAGACAAAAAACAAGGCATGTTAAGATGAAATTGAGATGTGAGAACCATGAATCTTTATCTGATCTGCAGGCATTTTCTTCAAAATGCTTACTTTTGACCTACAGACTTCTCAGACTGCATTCTGCCCTCAAATAGAGATGGAGCCTCCAAGGGTAGCTAGCCAGCTTTTAAATCCATTGTAATCATCGCTAAACATATAAATGTAAAGTGTCTTTATATTTTTGAAATGTCTTCATCCACTCCAATGTGGGGATTGCTTTGGCACTTTTAGCAGGCTGCTCCAGGAGGATCACAAGGACAAAAATCCCACCCAATTCCCAATATCTGTGGCAATACCTACCCGTTGTTCTGTGCCATATAGCAGGCAGCGTTACTAACAATGATGTTGTCAAATCCAATAGCCTTTTTGCTTTCTTTCATTATAGTACTACACCCTTATCTGTGGGATCAGTAGCCCCAGTCTTAACTCATCCACATCCAAATGATTATGTTTTCTCTACACATTTCAGGGGTCCTCCAGTGCAGTGCTTTGATATGATTCCACTGGAAGGTGATCACAGCGTTGTGCTAGAGGACCTAGAAATTCTAGACAGGTGTTCTTACGAGGCATTTTCTAGGTCCTCCAGAGTGATTCTATATCAGAAGTTATTTGTTTTAATAAGGTTTACTATTACAGTAGAGTCTCACTTATCAAAGCTAAACGGGCCAGCAGAAGCTTGGATAAGCAAATATCTTGGATAATAAGGAGGGATTACGGAAAAGCCTATTAAATGTCACATTTCATTATGATTTTACAAATTAAGCACCAAGCCAAAGAACTGGCATTGCCCGTAGACACCTCCAAGGTCATGTGGCCGACATGACTACATGGAGCGCCATTAAAAGTAGTCAAAAGGCTACTATAGAACTAATCTTAATTATCTCTACCTTGCTTACATTGTTTCCCTCTCATTTGCTATAACAATGTTTGCTCATATAAAGGGTGTTTCAAAATGATGGATCCAATTTCAAGGCAGTATAGTTCATGATGACAACATGTTACAGTAACACGAAAGGTCACAAACGATTTACTAGGTTATCAAGTTTTGCTAACCATTTTGAGCCAGAAATAATTCTAAAAAATAACTCCAAAAATGGATAATATCTCATTAAGCCTTATGTAGTGGGATCATCATCTAGGGAATGACTGAGGCAAGGGACTGTTTGTGCACTGAAAGAGGACTCTAGCAGTAATCATTTGAAATCATGTGGCTTACCCTTTCAAGTGGTAAGAGTTTTACTCATGGGTGGATTGTGGTTGAAGAGATCTGCAATCTGAAATCTGCAATCTGAAATCAGGTCCATCTTTTTGAAACAACCTGGACTTTTCCATTATGACAAAACGTTTTAACAGATAAATTCTACTCACATATCATTTCACGTACTCACTGATAAAGATGGACCACACTCATCCTTCTTCAACTTGGTGCCTTTCAAATGTGTTGACTACAAGACTCACCATCCTATTCCAACATGAGTCATGCTGGATAGAGGAGACAAAGACTGTAGTTAAGGATATCTAGATGGCAACAGGCTGAAGAAGGAAGGTTTATTGGCACCACCTGCTCAGAGCTTAGAATCCATGTTGTACAGTTGGCATTTTACAGGAATCTGTATGGATTTAAAAAGGAAGCTTAAAGACAAGATTATAGGAATCAGATTTACTTCCCAAGTCAGGAAAAAGGTTGAAAACTCTTGTTCCAAAAGGTAACAGTTTTGCATGTTGAAATACATTGTATACTAAATGTCAAGCTTTCTAAACATAACTCATGCATGAATCATGCTTCTGAAAATCTGGAGCTAACGTTATGGCTCTGAGTCAACACAGCATGTTGGTAGACTTAGTTGGCGAGAAGTGGTTTCCCCCCTTTCTAGTGGCCTGGCATGCATCCTTCAAGCAAAATTGTGTTGATTGTCTACAGCCACTGAACTTCCAACACACTCCAAAAAGGCACTTGGTGTTCAGACTCCCCTCTTCTGATCTCAAGCCACAATTATTTGCCTCTACTCTGATATTTTGATACTTACATCCAAGGCACTGGACTCAGTCCAGGTTTGCAGACAGATTTCTCATTACTATATATCTGTCCCTAGCCACAGAGGTCAGATTCATCTGATTGCTCCCTGTACTGCAGATAAAATAGGCCTAGATGGTGATGACACTGTTATTTCCTGCTTACCAAGTGCATTTCCTGATGATTGACCTGTATATACATATTTTTTTAAAAATGATTGTCTCACAGTATCACATAGCACATTGGAAACAACTCAATGGCTCTTCAAAGAGACTTAAAAACACATTTAAACTTTAGATAGATTTTCACATTCAAGCTACAAAGTCTTGTCGGGAATTTTCCAACATGCAGTGCTCTTTAGAGCAGTGCTATTTTACAAGAACATTTAGACCACCCAAATGGCAAATGGTTGACACCTGGGATCTTATCAGGCATATCACTCAATGAACTGCCATTCACTCTAGAAACTACTTGGATATTTCCAGTCAAATTGAAATAGCTCACACCACTAAGCCCACACAAAGTGCAACATACTCACCAAATACATCATATCATCCTTTATATAAAATGCTGAAACCTAAGTTTGCTTTTTGAAATTTAAAAGAAAATATTTTCAAACCATGGTTCATGTAATCTGTGGATTCAAACACTGGATATAGAAGATCAACTATATTCAATAAAACTCTACTGGAATCAATATTCCAGTTACTCGCCATAGCCCAACTAAAGGACACAGGCTACAAATGCCAACATCACAATTAAGCCAAGGATCTGGGAATGTTTTAGGTTCACAGTCTCAACTTTAAAGATTAGAGTCAGATGCAAAAATTAGGAAACAATCTGTCAAAACTAATTTCAAGTTTGTCATCTGACATTAAAACGAACTCTGCTTCTCAAACTATTATCTCTCCCCCTTTCTGTCCTGAACAAAACCAGTATTATGAACGTTGGCTGTTTGAATAAGTATTCTAATTGCATGGATCTTAAGGATCCCAGATAAATCAAAGTGTGAAGAACAGCCCTTCGTTACTTACATACTGACTACAGTACATGTATATTGGAGGGAATGGATTTCAGTTCCAACTGCAAGCTCTTAACCAACTTCTTCACTCAGCCCATCATGTTTTGACACCTTCAATATAATATTTCACATCATCTGGAGACAAAATTATGTCGGAATCTATAACATACCTTTATGCAGTACAACCCCTATATCTGCAGGCAAAACGTTCCAATACTCCCAGTGGATAACCAAACCTTGGACAATAGCAAACCCTGTATTTTGGCTCTACTTGGGCTGGAAGCATATCATAGAATTGCACCGGGGGGGGGGGGGGTGCTTAGAGACACCCGCAAACACTTTCGGGGTGGGGGTGGTTTGTTGTTGTTTTGAGTGTGGATAAGTGAAACTATAGTGATTCCATGGCTAAGGGAGTCATCAGACAGCTCACCAGTGCCCCACAGACTGCATTAGGCACTCTTTTGGGCAGACCGAATACACATGGAACCTCTGCTTTCTCCTTGAATATGCACTCCAAAATTAAGCTCTTTTGAAAAGGAACAATCCTTTGGAGTTAAAATTGACTTGCAGTGCAGGTCTAGGCTTACAAATAAGATGGGTTCATCTGTCACATTATGTTCAAATTTTCTAGACTTCAGACATTAAAAAATGGAGGTTAAGAGTCTGATTACTTCCCTCAAGGATCCTCCTAATAAATTATCATCAATGAATTCATTCATCACAATGAATTCTGGATATGCACTGGAACCCATGTTTTTGCATTACTAGGCAGGATCCTGTACTAACCTTTTATATTACAAGGAAAATCCCTCTTCATAAGTGGGGCTGCAATTGCCAAGCCAGATAATGGGAAGAAGACAAGAGCTCAATCTCAATGTAACATTTTTGAGGATTCAAGAGCTGCAATATGACATTTTTTATTACTGTGACTTAAGCAGCAGAAGCTGAACCAGACCTCTTTTATGGAAAGAGTCAGGCAAAGGTTCATTTTAGTATTATGAAGCTCTCCATTTTAGAAATATCTGTGAAATACAGCTCCCTTGCTGCTGTTCTCTCTTCTACTCGAGTCTGGGAAAACAAGCCACAGTGACCTTAACCATGCAAAAGGAATACTCTCAGCAAGGAAAGGACAGGGAGTGTGGCTTTGTGGCAAAATGAAGCAGAAATGTCTATTTTACAACCACACAAGCCCAGGAACTTCAAAAGCAGAACCACAAGATAAATGCCGCTATCTTGGGAAATAGAATGGCTCTATAATTTTTTAAAAAACATCTAACCAAACACATATAGTATTATGTTTCCCCGCAAAGAATGAGCAAAATAGAGAGATTATTAACTGCCCAGACTGGGCTGACTACGGCAGAACTAAGCCAGACTCATCAAACCAGGGGCACCACTTCACCACAATGTCATCATAGATCCCCCACTGCTTACCAGAAAACTGGAAGAAATTAAGACTTGAAAGTAAAAGGAACCCTAGACAGCATTTTGTGGGAGGAGGGGGAAACCAACAATGATAAATACTTTCTATGGGGTTCACATGGGGCCAGACGTTTCCAGTAGAGCTGCCAGAAGGAAAACAAGCAATTTGGCAGTAAGGCTACTACAGAGCAGCCATCCAAGCAAGAAGATCAGCCTTGTTCAGCCCACCCACACCTTGCCTGCTCTCTAGATGGCTCATGAAGTATCCTTCCTCAACACCTGCTGCTCCCGGGCTACGGCCACCTATTCATAGTTAGAAAGGATTTATCAGATTATTCCCCAGTTTTTCTTGAGCAGAGAACAAACCATTTCCTCTAGACTGGTGTTTCTCAAACACTGCTCCTCCAGGTGTTTTGTACTTCAGTTCCCAGAAATCCCAGCCAGCTTACAAGCTTTTAGGAATTGTGGGAACTGAAGTTCAAAACAACTGGAGGAGTAAAATTTGAGAAACACTGCTGTAGACCTCATTGGAAGCAAATATTTAGATCCATGTGCTGGCTGGTTCTATCTTCACTTTAATTTCTATGCCAATTTCTATCTTCACTTTAATGCCAATTCAACTGGTACACATGAATGCATACACACATATACATTTTATCATGCATGTTGGGGATCTATGGCAAAGTAGTAATCTTTATTGAAACCCAAGGAATTGTCAGCTAGGACAAAACCAATCACCTCTACAACTCCACCCTGGGGAGTAATTCTTCTTCTTAATTACTCAGTGGCACTGCAATAGCCATTGAATGGTGTACACATCAACCATTAGAATTATTCTTCATTGTTGTAACTCAAACTCATGTGACATGCATCCACCTGGACTGTGAGACAAAGCAGAAAACTGAAATGAGGAATGAAGCTTAAGCAGAGGATCGTTTTTCTCTGAAGCTTCATTCTCATTTCAGTTTCCAGTCCAGGTGTACACACAAGCATGTCACATGAGTGTGAGGTTCAGACTCCCACTCTCACCAGCTTACACTACTACTAAACACATAATTAAGCAAACCATATGGAAACCAATTCAGTGTCACATTTGTTTGTCAGGATTTCCACACTTCAACTCAGGAAATCAAAATAAAGCCTCCTGCTTCACTTCAGCAATCAAAGTACAGCCTGTCTTTCTTCCCCGTGGCCTCTTAACCCAAATGAAGTGCAACCAGCATCCTGCATTTACTGGAAAACAAAGCCTAGTTAAACTCCAGTCACGCTGATGCAGGTCGCAATCTCCTGTACTGGCTGTTAAATTACTAAAAGGCTAACCTTAAAAAGGAAAGGCCAGTTCCAATACAATTGTTGATGCTGGAATTAAACTACACCTCCATGAAGAGGCTGACTGACTGACTGGCACTATTCCAAAAGTTAAATACTACTGTTACTCAGAGTCCTGAATTAGTTTTGGATTTTGGGAGTTTGCGTTGACCCATAGCCAAAGGAAACAAGAAAACTGGAGGGAAATTTGTTAAATGTTGACAGAGCCATAGGAGGGTAACATGAGCAAAGCTACCAAGATACTTAGGAGATATAACGCACCAGACACGCGTCCAGAGAAGGCAAAACAGAGAAATTAAGGAAGGGAAGACCTTTATCTAGGTGAAAGAAGTTATTGTCATGCAATGAATGCTTGTAGATTAACCTGACATAAAAATGAAAATATAACATAAAAATGCATAATTTTCTCCAAGTAGGATGTTACTCAAGAAAAACTAGTAAAGTACTGTGTTAACAACATGTTAATGTTATTTATTTAAAATTGATCAACCCTTTATCCCCCAGAAGAAACAGCAGATCTTTCCAAACTGAAATGTTTACAGCAGTATATGTTCTCATCATGCAAAAATGATAACTTTTACATTACCCACACGAAAACATTAGGAACTACAATATTGCTCTTCTATACACAGATTAACATTATTTTTAATCAGTTACTTTTCACACATATTTCTAAGCTCTATATATCACAGCTAAATCCCACCAAAAAAAATATGAACATGTGCAGATGCAAGTCAAAACTTAGTCTATTGTGTTTGGAGATGGATGGAATGAAACAAAGAGGAGGAATCTTGCAATATACATACTCTACTATACTTAGAACAAGTTAATTACCATCCCTCTGACCATTCTCTGAAAGGCAGACGAGAACTAATGAGTGCCAGCACTTTTAAAAATTACTCCCAGGTGGTAAATACATTATCACACTAAATATTGCCCCACCATATCAAGTCAGTTTGTACTTTTTCCTGTTCTATATAAAGCACAGGCTATTTAATTTTACTGAGAGTGAAACAGCAGAAGTTACAACACAGCCCTTCTAACCAAGGCTACACTTCATGGACACATTGACTATTAGAATATATCCCATTTCCCCCCAAATTCCACAAAACTCTCCACATACCTTAGTGCAACATTCCTTCCAACAAACCAGTAAAGTATAATATATTATCTCCCTATTAAAGATCATGGTATCACTACATATTTCCAGTTCATTTCTTATGTCCTTCCCTTGCATGCTTGGTCATTGACACAATGGTAACCAGGGTGGGAATCATGCATCCCTTTGCATGTTGTTTAACTGCAGATTCCAGGAATAAGTAAGTAAGTAACTTACTTTATTTTTCTATCCCGCCACCATCTCCCAACAGGGACTCGGGGCGGCTAACACGGGACAAAGGCCCGAAAACAAACAAGTACAACAAGCATATCACAAAAATAAAATGCAGTGAGATCAACATTATAAAAACAATACAATTACATTAGTCACAAGAACACATTAAAAGCATAAAATGGGTAAAATAAAATGAAATAAAATGAACCACCAGGTTGATGGAGGGGGATGGTATGAAGGGCACATTGAACTAAAGTGCAGTAGTATAGTTATAAAGTGCTTGGGCACTAGCAGCATAGGCAATGATGAGGGAAACTGGAAGTTGCAGTACATCTGGAGTGCCAGACGATTTGTACCCTTGCTGTAATTAAACAACGTTATTTATGGGTTGCTGTGAGTTTTCCGGGCTGTATGGTCATGTTCGAGAAGCATTCTTTCCTGATGTTTTGCCCACATCTATGGCAGGCATCCTCAGGGGTTGTGAGATCTTTATCACAATAAATAACTTTATTTATTGTGGGGGCTTTCAATAGAAACACTTGCCCATGCCTGCCCATGTGTTAAGCTTTACTCCATATCAAAGGTACTATTTATGGAGGCCAAGAGTTTGTAACTATTTTGAGACCCACTTGAATCAATATTTAGTTCTATAAAGTAAGCCTATGTATTGTGCAAGGGATCTATTGCAGGTCCCTTTGTGTAATGCAATTTTGAACAATGTCTTGTGATTCCAGCTGAAACATACCATAGAATTACTCTGGAGAACCCAGAAATGTATAGAAAAGTGTTCTCTCTAGCCTTCAGTGCAATTGTAGGCAACTGATAGAAACTGACAATAGAATCAGGCTAAAGGCCTAGAAAGAACATTTCTTTAGACATCGCTAGGGCCTACAGAGCAGTTCTATGGTGTTCAAATCTCTTTGTGCATAAATGAACTGATATACAACAAGCTCATGTAATAAGTGGATCTGCTGGAGTTCTCTTTCTGAAAAATCCGGAATGCATGAACCACAGCCTGATAACTAAGGGGTTATTTTTAATAAAAAATTAACACATGGAAGTTCTGCACCCTCTGTTATAGTAAAAAGGCATTTCGACAAGGACTGTGATAAAGGCATTTCTTAAACATTCTGTCCTTTTCCTGCTAATAATGGAATACTACCTGTGCCGCCTCCCAATGGGGAGCAATCAGCAACACCACTTTTCTAACAGAGACAAGCAATGTCACCCACTTCAAAAGCCTGGGCCTGTCCCCATCATTTCCCACCCTCCCCAAATGTGTACTGGACATTGAACAAACCCTCTAAGAATGTTCCCAAAGCCCACAAAGAATCTTTGTTCTCTTCCCAATTGTGTTCTGCTCTTTTCACCTCACTACAGAAAACATTTCCAAGCCACTGGGCACACACGTGTATGTTTGAGGGAGGGGTCTCCTTCACAGGGCTTGAAGGAGGGCAAAAGAGCCAGAGAATGCCTCTTAATGTGTTCCATGATCGGATCCATTGCCACAACCCCCATCACCCATATTTTCATTTGGAATACCAAACAGTACTGAACAGAGGAGGGAAGAAGGTGAGAATCGCTTCTCCCTCGTTCTTCACAGCAGACAGATCCTTTTCACAAGGCTCTGGTAGCTTGCGTGGAAGCTGCTCTCCACAGTAGCACAAACAAACTAAAGAACAACACATTAAACAAGTGACAGAAGGAGCAAAGGGCATGAATGGGGCAGTCTCCAAAAACAGTGGCAGTTCACTAACAAGTTGCTCAGATAGAACAGAAAGACAAATAAGGCAAATGAGAGAGACATGGACAAGCTAACCACTATCCATATTCTGGTTGTTGTTCGTTTTTCTTATTCAAGTGAAGACTAGAACAATGATGAATCACCAAGCTGTGAAAATGCACAGTATTTTTTTACTTAGGGAGATGAAGTTTGAGACTCCAGGCAGTTTTCCAGGATTGGCAAATAAATGTGTTAAACAACCCTTCTGTCCCAGATTTTTAAAAACTGGCTAAAGCAAGTTTAATTATATTCTGTAAGGGAATGTACGGCCATTCTTGAAAGCCAGTGTAGTGTAATAGTTTGAGCACTGGACTACAACTCTGCAGACTATGGCTTTAATCCTACTCTGCCACAGAAAGTCACTGAGTAACCTTGGGCATGGCACACTCTCTCAGCCTCAGAGGGAAGCAGAGGCAAACCTTCTCTTGCCAGAAAACCTTGTAATAGGGATCAACGGCAGTCAAAAATTACATGCAACAGCAACCAGCCATTCTTATCCAGTAATTTTTATACAGTGCTTTCAAATAATATCTCCACCTTTGCCTGCATTCACAAGGGAAGAATTTGTGGTCTTTACTTTGATCTTTGCTTTGAACTGAGACATTTATTTCAGTTCCTCAAAATAATTAATTTGTTGAATGAAACTAAGGTCTATGTAACCAACTGCTCTACCTCTAGCTGTAGTCACTCAGGGAACTCCAGGTGTGCTCTTAATGTGCTACCAATGCCTTTTCTCTATGTTTTATTCCCACTGCAGCAGATAACTACTGCATACAAAGGTTCCATTCAGTTCCATGGGTGCACAAGTACAAATACGGACCTCTCTTCCATCTTTTTATCCTGTTCATAATGGTAGGCAAACTAATGCCTTCTGGTTATTATGAACTACAGCTCCTACCAGCCCCATCATAAAATATCAGGGATTGTCAAGACTGTAAGTCCAATTTTTTGTAAGCCAAGTTGTTAGTCCTTGCTATATATGTTTTCCCAACATGAAAATATCATAAAGTAAAGGAAGCAATTGTAACAGACCACTATTTAGCACAACTAAATGTGCCCGTTCCTCAGACTGGTTATCAAAAATGGCTGGTGTGTGTCTTTGCTCTGTAAACTAACATTCCTCTTTGCCAGTTATTTGACGTTCTTTGTAAATTAAGAATAATGTTTTCTTCCTAAACATTTTAGAGCAGTGCTAGCTAAAGTGGTGGTCCATGAACTGTTGCATCCAATGCAAGCAATTGGATGCCTGGGAAGTTAAATAGCCTCTGTGTCTGTCTGTCTGTGTGTTGTTTGTCTAATGGCATTGCATGTTTGCCATATATATGTACATTGTGATCCGCCCTGAGTCCCCTTCGGGTGAGAAGGGCGGAATATAAATACTGTAAATAAATAAATAAATAAATAAATAATGCCTGTTTGTGAAGAGTTTTGAGCAAAAGAAAATAATACCCTATATAATCATATATACGTCTAGGAATTTTAGTCAAAAGATTAACCAAAAAAAATGGGGTAATTTATCCACGGGTCAATGTGAGCACTGTACCTGAACTCTTATTGAAAGGGAACCATCCTTTTCTCTGAGTAGAGTGGCAAATGGCAAGAGCTTATTCTGTTCCAGGGGAACCTAAAAGAATCACAAACCTTCCTCTACTCTCTCTGCCATTGTACCACTTCTGGCCTTTTTGAATACCTGGGTGGAATATGGTGGTGAGGCAGCTGGTCTCTGGAGGTGACATTGATGCTTTCCCCCTCTATGGACTGACCCTAGACTTATCTACAGGTGACATCAAAATCCATAATTTTGGCACCCAAACCTACACTCAACTTACACATGAGGTCAGCTTATATATGAGTATATACTTGGCATGGGCAAACTTTGGCCCTTCAGATGTTTTGAACTTCAACTCCCAGAAATCCCAGTCAGCTTATTGGCTGTTAGGGATTGTTGGAGTTGAAGTCCAAAACACATGGAGGGCCAAAGTTTGCCCATGCCTGGTGTATACTGTAGCTGTAGTCAATGGGGACAAATACACATTAGAGACAGAGGGTCTCTGACATATTAGTCACAGAAAAAATGCTAGTACACCACCTGAAGCAGCTTGGAAAGCACTGTTCTAGAGCAACATGAACTGACCTGCACTAATTCTGTGGGTGACTGTATGTTATGTATGACAAGAACAAGTTCTAAAGCTGACAAGGGGTTAAGGTCAGGCTAATGCATACTAGTAGCCTGACAACTTTGTGTCTGCAGTGGTCTATGTTGGACTCAGATTCTTCTTTTAATTGGGTTCTATTGCAGTCATTCAGCAAGCTACTATTAAAAGCACGCACAAACTAAATGGACAGAAACCTATTCAGCCCAACTCAATCTGGCCAGCCAAATCTCATGACCAGCTGTAATGCCCCTTTCCTTGGCTGCCCAGCAGGATGCCCAAAAATGGCGTGTGAACAGTCTCCTCTGTCCCTGCTGCAGCATTAACATGAACAATAGTCTCTGCCAGTGTTATTCATCTCCTCCTGTTGCCAGACTTGTTTTGTTCTCTTTAGTCTCCTTTAACCTTATACTGAGGGGTTTTTTAGGAACCCAACAGTTTGGCAGCACCAAAAACCAGCATATTTTTTCAGGGATGCTTATTATTGTTCTTATTTATTACAATTGCTATTATTATTAGGTGAGATGAAGAGACAAGGACTAGCATCTTTCCATTGCACAGCACAGAGGAAGCAGAAACCTCGAAAGAAAATCTCTAATGTTCTCAGGCCCCAGCTGACCTGTTCCATTCCACAACTGGTCTGCCTGTTTGAGAAAGTGCAGAATTTGCTGGAGAGTGAGGGTCGTGGGGGAACAAAACTCTTTTCTTCTTTAGGAAGTTGGGACTATAATTGATGAGAGGCAGCTTCCTGGTGGAAATCAACATGGATCCCAGCTCATACTCAGTGTTGTTTTGTGTGCAGGCATGTGGCCTTTCATCCTCTCCCATTTATTCATTTCAGATCATTGAGAGAGAAGTAGGACATAAGCACCAAGCCACCAACAGTTCAATGATACTCTACTCCAACCAAGTGGCTCAAATAAAAAGGCAGTTGCTACAACACAAAACTAAATAGGAAAGGGAGGGGAAAAAGCTGGGTCCAGAAAAGAAACACATTCAGATATGACCCTCTGCATCCAACCATACAAACAGGAGATGTTGCTCATGCAATCAATCATCAAGTATTAGTCTAACAAGAAACAAGCCCTACACATTGATGGCAAACATGGAAAGACAAAGAAAATTAACCCAGATTAGGAAGACTGCCAAATGCATCTTCTAAAAGCCAAATCGCACATTATGTGCACATACACACTGAAAAAGCATTTCCCACCTTAACATCCTGCAGATGTTTTAGACTACAATTCCCAGCATCCCAGGCCATTGGCTAAGCTTGTCTGGACTGATAGGATGTATAATCCAAAACATCAAGAGGGCTGGAATGAAGAAGGAAAGCACTTTATAGGTGACAAGAGAGGAATCTTTATAGAGAGATGCAACTAGGTCAAGGGGACCAGGTATTGGTCATTAATTGCCATTTATAATGAAGAGGGAAAAAACTGAAGCTTATGATGTAAAAATAACCATGCAGGGCAGAAACAGGATTACCTGATTGTTCAGTCTTCTATCACACATTTTTGCTAAAAAAAATTACCAGAAAACTCACCATAAACCCACTGGGTGCCCAGCATTAATTCTACAAGAGTTATAATATCTCTTAATATTCATGTCAACCCTATAAATGATTGGACAACTGCATGTAGTATACAAATTCATTGGTCAAAGGAAATCTACAATTGGTCCTCCACATTCATGGGGTTAAAGGGAATGACGCCTGCAAAAGTAGGAAAACTGTGAATATAGGTCCACTATTAGTATTTTTTTAACCGGCGAAAACAATTCTTTAGACCAGTGGTTCTCAATCTGTGGGTCCCCATGTGTTTTGGCTTACAACTCCCAGAAATCCCAGCCAGTTTACCAGCTAAGATTTCTAGGATCTGAAGGCCAAAACATCTGGGGACCCACAGGTTGAGAAACACTGCTCTAGACACTTGTGGTGGAAGTTGTTCTGCTGGAATTTTACAATAGAATTGCACTGGAATTCGGGGTAAAAAATTGAGGTTTGATTATTCTACAAATCCACAAAGTATCAAATCCACAAATGTAGAGGGACAAATGTACTTTGGAAGAAAAATCCTACAGTTGTAATCTGAAATTGCATAGATTCACATCTGGCTTTCTAACATATGAAATATATATCATTATCTTTGAGAACCAAAAGGAAATAGACATCCCATCTTGCATCTAAAGAATTGTACATGTAAGGGACAAGTACAGAGAGCTAGAGAGGGCAGTGGTTGAGAACAACAATAAGAAAGTTTACAAAAGTGTAAACATTTAACTTCCTATTCATGCCTCACTTGTCACAATTTATTTTGCCATGTCTTCTATGTTCTAGTCTGGCCAATGCTCCCAAAAGGCCCAGTGTCTCCATCCAAGCAGAAATGAACATCACTAAAAGGCCAAGGAACAAACAAAACCTTCAGCTATTTCAAATGTTATCTTTGTAGCATGCTGGGATGCTTCACTTATATGCAAGCTTTTATATTTGTTTAAATGCCTGGATTGGGGTGATGGAGGAGCTACATACAAGGCATGATTCACAACAAGGCCTTCACATGCCAGAAGGTATTTAGGCCACCAAACACCAGTGCTTCTTTATCTTCCAATTGTTGACTATTTCTGGATGAGAACAGAGGGAGGTTCTAATGCATTCCATTAGAAAAGTGATACTGTAGTGAGCAAAAGAAAGACCAGCTAGAGATTTTAGGGACTTTTAGGTTAATTTCAAATATAACACTAAACATCATTTTATCCTGACAAGAACACAGAACCGTGAGACTCAGGCACATGTGATTTCTATCACTCCAAATATGGGCAAAGAATCGGACATTCCTGCCTCCATTTCTCAACTAACCATAATTTGTAATGATCATGCAGAAGAACAAACTATGCTTAGTTATAACTATGCTTTCTTGATAGACATCTTCAAACCATGTTTTCTGATCTTGCCTTGCACAGTAACCAAGGCTGAAACTATAAAAGCCAATGGGCTGCATTAAGGAGTACAGTGTCTAGATTGAGGGAAGTAACAGGACCAGCCTATTGTGCTTTGACTAGATCTCACCCAGAAAACTATGTCCAGTTCTGGGCACTACAATTCAAGAAGAATATTGACAAGCTGGAATGTGTCCAAAGAAGGGCAACCAAAATGGTAAGTTCTGGAAGCCAAGACTATGAGGAAGAGCTTAAGAAGCTGCATAAGGTTAGTCTGGAGAAAAGAACGTTAAGAGGATGCATGATAGCCATGTTTAAATATTTGAAAAGACTTGGTACTGAGGAAGGAGCCAGCTTGCTTTTCTCCTGCTCCAGAGACTCAGAGTAACAGATTCAAACTACAAGAAAAGAGATTCCATCTAAACCTTAGGAAAAATGAAATTAGAAAAAAAACAAATATCCAGGATCTATTCAAAATTAATTGAATGGGAGACGGAAACAGTCCCAATAAAAGATAGTATGATTAAATGGGCTAAGAACATTGGAAAAGAAATTTATTTAGGAGAATGGGAAAAGGCTTGGAACTCTAGATTAAAAGTCACCTATGCCACTGAATTGAAAGAGAATTGGATCAAAATGTTTTATCGCTGGTATCTGACCCCTCAAAAGTTATCAAATTACTACAAAAAAATCTCAAATAAATGCTGGAAATGCGAAGACCAAGTGGGAACATTTTTCCACTGTTGGTGGACGTGTAATAAGGTGAAGAATTACTGGAAAAAAATT
This sequence comes from Anolis carolinensis, assembly GCF_035594765.1. NCBI lineage: Eukaryota > Metazoa > Chordata > Lepidosauria > Squamata > Anolidae > Anolis > Anolis carolinensis. The sequence continues at coordinate 303,355,383 of NC_085841.1, forward strand.
CACCAAACAATACAAAAGATGTTGCAAATTAAAATTGAGTTGGACCCGAAATACTACCTCCTGGGGATGCTTAATATCAAAAATGATAAAAATAAGGAAACCCTTTTCAATTACCTTATTACAGCAGCAAGAATAACCTATGCTAAATATTGGAAAAAGAAGGAAACTCCAGAATTAAGCTGTTGGTTAAATAAGGTTTTGGAAATAATGAATATGGATAAATTGATGTATCTATTAAGAAATAATTATGGTATTCCAAAGAAACAAACAAATTGGGACCCGATAAAAAATTACATGGTAGAAATGCAAATGAAGGTGTTAATTTAATCCTAACAGACGGTTTGTAGGTTACAAACCAAAGGTAAAGAGGATACTGACACCAAAGTATCCAGAATAGAAATAAAGAAACAAGGAGAAAAAGTAGAAAAGAAAATGTTTATAAAGTAACTGTGTAAAAGATGGAAGTCAATCCTTTTTCTTTTTTCTTTTTCTTTTTTATTTTTAGTTTTTATAAAAAAAATAATCTTTTTTTCTCTTTCCCTTTTTGCCCTTCTTATATTCTAGGTTTTTCTTATCCACTATGTTCACCTTTTTCATTTCAATTGTTCTCACACTTTCTTTGTAAATTTTATTTGGAATTTCAATAAAAATTTAATTAAAAAAATAAACCTTAGGAAAAATGCAAAAGTTGTTCAACAATGAAATATGCTGCCTTGGAGTGGGGTGCTTTAATTTCCTCACTGCTAGAAGAAGAGAAGAAGCAAAACATACGTAAGATTTCCCCAGAATCCTCTAGTATTAAGCCATGCATTAATGGGTTTAAATCAGATCCTACATTAAGTATACATAATGTATTAATATCAAAACCCAGCTGTACGATTTATTAAAGATTTTTAACAATGAAAAAAATTAAACTGAATGAACTTAATTCCATTTAACAGATATGTGTGTGTGTGTGTGTGTGTGTGTGTTTGTGTGTAATGTGAATCTAAATTTAAAAATGTGTAGACATACTTTTTTAAATCAGCGGGACTTTTGTAAGTTGTGCATTAAAAAGACAAAAATATGAGAACTCAATCCTTTTTAAACAAAGACCAGTAAAATAAATGCATTGTTTGTAATCACAGTTTTAGAAATGGGTTATGTATTTTAATGTAAAAATCACTTAATATTACAATTGTTTCTAGGTAAATTGTTTTCATCAGTGATTGGACACAGGAACCAATAATAGTAAACATATCTTTGTCTACTGCTGCTGCTACAAACTCCTTCTTAAAATATCATATCATGAAGACAAAATGGAATGAAGTTGGATACATTTACCCATAGTAAATGTATCAGTTTTGCTATTTCAATTACAGTTGACTAGCCTGATTCTAAAACTCAAAAAAAAGAGAAAAAAAGAACTTTACTAAGTAGCAGATAGGTAATAGCATTTAAAAAAGACAGCAGAATAAAAGCATTATGAAGGAAAAGCAATATCCCTAGAGAAATATTTCTTCTTCTCTCAACGAGACTGAAGTTCATTCATCATCATCTGATCTACCGCTGATTCCAGACAACTATTCAGGGATTCTACTGCTTTGGGGATATTGAAGGAAAAAAACAACTCTCTGGACAATCTCGCATAGAAGCCTAAGGATAAGGATAAGACGAATTCTTGCAGCATTACTCAAGACATTTCATAAAGGATGGAGAAATAATATCCCAGAAAGACTTTCTGCCGAATGCTCAACAGGTTGGGCCACAACACCCTCCATTACCAAGCAATCCAGTGACAGCAAGTTCTAATAGAAGTTTAACAAACTAAAATGATTCTAGAAAATATACCCAAGCCACAAGAGCCCAATCCAAATATCTGAGCCTGTTCTTTAATTATCCTCAGCTAAAGAGAAGGGCTAGTGACAGCTCCTTTTCTGTTAGAAGTGCCCTAACCACCACCTCCTTAAGAAAATAAGGAATACTCTTACTCTCAATGTGGCATTTTCTCCCAGATACAAAACTAACTAGCTTTCCTTGGATGATTTGAAAAAGGAATCCCGAGAACAAGTAATATGTTAAATATCTGGCATGAACTTAGCCTGAAGCCATGGGCGACTGAAAGTCACCCAAACCAGATAAGATAACTGAACAGAAATGTATTCAGAGGCATGTCTAAGAAATATTGTACATGGGACTCTATCAGATAACTCTTTTAGGAGCATGATGTTTCAGGCTTATCTCATCTATTCTGTCTTGTTAAGGCTTAGATCTAACAAAGCTCACTCACTTCAGCTGTGGCACTGTGTGAACATAACAGTACTGATGAAATAAGAATACTTTACCACCACTATACCCACAAAGCAGATAACAATACAAGCTCTAGTCTCTACTTGATGAACTCATTCTTACTGCTTTTGTTGCAATCAACTTCTCATATTGGCAAATTGGGTGGAATCTAGTTCAAAGGAGAGAGCACCTAGGTACCAGCATAATTTAGTGAAAAGGCTAGTGTTGTATAGTGTATTGAGTGCTGGACTAGGAGGTGATCTATATGATAGAATAAATGTAGTTTGACACCACTTTAGCTGTCATGGCTCAATGCTATGGAATCTTGGATACCTTTCCCTTCTACCTAGATTCCATGAGTTGTAGTTTTTCTCCAAAGAGATTACTTACAGCTTCAATGTTTTCCTTCTCAGATGAACCAACCATCAAGACTCACCCAATGCACACTTTCAAAGCATTTCTCTTGGAAATATGTGTGTTACCCAGTACTTAGAAGCCTTATGTCTGGAGATGGATAGCTTTGAATGACCAGTAATATATCTAGTTAGGTGTTGCTGCTGGAAGGTGCTCGACCTCCCAAGAGAAAGAGAAAAACAGCAGAAGAAGAATGGCTTTAGTGAGCAGGCTGAAGGCTGCAGCTGCCATTGCCACCCAAGGAGGCCCTGGCCCTGAGACAGGCTCACTGTTGTCATAGCAGCCATTAAGCGCTAAGATGCAACATCAGAGGGGCCTTAGCATGAATACTGAAATGACCAAGAAGTAAAAGCTGGAAGGCCACATCAATAAACCTGATATCACCTGTACCTGCTCCGTTGGAAGATGGCTAGCCTGCAAGATGCAAAAAATTAGCAAGCCTAAACTATTTGTGTGCATACAGAACCAGGTACACACACACTGAAGTGAAAGACTCTGACAAATAGGGAAACTTGGCAAACAAGGAAGCTTGTGAGAGAGAAATACATCACTGTCAACTTTCCTCACCTTGTCCTCTCTTTCCTGGTACTGACCTCATCTAGGCAATGCAGCTCTCATCTAGAATCTAATCCTTTATAGTAATCATTTTCTTCAAAACTAGCATGCTATTAATTAACAATACCCAAGGGAAATTAGGGAAATTAGAATTACTCAGAAATCTGAAGGTTAGGGAAGGTTTACAGCATCACGGATTTTGCTGCAGTCCCCAGAGTTTCCTGCATTATCTTAAAAGATGAGGGAAGAACCCTGCCAAGTCTGTCATAGCGGCAGCCACTTATAAAAACATAAATACAAGTCTGCATAAAGAAAACTCCACCAAAATGAAAGTAACATCACTTCTTTGTAAATAAAATCAAATCTAATTTATCAAAGAAATAAGCAAACCATCTTCCTTTTTATTTGCAACTTCTGAACATTATACAAGCCAAGCAAAGTTACAGATGTCTGTGCAAAGTGTTCCAAAAGAGGTGAATCATGCAATTCAGTGTCCCAGGAGAAAGTACGTATAACAAGTACAGAGAGCTCTTCTCAACTCAACGTATTAATTGTCAGATTCTTTTTTCACTAGTTTCTTAAGTTGATCTCCCTTTGGGATTTACTGGTGTAGTACGAACTATCAGGTTAACTCTATATATGCTTGCCTGATTCTATACTACCCGTATAATATAAGCATGTAAGCTATGCATCAGAGCCCCCGCTGGTGCATTGGGTTAAACCACTGAGCTGCTGAATTTGCTGACCAAAAAGTCGGTGGTTGAATCCGGGAGCGGGGTAAGCTATTACTGTTAGCACAGCTTCTGCCAACCTGGTAGTTCAAAACATGCAAATGTGAGTAGATCAATAGGTACGCTTCGGCGGGAAGGTAACAGTGCTCTATGAAGTCATACCAACCACATGACCTTGGAGGTGTCTACGGACAAGACCAACTTCTTGGCTTTTAAATGGAGATGAGCACCAACCCCCAGAGTCAGACATGACTGGACTTAATGTCAGGGGGAAACCTTTACCTTTACCTAGACTATGCATCACTTTCCTTTCAAACACGTACAGACAGGATAAAAGAATATAATGCCTAGCTGCCTATATAAACTCATTCTGTTTAAACACAATACTCTATTTTTCTGACATTTCATTCCACTTTTAAATAGATGTCAGTGTCTCAAAAATGTGCTTTTTGAAGACAAGACTGGAAATCATGCAATTTTTACTTTGTTCGCATTTAAGAGATGTTGTTCTCAAAATTTCAGCTCCACTTTGCAAGAAGATTTCCAAATGGCAGACTTTTAGCTAACCTGAAAACAGACTGCCAAGTTTCTAGTTACGTGCTTGAATAGAAAATGTGCCCCAAGGGCAGTTAAGGAGAAAGTATTTGATCTGGTTTTATAGAAGGTGTCAAACTAAGAAGAAATTTCAGTAAAAGGTTCTGTAGACTTAGTCTTATGGGAGCATATGTTTATCTTTCAAAGAAAGAAAATATACAACAGAAAATATCATTCTTGTTCAGAGACAGTATGCTGTAACATTTTGTTCCATTATGAGAAATTAGGGTATAGTCTCATGCACATTAGTGAGGTTTTGATTAAGTTACTCTCTCATATCTAGCATATTATCCTGTTACATATTTTAAAATGACATTAATTATCTATAGAATTAAAAACCAACTGAAACATTTCCTTTTAAAGGCAAATAAAGTAATAAGTAGTGTAGTAGTGATAAAAGCCTTTTCCTTGCATGAAAGCGGCAGTTCACAGAATCCAACTGGAATGGCTTCATCTTCTGGGAGGACAAGAAACCAGCCTAGACTTTCTAGGAAGGGATGGACTGAGCTTTCACTTCTTCAAATAGAGAAGAGGAATAGGAATAGGAAATAATAGGAAACACTGCACGAACACCAAGCAACAACATCCTGCGGAAACTGACTGGCAGCTCATGGGGTGCAGACCCACAAGTAATAAGAACATCAGCCCTGGCCTTGTCTTTCTCAACTGCTGAGTACGCCTGTCCTGTCTGGCAAAAGTCTGCCCATGCGAAGCAAGTGGACATAGCACTAAACGAAACATGCAGAATAATCATAGGATGCCTTAAACCTACACCTGTTGATAAACTCTACAAGTTAGCTGGCATTGCCCTTCCTGACGTGCGACGGGAAGTTGCTGCTAACTGTGAGAGAAAAAAGGTCGAACATTGTGAAAGCCACCCACTGCATGACTATCAGCCTCCTCCCAGTAGACTCAAATCAAGGAAGGGCTTCATGAGAACCACCACTCCTCTTGATGTTCCTCCAGCAGCAGCAAGGGTGTCTCTCTGGGCAGCTAAACCTGGCAGTTCTAACTGGATGGCCCCCCAAGAGGGTCTTCCGCCAGGGGCAAACCGAGAATGGGCAACTTGAACACTGAACAGGGCAACTGTCCCTGAACAGACTCAGAAGTGGAGTGGGCAGATCTAAAGACAACTTGGCAAGGTGGCACTACCTGGAGGAATCCTCCACCTTGTGTGACTGTGGAGCAGAACAAACAACTCCGCATATGTATGCTTGCCCACAATGTCCTGCCTCATGCACGGAGGAGGAGTTGTTTAAAGCTACGGACAATGCTGTTGCTGTTGCCCGTTTCTGGTCTAAAACTATTTAGTTGTTTGTGATTTCCTCTATTTTTTTCATCATTTTAAAATGTATTTGTTATGCAACGCTTTTGACACGAAATAAATAAATAAATAGAGAAGAGGATTATTCCTTATTTTGTAAGAGGTTTCTAAAGCTGAAACTAAGTCCAAACTAAAAAATGAAGCATGCTTAACTAAAATAAGAGTTTTTCTTAACTTTTTATGTTTTTTTATCAATTTGAAAAGCTGAACCTCCTTCACTTCAGTACATACTCTGGACAATGAGCACAAGGCCCAGCGATGACAGTTATGATCTATTTAATAAAGATGACAAAGAAGCCACAATTACCATATACCAATCCCACTCCCTTTTTAAAAATGCAGTAATGCTGCAATATCTGGCTACAACCAAGTGCGGCCATTTCCAACTACACTCAGTCATGAGGAGAACAATGTTCTTCACTTGCCTCCATCCCTAAATGAAACTCCCGGATCACTTTTTGGTGATAGCAGAGAAATAATCTTTACATATGATTTGTACACACACTCCCCTAAGCACTGGTTGGGGGTGCTGGTGGTTGTGTGCCTTCAAGTTGGTTCCAACCTATGGTGACCTTATCACATGGTTATCGTGGCAAGACCTGTTCAGAAGAGGTTTGCCATTGCCTTCCTTTGAGGTTGAGAGTGTGATTTGCCGATGACATCCAGTGCGTTTCCTGGCCAAGCAGGGATTCAAACCCTGGTCTCCAGTTAATAATTAATTTTTTTTATTTATCTTGTCATAAGCGAATTGAGGATACAGTTATAATTTAAAAACACAAACAAAATTTAAAACTTGGCATTATACTAGATTTCCTTTGACCAGAAGCTGGCCACTTCAAGTGCCTCTGGTGTCACTGTGAGAAGGTCCTCCATGGGACATGGGGCAGGGTTCAGATTTCATTGTAGTAAGTGGTCTGTGGTTTGCTCCTCTCCACACTCGCATGTCGTGGACTCCACTTTGTAGCCCCATTTCCTAAGATTGACTCTGCATCTTATGGGGCCAGAGCGCAGTCTGTTCAGTGCCTTCCAAGCTACCCAGTCTTCTGTGTGCCCAGGGGGGAAGTTTCTCATCTGGTATCAACCATGGATTGAGGTTCCAGGTTTTAGCCTGCTGCTTTTGGACTCTCACTTGCTGAGGTGTTCCTGCGAATATCTCTGTGGATGTTAGGAAGCTGTTTCTTGATTTAAGGTCTTGGCATGCTGGCTGATATCTGAACAGAGAATGGGCTGAAGATGTCAATGCCTTGGTCCTTTCATTACAGGCTGCTACTTCCCAACGGATGTCAAGTGGTGCAATACTGGCTAAAAAGTACAAGTTCTCCAGTGGTATTGGGTGTAGATATCGTGTGATAATGCAGCATGTCTCATTAATGGCCACATCCACTGTTTTGGATGTGCATGCGTATTCAGCAGCAGAGTAGCAAAGCGCAACGACAGACATCTTCTCTGTATCTGGTTGTGATCCCCAAGTTGTCCCAGTCAGCTTTCGTATGATAGTATTTCTACCCACTTTTTGCTTGATACTCAAGTTAAGAATTTAAACTGCTGGACTGCTCTACAAGTCTCCACTGAGACCACCTTTAGAATTCAAGTCCAGGACTTTTCAGAGCTATAGTCCACACTTTTATCACACACACGCATACATTGATAATGTCTAGCCTATGACATTATGCTGAACAAGAATTGTTTTGTGTATGTGTTAAGTGTCTTTCTTTTTTCCCTTGAAAAGCAGTGTCTGCAGGCCTCTGAAGCTGTTTAGAAATCAAGCACAGTGGAAATCAAAGGTTGCCAGAAACCAAATTAAGTAGCAAGCACGGAAACAGGCCCACTTCCCAACCTATTTGTCCTCTCCCTCCTAGACAAACAAGACAGGATTCTCCTCATTACCACCATCACTATATCCCTCTCCCCAAAAAGAGCCATTACAAGGAAGCTGTGGAAATATTTGCCCAAAGCTGGAGTTTGTTGCCGAGTCTCACCATATTGTGCCTAGGAATACACACAGCAAACACACACTGTGAGCAGCCCTGCGGGAATCCGGCCGCTTCAGGGAGGCTTTGTGAGCCCAGCTCTGCATGCACTGGCCAGGCCATTGTAAAAAAGAAACAGAAAAACCATTACCAACCCAAACCCTCCCCCTGCACCGCACATACACACAATGTGTGTGTCTCTCTTCTGCTTCCCCTTCCCATCCACCACTCTCCTCTAGACAAATTGAGATGGGAGGGGAAGGCTGCTTTTAAAGGGAGTGAAAAGGTTCTCTCCATTAGATTTAAGGCAACAAGTCAGAGCTGCAAGGAGCCTTTTATCCGCCAGGGAAGCCTCCCACTGCTCCCAGGCCAGGCTGGTCTGGAGTCCTGGGGCCCGGCTTTCTGAAGCTTGCCATTGATTTGTCACTGGTGATAAGTGAGGCCAGAATGGTTCCCACAATCCCCTGCAGAGGGGAAGATTCTCCCACAATGCCCAAAGGGAGAAACAATTTTTTTAAGTGAAAAGGGGAGAGAGAAAGGGAAAGGAATATTGAACATGCAGGTCAAGAAATCTGGAATGTTTCTTTCCGCTAACAAAAAATAAGTGACTATTCTGCAGCTCAGGCAGGGAAGCGACAATGTTTCAAAAGGACAACATAGCAGGGAATGCGAATTCCTCCGTGTCCCTTTCTGTAAAGAAGCAACACAGTGGATTTTGTTTTTTCAATATCCTTGCACCCAGTGGGCATCTGCGTGCCAGCTCGACACAATAATATATTGCTGTACCAATTTGCAACTTTTCTTACGCCAGTGTGGAGTCTTTTAAATTTTCCTAACATATACATGGACAATCGTCATGCCACAAGCAGAAGCTTGCTGGGGGATAGTTCTATTTGGGAGGGCTTTTTCTTACAAATTAAACAAAAGGAGTGTTTAAAATGAAAACCTGGAGATTAATTAAAAGAGAAAAGCAGAAAAAAAAGTACAGGAAGGTAGTGCTGTGCAACTCTGGGAGAGCAAAATTAAAGGATAGTGGAAACATGAAAAAATCTAAATTCAAATGTTGAAAGGGAAACAAAAAAGAAATTTTAAAAGTAAGATGCTCACATTGACAAAAACAATACAATCATGATGATCTATTAAATGACCTTGGTATGACTTGAATTTTCATAAGTGATTTTTTTTGGCATTCTGAGATCATGAATTCATAATTTTGAGTGAACATAAGCTACCATGGAATAGTGGTTTGAATATTAGACTAGGACACTGAGAGACCAGGATTTGAATCTTCCTTCAGTCACAGAAATCCACTGGAATGAAAGAATGTGACTTGCCCAAGCTCATTCAATGGATTCCTGTGACTGAATGGGGATTCAAATCAAGATCTCTCAATGTCTGATTGGAGCCCCCGGTGGCACAATGGGTTAACTCTTGTACCAGCAGGACTGCTAACCAAAAGGTCAGCATTTCAAATCTGGGAAGCGGGGTGAGTTCCCGTCTGTCAGCTCCAGCTTCCCATGCGGGACATGAGAGAAGCCTCCCACAGGATGTTAAAACATCTGGACATTCCCTGGGCAATGTCCTTGCAAAAACACGATTTGAAGTTTCTCAACTCGCTCCTAACACGAAAAAGATCTGATTGTATTATTTCTGTTGATTTGACACTTTAAAACACTTTCTTGGAAAAAGAGTGCCACTGTTCAGCAATGAGCATATCAGAGATACACTTCTGTTTCTTGCATTCAGAAAGATGCAAAGATCATCCAAGAGTTTTCTCCATAACAACAGAGTCATTTTTCATTTTCAATAACATGATACAGGAAGGCAATAGTATCTGAAGACTTCTTCCTCTACATGCATAACCATGTGGAGGCTGATTCTCCCTATTGTTGTATCAATATAACTGCAATATATGTATGGCTAGATCATGGAAAGTTCAGCAGGATCAGCCCTGGCTACTCTGTGAATGGAGGCCACCAAGTAATATCAGATGCTGTACACTACATTTCAGAGGAAGGAACTAGAAAAACCACCTCTGAGTATTGCTTGCATAGGAAAATGCTGAAAAAACTCAAACTGACATGTGAATTGAAGGCACATAAACATTTGAAAGGGTTTTTTTTTAAAAAAAAAAATCTAGATGACAAAACAAGTGGTCGAAAGTGTGATGAAATAGTCTGTTAATGAGATCTTATGATATCATAATATGAAATACAATATTATAGATAATTACACAGGGATAATATAAAATATCTAAAAACTATACGCTTAAGATCTGTACACAGGGAAGAAAACTCACATTGCATGCATCTCATAAAATGAAGAGGCCACAGTCAAAGTGCCACATACACATTTTTGTGCAGTCTCCATCAAAATAAACCATATACCGTATGCTAACCTCTGTATCAAAACCATCGTAACTATTAAAACAATGTCATATTCTAATTTCAATGCAATAACCATTTCAATAAAAATGTATTGATAATACAAGGCCATCTAAAGTTAGGAGTATTAGTAAACAGGTCAACTATTTGAAACATAAAAGGCAAACTACAGTCAGATTCAATATAATCTCTTTTCCAAGGACAGTATCTGGATGGACTTTATGGAAATCCCAAGATCTTCTTTTAATCACCCACAAACCTTTCTTCCAGGTGCATTAAACAGATAAAGCCTTAACCACTGTGACTTGGCTCACTTTGAGCTATTTGCTCTGGAATCAACATTATCCAATGCACCTGCCCTTTGCCAGTGGTATACTGTGATTTGTTTGGAAAAATAATTTTGCCTCAAGGCAGTGATTTAGCCTCCTTCAAACCAATAACTCTATGAAAAATCTGAACAGAGACATTAACTCATATTTAACTACAGATATGAGTCCAGAAAGTTAGTCACCAATAAGAACAAATAACAATATAATGGCTCTCAAATTTATCATGGCATAAGCTTCTACAACCCTGAGTCCACTTTCTCACAAGCATGAACTGTTATTCCCAGCTGACATAAATTAAAAATGTAATAGATAATTGTTTTATTTCATTTATTTACTTTATCTGTATCCCACCTTTCTCCCAAATTAGGAGAGTATGTGTTATCATCCAAGAGATAACACGGTAACATGTGAAACATAGGGGTTTCACATGTTATCATGAACGTACATTCACATTCAAGGAGTTATAAGCAAAGTTGTACAATTTGTGGATTTTTCTTTTGAATCATTAAAACAATCTTCCTCATCTTTTCTCTTGGGAAAATTGAAATTTCTGGTAAATTTTAAAAATCCAGTATCAGCACCCTTTGCCTGTTGAAAGTTATTTGCCAATTAAGGAAAATAAACGCACCAAGTATAACTTGTCTTGGCATAAAAATATAATTTTCAATAGATTAAAAATACTGTTTATGTAGGAAAAAAATACAAATTCAATTTAATGTTTTAAATATGATTATTACAAACAAAGGTCCTATAGGGAACACTACAACCATAAGGCATCTTTTTGCTTTTATCAGTTTATGAAGAGCAGGCAAAAATATCAAAACCCATTGAAAACAGAAGAAAATGTCAACATGAATAAAAGACAGAAAACTATTTTGTCCCTTCTAGCCTTCCACAGTGCTAAGGAGATATAAAGAACTCATTCCCATAAATAGACCTGAGAAAAAGGAAACCATCCTGGAACAAAATTGACATGAGACAGTGCACACAGCCTAACATAAATGTCTGCCTGCTACATAGTTTATAGAAATAATACGAGTCCAAAGGGAGAAAACGTACAACACACCTTTTCTTAAATATTGTATCCATCATTTTAAAATGAATTATGCCATAAAGCACTTTTCTCTAAAAATTGCTTTGGAAAAAACCTGAAAATAAAATGTGGTTTTCCCAAAAAGTTTTCCATTCAGGATGAGGAATGCTTGAATGAATGCGTATGTAATGGCAAACTGACAAACTATTTAATTATGAATTAACTTTGTGAAATAATATACTCTAGCGCTCAAGTCGAGATTTGTTTGGGAATGAACGAACTTGGTCTAAACCTGTAATACTCTCCTTTTTGCTTTCGAGGCACAATCCGTACCAAAACTAGGTCATTCCTGCTCCAAGTAAAAGCATGGCTTTCAAAACCTAACTGACATTACACAAATCTACACAGATGTAGGGTTTTATATTGTCTTAAACGGTCTTAAATTGTTTTTAAATTGTGCAAACTGGTTTTTAAACTTTGTTATAACTTGTCAAGTGGTATAACATGCTTTTAGTCTACTTAAATTATTTCTGACAGTTCTGTATTGTTTAACTTGGATAAACTGATTTTACTGTACATAGTCTTTACATTATATGATATTGGGCAGGAAATAAATATTTTAAACAAACTAGGCAAGTGACTTTAGTACTAACAATGAATAATACTAGGCAATGCATAATCCTTGCACAAGATGGAATCAAGCCATATTATAATGTAATCTATTTTACTTGCTATGGTTCCATTCTATGCAAACCTGGGTTTTCCATTTTACAGAGAAGTACATAACGTTCTCTGCAATAGATATTTTTCTACTGCCTCCCCAAACTACATATTCCAGCACTCCATAGGATGTCACTATGGAATGAAAGTGGAATAACAGTGGAATAACAGTGGTATAATGATGTATAAAACCCTAAACAGTTCTGGTCCAACTTGCCTGTCTGAACGTATCTCCTCCTATGAGCCACCAAGAACTTTAAGATCATCTGGGGAGGCCCTGCTCTCGGTCCTACCTGCCTCACAAGTACGGCTGGTGGGAATGAGGAACAGGGCCTTCTCAGTGGTGGCTCCTCGGCTGTGGAACACCCTCCCTAGCAATATTCGGCAGGCCCCGTCTCTTCTGGGCTTCAGGGAGAACTTAAAAACATGGTTGTGTGTGCAAGAATTTAATGAATAAGTTCTATGACTCAACACGGCCTGAATTAAGGTTAACGCGCAAGGTCTCTGGATGAATGGATTTAAGTGTTTATGTTTTAAACTTTGTATTCTGTTTTATTAAGTAATGTTTAACTGTTTTAAATGTATTATGTTTTATTTTATTGAATGTTGTTATTTTGTTATTGGCATTGAATCTTGCCAGATTTTGTAAGCTGCCTTGAGTCCCCTAGGGTGAGAAAGGCAGGGTAAAAATGCTGTAAATAAATACATAATTGTATAGTCTGTGAAGGGCATTAGGTCACCAAAAAACCTATAATGATCAAAAAACCCATAATGAGCGATCCCAAAAATAAAGACACAGGAGATGTCTCCTATCCAAGCTTTTAAAGAAAGGAGTTCTACATCTCTTTGTTTCTCAAATTTTACTGGGCACTTGTAGAACGGAAAGGAGAGATGCAAGTTAAACAGCACACCACAAAAACATTCCTATAGAATATGATAGTTATTGGAGACAGACCTTGTAAATCACTGCCAGTTCTATAGCTTCGCATATAAAATATCTATATAAAATCCAATATTTTAAAGGTTTACAGAACATTAATTTCAGCAAAAGAAAAGAGGGAGAAAGGAGAATTAAAAACAAGGAAATTGTATAAGTATCTTATCTTCTAGATAAGGAAGGGGGGCTCAGTTATTTAAAAAATAAGGAGGAAGAAAAGGATAAAAGGAAACAAAGGATGAAGTCTATAACTAGCCATAATTCAAGAGTCAGAAATAATAGAAGTTTCTGGATCTAAACAATGTGTTGATCAATTTTGTTTATTTGGGGTCATACCATTTTGATTATTTTATGATTTTATATATTTATATATTACCGATCTGCTCAAAGTCATATAATTCAATTTGTTGTTAATTAAATTTGAATCTTAAAATGTATAAGTCAAAGAAAAATATTGAAGGGGGAAGCTAAATAATACATACTTGTATGCATCCTAAAACTAGTGATGTAGCTTAACAATGACAGTTGAATGGTTCACTTGACAGTTATTATAATTCAAGTGTGTGTTAATAGGTCCTTGCAGGCATGTTAATACAGATCATGTCTTTACATAGCTAGAAGTGTACAAGCCCCAAAACATCCGCCATTGGCATCTCTCTTCATTGCATTAAATGAACCAACTACAGTTCAAACTGGAAAGATAAAACATTGGAAAACAATGCCTAATGACCATTTTTGATTTAATACCCCAAATTCCAATTGTTCATCATTGTCGTATAAGTACAAAACACCACATACACACATTTTGGCAACAACAGTCAAAAGTAACAGACCTGGAACTATGAGGGAGTCAATGAGAAATAAGAGCGAAATATCCATCAACAGCTCTTAATTAATATCCAATATGGTTTGTTAGAAGATCTTTCTTTGGATGTCAGATACTGTTGTGTAAAGACAGCATTATTGATGCATATATCCAACGCAGCTGATATTACTATGTTCTAGTGTGGTTTGGATTCACAATCTTTAACAACTTTGGCAAGTCCCTGCTTCTCTCCTCATTCTTGAAACTTACTCCCCCCTTTCAAGCATTTCTTTTTAATGCAGTGCCTATAGAAAGGGTCCTCAAACTTTTAAGCAGAAGGCTGGTTCATGGTACCTCAGACTTTTGGTTTGAAAAAAAAAATACTGCACATATCTTATATGTAGTACAAAAAAATGACAGAACAATACAATGTCTAAAATGAAGAACAATTTTAACCAAAATAAACTTCCGGTATCTCAGTGAAAATTGTGGACCTTCTTTAGGCTGATGAGCTAGTTAAATGATTTAAGATTATTGTTGTTATGCGCCTTCAAGTTGTTTCAGACTTAGGCTGACTAAATCAGTGGTTCTCAACCTGTGGGTCCCCAAGGGTGTTGGCCTACAACTCCCAGAAATCCCAGCCAGTTTATCAGCTGTTAGGATTTCTGGGAGTTGAAGGCCAAAACATCTGAAGACCCACAGGTTGAGAACCACTGCTCTAGATCTAAAGTAAATTACTTTGGAGGCCTGCATCCGGCCCGCAGGCCTTAGTTTGAGGTCTTTGAGGTTGCAAAATGAGACTGAGAAAGCTGCTTCTAGTCCTCTACCTGTACTCTTTCCACCCTTATGCAGATGATACCTAGACAATAAATGTATTCTTCTATCAATAAACACTCACAGTATATAAAAAGACAACTGGTATCACATTGCCCATCTAAAAAGGGACAGAATTAAGTGAAGGAAGTATAAACTGGGGGCATGCAAGGAAGAAAGAACACAAGCACAAGACTCACTTTCTCCGCAAATTACCATGATAAGGCCTATATCCAAATGCTAGTTACAAAACTAGAATTTACGTAACTGATGATTTACCATATAGGAATTGTTTGAACGAGTCTACTTTTGTTAGCAGTAGCAAATGTATATTTAGAACATTACAATATCATGATATATGCAGCAGAAAAAGTATGTCCCTTTTCAAATCAGTAGAAAGGGTGTTACCAGGTCTAGACATTGACACCAATCCAACAGGTATCTGAGGACAAGAATTTCAGCAAAACTATTGCCAAGTGGTAGACATGCTGTAAATATTTCAAATGACAATAGAGTCCATGAACCCCTTATTTCTCTGTCAATACCAAAGATGTTTTGGTGGCATTGAAGTACCATAGTACTATGTTTAGTCTTTCCCAGTATCTTTTTGCACAGAAAGAATCAGAAAAGAACTAAAATACTGAAAGACAGGCAGGTTGTACAATCTGTTAATAGTGGTGTTTTCATGCTTTATAAAGTTTAACATCTTTCCTCTTCGTAAGGCTTACATTAGTGTTACCTCAGGTAGTTCATGGACATGTGCCAATGTCAGCCCCCGGCAGGTTTAAGGAAAGAAACAGTTGTAGACAATGGGCACAAGTATGGTGTGAGTCCTAAGCCAACTGGGGTGGTGGGAGAGAGAACCCTGCTGATCCACCATCATCAAAGAAGTGAAGTGCTGATTCACATGGCAACTGTCCACAAGAAAGAGACTTACTTGCTATACATAAAACACATACACAAAAAGAAGATGTCATGTTTAGAAAAGGAAGATTCTCCACTAGATACAGGAAGGAATACTATACTTTTACAGTTGTGAAAAGTACAGGTACTTGAATTGTTTTGAGGACTGCATTTCTTTATCTCGTCTCAATTACTGCAAGATTTATGTTTGAGCATTATTAATCCCCAGCATCAATTATTCTAATACATGCTTGCTTTTAGTTTTCTCTCCAGAATTATAGTCATGGGTTACCAGTTCACTGTTTTTCCAGTCAGACCTTTGGATTTCCCCTTTCGCTTTCATGTCAAGAGGTTCAAGAGAGAGAAAGCAGTATTCTTGAACTAAAGAGTCTCCTGAGAAAACCTGATCAGATGTACAAGATGCAAATGAAAAAGATCCATCAGCTCACACCCTGAAAAGTCACATTCCTTTGAGTATTTCTCTCCACCACACCAGAGAGCTAAAGCGCAGCCAGTATTGTTTGTTTAAGAGAGCAAATCACTGGGCGAGCACCCAATCAATGAAGAGAAAGGCCACCAAGCACAAGCGTCCCAATAGTATGGCAAGGATAAGGGGGTGGGAAAAGTGTGCACAGTACCTTTTGTCTGCTAAGTAGCAAGTGCTTCGAGTGCTCTTGTCCATTCAGACAGGCAGCTCAAAGGGGTGTGGGAGTCAGCCAGTACTCAATGAAGACCACTTCAAAATCTGAATAATCTCCCCAGTGACCCCCTCTAAACACTCCCCAGGAGTTCTAGACATTCAGTGCTTGGCTTGGGATAAGCAGACACATTCAGTGCTGGGTTACTCTGTCATTCTTCATACTTGCCAAAGGCCATGCGTTCCACCTATTTGGGGGCTTGTTTACATGATCAGTTATTGTAACACAACAAACCCGATGGCTTTAAACTCACTTTAATCTGTTTACACTATCGGATGGGTTAAAACCAAGGCTGAGAGAGACTGAAAATAAGAAAGCAAGCTACAGTTTCATTTTGAAACAAACTACTATACCAAAAAAAAACCCTCCTCATGTGGTAATTTCTACAGGTAAACAGATATAAGTGGAATTCGAAAGCCAGATCATTCACTCACAGTAAGACAGCAATGGTCCAAAATAAAAGTTACAAGTTACTGGTTGTTTCAAAAAGATGGAACAATTTGAAATCGCTATGTATCTGCAAACTATGAACCGCCCATGACTGAAACTCTCACCACTTGAAAGAGCGGGACATACTTTCAAATGATTACAGCTAGATGCCTCTCCCAGCACACAAACAGCCCCTGGCCTCAGCCAATCACAAGATAGCAAATCCTCAACGTAAGACGTTTTGTGTTCTGCTTTTGTGCATGAATGAGGTCAGGGGCTGTTTGTGGACTGGGAGAGGCATCTAGCAGTAATCAAATTCTGTGCCCCACCCTTTCACATGGTAAGAGTTTCATTCATGCACAGTTTGTGGCTGCAGAGATACAGCGATTACAAATTGGCTACACCTACACCCTTGGAAATTTTGGGCTCTCATACTGCATTTTCCTGTTTCCAAATGCTTTGTACTTCCAGTCTGACATGAGCATTAAAATAGTTTAAGGTTCAACTATAAGTATAAGATGACGTACGGCTCTGATAAAGAGGAAAAGCATCCGGACAGTAATTTTAGATGTCTTCTCTACTCATTCTAAAATTCTGAACAGGCTAAGGTTATATGAGGGAGCTGGAACACATTAGAAGCAGCTACTCATGTGAAGTTCCATATATCCTGGAATCTTCTGTAAAGACTTCTTAAATTATCATGAGATGTAGAAAAAGAGGCTCAGGAAACAATCAATTAAGGAGGAAAATAGAAGCACTGAAAGCACTATAAGCCCTCATCTGGTAGCCAGCCACTACAGCCAAAAGAGATGAAGAAGCTCTAAAGTGCAGAATATTTCTATCATAACTATATATAGTATCCGTTACTTTATAGCAAAACCCAGGATTGGGGAAATATGACAGACAATTCTTTCCTCAGAATTGCAAGGGAAGATTCTTTCATCAGTACTTGAATATGTCGTCTAACACACCACAGCAAGATACAAAGGTGTGCATTTTTCTGTTTATCAATACCAGATAATATCCAGATATTTTTCTTCTTCTTCCCTGGCCAGTTCATTATACTCTGCAAAGGGAGATTAACCTTTCTTTCTGTAATTGCTATCATCTTGATCTAAACTGTGTAAAGTTGTTTTAATTTTTTTTTAACTGGGAGATTTTAAAACAGATTTCTAGTGTCATTCCTCTTTAGACACCTTGCATAGCTAATGCCAAGATCATAACGAAAACACTCATACTTCCACATACTGTCAACCGGCAACATGCTACATGAATGAACAGCTAGCACAATCAGCTTAGGGAAAAGACACATGTCTGCCATTCTGTTCCTCTAATATATTCACATCCTGGTGTCTATGATCTTTTCACTGAGCAGTTTCTTCTTATTCCATTTTATAAGGTTCCCAAGAGCCAAAAGAAGAAACAAATGGTTTCCCTTTGACAAAAGGCTCAGAACTGATAGAAGTGTTCAGATGCATCTGTGACAAAATGCCTCCTGTATACTACCTGAAAGCATGTTGCAGAGTCCTTCATTTTAAAGCACTTTCTTCATCTAAATCTCCCAAAATATGTAATAATCAGAAAGGACAGCAATGATGACTATACACCATACACTTTTTCACACATGAATAAGGTCAGCTCACTAAGAGGACCACATAATTTCTACCCCTGCTATATAGAGCATCACATGCGCAAAAACTGTGTCCAGACTCAGAATCCTCAAATTCAACTATCCAATGCTTGGAAATATTTTTAAAATTCCCAAAAGTAAATGTTGATTTTATTTAATATCAGGGATGCCGCTTCACTATGCCATCAGATGTAATGGGACCTGAGCATCCATGGATTTTGGTATCCACAGGGATCCTCAAACTAAACCCAAGTGGATACCAAAGGCTGAATGTAATCTCTAAGACTGAACCACTCTGGCTGAAGATCATTTTCTGACCTGGAAAGTTTGTTCTTGATTAAATGTCCCTAGTTGCCAACCACACATAATGCTTTCTTTGTTGCATATGTTGTTTCTCATTGTGAGAAATGGGTTCATTGGATGCTTTCCCCTTGTGTGCTACTATTCTGTACTGCCAAAGATAACAGGGAAACGTGTGCAAGCCAATGAGGAGAGAAGAACACATAAAGATGTTCTGTTCATGAAACTACTAAATGCAGATGTGAACCAGATGAAAACAATGATAAGGATCAAGAAAGGAAGAGAAGAATGTGAAGGGCTGAATGAGTTGATTCCCAAAAAATGACTCAACAGTCTTTACTAATGGTAATACTTATACAAATTAATTTCACATCTAGCATTATAACCAGATGCTAGCCACAATGGAGTAATAAAACAATATCCTATCCACTTCCTCAATATAATGTTAGCCAGGTCAGAAGCAATAAGAAACAACAACTTAAAACAGGAGTAAAAAAATTGTTAAAGGAGGCAAACATGGTATTGGCTTTATTACAATCTAAAGAAAAACTTCAATAATAATGGTATGGAGGTTTGAGCATTGGACGATAACTCTGGAGACAAAGGATCAAAATCTCACTTGGCCATGAAAACCCCGTACTAGAGTCATTATAAGTTGGAAATGCTTGAAGGCACACAACAAACATAAAAACAGACCAAGATTCTCATGATTTAGTTTCCTTGTGTTCCTTTTGCTGTTGTCATGTGTCATCAAGTGAGATTTGATTTAAAGCAACACTGTGCAAAGAAGCTATGAAATTAACTATAATAATAATAATACTCATCATCATCATCATCATAACTTTATTTATATCCCATCACCATCTCCCCTAAGGGATGCGGGATGGCTCACAAAAGCATTCCATGGTGTCACACACATAAAATACACACTACATAGCAACTACCCTGTTCATATCTTGCAAACTTGGAGCCATGATGTCCTTTATTGAATCAATCTACTTATAATATGAATTTTCTCTTTCCATATTGCCTTCCAATTTACTAAACCACTTTCCCACTGAGTTGTTTCTCACAAAATAGTAAGTACTAGAGTTTTATCTAGTCATTTTGTTTCCAGTGAGAGTCTTGGTTTGTTCTAGGACCTATTTATTGGTAATTATGAGAGAGGATATTAACACCCCCATCGCAATGATTGACTATTCATTTACTGAAAGTATTTTCTGGCAACTTTAGACAATCAGAAAAGTTAGCTTGAGACACTTAATTACAGTACGACTCCTGTATCTTTAGATAATACCTTCCTGAACTTTGTGTGGATATGTACAACCACAGATTATAGTTAACCCTATTGAAATGAAAGACTTCTGGTTCAAGAACACTGTAGAACCACACTGGAGTACTTTGAAAATACCTAGAATTTATATAGTTTGTTGGATGTGGATAAATGAAACTGAGGGCATCAATCTTGCAGATATCTTGCTAAACTATATGGTCAGGATTTGATAGTGTTGTTATGTCAATGGAACAAGGTGGAGGGATTTCCTATCTTTGTGTACTCTTAAAAATAACTGGGAGACACTGAACTATTTTCTGGGTGAGATGCATTACTGTGAGAAAGGGAATAGGAAGAAAGTCATATTATGCTAGGAGTCACATACTACCATGGTGTTAAATCTAAACCAGGGATCCTCAAACTTTTAAAGCAGAGGGCCGGTTCACAATCCTTCAGACTGTGGAGGGGCCAAACTATCATTTGGAGGGGAAAAAATGAACAAATTCCTATGCACACTGCACAAGATTTATTTGTAGTACAAAACAACAACAGCAATGAAAACAATTGTAACCAACACAATAGCACAATATTAGCATTATATATATTGAACTATACCACTATACTGTAATATTATATGTAATATATATCATATAATTAATATTATTATATGGTATTATTAGTATTATATTGTATACATTATAATATTATTATCAATATTATATGTATATACAATATATTATATTATTTAAAATGATATAAAATATTATATTATAAAACTGAGGGTGGGGGCCAGGTAAATGACATTGGAGGGCTGCATCCGGCCCCCGGGCCTTAGTTTGGGGACCCCTGATCTAAACCTTATGCTAGTTGTACGTTTGGTTATCGTTTTTTCCTATCTACTATGAAGTGAGTTCTAACTGAATTTCTCTGTATTAATATTGAACTAGGGAAAATACAGTATTTATTCAAATCTAATGCACCATCAAATCTAATACACATCCCAATGTTCAAAATTCTGAAACAAAAAAAAGTATTTGCTGGGGAATGTAATGTGCAGTAGCAAAAGGTGCATTCTTTGTAATGTGGCCATTTGTTGCTGCTTACTTAGAATTCCTTCTTTAAAAACAATTGTGTGGGAACATCAAAGCTTTAAGCAATGAAAAAGAAACCTTTGGTTGCATAGCATTGAGCTATGAGAATTAACATCCCTCAAATAGAAGCTCCAAGTGATCCTGAAGCAGCTTCCCCTATTGCTTTAGCTCAGCATTAAGATTACTGTATTAAACGAATCTAATGTGCACCCTAATTTTGGCAATGTGATTTAACCAAAAAAGTGAGTGTTAGATTCGAGTAAATACAATACTCCTACCGGCTCTTAAGAATTGTGGGAGTTGAAGTTCAAAACGCCTGGAGGTCCAAAGTTTGCCCATGCCTGGTGAAAATGGTAATTGCTTGCAATATAAACAGTCATTGTCATCTCTGTCTAGTCGGATTTTTTTTCTGAAAGTGTTCCAGTGATTCAAGCCCAAACAAGTGTGTGATACAAAAGACAAAATAAGCCTCAGAAGCATGGCCAGTACTGTAGGTGGTTGCTTTCCCACCTTTGCTCATCAAGGATTTAAGAACTGGCTTTCGAAGTAAAATTAACTGTCCCAGAAGCTGTTGCAAACTGATTTAGACAATTTCAACATTACTGATGTATATGTGACAAAGGAAAAGGGCTGGATTTTGAAAATTGCACTCTATTCTCTGTTAAACTTGTGGTCATGCCATGTTACTAATGCTGTAACATTGTTGTAGATGTATAGGATGAGGTTTTACTCCAGAGAAATGATGTAATCAACACAGTAATTTGAAAGAAAATAATGGAACGAGTTCTTGAAAGTAAAATGAAGCAAGTGAAAAGATTCATGAAGCAAAGCTTTTTTTTTCTTAACCCCCTCTCCTCCATTGTAATTTCCATGGGTGATGCTTTAAGGAAACCAGTTCAGGGGTATGATTAATCTTTCCTTTCTGAAAGATACGAAAGCGCCTCTTTAAATATGCTGGCGTTACCTTTGAGCTGGGTTTCTCTTGGCATGCAGCATGCTCATACTGCATTAATTGGCATACTGTATTTAGTGGCTGTCTGCATTTCACACAGATCCTGACAAAGAACACTAATCGCAGCTGTCATCCATGAAGTTAATGTGCCTAATGGTTCGGCTTTTACCATTGGGTTTGCAGGATCATTGGTTCACTGACACGGCTGTTATGTTAGGCGTCAGTCTTCTATGGGATTTTGTTCTCTGAACTGACCAAAGATTGAGCGTTAGGGATATTAATTAAAACCCTCTTCTCAATTTCCATGGAACAAAGTTTGCTGGTGCAGAAGGCAAAAATAAGGGCCATCCCCCACTGCACAACTAGTACTTAGCCCAGAAGTTACTGGTGTGTTCATTTCACATGCAATTAATAAAGGCAATGTGGTGTTTTTTTGTTTGCTTGGATGTAGATGACAGCATACAGTTTGCTGTGCTTTTGAACAGTAGTTCCCATGTGAAGTAGGAAGATGGTCTGTGTATACATGGAGTATTCAATTGTAGTGAATTAAATAGTGGGTTTATTTTCTTGTCTAGTTTTTTTAAGTGAATGCACATGAGAGAATACTCCAAGTAATGCAATGAACTGTAATTCAACACAGTATATAATCCAGTATAATGTGCATGTGAATAGAGCAAGTATGGAAAAGATATGGATGAAAGAGTGTTCCTTCATGAATCCCTTCAACACCAGGTCTCTAATAGAGGCAGATTGGTTTCCTTGCTATAATCTCTTCCCTTTCCCCTCAAGCTACATTCTCATTCTTTCCCCTCATTTATAACTCTTTCCCTATCAGTATTTGTATGGATATATACATTTTAAGATGAGCAATAAAATTTATAGCACCCCCACAGGCACATCGCAGCCTCTCAAACAGATCATTTCCTCCTATACATGCTCCCTCTATGCATTTTTGCAAGGAAAGAAAACAATTCAGCTGTTCCATACTCCTAAGTTTTACTGTTAACTTATCCTTGGATTATGGCAAAATCCATAACTTTGGGCCCAAAACCTCCCCTCAATTTATACATGAGATTGAGTTATACACAAGTATATACACTAAGTAATTATGCTCCATGTCCTGCTTAAAATTACTGAACACTCTTCTGTCAATGTGGGAGAAATTTCTCTGAAAATGCCTACCTTAAATGTTGGCCCATTGGATAAGATCCGGTCACGATACATTTGATGTATTACTCTGGTCTTTCTGCACTGCTTTCCTGTGTTCCCACCCACAGTTTATTTCACCATTCCCACTCTCTGTTAAAACTGCCATAATAAAGAGAAAGCCTTGTTTATTTCATGATCTTTTGTCAGGGTTATATTAATATGAAAGGATTACTCCACATACTGGCACTGATGTGCTTGCCTATTCTCTTTTGAGATGGAAAGAAAGCAAAAACAGTAAAACTGATAAGCTCTTCCTTGGCTTTATTAATTTTATTTGAAGCCACGAGAGGAAGCAGTAAAGAAAATCGGTATTCAACAGATGTCAGAAAGAGTTCTCTATAATATCACCCAAAGATATATTTCTGAACAGGCAAGATAATTTGAGATAGAGGAAAACAGTTTCGACTTTATAAAGAAAAATGGTAGGGAGATGAAGAACTGAAAATGTCCTTCGATGTAGTCTGTGTTCACCCACTAAATGAATATATATAAACATTCAAACACACACACACACATTTAGTGTTTTTTATGTGGCAAATAATCCATTAAAAACCCTTAAGAGAATTGCTTTATAACTAGCTTTCTGTCTTTCACATGTTGACACAAATAGTGTGAGAGAACCTCGGAAGTGCTTTTAATGACATGTGTGCTGTTTTTTTCCAAATAGCCTGCAGTTGGCTGTAACCAAGAGCAGCAGTTAAATAGTGGCCAATTCCCTGCTTCCTAACGTTCAATTGTTTAACACCCATTTTCTGGATTTCTGCAGTTTTGATTTACAGAGAAGCAAACCTTTCTGGTGCCTCTGGGCATCTCTTAAAACCATTAGAACAAGCTCCATTCTTTTCATGTACTCAGCAATTCTCCTCTTTAGTCCAGAGCATACATCTCAATAATGTGCTCCCTGTAAAGGCTTCTGGAAAATGTTTAAGTGGATCTTTTCACACTTGGGGACATTTCCAGATGGGGGAGGATAGAAAGGAGAACTGGCTTAGGAATAGCACTGACTTGCACTGAGCCTTGGCCTGCGTAATGTCCAAATTACCCTCTGTTGCAGAGGGTGTGGTGTTAACCAAGTGGACCCAAAGTTGTCCATGAAAAGTTATTGGAGAAAATTTTCTTTGATAAAGAAGCATTGGTACAAAAGTGCTGTATAATTGATCACTAAGACTTTATTTCTGGTTTCTTTTCCTGGAAAATACCAAAAGGTGCCTTTCTCAGTTCACTGTTGCCTTCTTCAAGGGAGAAACTAGATAGAGGGGGAGAAAAAAGGCAAGGGGACCTTTATTGCTGAAAGATCCATCTATCTTCCCCTTTCCTTCTCATGACTCTGCTTCTCGCAACTCCACTTGAAAGGGCAATGCCTTTGGCAGGAATTCTATTTTTGTCATTGGTCTGCCAAATGGTTCAGTTTCTTTTAAGTCTTTGCCTCTTTCCTACTTCGACTCTTTAAAGTTAAATTGGTCTTGGACAAGTTGTTTGGGGAGGTCTGCTTGGATTGTATTCGAGGTCATGGGAACTTTGTCCCACTTAGTATAGATAAATCTTTATGGTAGATATGTGTTTTGGTTAAATGGCATGTGCGAAAAGTAAAATACTCATTAAAACAGATACAACTTATGCTCATTTTGACAAAGAATATAAAATGGGAATAAAATCAATTCGGGAAAAATTATATATTCCACTCCTCATGCGCTTAGCCATAAAACTTAAGAAAGGATTGGATTCAAAAGCGTCAACTGGTTTGGGAGTAAGAAGAGGGGCAAAAGTTAAAAGATATAAATTTCCCTTGGGGAGAAGATGTGAAAGAATATGACTGAACTGCTTCAACAACAGAGAAAAGGAGAACCAACCAAAGTGTTGGCAGAAAATTGTCTGCTATATAAAAACACTTGAGAAAGATTAAAACTATAAAGCCCAGATCAGTTATAAGATGGCATTTACGAATAACATATTGAAAGGCAAGATGGGCGAACCAAGACAGCAACAGAGAAGAAAAGAATGGTCGAGCTACAGGTTGAAGATAGAGAGAGGGTAGAAAAAAATTAAGGGGGCAAAAATCTAGAAACATTCTTACAGAGGAAATTACATCTACAGTATATGGATGTACATACATAATAACTAGAGGCAGGAAATGCTATGTAAGGTTTTAAAATATTAACAACCCAATTTCTTACCAGAGAGAAGATGACTGAAGGTTGACTTCAAAGAAGCTGGAGAAAGAGGCAACTGGAGAAATAGAGGAGGGGTGCAGATGATTTGCAAGAGGGAGAAGTTGCAATAAGTGTACAGCAGAGGAATAATTGTGCCAGCAATAATGCAAAATTAAAATATGTCTTGTTGCATGCCTTCAAGACATTTCCAACTTATGATGACCCTAACATGTCATTTTTCTTGATAAGATTTGTTCAGCGGGGTTTGTTTTTGCCTTCCTTGGAGACTTGAGAGTGTGCGACTTGCCCAAGGTCATCCAGTGGATTTTCATGTCAGAATCACAGCCCAATGCTCAAACCACTACACACATGCCAGCTCTCTTTAACGGAGCCCTTTATAATTTTCACCTGGTAGGACATTTCCATAAACACAATTTCAAGCTTATTAAAAACCTTAAATTTGGAAGTTCCTTAATTTATATATATTTGGAAATTCCAGTCTGTTTTTCCTCCATATCCTCTGCTTTATATTTTCTCCTAGAAATGTTATCATTTTGTTTAAACTGTCAGTTACTACACCAAACATACATTTTCTAATCGACATTCTAAGATAAATGGGGAAGTGCCAGTTAACATTTCTGCCTTGTTTGTACAACCATAAACATTTTTTTCCATGCTGAAGATCAAACATGAATAAAACCAGACTGAGAAAACACATATAACCTCTATGGAATATGTAGCCTATTTTAGACTGAAAGTATTTGTTATGATTTATTATTAACCACAAATGCCACCTTGCTAAAACTAGCGATACATTTAATTTAGAATTTAGATATTTGACACAAGATTTATCTTGGATTCCCCCACACATCACAGTGGTAAAAGATGCATCTCTACCTTTTAAATTCAAAACAGAATTCTAAAAAAATCTTACGAGGTTATTAAGACTTTGTCTTTTTGAACCTGTGACTATGAACTCAAATTGACCTGTCAGTAAACTTTTAGAATCTTGAAAGTGCTTTAAAGATTAAAAACATTTGCTTCTGCAAAGTGATCCTTTATACGCAACTAATAAACTATGTTCTTCAGTTCCTAGACAAAGAGATTTTTCCATTACTTATACCAATACATGATAAGGTGTAAATTATAAACACATTTCAAGACATTCATCCCTGGCCTATAGTAGATCAAACAATCCCATCAGCTAAAGTAGCAGAAGCAACAAATGAGAAATCAGAGACACAAAGATCTACAAGAGCTTCCCTTAGTCATAAACTCAAAAGGAAAGATGAAGAATAGAATCTAAACGTTTTCCTTCTTAATGGGTGAAATAGAAATGATCCAGTCTACAGAAGGTTTCATTGTAGTTTGATTTTCTAAAAACGTTTGGCTCAGACAAAAAACTGCAGTCTTGAAAAGCAGTTAAGAAATGCACTAAATTATCCCTTATATAATAAATTTTGCATGTTAGCAAAATTATCTGGAACTCACCTTGTACTTCAAAACACATTGCTCCATTCAGGGTGCATCTATACTGTAGAATTAATGCAGTTTGACACCACTTTAACTACCATGGCTCAGTGCTATGGAAATCATGGGAGTTGCAGTTTCTCTGGCAAAAGTATTATTTCCTCACCAAATTACAAATCCCAGGATTCCATAGTATTGAGCCATGGCAGATAAAGTGGTGTCAAACTGCATTACTTCTACAGAGAAAATGTAATCTAGGTTCCTTTTTCTTTGTTGACTCTTTACAGTCTATCCCTCACATTTGTGGGTTTAACTTTTGTGGATCTGATTAATATATATGTTCTCTCTTGGTCTCTAGCCCCTTCTAGACGAATCCAGGGTCAACTTCCCCGGAGGACATAGACATATTATAATACACTAGCTGTGCCCAGCCACACGTTGCTGTGGCGAAGTCTGGTGGTATGGGAAATAAAGTATTGAGGAATTGGTGGTAGTTAAGGTAAAGGGTAAAGGTTTTCCCCTGATGTTAAGTCCATTATAAATGGGTTATATAGCTGTGTGGAAGGGCCTTGAGTCTACACTGCCATATAATCCAGTTCAAATCAGATAATCTGATAATTTATAGGCAGTGTGGAAGAGGCCTAAGTGAGGCCTAACTCTGCCTGTCCCCTGGGCTGAGTGGGTTACTAGGAGACCAAGTGGGCAGAGCTTAGCCTTCTAACTGGCAGCAATTGGATAAAAACAATTATTCCTCTCCCTCTAATTAGGGCTTTATTTTTCTTTTCCTTTTGTTGTATAAACATAGAGGCATGGATGAGGGGTTGTGCTGCCAAGTTTAGTGTTTCTGAGATGTGTAGTTTTGTTGTTTTGTCCTAGGCTGAAATTTCATTACCCTTATATATATATATATAGATTATCAGCTTCTACCAGTTCTCATTTTCAGGATTCCAGTCAACTGGACAACCCTCCTTCAAACTACTGCATTCCACTTAGCCAGGTATATATTTTCCATTTGTTATCAATATGCACAATTTTATGGCTACTAAGAACATAATATCCTCATTGAGCTCCTTCTGGGGAAGTGTGGTGCCATGTAAGATTTCTTTGTGTTGAGGAGAGTATACAGTAGAGTTCTCAATCCGACACACCGTATTATCCGACGCACCGGTGTCTCATCCCTCCCGGCAGGTGCCCGGTGCCGCAGACTTTTCCCTCCCGGCAAGCAACGGCTTGCCGGGAGGGATAATAGGGCCTCCCTATTTTCCAACAGTTTTGGTTCTCCGACATTCAGCCCGCCCATTTATGTTGGAGAACCAGAACTCTACTGTATCTGCTAAACTGGAGTTCACCCGGGCATGCCAATATCCTCCTCTTGATTTTTGATTTTGACTTAAAATGTGATTGTGGCATCACCTGAATTTCCCAGTGGGGGAAAAGCATGTAAAATATAACAGCTAAAAACACATCTCCAGGGAGGCATGTAAACCCCAGTTGCAAAGATGCAGACAGACTGATGGTACCTGGATAGGAGCAGGCCTGACTCTTTCAGGGGAATTATCAGGGAAAGAAATCAAATTCAACATCCACTTGGCTGGAGGTCTCTTTCCAGGTACACCCCTTTACTTTCATTTGTATATGATTTGTATATGATTCCCATTAATTCTTGTGAGGAAAAATAAAATGCAAATATCAGCTTTACTTCAAAACCAACAGACAACTCTTGCATGACAACACGTTGTGAAATTTAAATCTTCCCCCAAAGTACTCCAGATGTTGCTGAACTACAACTCCCCCAATTATGAGGAATATAGGGAGTTGCATGCAACTACACTGAGAGGGCCGCATAATTCCCACCCCTGCCACACGGAGAAGCATAACTATAACAATCTGCTTTTCATATCCATGGATTTCATCATCCACTGATTTTTTTTTAAAAATGAGTGGTTTTTATTCAAAAAAGCAAACTTTGATTTTTGCCATTTTATTATGCTATTATATACAATAGGATGTGAGCATCCATGGATTTTGGAACCAACAACAACAACAACAACTTTATTCTTGTATCCTGCCACCACCTTTCTGAAGGGTCTCAAGATGGCTTACACAAGGTACAAAGTGCCTAAAAACAGAACATAAATAGACACAATATAAAATACAACTTTATAAAACATATAAGCATGTATAGAACATAAAACTCTGATTAAAATTCAGATTAAAACAGCACTCATCAATCAATGGTAGTTAATGTAAGCATGGCCAGCTGTAAACAATAGGGCAAGGGAATGGGAATAAGTGCAAAACTATAACCATGGGATGAGGGTATAGGATGAAGTGCAAGGCTGCATAATAACAATAATAATCTCAACCAATGCCAATGACCCACTCTACATATCAAATCTAGAGAATAGTTAAAACTGAGCACTTCCATTAAGTAACCCTAACAAGTAATTATGCAGTCTGAGTTCACCAGGGTGTAACTTCAATAAGCACGCTCAGGATCACAGCATTAATACAGCAAAAAGAGTTTGCAA
Organism: Anolis carolinensis; assembly: GCF_035594765.1. NCBI lineage: Eukaryota > Metazoa > Chordata > Lepidosauria > Squamata > Anolidae > Anolis > Anolis carolinensis. Next base: position 303,384,896 of record NC_085841.1, read on the forward strand.
TCCAAAAACAAAGGCATCAGTCCTTACATGAACACTGAACCTATTTAAGCATTAATGTATGGATGCTGTGTTAATTTAACCATACATCCAAGAATCTTCCCCCAGAAGTAGGAACTCTATATTTCTTGAGTCAACCTGGCACACAATTCCTTCTGTAGACATCAACACGCTGCCACTTACAAGCAAGCATGACAAATGACCTGCACTTTACAGCAAACCATCCCCCATACAGTCATTAACTGCCAGGACACATTAACTAGAAGCACCTGGGCAAAAGCCAAAAAAAAATTCCACCCCGTCCTCTCACTAAGCAGCGATCCAGCAGCTCTCGCCTTTAAAGTTTTTCTTGTTGGGTCAAGAATCCTTTGCTTAGCAATAAAAGACATGAAGGAATAGCTCTATGTAGCATTTTCAAACTATCCTCCTACCATCTCAGGGCTGTGTGTAAGTGCAGCCAGGAGTCTCTGATTAGAAAGGAATTGTTTAAGCTAAACACGGGCCCCATTGTGCCCCCAGGCCAGTGCGGGCGAACATGATGATGGGAGCCTATAGGTCTGGAAGAGAAAACTTCCTCCAACGTACAATCAGCATCTGGAGAAGCAGGTGGATAAAATTACATGGCAGCAGCCAAAAGGAGGAGAGAAACAAAACAAGAAGATGCACTTCTGCCAGTTGTCTAACTTCCTTCTATAGTAAATGCTAATTCATAAACAGCAGCAGATGCTTATCTCTTGCGCCAGGAAAAGTTGTATTACTGTTACTCTACAGACGTTTATTTAGCACCAGTTTTATGCACTGATTTCAGAACCATAATTATTTTTGTACATTGAACTGAAAATTGCAGCACAGCAGAAAAATATTACAACAGAAATGAAAAATAACGGAAGTAGATTTGTGGGTCTGACTTTTATGGATTTGATTATGAACAGATTTGATTCACATCTTCTCTCTTGGAATTTATAGGTCTTCCAATGTGACTCTATGGCAGGCATGGGCAAACTTGGGCCCTCTGGGTGTTTTGGACTTCAACTCCCACCATTCCTAACAGCCTCAGGTCCTTTCCTTTTCCCCCTCAGCCGCTTAAGCGAAAAGGGGCCTGAGGCTGTTAGGAATGGGGGGAGTTGAAGTCCAAAACACCTGGAGGGAAGGCCCAAGTTTGCCCATGCCTGCTGTATAGTCAACTTCAACATAGAGATTTCTAGAGATAAGACTTATCTGGCCATCTCTAGCTTCTCCGGTGCGACACTGTGGCCAGTTCCAGTAGAAGCTGAGCACAGCATTGTGCTGAAATACCTCAAAATTCCTAAAGTGGTATTCCCTCAGGTAAAAAAAATAGCAATTTCTTTATGTATGGCTTTTCACTTTCACTAGGGTCTTGTGCCCCCAACCCAAGCAAGTGTAAAGGGCTGGTTCGAGTTGTTTTCTTCCTTAGACAGTCACTTGTCCATTTCTAATATTTGACATCCATGTGCAGGCAGCACCCAAACAAGTACCACATCTGACAAAGGAGAGAGAAATGGAAGAGCTACATTTCCACCCAACTCAAGCTGTACCTTTAAGGGGTTTGTCTAGTAAGGAGAGCAGCTGCATTCCTGTTGAGGAAAGGGCTGCTGTCCCAACATGCAACTGAGGCTAGAAATAACCTGCACACATACAACCTCCCAGCACTGAATCCAACAATGCCAAAGCCGCTTGCTCTCTCTCTCTCTCTCTCTCTCTCTCTCTCTCTCTCTCTCTCTCTCTCTCTCTCTCTCTCTCTCTCTCTCTCTCTCTCTCTCAGTCTGCTCAGCCACAACAGAGAAAGTCACAAAGGGGGAAACGGGAAGAGAAAGAAAGGGATACAGAGGAGAGGCAGGATAGAAAAGGACTAAATTTATTAGATGAACTTCAGAGGAAGAGGAGGGGGTGGGCACAGATGCATCAAAAAAGAAGGGAGTTTTTTTTAAGGGGGGGGGGTATGTTTCAAGGCATGAATACACTGAAGGAAGTGGGGTTTCTTTTTTTCCGGCAGTGGCTTTGTAAGGATCCGGCTGGGTCGCAGGGAAAAGGCTTTGAAAGCTGTGACAAGAAAGTTGATCAATGGCTCGGGCAGGTCCAGCGCATATGAGGAAAGAAAACAGACGGCCCCCACAGACAGACAGACAGACACCCCTCCCAAGGAGGCCAGGCAAAGAGGGAGGGCAGAGAGAGAGAGAGAGAGCAGGTACGGAGCTCGGCGGGGCGCCCCATGGGCTGGCGCCAGGAACTCGCCAGCACCTCTGGCAAAGGAGCCTCGGCCGACGCCTTAATTCGAGCCAGAGAGCCTCAGGGCTTGGCCCCATCTTTTTTTGTTTTCCACAATGAGGAGACAGAAGGGGCCGTGTCAGGACTCTGGAAATGCCTGGCGCACCAGCAACACGGGCACATCAGGAGCTCCCTAGCGCTTGAGCACGTGCAGAGTGTTTTCTTCCTGGAAATTCATGCAGTGGGTTGCTGTGAGTTTTCTGGGTTGTATGGCCATGATCCAGAAGCATTCCCTTTCGCCCACATCTATGGCAGGCATCCTCAGAGGTGTGAGGTCTGTTGGAAACTAGGAAGGTGGGGTTTATACATCTGTAGAAAGTCCAGGTTGGGAGAAAGAACTCTTGTCTGTTTGAGGCAGGTGTGAATGTTGCAATAATTAATCACCTTGATTAGCATTGAAAAGCCTTGCAGCTTCAAAGCCTGGCTGATTCCTGCTTGGGGGAATCCTTTGTTGGGAGATGTTAGCTGGCCCTGATTGTTTCCTGTCTGGGATTCCCCTATTTTCAGAGTGTTGTTCTTTATTTACTGTCCTGATTTTAGAGGGTTTTTTAAATACTGGTAGCCAGATTTTGTTCATTTCCATTGTTTCCTCTTTTCTGTTGAAACTGTCCACATGTCAGGAGAGAATGCTTTTGGAACACAGCGATACTGCTCAAAATACTCACAGCAACCAAGCAAGTGAGGTTTATATATCTGTGGAAGGTCCAGGGTAGGAGAAAGAACTCTTGTTTATTGGAGGCAAGTGTGAATGTTGCAACTGATCGCCTTGATTGGTATTGAAAAGCCTTGCAGCTTCAATGCCGGGCTGATTCCTGCCTGGGGGGATCCTTTTTAGGGATATCGGGACCTTCCACGGATATATAAACCTGACTTGCTTAGTTTCCAACAAACCTCACCACCTCTGTGGATGCCTGCCGTAGATGTGGGCGAAACGTTCAGGAGGGAATGCTTCTGGAACATGGCCATACAGCCCGGAAAACTCACAGCAACCCAGTGATTCGGGTCATGAAAGACTTGCGAGAACACAATCCATGCAGTGCCCTCAAAATCCCACTCCTGAATGAAAAACAAAGGAGGGGGGGGGGCTGAGGCGGGATGGGAGGGTTCTGCAAAAGACGAACAGGTGAGGGGGGCTCCTTCCAAACACATGGGTCAGGAACCTGCTTTGTTCCCAAACGCTTTGTGAACAGAGTGGGGGAGAAGGGGGCTTCACTTGGGACAAAGCAGGGAGCATCCGTTATCTATAGGTCTCTATCTCAGGCATGGGCAAGTTTGGGCCCTCCTGGTGTTTTGGACTCCAACTCCCACCATTCCGAACAGCCTCAGGCCCTGAGGCTGTTCGGAATGGTGGGAGTTGGAGTCCAAAACCCCCGGAGGGAAAGGCCCAAGTTTGCCCATGCCTGCTCTCAAAGCTCCAACTCCCGGGATGGAAATGCGCCCTCTCCGAAGCAACGCGGAAAGAGTGCTTCTGAGCACGTGCTGAGCGCCTTTGGAGGGGGAAAAGATGCCCCAGGGGAGGGGGCCGAAAAGAGGGTGCTTAGCTTACCTCTCCCGCAGCCCAAAGCTCCGAGCTGCAGCAGGAGGACCAAGAGGCGGACCCTCCCGCGCTCCCTCATGGTGGTCCCGGGCTCCCTTCCTCGCCCGGCTTCTCTCCTCCTCCTCCTCTTCCTCGCCCAGGCGCCAGGACAGAGCGGCCCCGCTGCTGCTGCTGCTGCCTCCTTCCTGCCTTGCCTTTGCGCCCCAACCTCTGTCTCCGTCGCGGCAGAAGGAGCGCGGGGCTGGCTTCGTCTCTCTCTCTCCCAATCTCTCTCTGTCTCTGCTCCGCCTGCCCCGCTGCCCTTCTCTCCCCTCCCACTCTGCCTCCCACCCGCCGAAACGGCCCGGCCTTCGGAGGAGGAGGAGTCCCGCGGGGGCCTCCTCCGCCTCGCTGCTCGCCCAGAAAGTTTCCCAGAGGGAGAAGGCGCCCGCTCTGCGCGCCTCACCCACGGCGACGAATCACAGCCGCGCTCCTCAACACACCGAGGAGATAGTTATTATTCTACTAGCTTGGAGACCCAAGTTATTAGAAGAAGGCATTGTTTGTTTTGGGATGTTAGGTCATATAACTTAAGTTTGGTCCAGACCCGTTGTTGGCTGGAACCCAGTGCGATCTGGATAAGGGTGAACTACAACTCCCAGATTCCCAGGGCAATCACCCCCAAACCCTGCCAGTATGCGCAGTTGGTCATGTTGGGTCTGTGTGCCAACTTTGGTCCAGATCCCTCCACAGCTGGGTTTAGGGCTCTCTGGATAAGGGTGAACTAAAACTCCCAGAGTCCCAGAGCAATCACCCCCAAACTCTGCCAGTATTCGCAGTTGGCCATGTTGGGTCTGTGTACCAAGTTTGGTCCAGATCTGTCAACAGCTGGGTTTAGGGCTGTCTGGAGAAGGGTGAACTACAACTCCCAGGTTCCCAGAGCAATCACCCCCAAACCCTGCCAGTATGTGCAGTTGGTCATGTTGGGTCTGTGTGCCAAGTTTGGTCCAGATCCTTCCACGGCTGGGTTTAGGGCTCTCTGGATATGGGTGAACTACAACTCCCAGATTCCCAAAGCAATCACCCCCAAACCCTGCCAGTATTCACAGTTAGCCATGTTGGGTCTGTGTGCTAAGTTTGGTCCCAGTCCATTGTTGGTGGGAGTCATATATCAGTGAAGGTACTGCAAGTCCCATCATCCGTAGCAAATCTGGTCAGATCCATCATGGCTGGGTTCACAGTGCTCTCTGGATGTACATCAAGTACAACTTCTGTAAATCATGATGAATTCTCCCCAAACCTCTTGGTCAGTTGCTGATCAATTCCTCTGTTAACTGTGTGCCATAGGAGAGGGTAGGAAAGGGTTAAGGTAGAGGCAATGGGCAGGGTCATGCAAATTAAGGAACCCTGGGATGTCCATTCTGGAGGAAAAACAGAACATCTAGGATGAAATTGTCCCACATGAAAGCCTTCACTTGGGTGGGGGGTAGTATGGTGGGCTGTATGGTGTTTGTGGAGGGCATTGTCAGGGGTCTTGTACATGTACACGGCACTCTCTATAACCTGCAGTGTCATTGGAGGGAGGGCCATTGGTGTCTCCTGAGTAGTGGGAACTATAGCTATTTGTGGAAGTGGGAATGTGTCTATGTAAGTGAGCACTCCAGCCACACACATACATACATATTTTCACTTTTATTATGTTATGTATAGATGTATAGATTATATGTATAGATATAATATAATATACTCTATTACATTACATTACATTACATTACATTACATTACATTACATTACATTGTGTTCTCCTTTTCCCCAGCTGGGCTGTGGGGAAAATGTTCACACTTCTCTATGGAATGCCTTCCTTTCCTTCAAAGAGTATGGCAGTTTTAGAGTTGGAAGAGACCTCAAAAGTCATCCAGTCCAACCCCCTGCCATGCACAGTCAAAGCACCCCCGAGAGATAGCCAGCCACCCTCTGTTTGAAATCCTCCAAATCTGAGGCAGAGAGTTCCACTGTTCTTATGACACCCTTTCACATATTTATACATGGCAATCATGTCTCCTCTCACCCTTCTCCTCTCCAGGCTAAACATACCCAGCTCTTCAAGACGCTCATAGGGCATGGTCTCCAGACCTTGGATCACTTTAGTTGCCCTCTTCTGGATACCTTCCCACTTTTCAATATCCCTCTTGAATTGTGGTGCCTAGAATTGGACGCAGTATTCTTTGACATCACGTGAACTGCCAGGGCTCAGTGGTATGAGATCATGGGATTTGTCATTTGGTGAGACACCCTCACCTCTTTGGTGGAAGGGTTTCTGATCTTTCCTTGCACAGTAACCCCTTCTGAAACTTTAAAAAAATCTGAATGCAGTTTGACATCACTTGAACTATGAACTTGGCTGTGGAGCCCTAAGAGTTGCAATTTTAGAAGGCTTTTAGCCTTTTCTGCAGAAGAGTCTTGGTGCCTCATGAAAACTACAACTCTCCATCGCTCCATAGCTTTGAGCCGTGGAAGTTCAAGTGGTGTCAAACTGCATTAATTCTGCAGTGTAGATGTACTTTGAGACAGATAAAAATTCTTTTTCATTTAAGGTGCCAAATATGTTTGCTACAGGTGACTCCTTTTCAACTTGTCTTTCCTAACCTGTCTTGGATTTCTCCCAAATGTACACATATCTGCCATCTATTTTCTCTAATGTAGTATGGGTGAGAATCAAGAAGTGCTCCAGAAATGGTTAAACTGCAAATCCCAGCAGCATAGCAAATGATGAGGACAACAACTGGAGGACCACACCATTCCTACCCACTTCCTGAAAGGCTCCAGAAAAAGGATGAGATGTAGCACAAAGGTATGCAAGTGACAAACAAAATAGAAGGGAATTTATGTCACCTGCCCTGCCTTAAACAGAAGACTAAATACTCTTTTTCATTTAAGGTGCCAAATATGTTTGCTACAGGTGACTCCTTTTCAACTTGTCTTTCCTAACCTGTCTTGGATTTCTCCCAAATGTACACATATCTGCCATCTATTTTCTCTAATGTAGTATGGGTGAGAATCAAGAAGTGCTCCAGAAATGGTTAAACTGCAAATCCCAGCAGCATAGCAAATGATGAGGACAACAACTGGAGGACCACACCATTCCTACCCACTTCCTGAAAGGCTCCAGAAAAAGGATGAGATGTAGCACAAAGGTATGCAAGTGACAAACAAAATAGAAGGGAATTTATGTCACCTGCCCTGCCTTAAACAGAAGACTAAATACTCTTCGTCGTCCCAGCTAGAGGGCACCCAGTCTGCCAAGGAGATTTACTTAAAAATGTTGACATATCAAGTTTTAATTGATTCACTTGGGTCTTTTGCAGCTGGGATTAACAATATTGGATTTAGGCCTGAAGCGGCATTAGAAGGATTTGGGGAGATCATCCAGTCTTTGTCTAGTAGCCCCTTGTTCAGTGCAGTATCTGCAGTGTAAGATGTACCACAACAACTTGCCCACACAGTGCTATTGTAGCTTCCAGGGCACTGCACTTAAAAATACTACACAAAAGCAGAAATTAGTAATTTGGACACTGATTTGAGATTCTCAAGAAAGCTCCAGCAGCCCCAGTCATCAAAGGCCAGTTAACATATCATCCCTGGTGTATCTTAGATATTCTAAAAATTATTTCATCTGTATAGCAGTCCCACTACATTTGCAGTTTTGACTTTTGCAGATTTGATTTAAAATGCTGTTTTTAGATATCTCTAGATCCTTCAATGCACCTTGATAGTCATGCGCCAGATAGACCTGGAGATTTCAAGAGAGAACAACTCTTTAATAATCTCTAGGTCAGTGATTCTCAACCTGTGGGTCCCCAGATGTTTTTGGCCTTCAACACCCAGAAATCCTAACAGTAGGTAAATTAGTTAGGATTTCTGGGAGTTGTAGGCCAAAAACACCTGGCGACCCCAGGTTGAGAACCACTGCTCTAGGTCGTCAAATGTACTTCTATGGTCATCTTCCAGTGGAAGATGACTATATGGCCATGCTGGAAGACACAGAAATTCCTAGAAATGTGTTCTCCAGGTGAAAAAAAAATGTGATTTGTTTGGGTTGCTGTGAGTTTTCTGGGCTGTATGGCTATGTTTCAGAAGCATTCTCTCCTGATGTTTCTCTCACATCTTTGGCAGGCATCTTCAGAGGTTGTGTGGTCTGTTGGAAATTGGCAATTGGAGTTTATATATCTGTGGAAAGTCCAGGGTAGGAGAAAGAACTCTTGTCCATTTGAGGCAAGTGTGAGTGTTGCAGTTGGCCATCTTGATTAGAATGGAAAAGCCTTGCAGCTTCAGTCTGGCTGCTCCTTGCCTAGGGGAATCCTTTGTTGGGAGGTGGTGATTTGTTTACAGTATTTGTGTTTTTTCACTTTCATAGTGGAGGTGGCTTTGTCCCAGCTACTGCAAACATGGAGAGCCAACTGTATAATTATATTTCAGAACTGACAAAACGTCTTCTGAGTATTCCTTGCTTTTAAAAACCCTACTAAATTAATGGTGCCATCAGAAGTCAGCAAAAAAATTGCAGGTGTCCACAGAGCCACAAAATATGTGAATAACGGTGAAGACTCAGGACAAGTTCTTCAACTTTTTGCTGCTGGCAGAATGACAGAGATGAGGAGTCCCTTATAACAAAGCCAGCTGTTGCCTCTGAAATCTAGCATCACACAATGGTTTATTGCACTTATGAAACCATAGCTTCCATGCTACAGTGTTTAGGGTGTTAGGATTCAGAGGGACCTAGATTCAAACACTGATAAATTATTAAAATCCTGTATGATTACCTTGATTTCATCAATCTCTTTTTTCTGCTGCGTCTCTCTTATAGAATTGTAAAAAATCGTTGGTTTAAGTTTTTGGTAAGGAGAGAAATGGAATAGAAATGTAATAAACAAATTCAACGTGATAAACATCAGTGCTGGAGAAGCCAAAATTCCCTTTAAGAAGCTGCATTTTATTAGTGGAGACTTCTGGTCTGCATTTATAATAACAAAAGAGCATGTCTGCATGTGCGTAACTGTCTGTTGCAGCCATAACTCATTTAGAGATCATACTAGATGCTACAAAATTTGACAGAGTATTATTGGTTTCACTCTGAATTGCAGTGCTAAATTTCATATAAACATTCTAACTGGGGGGCTTACAAAAAAGAGTGAGCAGTTATAAATCATAATGAAATCATTTCAGAAAACACCACAATGGCATTTTGTTGTCATCCAAGTGGCAATGCCAAAAGGGCAATATTTTTTGAAGCCAAAAGGGCAATATTCCAAAGGAAGAAAGCTTCCTGTAATAAAAAAATGAAAGGGGTGCTGCTATAACTAATTAGGATATATAATTGTTAAAAAAGGATTAGAAAACAGAAAAAAAGTCTCTCTGAATCATTTCTGCTAAGCCTCTTGAGACAAGTGTGGGTGGGAAAGGAGGGAAGCTGAAGAGAGCTATGCCCCCCCCCACAAGATTCTTGACCTTTTTTTTAAAAAAAAAAGTGTGAGAAAATGGGAGAGGATCTTTTGAGGTATTGCTGGTGAGAGTCCTGAGATTTTTGTGTGTGTGTGTCAGGAGTGACTTTAGAAACTGCAAGTCACTTCTGGTGTGAGAGAATTGGCCGTCTGCAAGGATGTTGCCCAGGGGATGCCCGGATGTTGGATGTTTTACCAACCTTGTGAGAGGCTTCTCTCATGTCCCCACATAGGGAGCTGGAACTGACAGGGGGAGCTCACCCGCTCTCCCTGCATTCAAACCGCCAGCCTGTCAGTCAGCAATCCTGTTAAACCCACAAGGGTTTAACAGGAAAACAGGAGGCTCAATTTACCCTTCTGAAGTGCTGGGTATGGATTCAGGCACCACTACAGTATTTATGTTTCAGATAGTCCCAAATACACAAAACAGGAAATTTATTTGCTGGAAGTATTTCTGTGAGGAAAGTATCCTGGGAGACCCAAATGAGATAAATGGAAGCTGGAATGACATTAAGACTTTCCACCTGTTTGAATTCTAGCATCTTTCAAAACAGAAGTAAAATGCAAGTGTGTTAATGTGTTCTTGATTTTTTTTTTTACTTAAAATTCCTTGATATTTAGAGTACTTAGTAGACAACTGAAAAAACTGGTTCCAGACAGTGGGATTAATCATAGATTGACTGACTGGCACAGTAATAGGCAACTTTGAATACTCTTAATAGCTAGTTAGCCACAGAGAGAAGCAGTTCAATTGCCATAATCCATGTAGATTCTCCCTCACATACAACAGCACTCCATGTTCATGGAAAAACAAACATTCATTTTTCAAAACAAAAAGCAATCCTATACCACTGCAAAGATTGACAGATTTATTGTGACATAAAGGTTTTTTTTTATAGATTAGAGCCTACTTAATCAGATACACACAATTTTATCTTCAGTTGACAGATTTACCTGGTTACCAGGCAAGGAAAATATTTTGTAAACAGTGGGTTCAAAAGGACACGAAATCTGTGCCAAGATCTCTTTGTGAAATTTCTGTGCTAATGGACCCAAGATAAGAACAGGTGACCCATTCACAACAGTGGTGATAATGTTATCTTTTAGACTTCAATGTGTGAAGTTAGCACCTACAGAAGTTACAGTAAAGTTTGAATATAGTAAAAACACTTTTTGCTGAAGAATTCTTCTTAGGCACATTTATTTATTTATTTACGTTTATTGTTGATATATGTCGATTCTAACGTTCGTAGCAAAGTATAAAGGGAGTTTCAAATTTCGCTCTTTAAAATTATTTATCCTTTTTTCATGTTAGTGTTGTGTCCCTTCATTCTCTCATGTAATGACTGACTACAGGCAGCACGGTGTATTAATTTGAACACTAATGCACTATGACCCTGGAAACTAGGGTTCAAATCCCTGCTCAGCTATAGAAACCCATTGGCTAACTTTGAGCAAGTCACACTCTCTCAGCTTCAGAGGATGGCAAAGGCAAACCCTTTCTGAACAAATCTTGCCAAGAAAACCCTATAATAGTTGTCATAACACGGAAACTCCTTGAAGGTAGTTCAACAAAAAAAACAACAGTGACTTACTATGTTTTGTATGAATTGCAGAAGGGCGTTTATAGTATACAGTGGCTTATTATCACACAAGGCCAGGTCCAATGTAACATATGTAGTATAATATCTGAGCTGCATTACCAACCAAACACTGATTGATGCTGTGTCAGTGAGTCCTATATGTGCACTATCTGCCCATTCTTTTACTCTTTGGTTTCTTCCCTCACTTCCAATTTAGTTGCAAGCCATAGTTTATGAGTAAATTCAGAGTATTTTGGTGAGACAGTCTGCAAACTAGCTCACAAACGAGTGCAACTAAGTTTCAAATGGACTTGTTATTTATTTGTGAGCACAAACCATAGTTTCCCCACCCTATGTATTCAGGTGTGATGGCAAATTTGTAAGGGAGGGAAGAAGAGTTCACCAGCATGGAACACTCATTCATGCTGATGTTTGATCTTTATTGTATTTACTTTTACATCTGAATCAACCCACAAAAGAATGAGCAGATAAGTGAATGTTATGGCTGATGTTATTAAGTCCTGTAACAGTATTCCCTGAATGTGATGTGGGCAGAGCTAACCTCAAGATGTGTTGCAGGGCCCAGCTGCTAGGTTTAGGGCTCCTTTATACATACCAGGTGTTGCTGGTGAGTAATTTTAGATTTGGCATCTGCCTATAAACAAGGGCAAGGATGGCTGAGATGATTGATAATCTACTAAAGGGGTTTGGCCTGGGCACTATCTGATGTTGAGTACTCACATTGCTTTGACACACAGCTGATCACTGCCAGGAGTTCCACAGGCTTATAGAAAACCCTGAATTTCCACTCCAAATAAGCTCTAGTCACTCAGAAACATTGTATCTCCTCTTCAAAGCAACCACAATAGCAGAAAACCCTCAGGCAGCCGCTCTCAATCAAGGCTCCATTGTCCTTTGCTACATTTTAACCAAGGGTAATAAATTGTATCTGCTTTCTGCTTTCACTTCCTGCCTGCAAAAGAGCTCCTTTCGTAGGCTCTTTCTGCAGCCCAAAAACCAACAATAAACTCCTTCCCAAGCCGCGGATCTCCGCCAGCTTGACCAAGGCGGTCAAGAACTGCCTTGGGAACAAGGGAACACAGTTTTTCCCACTGCGGATATGGAAACCCACCGGGCCCCCGTATCCAGGCCTTCACGGTTTTGAATCGGACCAATTCCATTTCACTCTGAAACACTTTCTGAACTAAACTGCTATCTTGCTTTTTGCCGCAAAGGCCCCGATTCCCCTCCTGACAGATGAATTGGCTCTCCTTTATGAATGAGCTGCCCTTTATGAATGAGCATGGGCAACGCGATCTGAAATGTTATTTTTGCGCCTTCCTATGAACTCCCAAGGTATCAGGGACCCCTTTCCCCCCTCCTGCATGAACCCCTTTGTATCCCTTGTGCCATCTCCCAGTTCTAGGGGAACCCCAAAAAGCCTTTTGCCTGCTGGGCTGCTGGGGAACCTCTGGGATCCCTTGCTTTGTCCCCCATAGGAAACACAGGGGAGATTGAAGCCCCCCGAAAGTCCCATGGATGAAACTTGCGTTTGTCTCCCAACACAATGGGGATGCTGGATCTCCTTTCTTTCCCCCATTGTGAGTCCCACATGTGTCTCCTATCAATTATATATATTTTTATTATTGCATTTTATGATATCTTGCCCACATATAAAATGAAGCACAGTGACCCCATTGTGAACTTTGGGGCCAGCATTCCAACCTGACCTGGGTGCCACCAGCCTGCCCCAGGCCCATATCCTGATTCAATGGACTTCATAATGATCATCATCTGGAAATTAACAATGGACTCTTTCTTAAGCCTCAGAGGGCAAAGCCAGACCACTTGAGAATGGAGTAACCTTTGGACATTCTAATCACTTCACGTAAATGACATATCTCCTTTGCGGAGAAGCAAGGTATGTCACAGCTGTCAAGACAATGCCATTTCCCCTTCCCAGATTCTGAATCATATAATTCCATCAAGACTGCCGATGTTGCTGCCTTTTGGACAATGGAACTGATATCCAGGTGTCAGACCCCTATTCAAGGGACTTGTTGCTTCAATCATTGTATCAATAGAACAGGTCTGGCTGGCAGGGCCCTGGGGCTCTTGCTGGACCACTTGACAATAGACCCAGTATAGGGTCACTCATTAATCCCTTCATCAACATATTATTGCCTATGTTTCTCCTGCTGCCGCACCTCCATCTCCCCCATTGGCCAGCCAGGGAGAGATGTTACAGGCGGGGGTTGCGCTCTCATTGGCTGAGGCATGTGAGCCCCCGGACCGCTCCTCCCAGCCTCTGACATCAGGGATATCCCTGACCAATCAGCACCGAGCCAGTCAGGTGAGCAGGAGCGGTAAATTCAAAATTTAAAAAGTATAAAATGTGGATTTTCTTGTATTATGGTATGCCGGTTCTTCTTGCATCCTATTGCGACCGTCATCCTGCTCCAGCTGGACCAGATTAAACTCGATAGCCTTTGCTTCAAACTTGGTGAGCCATTTTATTGGGGAATAGAGAAATCTTTATTTGCTTCTCGCAAGCTCGCCAGGTGTTGTGCAACCCTCCTTCTGGAGTCTTGTGCTGGTCTCCATTTCTGGCGAGACCCCCAAATCTTTGATCTCTATATCAGTATTTGACAACATCAGCATTTTGTCAGTTTTTCTCCTGAACCTGCCTATTAATAGACAACAGATACAGATCTGGCTTTGGTGACTGGTTTCTTTGCTTAATTGGGTGAGTATTGTGGCCTCAAGAATATTTAATGTAAATCTTTCAAACTGGAACAAATATGATATCATAGCGTTTGGCTGTACATCTGGAGTGGGGAATCCCCAGGCCTCAGCACATCGGCTATATCCAGCTCATGGATTTCATCCAGGTCACAGCATCAGTCTCTGACAGCTCTGTCCCTTTAATATGCTTCAGCAGGAATCAGACCAGGAACACAAATCCCAGAATGAAGCTGATGCCTTACCTGGAAAGCAATGGAGGTAGAGAAGAAAACCTGTCCTTGGCAATGATCAGGCCCTTGCTACTTCTCCTGAATGATGGAAGGATGGGATGGCAGTCAAAGTTAGTCCCAGGCAGATCCCTAACATATGCTGACCTCCTTGGAAGAAGTGGCACCAAGAAGGAGTTGAAGCTAAAGGGCTTTCAACTCCCTATTTCAAGTCAGTGAGTGAGTGAGAAAACATTTTAAAAACATTGGGGTGTGTTCACCTGATGAGCTCTTACCTTAAACAGCCTAACTGGAGGAGGTTAAACTGGCTGTGTTTAGACACCCCAGGTTAATATTAGGAGGTGGTTGGGAAGAACAATCCCCATATTTTAAATGTGAATATAGAAATATTTATCTCACTGTTCAGGGCTTCATGACTATCATGACCATGATGGAGATAGGGATGCCCCAAAATATGATAAGTTATATTCTTTGTTTTCTGTCCTGAGTAGATTTGCTCATGTATGGATCCTTTCCTGGTGTGACTTGTATTTCCAGATTCTCTCACTTTCCACAAAGCTGATACACAGGATTGCCAGTTTTGTCACATAGACTCATAAAATTCGAAGAGGTCTTGAGGATCATTGAGACCATCAAGTTCAACCCATTGCCCAGTGCAAGATCTCCAGTTAAAGCATCCCTAGTAGATAGCTGCCCAGCCTTTTTTGAAGACCTCACCACTTCTTTAGATAATTTGTTGTATTGCCAAAGCACACCTAGTGTCAAGACGTTCTTTCACATTTTCAGTTTTTCAACCTATCTCCTGTGATCTAAAACCACTAGCCCTGGTTTTTCTCTGCGGGGAAGCAGAAAACCAGAATGCCTTCTCTTCTCTGTGTCAGTCCTTGATGACAATTCTTTAAACATGATTTTTCAACCAATTATGGACCCAATGGATAGTGTTTCCATCTGTTTCATATTTAATACCCACAATTTAATATTATGGGGAATCTTGTAAATACTTTGCTAAGATTTTATGGGGGGGGGGGGCTTTATCAAATGCTTTACAGAAATCCAGATAAATTATGTACACAGCATTCCCACCATCTAATAAAGTAGGGATCTGATAAAAAGATATAACATTAGTTGGGCAGGATTTGCTCTTTTAAAACCAACATTGAATCCTATTGTGATGCCTCATGGGCCTTGCAGTCCTGTTCCTAGTACTATTGTGGCAGATGAAGATGAAAACATGGGGTTTTCGCCAGTTCAACAAGAGCCGGAGTCCCTTCACCTGCCGGATGTTGATGTTTGCCCTCAAGAATTCAGTAAAACAGGCCTTGGGCATTACTCCCCTCCATTTCCCAGGAAAGAATCTTATTCTAGAGACAGAGGAATCAGAGAAGCAAATCGGAGGAGTTTACGGATCGCTGCCAAACAACAGGCTGATTAGGCCTGCTTCCCTTGGGAAATTCTAAGGAGTCTTGCATCTGGACAGAGTTGGGTTTCGCTTCTTGTTCTCTAGGGAAAGAGTTCTGTTGGCGGGAAAACGAGACCCAATATAGGTGTTTGACGCGGGAGATTCTTTGCGGAGTCAATTGATCAGCTTCAGGAGAGAGATCGTGTGTGGACTTCGTAACCCCAGTTCCTTGCTTCCCGGATCAAGCATTCAAGCCTTTGCCTTGCCTTGCTGTTTAACCACGGACCTTGTTCCACGCTTCACGTTTTGCCTTGTTTGTAGTCACGGACCTAGTCAAGTACCAAGTTTATTTCCAGCCTTGTTGTCAAGCTTCATTGGACTTCTAAGACTCTGACATTTCCCCACACTATTGCTTGGCAAAAGTGTGTGTTTCAGTCAAGTGGATTAAAACTTTGAACTCTAATATCATTTATTGGACAATACATTTTTGGACTATATTTGACCTCATTTGAAAGGTCTGCTTCTGAACTATATTCTTCACTTGTTTTTATTGCTTTTATATATTTCCTTAATAAAGATATTAGATAGAGATTGGCCTCCGTGTAAGGTTTTTGGTGCCCAGCGGCCAGGGACCTGACACCTATTGATCACTGCATTGTCATCAAGATCTTTGCACACAGACTCCTGAACAATTCATTCTAATATTGTTCCCAGTATTGAGATCAGGCTGATTGGCCTGGAATTTTCTGAATCGTATTTTTTGCCTTAAAAAAAAAAAAAGGGGGGGGGGACCCAATATTTGCTGGTCCTCTGGCACTTTTCTCATTCTCTAAGATTTTGCAAAAATGATGGAGTACATGAGCTAGCTCCTTCATTCCTCTGTGACACAGTTCATCTAACACTGCAGATTTGAACTCATTTAAATTAATTACGTGATTCCTGACTAACACCTTATTTATCTTGCTTTGCAATCTGGATTCCTTGCCAATGTCTATGCTGATACATGGAAGCACAGTGCTCTTTTGGGAAAAACTAAAGCAAAATAAGTATTGAGCAGTTGTGTTTTTCCTTTGCTAGCATTTTATCATGCTCACTGAGTAAAGGCCCCACCATTTGTTTAGCCATTCACTTGCAGCCACTTAAACAGATACTTTCCTTTTCCTCAGTAGAAGGCAGAGTTCAGAGAGCTACAGTTTTCAATGGAAAACAGCAGCTTGTCTGATTTGTTTCTCAGAACCTAATCTATAATTTAAGTACTATCAGTGAAGTGTCCTGCGTTCCCAGCATGGAGTAACTTCTTTATTAAATATGTACCTAGAAAGGCGGGGACATACGACATTTAGCAGTATGACAAAGTGCCTCCAGATTGTGTTGTTGAAGGCTTTCATGACTGGAATCACTGGGTTGCTGTGAGTTTTCTGGGCTGTATGGCCATGTATTTCTTCATATTGTTTGAAATCTCAGAAAGGACCTAAACTCTCAAGTTAATGCTGTTTTGATTGTACCTGCATACTTGTACAGGATCTTTCTGGAAAAACCATGGTTTTCTTTCCCTTATGTCCTTCCCCCAATCTCATGTCACATCCAATCTGATGCAACATTTCAAAATTAATTTCCACCAGTTTAATCCTCCTTCTCCTTCAGGTCATAGCTTTAACAATAGTACACTAATTAAGATGTAGGATCATTTTGTTTCAGTGCTAATATTCCTCTCTCACACTCACTTGTGCCCCTGTTTCATCTGTGTCCAGGAAACACTAGCTGTTTTTACTGGGAGTGAAAAACATAGGAAAGTATAGATATATTTCATTTTGGAAAGCACAGAATTAATTTAAACTGATCAGTAGAATGGGAATAAAAATGCTGGGAGCACTCGGGAAATATGGTACTCTGGAATGAGGAAAATACCATATGTATCTCAAAAATTGCTTTGTACATAAACAAAACCTGATATTTCCAAATATGCCTTTCCTAAGGGCATATCCAGATGTGAGCGTAGATATATCATCTGAAGTTAAATTCCGGAACTCTGTTGTGTTTTGTAAACTGGGTATGCAGAAGCTCTGGGACTGCGATCCTGATAATATTATTTTTCTGCTTCTTAAAGTGTTGCTGTACATTAACCAGATCTAGTGTACTGTTTATATTACCTATTGAAAGTTATAGGCACTTGTGTCTATACTGTATTATTTAAAGTGGATAAAATCCGTATGAGGTAAACAGAACTAAAAGTGAAGCTAATTTGTCCCCATTTTAAAAGCCAATTTTAATGCTACAACTCAGTCACAGAATATACACAAAATGCTTTCCTGAGAAAAAGGCACATGCACCTAAAATACGTTTAGGATTACATAATTAGAGTTATAATGAAATCAATGGGTCCTATGCCCATTCAGTATTTTGAGAAAAAACTGACAATATGTTTTTCTATAAAATTAAAATTTTTGTTTCTATTTGTGGTTTCACAATTTCATTATATGAAAAATTACAATGTACATTTCCTTAGCATGTAAGAAAACCAATACTATTCCTCACTGAAAAGCATAACATTTGGCAACACTTGAGTTAGTCTTTTTGATACAAAAGGCTGCTAAACAGGAAAC
Organism: Anolis carolinensis; assembly: GCF_035594765.1. Classification (NCBI taxonomy): domain Eukaryota; kingdom Metazoa; phylum Chordata; class Lepidosauria; order Squamata; family Anolidae; genus Anolis; species Anolis carolinensis. The sequence continues at coordinate 303,402,751 of NC_085841.1, forward strand.
GCTAGGATGCTATCAGCAGTTTCTTCCCGTAATTGGAGCCCTATGGAACTGGGCAGATGGGTATGGCATGCATTTTGGCTCTACTGATTCAGAACAAACACATTCATAGGAGCTTTGAGGGAAATCAGCAGTGTCAGCATGCAGAAGAGTGTGTCAAGTGTCTGGCTTTTTACCATCATCTGACTGAGTCAGAGACATCTTTTCACACATCTTTCCTTCTTCATATTACTCTTGATTTAAAAAAAGGATAATTGCTTCTTACTTGCTTTAAATCATAGCTCCACAAAGAATACTGGGAAAACAACTTTAACAACCCCACCCAATTCTCCAAAATGTCTCTATATCTAGGCTTGCTGAATGCTGGCACTGCACTTAGGGCAACTTGTGTGATTGCCTCCTTGCCTAAATTTAAGAACACATACGGCCATTCTCTGGTCTGCTGAGATGTAATGTACTGTTTGCATTTTTATTGTCTAGGGCCCCATAGGGCTGGGTCCTGTAGGGCCACAGGGATTTCCCCACCCTGGATATATCAGCCACAGGTTTAATTGCACTCACTAGATTTTCTGCCACCAAGCACTTTCTTCCAAATGTAAGGTTTTCTTTGCATGTTGATTTAATTGTTTAAAACTGCCAGCCTACACATGTTAACCCAGAAATATGACATACTAAATTAAACAGGGCATCTTTCCTTGAAAGTATGCATAGGATTGCTTCTGGATAGATTGCTTCTTGGTAGAGAAATCATATGTGGGAAGAGGAAGGAGAATCCATGGAAAGGAACCCCTACCACTTTGGTGTGCATTTTGAGGAAGGGGATTTTTTCCTTTATTGTTCTGTCAGTCATTTTGACATGTTGCACTTTCCCTCCCAACAGATATGCCAGTTTTCGGACAGATGTTGTGTCACTCTTTAACAGGGGTGTATGTGTGGTCAGAATATTAAATAAATATCAGCTCTGATAGCGAAGGAAGAATGATAGCAGAAAGAGGCTTGTGACAACAGATTTACTTCACAGGCAGTGCCTGAGTTACAAACATCAGACTTACAAATGAGTCATAGTTAAGAGGGGGGGGGGGCACTGGGAAGTGAGAGACAGCTTCCCATAGGAATGGAAATTTATCCTGAAAGAGTTATCATAGGGAAAAGGTATCCACTGAAACTTTATCGCCAATCCTTTTTTCCCAACAAGCCAAATGGGACAGAAAGTGAGGTGAAATCTTCTGAACAGGGCACAGACAGAAAAACAAACACCACAGAGGTGTTAACCCTTCCCTATGCTTATCCAAAGCTAAAACATATATACTTTTGGCTGGAGTTACACGAAAAATGTACCTGTTCTGGCTTACAAACAAATTCAACTTAAGAACAAGCTTACAGAACCTATCTTGTTCATAACTTGGGGACTGTTTGTATTAGCAGGAAGCCACTGACATGATTATGACTACAGGACAGGAATAACATGGTGCAAGTTGCCATGCCAGCAGCATCCTGTTCCCTTAATCTGCCATTAAAAGGAACACAAAGAAGGAATTGTCCTAGCTTCCCTAGGGAAGGAGCTCCAAAGTTTGGGAGCAGCCACAGAGAAGGCCTTCCCCTATATTCCCAACAACAGTGTTTGCAGATAGAGAGCAGTGCCTCCTCTGCAGGTCTTAAAGCTCAGACAGGCTCATAGGAGGAGATATGTTCCTTCAAATAGCCAGAGCCTAAGGGCCCTTCCACACAGCCATATAACCCAGAATATCAAGGCAGATAATTCACAATATCCACTTTGAACTGGGTTATTTGAGTCCACACTGCCTTATAATCCAGTTCAATGTGGATTTTATGCAGCTGTGTGGGAGGGGCCATAGAAAGCTTTATCAGTCATAACCAGCAGTTTGACGTGGCCAGAAATAGACTGGCAGTCAGCAGAGCTGTTGCAACAACAGAGTCGTGTGCTCCTTGTAGGCAGTCCCAGTTCATAACTTAGCTGCCACTCTGTGGACCAGTCAACAGTTCTGAACACTCTTCAAAGGCAGCTCCACAAAGAGTGCATCACAATAATTCAAATGAGATGTAATTAAAGCTTGTAACACCATGATTAAAACAGGAGCATGAGGCACAACCTTGATCAGTGTTTGAGCCATTTGATATTCCTCTTCCACCATTTAGTGAAGCCATGGCCTTATTAATACAACTAACTAAACATTACCATTGTGGTACTAAAATCAGTTGTTATTGCAAACCGATTTACAATCATAATGTAACTTTACTGTGCTCTTACTTATTGTGAGAACAAAAAGGGTGAGGGAAAATAATTACTTACTGTGGTCAACTAGCTGTTTGTATTTATTTGATTCTAGAAGTAGTATTAAAGGAACCTTTAAGCAAGAAGTCTCTGGTTCCAACTAGATTTTTAAAAAGGTGACATCTAGTTTATTTTTTATGACCAACTGGCAATTGTATTCAGATCTTACTTCCATCCAAACATTGGAGGCCTAATTTTTTTCCTTTGATGAAGGTGTCAGGATAGGAGGCAATGAGTCACTGTTGCTTAGTAAATGCCTTCAGTTTCTTTTTATTACTATGTACTTTTCCTGTTTTATCTTACTCTTATCTGGCACATTTTATAGCCATAATTTTACTGTTACATTGCGTTTTATGTTTGTACTCTAAGAAGAGAACTTTGATTACTGAACAGTTTAAAACCATAATAAACTATATTTTTTGATGTGAATTGAGTCTTTGAGGTAAATATACTGTATTGCATTGTATATCATCGTTGTGGCGGAATGCTTTGTAATGTACCGTTGGAGGTGTGTACATTTTATCTCTACCCAATAAAATTTATTTCATTCTTATCTATATATTTTTGTTTCTGGACAGAAACTCTGCATAATCCTTATGAAGTTTTCTCCGACACTGTAATATTACTTTTAAACTAGTCAGCTCTCCGCATTCACTGGGATTAGAAGTGTAGGAGCCCCATGAAAGTGGGAAAACCAAGAAGTAAAAAACACATATTCTTTAACTTGAGAAACCACTAGGGGCACGTTTATACTGGAGTATGTTACACTAACTATTCAATGCAGCTTGAAGCCATCAGTGTTCCAACATTTACAGAAATGACCAGCCACTGCCAGAAGGGACATGGAGTTTCATCTATGCCGCCCAAGCAGGGAGCTTTGAAATGGTTGAACAGAAGCTCTACACAGCTTTAGGTGCTCTTACTGCCTATTACAGGGAAAACCAACGGATTCCTAATCTAAAATGTAGACATGTGCTTTTCATCTTAAGAACAGACAAGCATCTCGAGCTTTGAGGATTACCCAGGAAGGAATCCCACTGGAGCATTGCAGCACACCAAAATACCTGGGAGTTACTCTGGACCATGCTCTGACTTATAAAAAGCATTGCTTGAATATCAAGCAAAATGTGAGTGCTAGAAATAATATCATATGAAAGCTGATTAGCACAACCTGGGGATCACAACCAGATACAGTGAAGACAGCTACCCTTGTGCTTTGCTACTTTGCTGTTGAATATGCATGCCCAATGTGGAATACATCTCACTACATTAAAACAGTGGATGTGGCCCTTAATGAGACATGCCAAATTACAGGATGACTACACCCAACACAACTGAAGAAATTATACTGTTTACCTGATATTGCACCACCTGACATCCATCGGGAAGTAACAGCCAGCAATGAAAGGACCAAGGCATTGACATCTCAGGAATGTGGAGAAGAGCAAAGACCATAAACCACTTATAACCTGCCCCCTGCCCCGTGCACAATGGAGGACCTTCTCACAGTGACACCAGAGGCACTCCAAGTGGCCAGCTTCTGTTCAAAGGAAATCTAGTATAATGCCAAGTTTTTAACTTTGTATTTTTCACTGCATTATAAGTGTTCTCTCGCTACTTCGCAGTTTGCTTTTCGCGGACTCGCTGTTTAGCGGTTTTTAAATAAATACTAAAATAATAGTATAAATCATAAAATAATATTATAAATTCCTCTTTCTACTTCCTTCCTAAGGAGAAGCCTAAGGAAGGAAGGAAGGAAGGAAGGAAGGAAGGAAGGAAGGAAGGAAGGAAGGAAGGAAGGAAGGAAGGAAGGAAGGAAGGAGAAGCTGAAGGGAGAGAAAAGGAGGCTGAAGCAGTTTTGTTTTCGCCTCACAATGCAGTGGCAGAAACGCTACCTGCCAGTGAGATTGTAAACAACACCAATATAGCGTCCCTACTTCACGGATTTTCACTTTTCGCAGGTGGTCTTGGAACATAACCCCCGTGATAAGTGAGGGAACACTGTATCTTCAGTTCTCTCCAGGCACAATGAATAAATAAATAGCCTGAAGCCAACTTAAAATTGCATCAGCTACAAAACACATGCTGCCAAAGCGCGGTGCAGTGCAAATCAAGACGAGTAAAGTGTGTTAAGCAAAGTCAGGGAAAGTCTTATTAAAGCCCCTTAATGTGCATAAGTGAGCCCTAAATCTACATCACCTCATATGGCAAAATTTATTTATTGCATTTATATACCACTTTTCTCACTCCTGAAGGGACTCAAAAAGTGAAGTGCCTATAGACACCTGCCCCATGGTGAAAGAGTACTGGATTACCTCCACTACTGTAACTTTCCTATTCCCCCCCCCCCCCCATCCCCACTCACATGCCTCTGAAGTGCTGGTGTGAATCTCTCTGGGAAAGGAGTCAGAAAGGCATTGGGGTCTGAAGCCAGGTTCAATGATAATCACTTTCTGACCTTGAGAATCTGTTCCAGGTATGTCGGTCTAATCACTTGCACAGCAAAACTGGTTTTTGCTGAATTGATTCCAAACTGACCTATGTGGTCATTGTAGATGTGTCCTAGGAATCTCTTGGTCCACCAGCACAGTTCTATGATCATATTCCAGTTGAAGTGACATTGGAGAACCTAGATATTCTTACAGAGAACATTATAAAATCTGTGAATAATGAAGTCTGCAGAAGGCAAACCTTCAAATGTGAAGGTCTGATTGTATGGTATTTATATTACTTGCTACTCTGTACTCCCAACAGATCAATACTTGTTACACTTATGGTTAACTCATAGCAACTTACTGCTAACTAGTTGCTATTTCTAATGTGCCACGGAGCACCCAGACCAACAAGCCAGTTCAACACCCCTCTTTCCGTGCACTCACATTGATATTTTTCTCTTTCTAGAAGCAGCTTGCTGTCTGTTTTTCTCTGCTGCTCACTAGCTGCTGCTCACAGGCACAGTGAGGAAACTTTGAATTCAGTCATTTTGAGTATGATGTAAGCATTTGAAAGTGTTTTACATCCACAGGGTCCTGCATCCTCCTCTTCCTCTCACCATTGCTTAGAATTGCCCCATAATGCCTCAAATGCCCCCCCTCCCCCCCGGATCTTGGACACACTTTCTGCACAGTTTTGGTCCCTTGGGATATTTTAGGTCCAGGACCAACCTTTTGCCAACAGGAAGGATACCATAAGTTTTCATCCAGACAACCTTTGTTGGAAAAAAGATCTCTCCTGGTCTTAAAAAGGACCAGAGAATGTTAAAAACTAGGGCAAATTGCCCCCGTCTCCCCCAAGGAGTACTCTGAGGGCAATCAAAAATTAAAATATGGCATATTGTTGGGAGTGCAGCCTTTCAGGACTCCATGAAATAGATTCCTACTCTATTTATGCATTCAGGTTGTTATCCTGTCAAGTATCATGCAATCTTAAGATGTATTTAAAAAGGAAACTATGAATTTAAGTGTGCCCCTTCTCGTACCACAAGTACTGGTATAATGCTACTGCACTATTCCCCCCCCCCTTCCTTCCTTCCTTCCTTCCTTCCTTCCTTCCTTCCTTCCTTCCTTCCTTCCTTCCTCCCTCCCTCCCTCCCTCCCTCCCTCCCTCCTTCCCTTCCCTTCCCTTCCCTTCTTTTACAGTATGATCCCTTTATCCATGGACTGAATATATACCATTTCACTTACACTCCCCAAAATACCCCCTTGAAGTGTTTGTGGTCCTCTCTAGATCCTTCAGTACAATTCTATGGTATGCTTCTGGCCCACGTTTAGCCAAAATATAGGATTTGTAATTATCCATGATTTCAAATATCTATAGGGGTGTGTGTGTGTCTTAGAACAGATCTCTCACAGATACTGTATTGGCTCTCTGCCAAAATGAAATTAATTGCTTCCGAGTCCTGATTTTTTTCTAACAAAGTGCTTTTTCCTTCTTTCTCTGTCTCCCCAGAGGCTAACCTTGAGTCCTCTTCCCATTATAAAATCTGTCTGTGTGCCTTATTGTAATATTCCACCAAATGTCTGTGTTTTGCATTTAATCTATAGGATATATCTACTTCTCTTTCAGTTTCCACAATTTAGGTAAGCAAATAAGTAGAGGAAAATCTATCTCATGTTTTGCTCATTGCATGCCAATAAATCTTTTGCCATGGATTTATTTATTTAGCAAACTGAAGAAACCTCTTCACATTTGTATCTTCCCCTGTGGTCTTTCTAATATTTATTTGCTTTCTCTATAACATTTCATTTATAGTTTACTGAAGTGGGATAATGGACTAAACTGTAAATATACAAGTCATCAACCCCTTTGCTATTAAGTCCTCCCAAATGAGGATGTACAAACAACTTATGGAAGCATTATGATAGTTTCTATAGTCCACTCATTTCCTAAATATCCCTCAGATTACATATCATTACTCTTCTATCCACAGCACTTTAAACTAATGTCCACAGGAAGTTTTCTACAAATATTAATTTTTTGTGTGGAAAGATAACGGGAACAGGAAATTATGCTGGAATTCAATGTTAAACAAATTGCGATTGCTCTGCTGAAATTCACCACTTTGCACTGATAAGCTTTGAATTTCATCAGTCAATTTGAATCCATTCTCCCTGTACGAAGATGTTATTCAGAGGTGGTTTAGAGGCCAACCTTTACTCTGATTCCTAAGCATAGTTACATAATGTTGTCAACGCATTAGTGCATAAGATCTCAGCTTGATTGAGGTGAATCATCTAAACCATTAAAGGGATTTAATATTCCCTACCATTTACCTCTTTTCCCTTTCCCAGTGAGATTTCAGCAGATATACATACCCTAGCATTCAGACTTGCAAATTATGCCAGTCTTTACCTTCCAATGACTCATGGCAAAGGAAAATATGCTACATTCAAAATAACTACTTGGGAAAGCACTTCTGTAAAAATTATCTCCTGATCTAGTTTGATTCCAGTTCATCACAGTTAATTATTTCTGAAGGGAGCTGACTTTATTGCATCTTTTGCTTTGACTGCAAAGACATTGATCTGGTTTAGTTTAGCATTACGTATGTGATTTTGGGCACCTGTGTTTCCCCTTACCTTGTCTTCTTAGGCACAGCTGCGAGAAGGAGACTGATAACTTCAATTTCCATTTCCAATTAAATGTGGCTTATTGTTATGTCTTTTCCAGAACAGTGATTAATATTAACTATGATTTAGGGCTGTGAGCCAGGAACATAACTCACGTTTGAATAGTTTTTTAAAACTACTTTTTCCATCTTGCCTGCGGAGACTTCTTTCCATACCCACAAGGTCTCAATCTCTTCAAATGCAGCCCCATATTTTAAAATCATTCTTTGATGGCACAGCTTCAAAGCTAAACACTGGCAAGGTTCCAGCTGCCCATCTTTTTAATTTCTTGGTGAGCCCAGTGGTGTACTTTGGAAATGGAATATAAGAGCAGCTGGAACTTCGCTGGCGTTTAGCTTTGAGGCATATTCAGATGACCTGTAACAATCTTCTTGAGAAAGAAACAGAAAAAGGAACTAGTACCATACCACTGGGTAAGTAAGTGGACAGGAAAGTAGTGTAGAGACAGGTTAGAATAGCAATAAAAGAAAGCAACTCAAAATCAATAGGTCACTTCTGTGTCCATAAGGTAAAGGTAAAGGTAAAGGTAAAGGTAAAGGTAAAGGTAAAGGTAAAGGTAAAGGTTTTCCCCTGACATTAAGTCCAGCCATGTTCGACTCTGGGGGTTGGTGCTCATCTCCATTTCTAAGCCGAAGAGCCTCCAAGGTCATGTGGCCGGCATGACTGCATGGAGGGCCATCTGTGTCCATATATTATGTGATTTGGTTATAGGTGTGCACATTAAAATTGTGTAGATTCATTATTATATATATATTGGTTTAATTTACTTGATACAACTAAAAACCTGCTCTATAACAGCGATTTTTGGAGGAACCAAGTTATGGACTCTGGCTCACAACCAGACTTATTATTAACCATGGGTTATTTAGCACTGGGAAGGATAACAAGCAATCCCTGTTGGTTTGAACTGGTAGTTAATATTTCCAGTTACCTAACAGCCATTTTAGAGAATGAGCAGGAAACTCATTAGTTGGAGGCCTAATCATGTTATATTACAGCCAGATACAGCCATGGAGAAAAGAACAAGTTGCTTGGCTCCAAATGAATAGAATCATCTGTAAAAACAACTCCTTCATCTTTATAATCAAGTAAGGCAGAAGAATTCTCATCCTTAATTTGGGAAAGATTACATTTTATACACCCCCCATCTTATACATTTGGGAGATGGGATGACTTTCTCTCCAGGTGGAGCTCTTCTTTACTAGGGTTATCTCCCCAAATAAATATTGATAGATGACCATCACAAAATAATTCTCATCCAAACACCCAAATCTGTCAGCCTGGGGATTTCTTCTGTTGTTGCATATCACTACCAAAATATGAAAATAAATGTCTTTCTGCAATGTTTGTCCCATTATTCAATAATCATTAATATACTTTTCTTGAACATGGGAGCACATTTAGCCATTATGAACAGCAGTTGTTGATACAGCTGTCCCTTGGGATTTTGTTTAATTCTCCTCATTGAAGGCATTTAAACCAATAGCAGCCATCACATCTTATTACTTAATGTCCTGTTGTGAAATTGTGCTTCTGAAAAATGTATGCCATGTTTGTCTTCTCAAAGTGCAACAGTGCCTTTAAAATCTAATATGTGTCTAATATCTTTGTATTAGTAATCTCAGACTGACAATTCTGGAGTGGTTGCTTCTTCAATATGGGTCTCTTTGAAGGCCTGGTCTTAATCCTTTCTCACACTGCCATTCCCTTTCCTACTGTGTCATATGTTATTTACCATAGATTGTAAGCCCAAAGAAAATAAATTTTCACATCAACAATTTGTAAACCACTCTAAGAGCTTTTGTGGTTGAATGGAAAGGTACATATACTCTAAATATACAAATAAAGAGCCCTTGGAGGGAGGGAGGGAGAGGGAAGGAAAAGCACAAGTACCATACCCCTCATATGCAGGCTTAACTTTTGTGAATTTGGTTATTAGCAGATTTGGTTAATATGTTCTCTTTAGGAACCTCAAAGTGCTCCAGGATGATTCTATGATCAGCTTCTACCACAAGTTGTCCGAAGAGTTGTTCTGGAGGATGTAGAGATTCCTCAAAAGGTGTTATCTCTGGTTTAAAAATAGTAAGTTTTTATTTGCAGTTTTCCTACTTTTGCAGGAGCCTTGCACCCCTAACCCCCATAAAAGTGGGGGGTCAATTTTAGTTTTTAGAAGACAAATAAAAATACATTATAGCTTCTTGACTTGATCTACTCCATTGTGAATTTGCTTTGGCCATGCATGCACTAGCACTCATATATAATCATCTATAACATTCTCCACGGTGCATATATATTGAACAGTATCCCAGTATTTAATTTCGTACATATGGCTGGAGCTTGGTGAATAACATTTTGGTGGCGTACGCATGACAGAGCATTTGCAAGTGGTTATCTGGCTTTTCATCTATTTGTTGAATGCAACAGCCTTGTGGTCCTTTAGTTTTGGCATCTGATGGCAATATATTTCCTGCTGTTGTGTGGAGTTTGCATTAGAATAATTGTTGACATCTTGCATGCAGTCTAAGGATTAACTGGGAGTACAAACATCCTGGCTATATATATATGGTGGGTAAACAAATTAAAAAGGCCGGAGAATCTAGAAGCTTTTTGGTAAATGCTGCCCATTACATTTTATAGAGTTGAAACAGCATATTTAGGATGGAGGTTTTTATATTCTTAACGCCTAGAGCCTTCTGCACACATCTGCTGCATTTTTAAATATGCAGATTGTCTGATCTCAGTGAAGAGGTTGTGTCATTTTTGCTTTGTTCTATACAGAGCTTATCAGTGTGCTGGTAAATAATAAATATGGTTTCAAGTCACACCATTTAGATTTGTATTTGATTTCTATCACCAAAGATGAGAGCTCATAATTAATTTTCAAAAAGATTTCCCCCCTAACTGTCATTAACATTTTGTGGTGTTAGTGAGATTTTAAAATTCTGGATAGATTTTGTCCAGGATTTGCTTTGTTGTTAAAAACTTAAAAGGCAATTTGATTTTGATAACAGAACCCGGACTAGGCAATTTAAACCAGCTTTTCCCAGCCTGCAAGTCTTCAACTACAGTCTCCATTAGCCACAGCCATCATGGATGTTATAGGCTAATACATCTCTAGGGAACCTAGTAGGGATCTTTTGGTTGTTATGTGCAGCAAAATCCACACATGAGAAGACTTAAATTCAGAACTAAAATCAAAAACAAAAGATTTTCCTTTTGGTTTTGGGGTGAGGATAAGGTAGGGGCTGTAGCCAACAGAAATATTAAAAACATCTCATTGTTTGACATCTTCTAGAAATACCCTTGAAAATTCCCCATGGTTTTGACGCTCCTCCCCATTTACTTTGCTTTCTTCTTTGTTATTGATTCTCATTTTGACCACCATCTTCTCATCTTACTCTCTAGCCTCAGATAATGCTCCAAACCTTCTAGCCTTCACATTTTGTACAGCTAACACCATAAACATTCTTAAAAGTGTCCCTAGCTGCAACTTACCCTAAAGGAAAGGACAGAGGAAACTACTTTTCTGTATTTAATCTGAAATAATGTTTTAGGGGTGAAAAATTACAACAAACATGTAGTTGATCCTGCTACTGTAGTTCAAGTAGTCCTGACATACTGGTAGTACTTATACTTCAGCCACTTATTAGAGCAGGGCTTCTTTAAACCTTTTCCACTTGGAACCCCTTTTGGCCAGGTAATTTTTACCTGACCCCAGGTATATATAATAGGTATAAAAATTAGACATTTACTGAAAACAAATGAGCACTTGCAAGGCTTGCTAAACAGGGTGATTTTCTTTTTATGAAGTACAGCCAAAGCATTTTCTGCAGTCCGTTTCAGATTGTTGCTAACAGATTTGTGTAAATGGCAGGCATTCAAAAACTTTTTACTGTTGCCAACTTTTTCATGACCCTGCAGAGTCCAAACATGGGGTTCAAATTCAGAATAGCCTTATCAACTCCAACATTGGGGCCAACAGAGCACTTAAAATACTCTTTTTACACTTCTCTTGCTTCAACACTCTTTTCCCCTTCTCTGATCCTAAATATTTCCCATGGCTTTTTTCATACCCTCCAGTTGTCCCAATTTAGCAAGGACAGGCAGCAAAATCTTGACTTTGACAAAGTACTCTAGTGAGAGCAAACTCCAACTCTCTCTCTTTCCGATGTGTTCTTCTTCATTAATAACTTTTGCCACCTTGGCCTTACTCTTATGTTGCATGGCCACACGTGTCCTAGGTTGCATCTACCTTAGGTTTAATGCACTTTTAATACCATTTTAATTACAATGGTTGGGTGCTATGGAATACTAGAAGTTGTACATTTTACAAGATTTTTAGCCTTATCTGCTGAATAATGCTCGTGCTTCAAATAACTACAAATCCCAGGATTCCATAGCATTGAGGCAAGCCAGTTAAAGTGGAGTCAAACTGCATTAATTCTACAGTGTAACTGCACCTTTAGTTTCCATTCTATGGAACAATGGAAGCTATGCTTTTACCTGTCTGCAATACTGTATCTTCTGTGTTTTTCTCTGAAGACTTCACAGCTACACAACTTGTTTTAGCACATAATTAATTTTTAAAGACTTTGCATATTGAAAACATGCTTCTGTTTGAATATTATTATTTAGGATACCAGTGGATATATCTAAAAGGATACAGTAGCTTTCATATTTGCTATGTTTCCCCCCCTTCCTCATCTTATAGGCAGAAACATCCATGTCCACACATCTGGACAAGAAGACAGACACAGTGCTGGACTACAAGGGATTTTCAGCAAACTGGGATGAGAAGCCCAAGACTTCCTGACATGCCCCTCAAGATGAGCTCAGGTTTGGCTGTCAGATAAGCTTTCTATGCCCGGATTTCCAAGCAATATTTATTTTGACCAAGCATTTAAAAACTTTTAGTCTGGCAGAAATGGCTGTTTTTCTTCTCTGCATCATTAGTGAGGCAGCCTTCCAACAGGAAAGGGTCATTTGCTCATACTCAAGTACTTTTAAAGATGTGTCCTTTTCCATGCTGAAGAGATAATTTCAACAGAACCCACCAAGAGACCTCGCGTTGTTTTTTTCCTCTAAAAAATTGGCTTTCATCTGTGATGGTTTGGACTCAAAATGGCCATAATATGACCATAATATGACCTCCCCTGAGTTTAATGTAATCACCAGCCAGCACTGGATGATTTTGTATATACAACCTGCCTTTATATGAACTATGTGACTTGGCAGTTTACATCTTCCTATCCTGAACCCAGCACAACGATTTTAAACTCTGCATTGCAGCGAATGCATAGTACCGACATATTTGTTTCTGTATTAGATGTAAGGGAAAGGCTAGTTTGTGGGGTAAAGATTACCAGAAAATTTCAAATATTTATTGCTAAATCAGGATGTGTTCAGTCTCAATATTCATGGAGGCTAAATGTTTCTTTCCTCATAGGGCTGCCAGAGTGAAGGATTATGTAGAAGAGGGGAGTTTTGTAGGTATTTCTTGTTACCTGTTTGAATGCCAAGTCGTATCTGCTGAAACCCCTTCTTCAACCCAGCCACTAAAGATACATGAGCCATATCCAGTTTTCAATCTGGCCATTTAAGTCCAAAAACATCCTTTAGTTTCCAACAGAATTTGAATGCTTCCGTCATGAAATATACTGCAGTCATAAGTAAAACCTTGTTTATACACAGTCTAGGCTTTTGAGGAATAATAATAAATATTAAAAACAGCTATATGGACTTTTTCTTAAGAAATAAAGTAAGCAGAGTCTTCTGCAGTGGTTCTCAACCTGTGGGTCCCCAGGTGTTTTGGCCTTCAACTCCCAGAAATCCCAGCCAGTTTACCCTCTGTTAGGATTTCTGGGAGTTGAAGGCCAAAACATTTGGGGACCCACAGGTTGAGAACTAATGGTCTAGTGGATGCTGTGGCTGTAGCATTTCATGAATTCAGGATAGCAGAGCTTTTCAAACATTTCATGTTGGTGACACGCTGTTTAGACATGTATCATTTCGCGACATAGTAATTCAGTTTTACTAGCAAGCTGGAGGTTAAATAAATCCCTTGAAAGAAATATGAACACACACTTAAACTGTAATGACAAAATGTATGGAGGGACAACATGTCTCATTAAATCCTTCCATTTATATATTTAAAATATAAGATTTGTAAGATAATCACATATATTTTCAAGATTTGGGTCCTTTATAAATAACAATTTGTTTCTAATATTAATAATGTTACAAATACTAATCGGCACCTTTGCTGTGTTAAAATGCATGCAAAATGTATAGCCTATTTCAGATAGACTCAGAGGTTTCTTGTTACATGACACACCTACAGATTGTAGCCATGATGCCGAGCACACAAGCCCCTGCATTCACATTGCTTTGACACCCAGCTGATCACTGCCAGGAGTTCCCCAGGTTTAAAGAAACACTGTATTCCCACTTCAAAATAGCTTCAGCAGCTCAGAAACCTCAGGCAGCCGCTTTCATTGTCTCAATGAATTGCATCCACTTTCCGCTTTCATTTCCCCAGCCTACATGCTCCCTTTTGCACCATACCCTGTGCAACCTTAAAACCTCCAGAAAACCCCTTTTCGAGCTGTGGATTCCCACCGGCTTGGCGGAGGCGGCTCAGGGCCAGCTCGGAAACTAGGAGATGCAGTCCGCAAATCGCAGATACGGAGTCCCCACAATAAACCCCCATATCTGCATCTCACAGATTCGCACCAGACCAGCGCAATTTCACTCTTTTAAAAACAAACTGCTATCTCACTATTTGCTGCAAAGACCCCAGCTCCCCTCCCTCAAAATAAATTGATTCCCCTTCCATGAATGAAATTCTCTTTATAAATGAGCATGGGCAACACAATCCAAATGGTCCCCTTGCACCCTTTATGAACTCCCAAGGAATCAGGGACCCCCTTTCCCTCTCCTGCATGAACCCCTTGTTTTCCTTGCACCGTGTCCCAGTTCTAGGGGAACCCCAGAAGCCTCCTGCCTGTCAGGCTGCGGGGGACCCCTGGGATCCCTCACTTTGCCCCCCCCCCATGGGAAGCGCAGGGGAGCTTGAAGGCCCCGGTAGCACCTTGGATGAAACTTGCATATGTCTCCCACCATGATGGAGATGCTGAATACCCTTTCTTCTGCATTATGAACCCTATATGTGTCTTCTATCAATTTTATTATGTTTTTATTATATTTTATGATTTCTTATAAAGTGAAGCAAGTGACCTCGTTGTGAACTCTAGCCAGCATTCCTTTGACCTGGGTGCCACCAGCCAGCCCCAGGTCCACATTCTTGCTTAATGGACTTATCATGATCACCTTCTGCAATAGCTCAATGGACTCTTTCTTAAGTTTTGGAGGGCAAAGCCAGACCACTTAAGAATTGAGCAACCTTTGGACATTTTAATCATCTTTCATGAATGGCATATCCCATCTGCAGATAGGCTGCAGCTGTTCCAAGACAATACCATTTTCCTTTCCTTGGATCCTGAATCACCTAATCCCACCAAGATCTTCGATACTGCTGACTCTGGAACAATGGAACTGACACCGAGGTGTCAGACCCCATTCAAGGGACTTGTTATTCCAATCTTCTTATCAATAGGGCTGGTCCGGCTTGTAGAGCCCGAAGGCTTTTGCCGGGCCACTTGACAATGGACCAGGATAGGGTCACTCATCATTCATTCATAAACATAATCTCCTTTGTTTTCCCTGCTGCCACGCCTCTATCTTCCCCATTGGCTAGCCAGGGAGAGACGTCACAGGCGAGGCTCGTGCTCTCATTGGCTGAGGCGCGCAAGCCCCCTGGCTGCTCCTCCTGGCCTCTGACATTAGGGATTCCCCTGACCAATCAGCATGAAGTCGGTTGGGTGGGTGGGAGCAGGAAATTCAAAAGGAAAAATGTATAAAATGCAGATTCTGTTGTATGTGGATATGCTGGTTCTTCTTACATCTTATTGCAACTGTCATCCTGCTCTAACTGGACCAGAAATAAACTCGGTGGCCTCTGCTTCGATGCTTGGTGAGACTTTTTATTGGAGAATAGGAAAATCTCTATTTTGCTACTCAGGAGCTCGCCAGGTGTTGCACACCCCTCCTTTTGAGGTAGTATGCTTGTCTCCGCTTCAGGCGAGACCCCTAAATCTTTGATCTCGACTTCAGCCGACACACTAACCTGTTGCGACACAGAGTTTGGAAAGCTCTGCAGTAAGGCCTTTGACAAAGTCCCACATGACATTCTTGCAAACAAGCTAGTAAAATGTAAGTTAGACAATGCTGCTGTTAGGTGGGTTGGGAATTGGTTAACTGGCCAAACTCAAAGGGTGCTCAACAATGGGTTCTCTATTTCTCTCCAGGATGAAATTTGTGGGGTGCTCCTGGATGCTGTCCTGAGCCCAGTGGTGTTCAACATCTTTATCAATGACATGGACAATGGAATAGAAGACATGCTTATCAAATCTGCAGAATTAGGGGGGGCAAGTAATACTCCAGAATACAGGATCAGAATTCCAAATGACCTGAACAGATTAGAGAGTTGACCCAAAAATAACCAAATGCATTTTATATTCTGGGTTCATTTTGATTGTATGTTATTGTGCAATATTCATTTTCATCTTATTCTTTGAGTTATAAAAGATTCTCTAAAATTAGATTAAGAATACTCAATTTTGATTCACTTACCAACCTCTGCAGTAGATCAGTACATTCTAACTGAGATTAATCATTATTTATTGGTCTTTATCAAAGAAAGCATTTGAAGAGTAAATGAAAATATATGTTGGTGGAAAGAAAAGGAAAATGCTGATAAGTTATACACTTAACTGAAGAGTCTGTAAGATTAGATTCCATGCTTTGAGGCAGTCTTCCCCAATCCAATTTCTATCATTTCCAAGCAACAATCATATTATTTTCACCATTCTCAAGCAACAGTAATGTCATGGGCTTTGTAGTCCATGTGGCGAAAATTCAGCGTTGGAGGAAAGCAACATTAAAAAGTCCAAAAGAATCATTTTGAAGGAGCCAATATTAAAATGTGCTCCCTAAGATAAACAGTGACTACATTCCATCCCATTTCCTGTCAATTTAATGATTTGGCCCAATAGCAAAGTTTTGGTCAACAATAGTTAATAATTTTCTGTCTTCAGTAATTATGTTACTGAATTAATTTTCCATTTCCTAAGGTTTACCAATATCAAATTAATTTTCAAATTGAATATACCAAGCTGTCCTTGATATCCCCTTCCAGTCTTGCAGGTGATTTCAATAAGACAGAAACGTGTGTTGCATTTTGTGCAACCAAGACGTACAGAGTGATGAGAAGGGCTGTGTAGTCTGAAGCTCTAATAGAACTAATTTATGACAATTTTAGAACTTGAATAAGTTGCTGAGGAAAAAAAAAAGCTAATGTATTCTTCTGTATGTGCCTTATTGTGGAGGAAGATAAGGTATAACCTTTTTCATCTAGATTCGTCTTCATGTGCCACCAATTTATGTTTATTTAATAAGGTTCAGATCACCTGCCAACATTGTTTCTACCCTTTAAATTTATTTCTGGGATGCTGTTTGCAAAAACATATTTTTGAATTTGGCCCAAGTAATTATTCTTATGTGATTTATTTTTCTTGTTGGCTTTCCAATTAGAACAATAAATCTTTCCATTGTGTCCCTTTTAATTTTTCTATCAAAAAGTATTGCTAATAATATTGTTTCCTCCATTATTTGGAACTACTGAGCCATTAAAATATTTCCTCTATTCCTAGAGGACCAATAAGTTTTAAGTTTTTTTGAAAGAGGGAAATGAGTGTCTTAAAGAAATATAGGATCAGGTTTTTGTTTTTAATTTCCCTTAAATTATTTTCCTTTCCACTTGTATTCACAACATTCATATTAAATTAAAATATGCTTTTCTCTGACATTTAATAACAACATGCTCTGTACCAGGGACTATAGGATTGCACTTTAAGTGATGTTTTGGCAAATTGATTTGGAACTGGGAAAAAGTGGTAACCTGCGTTCTAAATCTGAATCATTCAAAAAAAACAAAAAAACAACAACATGTGATTTATAAATGTAGTAATTAAAAGTAGAAATGCTTGGCTGATTCCAGAGCATTTCCTTTGTGTAGCAAAAATTAAAAAAAGGGAAAAAAAAGAAAAAGAAAAAAAGAAGAAAAAAAAGAAAAAGAAAAAGAAGGAGGAGGAGGAGGAGGAGGGGGGGGTCTAACTGAAAAGCAAAAGGCGCAGGTAAAATCTCAGAGTGCTGCCCAAAATTAAAGTGTAATATAATATTTTTTACTTCTACTTCATTTTTCTCCGGCGCTAAAACTCATGAAAGGTTACAGAAATACTGGAAAAAATCCTTTAAAAATCCCAGTAATAAAAAGCTAACACACAATTAAGCAATCATAATATAAAAGTTATATTAAAGTTCTATTAAATGTTAAAGTTAAAGCACAGTTAAATAAGTTCTCATATGAAAGTCATAGAACAGTCTTATTAAAAATTTTAAAGGGTAAAATAATTTAGGAATGCAACAGTAAAGTTAAAAATATAGGATATACTGCCACGAAAACCACTCTCAGCAATCAATTAATCTCTGTTTGAATAGAGAAGTATTTGCCTGCACTTGGTTAAAGGGGAGTAGGGATGAGGTTAGTAAATCTGTAAATTGTGAGCATCACATAGGAAGTTATAGCAGATCATATTATTTATCTATCTATCTATTGTAGTGTATCATCTATTCTGACAGTGCCTCTGCAGTTTTAAAAAAGATGCTTTCTCTATCACCTCCTTTTAGCTAGAGATGGTAGGAATTGAACCTGGGGCTTTCTTCATATAAACCATGTTAGTAAAGGTAAAGGTTTCCCCCTGACATTAAGTCTAGTTGTGTCCGACTCTGGGGGTGTCACTCATCTCCATTTCTAAGCTGAAGAGCCAGCATTGTCCATAGACAACTCAAAGGTCATATGGCAGGTATGACTGCATGGAATGTCGTTACTTTCCTGCCAGAGTGGTACCTATAGATCTACTCATATTTGTATGTTTTCGAACTGTTAGATTGGCAGAAGCTGGGGCTAACAGCGGGAGTGCACTCCACTGCCTGGATTGGAACCACCAACTTTTCAGTCAGCAAGTTCAGCAACTGAACAGTTTAACCCGCTGTGCCACCGAGGGCTCCTATAAACCACACTACCGTTTCTAATCCCATAATTTCTCATCTGTTTTAGCTGTTGCACAAAGGGTCTTTTGTACCTAGAATCATAGAGTTGAAAGAGACCACAAGGGTCACCTAGTTCAACCCCCTACCGTATACGGTACAGTCAAAGCGTTCCTGAGAGATGGCCATGCAGATTCTGATTAAAAACCTCCAGAGAAGGAGACTCCTACACAGAAGCATCATATTCCATTGTCAAACAGCTCTTAACATTAGGAAGTTTTTTCTCATGTTTAGGTAGAATGTCTGAAAAAGAAAATAGCATTTGAAACTTATTCGGCGCATTAATAGATTTTCAGGGTGAGTAGCCATCTCGTGTCTCCCTTTTTTTGAGTATTACTCTGAGCCACCTGCATTTTCCATAATTGTACTAATGGGATAGTTTAGTGCTTGCTTAAACTGAAAAATCTCTGGGACAAATGTCTTCCCATCCTTTACTGGAAGCCTCTAATTATAGAAATTCAAGAACTTTCTTAAATATTTTTCTTTCATTTATTTGTTTTAGCATATAGAATTCTCCTTTCACTCCCACTTTACATTCATGCATATATGTGCTGCTACATCTCATTTGCACTCATGTTTATCTATGCTGCTGCATCCCATTTAGTGTGCTTACTACAAAGCTTTACAACAATAGTTTGTGGTTAGATGTTCTGAGTCACCAAGGCTGCAATATGTGCTTACCAGAATTTCTCCAAAAAGCCACAAAAGTAAAAAGTGGGAATTGCAGGCCCAATTTAGTTCACTGTGGTTAGCATGGGTACAGCAAACACTGACTGTGAGATTGGCCTAAGAAACCAGAACCTTAATTATGGTTCTTCTAGAATACAATATCCCTCATGGAAGGCATGACAGAGCAAGGTCAAAAGGGTATAATGCCCCTTGTTTCAGGACTTTTGTCAACCTAAGCAACATCTGAATACCTTCAAGCTGCTCCACTGCATTATGGTGCCTCTATCATTTATTGCATACATAGGAAACTACGTAGTACACATCCAAGGGTTGTAATATTTGACTCCCTCAAACCCAGGTATATAATTTGCAAATTTGCACTATGTTTCAAACTTCATAACATCCGTATATAGTTACAATGGATCTGAGGGAATTAGTAAAATATTTAAAGACTTGGAAGAGGAAGACTCAAATTCAAATCTCTACTTAGTTGTCATGAGCCAGGACTCAGACTTGGAATCTGAAAAGAGCCCTGAGCTCTCCCTGTTGAAGGATAGCCTTAGGAAACACAAAGCAAAGATCTACAAGGAGGTGACTTATCAGAGGAATCAGCCGAGGAAGCCTCCAAGTCCACAGATGCAGCAGGTGGAGAAGAGAGCCGGGCAGAGATAGTCAGTAAGGCTCCTTGCCAGGCACCATGACAAGTGCTCTTGATTAGGAGGATCTGGTTGCAAGTGGAAGTGACTTGTCTAGTTTCGGCCTGGCATTCTTGTTTCATGACTTCTGTGACTTTGATCCTTGGATTGCCTTCCAACCCTGCTGGATTCCTAGAACCTTGATTGCCTGACAATGCTGCTTACTTTTCTGTATCCAGATCAGTCCTGCCTACACTTTTACCAAACAGACTCCCGCCAGCAAAAATTATTTTTGAGCCCTGTTGACATATCACCCTTGCTTGAGTTATCTCTGAACTCTATGCTAATTGCTTCCACTCTCATTTGGTCTGTGGGTGGGTACAAGCCAAGCCAGGACATTAATCGTGAATTCAGCCACCACTCCCCCCACCCCACAATAAACCTGCCTTACTGTACAGATTAACAAGGCAATGGGAACCATGTAACGTGAGCAAACACATTTCTAGTGTAATATAAATAAAAGAACAATAATATTAACGTTATGCCTTGCACATACACTTTTAGTGGGATCACCTTTTTTCCATCAGTGTTTCGTTCATGGCAAAAAAAATAATAACTGATCTATAAAAACACCACAATAAGCCATCAATAGCCGGGGATGGGTTTTCACAGGGAGGTGTCAGAACGGCAACAAGTTGCGTGTAATGTGATAGCTGTCCTGCTTCAATGCCAATTAGCCACCTTCATGCAAGAATGTTTTTCAGTGTAGGCATTGTTGCCTATATACGTGTAACACAGCTACCTCCTAGGAAATAATAAAAGGTATTAGTTGGTGGAAGAACAAAAGTAAAAACAAGTACTAATCTAGTGTGACAGATGTGTGTTGGCTTGGGATAAGTGCTAAAGTACCTATATACTTGAGTATAAACCAAGTTTTTCAGCCCTTTTTAGGCTGAAAAAGCTCCCCTCGGCTTCTACTCGAGTGAGGGTCCTGGCTGGCTAATATTCGGGTCAGCTTATACTCGAGTATATAGGTAATTAAAGTTGGACAGTCTTATCTCATTAAAGTCTTATTATTATCTTAAAATAAGTTTTATATAAATATTCAAAAACATTTAACCTACTGATACCTCAATTAATGTAATTTTATTGGGATCTATTTTTATTTTTGAAATTTACCAGTAGCTGCTGCATTTTCCACCGTTGTCTTACACTGAAGTCTATAGGTTTTCCCATTTTTTGTGGTAAAATTAGGTGCCTCAACTTATATTCGGGTCAACTTATACTCAAGTATATATGGTAATTTTAACTGGTTAAATCTTATTGTTGGCATTAAGGTTTTCACTACAATGCATGTGGTAGTTATCACTAGGATGATTCTCCATGATGGTATGCTTGCGGTTATCATTGTCACCCATACTCCAGATCTCTCCCTCTCCGCCCTTCCTCAATCTGGGCATGAGGCATGACATGATCTCTGTGTAATGGCATGGCAAAATGAGTGTAGCAGGCATTGCATTTGCCACTTAGCCAGACACCTGCTGATACCATCCCCTCACTTCTACTGACCCAAATTATGCCAATAGCTGCAGTATAAAAATAGCACTGTTCTCCACATCAGTGCTAATTACCTCATTTCAATATTCAATATGAGATTGAAAATATATCTTTGTTATGGTTAACATAATCAGTAAACAGGTTTACAAACTGTTGCATTCTGTTGGTTTTTTAAACAGTCTAGTTAATATTGAGGGAAGAGCATGTCAGGAACTTTAAATGTCATGGGCTAAAATGAATGGAAAAGTTTAATTATCGTGACACACACACACAAGGGCAGAGAAGTCCTTGTGCTTTAAAGATGGGAAAGGAAAGGAAAGCTAGGGAGCCGGTCAAGGAGACCATCCAAGAAGAGTTGCAGGTGGGTGGTAAGATTGACTGAAAACAAAGAAAGCTACTGATTGAAAAGATTATATGAATGGATTTGGTTCCAGGACCAGAATCCAGGGGTACCAAAATCTAGGAACATTAGAGTTTCATTATAAACAATAGCATAGTGAAATTGTGCACTTACATACAATGATAATACAAGTTCTGCTTTTTGGATTAATTTTTTTTTTGAAAATGCAGATGTTTGAATATGTGAATGCAGAATCCGTGGATCTGGAGAGTGACTCTATACAATGAGAAGGGGGTAAAAAGAACAGCAGTTACTGTTGTGTAATACAGTGAACACATGAACAAGTAAAATGCTATTTTGTACTGTGGTAACTTCAGGGAAAGGGTCCCATATGGTTGTCCAAACGGATCTCAGATTTAAACTGATGTGTGAGGCAGTATAGGAGTCAAACTGGGGCATGCTACTGTGCAATGGAACTGGGTTACAGTCCCCGTGTGTCGCTCACATTTCTACTCTGTTAAAAATTTCAATGCATTTGTTTTGTTGCAAGTCCCCTATGAGGTCAATAACTATTTCTTTGCTGCCAGTTGCTATGCGCAAGGTTGGGTTGGATTTTGAGCATGGATCTCCTAGTTTTAGCATTCCTTCCTGTTACTGATCTATGGGACAGTTCACTCAAATCTTTTGGGATGTCAGGAAATCAGTTGTCAAGATCCAGGCTGCCATTCTGTTTCTGAAGAAGTTAGCAGGCTGAGAACTTCATAATAAGCAAAGACTGCAAGTCAGCCTGCAGTTGCTAAATCTTCTTTCGGAGGATTAGTGATGGCACATTGATCAGCATTCTGTGTTCTTGCTGTGGAAACACGTGGAGACAATATACAAACAATCAACTTTCTAGGAGCCACTTGAAATTCCTGAGCAGATTTGATTGATGTCCTTGGCCAACTTGTGGGGCGAAGTCACCACTACAGTAGTCCTAAACTCTCTTTGCCATGATGGACAACTAATATGTATTTATACAATTCTGTGGCAAATGTTTCATCTTGGTTGTGACTGGTTGGTCACAGGCAGAGAGTCAATAAACAGAAGAGTTTGAAGTGATAGTATGAACTTGCTAAACAATTAACACGAATTTGATGGACAGGCAATGTGAAATGGCAATCTAGATAGCTTCAACAGTCTTCCTAACACTCTTAAAATGGCATATCAAGTGAATTTGCCCTGAAATGCAGAGCACGTATCCTTTCTTGTGTCTTGATTTGTAGTCAGTATTTTTGAGAGACAGGATTATGAAACAACAACATAAGTGCTGTAGATCCATGACAGCCTTAGGAAGGAAAAGCTCCTAAAACTCGGATAAACCTCTTAACTTGCAGAAGGGCAGGTGGTTTTGGCAGTCAATTTTGTAATAACTAATGTGAGGCTCTGGGAGACCAAAGGGAAGTGATAATAAGCAGAGTAAAATGTGTTAAGGGCTCCAGAAGCAACATCTTGTTTTTATTTGGGGTTTTTAAGAGTCATTAACAGTCAGGCGCCAGTAGTGCTGAAACTTGTCATTATTACAACCACAAATGGGCTTTGCATCCCAAAAGAAGACTTTAGCTTGTTTTAAGAGGGAAATAAAACCCTCATATTAGCAAACCATACATTTTTGGGGAAATGGCAGAAAGAAAAGTAACTGTAAATACCCAAACATGACTTTTAAATCTAGATCTAGAACTTACAAAATATCTTTTTTGGGCTTAATGGAACTCCTAGTTTGGGGATTCTAGGAACTGTAGTCCAGAAATAACTTTTCCAACTTCAAGATATAATACAGTGTGCATTTTGAACAATCTACGTCATGTAAACAGGAATATAATGTTCAGAACACAGGTCTGTGGTTTGCTTTGTGTAGTATGAAATCATTAAATGGAATGGGGTATGAAAGTCACTGGGTCATCTCATTGGTGCTATTGTCCCAACTGTCTAGTACTGTGGTGTCAACATGGCCCATAAATACCTATGTCAATCAGAAAATTATTAGGAAGTCAGCAGTGTGATAAAGTAGCTACAAAAGCCAATATGATTCTAGGCTGCATCAACAGGAGTATAATGTCTAGACTGAGGAAAGTCATAGCCCCATTCTACTTTGCTTTGGTGATACCTACTTGGAATAACACCATGTCCAGTTCTGGGCAACACAATTCAAGAAAGATATTAATAAGCTGGAAGAAGGGCGACCAAA
Source organism: Anolis carolinensis (assembly GCF_035594765.1). Lineage (NCBI taxonomy): Eukaryota > Metazoa > Chordata > Lepidosauria > Squamata > Anolidae > Anolis > Anolis carolinensis. The sequence continues at coordinate 303,426,824 of NC_085841.1, forward strand.
ATGATAAAAGATCTGGAAGCAAAGGCTCATGAGGAGTTGTTTAGAGAGCTTGGTATGTTTAACTTGAAGAAAAGAAGGTTGAGAGAGGACATGATAGTCATGTTCAAATATCTGAAATGATGTCATATCGAGGAGGAGGAGGGTCAAGCTTGTTTTCTGCTGTTTTAGAGAGTGGGGCATGGATTCCTAGACATTAGGAAAAACTTCCTGATGGCAAGAACTGTTTGTCAGTGGTATATGTCTCAGAGCGTGGTGGAGTCTTCTTCTCTGGAGGTTTTTATAAAGCAGCTGTATGGCCATCTGTCGAGAGTGCGTTGATGGCGTATTAATGCATGGCAGAATGGGCTTGCACTGGATGGTCCTTGTGGTCTCTCCAAATCTATGATCCTTTGAGGAACTCTGAAGGAGTCCACAGAGTTGTATCTCGGAGATATATATAGAAGTAAGTATTGCATATGGCCAAGCTGCTTCCTCCAGGTGCACATTTTTAGCAAACAATGACAGTAATCTCTTTTAAATGTTTGCTTTACTGGTAGCCTAATTTTGAAAAGCTGCTTACAGTGCAGCAACTCACAGTATTCTGTTGAAAGCAGAGAGCTGCACAGCATTTTTGAAAATAAAGCAAAACAACCACCCTTAATCAGGGATTAAGATTTTGACAGTATGATTGACAATTACAGACCAAGCGAGGAATCTCTTGACTTAAAACAGCTCTGCAGGGTAGAAGTGAATAGATTTGCTGTGACCAAGGGTTCTTTCATACTGTGTAATTGCAGCAGAATAATAGAAAATAAAACTTCTTCTGAAAGGTTCAATGACCAAAAACGTTTGGGAACGCCTGCAGTAGAGTATAAGGACAACCTCTGCCATAGATGTAGGCCAAACGTCAGGAGAGAATGCTTCTGGAACATGGCCATACAGCCCGGAAAACTCATAGCAACCCAGCCCTCCAGTTGTTTAGGATTTCACCTTGATCAAGTACCAGGGATTTGGCGGGGATGAAATCCAGAACATCTGGAGGACCAAAGTTTGGGCATCACTGAACTACCGCTGTGTCTTGGCTCCCCAGGTGTTTTGAACTTCAACACTCAGAATCCCCGATAGCTGACCAAGATCGCTGGGGGTCTGGGAGTCGAAATTCCCCCCAAAACCTGGAAGATGAGAGGTTGGGGATCACTGGACTGCAGGATATCAGTTGCACCAACATTTCAAGGGACAGCAAATGAATGCAGGGAGGTTGGGGTGGCTCTTGGGTGCTTTGCCAGGGCCGTGCAATCAAAGTAAACCAAGGCACCGGTGACTGCAAGGTGCCTGGAACAATAGAAGGGGAACCATTTCCGGGTGCACCCCAGATGCGCCTTCGCTGCCAGGAACCTAGCTGCGTGGGGGAGTGTTTCCGGCAGGAAGCCATTTCCCCGGACGCAGCGTCTGGTGTCCTAGAGACCAGAAGAAGAGGCGGCAGCGCATTGGCTTTGCTGAGAGGATGCTGAGCGCAGATCGCCTCTCGCAGTCAGGGCTGGAATATCTGGGTGAGGCTTTGGCCGGAGCGGGGTGCGAGGCCTCTCTTTCCTCCCGGCCTTTCTCCAGAGGGGCCCGGGGTTTGTGCTTGAATGCTCCCCTCCCCTCCTTGCCCATGTCGAGCCCGGCCCTCTCCTGGCTGAGCCAAAGCACAGAGGCCCTCCTTACTCTATGGCCCAATTTAGGGAAGGGGTCTCGGAAAAAAGACTATTACTCTTCCTCACAGAGGGTCTGGGGATAATGGGAGATATGAGCTCTGAGCCCACCTTGGCAATCACTGGGTGACTTTCATGGGGAAGTCATAGGCATTGAAAGCCTAATATATGGTGTTATATAAATAAATGAATAATAATAATAATGGAAAGATGAAACCATGCTGCTCTGGCTTTGAAAGCCTAATACATGGTGCTATATAAATAAATGGATAATAATAATAATAATAATGGAATGATGAAACTATGTTGCTCTGGCTATGAAAGCCTAATACATGGTGCTATATAAATAAATGGATAATAATAATAATGATAATAATGGAAAGATGAAACCATGCTGCTCTGGTTTTGAAAGCCTAATACATGGTGCTATATAAATAAATGAATAATAATAATAAGGGAAACCATGCTGCTCTGGCTTTGGAAGCCTAATACATGGTGCTATATAAATAAATGGATAATAATAATAATAATAATAATAATGGAATGATGAAACTATGTTGCTCTGGTATTGAAAGCCTAATACAGTAGAGTCTCACTTATCCAACACTCACTTATCCAACGTTCTGGATTATCCAACGCATTTTTGTAGTCTTTTTTTTTTTTAAATAAATTTTTATTTTTTAAAACACAAAAAATACATACCGTAGACATACAAAACATTTACAATTCCCACCACCAACACGAGGATTGTTTTCTTTTTACATATTCGTTTCTTTATGAGACAATTTTTATATCTTTATCTTAATCCATTTCCAACCTATATACTATATAACATTTGTATCTTATTTCTTAGGGCTTGATCTCCAGATTGATTCATGATATAGTTCTTTACCATTGTTAATCTTTCTTCCATTTCTCTTGTTCTATTTTCATTAGTTTTTACAACATTTAGTTTCACATTCATAATTTCAAATTCCATTTGCTCCACCATATATTGGTACCATTTATTTACTGTCCATTTTGATTTATCTTTCCACCCTAATACTATTACTGCTTGTGCACATTCAATTATTGCTTCTTTTATTTCCCTTTTATTTCCCATTTCCTCTCTTTTCCCTAATACCGCTATTTCCTTTGTTATGACCCACTCATTTCCTAGTATTTGATTTGACTCATTTTGTATAGTCTGCCAAAAATATTGTACATGTTCACATTCCCACATCATGTGCATAAACCGCCCTTTCTGATGACATCCATGCCAGCACTGACTACTCCCCTTTTTATAATAGTATGCTGATTGGCAGGGTGTACGATACCATTTGTGCAATATTTTCCTCCTCATTTCTCGTACTCTGGTATTCCTTTTCACCCCTATTGTCTCTACCACATTTCTCATCTCTTGTTCTGTGATTTGCAGCTCCGTTTCCCACATACTTTTCAGATCCCGTATTATACATCCATCAGCCTCTATGAGCATTGTATATATTTTGCTGGCCTGTGCCTTCTTTCCTTCCCCCTTTTCTCTTATTATCTTTTCAAAGGCGTTATCTTCTCTCTTAACCATATTAATATTTTCTTTTATTTTGCAATATGCACAGATTGCTCTTATCTGTAACCAATTTTCTTCTCCAAGCCATTGTTTAATTTTATTTTCTCTTACCGTTCCCTCTCTGTCATATAGTTGTTCTAGTCTCTCTATTCCTTTTTCCTTCAATGTTTGAATATTTCTATTCATATTTGATTCCTTATCCTTATTGATTATCCATACTGTTGACATTTTAGATTTTAAGCTACTTATTCTCCCTTGCCATTTCTTCCACACTTGCATTGTTCCTTTCATTGGTCCTATTAATTTATCTATATTTCTCTTATCCCATTTTCTAAAGATTATTTCTTCACAATTAACTCCATTCATTTCCTTTTCAAATCTCACCCATTTTTTATTTGTCACTTGTAATTCTATTGCTCTTTCAATTTGGAAGGCATCACTATATAGCTCTAGGCATGGACAGCCCCATCCCCCTTTCATTTCTTTTGCAATTATCAATTTTTTCCTTACTCTTGGTCTTTTCCCTCCTTCAACCCAATAATTTAGTTTCCTATCCCATTCCTTTAATTTTGCCATGGGAGGAATTCCTGGGAGAGCCTGAAATAAATACATCATTTTTGGAATTATCAATATTTTCAATGCCCTTATCCTAGACATCTGTCTCAAATTTTTATTCTTCCACCTACTCATTTGTTTTAACATGCCATTCTATAATTTCTTCCATGCCATTCTATAATTTCCATCTATTATTTTATCAAGTGTCTTAAATATCCAAATTCCCAAATACTTCATCTTTTTAATACCCAATTTTAATCCTGATTCCTTCCTTATCTCTAATTGTTCCTTCGGTGGCGTATTAATAAATAATATCTCTGATTTCTCCATATTTACTGATAGCCCTGATACTTTTTAAAACTCCCTCAATATTATTTTCATTGATTTAATCATTTCCCTTGGTCTCTGTGTTAAAATTATTGCATCGTCCGCATACAGGTTCAATCTCAACTCCTCCTTCCTCCCAATCTTATACCCTTCCCATGTTTCATCCATCCTTATTTTATATGCTAGGGGTTCTATTACCAGAGCAAATAACATTGGGGATAATGGACAACCTTGTTTGGTCCCATTCTCAATTTGAATGTTTTCCGTTCTTTGTCCATTCACTCTAATACACTCTAATACGCATTTTTGTAGTCAATGTTTTCAATTCATTGTGATATTTTGGTGCTAAATTCGTAAATACAGTAATTACTACATAGAATTAATGTGTAATGGACTACTTTTTCTGTCAAATTTGTTATATAACATGATGTTTTGGTGCTTAATTTGTAAAATCATAATCTATTTTGATGTTTAATAGGCTTTTCCTTAATCTCTCCTTATTATCCAACCTATTCGCTTATCCAACGTTCTGCCGGCCCGTTTATGTTGGATAAGTGAGACTCTACTGTACATGGTTCTATATAAATAAATGGATAATAATAATAATAATAATAATAATAATAATAATGATGATGATGAAATGATGAAACTATGTTGCTCTGGTATTGAAAGCCTAATATATGGGTGGAGATATATAGGAAATATTCCAGTTAGGCCAGTCGAGGAAGGAACCTTACAGTGCAATCTTAAATACTGTTACTTGGGGAAATGTGCACTGATGTATAGGACTGGTATTTTATCAAAACTTAGGAAATTGCATTTTTTTTTGGTAGCATGTGTTGTTATCTGAGGAACTAAAAAAAACCCTAGAAAAAAGCAACATGAAGCAGATCAGGCTTCTCTCTATTCTCAAAAGATTAGAAGTGCCCTACTACCTTTGAGGTATTAGGAAACACTGTCTGGCATTTGTTTCAGTAATGTTGTTCTTGTTTTTTCTTGTGATGGGACATTGAGGCTATTAAATAGCAGCTTGCCTAAAGGCAGATACCAAGTGCAAGACAAGTGAGCTTTAAGATATTATTAACCTGCACTCTTTTCAATCTTAGCAAATAAAGCTGATTGTGAGGAATGCTTGAGATTGCAGTCAAGAAACAGTTGGAAGACCTCTGACTGCTTATTCTTGCACAATAAATTAAAAAATAAATAGATATTTTCAATTGTACACATTGCTTTGTGTTATCTTTTTTCTTGATGGAAATCCACCAAAGCTGTTGAGTTATATATATTTCTGAAGGAAGATGTGCTTTGACCGACTGTCAGTCATAGGATGTATGAATCTGATTATTCAAAAATGCAAATTCAACCCAAGCTTTTTTATTCTTGGCCCTAGGAAAGTGGGGAGGAAGAGCCTTATCCAAGAGTGTTCTCAGTTCAAATACTTGTCTCTTTAGGCACAGGTGGGAGAAGATTTCTTGCTTGGGCTTTCTCATTACTTTAGAATAAAAGATGCCATTTTATGACACCACTTTGGTGGTCAGGCTTTCCAGCATATAAACTATTGTCCCTTATCTCCAACCTGTTTTCTTCCCATAATGTAAGCTGGGGATAAACTAGTGGATAGGTTTGGTGCGCTCATCTGTTTAGGTGGTTATTGTTGTTACTCTTGTGCGTATATTCAAAGAATATTGATTAAGGAACAAGCTGAAAAAATGAGCTGTAACTATTCTGTTCCGTTTTGCATGGAGCAGAGAAACTTATGAAGTGGGCCTCTAGTATAATAAGTAAAATGGTGATTATATAAATGGTTCTGCCTCCATTCTTGTCCTGTTTCTGTATTTTATGCTCACATGCTATATACATCTCTCTCTACATATGCATGCACATGCACATTTTTATATAAAATGACCCAACTATCTGTCTATGATGTGCTTGATCACAAAGAAGGGAAATTCTGTGTATTTTTCACAAAAGCTGTTGACTAAGACTTTGTTTGATTAGTAGGAATCCAGTGAAAAGCACTCCTGAATCTCTTTCTGTGTTAACCTGCGTTTATTTAAACACAATAAATCAACTTCCCTCCAGGTGCTTTATTGTGCTTCTCAAGGTCTAATAGCATTATCTGGCTGTGAGGCTACAAGTAATTGTGATTAGAGAAACCAAATCATATTAATCTCATTCAGATGTCTGTTTGTTGCCCCAGGCTGTCATATCAGGTGCTCTTTGAAGAGGCTCTTAGCTCAGCTTTCTCTATTTTGAGATTGGCAAATTATTGCCAAACTCAGGCACGTCTACTAAAGGCCAGTCAATCCTTTTAGGGGATGCTTTCAAGGAGCTTTTCAGCATCTCCTAATGTGTGTTGGTGAATATGCCTGTGTCAGTTTGTTCCACACTATTATAGTGGTTTGAATGTTGGACAGTGAATATGGGAATCATGAAATGAATGCACACTCAGGCATAGCTACCTATCAGATTATCTTGGGCAAGTCAATCTCAGCCTCAAATGAAAGCTAAGTTAAATCCCCTTTGCCATGGTTGCCATAAAAAAGAACTTGAAGGCACACAGCAGCAAATTTTCTATGCAAGGTCTGATAATAATGGTGACATATTTCTAGGACTAGGTAGAAAGGTTGTATTTTTAGACCCTTGAACAGCAAGTACTTTCCTCAATATTTAGACATTTCTCTTTGTCATTATTGACATTTATCTTCCAATATACCATATATGAAGCGAGAAGCTGCTGTTGCAGTTATACAGCTAGTTGTATGGCTGGACAAGGAATAGGGCAAGTTGAACTTTCTTTCTCCTTCTTGATATACATTTTATTTACAGCATTTCTACATATGTTCTTGGCCAACATTTTTATGTTGAAACTCTCCCTCTCAACATGAACATTATTAAGAATAGAATAGACCCAGAAAATTAAGACAGTTCAAGATAGAAGAGAAACACAAAGCAAACATGAATGAAAACTGAAAACTGATTATTTTGAAATAGAAGCTGGATGGATTTGACATGCCTAATTCAACTTGAAGATGCTCTTTCTCAGAGTAAAATATCTAGATCAGTGGTTCTCAACCTGGGATCCCCAGATATTTTTGGCCCACAGCTCCCAGAAATCCCAGCCAGTTTACCAGCTGTTAGGATTTCTGGGAGTTGAAGGCCAAAAACATCAGGGGACCCCAGGTTGAGAACCACTGATCTAGATCCTTTCTGAGGTGAAGACGGAAACTGTAGTCTAGGAAAAGGGTACTTGTAATATTACTAGGTTTGTTAAAAGTGCTTTCCACAATATGTTCAGTAATACTTACAATACTCTGTCAGGTTAGTCAGCATTATCTCTGTGTTATAGGTTTTAGGCTAGTGGTTGTTCTAAGGCCATTTTGTGACTTTGTAGCTGTTTAGCAAGAAACTTCTCAGCTCAAAGCTTGCTTTCTTAGCAACTATATCAGGACCAATTATGTGTCTCAGCCGTAATTTCTTGGTTCCTTTGACAAAAAGCTGCCCTTTCAGTGAAGTTCTTTCCATATTCCAGCTCTAATTGAGGGCTTACTGTTTTAGAGCAATTTTGAAACTTTTAATTATTTTTTCTCTTGAGTTACATTCTTCTCTTTCCCCTTTCTAGCCAAACCCTTTCCCCTTCATCTTGTGCCAACTGAGGACATGTGAGAACATGAGCCTCCCTGCCAGGGAAACTGCATTTTCTAAAACCAGGACACACTGATGCCACAGATGTTATGCTCTCTTATGAAAGGGAGGTATAGAGGATTGGGATGATTTTACTATTACCAGATAGAGATTCCTTTCCTTTTAGTGCATGAAAATGAGCTGCTGGAGCACTGCAGATGTGTTTGATGCACTATAACAGCTGCAGTTACAATGTCCTTCAGGACCAGCTGTTTGCCTTCCTAACAGTTAATAATTTAGTAGGCAACAAAGGTACATGGACTGGATCCTTATTTTAGTTAAAGAAAGTTAGTAATTCACGTTTCTGTTTCAGTTACATTTAGAGACTGGATTGCAGCTGGGCCAGTTTACTTATTCACATGGCATAGTGGTTTCAATGTTGGACTAGGATGGTGGGTGAACAGGGTTTGAAATTCTGTTTGTCTGTGGAAATCTTCTGTGTGAGTAAGTCACACACACAGCCGTAGAGGAGGGCAAAGGCAAACCCCCGAACAAATTCTGCCAAGAAAAGCCCATGATAAGGGTCACCACAAGTCAGAAACATCTTGAAGGCACACAACGTTTTAGTCACAGTTAAGTCACTACTAGCACTATGCATTATTTTCAGTTGTATATAAGTAAAATTAACATAGCTTGTAAACCTGAAATGTTTGAGACTAAAAAACTAAGAAAACCCCCCTCAGCCTAAAAGAATAATTTGAATAGAAAAGACAAGAGAAAGCAAAGGTAGCTACACTGTATTGCAAACCGCCAGTACATGTGAAAAAGATCCAGAACAAGGATAAGTGTAGCCATTCAGAGGTTAGGCTGCAACTCCCATCTGGTTGTATAGTCTTTGTTAATGAAGAAAGAGAATGGGAGTTGCAGTCCATCAACATCTGGAAGTCTGGCATGTTCCCTCTGCTTGAACACAGTATGATTGGTAGAATTTTAGATTGCATAAAAGTATCCAGATCATGAAATGTATGAATTGTAATCTGCTTTGCTTAGGAATACTGTGTCTCATTTCTCAGCTCCATAGCTGTAGGGTGTTTTCAGCTCTGAGTCGTGATTTTATAAAGACTGATGAGTGCATAACAAGAGCCAGTTTATTAGAAAATAAGGCATAGCATAAAGTGTTCTGTCACAGCAATACAAAATATTACTGTGACTACCAATGTACATATTATGTTACTTCTCTTCTCTTGCTGTCATGAAGGAGAACATTCTACAGGCATACCTCTGTTAAGAAAGCGTCTAGACAACAAAGTTCCAAAGAACTTTTGGTTTGTTGTTATTTTGTTCACCTAGCTCTTTATTTTTCTTACTTTTTTTCCTTTGTCTAGTTGGATTTTTTAAAAACAACATTAGAATTGAGGAGACCGGCTCTTCTTTTTGAGTTACAGAAATAAACAATGCAATAAAACTTCAGCTGAAAAAGAATAGGATTTTACCCTAGTCAGTGTTACTGTAGCTATGTATTCTTGGCATACAACAGGCAAGGTAAGCAACAGTTGCCTCTAGACTCCCTTACTGAGTATGTGAAAACAGCAAATCAAAGAAAAAGGGACAAGCAGACCTCACCAACTCTCCCAAGGATGTTAATTAACCAGATCTAGTATATACGTTTGGCCACCAAAATGGAAATCATAAGAAAATTGGGGGCTGGTGAAAGGAAAATACCCTGTGCATTTTTGAAGAAACCTTTAAATATTCTCTAGTGGGTTCAAAATGTTTTTGTCTCTTCTGCAAGGCTTATCTGACTTGGTTGTCTCATTTTATATGCGCAGTTTTGAATAAAAAACCTTTCTGAAAATGTACAAGTGATCTGTTTTGCACTGTAGGAAATTATCTTTATTCTTTCAATGTTATTTCTGCCTCTAGTACCAGGAACATATCTAGTTTGTTAACCAGTGTCTACCTATATTTTGTATGTAACACTAAACAAAAAAAGAGAGAGAGAGAGACACTAAAAGATGGTGGTGTTCTCAAAATGGTCTGTCTGCAAAGGTTGCTCTTTCTTAATGCTAAACTTGGAGCCCCCAGATGGCGTAGTGGACTAAGTGACTTGAAGGTTGGGTTGCTGACCTGAAAGCTGCCAGGTTCGAATCCCACCTGGGGAGAGTGTGGATGAGCTCCCTCTATCAGCTCCAGCTCCATGCGGGGACACGAGAGAAGCCTCCCACAAGGATGGTAAAAACATCAAAACATCCGGGCGTCCCCTGGGCAACGTCCTTGCAGACGGCCAATTCTCTCACTCCAGAAGCAACTCCGGTTGCTCCTGACACGAAAAAAAAAATGCTAAACTAGTTTAACACAAAAATGCTTGTTTTCAGTTTAACTCAAGGCTGAGAAATGTTTTTGTTCTTAATTTAGATTCCATTTGACCCATGTTGTCCTTAGTGGTAAAACTCTGCCAGATTGTATAGTCTTACAACACATGTCGTAGATCAGCAACATGTACTCTGCATAGTAACACTATCTGTGGAATGACATGCCAGACCAGTGCATTTTTCCAAAGTATATAGAAGCCCCCTGTAAATAGTTATAGTGGGGTTAATAAAGTGTTACAGTTACAAAATCAAACAAGACAAAATTATGTTGGCAGGAAACTAGATATGTTTTGTTTGTCTTGGTTAGTTACTTGCTTTGCCTTCCTTACTCTTTCCAATAAATATAAAAGACAGTGCCAAAAATCAGTTGTATTGAAGAGACAAAAGTTATGTTTGTGTATCTGATATTTTAATTTCTGGAATTGGGACATTTTAATCAGTTGTAGCAAAAAACGACAAAGTGTCCTGGGGAGACTTAGAGGCTAGCAACTTTTATTTGACAAGAGTCCATCTGATGAAATGGCTGTAGTACACAAAAACATATGCTTAAATACCTTCCCCCCCCCCCCAAGAAGTTAGTTATTAAGTTGCCACAAGTTTCTTTGTGTCAGAAATTTTAAGTGATTTAAAATGATAGTTTTAAAAACAATGTGAGAAATGTGATATTAATGTGATATATTTCAGTATAACTCTGCCCACCATTTGATTGGAATGAGCAGAGTTAATCAGCAGGAGCCTATCCATAGCTGAAAATGGGGTTTTGACACTGAAGCCTTCTGTATAGCTAATACCTTGTGGATTATAGCAAATTGCAAACGCTTGTTGGGGTGGCCAGTTTCCCATAGATCACAGGAACAAACTTAAAATTAAAGAAATTGAACTATAAAGCTTAGTATTTCATCCTAGGAGCATATTAACCTAACTTTTAAAAACACCTCTAATTGTGGCTTTTGTTTTCCAATCATCTGATGCTAGCCAGATTTCAGTGGGTTCTGAAACAAAAACATGGTGAATCTTATACATTTCTACCGTGTCTAATAGTTGTATTTTTAGACCTTTCAAGGCAATGCTAGAAGTCTTTTCATAAGTAATTTTCATTGAATTCACCAAGGCTTATTCCCAGCTAAGTGGTTTTAGAATCATAGCCTCAGTTAGTGAAGCATACAACCAACAAAGATTGCTCTTATTATTCAAGGCAGCTTGTTCCTGACTATCAGCACCTTCAGCTTTGCCAGCATGGGATCATCTGCCAAGACAGAACTGCCCTCACGCGCACGTCTCCCTCTCGTTCCCTCTTGGCTGACAGCTTGAATAGTTCAGTGGACTGTAGCTGTTGTGGCAGGACATGTTTTTTGAGTGTCAGCCAGAATAGCCTGGCTACAGGCATTTGAAGATAAGGTCTGAAACCTTGAAACAGAGGGGGGAAATCAGCACTAAGAAAATGAACCGTAGCAATAATGTGCTCCTGGCAGGCTGTAATGTCAACCAAATGTAATGCTCAGCTAACCTTCGCACTTGCTAAAGAACAGTTTAAGCTTTTGGCACCAAAGCTGCAAAATATTACAGCAGTGGGAAAAGGAAAACATTTTGTGCTAAACTGTTAGCATGGAGGCTTTGTGTGTATTGAGGCACGTTGATGTGATCTGATAATGATACAGCACACAAAAACTAAGTTTTCTATAATATGCGACATTGTTGTCTGAATTCGCATACATACAACTATTTGCTTGTTTTGTTTTGATTAGTTTTTTAAGGTGGCACCTTCTATTGAACTTAAAATAGTCTGGTGTTAGTAAACGTTATCTGCCTACTGCAAGATAACAGGAAGTGTATTTACTAAATTAGTTGAGAAACTTTTCAAAAGATCTCTGATCCATGTGCAGTGGTCTTTTTCATCTGTATTTACATTGTAGAATTAATGCAGTTTGACAGTACATTAACTGCCAAGGTTCAGTGCTGTGGAATCCTGGAGTTTGTAGTTTGGTGAGGCACCAGCACTCTTTGACTGAGAAGTCTATGTATGTTGTAAAACTACAATTCTCATGATTCTATGGCAGTAAACCTGATGCCAAACTGCATAAATTCTAACAGTGTAGATCCACCCTCAGATAAGGGCAGTAATATCAGGAGACAGAAAGGAATGGTGAAGTGTAAAACAATGGCCAGCTACATAAGGCAGAGTATGCTGTAACACCTTTCTTTCTTACTGCTGCCACCATGCCTGGATTTTATATCTGGATCTTGGCGTAAAACAATTGAATGTATTCAGAATGTATTCAAGTTTCTAAGATCAAATGAATTACATCTAAGAATATAAAAAGAACTTGCAGAAATAATTCCAGAACCAATGGCAAGCATCTTTCTAATTCCTGGAGAACAGGAGAAATCCCAGAAGACTAGAGGAGGACAAATGGTTTTGTGGTCTCTTCCAACTCCATGATATGCTAAACTCAGGAATGTGGGTTTAGTACTAGAAATTAATTTGCATTTCTTTCTCATGGGATCCATACCTACATTCTTAGTATTTTGCATTTCATCAGACTCTTTGGGGTTGGGGATGGGAGTTTCAATCTTTTTCTTGTTGCTGTTGTTGAACCACAGATCTGGAAACCTTGTGGAACTATGCGAGATTATGTGGTTACCTTCCAAATTGTCTTCTGTCTCTAGATACAGTATAAAAAGGGTTTGCTGGCTGTGATTTCTTCCCCCAAGCCTGCCACTGGATTTGACATGTTTTCTTTTAAAATGCATTTCTAAAAAATAGAGTTCAAGTTTGAGTCTTTCTGTCCTATAATGGAAGCAGGAAAACAGCTATTAAAAGATTGGGGAGAACTTATCTTTAGTATGTTCAACTGGAATTGAATAGTGGTTGATTGTCCCAGCTTTATTGCTTCATCTACTTGGTTACTTATTTATCTCAGATCAACAGACCCTTTTAATCATTTTATATCATAGATCAGTGTCGTAATAATCACATCCTCTCAGTTTTCTGAGAAATATCAACATTGCTCCTAAATAACTTTATCAGTAACAAAACCATATAAAAGGAACAGTTGAACTATAAAATGTTGATTAGAATTTCCCCAAATCAGATCAATCACTTAACTGGTAAATCTCTATTATTGCCTGGGAGACTTCCAAGAAATAAGGTGTTGATTAAAAATTGGGGTTACAAGAAGCCATTGACTTTCCCAGAATCTAAACAAGAGAAGCAGTTGCTTCGTCTTCCTCAGTTTTTTTTCTCAAAGCTAAATACAACCATATCCCATTTGCTCCTATCTGTCCCCTCATTCTTTAGATATCTATGCCTGAATGTGTTATCTGCTGTGGTTGATGTATTAGTTAACACGGTGTCGGCCATCAGCTTAAAAGAAAAAGGAGGGATGGGGATACAAAAAAGATGGGTAGAAAATTTTCAGAAGGAATTAATTATTCAAAATGTTCTGCAAAGCAAAACAGTTTATTTAAACAGGTGACTTAAATACATTTTTGCTGTGATCTGCATGAATGATGATTGATTACGAAGTTGTTACTGAGCAGATACCTTTACATCAATCTGTAACTAAAGAATGGATTGTGCCTTCAGTTTTCTTGAAAGGTTAGCCTTCTTGCCTCCAAGTACTTATACAGGGATATGTTCTGTAGGTTTGTTCTTAAGTTGAATTTGTATGTAAGTCTGAACAGGTACATTTTAAAGTGTAGCTCCAGGCGAATATATATTAGCTTTGGATAACATAGGGAAGGGTTAACACAACCTTGGTGTTTATTTTGCTGTCTGTGCTCTGTTTGGAAGATTTCACTTCACTTTCTGTTCCTGTGATAATTGGATTTGAAAAAATCGGCTTCTGTGGAAACAAGGATTGGAGATAAAGCTTCAGTGGATACACCTTTTCCACATAATAACTTTTTCAGGGGATAATTTCCCTTTCTAGGGGTAGATTTTTCTCACTTCCTGTTATCTTTCCTCTGTTCTTAACTATTTGTTCTTGACTATCCCCTCGATGGATTGTCACCTTGCCGTGGTGAGGGGGCTTGGTGTTCCAATGAACCTGCGGGCACAACCACTGGAGTCATTTACTCCCAGGAGGGGCCACAGGGGAGGATCCAGACCAAGCACAATCCGAAGACCCTAAGACCTCAACGGCGGAGCAGGTGGAGGATAACATGGTACATGTTACAATGGCTGTGAAGGCGGAAGAAGGCTGCAACAGACTGAGAAGACACTGTCATTGTGCTAATCACACCACTGCTGGGACTTCACTCTGTGAAGACTGTGTGTTGACTGGCCGTGCACCGACCTCCACACTTAAAAAAAATCTCGCACAGGCATCTTCCGAGAAAAAAAATTAAAACAAACCAACAAAAGTCCCATGGCGATCAGTGAGTAGCGACTGGGGCAGGACTGTGAAATCTGGAAGCCCCTAGTCACAGACTGGCACATGGGCGGTGGATACAGACTCAGTCGCTCTACCTCAAGGTCCGAGGCAGTTGAGTAGTTCGGCAGCTGTATCCATGACTGAGCAGCCCTTTTTAGGATCCGCTCTGCTCACCCCACATGGGGAAGGGGCTAGAAAAGGTGCCCTAAACATACTCTGCCTCTCTTATCCCTGACTGGACTGCCACGTCCAGGGGTCACCACTCTGCGGCCAAAAAAGAAAAATGAACTTTGGAACATGGAACGTACGGACACTGTTGGATAACACTGACAGTAAACGCCTCGAACACAGGACTGCTATCATTGCAAGAGAGCTGGGACGTTTTAACATCGACATAGCAGTGCTTCAGGAGGCCTGGAGAGCAGGAGAGGGACAGCTGAAGGAAGAAAGAGGAGGCTACACCTTCTTCTGGAAGGGACTGCCTGAAGAAGAGCGAAGAATACACTGAGTTGGCTTTGCTATCAGAAATAACCTGGTGAAGCACCTGACTGAGGCACCCATTGGCATCAACGAACGACTCTCAACCCTCCGAATTAACCTTGCCAAAAACCAACAGGCAACCATCATAAGTGCCTATGCACCAACACTAGATGCTGACGAAGACATCAAGGAAAATTTTTATTGTCAGCTGGACACTGTCCTATTGGAGATACCTAAGTAGGACAAAATCATCCTCCTGGGGCACTTTAATGCAAGAGTTGGACGGGACTCCGATCTGTGGCCAGGGATCGTAGGAAAGGATGGGGTCGGAAATAGCAACTCGAATGGCATCTTGCTTCTCACCAAATGCTGAGACACACAGCCTTGTCATCACCAACACACTCTTCCACCAGAAAAACAAGCTCAAGACATCATGAAAGCACCCTCGGTCAAAGCATTGGCACCTCTTGGACTAAGTAATTATACGTGTCAGAGACCGCCGTGATGTGCTTCTCACAAGAGCCATGACAGGTGCTCATGACTGCTGGACAGCCTACAGGTTAATCCAATCCACGATCGCTATCAAGATCGTCCCCAAATGCAGACTCCAAGGAAGAAAAATAAGGCGCAAAATGAACACCCAAGCCCTTCAAGAGCCCACCAAACAAGCCCTTCTCCAAACAGCACTCAAGGATCATCTACCTACAGAACACCCTGAAAATGTTGAGGAACATTGGAACAAACTGAAGACCTCCATCATCACAGCCTGCAAAGAAACCAAAGAAACATCAAGACTAGTTTGACGATAATGACAAAGAAATTCAACAGTTAATTGATAACAAAAGGAAAGCCTTCCAGACTTGGCAGAGAGACACCAACTGTGCTGCTAAGAAAAAGATCTATGCTAGTGCAAAAACTGAGGTCCAAAGATGTACCAGAGAACTCAAGAACATCTGGTGGACAAAGAAGGCTGAAGAAATCCAACACTTTGCAGATACCCATGATGCTCAGGGATTTTTCAAAGCTACAAATCTACGGACCAAGAAACCATGGCATACAGCCTCATTAGATAGAACCAAACTTCTGAAGGACAAAACATCAATTGCACTACGTTGGAAAGAGCACTACCAAAACCTTCTGAATCGCAGCTCCAATGTGGCTGAAGAGACCCTCTCACAAATCCTGCAACAACAAACCAGGGGTGAGCTTGCAGCACTGCCTAGTTTGGAAGAAGTCAGCAATGCCATCAGCCAACAAAAAAATAACAAAGCCAGCGGACCTGATGGGATCCCTGCTGAAATCTTCAAAGAGGGTGGACCTGAGCTGATACAACAACTCCACCATCTCATTGAAAAAGTGTGGGTGACCAAGAAAATCACAGCAGACTTCAAGGATGCCACCATCATCACCCTTTTCAAGAAAGGGGATAGAACAGATTGTGGAAATTATCGTGGTATCTCCCTTCTAATCTTCGCTGGGAAAATCCTCACAAGAATCCTTGCAAACCGCCTTCTCCCTGTTTCAGAAGACACCCTCCCAGAATCCCAGAATGGCTTCCGCTCCTCCAGAGGAACAGTGGATATGATCTTCACTGCACAACAGCTCCAAGAAAAATGCAGGGAACAAAATCAACCTCTGTACATGGCATTCATTGACCTTGCAAAGGCATTTGACACAGTGAATCGCAGCGCTCTCTGGACCATCCTCCAAAAAAATCGGGTGCCCTGACAAATTTGTGAACATCCTTCATGATAATAATAATAATAATAATAATAATAATAATAATAATAATATTTATTTATACCCCGCCACCATCTCCCCAACGGGGACTCGGGGCGGCTTACATGGGGCCATGCCCAGAACAATACAATATAACAAAATATAATAGAACAACAAATCATAGCACATTAAACAACACAATAAAAGAAAATACACACTACATTAAACAAGATCAAAAGAACAATAAAACCAAGGGTGGGCCACATGAACACTAGATTAAAACTCGAGGTGAGAAAGGAAGTAGGAGTAAAAACCACAGAGGACAGAGTCATCAAGTGGCGGTGCGATCTGGAGGACAAATATTGAAGGAGAGCAGCAAAAGGGATGTATGTAGTGATTACTCTCCAAAGGCACAACGGAAGAGCCATGTTTTCAGGTCTTTCTTAAAGGCTGCTAGTGTGGGGGCTTGCCTAATCTCACCGGGCAATGAGTTCCACAATCGGGGGGCCACAGCAGAGAAGGCCCTCTCCCTTGTTCCCACAAGGCGGGCCTGAGATTTTGGCAGTGGTGACAGGAGAGCCTCCCCTGATGATCGAAGGGATCGGGCAGGTTTATGATAGGAGATACAGTCACGAACGTAAGTGGGTCCCAAACCGTTTAGGGCTTTATAAGTGATGGTCTGCACCTTGAATTGGGACCGGAAAATAAACGGCAGCCAGTGGAGCTCCTTGAACAAGGGAGTGGATCTCTCCCTGTAACTCGCCCCAGTTATTAGTCTGGCCGCCGACCGCTGGACCAATTGTAATTTCCGGGCCGTCTTCAAGGGAAGCCCTACGTAGAGCGCATTACAGTAGTCCAGTCTAGAGGTAACTAAGTGCAACCCCGTCCAGCACAGGCTGCCACCCAATACCCCGATCAGACGAGCGACTGACCAGGAGGGCCTCTGTCTTGTCAGGATTGATCATCAGCTTGTTCCTCCTCATCCAGTCCGCCACAGCGGCCAGGCACTGGTTCAGCATCTGAGGGGCTTGCTTGGAGCCAGATGGGAACGAGTAGTGGATTTGCGTGTCATCTGCGTAGAGATGGCAACGCCCTCCAAAACTCCGGATGACCTCTCCCAGCGGTTTCATGTAGATGTTGAATAGCATGGGGGATAGGATAGACCCTTGCGGGACCCCACAGGTCAAAGGCCAGGGGTCCGAGCAGGTGTCCCCCAGCTTCACCATCTGGGAACGACCCTCCAGGAAGGACTGGAGCCACAGCAAAACCGTGCCACCAAGCCCCATCCCGGAGAGCCTCCCCAGAAGGATACCATGGTCGATGGTATCGAAAGCCGCTGAGATGTCCAAGAGAACCAGCAGGGTCACACTCCCCCTGTCCAGCTCCCTGCGGAGGTCGTCCACCAAGGCGACCAAAGCCGTCTCGGTGCTGTGCCCAGGCCTGAAGCCAGACTGCGAGCGGTCCAGAAAATCAGTGTCATCGAGGAATTCCTGGAGCTGCGTGGCAACCACCCGCTCCAGAACCTTGCCCAGAAACGGGAGGTTGGAAATTGGTCTGTAGTTGTTACATACAGATGGGTCCAGGGAGGTCTTTTTTAATAGTGGTTTTACCACCGCCTGCTTAAAGCAGGATGGAACTGTCCCCTGGCTCAAGGAGGCATTTATTATAGCCACAAACCAATCCAACAACCCATCTTTGGCCAGCTTAACCAGCCAAGAAGGACAAGGATCCAGAGCGCAAGTGGTCGCCCTCACAGACCCAAGAATCCCCTCCACGTCATCAGGAAGAACAAGCCGGAAAGAATCCCACAAAATCGGACAGACAGGTACCTCGGTTACCTCCGCTGGAACTACAGTTAAGCTGGAGTCCAACTCACGGCGTATCTGAGCAACTTTGCCTGCAAAATGGTGCGCGAAATCGCTGCACCGAGTTGCCAAGTCATCAGGAAGCCCCTGGGTCTCAGGAGCTCCCCTACAACTCGGAACAACTCCGATGGCCTGTTGGCCGCAGACGCTATGCGGGCAGTCGTGAAAGCTTTCCTGGCTGCTCGCAAAGCCACGGAGTAAGCCTTAATGGCGGCTTTAGCCCGTGCTTGGTCAGACACATCCTGAGATTTCCTCCAGATGCACTCTAGTCCGCTCCTTGCACGCTTCATCACAGCCAGCTCCTCAGTGAACCAAGGAGTCGACGTGACTCTACGCAGCGAGAGGGGACGTTCGGGAGCGATCGTGTCAAGTGCCCTTGACAGCTCACTATTGTAGTGATCAGCCAGGACATCGACAGGATCGCCAGTCTCCAGAACAGGAAGATCCCCAAGAGACATCAGGAGTCCATCCGGATCCATCAGCCTCCTGGGGTGGACCATCTTAGTGGGTCCACCACCCCTGCGGAGATTAGAAGACACGGCGAAACTTAAACAGATCAGATGATGGTCAGACCATGACAATGGAAGGATGTTTTGCTCTTCCACTCTGACTGTCCCACCGTCCACAATAAAGACAAGGTCCAGCGTGTGTCCCGCCTGATGTGTGGGCCCAGATATAACTTGAGTCAGCCCCATGGTTGTCATGGCAACCATGAAATCCTGAGCTGCACCTGTCAATGTGGTCTCGGCATGGATGTTAAAGTCTCCCAAAACTATGAGTTGTTGGGAGACCAGGGCCGAATTGGAGACCACTTCTGCTAGCTCAGACAGAGAGACTGCTGGGTCGCGGGGTGGACGGTACACCAGCAGAATCCCCAAGCTGTCTCGGGCTCCCACCTTCAAGAAGACACACTCAAACCTCAAAGATTGCGGAACAGCGCATCTGATCAGGGCGATGGACTGCCAAAAGATCACCGCGACTCCTCCTTCCCGCCCCCCAACCCAGGCCTGCTGATGCACCCCGAAACCCGGTGGACACAACTGGGTGAGATTCACCCCACCCAGCTCGTCCAACCACGTCTCGGTGATGCATGCCAGATCCGCCCCCTCATCCAGGATGAAATCCTGAATGACAGCTGTCTTACCGTTGACGGATCTGGCATTCAAAAGCAGAACCTTAAGACCGGGGGGTCTGTCATGGAGACTACCACACCTATTCCTCTCCAGGGTCGCAAGAACTCTGTTGCGCTTCTCCCTGGGCAGCAAGTGACCGATCTTCCTCCTCCCCCACACCACCTCGATGGTGCCCCACCCGTGTGACCCCTCTTTCCCCTGTTGGATTGGCTGATTGAGGTTGCCTTCTGAAGGGGTTAGTCAGCTGTCCAAAGATGGAGAGCCTCCAAATGTACTTGTTTGTCTAGGGAAAGAGCCCATCTCCACTGGTCGGAGAGAAAAGGAGTCATCTGACATGGAGTCATCTGATGTGGAAAGGGGACTGAACAAGGGTAGTGTCTGTGGGCGGGATTGGGAGTTGAAGCAGGCAGGACTCGAAATTGGGGAGGGAGTCTCAAAATGGAACTCTGAGAAGGGGGCCAACACCGGCGAACATTCAAACCCATTGTTGGACATTATTGAATCTTGTATATCAGATTTCAGCCCGGTGACCAAAGGGCGGATCAATGGGTCTACTAATACCCTTCTAAGAGTGATGCCCCACTGTTGTAATTTGGGCCCAAGTGAGAACAATTCCTCCACTAACAATCTGTCTTCCAGTCCAATAAGACACGAGGAGCAGTTCCAGGATTGATAATCTCTATGAAGCCAGTCAATAGTCCTGATCTTCACTTCCGACCAGCTTACAGATAGAATTTGCGATAGAGATATCTGGACCGCTCTCTTAGATGTCCATCTGCCTCTGTTCAGTAGTGAGTCTGAAACTTCCACTGCCACATTGTTTGTTCGTAGCAGATGTTGAAAATTGCAGGGAGTGTCCAGAGATTGTCCAAACAATTCAGATGTTAAAGAGTTGTTTGTCCTCTGCAAGACTCTGCTAGTCTCCTTCCAACCATCCCTCCCCTGTCCCTCCCCCCCCAGGCACAAACCCCTCCCCTCCCCTAGCAACTACAGATCCTAGCCTACCGGCTACCTTCTGCCCCTCCAGCCTCTTCCTTCCCTGGCCTTCCAAAGCACTTGTTTCCTCATCAATGTTAATAAAACTGGCTGGTACAGTTGTTGTAATGTCTATAGGAGTAGAGTTTTTCACAATCAGGGAAATTCCTTTAAAAAGATGGTCAATTTTCTTGCTCAGTATCTCCATCTGATGTAAAACCGTACTGAACGATTTCCCCAGAAGATCACATAGGTAAGAGAGATAATTATTCCTCAGAGTTTCCTGCATACTCATTTCCTATAACCTTCCAAAAAGCCTTCCTATAGTAAACCACTCTTGACCTTCAAAAATTCAAAGTTGACACACCGTTCCTACTGCCTATTTCAGTCAAACTTTCAATCAACAATATATCAACAAACATACACAAACCATCAATCACATTCCAAAACCATCAGTTCAGCAATCAATTAAACTCAAGGTGCTCTCAAATCCTATGTGATCACTTCCTATG
This sequence comes from Anolis carolinensis, assembly GCF_035594765.1. Classification (NCBI taxonomy): domain Eukaryota; kingdom Metazoa; phylum Chordata; class Lepidosauria; order Squamata; family Anolidae; genus Anolis; species Anolis carolinensis. The sequence goes on from NC_085841.1 coordinate 303,447,984, forward strand.
ATCTTTAATACCAGTTTCGCAAACCCACTTCCTATCACAGTCAAATATCTCCTCCCCTGTTAAATTAAATTAAAACTTTCTCACTCCCACATTTAAAACTAAAATAAAAATCAAAGAAAGGAAAAAAAATAGATAAAATTAAAAGAAAAGAAAAGGGAAAAGAAAGGATAAGGGCTAAGATGGCAAGCTGCAATGTAATCGGATGGTAGACAGTGTAGGGACTTCTAGCGCTGCTAACACCTCCCAGGTCGGTGATGTTGCTGAATAGCTTGATGGTTGACGAGACACCTGATGGTGCGCAGCTGGAACTCTTGCCGCCTCCCGGGACAGCGAGGTGGCGCGTTGGGCCCAAGGAGGGCAAAGGCCTTTGGAAGAAGATCTGCTAGGCTCTTCGGCCACCTCCCGGAACGGCGAGGTGGCTCAGTGGTCCAAAGCCGCAGCCCACGGCAAAGACTGGAACTTCTGCAGCCTCCCGGGACGATGAAGTGAGACGTTGGGCCCAGAAAAGCGAGTGCCTGCTGGAAAGGGCTGGCTGAGTTCTTCAGCCACTTCCCAGTGGTCTAACGTCCGCTCAGCAACAGCCCATGGCAAAAGACTGGGGCTCCTGCTGCCACCTGAGATGGCAAGGCAGCACTTCGGGCCCAGGAGAGCGAGAGCCTGCTGAAAAGGACCAGCTCTGCTGGGAAGGGTTGGCTGAGCTCTTCGGCCACCTCCCGGAACGGCTCGGTGGCCTAGCGGCTGATCAGCAGGGAGGGAGGGAGCCACCTCCCAGGACGGAGAGATGGCTCGTAAAGTCAGCAGCCTCCCAAACAGCAGCGTGCCGAAGGAGCAGAGCTCCTGTCACCTCCGGAACAGATGGAACAGATGCAAAGAAGCAAAGAGGCGAAGGATGGAGGGAAACAGGGAGGGCAGGGAGCGAGGAGTCTCTCTCAGCCAAATTAATGGCGGCCGTGCCCCATCTTACCCTCCAGATCTTCTTTTCTCTTCGCCTACCTAATCCTCCTGAATTCCTCTGGAATCCACCCTCATTCCAGTCCCTCGGAAGGTTGAAGGGATGCTCAGATTCAAATTGAGCTCAGGGGGGGCCAGGCAAGGACGATTAGAGCAGATAGAATATTTTGCTTCTCAGAGCTCCGTACGAGGCTTATTGCCTCGGCGCCATCTTGTGGAAAAGAAAAAAAAAATGATGGCATGATGGCAACAGTCTTGGACAGCAACGGCTCCCAAAGTGACCCATTTAAGGTGGAAACAGGTGTCAAGCAGGGATGTGACTTCAAGGATGCCACCATCATCACCCTTTTCAAGAAAGGGGGCAGAACAGACTGCGGGAATTATCATGGTACCTCCCTTCTAACCTCCGCTGGAAAAATTCTTGCAAGAATCCTTGCAAACCGCCTTCTCCCTGTTTCAGAAGACACGCTCCCAGAATCCCAGAACGGCTTCTGTCCCTCCAGAGGAACAGTGGACATGATATGCCGATGACAACATAGTCTGTGCGCATTCAGAAGAAGACCTACAAGCCACTCACCTTTGCAGAAGCATACAAAAAACTCAGCCTTCTCATCGAGAAAACCAAAGTGCTCTTCCAACAGGCACCAGCTAATCCCTCTGCAATGCCAGGAATACAACTTAATGGTGTCACATTAGAAAACGTTGACCATTTCCGCTACCTTGGCAGCCACCTCTCCAGAAAAGTCAACATTGACACTGAAATACAACACCGCCTGAACTCTGCGAGTGCAGCATTTTTCCGAATGAAGCAGAGACTGTTTGATGATCAGGATATCCGTAGAGATACTAAGGTGCTTATTTATAAAGCCATTGTCCTCCCAACCCTGCTGTACGCCTGCGAAACGTGGACGGTCTACAGATGTCACACTCAACTCCTGGAGCATTTCCATCAGCGTTGCCTCAGAAAAATTCTGCAAACCTCTTGGGAAGAAGCAAAAATCACCAGCATTGAAGCGATGCTCCTACGCCATCAACTCTGCTGGACTGGCCACGTTGTCCGAATGCCTGATCACCGTCTCCCAAAGCAGTTGCTCTACTCCAAACTCAAGAGCGGGAAACGTAATGTTGGTGGGCAGGAAAAGAGATTTAAAGATGGGCTTAAAGCCAACCTTAAAAACTGTGACATAGACACTGAGAACTGGGAAGCCCTGGCCCTTGAGCGCTCTAATTGGAAGTCAGCTGTGACCAGCAGTGCTGCGGAGTTCGAAGAGGTACGAATGGAGGGCTTAAGGGAGAAATGTGCCAAGAGGAAGGCCCGTCAAGCCAACCCTGACCGAGACCGCCTTCCATCTGGAAACTGATGTCCTCACTGTGGTAGAACATGCAGATCAAGAATTGGTCTCTTCAGCCATCTACGGATCCATCCCCAAGATAGCAGAAATGGAGGACCATCATCCTCGAACTATGAGGGATCGCCTAAGTAAGTAAGTAAGTCTTAATTATGAGTTATTTGTAAATCGGATGTTTATACTCGGAGAGTGCGCATACTTGCATTTTACTTGATTAATGGCACAACATTGTAACCAAGAACTAGTGCCTGTGCTTTCTTTTCCCATCCAAATTCCTTCTTTTGGTGGTGTCGTATAGGAGCCATTTTTGGTGAACAGCACAGCCCAAAAACATTCACATCAAAAGTAATTGATTAAAAAGTGCATTTCAGCATTAAAAACAGCTATTGTAGCAGAACTATGAGACTAAATATCAGGATTTTAAGAGTGTGCCTAGCAAATTAAACTCCTCTAAATACAGGTTGAACAGTATAATCTTGTTAAGTACAGCTTTTCTGGTGCTCCAATTTTAGTTGCATGCTTGGCATGAGTTTGTATGTGTAACAATTCACTGATGTTCAGAGGTCAGGGCTTCTTAGGCAAAAGACCAGGCCAAACAAGAACAGCATTTCCTTTTGCGTGGCCTTAGACAAATGAACAACAAAGGAGGGGGTGGTGAGACTGGCAGTGGGGAAAGAGGTGTGTAAGTGAAGGATCAATCCCATTGATTGGCATGTTGTATTTGGATCAAATTAACACTGTTGGATCGGTTCATTTCTGGAGGGGGGGTGATATCTGAGTACAGAACTTGGGCACGCAGAAAAAAGGATGGGGAGAAGATTAAAATAACCTGGTTGTTGTTAACTTTAGGAGTGCGACTGAGTTGCACGACTCGTTCCTCCCTAAGGCGACACAGGTGCACAGAGTTATTTTTCTTTAATCGCTCACATAAATTAAAAGTTATTCCTTTGCATCAAAATAATTAAATAAAGCTACACCCTGTGCCTTTTATTGCCAGATAATATCTTTGAACCTCTGGCTCAGTCTTGGCTATCGGCTCCAAGGTATTTTCCTGGCTGTGCTTTACCCATCCTGCGGTTGTGCTAAATAGTGTTCTAGACAGAGAAAATACCTGATAGTAACCTGAATGTATCTGAAATTTTAATCATAGTGACCACTAGCTAATTATTTTGATGGTTCTTGATTTAGAGCCATTAATTACTATTTCTGCCTGGTTGTTTTTTTTGGTTTTTGTTTTGTTTTTACTCTAGTCCAGGGGTCCCCAAACTAAGGCCCGGGGGCCACATGCGGCCCATCGAAGCCATTTATCCGGCCCCTCCCTGGCCCGGTGCGTGCCTTCCAGAGTTTTTCTTGTTTATAATAGTATTTGAATTAGTATTTAATTAATAATTAATTATCAAGGGGGGTGCCTTGCTAGTGCTTTTGGTGCAAAGAGGCAGAAAGGGGCTGGACTAAATGGCGCAAGGGGTCTCTTCCAATCCTCTTTATTATTATTATTATTATTATTATTATTATTATTATTATTATTATTAGCACAAAGACACAGTATATATGCAAACAAGCAAACACAGCAAACAAGATATATATGCTGGATTTTGTATCATAAAATCACAACTTCCCAAGCGTTTAGGGCTGTGTGATGTATTATTATTATTATTATTATTATTATTATTATTATTATTATTATTATTATTAACAACATTGAGTCTGGGTGGCCATCTGTCAGGGGTGCTTTGCTTGTGCTTTTGGTGCACAAAGGTAGAAGGGGGTTGGACTAAATGGCCCAAGGGGTCTCTTCTAACATTCTTTATTATTTTTATTTTGATTATGATTGTTATTAACATTGAGGCTGTATTTGTTCCCGTTTGGGTTTTTTTAACTTCAAAATAAGAGATGTGTAGTGTGCATAGGAATTTGTTTATAGTTTTTTTTTTCAACTCTAGTCCGGCCCTCCAACAATCTGAGGGACCGTGAACTGGCCCCCTCTTTAAAAAGTTTGGGGACCCCTGCTCTAGTCCCTTAATTACTTCACAAAACTTTTCTCCCAATGTAAAGTCCTTGCATATTTGGTACAAATATTAGCAGGTTACTGAATCAAAAGCTTAATATACATCCAATTTATTATCAGTAATTTCTCTTTTTCTCTTGTTGCTTGGTTGACACAGGGGAGATCTGTGTCTATGAATACAATTTCAGACCAGTATAATATGAGTTGGTGGCACTAATGGGGTGAATCCAGGGCTGCTCTGGGGCAAAATAGTCAAACAGTAGCTGAATTATTTTGGTGATATAGACAACCCTGAAGTTACACTTGTCCAAGACATCTATAGGAAATGAATGGTATCCTTTGTTGAGCACTCTCAACCCTTACACCAGCTCTTTAAATATATATGCTGTTTGGTGAGCCACTTGGGCTGTGATGTGTCAGCTTATATAAACATTGCTTTGATGTGTGCCCAATTGTTCCTGGAAAAGTATCCATTTGCGTATCTTCAAAGGACAAGTATGTTGAACTGTTCAAAAGAGCTGTCCACAAACCAGCATTAAAAAGCACAGGCTAGTCTATTCTGAAGTTGTAGAATAAGCAAAACACCAAAGTCTTTTTTTAAGTGCAGCCCCTTGAAGCATAAATACAGTAGACTTTTACAGTAAAGTTTTGAGGGTTTTAAAATTAATTACTAGTAAGTAATGTTTATAACCCAACTGTGGCATCACGATAGTTATTAGTGACATGTGAAAAATGGTCATGTAAATCAACTCTCAGTACCTGTGTATCTAGATCTAGAGAAAAAGCCTGCCAAATTTCATCAACTTGGATACATCATTAATCATTCATGTTTTTTACAACACGTGTGATTTCTCTAATAACTTAAGGGTACTGATTACATGATCCAAAATCTAATGGCATAAAACAAGGACAAATCTAGAAGTGTTTAACTGTACTGAGAAGCTAGGAAAAGGAGGCAAGTGCTAGGAAGAGAATTGTCATTGTCATTAATAATATAAAAAATGCTTTGTACCATGTATTGATAGGCTGAGTGCAAATGTAATGGTCCATAACATTTCAGATTTCTTGAATTCCTTCTATTTTATATTTTAGCTCAAAGACATGTCATCACATATATGGAAGATGCTGTGAGCCAGCTTCTGGAAAGCAGAGAAGATATTAGCCAATATGGTATTGCCAGATTCTTCACTGAATAGTAAGTATGTGGGAAATATTGCAAAAGGAACAACTTGAAAATGTCTCCTGGACACAGACAGCAAATGCCAGGTGGACAGGTCTCGATTAAAGTAAACCATGAAGTCCAGTTCAGCTTAATGAAAACATTTATACAATTAGTTTATGGTTACTTTACTATGAGAAATATGAAATCATGTCACTAGTAAATTGTTTTTAATGAGGATGAATTAATCTTTCTTTCTTTATTCTTTCTTTCTTTCTTTCTTTCTTTCTTTCTTTCTTTCTTTCATATCCTACCTTCCAGAGTGAGATCCAAGGTGACTTCAAAGGATAGTAAATTAAATACATTTGTGATAACATTTTAAAAACAATTACAATCATTTAATAAAACATTTTAAATCAATTTAAAAACATAAAAATGTTAAACTCTTTGTGGTAGCCAATGACACTGCAAAACACAGCCTTCAGGATAACATAAGAGGATTGCTAGGCTCTGGGTAGGAAGCGGGAGGGTCTTGATGCATAGGTATCATTTTGTCCCTTCTCTCAATTGAAGGGCATTGCCCAGAAAGGAGAGTAGATGTGACCAACTGGCTCCATCGATGGTGCTTCCAGAGACACTTTGGCTTCTTGAACCATGGTCTTCAGTTTCATGAAGATGTACTTTTGGCAAGTGAAAGGTTGCATTTCAAAGCAGTTGGCAGGAATATTTTTTGCTGAGAGCCTTAACATCTAACCAGTGTTATGAGGTGAGAAAGACAGTATTCTTAAGTTCACCATGTGCTAGAGATGATAGGTTGAATGTTATACAAAGAACTATTAAGACTTCTTGTGCCAGATTGAGGGCTTAAGATGATGCCTTCCTGGAACAGATGACCAAACATTCAGAAAGGAGAGCTGTAGTAGTGATGGGAGATTTTAACTATCTTGATATATGTTGGAAGTCAATTTCTGTCAGCAAATTAAGTCCATCAAAATTTTCACTTGCCTTGTAGAGACTAATGGAACCGGTCAGGTTCCTGAATGCTCTAAAAGCCATAGAACCTGTCAGCGACTCACTGGAGGTGCAAGTGGATACATGGAACACCAAATTATCCAATGCACTCGATGAGATCGCACCTAGACGCCTTCTCCGACCCCGTAAGAATCAGTCTCCTTGGTTCACTGAGGAGCTCCGTGCGATGAAACGGGAGAAGAGACGGCTAGAGGTCATGTGGCGGGAACGCCGTGATGAGGAATCGGAATCAGCTTATAAGAAGTCCAGAGAGTCTTATGAGCAGACTATCACCGAGGCAAAAAAGTCGTATTATGCTTCCTTGATAGTGTCTGCGAGCTCACACCCAGCACAATTATTTAAGATCATTAGATCCCTGACCAAGGTCCCTTCTGTTCCAAACAATAATGACCTGGCTCCTTCTGCTGAGGTTTTCCAGAGCTATTTTGCAGACAAGATCTCGCTTCTTCGCCGGGAACTCCCTGCCACGATGGATACAGTAACTGAACTTGAGACTCCGTGGCCACTCTCTGGGCCCATCCTGGACCGGTTTACCCCGCTGGATGCAGAGGCTGTCGACAGGATCATGACTGCAGCTAGGCCGACCACCTGCTCCCTCGATCCGTGTCCCTCCTGGCTAGTAAAATCCTGCCTAGATGGATTACGTGAACCTCTGTTGAATATAATAAATAGCTCCCTTGAGCAAGGAGTTTTCCCAGAGGGTTTAAAAGAGGCATCGGTATCTCCGTTGCTGAAGAAACCAGACTTAGATCGTTCGGTTCCCGCTAGCTACAGCCCAGTGTCGAACCTTCCGTTTCTGGGCAAGCTGGTTGAGAGAGCAGCAGTGGAACAGTTGCAGCAGTTCCTCAATGACACAGCCGGACTTGATCCCTTCCAGTCCAGCTTCCAGTCCAGTAGGGGGCACGGGACGGAGACTGTGCTGGTCGCCATCACAGACCAACTTCGCTGCCAGAGGGATCAAGGCGGATCAGCGCTGCTCGTGTTATTGGATCTCACAGCAGCATTTGATACGGTCGACCACAATCTACTGACCCACCGCCTAGCCATGACGGGGGTTAGGGGGATACCCCTGAAATGGGTGTTCTCCTTCCTCCAAAATCGGGGACAGCGGGTGGTGAAGGGAGGGTTGGTTTCCGCGTGGTCTCCGCTAACTTGTGGGGTCCCACAGGGAGCTATTCTCTCTCCTCTATTATTTAACATCTATATGCGACCGCTTGCCCGACTGGTGCGGAGCTTTGGGCTCGAGTGCCACCAGTACGCTGATGACACTCAGCTCATTCTGAGGATGGAGGGCCAGCCGGACTCCGTACCCGATAGTTTCCATCAGTGCCTTGAAGCCGTTACTGGATGGTTGCGTGCCAGCAGGTTGAGGGTGAATCCAGCGAAGACGGAGATCCTTTGGCTGGGCCGTCCGGGTGGGAGGGAGATCCAGCTGCCTACCCTGGATGGTGAGACACTACGTCCGTCATCTTCGGTAAAAAGTCTTGGTGTCTTATTGGACCCTCTGCTCACAATGGAGGCCCAGGTCTCTGCTGTGAGCAGATCTGCGTTTTTCAATCTATGTCAGGCTAGGCGACTGGCTCCCTACCTATCTAGGAACGACCTGGCGACGGTGATCCAGGCGACTGTTATCTCGAGGCTCGACTACTGTAACGCCCTCTACATTGGCCTTCCTCTGTCAGTGATCCGGAAACTGAAGCTGGTGCAAAACGCGGCGGCTCGTCTTCTCGCCGGGGTGCCAGCGAGGTGGCGTATCACCCCAATTCTTCAACAGCTGCGCTGGCTACCGATTGAGTACCGGATTACTTTCAAGATACTATTACTAACTTTCAAGGCCTTACATGGTCTGGGGCCAGCGTACCTGAGGGCCCGCTTATCACCCTACCAACCCCAGAGATTACTTCGGTCTGAAGACCAAAATTTGCTTGAAGTCCCTAACATACGGACTTATCATTTGTCTTCCACTAGGCAGAGAGCCTTCTCGATTGTAGCCCCTCAATTATGGAATGCCTTGCCAGTGGAAACTCGAACCACCCGAGACTTACTTGCCTTTCGGAAAGCCTGCAAAACCTTGCTCTTCCGACAAGTGTTCAATGGGTGAAAGACTCGGGGCTATGTCTGTTTTTATTGTTGCTTTTATTGTTGCTTTTATTGTTTTTATTGCTATTTTAAAGCCAAGTGTATTGTTTTAATCTATTTTTGTAAACCGCTCCGAGCCAAACCGGGAGTAGCGGTATATAAGTTTAATAATAATAATAATAATAATAATAATAATAATAATAATAATAATAGATAATAATAATAATAGATAATTTCATCGTTTAAAAGGTGGAAGAGGCAACAAAGGGGATCAGCTATTTTAGATCTGATCCTAACCAACAGCGATGACTTGGTTTATGGGATGGGAATGAGCATGTTGTTCTGGAACTTATACTTACTTAGGCGATCCCTCGTAGGTCAAGGATTATGGTCTTCCAATTGTGAGGGGGGTGGATCCTGGAACTTATGTGTGTGTGTGTGTGTGTGTGTGTGTGTATATATCTGCTAAAAATAATAATCCCTACACACATTTGTGGTCGATTTTCAGATGTCTTCAGGTAGTACAGAATGTTTTTGTTTATTTGTTCAAAGATTACCTGACTTGATTGTTTCATTTTACAAGTATATATGAGTAAAAGGTAAAAGTTTTCCCGTGACACTAAGTCTAGTTGTGTCTGACTCTGGGGGTTGGTGCTCATCTCCATTTCTAAGTCGAAGAGTTGGCATTCTCTCTAGACACCTCCAAGGTCATGTGGCCGGCATGACTGCATGGAGCGCTGTTTCCTTCCCACCGGAGCAGTACCTATTGATCTCACATTTTCATGTTTTCAAACTGCTAGGTTGGCAGAAGCTGGGACTAACAGCGGGAGCTCACCCCGCTCCCTGGATTCGAACTGCCAACCTTTTGGTCAGCAGGTTTAGCAGGTCAGCGGTTTAACCCACTGTGCCAGCTATGATTAGTTTTGCATTTAACAAATTACTGAAAAACATCAATTCCCTTTCTTTTTCTGGTACAGGACATTATCCTTGTTCTTACCATGCTATTTTTGCCTCTGATACCAAATTCTCTGTTAACGAAGTATTGCACTGAAACATATCCTTAGATAACTGAGGTATTTCTATATTTCCAATTCTCCTTGTCTGGAATGGCACTGCCAGAGCAGATATAAGTAAGAGAAAGATTTTTGTGTAAAGCAGGATGAGGTGATGATGATGTGGTATATGTTGGATTGTAACCTTAGCCAGCATAGTCAGTATTGAGGATGGTGGGACTGCAGCTCAGTAACATCTGAAGGAACACAAATTTCCCACTCCAGGAGTAAATATTATTTTCATTGTTAATCCTTGGATTAGAGGACCTGTTGATACTTGTAGCATACTTAACTTTCTAATTTTTCCTTTGTCTTTTATTTTAAATAATAAAATAGAGAAAAGTAATTGACTGTAATTGTGGGCTGTTTGGCTTTTTAAAAATTCAGAATAATTATAATGCTTAAACTTTTATGTTCTTAGAATCTGGAGGATTTCATATAGAGGAATTTTTAAAGGAGCAAAAAGCTCTAATCAAACTAATTGTTTTTGGAGAGTTGGGTAGGAATTTTCTCTTGATTCCTTAATGTACCTAAGACAATGTGAAGATCACTTTGAATAACACAACTACTGAACAGGAATTAATTAATTATAATTGCAAGAATGATGTATTTGTCTTCAGGTCAGTAGGGATAAGGGAGGTCATAGCTTGTGAGAAATGACAGTGTTGGGAAATGCCATGCTGTGTGTGGCACAGGTGGCTGTTTGTGTAATGAACATTGCTGGCATTCCTAACATTCCATTTTGTTTCCAAGTAAATTCTTTCATCCAAGCAAAGATATGAAATAGAGAATCCTTCCGATGACTTCTGTACAATGGGATTGAATGGCAAATTAAGCGAAGTCTCCACATTTAAAAATGTTTAAATAGATGAGGAAAAGCTGCAATTGGATGGATTCAATTGAATGTGGGGTGGGATTCAGAGTGAAAGATGAACATTTCCCCAATTAATCACTTTGTTCAGTTATAATTACCCCTCTCTAGCAAATAGTTCGATCATTTGAAAAAGTGAGGAATTTGAGTAAGTTTTTGTCATCTTCCACTTTGGTGAAAAGACAACTTGGAGAAGATTGTTTTCAATTGGAAGGGGCTAAAAAGCAGAATTCTCCTCATCTGTACGCAGATGATGTCAAACTCTTTCACTCCTTCCCACCTGTCACTAAGGAGGCTGTTCATGTCCTGAACCGGTGCTTGGCCGCTGTGTCGGACTGGATGAGGGTGAACGAATTGAAACTGAATCCAGACAAGACAGAGGTCCTCCTGGTCAGTCATAGGGCCAAACAGGGTATAGGGCTACAGCCTGTGTTGGACAGGGTCGCACTCCCCCTGAAGACACAGGTTCGCAGTCTGGGTGTTCTCCTGGACTCATTGCTGAGCCTGGAACCCCAGGTTTCAGTGGTGGCCAGGGGAGCATTTGCACAACTAAGACTTGTGCACCAGCTGCGCCCGTACCTTTGGAAGTCTAACTTGGCCACGGTGGTCCACTCTCTGGTTATATCCCATTTGGACTACTGCAACTCTCTCTATGTGGGGTTGCCTTTGAACACGGCCTGGAAGCTCCAATTAGTACAATGGGCGGCAGCCACATTAATAACTGGGGCGGCATACAGGGAGCATACCACCCCCCTGCTAAGGCAGCTCCACTGGTTGCTGATATGCTACCGAGCCCAATTCAAAGTGCTGGTTTTGACGTATAAAGCCCTAAACGGTTCTGGCCCAATCTACTTGTCCAAACGTATCTCCTCCTATGAGCCAGCAAGATCCCTAAGGTCATCTGGTGAGGCCCTGCTCTCGGTCCCACCTGCCTCACAAGTGTGGCTGGTGGGAACGAGGGACAGGGCCTTCTTGGTGGTAACTCCCTGGCTGTGGAACACGCTCCCCAGAGATATTCTACAAGCTCCAACACATTTGGGCTTCAGAAGAGCCCTAAAAACATGGTTATGTGCTCAGCCTTTTAATGAATAATGGCAAAGACGACACGGACTGACTTATGGCTAAAGCACGAGGTTTTTTGGACAAATGGATCTGACTATATGTTTTTTAAAAATTATACTGTATTTAATACTTTTAATTGATTTTATGTACTGCGAGATTTTTGTTTTGTGTAGGCATTGAATTATTGCCATTGTTGTAAGCCGCCCTGAGTCCCTCCGGGTGGGAAGGGCGGGATATAAATGTTGGAAATAAATAAATAAATAAATAAATAAGAGCAGGGGTCCTTAACCTGGGGTCCATAGACCCCTTGAGGGTCTGTGGCAAGGTTTCAGGGGGCCCATAAGTGTGAATAGGAAAAAAAATCAATTTATTTTTATTTCCTCTGATTTCTAACAGAAATCTAGCATTTTCTTCTTATGACTCTATGCAATCAGTTACTGTAATGTTCATTTCATATCACTTTACAGTTGTGCCATTTCTCTAAAAATTGCTTCCACTCGTTCATATTTTGAAATTACAGTAGTTGTTAGGCATGAAGCTACATTACACATGATAACAGTTCTGCTGTGTAGAAACTATTGTGTGACATAATTGGCCAACTATGGCAACACGGAATAGGAAAAAATGTTCTTAAAAAGGATCTGTGGTTTTCACCTCACTGGTAAAGGTGTCAGTGGAACAAAAAAGGTTAGGAACCCCTGCCTTAGAGTCACCATAAGTTGGAAATTACTTGAAAAGGCACACAATAACAACAGATAAAAGCTTCTTCCAATCTACTCTGTTTCTACACCATCTCACAGCTTGCTTGGGCTACTTTTTATGAAAGAGACTGAATCATGGAAGTCAGTGGGTGTGTTTCTACAACTATCTGCAACAATTCTGTCAGCTATTCAGTGATTTCCACTTGCAATAATTAATAAAACTATGAAAAATCTTGTGGGGTACAAATTAACCAAAATAGCTTATTGGCCTCACTAAATAGGATCAGAACATATCTCAGAGATAGAACCTTTATGACTACAATGAAGAACTGAAAGTCTATGGTCTCTTTTCACAACCTTTGCGTAGAGGCAGAGAGAGGACACTCAGTCTTTCTGCCAACATGAAAATACTCACCTGTAACACCCAAAAAACTTAGTCATGAAGAGGCCTTGTATATACTATACTGAATATGATGTGATGGTGTTGGATGCCATTTATAAGACTTGATTTTTCAAACGTAACATACATTTATTTCCTATGTGTACTGTATATGATGCTATGGTATAGTAATTTTTTTAAAAATGGAGTTATTAAATATTGGTGCTCCTCTGCAACTTTGGCTTACCCTGTATAAGATGTAGACTTGCAGGCTTTTCTGTCTCACTTTTCTCTCCTCTGCATGATTTCCTTTTGATCATCTTTGCCTGATGAAGATGTCAGTGAACTTCAAAAACCAGCATAAATCTATCACTAATGTATATTTTTAACAGTCCACATGGATATTCCAACAAATTTACCTATATCATTTCAGCTTTGGTACAGAAAAAAAACATTAATCAAAACATTTAATGGCTTTATCCCAGTAGTCAGCTGACTGGCACAACCTGGGGATCACAACCTGACACAGTGAAGTGCCCTTGCACTTTGCTACTCTGCTGCTGTATACGCATGCCCAGTGTGGAATACATCTCACCACATTAAAACAGTGAATGTGGCTCTTAATGAGACATGCCGGTAGGTAATTAGTGAAAATATACACGTATCTAAACTTCCTAACATTGTCAAGAAATCATGGAAATCAGCAAATATATGTGTGTGGTTAAAAATATGCCTATTTGAAATATGACTACAAATATGTTTCAGATAATGGACAAAATATGTTAAATATAAACCGTAAGAAACGGCACACCAGAATATGCACACATTTCAGTTTGATATTTGCAACCCAATAAAGAGCTTGGATGGCATGAGAATGTTAGATGGATTCTGAAAAATGCAATGAATATGCAACTGACAAGAGTTTCCCATCCTTATTTGAATTTCATTTGAGCATTTATTTTGTCATTGCTGTGGGCAAGGAGGCTCTTGAAGTCATTGCTTAGCTCTTCAGGACAAGCATAAACATAAGCATCAATTGTATCTCCTTTAACATTTATGTTTTATAATTGTTAAATGTAATGTTTTATGATAAGAATGAAAGCACTCTCTTAAAATCTCTAGAGTCTCTCACTTTCCCCAACTTTGTAATTCTTGATTTGTTTGGTTGTCTGTGTGTTTGAGTTTGGTCAAACAAGCCTACAATTGTTTCCATGAATATGAAGCCAGCATAGAACATGAGTGAATGATTGTCAGAGTGCTCAGATTTTATAGATCAAGTCTTTTTGAAAATGGGATTGTATTTCTCTGACACTCTTGAAGAGGGAATATGGAATTCCAGAAGGGGTTTCTGTTGAAACTGAATGCTCCCTTGTGTCTCTGCAAGATTTGTGCAGAAGAAGAACACTTTTTCAGGTGCTGCTAGTATAATTTTCCTTTTGGCAATTGTAGCTGGACATGCCATTATCCCAAGGGGATGGGACACAGAGTGGGAGGAACCGTTTAAATGTTTTTGTTTTTTGCTCCTGTGTGTTTCTTGCCAGAGAGCTTTTATTCAGCCTTGCGAGTTGGTAAGAATGCAGTTTGGAAACTACATTTTTTTTCCTAAGGAGAAAAGACAAATGTATTTATTTGTCTATTACCTTCCTCTCTTTATGGATTCAAGTGGGTACAAACAAAAGATTAGAACAGAGCAAACACAATAAGCATGGTTTAAAATGCCAATTGAAAAACAGATAAACCACTTAAAACACATAACACCACTTAGAAGAGCATGTACAGCCAATATATATACTAAAACAATCAATTTATACTTGTAAAACCTACAATTTAAAAATTGTCTGGATAGAGGTGCCAGAAGAATGGGTTTTTAGTGCTGTTTTAAATGCAGACAATGTACATAGCTGTCAAATAGTTTCTAGCAGGACATTCCACAAATGGGATGGCTGGAAAGAAAGTTCGCTGAGTGATGATTGCCAGCCTAGTATTGATAACTGAAATAAATGTTCCCTAGAGGTATAGGGCTGATTATAAGAGAAAAGGCAATTCTGTGGGTAATTCTGTAGGACTTTAAGGGTATCTGTGTGGAAGCTAATTGGCACCCAGCAGAATGGTTTTTATATTGGTGTAAGATAATTTCTAGATGTGTCAGTACCCAATCTGCCTGTCATGTTTTGAGCTAACTGAAGTTTCTGAACATGGTACAGATGGGTAGCTTATGCATAGTGGATTGCAAGTCCAGCCTAGGGGGTATCAGTGTATGCATCACCATCCTTAGAACCTCCAGCTCTAGGAAGGGGCGCAGCTGGCCTAACACCCAAAGGTAATAGTAGACATTGCATCTGTCCGGGTTCTCATTTGGAGAGACGGACCCAGAAGCATTCCCAAGCTGTGAATGCACTCTCTCAGGGGGAATGTAATCCCATCCAGGACAGGAGCACCTCTTAACTCAGGTTAGACCCTTGACAGAAAGCACTTCTGTCTTGTTTGGATTCAACTTGAGTTCTTCTTCTTCATCTAACCCAGTATCTGCTCCAGGCATTCATTTAGAGGAGACACATTTTCCTTATTTTTGAAGTCATGGAGAGATATATTTGGATGTCATCAAGATACTGATAGCATCCATAGAATCTGTTTTTGCTCAGGTTTGGGAGAAGGGATGGTGGTGGGGTTCAGTATAAGCCTGATTCTGTGGCTTCTTGGGACCTACGTTATTTTTCTAACATGACATTTTACCAGAAAAGAAAGCTCTGCTGCTTTTGGGTGCCGATGACCAAACCGAAGTACTTGAGTGTGCCTAGTGAGTTTCGCTTCTGGATTGGCAAAAGTGGAGTTTAAAAAACTTATTTTGGGATTACAACTTCCACGATTCTGTATGCTAACAAAGATCGCTGGATATTGAAATTCCCAAAATTTATTCGCCAATTAAAGATATGTAGAGGAGTCCATTTTTACTGGCAGTCCACATTGATACATTGTTGGAGCACTGAAAATGATGTCCTATTTTGGCAACTTCATGACCAATTTGTGGGAAGAGATTCAAGAGAAAAGGAAGGTTGATGTGCTGATGTTAGGTAATTTTGGGGTGAAAGGACTATGGGAACTGAGAGCAAAGGGTAGTTCTGGGATGGCATGTGGCCTGCACTTTCACCATCCCTGGGGGTGAAATCAAATCAGGGAGCCATTTCTGGAAAAAACATACTGGTGTCTAGATTTTAATACATGTTGCTATGAAGATGAGACTGAAATACTGAAACTTTTAAAGAGGCGAGTTTCTACACCACTGGCAGGAAAATGACTTATTTATGTGTATGTGTTTTTCATCTTAATTTTTTTAGGAAATGCAATGTGTTCAGTGAAAGTATAGTAAATTAAGTGTCCCAACACTCCCCTAGCTTTGCAGAAAGAACAGTAAAATGTTTATACATGTTTATCTGATCAAAAATATTGTTCTGGGATTTCTTAATTTCCTCTAGATTATTTTATAAGAAGGGTGTTTCAGTGAGGTGGATATGGGGGAGTCATTTCAGAGTAAAAATAGTAATTGTAGTGACAGCAGAATCATCCGGTCTGTGATTGAGCCACCAGACAACAAGCTGTAAAATAGCCCTAAGGCCAGGGAGTCTGTTTTTTTCTCTACCTCAAGCTCAGTCAGAAGGATTTGGTGACCATGGATCAGATTTCCATTATCTGCAGAGCTTCTTAAGACCCTTTTTTGATACTTGCTTTCTGTAGCTTTCCTCCCCCTGCCCATGACTCCTCAAGTGTATTTTCTTTCTTCCTTTGAGCCTTTTATGTATGTGTTTTTAAGTTATCTCCTTCCTTACTCCTCTCCCAGGCCTCAGCATTGTCCCTGATCCAGTGTGGAGATGACAGTGTTGTCTCACAGACACTAGCTGGCTACAACAAGCAGTGTGACAGGTGTGAAGCTATTGCTGTCACCATCCTTGCTATGAAGTGATCCCTTCAGCTCGAAGCGTCCACTGGGATTCAGTGTTGCACACTCTTGACAGGTCTTCAGTGTTATTCAGGGTTCCTTGCTCCCAACAATACTTGAAAGGAACCTTAATTAACAAAGATGTACCTTGATATCCTAGGGATTCATGTAAGGAATTGAACGGTGGAACATACTTCCCTGAAATTGTGCGTAGTGTCAGAAGGAACAGTAAAGATGCATGTGTAAAATGCATGCTGCAGTAGATCCTCCAGTTTGCTTGCGATTAGAAGTGTTGCACACTCTGAGATGTCACAAATACGCATTTCTCTGCACATGCATGGGCACACAAACAATGTTTCTGAAGGTTTGACACTGACATCTATGAGATGTGAGCAATTTCTAAAAGATAATCCACAGCCAAACCCCTTGCTGCCTTTTCTTCCTTGCTCTTACCTGTATTTTTTGCTGTCCTGATTTGCTTACCAGAAAGGTTTTGTTCATGATCAGAGACCTATACTTACACTTCTTGGGCCTAATTCAGGTTATAAAGATAAAGGTCTTGATCTATTTTGTGCTTGATGACATTATATTAAACTTTCCCTCTTTAGATCAATATAGCAGTGTACCTACTATACTTGACAGATAATTTTTAACACCCCATTCCTCTCAACAACAAAATTATTTTTAGTAGTAATTGCAAAATGAAACAAATAATAATTATGGCTAGAAAAGAAATCTGTTTTTCTCATTGACTATTGTAGTTCTTTTTGTCCCTGCTCAGAGGTTGCTGAACAGTTGAGTTCAGGAATTTGATCCTATTATTACCTTTTACTTTTGCTTCTCTCTCTTAACTGTTTGAAGAGTTTCACCTGTCATTCAATTAGGACAGGGATCCCCAAACTAAGGCCCGGGGGCCAGATGCGGCCCATCGAAGCCATTTATCCGTCCCCCACGGCACAAGGGCAGATTGGGGTTGGGCTAAATGACCCAAGGGCTCTCTTCTTCTCTTAAAACCCATTATTATTATTATTATTATTATTATTATTATTATTATTATTATTATTATTTGAAACACAAGATGAGTCCACAGCAGACACTCTGCTGGCTGTTGTATTGGATCACATGTCGGACACTTCCCAAGTGTCTAGGGAAGTGGTAATTTTGTTAGCGCCGATTGTGTTTAAGTGCAGGCCAAGGTCTTTAGGCACTGCGCCCAGTGTGCCGATCACACGATTTCCAGTTGTTTCTCCTCAATCCTTCTGTCACCTGGGATTGCAACATCGACAGTCCATACTTTGTTTTTTAACACGATTGTGAGGTCAGGAGTATTGTGTTCCAAAACCCCATACTATTATTATTATTATTATTATTATTATTATTATTATTATTATTATTAACATTGAGGCTGGGTGGCCATCTGTCAGGAGTGCTGTGCTTCTGCTTTCGGTGCACAAAGGCAGAAGGGGATTGGACTCAATGGCCCAAAGGGTCTCTGCCAACCCTCTTTTTTATTATTGTTGTTGTTATTATTATTATTAATTATTATTATTATTGCTCGGTGGCCAACTATAGTCCGGCCCTCCAATGGTCCGAAGGATCATGAACTGGCCCCGTTTAAAAAGTTTGGGGACCCCTGAATTAGGAGAAGAAAGTAATCAGCGGTGCTGTCATACTGCCAAACTCTCAGCTGCTTCAGTATCTTTATTTACATGTATGGTAGGTTTGTTTATTCTTTTCCTACTGAATTTCTTTAGAAAATATTTCACTGTCCTTAGACAATGGTAAAATTTGGTGTACAGTAGTGGTTTATCATCTATTTTTCTGATTCTGAATTTACAGTCATGCTGTGGTATGATTGATAGCCAGAGATGATCTGCAACCACATTCTATTTCTTCCACTAATTGGGACTCCCTTTCTGTTAAGGAAGTGCAAAAAGGATTTGAGATAAATGTAGGCTAAAGCCTCGAGTGTTGACATCTTCTCAACACTCTGCTCTTGGGGGCCATTTACTTATGCTCAGTGAGGCAAAGCTGCACCATCACTAGTTGGCATAGAGTAATCATATAGCATAAGAATTAATCTGCTTATAAAGTAATGGCAGGAATATGCAGTTTGTGGTCTATCCTGTGTTTTGCTGATGACATTTAACTTATATTTGCATTAATGTTGTAACAGTTGGGATTACAATTTCTTGAACTACCTCCCCCTGATTTGACACATTCGCCCTTTGGCCTAGACTTGTGTTTTATATCTGTTTTTAACGCTTTTTCCTGCAATATTGTTTTTATGATGGTTTTACTGATATTGTTGATTTATTGTTGTAAATTTATGTGTTTTGGTTTGTTTTTATATTGTGATGTTGGGCAAGGCCCCATGTGAGCCGCCCCGAGTTCCTACGGGGAGATGGGGCGGGATACAAGAATAAAATTATTATTATTATTATTATTAAATGTGTGAGGGAGAGAAGTGGGAAAGGCTATTCCTTTAGCCTCATTTTGCAAAAAAGGAAATTTTAGCTCCCCTTTTTCTAGAACTCCTTACATTTCACCAGGTCATTAATTATAGGAATTTTGTGACTAAGAACTATGCCTGAATTTTATTTTCTTTCCTTCTCCCTTTTCCATCTGCTTTCTTTTTGTGTTGCATCTTTTAGACTACAAATCCGATAGCAGGGACTGTTTTATTAATGATCTTCATAAGCTACTATGGAAGCCTTTTTATCTGAAAACGTGGATTAAAATGTTTTTAAGGGTATTTTAATAAAAGAAAATAAGGAACCATTGCTGGTGAGCAATTACTGATACACTGAAGTGTGTGGGAGGAAATTGGACCATGAGAAATTAGATAGAAAGTTTCAGGATTGCTTTTTGTGATGCTTGCTGCCTGATTGAAAGTGTGATGGAATTCTTAACTGAAATGGAATATGCTATGTTGCTATCATGATAATAATTATGAAGAGAACCTTGATATTTACAGCGGAACTAATCTGTTGTATTACCTCTTTTGGAGATGGCTTAGATTTCATTTCTAGATTTTGTAGAATCCAGAATTTGTGTTATTGGGAAATATTTGTTTGCAAAAAGTTGTCTTTTCTTACCCAGAATAATACTTTGACTTCAGAATAATTTCATTTGGAAAGAATTTGATGTTTTATTTTGGTACTGCTGTGTCCCTCAATTGTGCATATTGAATAATACTTTCAGCTGTATAGATAAATCTGGCTTTAATCATGTAATGAATACAGTACATTTATAAGATTGAATCCAGTTTTTTTAGAAAGCAAAATTGGTGTCCAAAATGTTTTCTGGTATCCTTCCAATAATAAGGCTTGTTTAGTTGTAAATTAAGCAGGTGTTTCACTGGGCCTTTATATAATTACTAGCTTGGGGACCCGGCGGTGCCCGGGTCATATGAGAAAGGCATTGTTTGCCTGTGTTCCAAGTTTAGTCAAGGTCCCGAGTCAGTGGGGTTCAGTGGGTGCAGGTGAACTATAACTCCAATATGAAAGTCCTATCATCCCACTCTAAACAGTGCCAGGATGTATAGTAGGTCATGGGGACTGTATGTGTCAAGTTTGGTCTTGATCAGACATTGGTGGGGGTTGCAGTGGTCTTGGGAAGTGAGTGAAGATACTGCAGTTCCCATCATCCATGGTCAAAACTCTTCCAAACCACACCAGGATGTAGAGTGGGTAATGGGGCCTCTGTGTGTCATGTTTGGTACTGATTCGTCATTGGTGGGAGTCACAGTGCTCTAAGGAAGCCAGTGAAAGTATTGCAAGTCCCATCATCCATGGTCCATCCTCCTCCAAACAGCACCCAGGTGTAGAGTAGGACATGGGGGCTCTATGTGCCAAGTTTGGTCTTGTTGAGGCATTGGTGGGGGTCGCAATGTTCTCAGGAAGTGAGTGAAGGTATTGCAATTCCCATTGTCCATGGTGCATCCTTCTCCAAACTTCACCAGGGTATAGAGTGTGTCATGGGCGCTCTGTGTTTCAAGTTTGGTCTTGATGAGTCATTTGTGGCAGTTGCAGTGGTCTCAGAAAGTGAGTAAAGGTACTGCAAATCCCATCATCCATTGTATATCCTCCCCCACTTACCAAGGTGTAAAGGGGGTCATGGGGATTCTGTCTGCAAAGTTTGGTCCAGTTATGTCACTGGTGGGCATCACAGTGGTCTGTCGGAGTCATAGCGATTGAAAGTACTACATATCCCATCACCCATGGTCCATCGTCCCGCAAATGGCACCAGGACATAAAGTGCGTCATGGGGGTTAAGCGTGTCAAGTTTGGGCCAGGTCCGTCGTTCCTGGTGGTCACAGTGGCCTGTGATAGTGGTGGCCAATCGGAAAGCTGCCACATACACACATACATACCGTGTTTCCCCGAAAATAAGACAGTGTCTTATATTAATTTTTGCTCCCAAAGATGCTCTAGGTCTTATTTTCAGGGGATGTCTTATTTTTCCATGAAGAAAAATTCACATTTATTGTTGAACAAAAAAATGAACATTTATTATATACTGTACAGTAGTTGTCATCACAAACCAGCATAACCAAACAAACTGTGAATCCTATCAAGAATTTCTTGTTACTACCATTATTTCCATGTACAACAATCTATGGTACGTACATTTACCAAACCTGCATGCTCTGGTGTTCTGTTCGGCGGGCATGCTTCCAAACACAAACGGTGCTAGGTCTTACTTTCGGGGAGGCCTTATATTTAGCAATTCAGCAAAACCTCTACTAGGTCTTATTTTCTGGGGATGTCTTATTTTAGGGGAAACAGGGTACATACATACACCGCCCGCTGCATACAAACATTGACTTTTATTATATATATAGATCTAAAAATGATTATAGCCAAAGATTCCAGTATAATTGAACATATACAGTATGCAAAGCATGTTTCTATTATTTTTAAAAAATGATTGGTATACACTGAAAGATTAATAGTGAGTTATTAACAGTGACTTTTAGTAGGTATGGATACAGTAGAGTATTTAGAAATTGTATTAGTAATATCAACTTCACATTTACTATAGCAAAGGCAGACTGTATAAAAATCTTATCTTATACCTGTTAGTCTAAAATTCTTTGACTTAATCTTTTGTCCAACCCTAAAGAGTTATCTCTTGAGCCAGAACTTTGATCTGTAACAAAAGCAGTACATTAGTATATGTAGATCCATTCTGAATGGATCCATTCTGAATTAACCACAAGTAGTGCAGTATAGAGGCAAAGTTTCTCTAGTTTTGCCACTGCTCTTTTTAAGGATCTTTATGATATTTTTAATTGGCAAATATGCTGCTCCAGGCAGCTTTCAAGTTAAAACAAATGTAGTGCAGATACAAAAGATTATCATTAAAATGCAATTAAACTGAATTTAAAATGTCAAATTAATATTATTAAAAACAATTAAATGCATTAAAAAGAAACAATTAAACATAGTTGGAAAATTGTACATTACCCTATTAAAAACCTATTCTTTTAAAATATTGATTCCGTAAAGCTTGTCAGATAAAATCTGCTAATTGTTGGAAGGATAGCAACTGGGGGGCTCATTCCAGCCTAGGAGTGGGGTTTCGCAGCCTTGGAGCTATCACTGAGGATAGAAACCTCTTTCCTAACTCCCAACAGATGTGCCTGTGTAGGTCCAAAAGAAGGGCTTCTCCTAAAGATCTCAGGATCCATTTTATCTTGTTTGGTGGAATACTGTCAGTCAAATGGCTTTGACCTGAACTATGCTATGCCCTTAAGCTAGAGCCTTAATTTGCGGGCTTTACAGGTCAAAAGCAATGTTGGTGTACAGAAATAGACTGGTAGCCAGTGGAGCTGCTGTAACAAGAAATCATGTGCTCCCTGTAACCAGCTCCAGTTAACATGATGCTGCAGCTCTTTGGAACAGCTAAAGTTTCCAAGCATCCTTCAAAGATAGCCCCATATATAGCACATTACAGTAATCCAAACATGATGCATCTAAGACATGTATTTCTATGCTCAGATCTGATATCTCCAGGAATGAGCATGGTTGGTTGATTATCTACCTAAATATACATCCAGCCATATCAGAAATCCAGGCATTCAGGCATCTAGGATCAAGCTGCAAATCTGCATCTTTAGCGGGAATACAACCTCATCTAGGTAGGATGAATATATATTCCTTGATTTGCCTTTTGACTGATCAAGGACATCTTTATCTTGCCTAGATTAGTCTTCAGTTTGTTTGCTCTGATCCAGTCTCTTACTTATGCCAGAAATTGATTTGTAATTAATGCAGCTATTTTACTATTTGGTGAAAAGAGGAGGAAATGGTGTGTCATTTTCATACTTGTAATGGACTCCAAGCCTCCATTCCCTCTCTCACATCTAGTTCATGCATGTGTGCAATACCTGATGCATGAGATACAAAACAGAATTCTGAGGGATGCCACATACCTGTGGTCAACTTGTTGAACAGGAATCCCTCAGCACCACGTCCCTTTAGGAAGGAGTCACATCTAAGATACCATGGATGATTCCAAAAACCACTAAGAGGTTCTACAAAATCAAGAGGGGTACATTTCCTCTCTCTGGTTCTCTGTCGACTGGATATCCACCAAGGAAATCAAAGCTGTCTCTATGCCATCGCAAGACCTGAAACTAAACCAAAGTGAACTGGAGCATTGAAAACATGTCTCTTCCTGGAGCTTAGGGTGTACCTACACCGTAGAATTAATGCAGCCTAACACCACTTCAACTGCCATGGCTCAGTGCTATGGAATTGTGGGAGTTATGGTTTTAAAAAGTTTTTAGCCTTATCTGCCAAAGAGTGCTGGTGCCTTACCAAACTACAAATCCGAGGGTGCCTGGATATTGCCGCACACTATAGTTACATATCCCAAAATGCTGAGTGAACACTGACTGATAGTGATCTAGTATGGTTTGATTTAGAAAGAGCCGAAAAAAACAGAATGGGCTTACAACTGCCTCTGTTACACATTAGAAACCTGCTTTGCTGTAAAAAGACATTGACCACACCTATCAGTCAGTCTCCTGGAGACTAGGACTGGGAGCAAATGGGATCAAATTGCAGAATAGGACATTCCATCTAAACATAAGTAACAACTTCCTGACTGTAAGAGCTGTTCGGCAGAAGAACTCATTGCCTCGGAGTGTGGTGGAAGCTCTTTCTTTGAGGCTTTTAAACAGAGGCTGGATGGCCATTTGTTAGGGGTACTTTGATTGTGCTTTTCCTGCATGACAGTGGGTTGGACTAGACAGCCTATGCAGTCTCTTCCACCTCTGTGATTCTTTGATTCAACCATGGCCACTTTATAAACCATGCAAGATGAGCACAAGCTATATGTTTCTCTTGTTTTATTTTTGTCTTCCTTGCAAAAATCCTGAGAGATAAATCACTGCTCTCAATCTGGAGATGAAGGACTTGACTGATTTCCATCTCAGCAGGAGCTCTTCTTTGAATTTCTCTTGTAACATTATGTTTTATGCATAATGTATATAATCAAGCAATTGGCACCTCGGAAGCTTTTAAGAATTGGGGCGAAAATAAAAAATAGCATATTTGCAATGCTGTGTAACTATGTATATGTATGTATATACATTATTCATTTGCAACTGCAGGATTGTGATTAGGGGTACTTAAAATGCAAATAATGCTTTTCTGTGGGCATGTGCATGTGGGTCTCCATAGTTCCTGGGTCTTAAGCAGTCCTCCCCCTTTGTATTCCTTTGAAGACAAAAGATATTCAGAAGTGATGAATCTGATTGTTAATGTTCTAGATAAAATATTACTTCTTTTGTATAGGAAATGCATGAATTAACTTGCCCATCTAGTCAGCACTACTACTTAATCTTAATAAGTGATCAGCCAGGTAACATGGTTATAGAAGATAATCAAGTAGACATGATTCCTCTTCCTTCCTCCCTTTTTCTTTTAGAATACTGTAGCTAGGAGAGTGCTTCAGTTCAACTACACTCATTGGAGTCCATAAAAAGTTTAATGCTTATATATAGTGTAAAATTGCATGTAACACTGGAATCCCATTGCAGAACACTAGACTAATTTCAGATGGTCTATTTTGAAGAAAATATTTTAATAATAGTTTGCTTTTCTAGTATACAATGTTTTATTTTTAATTTTTTGCTTCCATGTTTCAGAAATTCAAAGGTCCACACTTCATAATTTAGAAAGATAATTTAGTTAACAGCAAAGTTACTAAAACATCTATTCCACCCTTGATTAAAGTGTGAGGAGTGTGACATTCTGCACATACAGTTCTGCCCCAGCAGCTGTTGAGTCCCAGGATGCTGGCATGGCCATTTACTGGCAGAGAAACTGGGGAATGGGGGAAGAGTAACCAAGGAGTACCTGCCCCGACTGCAGTTGAGCAGTCTTTTCTGACAACAAACTGGAGAACAACTGCTTGATCAGCCAGTGAACCAACAGCTTGGATAATGTCTAAAAAAGATAAATCAATTCATAATGTGGAATTGTGTGTGTCTATCACTAACAAACACATTTGTTAGCCCCACCATCATTTTCCATTCATATTGTTATTCAGAGGTGAGTGCTAGGGTTGCTGAATATTGCAGCATCCAAAGGATTAAATGTGGAACATTTGGACAAAGTTATATCCATCTTTGCACTGACAGGATTTCAGCCAATATGTTTTTTCAGATGTGCCTCTATACTTTTTTTTTAAAACAGTTTAATATCAATCTGATAAACAGGAGTTTGAAAACTCTTTTATCATGCATGTGGACTTCTTAGAGAACTGGGATTACCTAAGGCACAATGTTGAAGTGTATATGATGGCAAATTGCCTTTTGGAACTATGCAATGTGTGTATTGACCCAGTTGTCTCAGTACTTATGGACATGCTTTTTGTTGTGGATTATACTTTTTTAATTAATTTTTATTTGGGGGCTCCATTCATTGAACATTCCAGATGGCATAGTGAACTGGATATTGGATATTCCTTCAATTATGTGTTCCTGTTCTTTGAGCACTGAACATTATCTTAATATTTCACTTTGCTCGCTTTCTGGCTAATATGACCATATTATTTACAGAATGAATACATAAAGGGTGGTGGTCATAATAGTGATAGCCTAACATTGAGTGATAACAACTTTTTTCTTTCATATTCATGAAATGCTTTGGAAAACTCCTCAATTAAAAATGGAAATTCCTTTCAAATAATAGTAATCTTACCATTGTAAAGCATATACTGTGAAATACTGAAAGTCAATTGCAAAATTACACTTTTCCTTGTGGATAAATAAATGTGAAACCTGTCACATTGGAATCTATAATCCACATGGGTTTTCCAGAAATAATTCTTAAACGTAAGGATTCTTGCTTGCCCTTGCTCATAGATCTTTTCTCCATATGGATTTTGCATCTCAGTCTAATGTTTTTTATATGTATTTGTCAGCAGAAGAAAAATGTTGGAACAACAGAATTTACCCTTGGGGAGATCTGTCCAGCTGCGTTGCATTACAAAATGGTAGTAATGGTGGATCATAACAGATTGTAACCTATCATAGCATTATCTTTACACCTGCAAAAGAATTCAAATCAACTCTATCTTTGGGTCATTTGTCTGAACAGAAACACATATTGTATAGTGTTCCTGTTGAAAGTCTGTTTTCTGGTCCCCGAGAGAACTTCAGACAAGCAATATAATCTCTCTCACCCCATCGAAGATTGAGTATTTGTTATTTCCATTTTATAGCAGAGGGAAACTGAGGCATGAAGCTATAGATGCCCCAGCTTGCTTTCTCATGCAATTTCTCCTGTAGTCAGCGAAGCATGGAAAGAAGAGTTAAATGTCACGGTGACTTGGGCTGAAATGTCACTTATTGAAAACCAAGGCAAGTTGATACTCTTGGGAAATGTAATGTAGTTTAATTTTGGTCCTATTTTCGCAGAACTATCAGTAATTAGAAGGTGATCTAATATTCTTCCATAGTTCATTACAATACGTTTTTAATATTCACATGGAAGGCTGGGTGTCTTTGCCAGTTACACAGGACTGCGGTGATGTGGTCTATATGGAACATAGCAGTTGAAAACTGGTCTATATAGAACATAGCAATTGAAAACACTACATCTTAACTGTTGATGTATTGCTGGGAACTCTTCTTTCTTTTTCCTTGAGCTATCTCCAAGCATTTCTCCATGGCTACTTAGCCTTTTGTATGATAGGCCAGCTATCTATGGCATACTGGATTTCCCAACTCATAACTCTAAAATGCTTTATTTCAGAGTAGAAAGGGTGCACTATATGTGGCCTATTATATCCATATCAGCTTGCTTATCCTTTTCAAGCAGCCATTGTCTTTTAATAGGCCTCTGCCTGGCAGGGGGAGCCCTTAATTCCTGCCACATGAGAATGGCCAGCTTGAATTACAGCAAACTGTACTATGCAACTCTGATCAAAAGACGTCTGTTGTTTTTAAAAAGTCTCTTTCTTTCTTCTCATTCTTTGTTTGTTTCGCTCTTTTGTTTTTAAATATAGTGGTCCAATAATTTAGCACAGAAAAAAATTTCGTGAGCTTTGGGTGGAGTGATCAGGCTATTAAGTAACTGACCTACTTCTCCATTCTATCTCTTGACCTAATATAGAGGTGACAAGGAAAGAAAAATAAAAAGGGGACCATCAACAATCAGCTGCACTGTTGGTTGTAGCTCTTGGGTGTTGGGAAAATGGTATATCTCATTTTCAAAAGCCATAACTTTGCTAGAACAGTGCCTAACAAACTGGAAGCATAAAACACAAATAGTAAGGCACAATCACTGTTGCATGTCTCCTTGATGATAGGCTTCTGTATATGCATACATTAACGTTATGTGGCCCATCTGATAGCAGCATGAAGTCAGATTTTGCTACAGTAGCCCACCAATGTTAGTGAGGTTCACCTGTAGCCAATATGTTTTAAACCATTAGTGATGAGGAGAGTGTAAAATGAGAGATGGGTCAAGGCTTGCTCCTGATCTTGAGCTGTTCTCCTGAGTCACTGAGGCCCCTTTTACACTGACATATAATCCAGTTCAAAGCAGATAATCTGGATTTTAGATGGCAGTGTAGAAGGGGCCCAAGAACTAATTCACCCAAATTGAAGGCACTCAGAATTTCTCCAAATATGTGTGACTACAGGCCACAAGGCCTCTTTCCTTTCTCAGTTACCCTGAGTTTTGAAATGTAAAAGAAGTACAGAATTTAGCCAGTTGATTGCAGGGGGGCATTTTTCTCCTAAACTATTTGATTCCAAGGGATTTACCCTCTAGTTAATGCTTTGTGTGGGGACACTTGAAACAGCAAAAAAACAAAAAAAGCAGCAGCTCTCTTTTTATTTTAGTTAACTAAGACATCACTTCTGAGTGTGGTGTTGCAGTCCATCTTGGAATATTAGAGGAAACAAAAAAAATGGCTGTCTGATCTTGAAGTGTGTGTATCTTACTTTAGTAAGAAAAGGAAACATGTTTTTTACACTGGAAACTCTGTTTTCATATTCAGATCTGGCTATGGAAATACAAGCAACAGAAGGCACTGGTCACGGTTCATTAACATTACTGTTGAAATATCACTAGAAAAAAGCCAGAAGGTAGTAGAACACCTTTTTATTCATACATCTCAGTGTTTTCTGGAACAATGCAATTTTGCTAAGATAGGATGCTTGCTTTCATTTATTAACATTCAGTTCACTGGAGAAGTCCTAGGAAGAGAGGGTGTTGAACCAAGGACGGCAGAACTGACTGAAGAAACAGTTTCATTTGCAAGTGAGCGTGATAACCAAATGTATACTTATTAATAACTGCAAGATCAGCTCATTGTTTAGTGTATGTTTATGTGTGTGTGCATAAGGTAAAGGTAAAGGTTTCCCCTGACGTTAAATCCAGTCGTGTCCGACTCTGGGGATTGGTGCTCATCTCCATTTCTAAGCCGAAGAGCTGGCGTTGTCCGTAGACACCTCCAAGGTCATGTGGCCGGCATGACTGCCTGAAGCGCCATTACCTTCCCGCCGGAGCAGTACCTATTGATCTACTCACATTTACATGTTTTCAAACTGCTAGGTTGGCAGAAGCTGGAGCTAACAGCAGGCGCTCATTCCGCTCCTTGGATTCGAACCTGTGACCTTTCGGTCTGCAAGTTCAACAACTCAGCGCTTTAATACACTGTGCCACCAGGTGCTCCGTGTGTGTGCATATGCATACACTTTTCTGCTGGTTGATAATAATTGATTCAATTAATCTTTATATGGCAGACCAGTTTATTAACGGCATCTCCACAAATTTGAAAATGTAAGCATGTAAATATGTAATCTAAGATAAGCATTGCTTATCTGAAATTCTGAAATCAAAAATACTCTGAAAGTCATTCACATGAGTGGCTGCAATAGTAATGCTTTCCTTTCTCGTGGTTCACTGAACACTAACTTTGTTTTAGGCACAAGATTATTAAAACTATTATGTATAAAATTATCTTAAGGGTTGGTTTGTACATAAAAATAAATAAATTTTGTGTCTAGACTTGGATCCATTTACAAGATATCTCATTA
This sequence comes from Anolis carolinensis, assembly GCF_035594765.1. Lineage (NCBI taxonomy): Eukaryota > Metazoa > Chordata > Lepidosauria > Squamata > Anolidae > Anolis > Anolis carolinensis. The sequence goes on from NC_085841.1 coordinate 303,477,129, forward strand.
TGTACATATATGCAAACTCACATATACAAACATCTGAAAAAATCCAAAACACTTGTCTGAAGTATTTCGGACCCTCAACCTCTACTGAACAGTATCACCTTTCAGCACTTTCTGTCAATGGACCTTGTTCTCTGTTCTTTTTGTTTGTTTGTTTTCATGTCATTGTCAAATAATTGCTGTTGTTTATTTGTTCAGTCACTTCCGACTCTTCGTGACCTCATGGACCAGCCCACGCCAGAGCTCCCTGTCGGCTGTGGCCACCCCCAGCTCCTTCAAGGTTAAGCCAGTCACTTCCCTTTTCCTTCCATTTTCCCCAGTATCAGTATTTTCTCCAAGCTTTCCTGTCTTCTCAAAGTACTTTCTCAAAGACCAAAGTACTTCAGCTTTGCCTCTAATATTCTTCCCTCCAGTGAGCAGTCAAGCATTATTTGCTGGAGTATGGGCTGGTTGGATCTTCTTGCGGTCCAAGGCACTCAGAATTTTCCTCCAACACCAAATAATAAAGTTTGGCTAACTTGGTCTGGGATATTTCCTTGCCTTTTGCATTTGCACAACATATTGGTTCATCCTATATATTTCAGGTTCTTCTTTCCTTTATCTAGTTCTCAGGTCTTCTGAATATGTTCCTTCACCCTACACAGAGCTTCCCCAACCCCTCCCCTCCCCACTACCACAGCAGGAGAACTGATAATATGGCAGAGAAAATAGCTAACTACTACTCAAGTGGTTTTTTTATATGAAGGTTATCTCCTCATCAGGGAATAAATAATGTGCAATGTGACCCTCACTTTAATGAAAAGCCTTGCAAACTGAAGAACCAGACATAGTTAACATTCCCTGCTGCTCCTTTGATATGGGGACACATCCTATAAATTTGTTCAGTGCTTTACTCTGGAGCTGCATTTACTAACCTCTGAAGGAAGGGGTTTAGATGATCTTTCCAAGTGCCTGGCCTTCTCTTCAAGCCAAGGTCAGCAACAAATGTCAGGGCCTGGTTACAATCCCATCCCAGAACATTACAACTTACTTTTTAAAGTCCAGAGATTTCAAAGGAGTGCTTGCAAGTTTCTGAGCACTGGCAGGTTGCCGAAATGTAATTAGTCAATGGCAGGCAAGGCTCTTTTAAGAGCGTAGTCTGTTTTCAGAGAAGCAGCACCTGAGCAGTAGTGTTCTCCCCGTATGTTCATCAAACAAAGAACATTGGCTTCATGATTCCAGAGTCCTCAATCTTTCTGCTCTTATTCATGTGCATAGAGTAAGTATGCTGCAAGGCATGTCTTTCCCACTCCTTGGCATTCCAAGGAGATTCCTGTCTGGTTTGTCTTCTCTCAAGCATGCAAGGGCAAGGTCTGTGAGCGTGGAATTATTTTGCTGTTAACTGCTGTTCTGTAAAGGCCTTTTCACAATTTTCTATATTAGACTGGATCCTGTCTCCTCTCCTCTCTCTCTACCACTGTCTCCTACCACTATGATGTGTAAGGCAACCACTTCCATTGAACTGAATGCCCATCAACTTAGAAAAACCTTTGAGGGAAATGCAACTGCTTGAAGTATATTAATGAGGGCTTTAGTTTTAATTGCTAGTGCAAGTAGACAAGTTGGTAATTGTGTCCATGGTAACTTCAGTTTAATGTGCTAATTTGCCTGTCTTTCCTGAGTGGTTCTGAGGCGGACCAGGCAAATGTAAAGTCTCTTGCTTCACCAGGAAGGTTTGATAACATAGTAGGGGCTGTCATTCTGACATTGAAAGGGCTACACCTGTTGGCAATGCTTATGGTAGAGATTTGTTCTGCTTAAAGAGATCCTTTTACTACTTTTCTGTACTTCTTTATGAAAATGCACAACCAATTGCTGGGATTCAGAGTTTAGTGAATCTAAAGAAGTGGACAAAAACAAAAACACAAGCTAAAATAGAAATCAGTCAAAGGTGTTGCTAGATTCTGCCCCCCTTTGTAAAGTTGTCAGGATTGTTTCAAAACATTTTGAAGGGAAATGATCTGTATAGAAAAATAATCTATTCCTTGGGTGGTAAACATTATATGGCATTTGATATAAGCTAGGTTTTTTTTCTACAGTGATGTCTGATATAGCTCATTTTGGGTCAAATGGTACTTATGGAGGCTCAAAAAGTTGTAGGAGAGCTGAATTGAAAGTCATATCACATGCTTGTAGTTTTTATAATTCTTTTTTCCTAGAAAAGGTATTGGGAGAATGTGGCTTGCCAGGTGTTGTTTAACTCCCAGGCTGACGGGAGTTGTAGTTCAACCACATCCCGAGAGCCATGAATTTTCCAGCTTTGCGCCACCCCAGAGATGGCAGATAGTTTAATGCCATTTGGAACACACCTAGCACAATCCCTGGCCTTACACTATACTGGTAGAAGTTTATGGCAGTTGCAGTCAAAAATCTGTACTGTCTCATTTCCCATCCCTAGTAGGGACTGTGAGCTGGATTTTCTCCATATAGATGTTTATATTACATTAGTGTTGCTTATGATTGCTGCCGTGTCCCTCTTTAAATTGGAGATTTACATATGTTCTATGTCTGTAAGTGGGATAGGGAAATTCCCATTTATGGGAATATACACCTACTACAAAACTCTACGAACGAAATAGTACAGTTTCTAGGGTTGTGACTTTTTAATTAAGGGCTCACAAGTCACTATATTTGACATGGTATACTAACAAACTCCATGCTTTTGGACAATATATGGAAAATCAAGATTTAGCATAATCTACCGGCTCAAAAACTGTGCCTCCTTCCCGATTATTCATTTTCAGCTGAGTTCTGTCTTGCCTATTATTTTATGGGTTTTTTTTTAAAAAAAATCCCTGTCTGTGATCCCAAATTGTGATATCATGATACAGAAAAAAAACCCAACAATTTAAGAGTTTGTTGGGAAATCACCTTTCCTTCTGATCTGTCCAGAGAAAGGTGTTCAGTTGCTTGTCTCAAAGGCATAATTGGTGCATGGGAAAAATAGTTTTTGTTAACTTGGTTAATGAATTGGATGCAGTTTTGTTTGTTTTGGCAGGAGCATTTCCTGAGTAAAATTCTGTTCAGAAAACTCACACCAGTGGGAAGGAAAGAGCAGTTATTTTCACTAATCGCTGCTCATGTCTTTAGCCCCAGCTCATGTCTTTTAGGATTTTAAAGCAATATTTGGGAGGAGAAGATATAAGATTGCAAAGGAAGGAGAAAATCATAAACTTATAGCTGAACAGAAAAATGTATTCTAAATATTAACTCTACAGAAGATACAGTTCAATATGTACAGTATGTGACCATTTACAGTCCAACTTTAAAACAACCAATCTTCCATGACTTAGATAATAGATAAAATAATAAATGTACAAATCAAATGGCATAAATATAAAAATACATAAGCATAATAGCATATACCAGAACTAAAAGAAAACCACATTCCACCAGTACTTTAACAGTCATTTGTGGCCATTGGGAAAAGGCAATTCCTTTTCTTTACCTCATGTGTTTATTGCAGTTTGGAGTGTCCAGTGGACTATGGTGCAGTGAAAGCCTGGGGGCCAGTTGCCACTGACATAATTGGTGACAAGGCTTTCAAAAATATTTATTGTAATTTGATTGTTATTATAATTATTACTTAATGTACTAATATAATAGAGTGCTTAGGTATCCTTTTACAATGGGAGAGGAAGGGAACCCTAGTAAGGCTACCTTCTCCTCAGCACTAGACCACTACTATTTAAATCGACGTTGACATTTTCGGTCTCCTCTGTTTGTAAAAACCTGTGTGTGAATGTGTGAACAATGTAAAAATATATCTAACTTGTTTGGTGGCTTTGTTTATTCGTTAATTATAGTAAAAGTAAGCAATACTTATTAAAACAGTAATATCTAATGAAATTTATCTCTTGTTGTATAATTACGGGTGCATACAAAGGCAGCATTACAAAAAAGGATTATGACTTTTCCTATTCCTTATATAAAATACAATGGGCCCTCAGTATTTGCTGGTATTTGTTTCCAGGACCAAACTGACATCCCTTATATAAATTGACAAACAACTCAAATGAGTGCCAGAAAGAGTCTTAAAAAATGGCAGAAGGCTACAGCAAGATATGCCTATGTATCAGCATAATACTCAGTATATAACAAAATCAAGGTTTGTATTTTTGGAGGTTTTCCCCTCAAATAATTTTGAACCATGGTTGGTTGGATCCATGGATGCAGAACTCATAGATACGGAGGGCCATCTGTATTGGAATGCACCAAATCTACTTTATTGCATGAATCACATTTTTGAAATGAAAAATTACCAGTCAGAATTCTAAACCCTTCAATTTAATCCTATGTTTTCTCAAATCTACTATTTTAAAATATCAGACAGGCATAAAGATGCCTGAGAAGGAAAATGGTAGCAGTGGCCAGGGGTGGCTGCCCTCCTGAGGCAGCATTCCTGCTTTCCCCTCTCCATGAATTATATCAGAATCCATAATTTGGGCCCCAAACCTGCTCATGAAGTCAACTTGTATATGAGTGTATACAGTAATCTTCTATTCAGAAACAGGTGCTCTCTGTGAAGTTCTCACAGGGAGAATTGGTGTACGAGAAAGGCCAATGTACTCCCATAGATAATCAGGCAGTTTAAGATTATGATAGTATGATGCCAGTACAGACATCAATTTATTATTAATGTAGGTGTGTATTACCTATGAATGTTTTTAGGTAAATGCAGAACTGGTGGATTGATAGCTGTTTTATTATACATCTTTTACTAACAAGCACTGTGACAGACCTTTTCAAATCTTTTTTACACCTTTCTGGGCACTGCGCAGTTTATAGTACAATAAAAGAGTGATGTTTTATTATATTACGCTCAAGAGTGATCATCCAATGTCAAAGAAACATCATAACTATGTCTTTTTAAAAACAGAACTATATGATTCAACCATTGTGAAGTTTCTGGAACTTGATCCTATGCTTGGTGAAGGTGGAATATTTTTTTATTAAATTCAGTAGGTTTTGAACCAGGCCTTTGGGGCATTGCAGGCAGATTCTGGTTATTTCTTTATCTTGTCCTCTGCTACTAGGTAACAACATGTGTCTAAATTGTATAAAACAGAAAATACCTGATAATTATAGAAGAATTTATAATTATTTTTACTATTTTAGGCAAGTAATTCTGAACAGTTATACTTACTTGCCTAAAATAGCAAAAAAGTTGAAGTGAAAGGGAGGAAAATTAAATCTAACTGGTTGGTATTATTTTGATGCATAACCAGACAAATGAGCAATTTTGAAGTAAGTTAATATATTTTCAATGTGCAGAGAATTTTTGTCTTCATAGCAGAAATTTAAATTTTATGTTGTTAATCTTTTTGAGTGTGCGAAATCAGTTCAAGAAAGAACTTGAAACATTTTTGAAAGTTCTCTAGAGGGGAATTGACTTGTAACTGAACCGTTAGTGTGTCAAATGTTATTAAATGGATCTTACTGTATGATGTGCAACAGAACTAAGAGAGACCCCTGTTAGCCCATAGATTGTGGTTACTGTGGAGAAGCTACCTATGGAGAAGATCTGCCCCCATGGAGGATAAGCATGCATCTTTTCATTAATTTTCTCACAGAGACTCAGTAAGCGCAACTCTCCCAGGGAAATGCTTTCATGATCCCTCTGGGGGATTGGAAACTCTTGCCAAATTTAAGAGAAGTACAAGGTCATGCACAGGATGAATCCTTTTTTTTCCTTTAAGGCACTTCTTATTGTGCCTTTGCTTTTCATTTTTGTTTGTATTAATGTTATTGTTTAATTTGTATGTTGGACTTTAATAGCATCTTAGAGGGGCACTTTCAAATGCCCATGAAATTTGATATTGCTGGTTTCTAAGATCCTCTCAAAGAAACAAAGAAACTGCATCAGATACCAAAAGCCTTATTAAATGACATTGCCTGCAGTGTTCACAGCTAAGAAATTGAGGCTTTGTAATAGGCTCTGGAAGTAAAACTGTCCAGTTACCAGATGGCTCTTATTTCAAAGAATTCTTCCTAATTCACAAACATCTCAGCTCTGCAAAATCTAACAGATGTGCCTCATTTTGGACATTGCAGTTCTGTACACAGATATTCCAACACCAAAACATCGCCTTTTCAAAAGATCATTGTCACAATAAAGAGTCCAAGTCATGTTCTTAGACAGATCTATTTTGAGGGCAACATTTCATAAACAAAAGAAATATTCTCGCATCCTTTCATCCTGGTGTCTGTTCATTGTGATGCAACCTTAGACCAAAGTTTCCGAATAACTCAGGGATAGAAAAACTATCCCATTCCTATAACTGTATAAATATGCTTTATACTTGAGAGTTTAATATCACTCTATACTGCATCAGAAGAAGTGGATCTTTACCCATGAAAGCTCCTTCTAAAAGTGCTACATTATTATTTTCTCTCCTCCCCCCCCCCCCCATACTCTTTTTCTTGGGAAAACTAGGAAATCTTAAGAGAGAGGAGGGAAATATTAGGTAAAAGTAGAATATAGAATCAGGTAAATGAAGAAGCAATTAGCATACTATTTAACTAGAACGAAGCAAGACATGTAACATGCAGTGTCAGGCCAGGATAATTAAAATGGGTGTCAAGGAAGTACATTTATTTATTTCCAGACAGTCATTAGTTCTTGTCTGACAGAACATACATACACACACACACACTATTTCAAGTTTTCCTTTTCTACATCACTGGTATGTTCAAATCCAGACAATCACCCACATGCTGCTTTGTCATGGAAAAGCCATAGCCTCCATTGTATAAGAAGGAAACTTCTATTTCTCATAATAGCCTGTGAAGTTAATAAGCAAGTGTGAGTGAGATTCAGTCAAAGCATTTGGTTACAGTTCAAACTAGAGAAGCTACTTAATACAGATTTTATCCTAGTTGGGAGCCAGGAAGGGGAAAAAAAAGGAAAACCCACCAGGTTCTTGCAGTGGATTGTTTGCAAAGAAACACCAGATAGAGTGATCTATTTACACGAATTACCAGTAGTTATGGGAGTATTTTTGTTTACATTCTAGAGCAATTGTTCTTCAACATGCAATCTTAACTTTGTGTTCTTTCGCATTTGACATTGCAAAAATATACCTCGGTGTAGAGACTAGCTTTCATTTGGTAAAAAATCTGTTGGAATTGACATATAGCGACCCCTCTTCATGCCCTTTCCCCCCACCATCCAGTTAAGGCTTATACTGAACAAGTATTTGTTATTATTACTATGTTATGTTTATTTATGGCCTGCTTTTTCTCTTCAAAAGGATACTCAGTATCTGAAATTTGTAATGAAACACATTTCACAGATCAAATGGCATTTTCACTTTAAAAAATATAATATTGCAAAGATGCTATGTCTAATGTACATAATGAGTAAAATATGGACAGCCATCCACATTTGCTGAGCTTAAGGGCACAGGACCTTAACGAAAGTGGAAAAAGCACATATTTTAAAATATTATCTGAGAAAATATCTCTCTAGGAATCTCTTGGTTCTCCAGCATGGCTCTAAAGTTGGCCTGTACAACTTGTGCCCTGCAGATATTTGGGCCTTCAACTGCCAGAAACACTAGCCAGCTTATTTGATGGGCATGATTTCTGGGAGATGAAGTCCAAAACACCTGGAAGATTGCAAGTTGTGCAGGTTTGACCTAAAGTCAACCTCTGGTGGAAGTTGACGATACACTGGAGGACCTAGAGAGTCTTAGAAATAACATTGTAATAAAATCTGCAAATAATCAAATTCACAAAAGTCAACCCTACAGATGTGGAGAGCTGACTTTATTTTTTATGGTTGTTTATGCTAAATTATCTTTGTGAATAAATTGGGCCACAAGTCAGCAGGCCAGTGCCATACCAAGAACGTGGAGATCCAAACTAACCATGTCTTTTCTGAAGGGCCATTCTTTGTGCTAACATTATTTATGTCAATAGCGTAACCAAACAATGTGGAGGTAAATGCTTGTAGAGTATCCAGCTTTAGTGCTCAAAATGTTCATATATTATCTGTTGGAAATGTGATAATGCTTTTCTTCTCATATGGAATATAGGGCGGACTATAGCATAACAACTGGATGGGGTTGTTTGAGGCATGAATTGGGAAAAGGAAAGAAAGGAGGAGGAGGAACTCCTCAAATACATAGAAATATGCATTTTTACTTGATTCCAGCATGGTTCAGGAGCAGTAGGGTTGCAAAATTACTTGTGACATAGACTTAAAACTGATTATCAGTCCCAGCCAGAGCAAATTGAATCAGTAGAACATATGTAAGTGTTGACTTAGCAAGTTCCCATTGATTAAATAGGTCTGTTCTAGATTACACAATTAGATTTCCTGTGAAGAACAACTCAATACTGGCTGTTAGGAATAGTGGGAGTTGAAGTCCAAAACATCTGGAGAGCTGAAGTTTGTCCATGCCTGATCTAGATCCATTTTACCTAACTTTGGACCTAATTATGGAACAACAAAGCTTTTGTCACATTTGCTGGGCAGACTGGATCAGGAACTGGACAGAGGGAGTTTATTTGTTGGTTGTGCTTGACCAAAAATTCTAACCCTTTCTAATCTTGGTGCTAAGGGATTCTGAATGAATGTTGTGGCTAGCGGACTATCAAGTCGCTAGCAAGAGTTTTGGTAAAAGCAAGAATTTCTTAGACTAGTGCTTCTTCAGCTATGGTGTGGTAGAGCGGTATTTTATTTTCCCTATAGCAGTGGTTCTCAACCTGTGGGTCCCCAGATGTTTTGGCCTTCAACTCCCAGAAATCCTAACAGCTAGTAAATTGGCTGGGATTTCTGAGAGTTGTTGGCCAAAACACCTGGGGACCCACAGGTTGAGAACCACTGCCCTAGAGCATCTGGGACCAGCACCATATTTGTGCTCATTGGCTACAACCGAGCAAAAATAATTTCTTTTTTGGAACCTTGCTACTGGCTGGTACTGGACCATAGCCATCACTTTGAATAGCACTATCCTAAATGTTCTCCTCTTTAATGGAGATATACTACAGTTTTTTGAGGGTCTATAATGTAGTAGTAGTAGTAGTAGTAGTAGTAGTAGTAGTAATAATAATAAGTCAAAAATCAGAAACTCCTCAAAGCACAGCAGACAAAAACCAGTACAAGAAAGCCACACTACAAACTAGAGCTGACAGCTGGACCAACAAAACATTGCATGGAATGTTCCTTGACAAAATTGAAGGAAAAGCTGATAAGGAGAAGACCTGGCTATGGCTCACGAATGGGACCCTGAAGAAGGAGACAGAAGGCCTGATCCTTGCAGCCCAGGAGCAAGCCATCAGAACAAATGCAATTAAGGCCAAGATCGAAAAATGACAGCTGATGACCCAAAATGCAGACTGTGCAAGGAAACCGACGAAACCATTGATCATATCCTCAGCTGCTGTAAGAAAACTGCACAGACAGACTACAAACAGAGGCACAACTATGTGGCCCAAATGATTCATTGGAACTTATGCCTCAAGTACCACCTCCCAGCAGCAAAGAACTGGTGGGATCACAAACCTGCAAAAGTATTGGAAAATGAGCACGCAAAGATACTGTGGGACTTCTGAATCCAGACTGACAAAGTTCTGGAACACAACACACCAGACATCACAGTTGTGGAAAAGAAAAAGGTTTGGATCATTGATGTCGCCATCCCAGGTGACAGTCGCATTGATGAAAAACAACAGGAAAAACTCAGCCGCTATCAGGACCTCAAGATTGAACTTCAAAGACTCTGGCAGAAACCAGTACAGGTGGTCCCGGTGGTGATGGGCACATTGGGTGCCGTGCCAAAAGATCTCAGCCGGCATTTGGAAACAATAGACATTGACAAAATTACGATCTGCCAACTGCAAAAGGCCACCCTGCTGGGATCTGCGCGCATCATCCGAAAATACATCACACAGTCCTAGACACTTGGGAAGTGTTCGACTTGTGATTTTGTGATATGAAATCCAGCATATCTATCTTGTTTGTTGTGTCATAATAATAATAATAACTTTATTTCTATACCGCCCTATCTCTTAAAAGGGACTCATGTACCAAAATCTCAGATGCATAAAGTATATATAGGTAGTTTCAAAAGGTGGAAACACCTTTGGATGTTGTATATTTTCTATTTGAGTACAGCATTTCTCAGCTGACACCAATATTTTATTTTCTCTTTGTAGCTTTAGCAGTGTGGGTCAAGGAACTCATATTTTGTTCCGAGAGTTCAGCTTTGTTCAAGCTACGCCGCATAATCGGGCATCCTTTCTAAGGACCTTCTGGCGATGTTTCAGGACAGTGGGGAAAAATGGAGGTGAGTCTAAAAAGAAAATCTCTTTCCCTCTTTCTTGGTAGGCTTCCTGTACTCTTCTAATATGTTGATTAGAACTTAAGACTAGAACTTTGTTCTCTAATGTTTTTAAGTTACTGACTGAACCTTTTGATCATATAAACATTATCTGCATGTCCACTCTTATCTCTTTTGTCCATGGCAGCAAACATTCATCATTAATGTATGGTGTTTATCTTGATTGCAATTTCACTTTTCACCTAGGAAGACCTTTTCAATTTTATTTTTCCGCAGGGCTTTTTACTGGCTACTCCCTGGTAGTTTAGGTAAAACAAGTCAAGCAGCTCTTGTGATGGGGGTTTTCAGGAGGCAAGGTTGCAGATCAAAGCCTGTCTTATGTTCAGGAAAATTGGGTGTGGATCGATCTGATTTATGACATGTATAAATAGAAACAGCTCAAACATATATTAAAGCATTAACATGAAAAGCAGCATTTAGTCAAATTTGTTAATAAACAGCTAGTCTACAATTCTGTGGTTCTGAGACTGTGTTTTCTTGGGCTGTAGGATTTATTGGATCTCTTTCTTTGAGGGACAAAGATCTAACATCACAGCCTTCTATGAAGCATCAGAAAGGTTTTTAGTCTATGCTCTTCCATCATTGAGGTTTGTGGGATGTGGGAGCATTTTGGGAGGACCCACAGGATCTCAAACAAACTTCTGTTTTTCAGCTGCATATTCAGTCAGAAGGGAAAACTATGCTAGCCTTGGAGCTTGCTAAGTTTATATCAATGTTTTTAAACTTTGAAAATCTCCCAGAACAGGAGAAAAGGAAAAGGAATAGAATCCCTACCCTGCAAGGTATAGTAAAATGCCTTCCCCTGACTTAGAACCTCCATCTCCTGCTACATAGGATTGCTCTGCTTGAGAGACAAGAGACTCTTATTTGAAATCATCTGATCCTCCCAATCTTTATAGATTTTTAAGTAGAACCTGAATGAAGTCTTTATCGAGCTGTAGTTATTATCCTGATGTTATGTCCAGCATATTTGAGATTGCTACACCCATGGTTCATGTGAGTCACAACATACTAAATAGAGGTGCACAACAGCAGTTAAGAATGCAGCATCTATTTAACACACCACTCCTCCTTCGATGAGAAATGGTGTACAGCAAGGATTCAAAAGAAAGGAGATATGATGGGGTGCAAGCAGGGCCCTTTTATTAATAAATAAAAATAAAAGAATGCACAATTGTTTATCATATAGACTTTGCATCACTTATCCAGAATTCCAAACTCCAAAATACTCCAAAATCGACATGGTCCTCATGTGTGGCTGTGATAGTGACACCTTTGTTTTCTGATTGTTCATTATGCACAAACTTCGTTTCATGCACAACATTCCTAAAGATACTATGTTTAAAATATCTGTCTATGAAACATGAATGAATGTCATGTTTAAACTTGGGTCCCATTTCCAAGCTATCTCATTATGTACATATATGCAGATATAGGTATTCCAAACTCTGAAAAATATCGAAGTCCAAAACACTTCTGGTCCCAGGCATTTTGGATAAGGTATACTCAGCCTGTATTGTATAAAATATTAATATTTGCGCCTCTGTAAAAAATAAAAAATCTAATTGAAATAAAAGCTTAATTCCCTTCACCCCATTCCAATTCATCTTGCATAAGCATTACAGGCTTGTCTGTCTTCTTTAATTAATTTGTTTGAATTACCGCTCTCTCCATTTTATCTGTAGCACAATTATTTTTCTTTGTTAGTCTAAACAAGTTTATTTAGAACATACCTCAGTTTTTAAACCTTAGTACCAATTATAAGCTTTAAAAACTTGGGCATTTGTTTTTCTACAAACAGACATTGGGGTCTGGAATATTCTGCCTGATGTAGTAGCTTTGATTTGGGGTAGTGGTGGCTTATTTGCTTAAAGAGTACCTGAAAGTTGTTCCCACATGCCTGTATATTGCTTAAGAATCATCACTTGTTATTTTTTATAATTCTTGACACACAATTAAATGTGTAAATTAATTCAGTTGATAATTCGATCTGACATTATGGTTTCATTTGACGAATTCTATTTATGGTGGGAGACCACTGATGATTTTCATAAATACAGACTCTCTCTAGATTGTAAGGAACATCAGCATAGACAATTTCCATGTTTACTAAGGGATTTGGGAAATTATAATCCAAAAACAACATTTCCAGCTTTGAAGCTAGGCTCCTCTGCAGGACCGCTTTCACCTGTATGAGCCTGTCCAAGTATGAGCATCAATGTGAGGCCGCATTCTGACTAGACATGTTCTTTGTTTGCTTCATAATAGTTTTAGAAATGAAACTTCAATGGAAGGGGCAATCTTAATACTATATATATTTACATACTTTAATATCTATTTAAATGATGTAGCCTTTCCTCCTCTGGGAAAGGTAGCAATGAAGATATGGCCTCAGGTATAATTTCAAGTTCTGTGTACAACTTTAATCAGAAAGGGGATATTATTAAAATGATGTGTTGTAGCGGCATAAGCTTTCTTTATTCAGGAAATGAGGATTTGACTCACCCTGCCTAGAAATGTAGCAAAGGACTGACTCACCCATTCAACCAGCTTGCTGTTTGTACAATTTTGGGATAAATATGGCATGTCTTGGAGAATGCTCTTTCTTTGTTTAGAACCTCCCCAATTAAGGCTAGCACTTCAGACCCACTGAGCCATGAATGTTGGATGCTGCAAGAAATATACAGACAATCCAATCCCTCCCATCCAGAAATTCTTGTTGGCTTTTGTCATTTGCTTATATAGCAGAATGTTAATGCTAAAACTTCAGTTTCCAGTATTCTTCTTTTTTAGTTCCTTCACCTTTGCTGCTTGTTAGCTTTTAAATATGGTGTAGTTGTACATCTGGGCAGCTTACTTTGTACCCTGAAGACTGCCCCCGTAGCTATGTTTTATGTTGAAGGTGAGATTTCTGGCCCCTTCTATCACTTTCTATGTGGTTTTTAGAGTATAACCAAACTGACTGCATAGCACACCCTGATCAGGCAGTCCCGAAGTTACGAACAAGATAGGTTTTGTAGGTTTGTTCTTAAGTTGCATTAGTTTGTAAGTCAGAACAGGTACATTTTTAGTGTAACTCCAGCCAAAAGTATATATATATTTAGGTGTGGATAGCATATGAAAGGGTTGTTTGCTTTTCCATCTGCACCTGTTCTGAGGATTTTACCTCATTTCCTGTACCTGTGATAATGGGATTTTGAAATGTTGGGCCTGTTGTAGAAATGTTCAGTGGAAACACCTTTTCCCCATAATAACTTTCCCAGGAGTGAATTTCCCTTCCGAAGGGTAGATTTCTTTCACTTCCTGATGTCTCACCTCTGTTCTTAACTACAAGTCATTTGTAAGTCAGATGTTTGTAAGTCAGAAACTCCCTGTACATATAGCAATACAGAATATTGCTATATGCGAGCTGAAGGCAACAGCTATGTACCAGATGTGAAGTTCATGCCAGTATTTTAAATGGCAGAGTAGAGAGTGGAACGTTCCAAAAGGGTTTGTTCTGGTGACTTGGTCTCTGTTGAAACACTGCCTCATTCTTTTTTTTTTTTTTTGTTTGCCCCAATCACAGTGTTCTCAATGGCTAAGGTGTTATAAAATTCTATATTTTCTGAACAACTCTGATACATTATTTTTTAAGACAGTTGCAAATTTTATCCATGAGATTAGTAATGTTTAAGTATGTTTTCTTTTTATCTGTGATTTCCTCTTGTTGTATATACCAGTGTTGTATGCCAATTTTGTTGTTGTATGCCAATAAAGGCTGTGTGTGTGTGTGCGTGAAGTGGCAGAGCATTAATCAATGATTTTGAAAAGTTGAATGCTCCAAGAATTTTGAGGAGGGGAACATGCGCAGGAATCAATTTGCCTTTGCTATTTGCCTTTGCTATGAACAGTGTCCTATGTCCTGAATCATGGGACTGTGTGGAAAATAATGTACGTGTTGTTGTTTATGTGACTACTAAAAAGGCTACTTTATTTATAATAATACTTGGAAGCAATTACCTATAGCATTTTGCTTATGTTTCTGACTGTATAACACCATATCACAGAAAACAGATATAAATTGGTTGCATTACATATACTGTTGTGTGTATTTTAATTTCCTGATGAAAGGGTTTGTGCTGTACATAGGAACCTTTGCAAAAGAAGGAAGTGTGATCAAAAAGCTTTGTCTCCTTTATGCTTTCTCTTCATTTGACCTTTGAAGTCTAGGTGACCCGCTCTTTAGAGTTTGTTGTCTGTTCCTCGGGACTGTTTAATTAAAATGGTATTTCCCAAGTATAAACAGTCCCTGAAAGATCTCCTGTGGAGTTTCATGAGGTCAGCACGTGCCTCTCCCAATCCCCATGCTTTGCAAGACTTGGCAATTCTCTGGTTTTAATTATTATATTTTTCTTTTAGTACTCCTCATCCAATCCAATTTAATATATTTTGCTTGAGAAACTCTTCTTTCTTTTGTTTCCATTTCTCCCCCTACCCCTTTTCATCACATATGAAGGAGGAATTCTCTGTGAGGACAGACAGTATCCTGATCTTTTGCAGAGAGTCAGGTGTTCTCCCCTCCCCTGCAAAAATAAAATTCCATCAAAGGCACAACCTATCTAATGCTGACCATTATATTGCATGGGTTTCAGTGGGGGGGGGGGGGTGTTAATGTAATCTTCACTCTCACATTTAATTCTCTGGGGCTTAAAATATTTTGGCTGAATGCTGTCCTATGTTGTAACATCAGGAAATACTTTTAAATTCATAATCCCTTTCCAAACACTAACCATCTTTGTTTCTGCTAACACACTTCATAACACATTTTCACATTTCATCTAGTCCAGGCCCAGAAGCAGATGAAAGGCCCTTCCTCCTATCCTCCTTCCCTCCATTCCAGCTGTACTGCTCTGGCCTCAGAGTCAGACAGAGAAGTAGTAGTAGTATCTGCTGGACTTAACCCCCTGTTCAGCTGCCATTTCCTTTTCCAATTGTGGCATATCCTTTGGTCTTTGGAGCCTCCAAACCACTTTTAGACCATGAGCTATACCTTTCCCCACCAAGGTGAAGACGATTTTAGCAGTTTTATATTATAAACCAGTCAGGGTGGCAGGTGGCAAAAGTACTTGCTTAGGATGATAGATAGAAACTCCTTTTCCACTTAAGAGCTCTGGTGGCCTCAGGCAAGTGAAGTTACTGTGTTGATTTATGCATGTAGCAAGTTCAGATACTGCCTTCACATGAGTTGAGCCTAGTAATGTCTATATTGTGGGGGTGCCATTTGATACATTTCTCCCTAGTCAAGCCAGGCACCAGGCATTACCTATCCCCATACCTATGTATGGATGGAGGCAGCTTTATGAACAAATTGTTCTTATCTTTCAGTCTAATCTCTCTCCCAGATTTGCTAGGCAGTTAAAACCCTGCTCTAAAGGCATCAGAGAAAGGATAGAATGCATACATAGCAATAAATAAAGATTTGCTGTATTCTGTAATCTACCTTGTCAAAACTTATACTCTGTAATGTATTGTTCTCTTTGCTATGATTATAAAGCAGAATTTGAAAATGGAATTGTAGCATGTTACTAAACAGGCTGTAGTTTTTATAGTTGAATCCAGCTGGGATTTTTATAGAAGAATAAAATGTACTTTTCTCAAGCAGAAAGGGTTACCATTGCTTTAATGTAATATTTATACAAATGGAGGAAAATCCCTAACAACCAAGAGACAATTTGGCTGATGAAAGTTTTCTTTGGCTAAACATCTTTGTGAAATAGATGCTTACTTTCCCTTCAATGGGAACAGATTATGAGGTAAAAGCACAGGTGTTTGAACAAGAAACCACCTGTTAGGTGTTCTATCTAAAACTTTTATATCGTCCCCTAATAGGATTTTTAATTAGTGAATTTGTCTCCCTGGGGTGACTGGGACCTAAAGTTTTTCCTTTCTTCTCTGAAAAGCAAAATGATTAATGTTAGAATAATGCATGATTTATGTTCATCATACCTTTTTTGCTTGTTTGTTAGAAAATGTGATTTAATTTAATGACTATTATACTAAGGCAAGAAAGGGGAAAATCTTTGTCGAGGTATCGGTTGTCTCAGAGCACTGAATTTCCAAGTCCCTTGAAATTTCTTCACAGACTTTCATACCTTTGGACGGCATCCAGAAATGCTATTGAAAGTTTTTGGTAAGCTTTTTTTCTCCCTGCTAGACCAGGTATACAGCTGTATACAGCTTTTGTGTAACAGCTTTCAAATATGGAAATGCTTTTCCTTATGCCAGTGAAAAGAGTGTTCATTCCATCTTGTTCCCTTCTCTGCCCATCTTTTCACATGCAGTTCTGTAAGAATGATTGACTTCTTGGGAAATAGCAGGATAATACCTTTTGGAATGCTGTATTCCGCAACCGAAGCTTATAGGATTGCATTGAATCCCAAGGAGGGAGAGTCTGTCCCTTTATTTTCTTGGAGTATGTCTCCCACCCTTTAACTTTATGAATAGTCATTGAATAGAAGATCTTACTGGCTGGAAGTATGCTTGCATGAGCCTATTTAAGGCAAACCTAACTTGTTTTATACCTAGATCTTACATACTTACATTATCTAGCTTGCTGTTTAGCATAAACAACAGAGAGTTGTCACACCTTTAAGATTAACAGGCATACTATGGAATGGATTTTTCCCGACTATATGAACTATTGGAAAAGTGATGGGGTTTTGCCCCCATTCAAGTTCCCTCTTGTTACTCTCTCTACCTACTACAGGGGCCAAATTGGATAATAAATTAAACTGCCAAATTTTAATAATGTAAATATTTTTCCTGAGAAATCCTGTCCAGCTGGATTGGCAAAACAAGGAGCCATGTCCTTCCATAACGTAAACCCAACAGTAATTCCTCCTGCCCAAAAGAGAAGTTGGATCCACATATCTTAAAGATTTGCATGAATTTGCATTTGAAGGCAAGCAAACAAAATAATATATTATCATCTAGTTTGGGCTTCAACAGAGGGAAGTTGCTGCATATTGACAGATTGATGTTTTTATCTGGTCTATCTGTTAATTTAGGAGAAAAGAATGCCCTCTTGATTCTTCTGGATTTCTTTTTGTTTCTTTCCAAGGCCAAAGCATTCTGTAAGACTTTTCAAGAAGTCACTAATGTTTGACACATTCTTTTGAATACTTTTTGTACCCATGTAAAACAGGAGATTTCATGCATATAAAGCTAAATGTGTTGGGTGTGATAGGAATGTGGCTCTCCAAGGTCTCCAAAACAGGGTTAGTAATGAATCCCCTAGTTTCTTAAAGGTTCACATCCTTCCTTTAGCAATATAAGTAAATTCAAGTTAAAGGAGATTAATTGTGGCATGTTTTATTTCTTATTTGTGATGATCACAAGTTACTTGGTCTGTGTAAGTTCAAGAAAATGTTCAGCTAATGCTATATTTAGAACATGTGGTGCGTGTTCATTTATAAGGAGTGAAAGAAGTCAAAAGTTGTACTTGATTATCTTAGGAGTTGGCAAAACAAGGTGTGGTAATAACTTCTGGTGTTGGGAGTGCCTGACTTCTAATTCTGGTAGTGATCACGCCCTTGGGGAAGTAGTTTAAGCATGATGTTGATAGGTTACTTCATTTGTAATGGTGATAGTATGTATGGAGTACTTTCCATTCATGATTTTAGTCTGATACCTGACCACTAATACATAATAAGTACTTTCTTGGTTTTGGGTTTAGTAAAATGTTATTTGCAAAATTCAGTATGCATACAAAGTTATATCTCATTTATCTTGTCAAAAGCATTTCAATCTAGAAATTGTTTTAAATAAAAGCATATTAAAATAGTCAGTATGTTTGCAGAAGCATTGTTATTGCTAACATATCTTTTTGTTTTCCACTTTCAGTAACAGACAAGTTTAAGGAAGTGATAGATTCCATATATATCTGTGGCTCAAACTCTACTGCTAGAAGTTGTTGGCATAGCACCCAGATACATTGTTTGTTTTGAGATATAGCAAGTGCTTTTCAGAGTAAGCAAACTATTATATTTACCTTTTATGTCCTCATTGTCATGGCACAGGCTGATTGGAGGGGGGAGGGGAAGCTTAATTTTCAGAAGTATCCAGTAACCAAAGTGGATAATAATTACAGAGGAAAGGGTAGAAATAATCAGGGAGGAAATTACCATGTAAAGGGGATTAGCCAGGTGTTGCTCAGTATTCAGTGATGTCATTTGAATTTCATGGCTTTGCCTGGTTTGATCAAGTTATTTTTCAACTTGGAATAATGGCATGGTAATTCTCAGCTATGAATAGGTGGTGTGGTGATGACAGCCACAATAGATGAAACTTGTTGACATGGATTGGCAACTTTCATATTGGCTGCTTTCTTATTCCACCCCCTAATTTTTTGGGTGAATTGTCAAATATTCTTTGGGAAGAACATTTTAAAAAGTCTGTAGCAACTGTATGTCATAAAAAACATAGCAACCCAAATACACATTGATATTGCCTTAGGGCTTCATCTCGCTTTGATTTCTGTATCCAGGTATATATGCCTGTGTGGAAAATGTATGCATGCCCGATCAAGTATGAGGACATGCTTATATCCCGTTGGGTTCATGTCTAATTTAGCCATGCAGATTGTGAAACTGTCCTTTTTAAAAGGACTAATTCTAGACATATGTAGCTTTACCTTCTGTTGGGCAAATGTATTTCCTCATTTAATAAAAATTAAACTGGTATATTTCTCATCCTTTCCTCCTTAATGTTTAGTCTTTTTGCTAAATAAATCATAGATCAAGCTGAAATCATGAGAAAAGTGCTACTGTATGGCACACAGAAATACATATGGAGCTGCTGTCAGATCCTTTGCTTGGCTTTGCTGCTATTCCACTGAGGGAAGATAAAATACAGCCAGCCAGCCACATATGCGAGTTTGACTTTTGCAGATTTGATTAAAAATGTTCTCTCTAGGAATCTCTAGATTTTCCAGTGCAACTCTATAGTCAGCTCCAGCTAGAAGTTGACCATAGAATCATACCAGAGGATTAGAGATTCCCATAGAGAACACCTCTCTCGGAATCTCTAGAGGTGCAGCTACACAGAAGAATGAATGCAGTCTGACACCACTTTAATTGGCATGCCTCAACACTATGGAATCATGGGGGTTGTAATTTTATAAGATTTTTCACCTTCTCTGCCAGAGCACTGATGCCTCACCAAACTACAAACCATAGGGTTCCATACCATTGAGCCATTGAAATAGTGTCAAGCTGGCTGCATAGTGGTGAAGATGCCAGGATTAGTTTATCACTAGGCAGAGGGAAGCAGCTACCTTAGGCCCCTTAGAATCATAGAATTATAGAATCATAGAGTTGGAAGAGACCTGGTGGGTCATCCAGTCCAACCCCCTGCCAAGAAGCAGGAAAATCGCATTAAAAGCACTGTCCTTCTACAATGTCCTTATATCCCAGGATCTGATCCCAGATTATCGTTTTATCCCAGATTACATTGCAGTGGAGACTCATAATCTAGTTCAAAGCAGATAACCTGGGATCAGATCCTAGGATATAAGGACAGTGTACAGGGGGCCTCAGATAGCAAATTGAGACTATATTATGATTATGTAGCAAATTGTTAGTTATTACTCTGTTACTCTGTTTTTACTGCCAGGGAATGAGGAGATGTATTTGTAAGATTTCCTGCTAAATGCTGTAAAATTATTTGTTTGATTACACCTTTACTGGAATAATTAGAATTTTCATTTTTGTGCTCTGCCAAAAGCAGCAAAAAACCAGCTGTGCTGCAGATTCCTGTTGCCCATATCACTGGTGGCATCTATGCCATCATCCATGATCTAATAGATTATTTGCCCAGCTGTTTTTTGGGAGCTTGAATAAGAAGCATTGACTTACATTGCAGCATTTCTCACTTTGATATGTTACAGATGTGAGAAAACCTGCATATATAACATGTTGGATACATGTTATAATGTTAGAGGAGCGCATACCTTTAAGAGTTGGTAAAATATTTACACTTTCAGTGGCTTCTGTGGATAGATTGTCTTCTAACAATGGTACCATAGATCATGAGAATCTTTGAACAATACCCTAAAACATGAAAAATATTTTTGAACTTAATTGTTAACCAGCATTTTCTCCTCATGTGCTGTCTGCTTGTACAAGTAGACCAGTTGTGTTTAGCTGGAACAAGCCACTGATTATTTGCTTATTTAATGGCTGAATTGGGCCTTAGTGTACTACCAGCTGCTCTGTAAATGTGCCAGTGGATTATTTCATATTTAAAGTATCCTTTTGAAGGATGTTAATGTGAATACAGTTGTTCACTATGTTTACATAAGCATTTTATTAGAACTTTGCACTCTAATCCTATAGTCATCTAGTCCAACACGTATTCAAGTGGAACATATAGGTAAAGATGCAAATTTCTACAACCCTATCCTGTGCATGTTCCCTTAAAAGCCAAGGCCACTCTGAAAGGTTTACTTCAAAGCAAGTATTCAGATTTTTTTTTTTTCATGTCAGGAGCGACTTGAGAAACTGCAAGTTGCTTTTGGTGTGAGATAATTGGCAGTCTGCAATAACATTGTCTAGGGGATGCCTGGATGTTTTCGATGTTCTTACCATTCTTGTGGGAGACTTCTCTCATGTCCCCTCATAGAGCTGGAGCTGATAGAGGGAGCTCATCTGTGCTCTCCCCGGGTTGGATTCGAACCGGCAACCTTCAGATCAGCAACCCAACCTTGAAGTCATCAGTCCTGCCAGCACAAGGGTTTATCCCACTGTGCCACCGGGGGGCTCGACAGAATTCAGATGACTGTCTCCTTTTTGTCACCTTTGGCTAGTTCAGAAGGTGGCAAACAAGCAAAGAAGGGAAGGAAAGAGAAATACAACCCACTTCTGCAACTCAGAAAAGTTTTGTTCAGGTTATTTTTCATTAACCATGTTCAACTCTCTTTTGCCTGATTCTCCAACTGTAGAATTGTAAAAGCAGATGTGCCAAATATTCTACAAAGTATAACTGATGGTAATATAGGCTTCTGTGTAAATTGGACAAAAAGTATTTAAGACTTACAGCTGTAGTAGAATCTGGCAGTAGCCAACTTTATCCAGGACATCTCAAAGCAGGAATATGGCAGTTGCACAGAAAACAGCTGCTTTGTAGAAGCACAAATTAGTTTAACATGTCATTTATATCTAATAGCCAATAGCAAAATGTATAATAAATCCTGCCCTTCTAATACAATAGGCATAGTGACTTACCTCCATATTAAAAACATAGATATGAAAAACTTCAATGGCATATAATTAACGTTTTTTGAATGTTTGACTCTTAATTTTCTGGCCAGGGCAAATTTGTAACCCAAATTGTAATAAAAACTGATTCTTAAAAGTGCACATATCTGTTCCAAAGAGATCTGTTTGGCAAGGAGCAAAGGATGCAGACACAAAAACTAAGCCTTTGGGACTTACACAATTGACATCTAAATAACTAATGAGAAATGTTCTCAATTTCACAGGTCATGAGCATTGCAGATGTAACTATTTGTTCAGTGACTGCAGTAATAGCATATTTATTTCTTTATCTATTGTATTATTTTTTATCTGTCATAACATTTTATTGTGTTAAGACTTCCCTGAGTTTATAGCATAAGATGCTAGAACCTGATGAAATCCTTATATGGTAGGGAACTTTGAATATGTTCAGAAAAAAATTGCAACACGTTTGACATTTAACATACGAGTATTTATAATCCTAATTAGCCAAAGTGATCCAAAAGGGAAAAGACAATGAGATATTCAGGGTAAGGAAGAAATGGCATGCAAGATTTTCCATCTCAAAGCAATTTTCTTTCCACATACCTTAAGATTCCTGTCCAGAGAGACAGGAATTTAGATCCCTGCTCAGCTAGAAAATTTATCAGTTTCTCATGTATGGCACTTTGTATTTGTAAAAATACAGCAAAAATGTGAAAAATATGTTTGGGACATGAAGCCAAGATCCTAGCTAAACGAAGAAGGCACAGAGCAAAAGCAGGGCTTGCTGATCAACAAACATCAAATTCGGTTATGATTTTACAAATTAAGCATCAAAACATCATGTTATTCAACAAATTTGACAGAAAAAATAGTTCAATACACAGTAATGCTATGTAGTAGTTACTGTATTTACGAATTTAGCACCAAAATATCACGATGTATTGAAAACATTGACTACAAAAATGCGTTGGATAATCCAGAACATTGGATAAGCGAGTGTTGGATAAGTGAGACTCTACTGTATTGTCTTCATTCTCTATCTAGATGATATGCTATTAGATGTATTACTATTTTATACAAAAGCAGGGAATTAACAAACTTCAATATAATGTAATACCATAACAATTGTTTGCACAGACACTCCTGCCCTTCCCTTATACTCTGCCTTGATAGTCATCAATTACACTAATTAATTCAAACTTGCCAAATTCCTCTCACACACTTGCCTCAGGTAAATAATTTTGCATGGGTGGATAAACTATAATTTTAAGCATGTTCATTAGCACCTGGGTTATGATGAAGAATGGGCCCCTAAATTTGTTCATGATCCAGTGATTTTTAAGGGTAATCTTGCAATTTGAGGGAGGAATTTTTTTTTTTCTTTTCAGCATATACTGTGGTTTCTCAAGCTTTTCTGCTACATTGACTTCATTTGAAATAGCAATGTTTATGGGTAAGGACCTAGTCTGGAATGTTCTTGACTAAAGTCATGCCTGGATTTGTTTCCATACTTCCTCTAAGGCTATTCCCAGATGTTTTTTTAAAATACTAGTTCTACTAAGATGCTTTGTCAGACCATGCCCACTGAATTCCAAATGTTGGAGGTAAGTATCTATAGCAGAATCACCTTCCTATTTGCTTTGAGATCCCTGTGTTCTTTAGTTCTTTAGTAGCATGATAATGTGTGTGTGTGTGTGTAGCAGTTGCTACATTTTTCTCCAGTCTTCCCCTTTACATGTTAAGTCTATACACAAATATGACGGGTACTAATCAGGGAGTCCATTGAATTGTAATCTATTTGTCTTCTGTCAAGAGTTTTCAAAGGGAGTACTCTCTGGTTAATCAAGTGTTTGGGGGTTCTGGATGACTGCCTGTCCTTGCAAGCCAGCTCCTTGACTTGCAACCATATTAGTTCTCATCTTTAATTCTTATCCTTCTTTATCACCTTCCCCTTATTTTTGAACAGCCTTTATTATTAAATGAAATACACACTTTTTAAATTGCATGGGTAAACCCCTGAATTATCAAAGTGTTTATCACACATGCACACAAAGCAGTGTGCATGAAAGTATGTCCTTGTCATAGCTCCAAGACCATGAGACCACCTGAAACTTTGCTTGCATATTTTTGTGGTGTGCACCTTTGGTTTTTTTTTTTTACTTTTAAAAACATAATCAGTGATTTAAATCTATAGCCTTCAGTGCCACCTTCAATCACTAGAAGGCAACATAATAAATTTAAATGTATCTAATCTGAAGCAGAGTCTTCAGTCACAGACCTCAATTGGGTGATTTTAGTTGTTCTATTTTTGTACCATTTCAATCAATCTAGGTTGTAGCATGCAAAGTTGTATAGTTATAAAGAAATATCTCACAGTGACAGCTATTACCATGCCAGACTCTTTGGCAACCTCTTGCTCTGGTATTTGTGTTCTAGCTGTCTAGTATATATTTAAGTTACTGGCATACAACTGACATTATTGTAGCTTAGGGCCAGGCTTATGGGCACTTTCTCTGAAGTTTTGCTGAGGCAGATATTCTTGAGGAGATACGTAGTTTTTTTTATATATAAAAGATTTTTCTTCCTTTGCAACTTTCCCAAATGGTATTAAGCAATCTAACAATCATATGCTGGTAGAACTCCTGCTGAAATCCAAAAGAAAGCTAAATCTCTATTACAAATTTGAAATGAACAGCTCTTTCTTTCTTGGGCAGTCTTGAAAACTGCTGCCAAAAGAATTTCATAAAATGTTTTGGCTCAGCATATGGTTTATCTCTTTTTTTTCTGTGTACTATATATCCTGATTTTAGATTATAGGTAAGCTAAAGCAAGAAGTTATACCTTTAAGTATATGGTGCCTTTAAATGCTAAAAAGCTTACAGTTTTATATCTATTTTCTCAAAAGTAAGTCCCACTGTATTCTAGTAGATGGAGTTAAGAGTGCAGTTATAATAGTTTGTTATACTGTGAGGTTTTGTTATAAATAGTCAACTTGAACAAATGTTTGAAATACATTGTGTGTAAGATAGGCACCCATATGGGCATAAAATAGAGGAAGCATACTCCTTGATCCACATCAGAGACTCTATTCACCTGCCCATGTTTGATTAAGGTTAAGTAAGCACATCAAAGAACATCTTTGCCATAGCAGGTACATCTCTGGAATAACTTGCCATCTAATTCCATAGATGGGACATTTTGATGGTGGTGGGGGAAACACTCTGGGAAGACTAACTTGTTTTCTTTGGCCCTTCTCTGAATGTATCTTTGGACAATTCTTCCTTTTGGCATTGATTTTTTCAATGTTCATACTATTTGGCCTTAGTATTTTATTCCTGGTGCTCCTTGGTTTTATTAAATTTTGCTGTTTTGTCATTTAATAGATTTTTCATTTATTGTTTTTGTTGTGCCTATTTGGGGAAAGCTTTGATCCTCAAAGGTAACATTTTATGAATGAGTGAATACATTTCTGCTTTACAAATTTAAAATTGGCTTCATGAGGATATACAACATATGCCAAAAAGTTTCATGTCCATGGTTGACTATTACGTTTAAGTCTTCCTAAGGACTTAATTTTTGTAAATGGATTAAAAAATCCGTTTCTATTCAGAATCTCTTTCCCAAAACACATGCATGTAAAATCACTTTCTACAAATGAAACATTCCAGTCAATCTGAAATAGATCAACTGGCTCCCACTCAGTTTCTGAGTGAAAGTGGAAGCCCACTGTTGTAATCCCTAATACCTTTTTCCTTGTGCTTCTATTTCCTCTATGGGCCCACCTTCATGTGCAAAATATAATTGAGAAATGTGAAATTCATGCTATTCCCATTTTTTGGTTAATATGACATTCTTCACCAAGAAAATTCCAAATGGATGATATATACAGAACTCTGTTTACTAACTTTCATTACTGATAAATTTGAGCAGGCATCACCAATATCTTTGGAGTTTCTCATCAGCATTCTGTTCACCTTTTTTGGAAGGCATACCTTCTCCATGGAAAGATGGACCCTGCATAATGAAGAGGTCCCCTTTGTTTACTTTTTGCAAAACTAATGCATTTAAGGACTGTGTATGTTGTTTCAAATGAGTATCTGAATTAGCCATATTCTTGGTTCATGTTCTCCTATACAGATGAGATTATCTTCTTCTTCTTCTTCTTTTTTTTTTAAAAAAAAGCTTGCTGTAAGACATATTTATATGAACAGGTAAAAAAATAATAATCTGTATTTATTGAATGAAAGTTATTACACCCTGCATTATTTCATGACCTAATTTCAAAATGTACTGTACATGCATAACAAATACATAGTGGGAGTTGAGATTTAGTCTGGAGGTGGGGGTTGATCACTTTCTGACATTTCTTTGTCCTGAAAGTATGTGATGCGATACATACTGTACTATAACATAATACTCTGTATGTGTGTCTAGCTTAAGACATTTTGGTAAGCTTGCAGCTGGGTCCTATACCCTATAAAATTGCAGGCATTCTTTTCACATCATTCTGCTCTCTCCTGAATTCCCACTTCTTGGCTCCAGTCCCTTGTTGAAAACTTCTGTTTCAAGGACAGAGACTGCCAAGACAGAGACTGGCAAGAGAAGCGAGCTTTCTTTCCTTTGAAGAGCCAATGTCCTCATTAGCATTTGAGAAGAATAGTAGTAAATAGACATGAAATTATGTGGAGTACTGCATAGTTTTAATATTAATAGTCTCCTCCAAGGGCTCTAACAGACTAAGTGCTACACAATTGTACTTGGCAGTTGTGTTATTGAGAATCTTGCTGCTGAGAAGAAGGCATTATTCCATTACTCCCAAGAGAATGTTTATAACTCTATCCCAACAGTTATGTAGTAACTAAGATGTCTTGATGGCAAGCCAAGGCTCAGGGATCAGGAATAGGCCATGGGCTCATGTGTATTCTCCTCCTCTACTTTTCTTGCCAGTATATCCCTCCATCACATTGTGTATTAGTCTGTCAACTCAGATTGAACTGAAACTAGATTTACAGTTAAGGAAAGTTACTTTTTGAACTCTTAGCTCCCAGTGTTCCAAAAAGAAACTTTATCAAGGTCTTCTAAACTCATTGTGAGCACCCTGATGAAATTCGTAAAGTGAGTTTGAAGTGTACCTGATTTCTTTTGGATTTGGAATAGTTGACCGATACTACGTAATGACAAAATAAAGATTCAGAAGGAGTGAAGAGGCAACATCATCTTGATCCCTAAATGTTAACTTCTGAACTGGATCCAGGTCTTCCTGGCTGATAACTGTAACATGCTTTGATCTGTGAGTTACATGAAACAACATATTTCTTGAAAATGTCATAATATAAGAGCTAGCTTCTGACGCCCTACTTAGGATACATTTTATTCCTGTTTTTCATCATAAAGGTAAAGGTTTCCCCTGAAGTTAAGTCCAGTCATGTCTGACTGTGGGGGTTGGTGCTCATCTCCATTTCTAAGACGGAGAGCCGGCGTTGTCCGTAGACATCTCCAAGGTCATGTGACCGGCATGATTTCATGGAGTGCCGTTACCTTCCCACCGGAGCGGTACCTATTGATCTACTCACATTGGCATGTTTTCGAACTGCTAGGTTGGCGGGAGCTGGAGCTAACAGTGGCCGCTCATGCCGCTCCCAGGGTTTGAACCTGGGACCTTTTGGTCTCCAGCTCAGTGCTTTAACGCACTTCGCCACCGGGGCTCCGTTTTTCATCATACTCTGCCAAATATAATAAAATATGCTGTGACCTTTATGTAAGAGTCCAGCGGGGGCGCTCTCTGATAAATATGCACTAAGTAATGCCCTATCTTTTCAAAGAGCCTTACCTTGCTCTGTAGATTATTTGGCTTTGAGATTGATTCAGTCAGGCTTTTGATATATATTGAAAATATAGATGTACAGATCTCTGTCTGAAATACAGGATGTTGATGTTGCATCCTGATAGGCATATGTATACCAGCAGGGAATTCAACTCCAGCCTATTATATTACCACATTGTACTTTTGAGTTACGTGTTATTGTCAGAAAAGGCTGCCTTCACATACAAAATTATCATTAAAAACTATACTATAAATATATGTATACCAAGGGCTGCAAGATGTAACTGATTCATCTATTGATTTTGGTGTCTGTTCAGACATTCTTGACTTCCTGGTTATCCCCGGAGGAACATTTTGGTTATAATTAATGAACAGAGAAACGTAAAAAAAGGAAAGTATGGTATATAGTATGTAAGTACTGTAGATGATGTAATATTATCTTCTATATAAACAACTTTTAGTGGCACTTGTTATACAAGCTGCAAACGAAGAGAATTATGGTGTCGTATTTAACATCAATATAAACTGGGTTTGGCTAGAAACAGTGGTAGATCATAGCCCCGTCCCTATGGAATCTCTTACATTTAGTAGTAGTATATATTGCAATGAATACTTTACTCAAGGTATCCACTATTTGTATTCTCATCCACTACATTAGTGTAGTTCTTTAACACAAAGGAATACATTTAGCAACACTTGCAAAGGTATTATGGAAAAACAATTCCTATTTCTGGGGTGTTTTTTAACATGTCTATTTCGAGTATGGTATATATTACTTTTACTTTACCTTTGAAGTGTATACTAGATAGTTTCTCTTTTTAGTTTTATATGTATAGAAGAATTAAGAAGGCAGAGCCTCACCACTCTCTAACCCAAACAAACAGTGGGAAGACTAGTTTACCTGAAGAAGCAACGAAACTGGCCTATACCCGGGAAACCAGTCGTAACTATCCCCGGCACAACAGATCATTTGGCCATCCCAGATACCCCACAACGGATTGGTATAAACACCTAAAAACAACAACCCTAAAGATATTGTTAGATGACTGGTATCCAGGAGCTACTCTAAGAAGAACTTATACAGATGCTATATCAATTACTGAACTATCTTTTTCCATGCTCCAGCAACACTTGAGAACACTATCAAGAGGGCAGTAAATTCTGCTTATTTTTCATTTACTCGATTTGACAAGATTGATATCATACTAGAAACTACAACAGCTTTATGTTAAGGCTTATGTGAAGGGTTGCCTTATTGTACATTTGCATGTTAAGAACTGTTTATTTGATTCGATTCAATACTGAGAGCAATTTTGATTGTTATCAAGTCAACTATAAGACTTTGTTTGGTTTTTATTTCTATTTGACAGTATTGGCACTTAAACCAGAAATAGGAATTGTTTTTCCATAATACCTTTGCAAGTGTTGCTAAATGTATTCCTTTGTGTTAAAGAACTACACTAATGTAGTGGATGAGAATACAAATAGTGGATACCTTGAGTAAAGTATTCATTGCAATATATACTACTTCTAAATGTAAGAGATTCCATAGGGACGGGGCTATGATCTACCACTGTTTCTAGCCAAACCCAGTTTATATTGATGTTAAATACGACACCATAATTCTCTTCGTTTGCAGCTTGTATAACAAGTGCCACTAAAAGTTGTTTATATAGAAGATAATATTACATCACCTACAGTACTTACATACTATATACCATACTTTCCTTTTTTTACGTTTCTCTGTAGATTATAGACACCTGCGTTTTTGAGTTATAATTAATGAACACCATGCCTTTCTCCTGGCAAGGAACTTAAAAGTAGTTGACAAAAATAACTCATAAAATTAATAAATATATGATATATATATAATATATATGAGTATACATTTAATCAAATTTTGATAAGAGTATACCAATTACTCAACGTCCTTAAAAAAATCTTTATTTCATAGATGTTCATATGAAAAGAGCATGTTGCAAGCACACTCCTAAAAGAAAGCATTCCTTCCTTTTTTCACCCTGATATGAATATAGCTTCTACTATGATGCCTGCTACAACAACTACATGTGTCCTTTAAAGTACCCCTTTAGAATCATTGGCCGATTTGTTTCTTTTTGCTTATTTGTGCATTAATCTGCTCAACTTTATTTGCATAAACAGATTAACTAATATTTATTTAATTGGGAGAAACCCCTGATATAGAAGGAGAGTGCATTATATTTATTATCACATTTACTGCTTTCTGGTCAGGGTCTAGTGGTGTACTTTCTTTAGTTCCAGTTTCCACCAGTGTGGAACCAGTGGAACTGGGACATTCTTCCTCTCCCATAGCCCTTTGTGGTGCTAAATCTGCTCCAAAGGTCTCCTACTCACTGCTGCAAGTTTTTGGTAGAGAGAGTGAATCCTGATTTCATTGGCAGAAGTAGCATACCTGGGTAGAAGTTCATGTTTGGATCCTGGCCTTTTATTGTAAAAAAATCAATATTAAATTTAAACTATGTTATGAAACAATGTTTACTTTAAAAGCTGGACTTCAATGAATCAGTAATAAGCCACTACTGATGCTTTTTTTTTTGCAAAAGGTATTATTAAAACATGGCATTTATTCCTACTCTTGTTATGTTTCACATCCCACTGTAAAGATGAGTAGTTTTCTAAAAATATCTTTTCATACTTCAAAGAGATAAGTCATACTGTTATACAAACACACTTTTGTACTCATGTAGGAGACCTTTAGGCAGTTATGGCATTGACTGAAGGAGATACACCTTTCTCCACCTCGTTTCTAGCAACAACTGGGTGGAGCTGGCTGCAATGCTTTCTTGCTCAAGGCAAGAGATGTTCTGTCCTGTTTAATAAAAATATTAAAATGAAAGAAAGCAAGGAAACATTTGGACGAGAATTGCACTGAATGATTCAGTCCTAACAATTGTTGGCTCATTTTAAAGGAAGGAGACCCCCTATAAGAGAAATTAATTTTAATATAAGGGAATTGGAGCATCTATGAGTTTTTCTATTACAGGAGTATTTGATTACAATAATCATTGCACTGTAGTTCTGTGCAGGTGCATTGTCAGACTTCCTTTTGAGCTAGTTTAGGATGGACCTTTTGTGAGACAGTTTAATTGTAGTTTATGTGCTCTGCTTTAAGTTAAATTGAAACAGGATTGGGCATGCAGAAGTATTAAGGGCTGATATCCTGCTCTTATTCAAATATGCTAATTTTCCAGAACATTGATGAAAACAAGATGGGCATGCGCCTTTGTCCGGGGGAAATAAAAGCTGTTTTAGCAGAAATGTATTGCAGTATGTTTTGATAGTTACAGTCCTTCAATTGGCTTCACTTGCAGCAGTGTCGTGGTGAGCAGAATGCATACCAGTATACCTCAGTTAACAAAGCAGATATACTTTTTAACAGAAAATTTGCTACTATCAGAAAAACTGTGAGAGAGAACACTTCAATTTATTTCAATAAATATTTTAATCAAAAGTAGCAATATTCATATGTGAAATGAAGCAATCAGGTCAAGTAAGCCTTGCATAAATAAACTTTCTATTCAACCCAAATACACCCAAGGATGATGTTTCTTTCTTTCTGTCATCAGCCTCCAGTTTGTTTTTATGTGCGATTTCTCTTTTGGTGGCCAGAGCTGTGTTTCTTGGTATGTGTGTTTTTAATATGCGGGTAAAGCTGGTGAAGCAGATTTATCTAATTCCCCAATTTCTCTCTATTTTACTGATTCCACGTGTTACGTAAAGGATTCTGGAAGCAATGGCTGTTTGTCTTGTCTGTTGTATTCAGGTAATAACTTTATTTTTATATCCTCCCACCATCTCCCCGAAGGGACTAGGGGCGGCTTACATATGGGACAAAAAGTCCAACAAACATAAAAGCAAACAATCCATTAAAAACAAAACCACCACTAAAATAAGAACATCATAAAATACAACAACCCATATAAAACAATTAAACATAAGAGAAAAAACAGCAGCATTGAGGCTCCATCAGACAGTGTTCAACAAAAACCAATGACCATAACTACAAAGATGGATGTGACCAGGCTATAAAAGGATCAGGCATGGGATCATGCAAAACAGCATACCATAGAGCCGGGGAAATGAATGAGGTGCAGAGAACAGAATACTATCTGGAGACCTGGGGGCTGGGCATTTATAATTAGATACACATAGCTACAGTAGGATCAACTACAGTTGAATTCCATTCTTTCCCAGCCTAAGCTTTCTTGTATTATTTACTGTAGACACACTGCTTCAACCTGATATTGGGTGTTTCTGAGTCCTCCTTCACTATCATCCCATGCAGCTAAAAATCTTCTAGCAAGACAGCACATAAGATGGTAAAGGGGGCCTGGTTGGTGTAAAACAGGGGTCCCCAAACTAAGGCCCGGGGGCCACATGCGGCCCATTGAAGCCATTCATCTGGTCCCTGCGGCGGCAGCTCCCTCCTCCTCCACCGAGGAAGGTGCATGCGGAGGGGAAGGTGCCCACCTTTCCCGTCTCCTCCCTCACCTTGTGCGTGCCTTCCAAAGCTTTGCTTGTTTATAATGGTATTTTAATGATTATTCAATTAATAATTAATATTAAGGGGTGCTTTGCTAGTGCTTTTGGTGCACAAAGGCAAAAGGAGGTTGGACTAAATGGCCCAAGGGGTCTCTTCCTCCTCTCTTTATTATTTTTATTATGATTATGATTATGATTAACGTTGAGGCTGTATTTATTCCTGTTTTGTTTTGTTTTTTTACTTCAAAATAAGATACGTGCAGTGTGCACTGCATAGAAATTTGTTCATAGTTTTTAAAAAAAACTATAGTCCGGCCCTCCAACGGTCTGAGGGACCGTGAACTGACCCCCTGTTTTAAAAGTTTGGGGACCCCTGGTGTAAAAAGACTTTGTAAAAATTAGTTTCTGTGTCAGAGGCTTTTTAAATAGGTATGCCTATAGTTTCACATTGGTGACATACAAAATTTATAATTCACTCACAGGCCATGGAGGAGACAAATCCCTGAGAATGTGAGGCACACAAAATTATCGCTGCCTCCCTCTGTGTAGTTAGTGATGCTGTACTGAGAACTGGCTGAGCTAGTGATTCTCACTCCTTGGGTTGGATAGCATTGCACCTTTCATAATTGGCTTGAGTGTATCCGGTTATATCAAAGTGCTTTCATGTGAAAACACAAAACAGCTCTGTTCAGACTACTTTGCACCCTCTGTTGTAATTGAGCAGCCATCATTAAAGCCATTTCTGTTTTATTTCCCTGTGAGTAATTCAGCAGGAGTGGGGAGAAGCGACTTTGTATTTCCGTACATTTGGTTTAGCCAAGACGTTTATTCACTGCTGCTTTGTACTTTGAGGAAAACTAGAAAACTCAGATTAATAGGTTGTTTATTCTTCCCCGTGTTCTTGGAATCAAAGGCACTGGGTCGCATTATTAAAGAAGTTGAGTGTGGCAGGCCTGGAAGGTTCTTCACTGAGCTCCACATTAAGAGAAAATATTGCTTTTCATCCTCTACTCATTACGCAGCCCGGAACAGGAGCACTTTTAGATGCTATATCAAATAGCTTTGCTGTAAGTCTTCCCCCCCCCCAATGCAACTTTAGCAGATGCTAATTATGTATGCTGATTTAGGAAAGGAAATCTTTGGAAAAGAGGCCGCATGTCCAATGTAAAGCCCAGCACTGGAAGGGATGTTTCAGTTGCCTTCTGCTCTTTCAATGTGAACTTGTACACAAATGCTCTTTTGGCAATGAGGGGTTCATGTGTTCATGCACGTACAGTCCACACAGGAATACTTGCTTCTACCTCAGTCCATTTTATGTGATTTTGAAAGACTATTACATAATATGTGAATATATTCCTTTAATTCCTACAGTGCCACACAATGTTCTATAATCTCGTCGTGTAAGTCTGCATGGTCTTATGTAGGCATTTGAAACTGTCTTGTTGCATTAGCCCAAGGTGAGCAAACTATAGCTCTTCAGATGTTGGACTGGAATTCCTAGCATTGCTAACCCATTGATATACTAGCCAAGGTTAATGAGGATAGCTGTCTAGTATTATACCTCTAGGTAATACTGTTATGGAACTGATAATAATATTATAATGGAATACAATATTATACTACTAATAATACAATATAATAATATTAATTATATATTATATATTAAATGTAATATTACTAATAATATTAGCATGTAATGATATAGTACAATATAGTAATTTAATGCTTATATTGTTCTATGCTAATAATATATTGTATGTTCATTTGATTTGTAAGCCGCTCTTGAGTCCCCTTCGGGGTGAGAAGAGCGGGATATAAATGTAGTAAATAAATAAATAAACTGATTACAAAGGCTTTCTTTCCATGTAGAAAAAGACTTCAGACCCTCTCTTCTTTCTTAGGGCTATATTTTTAGATAATGGAATGGAATAGAATAACTTTATTGTCATTGTATATTGTACAGCGAAATGAAAGGCTTTCCCCAGCACACACCATAAAAAAGACACCCATTCCTCCACACTCCCACCACCACCCCACAACTCCCAATGCCACATCAGTGCAAAACCATGGAGTTCAACATAGCCACAGCTCTAGGATAAAAGCTGTCTCCCAGTCTGTTTGTCCTGCCTTTGTCACCCTTGTCGTCTGCCAGATGGTAATTTATTTTTTTTAAAAAAAAGAATATGCCGGGTGAGATGGACCCAAGAATGCTCTGAGATTTCTTAAGGCTGCAGGACTTATAAAGTTCTTCCAAAGAGGGGAAAGGGCAACCAATGATTCTTTGTGCAGAAGTGGTGACTCTTTGGAGCGCTTTCCTATCTGCCACTGTGCCGTTACCAAACCATGCGCAGATGCAGTAGGTTAGGACACACTCTATAGCATAGCAGTAGTCACTTGCAGTTTTTCTTTCAGTTGTTGATTCTTTAAAAGTCTCGGGTAGTACAGTTTCTGCTGGGAACTCTTAACTAATGTTGCTTCATGGGTGCCCCAGGTCAGATCTTCCTTAACAATAACACCCAAGAACTTGAAACTTACCACCTGCTCCACTTGGTCTCCATTTATGACCAAGGGCTGAATTTCTGGTCTGTTCTTCCTGTAGTTCTATGAGCTCCTTGCTCTTATTAATGCTAAGAACCAGATTGTTGTCCCTGCACCAAGAGAGCAACCGATCCACTTCATTCTGATAGACAGACATCCCCTTCAGAGATAAGCCCCACCACGGTTGTATCATCTGTGAATTTGGTAATGATATTGTTATGATGGATGGGGGTACAATCATATGTGTACAAAGTGAAAAGCAGAGCACCCAACACACAGTCCTGTGGTGTCCCAGTGTTGAGAGTGAGATCTGAAGAGGTACGATTACCTAACCTAACCTTCTAGGAATCCATTCCATGTTGATTTGACCCCCCTGCATGATTGCAACCAAATCCTTGTATGTTGTATAAGGCTGTGAAAAATAGCCACAAAAAAAAATACACATTAAGCAACAACCAGATGTGTTGGGCCCTATTGATACACTGTATGAGCGGAAATATACCTACCATTCTGTTATGGTTATGCATTGCTGGGAATGATTGCTGATAGTAAGCATGCCGTTTATCAGGGATAACTATAACTGTAATTTCACAGATGCTATTATGGAACCAGTCCCATAGCTTAAACCCACAATTGGGAAGATGAAACACATTGTACCACTTTTATTATTTTTATATGCTTTCCCCCACAAACTAACATTTACTAGTTCTGCTTTTGTGTGTTACTCTTAAAACCTGTGTATATTTATTCTTTATTTACTGCTTGAACTTTTCTGAACCCTGTGGTTTCTATGGGAATTAATTTTTAATAGGATTATATTGGATTCACACTATTGTGCCACTCAGGTCGTTTAGAAATAAAATAGTGTGAAAAATCAGACCAGAGAATGGAGTATAGCCATTCTCTTGAGAACCTAAGTGTCCTCCTGTTTCAACCACTGGAAGTGGGCTGGGATTTCCCTGCTGGAGATCCCCAGAAATCCCTAAGGAAGGAGCAATGAAGCCACACTTACATCATGCCAACAACATTACAAGCAGGGAATGTGGACTGAATACCAGTTTGTTTATTCTTTCTCTGGGAGTAAGATGAAGATGCTATAATATTCCTTCATTATACAAGTGTCCCTATTTATTGTACCCCTGCAAAGTTTTAGAGAGTGGTAATGCAGTTAATAAGATGCATGGGATCTGTTGCTGAGAATATAGTTCTAGAAGCATTTTTTCACTATAATTGAAAGGTGTTCATTTGTGTACTGGATAGGAATATATTTTAGTACACAAAAGATATAATGGTGATATCCTCTCTGTCCCTATTTCTCCCCCATTGTACAGACCTCTAGCTGCCATTCTATACATGCATCCCTGGAATGAGTCACATTAAACCCAGTCGAACATATTTCTTGTTATGTAATTTTATTGGTTTTAATGAAAATTATCTACCTCATAAAAAACAAAGCAAAAGAAACAGAAACAAGGGGGAAAAGATAATGATATAGAAAAGGAAATTGCCATAGGCATCAATACACATACACACACAACTAAAATTGAAACTAATGTAAGGTTAAACATCATACTAAGCACTACACCAAAGATCTTAACTAAAATAATAACCTCAAGGTAATAAGCAATCTAGTGCCCTTAACACTAGCTGAATAACTAAAATACAAAGGCCTCTGATCCCCGTTCCAAACTATAATAAAAAAACAAAAAGAAAAAGTAGAGTGTTCTTCTATTACAGATCCAAGAATAACCATAGATTATTACATCATTAGGGTTCTGGCTGTTCAAAAAGTCCATAAATGGTTTCCATGCTTTCAAAAAATATCTTCAGTGGGTTTATATCTTAAGGTACACATTAATTTGACAATTTGGGCTAATTCAGCAACCGTGATCATTCTTCTGTTGTCAGTGCTTTGGTGCATTTTCATGTTTAAACAAACTTACTTCTGAGTAGGTAGCTATATACGATTGCTCTGTATTTCTCCAAGCATCTGGCTAGGTTAGTAATTTAAAAAAAATAATAATTTGGAAACCTTTTGAAAAAGACCAAGGTTTTTTGTTAAATTCTTGGTGCAGATAGATAGCAGTGACTTCAAGAGTTGTGCAGAGCCTAGCAAATTATCAAATCTATTTTCTCCGAAATGTGATCCTATATGGAAATTTGTACATCTGACCAAAAATGCACGAATGAAATTTTTCAATGGTTTGATATCTCTACTAAATACTGTATGTATATTTGAATGCACCATAGACTCTCAACCCTGGAAGTAAAATGCATGTACTCATCTCAGAGTCTCTTGAGAGTAATTTCAATCATTATCTCATTATGTTCCTTTAAATCTGTCCACTTTCTTTGCAGGCTTTAAAATATGTACCAAAATATTATGAAAGAAACACTGTTAGCAGTTTGGTAAAAGAAAACAAATCACAACTCATTTCTGTGTGTGTGTGTGTGTGTGTGACAGTGGTACATATAATGCAGCATTTCCACCTCTCAGTAAAGAAGCATCAGTATAATTTCATAACACTATGAAATTTGTACAACTTTTTCTTACAGTTTGTTTGTATCTCCTTTAGGTCTTTAATACTTCTTGTGGTAGAGTAATTAAGATCCCCATTTTCCCTATGATGCTTCTTTGATTATCACTCTGTCAGCCATACAGAAGGGAAAGTGCTGATAAGTGCAGATAGAACACAGTAAAAAGCTCTCAGGGACCAATTTATGAACAACAGTTAAAGAGTGTGAATACAATTCATTACCAGTATTGCCAAATAGATCCCTGGAAGTAATGTGACATAGCTTTCTAAATCTTTACACAGTTGTGGGTGTTTTGTTATTTGGTGCTTATGATCTGTTACCAACATTTTTTCACACAGACCTGGAATGTATGTTCTATATACCTGATAGCACTTTGATACCATTTTTAGTGTCTTGGCTTCAACCTGTGGGTTCCTGTAACTTATAGTTCAGTGATGTATATATTGGACTTCTCTACTAGTTTGATGCTACTCAGACAACAAAAAAGTGGTTGGTTTGGGCTCTATGCGAAAGGAAGAGGAGGGGGTGCTTTCTATTTGTGAATGTACCCTTTTCCCCCACCTTCAAACTACCAGCCAAGACCAACTACTTCCTCATCTGAATTGTGCCCTCTTCCCCAGAAGAAGCAGTAGCAGGGTCTTCTTCTAGGACTTGACAACTAGTAGTGTGAAGCAATTATGATTTCCACACACTATTTCTTTATTTGAAAGTTCTTTGTCATAAAGCTATCTGTATCTAAATAAATTTCCTGGTATTTATCATCTTGGTTACCTGAACGTCTGTACAGATGTCAGTCTGACTGTTGCAAGGACCAGCAATCAGGTTAACTTTCATATTCCCCTTAAAATCCCTTAAACACTGGATTATCCAGATGTTATTATTAGAGGAAAGGGTTACACATTTATAAATTTTAGTATAAATAATTTCATAATCAAAATTGCAACATACACATATACACATTCACCTTGGGGAGGCACATAGATGTCTCAGTCTAAGTACATCCAATATAATGTAGAATTAAGCATCTTACACAATGTTCATGTGTAATCTGTTGAGACACTAGGCATCTCTAAAAAGACCTCTTATACATCTCTATACTTTTCTCTATATCGGAAATGGAGAGGCTTAGAGCAATTGCTACCATCAGATCAATAATGATTTGGTCCTGCTGTAAACCTAGTACTGTAATTTTGAACAGAAAATTGAAAGTAATCACTAGCATAACTTACTTTGCCATACCAAACTGTCAATAGGGTGATCAGTTACAGACAATTAAAAAGAAAGAAATGACGCCAGTTTACATGTGCAATTTTGTGTTTACTGTATATGCAAGTGAAATTTCAGAAGGCAAAACAATTACAGGCAGTCCCTGTTACAAACATGTGATTTCTATACAATTTATAGTTAAGAATGGGGGTGAGACAACAGGAAGTGAGAGAAATCTACCCTTAGGAAGGGAAATTCACTCCTGGAAGAGTTACCATGAGGAAAAGATGTCTCCACTCAAGCTTTCTCACCAATCCTTGTCTCCACAACAATCCACATTTTTCAAAACCTAATTATCACAAGGACAGAAAGTGAGGTAAAATCATTTGAACAGGAGCACAGACAGCAAAACAAACACCTTCCCTATGCTATCCAAAGCTAATATAGATATTTTTGGCTCGAGTTACACTTAAATAATGTACCTGTCCTGACTTACATACAAATTCAACTTAAGAACAAATCTACAGAACCTATCTTGTTCGTAACTTGAGGACTGCCTATAGTTCGTCATCACTTTTAATCAGAAATCAATTTATTCTGCACCCTGGTAAACCTAAATCAGTTCTCACATTCATTTCCAGATTATGCTTCAAAATCATTCTTTCTTCAATAGTTTCTCATATTTAGTTCAGTTATTTATATCACCATCTCTTCCCACATCAGACTTATCTGTGATAAATAGGTTCCCTGTCACAATTAACTTGTAAAGATGGTGAGGATTCTTACTACGAGATATGAACATGAGGAGATGATGGGTACCTTTTCTGTCCTTCCTTCTTCTTTTAGCATAATTAAGACAGATAAAGGGCAGGCCAGCAGATGTGATGAGCTTATTTGCATTCCACATGGTATTAACTGAAACTTCACATGTCTCAGCATGAGAGGGAAATGACATTATTCCTATTCTTTTCAAAGGTGTTGGATGGAAACTTAATTGGTTCCTCCATGTAGAAACAGACATTTCCTTTTCTATACATGCATCCCTGGAGGGAGCATGCTAAAAACAGCACTTTCCTTCCTACTTGGAGAAATGTAAAATTTCATCTTTGGAGCCACTGTGGGCAGTTTTTTTATAGCCCTTGGCCTAATTTTATTAAGATAAAGAAGACAAATTTATTGGTGGCCATCTTTTATTCTTTATGCCCAGTATCAGGTATATGCTGGGGATTTCTCAGGCAGTCCTTTAAATGATGGTTTGTATAGTAGAAAAGAAATTTCTAGCCAGATAAACCTC
The DNA here is from genome assembly GCF_035594765.1 of Anolis carolinensis. Classification (NCBI taxonomy): domain Eukaryota; kingdom Metazoa; phylum Chordata; class Lepidosauria; order Squamata; family Anolidae; genus Anolis; species Anolis carolinensis. Next base: position 303,516,699 of record NC_085841.1, read on the forward strand.
ATAGCATCTTTTTACTTGCCTGGTTGAATCAACATTTCTTTTGTTGTGGTTATTTACCATCAAGTTGGAGCCCCCGGTGACGCAATGGGTTAAACTCTTTTGCCGGCAGGACTGCTGACCAAAAGATCGGTGGTTCAAATCTGGGGAGCGAGGTCAGCTCCCGTCTGTCAACTCCAACTCCCCAAGCAGGGACATGAGAGAAGCCTTACATAGGGTGGCCAAACATCAAACATCTGGGCGTCCCCTGGGCAATATCTTTGCAGACTGCCAATTCTCTCACACCAGAAGCAATTTGCAGTTTCTCAGGTTGTTCCTGACATGGAAAAAAAACATCAAGTTAACTTTGACTCTATGAATGAAAGACCTCCAAGAACCCTGCTGTTCAGATCTTCCAAACTCATGGCTATGGTCTCCTTGATTGAATCCATCAAATCTGTTATACAGCTTTTTCCTACTGTCTTCCAATCTGCCAAGCCAGGCCCATAGCCAGGATTTTGTTTCGGGAGGGGCTGGGATTTTGGTTTGGGGGGGGGGCTGAGTCTGAGCGGGAGAGGGTCTACTCCAGGAAACCTTTTGTATCGTTATCTCAATACCCCCATGCATATGGGATATATTGAGCATGGTGATCAGATCATGATATGAATAAATATAACAATTTAAATAATAAATGTAAGGCCTTCTCGCGGACCACCCTGAGAATTTGGGGGGGGGGGGGGCTGAAGCCCCTCCCCCCCTGGCTACATGCCTGTGCCAAGCGTTATAATCTTTTTCAGTGAGTCACCTTATGATATGTCTCAGTTTAATCATCTTTACATCAGTCTCAGTTTAATCATCTTTACTTCTTGTGAAATTGTAAGACTTACCCTGAGTCTGCATTGATAAGGTGACAAACTCACCTTGAAGTCATTTTTGGCTATTCTCATGACATTCACTTATTTATGGTGCATTTTGCTGGTTTTACAGGGTTAAACCAGTTTTGCCCTGCTTTGGGAAGTCAGGAATTACTCCAGAATTTGAAGGAAAGCCAGGAGTACCCTATAGCTTCAGTGTAGTCTGAACAACGATATTGCATCCAGTTCAGACCAGTCTGCTGTCTAGCTGGAATGTCAGATGGACTGTGCCTGTGTCACCATGGCCACTGCTCCCAGGTATCCATACAGCTTTGTGTTTGCTCATGGTCATAGCAGGTGCCTAGTTCTGCCATCAATGTAGAAGCAAGGTGGCGGTCCAGTACGGCTGATGCAGTCCAGCTGGACTGTATAGATAACAATGTGGCGCCACTGTAGTTGATTTGGCCAGGTGTGTCTGCCTTTGGATTTATCAGTGTAAATGTGCCCTCAGACATAATTGTTTATCTTTTTCGCAGTCCATGGTAACTCTCCTCTTCCGATACCTTAGAATTTCCCTTCAGGACATGTAGAGTCTTTATATAGTTAATGTAGCAGATCAACATTATAGGTATCCCAGATTAGTTTATGAAGTAGTTTTAAGAGCATTGGGTATTTCTTCAGAAGGGATTGGTACCCAAGTCTTTCCCCATCTCATGCCTGTCACTTTACACTTTCCTTCAAAACGTAATTGTCAAAGTTTCGTGTAAAACATTCTTAATTTTAGGAGAAACTAGAGCAAAACTGTGGCCATTTAAAAAAACTGCTAGTGACACATATGTCTTTTCCTACACATTGATTTGACTCTTTAAACCCATTAAGAATTTTTTTAAACTCAATGTGTGTTTACCACATGTTCTTGCATGTGTGATGGAAATTTGTCATATTTGTTTTTGTTTATCTTCATGTTATTGCTGAAGGAAATTATGTCTGCCACATGGCAATCTACTTTTGAAAACGAGGTGTCAGCAACCTTCCAAAGCCATTTGTATTATGCCATGGTGGTCCGCCAGCTAAAAGAAGAAACAGACAAAAATTATACTTGGGGTGCCCAAGTTTTTAGATTTGCTTAAAGTAGGAGATCCTACTAAATTTTGAAAAAAGTGAGACTTCGATAGAATGAGCCCTAGCACAGATGGAAAATATTTGGTACCCTGGATATGGAAAATATTTGGTTCCTTTTTCCCAAGCCACAGAATGTACCATTTAAGGGGAGAAATATGAACAGATGTTAGCCTGTCTACCTTCTCTTCCATCCTAAGGTTCGCACTGCTGCCCATTGCTGCCTTTTTGAACTGAATTTGGCTTTTCATTGATCCAGTCAAATTACTATATGTGGTAGAGTACCAGGGTATAGTGGTGAAAGTCACACATAAGATCAGAATTAAACCAACAACTTTTTATAAAAAGTTTTGAAAAGAAGCAGTTGTTTTCATGTATTTATTTTCTTTCTTTCTTCCTTCCTTTCAAAGGGAAAATACTCCAGAGTTTAAAATAATTTGAGCAGTTAACCATAAAAGTAAATAGGATATAACAAAGAGCATGGCAATTTTTTCTAGACTATTTCTCTAATTTAATCAAGCTCCCTAGCAAGCAATTTATCCTAATCCATGTAATGTAGTCTTTTTGCTTTCCATATATCTTTTTTGGCCTCTGGACTTTTGGCCTTCTGGAATACCCTCCATCCTATTTCCTTCCAGTTTCTGATTCCCCCTTTTAGCTTCACTCATCTGTCTTATATCAGTTCCTCTTCCAAAGTCTTACTTAATTATAAGAATCGAAGATTCTTCTACCTTGGGTTGGCATTGTTGGATACTGGCTGAGAGTCTACATCCCAGCAGAGGCCCACTAGCAAGAGTCTCATAGACCTGCTCTCCCTTTTCACCATTACAACCTATTTGTTCTTTTCTTGATGAAGAGGTAGAGTAGTCTTCTTCTGAGATAATGTATGTGTTTAAGTGAAGCTGATAAGCAGGTAAAGAAGGAAAAGGACAAAAGGCCTCTTGCATTGGCGATGACAATGGTAGTGAGAAAGAGGCACACTAGAGGCCACTGCCTGCTTGTTCACTGGCTCTTCACCTCCTAGCCATGGTAGCAATGGTAAAAAAAGGAGCGGCAGCTGGTAACAATGTTGACTCACCATTGACATGTGTTGCTCAAGGACTTCCATAAGCATGGAGTGGCACCCATTCTCTCAATAGTACCCCACCCTTTAGGTTCTCATTTCCTAGGGCAATCCAGTAGAGTCTCGCTTATCCAACCTTTGCTCATCCAACATTCTGTATTATCCAACGCAGTCTGCCTTCCGCCCGGATCCACATCTATTTCTCTAGGTAGCAACGCGCAGTGGGCCAACACTCCCAGCAACAACACAAGTATAGCCACACTCTCAAACAGGTGACCGACTTGTTGTAAAACATGATATTTTGGTGCTTAATTTTGTAAAATCATTTGACGTTTAATAGGCTTTTCCTTAATCCCTCCTTATTATCCAACATTTTTGCTTAGCCAACATTCTGCCGGCCTGTTTATGTTGGATAAGCAGGACTCTATTTAAAACTTCACAGCAAAAACAGCCTTCAGACAAATGGTAACAGTTTTATAACACAGAACAAACACAACATGACAAGCTTCATTGTTTCATAAAGGAGTGTTACCAAAAACACTTTTAAAGTGGGATTTTAAAAATAGAGCAAAATAGGGGCAAATGGGGATTCATTGAAATATATTCGAAGTTTGCTTTTTCATAGACTCATAGAATCATTTTCATTTAGTCAGTAAAACATGGAATTAATATTCAAATAAAATATCATGCAATTTTATTTTAATACATATTATTTCTCAATATGAATTACAAATATGTGAACTGTGTTAATTTGTCTTTTTGGCTATGTGATGTGCTATCTAAAGCTTGTGTACATAGGTTGTTGCTACACTGATTAAATAGCTGAGTTATATTTAGCCTTAATCTTAGACAGAGTAACCTGATGTTAGCCTCGTAAAATATGTCCATTGCTTCTCACATGTCTGTGTAAGTTCCTCCTCTGTTTACATTTAGCTATTGCTTAATGAGATCGAAATGAGTCATAGTAAGTTCAGACTTTTATTTCTTTTTTGGAGAAGGAAAAAAGTGCTGATCAGGCCATTGCATACGTTGGGTTATGTGCATAATGTTGTTATCATGCATGGCATTATCTGATGGCATGTAGGCACACCACCCAACAACTGCAGTGCCAGTTAAGGAGTGGTTTTGCAAGTTAATATTATTAGGAATATATTCATAACCTGTTAGGATTATGATACCAATATGGTTAGATATTGGTGCAGAGTAGCAAAAACGACGACTAGGGGTTTATGTGAGCAGAGGTGAGAAAAAGCAAAAATAGCCAGTCTCCCTTTCCCTTTAAAGAGTCATGTACATAAAATAAGCATCAGAAACATCAAAAGTAAAATAGTAAAAATATGTTTACTCACAATCTTGTATGATGGTGGTCATACAGATAAAAACATCTTAGTTCCAAAAGAATACAGTTCAGGATACTACATATCTCTTAACAAAGTAGTAACATCAGCATGGCATGGCTGGATCAAGAAAACAGGAAGGGCAGAAGAGCCAAAGAAAGCCAAAAAGAGAGAACAAAGGAAAGTCTCTCCTTTTATGCCCCAAATTCTAAAGGCATATGTCACTTCCTGAAAGTCTCCAGGAAGTATACTCCCATTTCCCACATCACATGCAAAACCTCAAAATGGTGCCATCAACTCTGGAATGCAGCTTGGCTTCAGGTTACTAAGCAACAAGCAAAACTAACTACATAAACCATCCTACATTGAAAATGCATGCATGATTGCTTAGATAACCCAACAAATATAGTTCATAAGGGGAAAAGGCTTTGCTTTGTCCCACTGCTTCTGAGTATACAATGTTCCTCTGCTTATGCATTTGACAAAATATAAGGATTCAAAATACTGGACTGAAGTCTGAAGTGGCAGAAAATTGCATGTCAGGGCAAGACGCTCCAAGTCCACAAAAATACACACCACCAATAAATAATAATAACAAAGCACAGACCCATTCTAACCCCTCTCCCTCAAATTGTGACAAATTGAAAAGTGCATACCAACATATGCAAAACCAAGCACTCAATAACTCCCATGGACAAACCTGTGCTATATAGGGTGGGTACAAATGTGCTACAGAGATAACTGCCCCATCTCCCAAGCCTCTGGACCTTTAAAGTTCAAGGGCTGACCTAAGTGAGAACCTCAATTCTCACTCTGGCTGTCCCCCTCTGCCAATCAGATTGAGCCTGGCAGTCAAATCAAATTGGCCTCCACCTTCCCCCTCTCCCCAGCACGATTATGGAGCTTGCTGGGAAGAGGCAAGTTGGATGCTCCCACGTGGCAAGCTCCCCATTCTCTGTGCCAGGGCACTTCTCAAAATTGGCCCCAGTATGGTAAGTCATGCAGGAAATTTTCTAAGAATATTTCATACAATTAAAAAATATGCACACTGGCATTTTCTAATGCTGGTTGCTAGAATGAGTGGACTTTTTTCCCTAGCATCTCAAGTCCTTCAACTGCCAAAAACTTGCTTGAACCTCTTCCAGTGCTTTTATTTAGATGATGATGGAAAGCATTGAAATGGGTTAGAGACCTTTGTGGAATAGTAGTTTTCCAGCATCCATTTTCTGAGAAAGAGCCTCTATGAACTTTTGGGTCTTCTTTTATGTGGATCTTATGCTGGGTATGTATTTTAACAGGTAAAGTTAATGGGCAAAGGAAGACCAATTTGTTTAAATAAGCACATGTGGCTTGTAATTTGGAATGAAGTTGGTCTGTGATTTACACTCATATCAGATGTTCTTATTGTTTTCAAGAAGTGTCCTGCTCTGGTTATAACAAGAAGAGCTTACCAGGAAAAGCAGTTTAAAGGACACACATTTTCATATTTCCATCACAGCAAGTAGATTTTTTGAAGCAGCAATGAAATAACTTTAATTAAAAATAACATAGAGAACAAGTTGCTGTTGGAAAAGCCCATCTTATTCCCTTCGAACGTCTTGGAAAACAACCTATTTCAGACATCGAAACAAAATCATAACTACTTTCCAGATATACCTATATACAAATTATACATGATACATGATTAGGAGACCGGGCTTTCAGTATTGCTTCAGAAAGGTTGCATTGTTGCTGTCCCTCACCTTTGCAGCCTTCAGCATTGCCAGTCTTGCAAGAAGTATCCGTTTAATTAGCATAAACATTAATGTAGGAATTTCATAAATTCACTCAGATGTCCAAAGAGAATCTTACCCACTTGCTTGTCATGTTTTTTAAAAATGCTAAATTTACAGAATTTTAAGAAGAAGGAATGATAGCAGGACAGAAGCCAGAAACCTTTCCTCATAAGGGAAACTTTCCTTGGGTCTTTGGGTTTTTTCCCCTCCAGGGAAGTGATAGTGGAATTGGGCTTCACATATTTTTTATGGAGCATACCTTTCTACTAGGGAGCCCCTGATGGCGCAGCGGGTTAAACTGCTGAGCTGCTGAACTTGCTGACTGAAAGGTCGGTGGTTCAAATCCAGGGAGCGGGGTAAGCTCCCACTGTTAGCCCCAGCTTCTGTCAACATAGCAGTTTGAAAACATTCAAATGTCAATAGGTACGCTCCGGTGGGAAGGTAACAGCACTCCATGCAGTCATGCTGGCCACATGAACCTTTCTACTGACAGTCTTGCCTCCTGAAACATGAGAGTCTGTTTCTTCACTTGCCCAGTGCTATGTTATTATTGGCTAATACTGTGGTGTTACAGCAAATTATCCATATACTGAGGTCCTTGACATGATAGGATGGATGAAAGGTAGTGTTGGGTTAGCTCCGGTTTCTTTTAATTGGAGAGGTTTTTGGTTGTCCTTTCTTTTGTTTTTCATTTTCTTTACTATGGATGTTGACTCAAGATTTAGCCTTGATGTTATAAAGGGATATCTGGGTGGTTTTATTTCCTTGCTTTTGTAGGAAAATATTGTACTGTCTAGTATCCATTCATAAGACCTCATAATTAGATGTTAGGCCAGAGGCACTGTTCCAGACTAGTGGGGTCAAGTCTCAAGGACTGGAGGAAGCTTTATGATACAGTTGTTGCACATAATTATTATTAAGCTCTTGCCTTAAGCAAGAGTTATTAAGCAGCAGAAATGCTGGCCTTGTTGCCAAGCCTTAGGAGTCAGATTGGCCTCTTCAGATGTCACGTTTACTTCCAGGAGAATTGCTGCAAACATCCTCATGAAAAAATATGTCTTTTTGCTGTAAACATCTTGCATGCCAGATGCTTCTGTGGTATATCTGAATGGTGTTTTTTTTAAATTATGGAATAACTTTGATTAATTACTGGTTATGATTATTAACATTGTTTTAACATAATGGTCAGATACTGGGAAATTGCTCACTCAGAAGAGCCATCTTCTCCTTCATCCATTTCCAGGATTTTTGAAACTGAAGAGATGAGTGGGAAAGACAGATGTGTAAGGAAGATAATTTCCCCTGCCTTGTGCGCCCTACTGTCTTGCTCTTTTCTTTCACAGCTGGATATGGGATGGAAAATCAAGAACAGAGGGGAATGGAAGCAAAAAGAGTGCAAATTTCTTTTATTATTGTCCTTCTAGTGGTGCCTTTTTAGTTGAGAAATGACTTGAGAAATCAGAAGGAGATGGTTATGCAAAAAGGTTTCTCCTTCTGTTGCTTGCATGCTTCCCTTCCCCTCAGATGTTTCATGTCTGTATAGAAGGGAAAGGGGGAGAGAGGAAAGAGAGTGGGGCTAGACTTGTTGACAGACCACTGAGATGGGGAGTTTGGCTCCTTGCCCTGCATTCAAAGTGGTGCACCAGTTAAACTAATTGCTGGCCACATGTCGAGGCACCCAAGTGATTGATCAAAATCCCACTGTGGTAATCACCTCTCCCAGAGTGACAGATATTTCCTTCCTCAAAAATCTTGTCCTATCCATAATGATTACTCTTCTGTCAAGTGGAACACTTTGTACACGATTGCGTAGCTTGGATTGCCAAGTCCACAAAAAAAGAAAGAAGAAAAGAGAAGGATACTCAAGTTGCAGGAGTGGTGATGCCTTGAATGGATCCACCATATTTTGGCACATCTAAAATAATAGCAAAATTATTTGTTGGATTAAACATTGCCAGCTGTTCTGGAATCTAGCGTAAACAGTTTGCAATGTATTTCAGGATTGGTACTTTTCTCAATATTATCTATTTAGACAAGTGTAAAAATCAAAGTTGTTTTGAATGGGTAACTGTACCTGTGCAGTTAGATCTTTCCATCCTTATTACTTCAGAAATAACTAACTGATTTTGTAGCACTTCACTTGATTGCTGTTGTCATTTTGACATCACCTACAGCATTTTCTGGGGTGTGTTTTTATACAATATCATTTCAGTTTGTCCTCGTTTAAAGTTCAATCTCAGCGGTGGGAACAATTAAGGCAACTGCTGTTTCAGTTTTTGTGTGCTTGGAAAATGAGTTCTTAAAAGTTCCACAAGTGTACTCTCTGCCCCTGGTCTGTATTTATTTTAGAGCTGGCCTTGACATTCAGAAAGCAAATTAGTCACATAAACAGTCCATATATTTCATTCAGATCTTTCATTTAAATAAACCCCATCTAAGGAGAAAAAGATCTATATACTGATAGCTCATAATATTACTAAATAACAAAGTATATAAATAGTGAATTGTAGACCTAAATCTGATCTCTTAACATTGTGTTTAAATTAAAGCAATCTTTTCATCTCCTTTGTTCTGGAGGAGCTTGAGACATTTTCCCCCTGTGGCTTGATTTCCACATTTTTGTTACTTTATAGCTCTATTCAAATGTTAGAGCCAAACCATGGTTTGACCAATGAATATGCTCTATGCAATTCTCCTATTTCTATTGTGTTCTTACAGTCCAATGCTCTTCGGTATAGTTTACTTAATGGGAAACATTTTTTTTGCTCAATGTATGAATAATGTCTGCTTAGTATTCTTTACTTTCAAGGCAGATTTGGAAAGTAATGTCAAAGCATAGTTGTAATTTGAGAGGCAAACTATGGTTAGTTCTTAACATCATTTGTATAATTCAGATGTCACTTCTAAGGACAAAATATGTATCTCACAAACATGAAAGCTGTTGCAGACAAAAAGTATAACTTAGAGCTCTACACACAAGTCTGTAAAATAGGCCTACTGACTTTCCACCGACCTCTTGTAATTCAAGCAGTGGTTTGGTGATTAATTTGGACAATGTGTGCTGCATTAGAAGATGAAATGTTGATATTAGAGCAGTTCGGGGCAGTTACTGTACAAGAGAACCACATTTACTTATCAAAGAACCCAAAAAAGCACTCACGCTTCAATAGTGACCCCATGTCTCTCTTGGACTTTTTGGGTGGTATCAGAAGCTTGGAAGTCCAAATAGAATGATCTGTTTTGAATTGTCTGTTGTGTGTCACAAGTGTGACCTTTTGTAAAAAATGATAATTTGTAGCACTTGTGCATTCCAGTTTTTATTTGTTGTGACCAGTGTCTTTCTTCATCCTGCCACTGTTTTCCTTGTAGAATAGCATTGAGGATTGTTGATTTGACTGTGGCCTGGCCAGTGGCCTAGGGCCCTAGGGACAGGAAGGAGCAGTGTGGTCATGTACCCAAATTGCCTCTGTTTATTCTGGGCAGCCCTTGGCAGACTGGATAGGTCAACAAGGAACAGCCATTTTCCTACATGACCTTTATGACTTCATTACAGTTAACTGGAAACCAGTAATCACAGCAAATGGCACAGATCTCTTAAGGACAGTGGTGAACCCTTCTTGTGCAATGAGTAATTAACTTAGAAGATGATCTTTCTTGTTTGTGAATCCTGCCCCACATTCCTATTGTGGCAGGGGTCTTTATTTATTTATTTATTTATTTATTACATCACTTCTACCCCGTCCCTCTCACCCATCAGGGGACTCAGGGCGGCTTACAATATAAACATCATATACATATACATCAAAGAGACAGTTTACATCAAATTTAAAAGTCCATTAAGATTAAAAATTACAATAACATTAAGAGCATACATTAAAACCATACATAATTATACATTTAAATATACATTTAAGGTGCTTTTCATGTCCAGGTGGGGTCTGCCAGTGGGTCATATATTCATATCTCATTTCTGCTGCTACTCATGCTCAAATGCCTGGTCCCATAACCACGTTTTTATTCTCTTTCAGAAAGACAGGAGGGAGGGAGCCTGTCTAATTTTGTTTGGGAGGGCGTTCCATAGGCGGGGGGCCACCACGGAAAAGGCCCTGTCCCTCGCCCCCGCCAGCCGCACCTGTGAGGCTGGTGGGACCGAGAGCAGGGCCTCCTCGGAAGATCTTAGATTCCGTAATGGGTCATAGCGGGAGACACGTTCGGACAGGTAAGCTGGGCCGGAAATGTTTAGTGCTTTATAGGCTAAAGCCAGCACTTTGAATTGTGCTCGGTAGCTAATCGGCAGCCAGTGGGGTAGTATGCTCCCTGTACGTTGCTCCAGTTAACAGCCTGGCTGCCTCCCCTTGGACTAGTTGAAGCTTTCGAACAGTCTTCCAAGGCAGCCCCACGTAGAGTGTGTTGCAGTAATCTAATCATGATGTAACAAGAACGTGGACCACCGTGGCCAAGTCCAGCTTCCCAAGGTACGGTCACAGCTGGCGCATAAGTTTTAATTGTGTGAAGGCTCCCCTAGCCACCGCTGAGACCTGGGGTTCCAGGCTCAACGATGAGTCTAGGATCACCCCCAGACTGTGAACCTGCGCCTTCATGGGGAGTGTGACCCCGTCCAGCACAGGCAGTAACCCTATATCCTGTTCGGCCTTGCGACTGACCAGGAGGACCTCTGTCTTGTCTGGATTCATTTTCAATTTGTTGGCCCTCATCCAGTCTGACACAGCGGCCAAGCACCGGTTCAGGACCTGGACAGCCTCCTTAGTGACAGGTGGGAAGGCATGACAGAGCTGGACATCATCTGCATAGAGATGACACCGCACCCCGAAACTCCTGACGATTTCTCCCAGCGGCTTCATGTAGATATTAACAACAAGGGGGACAGTACAGACCCCTGCGGGACCCCACAAAACAAAGGTTGTGAGACCGAGCAGGTGTCCCCCAGTGACACCATCCAGGACCGACCCTCCATGAATGAGTGGAGCCACTGTAAAACAGTACCTCTCAACCCAAACCCTGCGAGGCGTACCAGAAAGATACCGTGGTCAACGGTATTGAAGGCCGCTGTGAGGTCCAGCAGAACCAGCAGGGACAAATTCCCCCTGTCGAGTTCTCGGTGTAGATCATGCACTACGGCAACCAAGGCTGTCTCAGTACCATGTCCCGGCCTAAAACCAGACTGTGCCAGATCTAGAAAATCAGTATCATCCAATAACCTCTGGAGTTGTGAGGCAACCACATGTTCCATAACCTTGCCCAAGTAGGGGAGATTAGAGATAGGCCGAAAGTTTCCGAATTGAGTGGGGTCCAGTGATGGCTTTTTCAACAGCGGTTTGATCACAGCCGTCTTTAGGCTCGCTGGAAAAATGCCTTCCTGAAGGGAGACATTGACCACCACTTTCACCCACTCGGCCAAACCCCCTCTGGCTTCTCTCACCAGCCAGGATGGTCAGGGGTCTAGGATGCATATGGTTGGTCTCGCTTCTCCAAGGATCTTGTCCACATCCTCGAGTTCAACCAATTGAAATGAATCCATCAAACTGGACAAACAGATGTTCTTGCTACATCCTCAGAGACTGCCGTTAATATGGCATCAAAGTCAGAGCGGATCAAAGCGACTTTGTCCTCAAAGAACCAAGCAAATGCTTCACAGCGGGCTGCCGAGTTGTCTGGAGAGATGGGATATAACAAACCTCTGACAACTAGGAACAGTTCCGCCAGACGGTTCTTTGCGGACGCAATATTAGCTGCAAGGAAAACGTTCTTTGCAGCATCTATTGCCGCGGCATATGCCCTAAGATAGGAACATAGCCATGTTCGGTTTGGCTCACTCGGCTCTGAACGCCACACGTACTCTAGTCCCCTCTTCTTTCGCTTCATCGCTGCCAGATCCTCTGTGCTGATCTGTGAAGAGTACCGCCGGAACAGTGGTGAGAACATGGGGAAAGAAGCTAACTTTGTGTCTTTGAGTTTGCCCATTGTCAAACAAAGGCTACATTATACTTGGAAGATCCATGCAACATCAAGGCAGAGTTTGATTGTCCAGAGTTCTAATTGTAACCAGGAGCAATCAGAAAGACCAAGTACTTGACCAAAAATGATTTCAGACTGTTCCTCAAAGCAGGGTGCTATAATTTCTCCAGACTGGATTGGAGAAGAATGTGGGTGAACTGACTCTCATCCTTTTGAAGTATTTTCAGTGAGGCCACTACACCTCACATTCTGAGTAATATGAATTTATCTCAGAAGAAAGACTCAAACATGTGGAAATATAAATTGTTTAAACATTTGGGGGTTTTAAGTTGCCCTCTGAAGAAGCTACTCCATCCTGCTAATAAATGGGTCAAGTGGGTTTCTCGATCTTGGCGTCATGTTTTCAATTTTCTGCTATATTGAATTTATTTCAGTAAATGGAAGGGAGTCAATGGAAAACAGAATCCCTCATCCAGTACTTAAAGTGCCCATGCTAGATAGGATCTCTGCTCTCCTAGAGAATGATTTGGACTAATGTAGTACCAATATCGCGTTTTGTTGTATGTGACCAGAATTGGCAATCAGAAATTTACAATAATAAGGATGGTTTCTCCTCCTCGTAAGTTTGGTCTTCTCTGACAAAAGAGTTCAGAGCAGCTGGTTATTGTGAAGAAATGACAGAATTGTTAAAGGGAACTGGATATAAGCCCCAGAATATTGATTCAGATGGGGTAATCACAGTCGAGACCTGAAATCCAAATCATTCTCACTCAAGGGTTCTCAGCTTGTTGTCTTGGGTTTGCATGTGTTTCTTGGTCACTCCCTGTGTGGTCTCCAATGCCAGCAAGAAACCATCCATGTTTTGCCTGTTGTTAGTGGGGGAAATAGTGTTTGTGAGCCCTGATGTCTGAGATTGCTATTTTCTAGTCACTGTTAGTGACAGGAAAATAGCAATTTAGGAGTTTGCTGGTTTCAACTCAACCCACAGCAACCTAGATTCCAAGATGTTTGTTTACCCACTGTTGGTAGCAAAGAAACAGTGCTCTTAGTGGCAAACTCTGGCAGATGGGAGATCGGGAAACTAGTTGTGTATGTATGCACACATAATGCTCCCAGATGAAACCAGAGATGCTCCTTTGGACTGTAAAGATTGTATACCCATGCTATAGATGTATTTCAGTCATATTTGGTGATTGCCACAAGACAGGTAGGAATAAAGCTTCTGATAACTTTTAAAATGTTATTTGTTACCATTCCAATTCTTCATAGAAAACTAGTCAGAAGGGTTGTCTATCACTGACCCAGCTATTTAAACTTTCAGACATATACCTCATAATATCCATAAATGAAGCTGTATGCCAGAATTCAAAACCCACAGTATTTATTATAGCAGTCTTCTTATGAAGGGAAACCTGGGAAGTCCTCCCTATTGCCACCAATGGGCTGTATTGAAAACAAATCTTTTGGCTTCCTGAATCAAAAATGGATTTTGGTGCTACTGAATTTGGGAGGCTTCTGAAAAACAGATCGAGGCCCCCACTGAAATTCGGGACACCAAAACGGATATCGGTTTACCTGAATTGCATAACTCTAATTATCACTTAGATGTTTCTGTGGCAGAAATCCTGTTTTAAGCCTGTAAGACTTTCTTCATCCTCTTTGCCAAAATTGCTGCAAAAATCTTGTAACATGTTTGGTTCTGATGGAGTTTGCCTTAGCCTTTCTCTGAGGCTAAGCGAGTGTGAATTGCACAAGGTTACTCAGTGGGTTTCCATAACTGAGCAGGGATTCGAAGCCACACTGGCTCACTGTCATCGCTGTATATATGGGTATACAACAATGGCAATCTTACATCATTGTCTCCATTAGCTTTGATGTCCCCAAAATAGCCAGAACACTAGCATTATAAACTAAAGAGTCATGAATCTTGGTCAGACAAATCTAGTATGGTTGTGTCATAAGGCTTTCTAGATAGGAGAAAATGTATTTCCTCTCAAACAGAGATTCCCAGTCTTTGGCCCTTCACTGTCTTGAATGTTCAACTCTCAGAAGCCCCATCTAGCATAGCTAGTGCTCAGTGATTTGGGGAGTGAAAGTCTAAAGGGACAGAATTTGAAAACGCAGTGTAACTGATAATGGCAATGTTAAAAATTCAAGGCCAACAAATTTCTGCCTAAGCTTTGAAGCAATTCAATCATGAGATCTGTATATTGATAACAATGAAAATTTATTTTTGTTCATCCTTGCACAATTGCCTTTATCAGTTGAAATTTCTATAAGCCTTTCCCCCTTATTCAAGGATACACAATAGATTTGACATTATCTGAAAAATCACAAGAAAACGTCTGGATATCTTTCAAGGCTTTTTTCATAATACGTCTTAATGATGTCTTATAACGATCCAAATTCCTATGAAAGATTAAAATCTCTGTGGAATTCACCTGCAGTTGTAGAGCTAGCTTTATTTGCAGTCATAAATTGTGTCATGAAGATAAGCTGTGCCCACAAGATAATTGAACAATGAGTGATGACTTTATTCTAGAATGATCACATGATAAAAAGTTTGATGAGTATTTTAATTTGTTGTAAAATAAAAGACGGTGAGCAACTATTACAGTTAGCTATGGTTTCTATAGTGTGTCCCAGTGTTAAGCAGCATGTGGTATCTTTGATCTCTGTGTGTTCATACACAGTTTGAGTTCACAAACTATAGTAATACAGAGTGGGATATAATTTTTTAAATTAAATGAATAAACAAAATGAGATGGATCTATGTGTGCTGGCAAGATAATTAAGATGCAAATGAAGATATTATTCTTGTCCCTGATATTAAAACCTCTTTTTATAGGTGGCCAGGGATGTATGGCCGACTCAACTTCAAATCAGATATTCTCTCCTCAGGGCTACAGAAGACTCTAAACAAAATTGCTTATGGAATTTCTGTGGATGAATCAAAGAGGCCTATTATTCCCCAAGTCATACCACCAAGACTATAGAAATGTTTTATGTTTTCAGATAAATCTGTCTCAAGATTCTCAAGATTCTTCTAAAGCAGCTTCTTAGCCCTCATCTATAATGATAGCAATCCGAAAACATGAAACAGTGGCTCATTTCAGACTTTTATGAGATAATATGGCTTTAGGCAGTTCAGTTACCATGTTTTTTCTCCTATCAGCTTGTACTATGGTAAAATACATAATTCTTTGTCATCAGGCTTTTATCCTGAGCTGTGATGGAGAGTATTTTTTTTCTTCCTTTCCATGATATCACATCTCATTGGGTAGATGCTAAGTTCACACAATTCTTCCCCTCCGTTAAAGGGAAATATGACAACATTTGTGCAAATGGAAGGGAAAAGATCCATTTTCACTACCCCACCATGCAAATACACTCATTGGTCTATGTTTCCATAGTTTCATCGAGTATTTTGAAATTACTTTACTCCAGGCGTGTCTAATTCGCTGCCCATGGCCCACATGTGGCCCAGGATGGTTGTTAATTTAGCCCAACATATCGCAAACTGGGCCCCTGGTGGCACAGTGTGTTAAAGCGCTGAGCTGCTGAACTTGTGGACCGAAAAGTGCCAGGTTCAAATCCCGGGAGCGGAATGAGCGCCCACTGTTAGCCCCAGCTCCTGCCAACCTAGCAGTTTGAAAACAAACAAATTTGAGTAGATCAATAGGTACCGCTCCGGCGGGAAGGTAACGGCGTTCCATGCAGTCATGCCGGCCACATGACCTTGGAGGTGTCTTTGGACAATGCTTAGAAATGGAGATGAGCACCAACCCCCAGAGTCGGTCACAACTGGACTTAATGTCAGGTGAAACCTTTACCTATCGTAAACTTGCTGAAAATATTATTATTTTTGCTATTTTTTGGTGTAAATAGTTTGATTTTTGAGTGCAGACTTTGCAGATGACAAAGGAACAGAATGAAATAATAAGAGTATGTTATACCCACAATTATTGGAGTGTTATCTGTAATTTGCATTATAATTACAAACAGTTTGGTCAGAAAAAAAATAAACTGTTGAAATTTACTAATAAAGAGCAAGAGGATTCTGTTGTAAAATTGTGTAAAATGAATAGTGAAAAAGGATTCAAGTGTGTGTTCTGCACTAGGCATAGTACTTCTATGCACCATACATTCTTTCTTGTTATTTGAACACATGGGAGGCTTCAGTTTTATGGTAGTGCGCAGCACAAGACAATTCTTCTTCCAGTGTGGCCCAGGAAAGGTAAAAGATTGAACACCCCTGCTTTACACCAAAAAAGAACTGGATTGGAGCTTGCCAGCAAGTTTGTGCAACAAAGGAGCATTCATCATTTCATTGTCTTGTATTCCTCAGCGGTAGATCTACTGAACATTTCCCAGATAATAGAAAAGCTTATATATCTCTGAGGATTGATACAAAAAACTGGAAGCAATACTGCAGCTAAAGGAAAATCCTTTGATATCATTTTACTGAGACTCAGTCTCCAGGAATTAGTGTTCAGCATGGGATAATACATAGACACACACAGCTGCTGCGGCTTGGAGGATACTGCTTCACAACCACACCTGCTTCTATAAACTTTGCTGGGGTGAGCATTCCCCCCCCCCCCCCCCCCGGCCTCTCTGGAGATGGTGTCGGGTTTTCAGATTCCTTAGTCATGGCTGCTTTGTGCAGTCATTAGAACCCAGGAAATTAATATTTATTAAGATTCAGTGTGCAGGGATTGGAGTGAAACTGGAGTCCACGGAGATTCATTGCCCATGGGGAGCATGAGTAGCTGCTAGAGAAGGAATAGCTTCGTCTTCTGTCTGCAGAGAACTCAGTCATCTTTCATAACTTGCCACAAAAGAAGTCAGGACAAGTGGAAACACTTCTGTTAATAACCTTGAAAAAATCTTGTATTCTTTCTGCTGATCATTCCTTTAGCATTTTTGTACGTACAAAAGTATAACATAAGTCGGCTTGGAAAATTGCCAAATAAGAACTGTGATAGAATGTGGAGTCCACTGCAGTCTGGTAGAATGGAGCTAGAACTATAGCAGTGGTTCTCAACCTGTGGGTCCCCAGATTTTTTGGCCTTCAACTCCCAGAAATCCTAATAGCTGGTAAACTGGCTGGGATTTCTGGCAGTTGTAGGCCAAAAAATCTGGGAACCCACAGGTTGAGAACCACTGAACTATAGAATGAAAAGGAACACCAAGCATCTTCTAGACCAACCTTTGTCAGTATAGAAAAGCCACAGTTAATGTTGGCCATTCAACCTCTGCTTAGTCCCCATACATTTGCCCACCCCAGCTCTAGACTAAGCAGTTTTATATAAGGCATGATGAACTTCAGACAGACTGAGAAATGGGTTATCTCCATGTTGTGCATTGGTAATACTTTACATGCATGCATATGTCTCCTTTGGATCCAATCATATTAATTATTAGAACAATATGTTTAGAGAAATTAAGGGCTAGCAGAAAAGTTTCATCCATATCTTCTTGTTGTGTGCCCTTTGGAGTCACTCCGTGCCTGCTTCCTGGCCCTAGTTCTACTAGTTCTTCTTCCAAGCTTTGCATTCTTCTGTATATAGAAATACAGCAAAATTACTGCTGTTCAGCCAGCCCTCTTCTTAACTTCAGTCCACAGGCTTTTGGACAGGGAACATGCAATCAAGAACAGCGTTTTGACATCAGTGTGTTTCCATTCTCTTTAGATCTCATAAATGTCCCTGAGCTTCACCTCTCTTACCCCTCCCCCTCAAAAACCCACAGAGGCAGTTCTTTGCCAGTCTCTCACAAAGCAGATCTCTGAGAGATGAATCATGGGGTTGGCTGCTTTGTGTGTTTTGGATCGTATCCCTCTGCCTTCCTTTAATATAGTGACCAGATTTGCACATCCAAAAGGGGCCATCCAGCTGCCTTGCTGGATGCCAAAGAAATAATGCCTGTGGCTTTAAGTTCCACACTTCTTCATATATGTCCCTCAAACTTGTTTGCCTTTTCAAAGGCTGCCAGATGTTGCCTGGATGTTTTTCCAAGCACGTGGTAGTAGATGTTACCATGCCAATGATTTTTAATATATTTCAGCAGCTTTCAGGACTTTTCAGGGCCAAACTAGATGTTGCATACAGATGTGTGTGACATGGCCATCATGGCCTCTTTTTAATCAGGAAAAGCTGTGTCCAGAGGGACAATTGGAGAGCTGTTGTGTTCATGTGTGCATAAGTTGGAAGCTTAAAACATTATTTTTGGACTCCTAGAAGCTGTAGTCCAAAAAGTAGCTGGGACCGTCCACTTTTCAACTTTCATCTTGACTTTCTCAAGCAGCTTTTACCTCCTTAGAGGGTTTTCAATGTGCCTTGTCCCTTGCAAATGCCTTAAGAAGAAGAAAAAACAGTTGGGAGGCAATTAGAAATGGTGAAATACCTAATGAAGGAAGAAGTGTATTGCCGCTCCCATTTCTGTCCATCTTGAATCCCAATTTCCCTTTATTCTTTTCCTGTTTACAAGGAGTCATTGCTATAATTCTACAACCCACATCAGTGAACTGCACACATGCATTTTTGTAGATTTTCTTTTGGTAGTGTGATAGCGGGAGTTGATGTGCAATTAAATAAGGGGCATTTATATAGTATGGAATATAGATTGAGTGGGTGGGGGATTTCTTCTTCTGAATTGCTGCTAGTCTTTCTGAGCTCTGTATAAACAAGTGCTTCTGAAATGCTCCAGTTGTTAATCTCAGTGGTGTAGACTTGTTGAATCAATGGAAACTACATAAGCTGGTAGTTTCAGCATTTGTAGACCTGTTGAATTGCTGGAACTTACATAAATTGGTAGTCCCAGCAAGAGTACACCTACTGAATAGAAATTTAGTCTAGTTGGAGCTATTAATTAGATTTAGAACTGCATAAAGTGATAGGGCACATTATCTGACAGTTTCTGGTTGTGACTTATTGTAGTAGTCATCTCCACAAACATAGCATTTTTATCATGGACTTTCCATATATTATCTGATTAAACTTTTCAGAAAATACGTGAAGGTATTCAGTTTTATTCTGCCTGTATTACAGATGATGGGAGGTATATAATACTTGTCCACCCACATTGTATTTCAGCTGAGAACAACAACTTCCTAGTTCAGGTTATTAGCACTATGCTAACTTTAACTCCTAACATAAAATCTCTCCAAGGGGACATCCCAACTTCAATTTTGTTCTGATAAATGAGCACAATCTACGCCATATTCTACGACCTGTTTATATTTCACCTTATGAGCTTTGTTTTTATTTTGCATGGAAGAATTAGCTGCATGATTGGATTCAAGGCTACTAACATTTTTTTTTTAAAAAAAAAACAAGTAGAAATAAAACCACAGTGAAATATACTGATTTTTAAAGATTGGAATCATAATGCTGTATCATGTTCATTCCATCCTGCCCACAAGGAATGCTCATGTAGACAATTAATATGTCAAAAGCTCTATTTTCATGTGCATTCTGTTGCACAAATGCAGCTGGCCATTAATTGTAGTGGTTAAAGGCTTTTTAAAATGGCCAGCTCAAGAAATAATCTCTCATACTTAGATCACTGTCAACTCATCATAGTTTTGGTGTCAATTTTGCTGAACCATTGAAATGTATAGAATTTTGCTTAGTTAAATGCCTTACCCAACTCTAGATTAAACTCAAATGAAACAAAATGTAATTAAAGTGTTTTTGGTATGAAGTAGCCTAGAAATAATTGGGTATCACTTTATTGTTGTTATATGGCAAGTCAACTTCAGTTTATGACTTTCTCCCAGGGTTTTTTTTTACAAGGAAGAGTGTGTGACATGCAAAACATCTAGTGGTTTTTCATAGTTTAGGGAAGATTCATACCTGGAGTCCTAATCCAACACTCAGACCACAACACTATGCTTTTTCTCTATGTGACAAACATGAAACAAGGAACCCCATTGCCCAGTTGAGTGATGCAGGGAAGCATCCATTTCAAAGAAAAATTCTTCTATTTGTTTTTCTCTTTCTCTTGCAGATCTTCTGACAGCAAAGGAGTATCATTGCCTGCTGCAGTTGCTTTGCCCTGACTTTCCCTTGGACCTTACTCAGAAAGCAGCAAGGTGAGTTTTTGTGATTTCCCTTTTCTCTGACTTTGGTTATACAGAGAAAAATTCTCTTTTTATACTTGTCTAATAAAAAGAATCTGAATTCACTAGCAGCTGTGCATCCTGTGTGTCCGTTTGAATGGAGCAATAGGCAAAGATGTAATTTATTTATTTATTTATTTATTTATTTCCAATATTTCTACCCCGCCCTTCTCCCCGAGGGGACTCAGGGCGGCTTACACAACTGGTAGGATCACTACCAGTACATCATAATACAATAAAATAAGAAAAAAGTTAAAATAATTAAATAACATAGTAAAATACAATATATAAAAATTTAACACAATGCAACACCAAATATATATACCAATCATCCATCATACCTTGTGTAAGAATATATCAGTTTCATCCCTGCCAATTGGTTTTATTTAAGGCAAATGTAAACATTATTATTATGATTCACTATTGACATAGCTGTTAACCACCATTTAAATTTAACCACCATTAATACTTTCAGATATTGTAGAGGTGGAGCGAACTGTAATAATAAATATATTTCTGAAAAAGATTTTATACTACTTCTGGAGATTTAAGCAATTTCAGAGAGATGCACTCCTTATTTCTACTATATCCTGCAAGCAAGTTGCCATTTCATATTTATCCACCATCACAAAGCAAGGGATTTCTTCCTGGTTCGTTTCCAGGGCAAAATCACCTGAAGAGTAACTATGGCTGCCTTAATTCTTAATTTGTAAAAAAAAAAAAAAAAAAGCCAGCAGGAACACCAAACTGTCAAAATAATACTGTAGTGGATTTTCCTTCTCTGTAAGTTTTTAAACAGAAGCTGGATGGCTATTTGTTGAGAGTGCTTTGATTATATATTTCTGCATAGCAGGAGGTTGGACTGGGTGTCCCTTGCAGTCTCTTCCAACTCCATATTTCTATGATTCTGTGTATCCTCCTTGGTCAAGATGTGTAGAAGCCAAAGGCAACTCATAGAATCATAGAACCATAGAATAGTAGAGTTGGAAGAGACCTCATGGGCCATCCAGTCCAACCCCCTGCCAAGAAGCAGGAAATCGAATTCAAAGCACTCCCGATAGATGGCCATCCAGCCTCTGCTTAAAAGCCTCCAAAGAAGGAGACTCCACCACAGTCCGGGGGAGAGAGTTCCACTGCCGAACAGCTCTCACAGTCAGGAAGTTCTTCCTGATGTTCAGGTGGAATCTCCTTTCCTGTAGTTTGAAGCCATTGTTTCAACTGAGTTGAATTGGCATGAAAGGTGGAAAATTATCTAAGTGCTTCTCCCTACCCAGCAGTAAAAATGAAATAATAAAACATTGTAACGTTTTGCAACTTCCAAAATCTGCTGCCTGAAGTGGTTGCTGCCAGCTGTGGAGACCAGACTGAGGTTACAAGGAGCTGTTCACAGCTGTGTGTTCAATTAATATTCTCAAAGAAAAGAGATTGGAGACTGGGATTCACCGCTGACACTGATTATTTCTTCAGAAGGGGTTGACTCCAAAGACACTGGATTCAAACTTCCTCATAGTGACTTGTTGTTGAGTTTATCTCTTCCTGTACCAATGAGCCAAAAGGGACATTAGTCTAGGACATGTGATGATCAAGGGCTTGACAAGCATCTTGTTGATGTGCAATGGTCATAGCTAAACTATTTAAGGACCAGTGAGCGAGTGCCTGTTTAGGTCCCCTAAAATTATTGGGTCAGCTATTTGGGTAGGGGGATATCGTACCCTCCCAACATTTCACAGTTGAAAACAAGGGCATTGTGACCAAGAAATATCAGTGTGTAGTTAAGAATTGTACAACAGCCATTCAGGACTTGATGACTTTCATGCATGCTGACTTGGCTTGTGTAGTTAATCACTCTCAGCTTTGCTTTGTGTTGGCGCAAGTTAAATTTTAGAAGGATTGATGTGTGAAATAGCACTTTTTTTGGGGGGGGGGGGGTTCCATCCAAATCCTATCTCTTAATTGGCATTGTGTGAATATATATATTTGAAGGTAATTGGCTAGGACAGATTAGGGAATCTCTGATGTAGCACTCATCCAACTACTCAGCCATTCTCCTTCCTGAGCTAGCCAGAGTGGTCTTGGGGGTGTTGCTTGTGCTGCTGAGTATGACAACCATAATTTTCTTCCAAATGATGTATGGCCCCACTCATGCTGCTGGCCATGCTCCAGACCAGGCCTGCACAATCGGTAGCCCTTTGTGTATTTGGGCTTCCAACTCCCAGTAGTCCTAGATAGCTTGCCCAATGGTCAGGAATTCTGAGAGCTGAAATCCAAAACACCTGGATGGCCTCAGGTGATGCAGGCCTGCTCTAGACAGAGTAAAACCCACAGGTTGCATGATCCTCTGGATTCCACTGTTGTGGTTCCTGAAGCCCTAACTCAGTAGTTCTCAACCTGGGGTTCCCAGATGTTTTTGGCCTTTAACTCGCAGAAATCCTAAGAGCTGGTAAACTGGTTGAGATTTCTGAGAGTTGTAGGCCAAAACACCTGGGGACCCACAGGTTGATAACCACTGTTCTAACTCCTCATTAAAATGATGAAATTTTGGTCGATTTTTGCCCATTAAACATGCAAAAAGGGCCCCATATGTGAAAATGTGCAGAAATCATTTGACCCGCCCTGCAAGCACCCCAGAACCCCACAGACATCCCACTCCTATGAACACCTCAACACTAACCCCTAAATATCTCAATGTTCCATAAGCCACTGAACCAAATCACACCAAATCTGGCCACAAAAGACATAGTCATCCAAAATATGTCTTTCAATAAAAAAACAAGAAAAATAAAGTCCTAATTAGAGGACGAGGAAGAACCGATTTTTCCCATTGCTGCCAGTTAGAAGGATAAGCTCCACACACTTTGTCTCCTAGCAACCCGCTCAGCCATTTAATGGCACCCAGGGCCCCTTCAATCAGGCCTCTTCCACACTGCCTATAAAATACAGATTATCTAATTTGAACTGGATTATATGGCAGTGTAGAATCAAGGCCCTACCACACACCTATATAACCCTGAATGCCAAGGTAGGATAATCTGCTTTGAACTGGATTATCTTGAGTCCACGCTGCCATATAATCCAGTTCAATGTGAATTTTATACAGTTGTATAGAAGGGGCCTCATATCACTATTCTGTTCTAAGTAGATAATATAAGATTATAAATATAATATGTAATAATTACTATGGTATAATAATACAGAACAATATAATCTCTAAAATTATATAAATAAAGTAAATAAAGAACAACACTCAGAAGACAGGGGAATTCCAGACAGAAAACAATCAGGGCCAGCTAACACCTCCCAACAGGCAAGAAGCAGCCAGGCTTTGAAGCTGCAAGGCTATTAATTCTAATCAAGGTAACTAATTGCAGCATTCATACTTGCTGCACTGAGACTATTAATTGCTATTCGACCTGGCCAAACAAGAATTCCACAAGATAGAAAACCCTCAGGTTTTGAAGCCACAAGGCTACTCCGTCCCATTCAACCTGCCAAAGGAAGGATGCCCCTATATAGAAAGCGGCCAGGCTTTGAAGTAGCGAAGCTATTCAGTGCAATTCCAATTGGCCACAGCAACTTGTGGCAGGGCAAAGCTAGTCATAGTCTAAACATAGCAACAAGAAGCAGAGGAAAAAGGAATCATTTGGACTTGTTGGGGGTGGCCTCAGGGGATGGTGGGGGACATTGGCCATCCCTGCTATAGTAGATGATAGTGATCAGAGAAGAGAGGATATTTCTGTTATTCAGTTGCCATGGACAGATTGCTTCTTGGTCAGGATTAGAATGCTTGGTGTCAAGAGTCTCTGTGGGGTGAGTGACCAAATAAGATGGCCCACCACAAGAGACTGATGGATCTAGATGGTTTCCTGTTAATTCTTGGGAATTTTCCTGTTGCCTTGACAGGCATTTACCAAAACCATCTTTATTGATACTACTGGTTTAAACACTACTCAGCCTGTGAAACTTGTCTAGGGGATCTTTTGCCTCGAAGCACAGTGTAGAAATAGTTCAAATGAATGAATAAACTGAACAAGTCACCCATATAGCTGAATTCTATAAAAAATGAGAAATTAACAACAGCCAACCTCAGAAGCTGGTTGTGAAGAGGGCTGGGGAAACTTATTGGGAAGAACATTATTGGTCCACAGCCTCCACAAGTCAATCTATAAATCTAAATCCATGACTCTGAGACCTAAAGCATGTTGATGATGATCCTTTCGAGGAATTTAATCTCCAAAGCCATTGTAAACCTGAGTCCTCATTGAAGGGTAGCCTTTGCACAACTCCTTTGTTGTGTGGGTGTGCCTTGGAGACAGACAAGCTGGGGGTGTGGACCAACAGGTGTGAGAGAAAAATGAGATCTGGGTGTCTCTGGCACAGCCTAGTTCAGGTGGAGATGATCTCACTGCTTTTCCTTTTCCTGGGCTTAGAGTCCCCCCCCCCCCCCCCCGACCGAACGTGCTGCTTTTGCCTCCAGAGCTAGTCAACGGAGGTTACTTGATATAGCCTCAAATCCGGCACTGTCCTCTTCTCTCCTTCCTCCTCTATACCTTTTGAGATCCTTATCTGTGGCTTTCTCATCTGCCCCTACCTACACATTGCGCTTTTCTGCCACAAGCCCCATTTCCTCTTATGCCATGATCCATTATCTCACTGACAGAGGGGAAAAGGATGAACTTATAGGAATGGGATATTTTTTCTTTACAACGCCATATCAATTTGCACTCACTACATACTTTTCCAGAGGTCTCTACCAGCTGAGTATTTGCTTCTATAGTGGGTTATAGGTTATATTTACTACACAATGACAGGACATATTAATACACGTTGGGGGCTATGATTTCACAGGCAGGGATCATTTTGAACCTTCCAAGTCTTTCAGAAACCTTGAGGCTGCATGGCTGAGATGATTCCACAGCACAGCTTACTCTTTCAGGGGCTGTTGCTATGTGCTGATAACAAACACTAGAACAGAAAGAAATCATGAAACGTTAGGCTGGAGAGGAAACATGGATGCAGATGGGATCCTGAGGATCCTAGAGCTTATGCACAACAGCAGAAAGCTGGCCTGAACACAGAGGGGGAGAGAAGAGAAGGGCACAGCTCCATCAAACCTGGACACAGAAACCAATTAAAAGTTCTTTTTTCACCCCCCTTCCCCTTCAACTGCCCTGGCCATAGAGGGAGAGGATGAAGGCACAGTTCCATCATGTAAAGGTCCAAAGCAGATGAAAGCCTCCCTCCGTCCCGATTTTCAGTGCTCTGATCGCAAAAGAAGATCACAACTACATCATGTCTTGTCCAAGAAGCAGGAAAGCCCTCCCCCCATTTCTCAACTGCCACTGCCCTGACTGAAGAGAGAGAGAGCAGAGGAGTCAGTATCTGCTGGACTTAATCCTTTTCCACACTGCAATTTCCTTTTTTTCTTTTTTTGTCAATTGTCAAGGCAGGGAACCGCTATGGTCTTTTAATTATAAAGGTAAAGGTCTTCCCTTGACATTAAATCTAGTCGTGTCAGACTCTGGGGAGTGGTCCTCATCTCCATTTCTAAGCCAAAGAACCGGCATTGTCCATAGACACCTCCAAGGTCATGTGGCCGGCATGCTGCATGGAGCTCCGTTTACCTTCCCGCCAAGCCTGTCCCTATTGATCTACTCAAATTTGCATGTTTTCAAGCTGCTAGATTGGCAGAAACTGGAAGTAACAGCGGGAGCTCGCCCCGCTCCCTGGATTCAAACCACTGACCTTTTGATCAGCAAGGTCAACAGATCAGTGGTTTAACCCACTGCGCCACGGGGGGCTCCAGTGATGATGTTATATTATTAATATAATCATATTCTTTAAATGAAGATGTGCCCTATTTACAGGTAATGTAATGGTGGATGTGTTTTAAAGGGCCAAAAGAATGGTGGAAGATATTAGAACATGTGCCCAGTGCTCTAAGGAAGTAAGCTTGGCTGGAAGAAGGTTGTTTGTGTGAGTGTGTGTGTGTGTGGGGGGGGGGGGGGGGTCTAAGTGGGAAGGAGGTTTCAGCAACTCTCACTCACATTCCCTTTTTTACATTACAATTTACATTCTGTCTCATCAGTTGGGCAGACAGATACTTAAGGACTCAGGCTTACTGTAATCATACATAATTTACACTTAGCCCTGAAAGATGGGCTAGGTGTTACATTTGTCATCAAATAATTAGCCACAGCCAGATTGCAGGATTTATCTTTGTTTGCACTGTGTGTGACTTTGGTTTACTTTTATTTTGGAGGTGTGACAATTAAGAATGTGCTGTTCAGAAGCAACATATCAGGACATTAGAATCATAAAATCATTGAGCTGGAAGAGACCTCTTAGGCCATCCAGTCCAACCCCCTGCCAAGAAGCAGAAAAGCCTATACATATTAGAAATGTATGTACACTGCGTAGTTTATATGTGCATCCATCATATTAAAACAAGGGTTTGTGACTACTTCCTACATCAAGCACCCTCTATAATGCCTACCCTGCCTAATTTACATCACAGGAAGTTAGAAAAAAACAGAATATAGAGACATGTATGACTTGTACCCAGTTGGTCTTGCTCTTGATTATATGCCTAGTTCATCAGCTGCTTATCAGGCCTTTTAGCAATCAGAAACCAGGCTAAACTTACTTCCAGGTGGCGTCCTTGATGCTTGAAGTTGTTGGGAGCTTTCTCAATACATATTGGAGCCGTCCTTTTGGGAGGAGCAAGAAGATTATTTCAACTAGAACCAGAACATCCTTTTGGTTAGCAACCAACCACTATTACTACCACTACTAAAGCTGACATTTTCAGTGTCACTGTTGAAAAGTAATTCATGGAATATCATATCATTTCTCTCTGTGAGACTCTTTAAATGATCTAGATAGAAAAATAAAAACTGAGAGGACAGGAACTGATAAAAGAGCAGAAAAGATGAAAAGAAAGGAAGGGGAACTTCTAAAAGTAAATAATTACATTTAAGTCACAGCTAATGTTTGTTGTGTACAAAGAAAAGGTCATACCAAAGAAAGAACTAGTACAGTATTCATTTTCCGCAGTTCTCTTCATTCCACTTGGTTTTTAATTTTGCCCACTTGTTTAAAGCCCAACTGGCATCAGCATATGATTATATCTCTCTTCCCAAGTGTCTCTGGCATGTGTTTCTTAATGTGTCCTCTTTGACTGACTATCATGTTCAACAGTATGTTCTACTGTGGACTCTATCCTGTGCCATTTGGACAATCAAAAAATGTTTTGACCTGCATCTCCTATAGATGATTTATCCTAAACCAGATATTTCCCATCTGTTATCACTTTTTTCTTCAGGATCTGTGTAAAAGTCATTCAACCACCCATTTGATGTGCAATCTAGTTCCATTCAGGTTCAAATGCAACCTGTCTCTTTTGTAAAAGCCTTGTCTCAGAATGTTCCCCAATATCTCACAACATCATTGCATTTACATGTTGAGATCCCTTACCTTCTACTGTTATCTTTGCATTGAATGGATAGCATACCTGAAACGGCTACCACTGATTTTCAACCTCCTACATCTATATATATAAAATGATGAAGTTGTTTGCGCAGTGACTATAACAACAAAACTAAACATCCCAGAAATACGAAATTTGGCAACATAATGCAAAAGGCTTGCCTCCAGGTTACAACAACACAACCACACCACAAAACCACAATCCAGACCCACAAAAATCACAACAACGCATCATGCGATAACAACACAACTAAACGCCCCAGAAATACAAAACTTGGCAACACAATGCAAAAGCCTTGCCTCCCAGTTGTAACAACACAACCACACCACAAAACTACACAGGACCCACAAAACTCACAACAACGCATCGTGACTATAACAACACAACTAAACGCCCCAGAAATACGAAACTTGGCACACAACTAAACGCCCCAGAAATACGAAACTTGGCACACAACTAAACGCCCCAGAAATATAAAACTTGACAACACAATGCAAAAGCCTTGCCTCCCGGTTGTAACAACACAACCACACCACAAAACCACAATCCAGACCCACAAAACTCACAACAATGCATCATGACTATAACAACACAACTTAAACTCCCCAGAAATACGAAACTTGGCACACAACTAAACGCCCCAGAAATACAAAACTTGACAACACAACACAAAAGCCTTTTCTCCCAGTTGTAACAACACAACTACACCACAAAACCACAATCCGGACCCACAAAACTCACAACAACGCATCATGAATATAACACAACTAAACACCCCAGAAATACAAAATTTGACAACACAACGCAAAAGCCTTGCCTCCCAGTTGTAACAACACAACCACACCACAAAACCATACTGGACCCACAGAACTCACAACAATGCATCAGGACTATAACAACACAACTAAACACCCCAGAAATACGAAACTTGCCAACACAACACAAAAGCATTCCCTCCCGATTGTAACAACACAACCACACCACAAAACCACAATCCGGATCCACAAAACTCACAACAGTGCATCGTGACTATAACAATACAACTAAACGCCCCAGAAATACAAAACTTGCCACACAACTAAACGCCCCAGAAATACAAAACTTGGCAACACAACACAAAAGCCTTGCCTCTCAGTTGTAACAACACAACCACACCACAAAACCACAATCCGGACCCACAAAACTCACAACAACGCATTGTGACTAACAAATACAAAATTTGACAACACAACTCATCCACCTCCCCAATCCCTACATTCACACTTGGCCTCCAAAAAAACAATTACAATAATAACAATGACAACAACAACAATAAGAATCAACACCATCACAGGCAAGAAACAGCCAGGCACTGAGGCTGAGAGGCCAGTCAGTGCTACACTGGGTCTCCAAAAAACAATACAGTAGCATCTAACTTATCCAACCTTCATAATCACTACAACAACAACAATAATAAACACCTACACAGGCAAAAAAAAAATTATTGTACCACAATAAAAATGTAAACCGCACTCAGCAGAATCAGACATTACAATTAACAACAAACCAAAGACAACAGGGATCTCAAGCAATTATCAATCAACACAAAAATTGAAGAAGGTAACAGACTTCAAATACTACTACTAATGTGAGTATAAAGAAGGTGGAGGTCACAGCATCAATACAAGCTAATGTAGACTGACCAACACCACCAGACTAAGCCACAGCAACGCGTGGCCGGGCACAGCTAGTATGAACTAAATTTGTCTTCCAAGACCTATTATGGCCTCTTCACATTGAGAGGGGAAAGCATGGGTGACTGTCCCTTTAAGAGTAGAGAATCGCCCCTCTTGTATCGTCAACAGTCCCCTTTAGAGTTCTGCCTACCCATCACACTCATACGTGGAAACTTGAGAGCTGGTAATACATTCATCTTACATTTATCACAAGGTCAGTATTACTTTTTTGTTTTTAATCAGGAGAAACAACAATATCCAAAAACCAAGAGACCCCTTGCCCTGCTCAAAGCCCTTTACATTAAAGGAGATTGACACCAGTTTAAAACCTCATCTTCCCATGGGAAAAATTATTCTGCCTCAAACCCCAGAGGATACAAGAGACAGTGATTCAGGTTGAAACCATTGCTTTCCATGGGATCCCATTGATCTGCATGGAACTCAAGAGGATACAAGAAGTAGTGGTTCAGGCTAAAATCGTTGCTTTCCATAGGATGCTATTGATATAAATTGATCCCCAGAGGATGCAAGAGGCAGTGATCCAGGTTAAAACATTGCTTTCCATGAGATCCTATTGTTCTGCACTAAACCCCATAGGATTCAATAAACTGTTGACAGTTGGGCAATGAAACAGGATGGGAAACTTTTAATGGTTTCCATCACACCTGCTTTTCAGTTGTAAAGTCTGATAAGAGGTAGGAGCTCTGAACATGATTGTTGGCCCGTGTTCAGAGTTCCTGCCTTTCAGAACATTTCTGCCTCTTTTTAACACTGGAACATGTGATGAGCTCTGTGCCTCTCCATGCTTGAAAAGAGACTGAAGTATCCTACGAGGGGGAAATTTCCTCAATATGATGAAGTTTGGGGTTGGATTTCCCCCAATCCTTCATCCACTCCAACCTCAGCAACATGGAGTGGATGAAGGATTGGGGGAAATCCAACCCCAAATAGGGAAATAAGTCATCTAGGAATACCTGGCTGCTCTAAATGAATTCAAGTCTCCAGGGCCAGATCAATTACACCCAAGAGTATTGAAGGAATTAGTGGAAGTTATTTCAGAACCACTAACAATAATTTTTGAGAGTTCTTGGAGAACGGGAGAAGTCCCAGCAGATTGGAGGAGGGCGAATGTGGTCCCTATCTTCAAGAAGGGAAAAAAGGATGACTCAAACAATTACCGTCTGGTCAGCCTCATATTGATACCAGGCAAAATTCTGGAAAGATCATTAAGGAAGTGGTCTGCAAACACTTAGAAACAAATGCGGTCATTGCTAATAGTCAACACGGATTTACCAAAAACAAATCATGCCAGACTAATCTGATCTCTTTTTTTTTTTTGATAAAGTTACAAGCTGGGTAGATGCAGGGAATGCCGTGGATGTAGCGTATCTGGATTTTAGTAAGGCCTTCGACAAGGTCCCCCATGACCTTCTGGCAAACAAGTTAGTCAAATGTGGGCTAGGCAAACCTACGGTTAGGTGGATCTGTAATTGGTCAAGCAAATAAACCCAAAGGGTGCTCACCAATGCATCTTCTTCATCTTGGAAAGAAGTCACGAGTGGAGTGCCGCACGGTTCCATCCTGGGCCCGGTTCTGTTCAACATCTTTATTAACGACTTAGACGAAGGGTTAGAAGGCACAATCATCAAGTTTGCAGATGACACCAAACTGAGAGGGATAGCTAATACTCCAGAAGACAGGAGCAGAATTCAAAACGATCTTAACAAATTAGAGAGATGGGCCGAAACTAACAAAATGAAATTCAACAGGGACAAATGCAAGATACTTCACTTCAGTGGAAAAAATGAAATGCAAAGATACAGAATGGGGGACGATGCTTTGCTCAACAGCAGTACGTGTGAAAATGATCTTGGAGTCCTCATGGACAACAAGTTAAGCATGAGCCTACAATGTGATGTGGCGGCGAAAAAGCCAATGGGATTCTGGCCTGCATCAATAGGGGTATAGCGTCTAGATCCAGGGAAGTCATGCTCCCCCTCTATTCTGCCTTGGTCAGGCCACACCTGGAATACTGTGTCCAATTCTGGGCACCGCAATTGAAGGGAGATGTTGACAAGCAGGAAAGCGTCCAGAGGAGGGCAACTAAAATGATCAAGGGTCTGGAGAACAAACCCTTAAAGAGCTGGGTATGTTTAGCCTGCAGAAGAGAAGGCTGAAAGGGGACATGATAGCCACATACAAATATGTGAGGGGAAGTCATAGGGAGGAGGGAGCAAGCTTGTTTGCTGCTGCCCTGGAGACTAGAACGCAGAACAATGGCTTCAAACTACAGGAAAGGAGATTCCACCTGAACATCAGGAAGAACTTCCTGACTGTGAGAGCTGTTTGGCAGTGGAACTCTCTGCCCCGGACTGTGGTGGAGGCTCCTTCTTTGGAGGCTTTTAAGCAGAGGCTGGATGGCCATCTGTCGGGGGTGCTTTGAATGAGATTTTCCTGCTTCTTGTAGGAGGATGGCCTGTGAGGTCTCTTCCAACTCTACGATTCTATGATTCTAGGTTGATTGCTGGAGTTCCCTCCTTTCAGGACACTTCTGCCTCTTTTCAACCACGGAGGGCTATGCATGACTGCCAGAAATAGTTTAACTCATGTGATGGGCTCAGTGCCTCCATCTTTGAATAGAGGCTGAAGAGTCCTACGACTGGGAAATGTCTCAATGTGATAAGGTGGTTTGTTGCATTTATGCACACTACAGGTACCAATGTGCATCACAACTGCTAACTCTACTTCAACACTATCTACCAGGCTATCTTGAGATAATGCATGGCCTCCATAACTTTTATACAAACATATCACCATGGGATCCTCATAGCCACCACAACGCAGCTGTCTGTGTTTCTAATTATCAAGTTGCTCATCAACAGAAACCCTTGCTTTCAAATGTGTGTCCTCAGCACAAGAGATTATCTACTCATTCACTGAAGCTTGTGTCTTTGCAAAGGATTAAATGAGGTAGCATGTCCATTCCTTGTTTTAGTGTTTAATAGCAAATTGATTAAATGAGTCTCTCAGAATATTGTAAGGACCTCAAATACTTGCAAATTACAATCCACATAGTGCTACTCCTGGAAATCAGAGGGAGATGAGGAAACTGTAATCCGCTCCAGTGGCCGGCCTGCTTGGCACTTATGTCTGTTTCAAACTGCAGAATATGGTCATATTAGGACTTTGTTCCTTGGTTGCAGCTTCTCTCTGTGTTTAGTCTCTTTTCCCATTCAACACATTAGGACAAGCATAAGTGTAAAAGCTCTTTATGGTGCAGAAAGATGGTAGAGTTTCTTGTCCTACCAGAGAATTGCCTTTTCCTTCCTTGCAGCAATGAAGTTGCCATTATCGGTGATTTGGAAGCTGGTGGTGATAAATGATTCTGTGCTAGTGAGAGAGGCCTCAACGTGAGTGCATGGTCCACATGTTCCACATTCCTGGCATAACAAGATGCAGCCATTTTCCCAGAAATGTCTCTTTCATCTTTTTTTAAAGACTTCCTTTCCTGCCCACCCCCTGACCCAGGGACAGGACTGTACTGACAACGCCTGTGCTGATGGACAGCCTGGGCAGCAAAGAAAGGGACAGAGCTGTGAGTCAGCGATGTGGCCTGTAGCAATTCAGGACTTGAAGAGTGGTTTCAGATGCCAGTGGCTGTGCTGCATTGCCTGGGAGATGGAAGATGTCCTGTCTGCCAGCTTCAAAGCCAGCTTCTTGATGTGGCCACTGACAGTCTCTGTAATGTGCTTATTAGTGGGAATTAAGAACTGAAGCTGCTGCTGCTGCTGCTCTAGACAGGAGGAGGAGGAGGTTTCTAGGACATAATAAATAAAACAGAAGCATGTTGACATCTTCAAAGCGTTTTGTTTTAAATAGTGGCTTTTCTCCTGGGGACCCTCTTAGCCTTAGCCTTTCTTCTTTGCAGTAATTAATTCAAGCTGCTCTGAGGGCTTGAATTTGCTTCACTGAACTGAGCTGGTCCAAAACTCAGAGAGGAAAGCTTCTCTCGCAGAAATGTCCTGTAACACTTCCATTTCGTCCTTCTTCTGTGCAGTTTCTTTGCCCCTATTCTGTAAACCATCTTGACTCAGGGCCAGTGAGTATGAGGAATCTTACACCCAGACTCTCCCCAGTAAAGTGAGTTCCTGTTTGGATGATTACAGTTCACTCTGCATACAACTAGACACTGACAAAATCTGGTGTGTATGCCTTCTACTCATCAATTAAGTAGACGAATTGAAGGCTTTATCCAGTAACAAGAAACAACTTTATTTATCCCCTCCCATTTTTCAGAACTGGGACTCAAGGCCACTGTTGTTTTTATTGTGTGCCTTCAAGCACTGTAATTCATCTTATAATAATCACCACCATATATTAGTTGCCCCCCCCTTTTTGGGGAAGGCAACATGGGACTTCTGCCTTTCTCCGCATAATAGTCGCACCCTTAGTTCACTCACCTGGGCAAGTGAACCAAATGTGTGACTGGACTTTTGGCGTTGTGGGTCTTGAATCGGATGGGAGCCAATCTAAGACTCATGGCACTTGGGAAAGACCGCTGGCGGAGGAGTTAATTCACTCCCCCCCCCACTGCCCGCCGCCTGCCCTCTTTCCCTTTTGACAAGGGGGCAGCCCCTTTGAGACTGCACCCATGCAGACACTTCTTTAAAGGAGCATCTGTGGAGCATCACCCACTTACGCAGCTGTCCCTTTAAAAAAGCAGCCACATGAGCACGTGAAGCATCACCCAACTGGGTGGGTGCTTCTTTTGAGGGTGCAGCCACACACGTGGGTGAACCATCATTCAACCAGGGGGCCGTACCCTCATATTGACCATTATGTAGTAAAATAAGCCCCTCAAATGGGTTTTTTTTTACCATGTAATAGTCGCCATGGTATAATAGTTGCATCCCTCTTTTCCCCCCAAAAGGAGGGGTTGCTTCTATTATGTGATGAAATACAGTAGTTTCTGACTTATGGCAACCCTCAGGTGAACCTATTATGGGGACTTTTTGGCAAGATTTGTCAGAGTTGGATTGCCTTTGCTTTCCTCTGAGACTGAGAGGAAATTGACTTGCCAGTGATCACCCAGTGGATTTCTGTGGCTGAACAGGGATTCAAACCCTGGTCTCCAGAGTTGTAGTCCAACATTTGAGCAATCATATCATGCTAGCTCTGTAAGGTAGCTTACAAATTAAATACAAGATTTCTAAGATTGTACAAAAGATTAACATTAAAACAGAATTAAAATATCAACAGCATTTAAAAACAATTAAAAACATACCATTTTAAAATAATTGTTTAAAAACAATTTTAAATAATGATAAAAAGCAGTTTTAAAAGTACCATTTTCAAAATACATTCACATATCTATATAAATAAAAATGCAGTGTCCATTTGTGAGGACCTCATATCTCCCAAACAACTTCACTGATTGCTACGAAATTTGGACAAAACATAGCATTCAAACTGATGAGTGTTTTATGGTATTTACATACCTACTATCACAAACCTGTCATACCTGAGACAGGTAAAACCATGCCCCTTAGCAATGGCCAATCGGTCTCCTCCCTTCATAACCATTGTAGCAGATTGTTCCTCCCCTTAGCAATGGCGCTAGCAACAGACAAGCAGTCTCCTCCCTTTAGCAACCGGCATGAGTGGGACTGCAAGGGATGGCAAGGCCCGTCTCCTTGCCACTCAATTTGGCCTGACGAGTTATGCAAAGCCGAGGCTCTGTGGCCACAGAAAGGAGGGATACTAAGAGTGGAAATCCTTTTCGTGGACCCCAGCGAGGTGAATGAGAGATAACACTACTTATTATATTATTATAATTGTTTTGCATTATTATATATATATATTATAGTGTTATAATATATTACACTATGTAACACTATGATTTTTGCTCCTAGATTTATCAATGTCATTATTTCCTAGGGTTCTATCATAAAAACATGGGGAAAGGTTTATTAAGCCCCAAAAACTTGTTGTGGGACACCCTGCAATCTATATATATAAAAGAGTGATGGCATCACGGCGACCCACAAAACAACAAAACTACAGGTCCCCCAACCTCAAAATTTGACGACACAACCCATCATCCACGGCTCTAGGTTGATACAACAAAAAGAAAAGAAAAATAAAGTCCTAATTAGAGGGAGAGGAATAATTGTTTTTATCCAATTGCTGTCAGTTACAAGGCTAAGTTCCGCCCACTTGGTCTCCTAGCAACCTACTCAGCCCAGGGGACAGGCACAAGAGTTTGGAGAGACCCCTAAGGGCCATCCAGCCCAACCCTTTCTACTATGCAGCAGGACACAATCCAAGCATTCACAACACATGGACAACATATAAATACTATACAATACTACACAGGGACATAAACCCCCTCTATCCTCACCACTTTCACAGTACACAAACAACCAAATGCATACTAAACATAAGGACAACCATACAACAGACATTCAATACCACCACTACCTCAGCAAGTTCTCACCAACACCACTAGACAACGCCACAGCAACGCGTGGCCGGGCACAGCTAGTACATTATATTATTATAGTATAACTATTTTTTAAATTATATTTTTTCCATGTCATTAGTGACTTGAGAAACTGCCAGTCACTTCTGGTGTGCGAGAATTGGCCGTTTGCAAGGATGTTGCGCAGCGGATGCCCGGATGTTTTACCATCCTGTGGAGGCTTCTCTTTATTTATCTGTGGAAGATCCAGGGTGGTAGAAAGAACTCTTTTCTGCTTGAGCCATGTGTGAATGTTGCAGTTGGCCAGCTTGATTATCGTTGAATAGCCTTGCAGCTTCAAAGCCTTGCTTCTTTTTGACTGGGGGAATTCTTCCTGTCTGGAGATTGTGTATCACATGGATTGTGTATCATATGTTCTGTTTTCCAGAGTTGCCAAACCAGACTATCTCCATATCTGTGCAAACAATGGAACCACCGCAAATATTGCTTACCCACAAGCATTGTGAAATCACATATATCTGAAACCTACTCTTTCTCTATCCTTTCTTTCCCATTGAACCAGACTGGGCCACAGCAACGCGTGGCTGGGTACAACTTATATATATATACATGAGACTAAAACTCTTAGCATATTATTTTTTAATTTTTATCAAATGACAGATGATAGTCTATTACATTGTTGGCATTTCCTCCTATATACCTACCATCTGCCTTTTAATAGAATTCAAAACATAATATGCCAAGAATTTTAGTCTGGAGGAAAAGCTCACACTCTTGTCTAAAATGTTGATGAAGAATAAGAGAAAATCGATATTCTGAGAGGATGGCAGCTGTCATTTACATCACCAGCTGGTTGCCTAGAGAGAAAACAAGGCTAGCCCTGTTATCATGCCTCTGTAGCTGCAACCTTGTTAATGCAGTAAGCTGGTGCAACTATCTGGGTGTAAGCAGCAGTGGAAGGAGGAAAAAGCAAGCAAAACGTGATGAGCACAGAATAAAATTAACAGGAAAAAACACTGGACTTATGTCTCAAGGTGCTCAATAGGTGAAGAGGTTTATTCATTGAACTTCTTGAGATGTGTCTCCCTTTCATTTCTGCTGGTAGGAGGAAAAAGGCTGTGCTTGGGAAATAAGGTACTTGGAGGCAGCTCATTTTTGTCTTACAAAAAAGAGTAATCACTGTCATAGTGGATTAACTATGTCCTGAGGCAGCTACGTCAGGTAGCAGATGCTACATATTGGAGAGCAGACAAAGCTTTGGCCAGCCCTGAAGCCACGAAATTGGCCTGATCCCGTCAGTTGCATTGGAGGACACTGTCTTGCCATTAGGGTTGAAATAAGGTTCTGGCCATGTTTGTATATGGGGTAGAGGGTGACGCTGTCTTATCTTTCACCTCAGGCAGGAAAACATCTTAGGAAAGCCCTGAGGGAAACAAAATACATATAGGAGACATGAAAGTCCTCTTTGGCTTGAGAGGTTTCCAAGACCGAAAATACACTGGTTGTGCTGACTGGGAATTCGAATTGTACTCCACAAGGAAACTTTTCAAAGTTCTGGGAACTTGTGCCTGTCTGTACTAAACACCGCAAACAGCATTTTTTATGCGCCAGATACCCAGCTGAACTCTAGAGAGATGGGTACCCTCACACATACTCCCCAGAAAAGACATATCCCTCCCCCCTTCACTTTGCAATGATATATATGTCACCCACTGACCTTGGTGGGTTTCTTTTCATTCACCCAGGCAACCCTCACAAATTAACACTCACATAAACTTGTGGAAATTCTTTCCCCTCCACTCACATATGCCCTTTTAATTCGCCCCAGCTCACTCCAGCTATTCTTGAGAGATGAAGGGAACAAAAGGATTCTTCCCTGAATCCTTTGTTAAGGGCATCCCAGGTTTAGCTTTCATCTCATTCTGTTGGTTTAATAAATATCAAGCGCTGTTTGGAACAGCAACCTAAATCGGCACAGTAAAGCCTTTTCCCTGCCCGCTGGCATTAGTTGTGTTTGTCCAGGGTCAAAGCAGCAAAGAGGAGGAATTTGTTGCTGTAATCTTGTTTTACTTTTTAGCCTTTGAGTGCAAAATGCATTTCCATTTTGTGCCAAAGCTAGATAGCAAAAAATGTTGCATCATTTGTCTCTTTGGGATTCCAACACCACTTGTCAAAAATGAGTCTACTTCACCTTTAAGCAGAAGTGAGTGCAGATTGTTTTTCCTGCTCATCAGAATAACTATTTTTAACTGATTTTTGAAATAACTGTTTCAATCATCCGTTTTTTATCTTATAAGTTAATGTCACATAGATTATGATGATTTTGTCACTTTAGGACTGGATGGTTGAAATGTGCTGGGGGAAAGATTGCCTTAATATCTTCCTTGCATTGCATGCTTGTGAGTTTTCAAAGTACAGAAGCCATATTTCCCCAGCTCCACATCATCACTCTTCAGTACTGCCTTCGAAAACCAGAGATTTTAAAGCACATGTGTCAAATTCAAGCCCACAGGCTGAATCCAACCCACCGTATAATTTTACGCAACTCCTGTATTCCTTATCATTAGACATCGTGACTAGAGCCGATGGGAGTTGGGATACAGTATCATCTGAGAGACTATACATTGTTCTGTTTAGTCAGGATAGTGGTGTTTGTATTTAGATACAAGGCCTGTGGATATAATGCGTGACTTTAAAATGTCCTTTAACCCTTCCCCAACATCAGAGCCACAAGGGCTGTAGAGCTGCAGTTCCCCAGCTAATCAAATGTGATAGGAGTTGCCATTCAATAAGTTCTGGGGACCCAATTGGGTAAAAACTAAAGAGCACTGACTGGCATAAAATTAATGTTTTAAATTTGTTTAACTCCTCTTTTAAGCTGTGTGTACTTCACATTGTTTTAGCTCTGTTTTGTTTTTAGCTGCCTTGGATATCTCATTGAGAGAAAGGCAGGATATAAGTCAATTGGTAGAGATAGGCAGCTAGTCAGTTATTGATAAAGGGATTTTTACCATGCGAGTGCACTATTTACTTTATCAATGTATTAGAAAATAGTATTAAATAACACTGTAATAAATTGTGGTTTTGTTTAATTGTGGTTTAACATTTGGGGGTTTGTTTGTTTTTTTTAATTATATTTTGTTCAACATAGTTGTGACCTGTCCTGAGTCCCATAGGTAAAGAGAAGTACATAACTGCATAAATAAATAAAATAGGCCAGTACAAAACAGAACTTGAGCTTACTTTGTCAGTCTCCTTTGTGACTCTGCTTCCTTCCATTAAATTGTATCTTAGTGACAGGTTAGTTAGCATAGCAGGTGGTGGTTGTTGAATTGTCTCTTTCCTTCTTGTTTCCAGGATTGTTTTGATGGATGATGCTGTAGACTGCTTGATGTCTTTTTCGGATTTTCTGTTTGCCTTCCAAATCCAGTTTTACTACTCAGGTGAGCCCTTTACATATTCTCTTGTTTCGGACCACAAAGCTGCAGTCGACTGGGCAGAAACTACAAGGTTGGGCTAGAGTCTTGCTCAATAATTTGAAATTCTTGGGGCAGAATAACTCAAGGGACATACAGTTGCAAATGTATGAGCCAGAGGATTACTTCAAACTCAACTCATTTGCAGATCACAGCCCAACCAAAAAAAAAATCTTGATTTCTTGGTTTCTAGGGTTATTTGGGTGCTGAGTCACAAAATTATATTGGATAGACCACATCAGCACAAGTTTCTTAGATATGGTTATAATTATTTTAAATGGGTGGGCAGATTACATATGTTCTACATCCCAAAAACTAGAGCTAATATAGGAGGAAACTGGTGCCATTTTTGAATCAGTAGGTCAAAAATACCTGGAAACATGTCTAACATTTGAAGCATTCAAATGTGTGTTGTCCAGTGTAATGCTTCCATGGAAGATAGAGCATAAAAATGTCATGTGTGAACATTGGATACCTGATTCATTTGTTTGTGTCTTTATATGTTTAAGTTATGTCTGTGATGCCTTTCTATTTAATCACCACATTATTGTTTTTTGGTACTATTAATCAGTTTAAATTTTTACTGCTGACAATGTTTGTTTGTTCTGATTGTATTTTATTTTGTTTTATTGTGATTATTTGGGCATGGCCCCATGTTAACCGTCCCGAGTCCCTGCTAGAGGTGGGATATAAAAATAAAGTTATTATTATTACTATTTTATGGTAAACTCTCATAAAGCAGCTTAATGAAAAAGCTTAAGTAAACAAAACATGAGAGATTTCTCCATTAAAATAGTATCAGTCCCTAAGCCAGTCTTGAAACTTGGGCAAGTTCCAGCCTCAGTCCGTGTTCTCCCGACCTGCCTTCAGCATCATCCCATGCATTCACTCCACTGTCAACCTTCTCATATTAAGTGGGATAGTCCTAAGGGGGATTATAACTGTGTTCAGTTAAACAATAGTAGAATCCTCCCTGTAATCTGGCATCCTGATAGTGCTGGGTGGAGGCGGAAAATTCACTTTTCAGATTATAGCTTCATCCCAGCTGGTCACAAGCCCTGGTTGCTTGATTCAGAAAGAGGTCTAAGGACATTTTTCTGAGCATGCAGGTGTTTCTTTTGGAATGAAGTCTGAATGTTGTGGAAATTGCTTACACACACTCCTGCTCTCCATGTATGATTGTTGTTGTTGTTTATTCATTCAGTCGCTTCCGTCTCTTCGTGACCTCATGGACCAGCCCACACCAGAGCTCCCTGTAGGCCATGGCCACCCCCAGCTCCTTCAAGGTCAAGCCAGTCATTTCAAGGATACCATCCATCCATCTTGCCCTTGGTCGACCCCTCTTCCTTTTTCCTTCCTTTTCCCCCAGCATCATTCTCTTCTCCAAACTTTCCTGTCTTTTCATTATGTGGTCAAAGTACTTCATCTTTACCTCTAATATCCTTCCCTCCAGTGAGCAGTCGGGCATTAGTTCCTGGAGTATGGACTGGTTTGAACCATGTATGATTAGCCCTGAGGAATACCCCTCCAACTCATCCCAAATCTCCAGTTTTTTAGTGGGAATGTAAAACCATACCAAAGGACCTGTATATAAATAGACAGTAACCACATATGTTGAACTTTATATGATTTTCACACCTCCTTCATCAATAGAATTGCATATAAGTAATCTGAAAAATGCGAAGCAGGGCCAGATCTTTTTGAAAGCATTTATGTTTCTGCTTGTAACTCAGTGAAAACAAGAGGCTGAACAAGGGCACTAGGGGCTATCTAGCGAGAATCCTTTCAATCACAATTTAAGTTGTGATAACCATGTGCAAAGGTCATATTGTTTTTAGAAATGGATTAGTGCTCAGTTGTTTGCTTAAGACTCATCCTCAGAACCAGTCTTTCTTTTATTTGTCTGGGGAGGGATGAAATCTAGCAATATAGGCATTTAATACCTGCTTTGTAGGCTTTGTCCCCAACTCAATCATGCCATGATTCAGAGTGTAATTCATAAGCAGAGCTAGAAGGAGAATAAAGGAGTGACTTGAAAAGTTGCTAGCCATTAAAACGGCCTTAACTAGACACCCCTCCCTTGTGTACCTATTCCAGGTTGTTAGGACATGTGTAGAGTTCTACAGACCAAACCACAGAACCCCATGTTCATTCTTCTGCCCATTAACTACACTCAGCACTTTTCCATGCTACCCTACCAACCCGCATGGACGCAAACCACTCTTGAGTGGAATCTACATCTGTAAATGTCCCGCCAGGTCCATAAACAAACTTGTTTAAATTTAGATTCTAGGAATAAACAGCAAGAGAGGCTTGGAGTCTGGAGGAGAGTGCATTTGGCCAGTTTCTCCCCTCATCTTCCCTTTGGGCCCCATGTTGTATTTACTTTGGAACTGTACTGAAGAAGACTGGGGTGCCGACTGGAGCCTGCTGAATCCACCTCCTTTGGCTTCCCAACAATTCTAAACAGCCCAGTTTCTGACTCCGTAGTGTTTATCTCTGTGACCACAGAGGTTTGCGTGTTTATGACACTACTCTGATTGGGTGGCTTTGACTTTCACTTGCCTCCTTAGAATCAACAAGGAAAGGAACAAAAACAGTCTAATTTAAACCTTTGGTCACAGAACAAGATTGACACAGTCCATCCACAAGGCCCTTAGAGATCAACCTTTGTAAACCTTGAGTGGACCTTTTTGTCCAATTTTGAATTTGAAACAACATCTTGAATTTGTTACTAGACTATATTACTGTGAGATTTGGGATCATCTCGTTGCATAGCAAGGCAAGGCAAATCGCATTCTTCCATACAATCTATGCTGTCATGAGGATTCCATGGGTACATAATTGCAAAAAGAGAAATAGCATCTGTTTGCTACACAACCCATAATATTTTGGGCTAGGTAATTTTGACCATGTAGGCTGATGCCCATGATTTCTATGTTATTGTTCAGAGTTCCTGGAAAGTGTGGCTGCAATTTATCAAGAGCTCTTGACGGGTAAGAATCCCAACACCGTCATTGTGCCTACGTCATCCTCAGGGCAACATCGTTCACGCCAAGCTCTGACTGAGAGCAGCCCACTCGATGGGGTGGAGGCACTTGTATTTTACCAGTGCCTTGAGTCTCTATGTGACCGGTCCAAGTACAGGTAAGTTGGAAGCAGGCCAAGTGGCTTGCCTCAGGTGTAGGTTGGAGCTCTCTGAAGTATTGAGTATTGGAATCATCCAGGCAAAGAAACTATTTTACAGACTTAATAATAGACAATTACCATATTGCTTTGTATCTTCAGCTGTCTTTCTGCTTCCTGAAACAAGGAAAATGGAATAGTACATGTTTATATAGGTATCAGAAATGGAAGTCATGGCTAATATTGGCCGGATTTGTGAAATGTCCTTCCTTAGTCTTCTTCTTTGAACTTACCAGCTATTTAT
Source organism: Anolis carolinensis (assembly GCF_035594765.1). NCBI lineage: Eukaryota > Metazoa > Chordata > Lepidosauria > Squamata > Anolidae > Anolis > Anolis carolinensis. Next base: position 303,559,512 of record NC_085841.1, read on the forward strand.
GTTACAACTCTGCACAAATGCTGGTGCCAGAAATGAAACCTTTAATATTTTATGGAGAAGAATGCCTCTGAGAAGAAGCAAAGTATTGTTCCCCGTTACTTAGTAGCCATAGTCCACTAACAAATATCTAGACTAAGGAGGAAAGTGTATGTTGTCTACAGATACTTTTCAATTTTTATACTGTTATGATATAGTAAAAAAAATGGGTTCTGAGGAAGTATAGCTATATATTACAACATGGAGGCTGTACCATGGCAATCATCATATGCTGAATGTGCCATCAGTTCCTAGTATTTTTCTATATTGTATTCTCCTTCATTTATCCATACATAGCCAAGGAAGGGTGAAGAATGAAAGAGAAAGAAAACACACACAAACACACATACATAAAACCCCACAGAGAATATTTTCTTTGATATGTAAGTCAGTTGGAGAAAGTGAAAACTTGGTGGGCACCTTATCAACAGGATAAAGGAAAAAAGTCTTTAAAAACCCCTTTATCTTTTATCTGTTGCTTTTACCATGTATTTGTAATTAATAGTCTATTGATTAATGAAATCACAGGAGTACTTTGAGGAGAAATCGTTTTCATTTTGGGTTCTGTTTGGAAGCATTCAGATCTACTGTTAACCAAAAAGTAGGATGGAATCACATGGTGGTTTCATACATCTATATATATAAATGAGTGATGGCATCATGGCGACCAACAAAACTACAGGCCTCCCAACCTTGAAATTTGACAACACAACCCATCATCCACGCCTCTAGGTTGATACAACAAAAAGAAAAGAAAAATAAAGTCCTAATTAGAGGGAAATTAATAATTGTTTTTATCCAATTGCTGCCAGTTAGAGGACTAATCTCTGCCCACTTGGTCTCCTAGCAACCAACTCAGCCCAGGGGACAAGCAGATTTAGGCCTCAGGCCTCTTCCACAGATTATCTAATTTGCACTGGATTATATGGCAGTGTAGACTCAAGGCCCTTCCACACAGCTATATAACCCATTTATAAACTTATATTATCTGCTTTACACTGGATTATCTTGACTCCACACTACCATATAATCCACTTCAGTGTGCATTTTATACAGCTGTGAAGAAGGGGCCTCATATAATCCAGTTCTAAGCAGATAATATAAGATTATCAATATACAGTAGAGTCTCAATTTATCCAACATAAACAGGCCAGCAGGATAAGTGAATATGTTGGATAATAAGAAGGGATTCAGGAAAAGCCGATTAAACATCAAATTAGGTCATCGTTATACAAATTAAGCACCAAAACATCATATTATACAGCAAATTTGACAGAAAAAGTAGTTCCATGCGCAGTAATGCTATGTAGTAATTACAATAGAGTATCCCTTATCCAACGTTCTGGATTATCCAACGCATTTTTGTAGTCAATGTTTTCAATATATTGTGATATTTTGGTGCTAAATTCATAAATACAGTAATTACTACATAGCATTACTGCATATTGAACTACTTTTTCTGCCAAATTTGTTGTCTAACATGATGTTTTGTTCTTCATTTGTAAAATCATAACCTAATTTGATGTTTAATAGGCTTTTCCTTAATGCCTCCTTATTATCCAACATATTCACTTATCCAACATTCTGCCAGCCCGTTTATGTTGGATAAGTGAGACTCTACTGTACTGTATTTACAAATTTACCACTAAAATATCACAATGAATTTAAAACACTGATTACAAAAACATTGATTACGAAAAGGCAGACTGTTTGGATAATCCAGAACATTGGATAAGCGAATGTTGGATAAGTGAGATTCTACTTTAATATGAAATAATTACTGGGATAGAATAATGCAGAACAATATAATCTCTAAAACCAGGAGAGTAAATAAAAAGCAACACTCTGAAAGCAGGGAAATTGGAAATTTCACAAAGGAAACAATCAGGGCCAGCTAACACCTCCCAAGAAAGGATTCTTCCAGAAAGGAAGCTGAGAAGAGAGTAAGGCACTGTGTATTACCAAAGTCGTCATTATTATTATTATTATTATTATTATTATTATTATTGTGTTGCGGTCAACCGTGAAAATGAATACAATCTGGCTCCAAGTATTCAAAAACACTAACATCAGAATATATAAAAATTAATGTGGTATAATAAAACAGAACAATACAATCTCTAAAATCAGAACACTAAATAAAGAACAACACTCTGAAAACAGGGGAATTCCACACAGGAAACAATCAGGGCCAGCTAACACCTCCCAACAAAGTATTCCCATCATCAAAGTCTGGCAAATCCTCTGTTTTCTCAGGGCCACAGACAGTAGAAGCACATAAAGTATCACAAAGAACACCACTCTGAAAACAAGGGAATTCCAGACAGGAAACAATCAGGGCCAGCTAACACCTCCGAACAAAAAATTCACTCAGGGAGGAAACAGCCAGGCTTTAAAGCTGCAAGGCCATTACATCCTAATCATTTTCCCTAATTGCAGCATTCATACTTGCCTCCAACAGACAAAAAAAAACAATCAGAAATATTGTATATTCACAACCTTTAGGAAATAATATCGCGATGGTGCAGCGTGTTAAAGCGCTGAGCTGCTGAACTTCTGCACCGAAAGGTCGCAGGTTTGAATTGGGGGAGCGGAGTGAGCCCTCACAGTTAGCCCCAGCTTCTGCCAACCCAGAAGTTTGAAAACATGCAAATGTGAGTGCATCAATAGGTACTGCTCCGGCGGGAAGGTAACGCCGCTCCATGCAGTCATCCCACATGACCTTGGAGGAGTCTACGGACAACGCCGGCTCTTTGGCTTAGAAATGGAGATGAGCACCAACCCCCAGAGTCAGACATGACTGGACTTAATGTCAGGGGAAAACGTTTACCCTTTACCTTAACTACCACCAATTCCTCAATACTATGTTTCCCATACCACCATACTTGGCCACAGCAACGCATGGCCGGGCACAGCTAGTTATATCTAAATTACCAGAATGCTCATGAGATTTTTTGAAATGCACATTGCTACTTCCAGAAAATCCATGGTGACTACAAAAAATCTGGATGAGTTTGGCAATGCCCATGGCTTTCTCTGTAAACATGTTAACCTATTCCATATGTTATTTGCAATGCAAGGCTTGCTGGTAGGAGTTTTTAAGTACCATAGAATCAGGAGAGGCAAGAGATGCCCAAGTAAGAAAGTAATCAAATTGGTTTCAGGGCTTATGGAGTTTACAGGTATATCTTGAAACACGGGACCAATGTACTAACTGATTCCACATTGCTATATTTTTCCTATATTGCTCATTGTTTGTTTAGCTGTCCTCCATCTGCTGTTATCAAGGAAATTCTGAGCAGCATGCAGAGACTGACTTTCTATGAATTTCTGATGGCTCTTGCAAAGCATCAAGGGATCAACAGAGCTCTTGGTAAAGAAATGTCCCTTCCATTGTTATGTGTTTGATTATAAGGAAATGATCGCTGGTTTTCAATATCTGTACCGTTTTCAGGATTACACTATCCTACAAGTACAATGTAGAGGCATTGTAGAGAAGTGCCTGAGGAACAAAGAACCTTTGATGGCTCAGGCAAGAAACCCAGGCCTCCTGGTGCCAAGCAGTACAGAGAAATCACTTTCAAAGTTATTTTAATTCTTTCTCCAGGTTTAATAAATAAAATTTTAGGTGTCACAGCAGTGTATCATAATTAAATGCATCATTACAGGGTAAGTGTGACATCTAAAAATGTAATGTTTAAGCATTTAGAATCCTTAAATGTCTACTTTTTCCATCCCAGTTCTTCCAAATTTAAATCTTGATGCAGTCATTTCAGGGGCCAATCATTTGGGTGAATTGAATATCAGCTCTATAAGCATGCAGCAGATGTGCATGACCATGATTGGCCAGTTCCTGTGATGTCACCATGAAACCTCCCTCTGCCTTTAAAGGTTTTGCACATTAAAATATTGCCCTTTTGTTTGAAGAAAGTGTAAACATTAGTGACTTACTGTTCACACTGAGAATAAGGGTGATGGAGCAGGAGCTGGTGGCTCAGTTGACATTAGTTTTTACTCCTAACATACCCCATAACTGAAGCCTATATTCTTACTATAGCCTTTTTGTGCCTGACTCTTCCCAAGGCAAATATATATACTGTAGATTTTGGCGCCTTTTTGATTGCCTATAATGAACATGTAGTTTGGTAAAGAGGACTCCAGTCAACATCTTGGTGCATTTTGCTAAAATAGGCTTGAAATTGTGGAAAGAATTGATTTGTCCCTGCATTCCCTCTTTCCCAGACTTTCTATAAAGCATATCAAAGTAAGAGAAAGGAACTGAATCCTGCTTTCCTTTGTTCGATGTATACTACACACAAATGGGCTTGTGCATTTCATCCCCGATTGCAAAAGTCTGAAAAGGAGAGAGAGAGACAAAGCTTCCCTCCAGAGGTCTTTCCATTATTTCCCTGGTTGATAGTGGGGAAAATGTGCTCAGTAAACATGTGCATTTCCTTCCATAGCCTTACATATACATGTAGCAGAATTCTGCTTCTCTTAGTAATAAACACTGTTTTAAGCACCTGGAAAGCACATTTGTCTCTGAAAGAAGCACCAAGTTTCTTAATCAAAATGGGCTGAATTCTAGTCCTCTCCATGATCAGAGCTGCATTTGTCCTAAAACCACACCATCATTTCCATGAAGACCCTGCCCAATGCAGTAGTTTTCCAACTAGGTTTGGTAGTATATGGAGGGATGTTGCTGGAGATTGTTACTGATCCTTTTGAATGTAGCTTTGAACATGCAGTCCTGAGTGCTCCCTTTTTTGGACATTGCAAAAGGCTATCCAGAGCTGCTGACGGTTGCTTTGTTGTCAAAGCAGCATGTCATCATCACAACACAGACCAGTAGTGTTCTTCTCCGCCTCCCAGTGCCCCAGGCTCCTGCTGACCATTTGAGCTGCTAATGCTCTCGTGATGGAGGGCTGTTTACCCAGCAGCACCACATAGATTATATATCAAAGGGGACATGCAGACAAGCCTGCAATCCCCTTTGCAAACAGGCTTAGAGAGCAGTGCTTTTACCGGCCGCCTGGATTGCACCCAGCCAGGCTTTTCTTCCTGGCTTCTCGCAAATTTCACTTCCAGCAAGGTGCAAAGAAAACAGATGGGTTGAGAAAGCCCTGCCCACAGTGCCATGTACAAAGTGCATGGGTTTCCCCTTCCATTCAGGAAGGCCTGTCCTCCTGGCCCACTGCCAGTCTCCTGCTGAGGCCTCGGGGAGGGAGGGGCAGCTGCCGCAAGTTGAACAGGTGCTCTCTCCCTGGCAAGGCAAGGCAGATTCTTCGTTTGGTGTCTTTTCATCTTCCCTGCTGCACGCAGGCTGATTTGAATAGGCTTTGGTCTGCGGGGGATCACAGGCTCCCCAAAGCCCTGCAGCGAGGGCAGTTCCAAGCGAGAGCTTCAGAGCGGGAAGGGGTTTTCAGGCAGGGGCCCACGCTCCCTTGAGTCTCAGCAGGGCCTGGAAAGGGAAGAGCAGGCTGGGGATTAGCACAGGGCTGTGATGAGTGTGTCAGGAGGATTGTGGTGCCCAGCCTAAAGCCTGTGTCAATATTGATTTGTCAGTCCACCTTAAGTATTGTTTACCAGTGCTCCCGAGAGATTGGAGCACCCTCCAGGTCTTTCGATCCTCCTTACAAAGGCACGGAGTAGGATAGTATTGGAGTGTCTTCATGTTAGTGAGGAAGAGGGCGCCTAGTAGTGAGCAAATGCTTATAGGGCTTCTGTGACTTAAGACCTGCAGCGTGTTCTCAACCAGCATTGCCAAGGAACTACAGAGAGTGCACGAAAACACAGTTTAAATGCCAGGTGAGAAAGATCCAACCAACAATTTGGCAACAGATGGAGACATGGTTGTGCCCTTTGACACCATCCTTCCTTTAGAAGAATCCAGCCTGGCCCCCAAATGATTCCCAGTGTTGGGTTTAAAGAGTGAACAGCTGTGGCCCTTCCAGAGTCTTTGGCTTATAGCTCCCAGTTGCCCTAACCAGAAGACTCCACAATGGGTAAAATGCAGCAATGGTGAAAAGAAGTGATTTGTCAGCTAGCAGGGTAAATGTGGGTCTACAAAGTCTGTTATTTTTTGAGACAGGTTAACAAACACGCCCAAAAATTAGCTGATTGTTATCATATGGAATTAAGTGTATGATACACTGCACAGAGAATTGTATTTGAACCACCAACACTGTTATGAGCAATTCAGTTGAAGCGCAAAGCTATACACATAATTTGTACTTCTTCTTGTATGTGGCAATTGCTTTGGCTCAACATTGATCCTTTCCTTACAACTGTTTTTAGGAGCCCTCCCAGACAAAGCTGAGCTGCTAGTTGACCCACTTATGGATCAGGAACTAGAGAAACTGTGAGTTACTTTAAAGGTTTAAGAAACAAGGATAATGAGTGTTTTTACTGTTTTATAGTTGGATGGGGTATGTTTTTATTGTTATGTTCACATGCAACATTGAATTTTGCTGGTGTCTATAAGTTGCCTTGAGTCCCCAGCAGGGTGAGAAAGGCGGAGTATAAATGAAGTAATTTGGTATCACATTTTCTTTATTCTGTTCCAAAACAATGGTGTGGCTGAGAAGCCAGCCACTGTCTCTCTGCGGTTATCATAACACATCACTAGCAAAAGGGTTGGTATGAATCCTAGAAGAAGAGTTGCAACATCCAAAGGGGGCCTGGGCTGGGCAAAATATGTCCTTCCAAATATTGGAGTACAACATAACCCATGTCAGTGGTTATGTTGGTTTAGGCAATTGAGAGGAAAATTTAAAGATTTCTTTTTCCTCCTCTTGATAACTGATATGGTGTTCTAAAAAACATGGATGACATTGTCAGCATACTTCACCCCAGTATTGTTAACTGGGGACACCTTTCTTACAATTCCACTACTTACTGAAAAAAATGTTGTAAAAAACCCTATATAACTTGGATTTGACTGTGTCCACTTTCAAAGACACATTTGGTGGGGCAGAAGACTAGGGCTTCTTAGCGGTTGCTCCTGGGCTCTACACTAGACTACTGACTATTCAGTGAAGACCAGTTTGGGGAAGAGGAGTTCATGGCTTACAGAAAAAGTGATGTCTTTACATGCGAAGGTCCTTATGTGGCTGAGAATTAAGTGCCTTCCCTTCATCACCACCCCAAGTGTTACCCGTTCTTTGCTCCTCTTGCCTTATTCTCCTTCAGAAAAAATACATGTAACCAATGTCAAACCCTTTTTTCTTGGCATATTATTCTTTCAGAATAACCCAGGTATCAGGGCTCTCTATATCCAACTCTGCCAATGCTAGTGGGGATAATGCAAACTTGCCTTCCCGACCCCCTTCCCGGATCAGTTCCCCATGGAGGCCACTTCACCATCGCAGGAAAATTGATGCTGAAAGTGATGGCTCCACAGAAGAGACAGATTCTTCTGAGAACTGATGGACAGCATGGGAGTGCTCACCCATTCCAGGTCATTGTGATCAAAGTAATGTGGGCTTTGAAGAAGAGGGAGAAGTAAGAATGCATGTACTTCTTTCCCCACCCAGTCTCAAAACATTACTCATAAGTCTCCCTCTTGAGAAGCCTGACAATCTTTGCCTAAACAAAACAAAAGTTTCCTCTTGTATAATACTGGTAAAGGAATATTCAGTTATGTACTGGGTAGACCTTAAATACAGCTGATTGCTGATTACAGTTGCAAGATTATATTGCCCTCTTGTGGCAAGCAAATTAGTTCTTGCCTTATAGCTGGAGTGTTTCTATTTTACTTTCAGCTTTGAAAGAATTAAACCTAATTCTGAAACTGTGCTCCATACAGCATTTTCTTCATCCTCAACCAGGATAGAAGAAAACCTGACCAGGAGTCTGCATTCAACATATAGCCATGATGTTGTAGCTCTGCTTTGTCCCCATTTGAGCCCTGAAGCCCACCTTGAAAGCCAGTCAGCCAGAGAAAGCAATGGGGAGGGAGTCTGTTCTGCTGGCAAATCCTGCAGGATGTGACCAGCCCTCACCCATCAGTGAACTAAGTTGCAGTTAAGTTGTAACAGCCCCCTGCAAATGGTGCTTCTTCTGCTTCTCAGTGTCACTTGCTGGAGGGTGTTGGTCATTTGTCCAACAGTGACCCCATTCACTGACAGTGTAAACCTTTTTTCCTCCAGACGGCAGGTTTTTAAGGTGGAGTTCAGGGTAATTTCTACTTGGAGCAATAGAATTACAAATGAGAACATAAACCTGCCAGTGTCTATAACTTACAATCTCAACCTGTTTTTAAGAACATAGCACCTTGACCCTTGCTATCTAAATTAGGCTTACTGTAATTTTCCTGTATGTGCCATTTCCTACTTACTCTGACACCTTCCAGAATCTCAGTTCAGTTTAAGACAATGCTGCATGATCTTTGCAGAACATCTCGATAAGAGAATTCTGTATATTGTGTGAAGGGTTTCTCACTGATGGATAATTTTCAGCTCATTCTTATTGGCCTTTGTTTAGGAGACACTGGTAGAACGTTATTTATTATTACTTTCTAAATCTTTAAAATGTGAATGTGAACTATAATAAAGCATGTTGAACAAAGGAAGTTGTCTGATTTCCATGATAAATAAATAACAATGCAGTCTGAGCCCTGCTACAAGCACAATGGAGGACCTTCTTATAGCAATACCACAGGCACTCCCAAGTGGCCAGCTACTGGTCAAAGGACATTTAGTATAATGCCAGGTTTTTAACCTTGTTTGTGTTTTTAAATACATTACAACTGTACCCTCGGTTCACTTCTGACACGATAAATAAATAAACCACCAAATAAATAAAAACTCCAAAAAGAAAGAGATGCAATCCCACCTTGAAGGCAAAATGCTCTATGTAGGATAATTATGGGAGAAATTTAAGGTTGTGTCTCAGTGGACAAAATCACTTCCACATAATTATCACAAACTATTGCCAGATGATGAACTTTGTCCTCCTCCCTTCAACTTGCACACTCATCCCTAATGTATAGGAAAACAGGTTCCTGTTTCCATAAGTCTAGGAATGGCTTTCAGAACTACATAAGAAGAAAAGAACAGTCACAGCAATTGAACACACAGGTATTTGATTTTATTCACTTGAGGGGTTGAGGGGGAAACCTACATCACTCCCCTTCAGACCCCCAAACAGCAGAGTCCCAACCCTGGCCACACAAAGCTCATTAATACTACCATTAACTCAAAGTACATGAAGCCCAAGAAGAGAACCCTCTTCCCATCTCCGAGTAGACAGTAATGGGCCAAACTGAAGTTCTGCAACTCTTTTGCCCAAGAAAGGAGCAAGTGCTTTAAGACAAATTTGCAATAGTCAAACAGTGCATTTTCAGAACTGAGGGAGCAAAAACTGAAAAGTGGAGCAGAGCCTAGATTTCCAGCAAATCCATGCAGACATTTACCTTCTTAGGAAGCACGAGAGGTCAACTGCACTAACAAATACTAATGAATATGAAAGTGGGCAACGCAGTTTCTTAAAAAAAAAAAAAGTCAAGCTACACTGGTAAGCTCACACCCTCTCCAGCCAGGGGATCTTACTGAAATCCAAGGTATTGCTCCACTGCACTGCTAGTGGTCACTCCCCATTTAATGGTTTCGTACTCTATAGAATACAGCAGACTGATGAAAGCTTCAAGATGAACCCACAACTGCATGAATCATGCAATGTTAAGTGCAAAATGGTTACAACAGCAAGCTCTGTTTCACATGGGCTTAGCGCTCCAGTGCATTGAGAATATTCCACTTACAGTGGAAAAGTATAACCAACTCCAAGACAGGATAAAGCATGCAGACGCAACAGGGTGTTCTCAGGGTAGAATGCTTTCACCCAAGTGGGAAAGTAGCCTTGAAATATGGAAAGGGGCACTAATTTTAAACCTGCTTCAGCTCCTCTTTCACCAACAGAAGTAGAACTGGCCTGGTTTGAGAAAAATCCTAGAACTCTAGGTTAGAAGTAGCAAAGGGACAGCAATCAAACTTGAAAAGGAGAAGCATTTCTTGAACCTACTTCCTTTCTTCACACAAGCACACAGAAAGGCTGTGACATCCAGGCAAGTCAAAAGAAGAGAGGGCAGAGTAGCAATGGTTGCATGATGGAAATAGTGTGCAAGTGAGCAGAGTAAGAGATAACGACTCACTCATTTCATTCTCAATTTCCTTAAAGATCTAAAAAAAAAATCAGAAGCCACCAATGAGGCAAAGCAGCCAGGTTACATGAAACGACACATCTGATGATCGCCCCTTCCTTCCCACTCTTTCCATGGCGGTGTGGTGCCGTAGTGGGGTATAATTCTCCAGCCATCTGCCATGGTTGCACAATACAGTGAGGATTTTCTAAGCCCAAACATGTCATGACCTGTTACTGCTTGTTTTAGGTTTTGTCTTTTAAGTCATAGTCCTCAAAAGGGCTACATCTGTCACATCAGTTCATAGAAGCAGTAAGAATTATCTTGGGCAGAAGTGGGAACTTCCCCTTGTTCTAGAGGACAGCCTGAATGCTAGGCACTTCCCCAGCAGTGCACTGCTTACTGCCCTTTCTCCCAATGCAGAAATGTGAAGTGTATTAAAGATGACCTCCTGCTTCCACAACATGCATTACACCAACAGCAACCAGGGAGCAGTTTAAAAGCACAAAGAGCAGCTCCACCATGGCCCAGTGTCAGTGGCACAACCACAGAGGGATGTTCTCTGGAAGGACCCATGAACTCCATTTACTGGAAGCTGGATTTTGAAGGAATACTTCTGTCTATTACAAAACAATGTCCACAGAGATTTTGAGCAAATGCCAGCCATGTCCATTTCTCCTTCTGTTTGCAAGCAGCCCCCAATCATGCTCAGCTGAAAAATAATCCTTTTGAATTTTTCCAGGTGAGCTCAAGGGGCAAGTGGTGTTTCAACAGCAGCTATGAGATGCACATTCCCCTGAATCATCAATATGAACCATACCGATCCTAAACAAACAAAAAAAGGGTGGGGGAGGGAAAAAAGAAAGAAAGCTTAGCAAATTGCCTTGAAACCTGATGGAAGATGTCTAGGTGTGTGCACACAAAATCCAGTCCAAAACCAATCAGCTGAACATCACACCAAGAGATACATTTCCAGGTATGAAAAAATAAGTCTACTGAGATGAATTCTTACTAAAGGTTCTTTGAACCTCATTATTGGAGAATCCCATGATTCAATCTTGGAGTAACCCCACTGCAAAGAGCCTTTAGAAGCAAGAGAACGATTGAAAGGAAAACTTTGCTTCAGAGCCCTGTTTTAATGGAAGGTAAGACAGTGCCTTCAGTATAATAATAAAAATAATAATTATTATTATTTTATTTTTATACTCCGCCACCATCTCCCCAGAGGGACTCAAGGCGGCTCACAGATATAAAACAAGCATACAATGGTATCAAATACAAAAAACACACAAATAAAATTAAAAGGCATAAAATAAAATAACAGTCATTATAAAACACATGATAAAACACAGTAATAAAATCATACAATGGACTGGGCAAAGTGCACTGAGTGAAACTTGTAACATGAAGGAAGTTAAGGTGCTATAAGATCATGGGGAGAACCTTAAACTGGGATGAACTCTGTGGCTATGTTGAGGAGTTAACCAACAGGTATAACTGGCCAGAAGTAACCGCTAGTATAAGGGTTTAGCATACAGTGGGCGGTACTTCTTCAAAGGCCTGTGTGAAGAGCCAGGTTTTCAGGCTCTTCCTGAACACTTCCAAGGTGGCAGCTTCCCTAATTTCCCTAGGGAGTGTGTTCCAGAGCCGGGGGGCCGCCACGGAGAAGGCCCTCTCCCTCGTCCCCACCAACCGCACTTGTGACGGAGACAGAAGCGAGAGGGCCTCTCCCGACGAACAGGTTCATAGGGGGAGATGTGGTCAGAAAGGTAAGTGGGTCCCAAACCGTTCAGGGCTTTGTAGGTCAACACCTGCGCCTTGAATTGGGTCCGGAAAATAAACGGCAGCCAGTGGAACTCCTTAAACAAGGGAGTAGACCACTCCCTGTAATTTGTTCCTGTTAGGAACCTGGCTGCCGCCCGCTGAACTAGTTGGAGTTTCTGGCCCATTTTCAAAGGCAGCCCCACGTAGAGTGCGTTGCAGTAATCCAACCTAGAGGTAACTAAGGCATGGACCACCGTAGCCAGATCAGACTTCACGAGTTATGGTCGCAGCTGGCGCACAAGTTTTAGTTGTGCAAAGGCCCTCCCGGCCACCACTGACACCTGAGCATCAAGCGTCAGCGCTGAGTCCAGGAGGACCCCCAAGCTGTGGACCTGCACCTTCAAGGGGAGTGCGACCCTGTCAAGCACAGGTTGCCACCCAATACCCCGATCAGACATGCGACTGACCTGGAGGACCTCTGTCTTGTCGGGATTAAGCTTCAGTTTACTCACCCTCATCCAGCCCATCACAGCGGCCAAGCACTGGTCCAGTATCCGAGGGGCTTCCTTGGATTTCAGTGGAAAAGAGTAGTAGAGTTGGGTGTCATCTGCGTAGAGATGGCACCGAACTCCAAAACTCCGGATGACCTCTCCCAGCGGTTTCATGTAGATGTTGAAAAGCATGGGTGAGAGAATAGAACCTTGCGGGACTCCTCAGATCAAAGGCCAGGAGTCCGAGCAGGTATCCCCCAGCTTCACCAACTGGGAACGGCCCTCTAGAAAGAACTGGAGCCACTGCAAAGCAGTGCCCCCATGGCCCATCCCGGAGAGCCGTCCCAGAAGGATACCATGGTCGATGGTATCGAAAGCCGCTGAGATGTCCAAGAGAACCAGTGCGGACACACTCCCCCTATCCAGTTCCCTGCGGAGGTCATCCACCAAGGCGACTAAAGCTGTCTCGGTACTGTGCCCAGGTCTAAAGCCGGATTGTGATGGATCCAGAAAATCAGTGTCATCCAAGAACCCCTGGAGCTGAGAAGCAACCACCCGCTCCAGGACCTTGCCCAAAAAAGGAAGATTCGAGATTGGTCTGTAGTTATTTAGGATGGTCGAATCAAGGGAGGCTTTCTTCAAAATTGGCCTCACTATAGCCTGTTTTAGGGCAGATGGAAATTTGCCTTGAACCAATGAGGCATTAATTATACTCACAAACCAATCGCCCAATCCTCCTCTGGCCGATTTGATAAGCTAAGAAGGGCAAGGATCCATGGCACAAGTGGTCGCCCTCACAGCTCCAAGGATCTTGTCCACGTTATCCAGGTGAACAGGCTGAAACGAATCCCACAAATATGGACAGACAGGTGCCTCGGTTACCTCGTTTGGCATTGCATTTAAGCTGGCGTCCAACTCAAGGCGAATCTGAGCGACTTTATCTGCAAAATGGTGCGCAAACTCGCTGCACCGAGTTGCCGGGTCTTCGAGTATCCCTTCCCCCTCAGGAGGGTGGAGGAGCTCCCCGAAGACTCGGAACAACTCCCATGGTCTATCTGTTGCAGACGCTATGCGGGCAGTCGAGAAATTCTTCCTGGCTGCCTGCAAAGCCGTGGAGTAGGCCCTAATAGTGGCTCTAGCCCATGCTCGGTCAGATACGTCACGAGTAATCCGCCAGATGCATTCTAGTCTCCTTCTCGAGCGTTTCATCACCGGCAACTCCTCCAAGAACCAGGGAGCCGAAGTGACTCTGCGCAATGAGGGGGGACGTTTGGGAGCGATCGTGTCAATTGCCCTAGACATCTAGTATGAGAGGAGGTATGCCTCTAAATACCAGTTGCTTTGGAACACAACCAGGAAATAATGATGCATGTTCACTATGCTTATGCACTTTCCACAGGCACCTGGTTGGCCACTGGCAACAGAATTGGCGAAAGACTGCAAATTGGTGGATATGCATAGGGAAACAAGCCAAATGTGTACATAGAAAAGTACAAGACTGAGCCTGAGACTTAGCTCACAGAGCCATAAGAGGAAGTGGAGGCTGTGCAAAGAACATACGAACATTAGAACATACGGTGCATGTATTTTCTCCTGGGGCCTGCCATTATATCCTTCTTACATAGCACAACAGCATGCAAATGGACTTTAACATTTTGAAGATTCACTTTGAAATTCTAACAAAAAGGTGAGACATTATCTGCTAGATCAGGGTGGAAAAGCCCACATTGTCCACCCTACACTTTTACTACCTTTCTTGTAAGAACATCATAGCCTTAAGTGAAATCAAGTTACATCTACAGCATTACCTTCATCTACCAAGCTTGTATCCAAGAAAGAAAGAAGCCTGACATGATTTAAGAAACTCATGTGGACTTTTAGTGATCATGGCACTCCTTTCTAAGTGTTTACAGATTATTTAATGGTTTGCTCTAGAATCTTTTATAACAACAACAACTACTACTTTATTTTTATATCCCATCCCATCTCCCAAGGGGACTCGGGGAGTATTTACTGGTACTGATGCCAGGCTGGGTGGACAGTAATTGCTTCCGTCTTCCCCACTTCCATCCCTTCTTTTGTGAAGATGGACACAACATCTAACTTGCTTTGGTCTACTGGGACTTCTCTTGCTTTTCAAGAATTCTCAAAGATTATTGTCAGAGGATCTGAGATTACTTCTGCTAATACTTTTAATAATCTTGGATGTAGATTGACTGGCTCTAGACTTGAATTCATTCAGAGTAGCCATGTGATATTGTATTATCTCTTTGTCTATTCTGTTGTGTTTCCCTCTTGTATCATCTGTTCCACTTTCCCCAGGTGCAGCACTGTTTTCTTGTTAGCATTTTGCCATCTTCTCCACACAGTGGCAATACCATTTCTTTGTTCTTCCTCTAGCTGTGGACATAGCCAAAAAAGGCCTTTAACATCAAAAATTGTTTTAAAAGTTTTTTTAACATATCTAGCAGTCCTAAGCTCATTCTGTGCTTTATGTTTTCTGACTTGCTCTCTATATACGTAAGCTAGTAATTTGAATTTCTTTGGTGATTTAGCACTTTTTCAGTTTTTGTACATGGCCCTTAAATCTTAACTCACTTGAAACTCCTTCAGATGTTGTTTTTCACATATATTGTTCTGAAACACGCTGAATTTTCTTTTTGTGTAAATCCTGTCCCTAGTCTGTTCATATTTTTTCTGCCTCTGGTACTAAAGTTTCTGTTAAAGAAGAAATACCTAGGAGCACATCTGCTTCTTTAATTTAAGTATATCTCTATGTTGTAAGCTGCTAACATTTGAACAAGAGAAAATCTGTAGAACTCACATGGTGATTCCAGCATTGTGACATTGGACAATACAATATATATTCAGTGGAGTACATTATATAAACTCACCTGCCATTATTACACAGATTACACAGCACATATGCAGTATTTCCCCATATCTCACCTGGAGAGAGTTCATCACACCATTGGCCAGAACAGCCATCTTGCCAGCAACAGATTTCACTCCTTGCTTGAACTGGGCAATATCAGCAGCAGGCAGTACATTTCCAATTGACACACCACCTATTAAAATTATTTATTTCCATTAAACTATTAGAATATTACCTGATATTTAAAGATTCAGGAGAGAATACAATAAAATCAACTTGACCAATGTAAACATGGGAGACGCTATCCAAAACAGCATAGCCCTTTGTCTCACAAGAGCACACAACACACATTTTAAACAATGTAAACAATAAAAAATAGTTTAGAAGGCTAAAATCATATTAAACAATTTAACAAGTTAAAAGAAGACAACCAAAAATGAGTTATAGTAGTTTACTATGTACATGTGTATGTGCATAAAAGCAATTAATTTGGCTCAAAAACATTCAGTAAATGGTGCTGTGCCCCACTTCAAGCCAAAAGGAGCAGCGGGTATTAAATAAAAATTATTATTATTATTATTATTATTATTATTATTATTATTATTATTATTATTAACCATGATTTCACTTGGTGCTGGAATGACAGCAACGTTAGCACCAATTGAGTCTTAAGGTGAGGCATTTCACAACTGATGCTACAGCAGAGAAGGCCTTCTCTTCCCACCAGCACATTGCCCTGACTGATAGGACACAGAGAAGGACCCCTCCAGCTGATCTCAACGTCTATAGAAAAATAAGAATGATGACAGGAGCATATCAGACAACTGCACTAGATTAAGAAGTAACATTTCTTACAAAAACCTGGTCCACCACGTGCATGCCTCTGTTCAGATTTATTCACATTTTATAACCCCAAGTTCAATTTAACTCAATGTTCCATGCCAAGAGGCAAATGAAAGGAGCTGTCCAAACTGACTAGCTTCCCACAACATTGATAGAAGGACTGTGCTAGTCGCTTGGCTACTATCCCCCAACACAGGGCTCCCAATGAACACTTCTATCAGACAGTTTGCTGACCTACCCGAGTTCATGGCCTCAGATTCTCCAAAGAGATCAGCAGAACTGATGGCGTTGCTGCCTGAAAGTTGCTGGAGTCGAGATCTGGCTTCATACTGGAAAACAGAAAAAACATGAGGTACAGGAAACCGTTTTGAAGGTAGCTTGAAAGAGACTAAAGTGCAGAGGAATCACACAGAACTAACTTCAGCATCAGCTTCCCGTCCAAAGAACATATCAGATGAGATGGCTTTGGCCCCTGCAAACTTCTGCCGAGCTTCATTGGACTCCACTACCGATATCTTGCTCTCTGTCTCTCTTCTGTTAATGGGTCTGAGCAAAAGACAAGGAAGGAGACACTGAAGCCAACACATTTAGTGCAACAGTAAAGAACATGTCTTGTGCCCTGCCTGATACAGACATACAACCATAACTAGGACCCACCTGTTCAGCTGCAAATTGGATTATGCCTCTGTTTAGACCATATACTTGTTCATAAAGCAGCCTTTCCAATCTAGTATACTTTAGATGAATTGGAACTACAACCCACACAATACAGCATGCTGGCTGGGGATAACGGGATCCACAGTCCCATCAAAAATCTGGTTTAAATAATTTTATTTTTTCCCCATTTTACAAGTACATCAATGTGTTTTGAATCATTTTGTTATTTGGACTGTGCTCAGGACAGATGCACTGGGAAGCAGGAAGGGGTGGTATTAACCGCTGATTGAAGAGCAACACCCCCATGCCCATAACTTCAGGATTCTAGATGTAAAGGGGGCTGCATCTCACGCACTCTACCTGTCACCAATAGGCCGGATGCTGGAGATGGCAATGTCTGCCTCCTCTTCCCCTTTGTCCATCCCCCAAGAGGAGTTGTCTGTCTCCCACTGTGAGCTGAAGGCATCACCTAATGAAAAGGGATTATCCTTGTACCTGGAGAGCAAAGAAAAGAGTGGGATTTCTGCAGGCCAGATAAAGAAGCATAAAGCAAGACCAAAGGAGTCGCCTACAAAGCTGTCTTACTTTGGTGGTCCAGATGTGAAGCTTCCGGTGTCTTCAAAGAGATCTAGCTGGGACCGTGTGGACTTTGCAGTCACTGGCGTTTCTTGTTCTATCACTTGCATCTCAGAGAGGACAGAGTGAGAAATAGAGCTGGGGGAGGGAAGCAGCATGAAATTAATGCCTGGCAGAACTCCATATATACCAGTACTTCTTCCTCAACACTAATAATAATAATGCTAATGCTAATAATAATAATAATAACTACTACTACTACTTTATTCTTATACCCCACTACCAACTCTCCAAAGGGACTCGGGGCGGCTTACATATGGGGCAAAAACATTAATACAAATACAAGCAATCAATCAAAGCAAAAACAGAATTAAAATATGAACATACTGTAATAAAATATAACAATCCAGGCAAAACACAATTAAATAAAACATCAGAATATAAAACAGCAGCATAAAGCTAAATCA
Organism: Anolis carolinensis; assembly: GCF_035594765.1. NCBI lineage: Eukaryota > Metazoa > Chordata > Lepidosauria > Squamata > Anolidae > Anolis > Anolis carolinensis. The sequence continues at coordinate 303,577,359 of NC_085841.1, forward strand.
AAACAATACTCAACAAACTAATTTCCAGTAGTACAATGGGTGTGGACCAGGTTGCCACATAAAGGGGGTCCAAATTTATTATCCTTACACCCCACTTTCCTTTCAAGACTCCAAGGTGGCGAGCACCAAGTGCAAGCATAACGTTGAACTCTGTTCTTGCATTAAATAGAACAGCTTGGCTTCAGAATGGCATCTACACTTTTTTTTAATAAAGTGTGCCTTGAGCTAGGCCAGCTCATACAGATCATGGCACAAACACATACAGGATTCTGACTGTAGTGTGAAAAGCTTTGTCATTAACTCTATTCTCAGGAGTGTCAAACACTCAATTTCATCAAGGGCCACACCAGCTTTGTGGTTGCCTTCAAAAGGCCATGGAATCCATGGACAGAAAATCTGTGAATACAGAAGGCCAACTATCCTTTTTTTACATAGTGGCCAGCGCTCAGTTTGGGCCCCAGATGTTACAGAACAACTACCCCATCATCCCCATATGGACTGAGGATAATGGGAATTGCAAGGACATTTTAAAAGTCAGCCATCATATCCACAAATAATAATAAAACTTTATTTTTACCTCGCTCCATTTCCTTGAGGGGACTCAGAGTGGCTTACGGCTTATCTAAATTCAACCCCTTTCCTCTCCTGACTAACCAGAACAAACTACAGCCTCCCAGATGTTACTGCATCCCAACTCCCATCAGTTCTAGTCATGATGTCTAATGATGAGGAATACAGGAGTTGTATCTGGCAATAAAAGAGCATCTGGAGATAAAATGACATGGATTTGGCCTGCAGGTCTTGAGTTTAACACATGTACCGTATACCATCCAGAAGCCTTCTAAATTTTCTGTATGGTAGCTAGAGCAGTACTGCATATTGCAAGGACATGCAGTCTTCTAATACATCTGGATTTTCTATGTTCTATAGGACTCTAGTCAGAAGTTCTTAGTTTCACCCTCCTTGTAAAGGGGCTATGCTGTAGTAAGACAGACTCCTTAGGAAGTGCTGAAGCAGTGATACAGATCATATTTTCCAAACAAGGCTCACTTTTCACAACTTCAAATGCTCTGTTTCCTCAGCATGGTTTCCTAAACTACAACAGTCATACATATTGAGACAGGAGAAAAACAGCTACCACATGCCCCCTCCTCTTGTTCTTCAAGAACAGCAAGTACCTCCTGGACACCAAGCCCATGCCCAGCCGCTCTGCCTGCTCACGCTTCTTCCCTTCCAGGTTTTGAAGTTTCTTCTCTTCCTTTTTCCGATCAATCTGTAGCTCTTGATATGCCAGTCTCATGGAGGCCACTCTGAAAGGGCAGCAATATCAATTAGCCATGGAGTTCAAATGTACTTTCTCCATAATACATATACCTTATTCTCAGTATCTCAAATTCTGAACAAAAAGGTTTGCACTGTTAAGTGGTTTATATATTACTGATGTTTTTGCATGATTTGAATATGTTGTAGTGTTAATATGTTTAAAGCCATTTTGAGATTCACCAGAAGCTGACCACAGAATCACACTGGAGGACCTGAAAGATCTCCTCTAGGAATTTCTTCCTGTGTGCATCATTATGTATGTATATCACTTCCAGAGCAACAATATAGTCAATTGCCACACAACACTTATCATAGAGTTGTGTAGGGGGATCTACAGATTCCTAGGGAGAACACATGAATTAAATCCACCAAAGCCAAACAGAAAAATGTGGAGAGTCAACTGTAAAAGAAACAGTGCAGTATCATGACATATCTGTGGAAAGAACTAGCCATTTACAAATGTTCAGGTCAGGCCTGAGAACCCTTTTATTTTGGCCTGCTTCAAAGCAGCAACTCTTGAGATTAATAAATACACCCATTTCTTTTTTAAGTTATTACAGTAGTTTCCACTCACAAGGATTCATCTGCTTGCTTCTTGTACTCCGCAGCCTGTTGCTCCTTCAGTTTCTCAGCCACCTGCGCTTGTCGTTCAATTTCAGTGAAACTCTGGCTGCTCACTTTTTGTGCTCCAAGGCCTTTTTTGGCTCCCAGCTGAAAGAACATTAAGCAGGAAGAAGGCTGAAAGCATAAACAAAACTCCACAAAGCCTGTGAGCCATTAAAATTGTCACACCAGATTTACAAAGATATCTTAAAATGAAGCCATGCTAGGGGCCTCATCAAAGGGCCCAATCCAGAGGTTTGTTTATCTAGCTATTTTCAGATCCATTTGAGTAGTTCACTACCTCTTGAAAAGGAAGAACAATTGATAATTGCATTACATCATAAGGACTGCTAAACTGAGGTTTCACTGTTCCCTTGCCTGCTGTACCTAAGCTACTGGAAGAAGGGATATGGATACTTGAAATGTTGAGTGTTTGCTTTGGCACATACCAGGTTTCCCAATCTCACTTCTTTATATAGAATATTTTGTCATGGGAAGCAATAGAGCTACAGTGTGGTATAGTGATTTGAGTGATGGTCTAGGACTCTGGGAGACCAGAGTCTGAATCCCATTTAGTCATAAAAGTCCTCTGGACAACTTTGAGGAAGTCACATTCTATAACCCTAAGAAGACAGAAATGGCAAAACTCCTCTGAACAAAATTTTCCAAGAAAATCAGAGTTTATTTGAAAGGTAAACAGCAGTCACTGCCAACTGTAATGAAATCCAGGCAAGAATGAAACAGGGATCCTCGACAGACTATTTGGCCAGCAAATGTCTGGATCTGCCTTTTCCAGATAAGAGGCTCACAGCTCTCAAGTGACCCTATCTATATATATAATAAAAGTGAATGTTTGTATCGGAGTATGTATCAGCGTTTTGACTGGCCTGGCGGAATATGTGCTTGCGTTTTGATTGGCCTGGCGGAATATGGATCAGCTTTCTGATTGGCCGGCCGGAATATGGGCCAGCTCTGATTGGCCGCCACTTTCACAGGCCACTGGGATTGCTGAGGGAAAAACTACTACCAACTGGCTTCGTTCGGCCTACTTATCTCCTCAGAACGATGCTAGCTTTGGGACAGTTAACAGCTTTCGGCCTACACTTTGGTAATAAAAAACACCACTGCCACCACCAGGAAGGCCGGACCAGGACCAAACTTGACACACATCACCCCTACGATCCATGAACCCACTGACAACAGATGGCCCCCTTTGGCCCCTCTGCTGACATGTTTAAGGCCTTCCAGGCTGGCCCCACGCCGCTAGGCCCAAAAGGGGACGCCATCTTGCCTCAGCTTTCAACTTCTTTGTAAGGCCCTACTTTCCTCAAAAGACAGCAGAGAACATTGTTATTATCTTTTTAATAATATGCTTATGAACACTTCTAGCCCCCAAAGCCCCAATCCAAGCCGCCTTTGATCATTTTGCTAACACGTTTCAGGCCTTGCAGCCTGGCTCCATTGTGCTAGGCCGCAAAAGAGGCGGCCATTTTCCCTGTTTCAAACAGAGCAGCTTTTGCCTGTGTCTTTTGGATACAGCACTCTCCTTCAACAAGGTCAGGCAGCAGTACGTAAATAGGTTGATCCACTGTGACGGCACTTCCTCATTCCAACGTCATAAATTAGTTAAATTTGCCTCCCCACTTTATATGTGGTACCTTATTTCCTACTTGATAGATGCAACTATCTTTCGGGTTGCTAGGCCCTTTGGCTCTGAGAGTTATAGTTCACCCTTATATAGACAGCACTGAACCCAGCCAACTTCGGATCTGGACCAAACTTGGCACACTGCCTCATCATGTCCAACTGAGCATACAGGCAGGGTTTCGGGGTGATTCTCCTTTGGCTCTGGGAGTTGTAGTTCACCCTTATATAGTTAGCACTGAACCCAGCCAACTTCGGATCTGGACCAAACTTGGCACACTGCCTCATCATGTCCAACTGAGCATACAGGCAGGGTTTCGGGTTGCTAGGCCCTTTGGCTCTGAGAGTTATAGTTCACCCTTATATAGACAGCACTGAACCCAGCCAACTTCGGATCTGGACCAAACTTGGCACAATGCCTCATCATGTCCAACTGAGCATACAGGCAGGGTTTCGGCGTGATTCTCCTTTGGCTCTGGGAGTTGTAGTTCACCCTTATATAGTTAGCACTGAACCCAGCCAACTTCGGATCTGGACCAAACTTGGCACACTGCCTCATCATGTCCAACTGAACATACAGGCAGGGTTTCGGGGTGATTCTCCTTTGGCTCTGGGAGTTGTAGTTCACCCTTATACAGACAGCACTGAACCCAGCTGATGACGGATCTGGACCAAACTTAAGTGATATTTCCTCACATCCCCAAACAACTCAATGCCGTCTACTAATAACCCGGGCACCGCCGGGACCCCAAGCTAGTATCCAATAAACTTGAAACAGCTGGATTGAATTTACAAAGACTGCTAGGCATGTTTCTTACCATCAGATTCTGGTAAGAAATCTGACATTTCTGTCAGTTTAGACATTATAATAACCATTAAGTGCACAATTCTCTGCTGTGAAATCCTAATTTCCATATTAGGAATGTACTTTCCTGGAAAGTCTAAAGAATATCAAATGATTAGTCAAATCAAAATGGCACTGAAATTGAACTGACCATTTGCAGGCTCTGCTGTTGGTTGGCTCTCTGGATCCTCAGTTATGATTCCAAATTGGATCTTGTTGTACACTGGATTAAACTTTATCTCTGTTAATGGACCTAGCTTTATTTCAGAACATCTCCAAGCCCAGTGCTTAGGCTGTTTGATGTGAAGAACCAGAACCTTTTTTCCCATTGCACCGACAGACACCATATTTTTGCCCCTTGGCGACAATTTCTTTTTTATTTCCTGAACATTTGCTAGGGATTGGCACCAGTCTAGAGACCACCACTTTAAGTGGCACTCTCCTAGCCTATCCACTGTGGCTAGGGTAGGCTCTCTGAGCAATGTCACCAAAACTCAGCAAAAAGCAAAAGGAAATAAGTTAACAACGACTATCCTATGTCTTTGGAGGCTAGAGTCTCTGCATTTCTGGGATGATCCTTGTTTGAGTTGGCATTTAGTGGTAAAGCCTAAATCATAAGCAGTATAATGCCTTAAGTTTAGAAGTCATGGCAAAACACAATTAAATGCATATGATTCGCTGTTATATCCAGTACTTTGTCATTTAATACTTTTTCTCTATTTGCCAATATGTTATAAACATTACAAACTGAGTGCTGTGATAATTACCTAAGTGGTGACACTGTTCTCCATTGAATCTTTAAGTGCTGTACAGACATATTGTCTATGTATAGAATACAGAAGGCGTAAGGATGATAAAACAGAAAATGAAATTTTCAATGGAATGCACTGGCAAAGAGTGACACCAAAGAATCACTGAACTGTGAATGGGCTAAGAAGGAAAACTCCACTAGGAGAAAGTGGATGCTTGCAGCAAGAGAGAAAACCCCCTTTAGGGGACATACCCCTTTCTTTGTAGCCCCAGGCTTCTTCTTTCCAATGAGGGAAGGTTTTATTTCTGCAACAAGAATAATGAAGAATGAGCAGGGTTACAAAACAGCAATAGATAAGATGCTGTTAGTATTGACACCTGCAGCAATAGTTTAAAGGTTGTACTGCACAGGGGCTGCTAGACTACGTGTGCCATATGCATGGTTAATGTACCCAGCAGCAAAGCCCAGGAATGCACACCCAGCCTGACAGCCCACACCATGCAATGCAAGAGTAACTTCCTCTTGGGACTTTTCTCCTGGTCAAGAAAGCAGCAAAAAAGGTCATACCAAGAAGCTGTGCTCCAGAGAATACAGTCTAAAAAAGAAACTTCACGCACTACAGTAAAAACGGATGTGTTGGAATTCAGAGTTTGGGGGAATGGGATCTCTCAGTGAGAAGAGTCCAACAACAATAGAGCGACACTGTAAAAGCTGTTTTCTGGGAGGTTTCCCAGCAACTGCAGAGAGCTTAAAGCAGTTATCAGGTTAAGGGCCTCCCAGCTTTAGCCACATACATCCAACTAACTGAATGCAAAAGTAGAAAGAGAGCAGGATGTATCCTTAATCTCACTGGTGAGGATATATGTAGCAACTCCCTTCTCATTTGGAATAAAAACAGGAAAACACTGGGCTGTAGGGCAGAACTTCAGAAAGGGAAGGCAAAGGCACCACAAGTAGCCAGTGTAAGCTATTAGCCAGTTACCTCTGGCAGGAGCAGCCCCTTGTTGAGACAGACACATGGATGCGTCTGAAGGAGAAAAAGACATGCATATATTGGATACTAGATTTAAACCTTTAAATGCATACCCTTTACTTAAGCTCAAAGAAAAAAAGAACCTAATGGTATGAGATATTTAGTAAAAAATAGAATGACATGGATAGAGACAGACTCTTTTTTGAAAGTTTGTGCAGCTGGGGAAGCTGTAGCTATTGATTTCCTACTTTTCCAAGGATTCTGGCTATGGGATCTTTGAATGCCCTTCCATACTATGATTCTACAGTTCTGCAAAGAAAGGCTACTGGCTCAAATCCACCTACAGTGCCAGAAGAATCAGATAAAGTTGATATCAGAAATGCTGTTTATCCTATACAGCACTTTTAAATTAAGTAGCATTGTTACTGGAAACTACCTGCTGAAGTTGAATGGTGAGGCACTATGATTTTAAAAATACTTACCAAGAGGCCCCTTGGGAGAAGTGCTCAGTAAATCAATAGAAGGACCATGATCAGACTCTGCAATGAAAAATATGCAAGTATGTTTTTTAAAATGGAAGTTGACTGCCAGCAAGGAAGCCACAGTTCCTTGGACACTTGTAATTGCATTTTAGAATCACTACAGCAAAGTGGGAAATATGAATCCACAGGCTTTGCGAAGAGCCAGGGCCCCACTCTTGTATGCTCTAAAAGTGGTCCCCAAATCATCTCCCAAAAGTTTAAAAATTGTTTTCAGGTAATTACCAAAAAAATGACACCCAAAACCCCACGCTGTGCACAAATGTGCCAAAAAGTCTCAAAGCCCAACTCCCACAAATGCCTCCATTTTCCTGTTTTCCAGTACAATGGCTACATGAACTGGCATGTTGTTGCCCCCCCCCCCCTTTTTTGGAGGTTGTTTTTTTTTTTGTGTGTGTGTGTCAGGAGTGACCTGAGAAACTGCAAGTCACTTCTGGTGTGAGATAGGAAAACTGAGGTATTTTGATGGTTGGTGGTGCAGCTCATGGGGAGTCAGGGCATGAAATGACCCTAGTTCACATGCAGTTGCCCATCTCTAAATTAGAAGTCCCAGTCTCTTCTTTTCTCTTGAAACTGGTGTTCTAGGTATATTGCCAATCTCTAACAATACCACAATTCAGAAAACACTGGAAGCCATCTTGACAAATCAATTTATATGTATCAAAATCACTGAGAACCAGGAAGAAAGCAGCCAACAAATTGCTTTCCAAACACCTAATACTTTCTCCATATGGATGCAAGACTCTTCACCTCTACTTTTTAATAACAAAACTAATTCTCATCAGAATGTTAAAAGTTCCTGAGGAGATGCTATGAAATGCATCAATCAATAAGGCAATTTCCTCTTCTCCTTTAATCATACTACGTAAAAGTTTTAATCACTGTCTATTCCCAACTGAAGCCTGTTTCCACCCAGGCCTAGGGAGATGCAGTGCAAAGAAAAGCTAAGCATTTGCTTTAAGTAAAGATACTCACGTAGGGCTTCTTCACTGTTTTCAGGTGGTTTTGATGCTTTCTCCAGCTCCAGTGAAGCCTCTGTCATGCCCTGGCCTATCTCAGTCACGTCCCATGTGTTACAAGCCTTAAAAGAAAATGAGCCAACGTTCAGGAAGAATAAATAATGTTGACAAATCATCATAGTTAGATCACAACCCAATGGAGCAATTGGGTTATTATAAAGCCTGGCTTAATGAGGTACTAATTTAAAATGAAGTAAACAAGTAGCTAGTAATTATCATCAATGCCCTTTATATGCTGCAAAGCAATCACAACGTAGCTGCTGAGAAATAGAGGAGGCGACTATATCTAAGGATCACACTGTATTTACAGACTGCTTTAAATCCAGTGGTATTTCCTAGATGATTAACAGCCGTACAGTATTCTCATGACAAGGCCCCTGGGACTAGCAATACAGTTCTATAAATATTTACACCGAAGTGCCACTTAAATTAATGGGGCTTCCAGCTGAGGGGTCAAAACAGAAACCTGTCTATGAGGATTCTTGTTTCTATCACAGAGAGGAAGTATTCCAGACGCAAAACACATTACTGCCCTGTGCAGTAACTGCCTCTTCACAAGTATGGATCTGTGCAAGCTCCTAATTATAATAATAATAATAATAATAATAACAACAACAACAACTTTATTTTTATACCCCGCCCCATCTCCCCGAAGGGACTCGGGGGTGGCTTACATGGGGCCTAGCCCAATAAAACAATCAAATATCAATGATACAACAATAAAACAATTATACCAATAAAACCTCAATTATCAGTAAAACAATCGATAAAATCAACATGAAGCATACAATATTAAAACAGGATTCATAAAACCCAGTACAGAATGTGCCGGAATGGGGAAGGTATTTCACGGTTGAAATGGACAATAAAGTGCAAAATAACATTGGCAACACCTCAAGAATGGGGCTATTATAAAATGGGCAGATAGATCAGTCCAACAACAAATTAAGTGTCCTAAGCCCTGCTACAAATATCACTCCCAGATTTCTAGATCTTTGCACATTGAGTATGAGGTCTATATACATGTTACAACTAAACATGTAAGATTACACAGTTCTCTAACTCTGACCATGCAGAGACATCTTGGAAGCTTACAAACAGGACATGCTGGGGGGGGGGGGGGGTGAGCAATCATCTGCTTTGCTTCTACTACTATAAAGGATGACTACATAATATGAGAAGTTATCTATCTCAATGGAAAAGCATAGATTTTGTGAGCGTCCTGTCCCACATTCAGCCCCCAACATCTTCAGTCAGATTCTTGAAATAGCAACTCTGCCTGAGACACGCTAGCGCACCACTAAGCATAACAGACCACCAGTCTGACTCAATACAGTGCAACTTCATGTATGTCAATGTAGTCCACAACCTTTGGAGAGCAAACCTAATAAATATGCCAGTCTCATACAAGATTAATAATCCAAACTGATTTTGAACAACAAAAGCAGGCTTTAAAATCAATTCATAGTTTTATGCACTGCTCCCAGATAAGCAATCAAAAAGCCCTGTAAGAAAGTGAATCTCCAGCCTGATGCATCTCACCTGTGTATGTTCTAGGAAGAAATCAGCATCACTCTTTTCTGGGGAGTGGCCTGGAGTTCCACTCAGCCCATCAATTAAAAGCTGAAACAGGAGAAGATGATCCAATGAATTTACAGGAAGCAACACGATCCTTTCTTCATTCTAAGGATAAACTGCCTCATCTGCACTTACATCATTCCCATACTTGGCCATGGCAGCACTTGCCAACTGCCGGATCTTCTCCCGGTACGTCTGAGCTGCACGGCTATTGTACTTGGCACTGGCATCTGTAGTGGTGCAACCATGCTGGCGGAAAAAAGCAATCTGGGCAAAGGAGGAGGAAATGCAATTGGTTTTAAAAAAATTAGTCAAAGTGAAAATAAAATCCTTGCAACTAAAGAGCCCAATTCCAGTCATGTAGCTGCAATGAATTAGCATTTCACTGGAATTAATCAACTTGTTTCACTTTATAGATTGACAGCTTTTGAGTACTTCTTCAATAACACAATACCAACATCCTTCCCAATCATGGCATCCTTCAAAAAGGAACATGCTCCAAAAGTCCAAGCCAATAATCAAAGAACACCAACTTCAAATGACTCCTTACCGCATTAGCATTACTTCCCACTTGCATACATCTCAGCTGAAACCAGGTCCAACTGGAATCAAGCTCTGTAGACCTGACAAGAGAAGAAAAGTTGAAATCATGGTTTCAGACCAGAGTCAAAGATTTGTTTCATCTTCAATTCAAGGTGTTACAAATACTATTATTTAGCCACTAAAGTGTTCACATTAGGCAACACATGGATTTAAATATGCCCAACTATTTTGGATTACAAACTTTCTTCTCCACCATAAAAAGTCAAATAGCAAACTACCAAAAATACATATGGCAAAGCCCCAAATTTCTAGATGGGTAAATTCAAACATGTGAACAAACATTAAAGCTGTTTGTTAAATACATTATATTCTTCAGCACTTACTGAAAACCATTTGCACTCTCAGTAATATAGCATAGATCTTATGGCTGTTGTCAGCTACTCCACATCAACTTCTTATACATGTTCCTACAATTTTTGTCTAAATCTACTATCTATACTTCAATAAGAACACAATAACTTAATTATACTGGGCTCTCAGTATCCACTGGGGTTTGGTTTAATAGCCACACACAGACAAGAAAAAAACCAAATGCTCAAATCTCTATTAATGAAATTGTATAGGACAGCAGGAGAGGTGGAACCAAGTGTCAATTGCCATTCTTTGGGCTACCTTCCCTCTGGGAAAATGCCAGCCACCCATTTCTGCCTTCAAGGTAGCGGTTCCAGTCTTTCTGCTTGTCCCTTGCAGGACAAATTGGCAGGTTCACCAGAAGCAGGACAGCCTGAAAAATGGCAACCAGGATTTTGTGATGCCTTCACTGTTGCCTTACCTCCAGTTCATAGGGGTTGTTTTCTGGTGTAGAAGGAAGAAATAGGACAGAACCTTCAGAGAACTCATGTTCCTATTGAAAATGCTGTGACCTTGTTTTGCACATTTATTTAATTCCAAGAATTCAGAGGCACAAGAAATTGGCTGTCACTCATGATATTTGCCCTCACCCCAAGATTCCATTTATCTCAATATGGACCCATCTACTGTAAGAATTTCTTTACTGAATTTCTCACATTTCTGTCACATGATCTAGCAATGAGAAGAGGTTTATACAAATTCAAAATGCCGTAAGTCTCAAGAGGATAAAGGCCTTCTATTTACATGATTCAGTTCAAACACAGAATTTAACCTATTCATTAAACGAACAAGGTATGAGCATTTCAAATAGAGAACAAATCTAAGGGTTAAAGAGATTATGCTACAAGATCAAGGAGTTAAGTAGAAATAGTGCAGGTACTCTTGCCATCTTTATCTGACCTACTTCTGGGACACCAAGTGCTAGCTTTCAATCTCCACAAACACAGTGAAATGAAATAAACAGGTATAAAAAAGGGCAAGCAAAAGGATCAAGGGATTAATTCAGTTCCTTATGTGAAAAGATCAAGTCAGGGTTCTTCAGCTTAGAGAGAAAAAATGAAAAGAGTGAAATCAGAGAAGACAGACACTAGTTACAGCTCCATACCTTTTATGCAGAATAAATGTAACAGTTAGTGGCTACTACATTCAACAATTATGGCAACATCAGTCATTGTCCCTAAACAGAAGTATGGAAGATTATTTACCTAATAATTGGAATAGTTATGTCATGACATTCCAAGTTTTGTATAGGTAGAAACATGTAAGACATCCTCTATAAAATAAAATAAATGCTGCACACAAGAAACAATGTTTCTGAAGCGATTTTTAAAAAATTCTACTGAATCAAAGCACGTTTAGGACAACAAGAAATAGATTTTACCAGGAATTGCTCCAGAAATCATCCATGTACTACTTCTAAATTAATGTCTGTTTTATTGGACTCTGATTGGTGATTCTCGGGTTCAGGTAGATCTCACAAACTTATGTTCTTCCCAGTAAACTTTGTTCTCTATTCTTCTAATGACAAAAACCAACATCTAACCATCCCTTTTTTGGCATCATACTGAAGAAGGATTTTGATATAAGAAATATATATTTGCTAGGAATCCTGTGTCAATATAAGGATATGAGAAGGATTTGGCTATTTTTATGGTCCTCAAAGATGAACTGATTAAACATGCTAAAATGGGCAAAAGACTTCAGACAACATGTAAAACCAATTCAGTTACAATCAGACAAAATGTTGGAGATATACAGTAAACCATGGCAATAATCTGTCCCAAGTTGAAGAGGTTAAAGAGAGCCCTATGCCTGATACAATATTCATCCTTTCAGAAAACCAGCACTCACCGGATGAAGCTGAGATGCACACCGAGAGACCTATGAACTCCAGAACAGTCAATACAGAGAAACACTCCATATGTAACACTGGCCCAGCTTGGGTTCTTTGCGCTGCAGTCAAAGCAGGACTACAAGAAAAAAGAAAGGTTTAAAAGACAGCAATGTAGAACCATGGGAGCAGGGGAGGGGGTGTACATAGCAGTGTGTGTATACTGAGCCAAACCACTGAATTATCTAACCCAGTATCCTTTATCCTCACACCACTCTCTGGAAACGTTCTCATTAGCCAGGAGGGCTGGATCTATCATTCAAGGAAGAAGATTTTTCTCTATCTAGAAGCTTACCAGTATGGAACAACACTTAACAGTTTGCCTTTCTTTTTGTTTTGTTTTGCATCTTGCTGATATAAAGACAACCATATTGCTTTTTGTTTCTATTCTAGATTAATTCAGAAGCCTCCAATTTTCAACAAGAGCAGTAGTTCCCAGGCTGCCAAGGTCTCACCAGCAACCTGAAAGCTGGTACTTTGACACATTTGCACTGTACTGCAGTGACCATACAGATGGAAGCAGGAAAATATAAGAGATTAGTTGGACAGGCATGTGGAGAAGAGAAACAACCTAAAAGAGAATAAGGTTGGAAGGAGAGAAACGAGGCCATTCACTGTTCACAGAGAAAGGCAATCCAGAGAATGAATATCAGAATTTGGGTATTGATTATGAGAATGAATGAGCTCAGCCTAGCTAATCCACCAGGACAGATTTTCAGAGCTCTGGTTTGTTTCTCCTAATTTTCCCTACTACAGGTTGAACATTGCTTATCTGGAATTCCAAAATCTGAAATACAGGCAGTCCCTGAGTTACAAACATCAGAATTACAAATAACTTATAGTTAAGAACGAGAGTGAAACAACAGAAAGTGAGAGAAATCTACCCCTAGGAAGGGAAATCCACTCCTGGAAGAGTTACCATGGTGTCTCCACTGAAGCTTTCTCAGCAATACTTATTTCCGTAACAAGCCAAATGTTTCAAAATCCAATCATCACAGAGCAAAGCAAACATCACAGGGGTGTTAACGCATCCCAATCCAAAGCTTGTGTGTGTGTGTGTGTGTGTGTGTGTGTGCTGGAATTACACTTCAAAAACGTACCTCTTCCGATTTATAAACAAATTTAACTTAAGAACAATCCTACCCATCTTATTCGTAACTTGGAGAGTGCCAGTATTCCCAAATCCAAAACTATCCAGATGAGTGACTGAGATAGTGACACCTTTGCTTTTTGGATGCTCAATGCACACCAACATTTTTTCTACCCACAGAATAATTAAAATATTGTGGAAAAGTACCTTTAGGTTATGTATCTAAGGCCCCTTCCACACAGCCCCTTATCCCAGAATATCAAGGCAGAAAATCCCACAATATCTGTTTTGAACTGGGTTATCCGAGTCCACACTGCCATATATTCCAGTTCAAAGCAGAAAATATGGGATTTTCTACCTTGATATTCTGGGATATAGGGCTGTGCGGAAGGGCCCTAGGATGTATATGAAACATCAATGAATTCTGTGTTTAGGTCTGGATTTTGTCTCCAAGGTAATTTGTTATATACCATATTTTATTGATTGTAAGATGCCACTGATTGTAAGATGCACACTAAGTTCAGTATCAACAGGAAAAAAACAGCCCCTGTGATTCTAAACATGTAAAGGGTTCTGGCACAACTTACCTGTCCAAACGTATCTCCTCTATGAGCCAATTTGAGAGTTAAGATCTGCTGGGGAGGCCTTGCTTTCGATCCTACCCCCTCGCAAGTGCAACTGGTGGGGACGAGAGGCAGGGCTTTCTCAGTGGTGGCCCCTTGACTGTGGAACTTCTTCCCCAGCGACATTAGATTAGCCCTCTCTCTCCTGGTGTTCACGAAAAAGCTAAAGACCTGGCTCTGGAAACATGCATTTGGGGAGTAGTGCAATATGGAATTCGACTTAAATGCAGCACCACAAATAACAACTATGAGACTATGCACTATGTTTTAACCTGTTTTAATATGTTTAAATTATATTTATTTGTCTTATTGTTTTATTGTTCAATGTGTTGTATTTGTTTATTTGCACTCATAGCACAGCATTGAATTTTGCCGTAACTGTAAGCTGCTCTGAGTCCCCTTCGGGGTCAGAACAGCAGAGTAGAAATACAATAATAGTAAATAAATAAATATACCCCATTGTTATATGAGAAAAAAGTGCATCTTAGAATCATAGAGTTGGAAGAGACCTCGCGGGCCATCCAGTCCAACCCCTTGCCAAGAAGCAGGAAAATCGCATTCAAAGCACCTGACAGATGGCCATCCAGCCACTGCTTAAAACCTCCAAAGGAGGAGCCTCCACCACCACACTCCAGGGCAGAGGGTTCCACTGCTGAACAGCTTTCACAGTGATAAAGTTCTTCCTAATGTTCAGGTGGAATCTCCTTTCCTGTAGTTGAAGCCATTGTTCTAAGTCCTAGTCTCCAGGGCAGCAGAAAACAAGCAGCTTAGAAGCGAAGAAATCCAGTATATATATACAAATACTGGTTTCTGAACATCCAGAAAAAAACCATTGAAAATATGAGGTATATTCAACCTGTATTAGACCTGATGGGAGTCTTAAGAGAACACTGCACTAGGGGTCCATATACTTGTTGTTCTGTATTAATTTGTGTTCCGCATTTGCCTTTGTAATTAGGCAGTTTGACACCACTTTAACTGTCATGACTCAATGCTATGCAATCATGGGAATTGTAGTTTCAAAAGTTCTTTAGCCTTCTCTGTAATAATAACTTTGCCTCATTGAAATATAAATCCCAGGGTTCTATAGCAGTGAGCCATAGCAGTTAAAGCAGTGTCAAACTGCATTTATCTTACAGGGTAGGTGCACCCCAGGAACCCTGGAGCAGCCCGAATTCGGGCTACCATCCCTTTTGTGTTTTTTATCTAATACTATTATTGCAGGTAACTCAACAAGACAGATGGTAAACATTAGCATGACTCAATAAAAGTGAGCCTTCCTGTCATTACAGCTATGTATCCTCATCAAAAGCTTGTGCAAACAGGACGGCCTTTAGCTGCTTTTTAAAAAGATGTCAGGGAAGAGGCTCCTTGGGGAGGGAGTTCCAAAGAGGTGGAGCGGCCACGGAGAAGACCCTCTCTCTCATCGCCACCAACTGCATTTACAACAAGAGGAAGGTCTCACTATAAGATCTTAATGTTCGGACAGGTTGGTATGAGAAGATGCAGTCAGATACGTAAGTAGGACCTGAATTGTTCAGGGCTTTAAAAGTCAAAACCAGCACCTTGAACTGGCCAGGAAAGGAATTGGCAACCAGTGCAGGTATTTTAGCAAAGGGGGGGGGGGGGAGGTAGTATGCTCCCTGGGTCCAGCATCTGTTAATAACCTGGCTGCAGATCTCTAAACTAATTGAAGTTTCTGGACACTCTTCATGGGCAGCCCCACGTTGAGCCCCTCACTGTAGTCTAAATCGGATGTAACCAAGGCATGGACCACCATGGCCAAGTCCGGTTTCTCAGGGTACGGTGGCAGCGGGCGCACAAGTTTTAATTGTGCGAAGGCCCTCTTGGCCACCGCCGACACCTGGGCCTCCAGGCTTAGCAATGAGTCTAGGAGCCTTTTAAAACTTCAAAGCCTTTTAAAACGAAACAACGAGGATATAAACCCGGGTACTATGAGAGGGAGATGCTGTGCTGCCCCACTGACCAACGATTTTTCCCAACCCATAGGCCGGCTCTATTCTTTGCCTTCAACCTGCCCACAATGTTGCGCTGTGAAAGGCTATCTGCTTGCAATGCAGAACGGAGGAGGAAGGAGAGGCGGGCCGGGAAGCGGTTTTCCGCAGAAACGACCCACAGAAGGGAGTAAAGCAGAGGCAACCGTCCCGTAAACACGACCCCTCCGCCTTCACCCGCCTCTCGAGGTACCTTGTTGGGCGGCAATGCCCTCAGCCGCTTGAACAGGGTTTGAACTTCCGTCTTACTGGGCCCGGCCGCCATGTTTTCTTCCTCCCAGCAGCCACCGCAGCCGGCGACGGGTCACGGCAAGGAGCCAATCCGCGCGCGGGGCGTTCCCAACAACGGGTCCTCACTAGGGTCAATCCGGAGCGTGCCTTCGCCGCCGCCGCCATGACACCTGAGGCAAAGTAGGCGAGAGCGCAAAGCGGGAGCGATGCCCAAAGCTTGCTCGGCCATTAACTGCCCCAACCGGGACACCCGGGAGAACCGGGCCAAGGGCCTCTCCTTTCACAGGTCAGGATTTTTGCACACTAGGTCCTTATCACACTATTATATCGCTATTATTCCGCTTTAAATGGCATGGCAACATTCTGTGGCATTGTGGAATTTGTAGTTTAGCGAGGCTGATGAATCTAAATGCCCCAGGAATCCATTGAACGTTGTCATGGCAGTTGAAGTAGAATAGTAGTGGTATTCTAGAACTGAAGAAACTGAGTATGCATCTACACTGTGAAGTTAATGCAGTTTGACACCGCTTTGATGGCTGTGGTACAATGCGATGGAATACAAAGATTTCTAGTCTTTTTGCTTTTTGGCAGAGAAAGCTAAAGACCATGCAAAACTATAAATCCCATAATTTCATAGCATTTAGCTCTGGCACTTAAAGTGGTGTCAAATTAATTCTACATTGGGTGCATCTCCACTGTAGAATTCATTTTGACGTCGCTTTACTGCTGTGGCTCAATGCTATGAGGTTCGTAGTTTGGGGAGGCACCAGCACTCTTTGCCAGAGAAGGCTAAAGATCTCATAAAAGCATATCCATAGCATTGAGCCACGGCAGTTAAAGTGGCAGTTAAAGTTGTGTCAAACTTCATGAATTCTGCAGTGTGGCCATGCCCCCGTAGTGAGCCTTGTAGGCCCCACTGTTGGGCTGAGGCTCCGTGGCACTGTCTCAAGAGTCTCCTTGTCTTCCCTGCAGCTTCCCCAAGGCCCATGAACTGAGGAAGAAGTGGATGTTGGCCGTGAACCGCATTGAGCCCGGCTCCAGGAAGCTGTGGATCCCCGGTTCTGGCGCCTGTATTTGCTCAGAGCACTTCAACCAAGAGGAGTTTGAGGTCTATGGAGGGCAGAAGAGGCTGAAGGCCGGCGTGATCCCCTCTGTGTTCTCTTTCAAGGTATCCCAGGTAAAGGAAGAGAGTGTAGGTTGAGTATCCCTTCTGTGAGAGGAAGAGAGTATGAATTTAGTATCCCTTGAATAACACCTTTGTTGGGATTCCCCCAGGCAGGAATCAGTCAGGCCTTGAAGCTGCAAGGCTTTTAAATACTAATAAAGGTGATTATGGCTTCAAACTGCAGGAAAGGAGATTCCACCTGAACATTAGGAAGAACTTCCTAACTGTGAGAGCTGTTCAGCAGTGGAACTCTGCTCCAATGTGTGGTGGAAGGTCCTTCTTTGGGGGCTTTTAAGCAGAGGCTGGATGGCCATCTGTGGGGGGTGCTTTGAATGTAATTTTCATGCTTCTTAGCAAGGGGTTGGACTGGATGGCCCACGAGGTCTCTTCCAACTCTATCATTCTATGATTCTATGATTAATTGCAACATTAACATTTGCCTCAAACAGACAAGAGTTCTTTCTCCCTCCTTGGATCTTTCACAGCTATATAAATCTCCCTTGCCTAATTTCCAACAGACTTCACAACCTCTGAGGATGTCTGCCATAGATGTGGGCAAAACGTCAGGAGAGAATGCATTTGGAACATGGCCATACAGCCTGGAAAACTCACAGCAACCCAGTGATTTCGACCATGAAAGCCTTCTACAACACATGGAATATCCCTTCTCAGAAAGGAAGAGAGTATAGGTTGAGTGTCCCTTATCTAAAAAGAAGCTAGTATTGGTTGAATACCCTTTATCCAAATGCTTGGTACTAGAAAGGTTCCATATTTTTAGTACCTGCATGGCCATAACTTGGGCATGGGACCCAAGTCTAAAGACAAATGTCATTTATGTTTCATGTACACCTGGAGGTTGTTTTATACTTCCACTCAAGGATATTGAAAATACTCAACAGCCCTGTAGATGTAATTTTTGGATGGATTGCATTTTAAAATAATAATCCAGTCCCTAAGATTGCTTTACATTGAACCTTGTTATGTATTTTTCAGCTCTGCTGTATTTTCCTTGTCTCTACAGTAGTTGTTGCACCGATTTCTGTTATAATTTTAATTGGAGATGCCAGGAATATAACATGCAACCTTCTACAGATAAGTCATAGATAGGAAATTGCTGAAAATTTTCCAATGCACTATAATTATGACAAACACCAAAAATGCTTAGTGAAAAATTCCTCTAAATTATCTTTTCACTCTGGGTGCCTCTACACCAGGCATGGGCAATCTTGGACCCTCCAGGTATTTTGGACTTCAACTCCCACCATTCCTAACAGCTGATAGGTCTTTAGGAATGGTGGGAGTTTATTTATTTATTTATTAGCGGCATTTATATCCTGCCCTTCTCACCCCGAAGGGGACTCGGGGCGGCTTACAAATTATATATACATACAATATATTATATTATTAGTATAGCACAATATAAGCACTCTATAAGCATTATATATTATTATATTGTACTATACGACTATATTGCAATATTATTAGTAATATTACATGTAATATAAATATACAGTGTATTATTATTATATTGTATTATATCACAATATTATTATCAATATCATATGTATATACAATATATTATAATATTAATATAGTACTGTATAATGAGTATTATATATTATTATATTGTTAAATTGATATAGGAGACATGGTGAAAAGATGTCTTCCTGGTCCCGCCTTCTTCATTCTGGTGCAAAACACCTGGAGGTCTGAAGTTTGCCCATGCCTGATCTTCACTGTTTAATTAATGGAGTTTGACACCACTTCAGCTGCAGTGAGTCATTGCTATGAAACATGGAAGTTGTGGTTTTACAAAGTCTTTAGCCTTTTTTGGCAAAGAGTGCTGATGCCTCACCAAACTACAACTGGCATGAATCCATAGCATTGAGCCATGACATTTAAACTGTATTAATTCTACAGGGCAGATGCACCCTACTCCCCTCCCCCCCAAAGTATGCTAATTGAATTCATATTGAAAGGAGGTAACTTATTTTAAATTCACCTAATTCTGATCCAGCATTTACCTTTACATAACATTACTGCATTAAAAATTTTACCTGAATGCAGGTGAAAAATCCCATCAATGGTTTCATTCCCATATATCTTGATTTTGATATTGGAGAGAAGGAAATAGAAGAAGGAAATGTTGTTTTTTTAAAAAAATCCAGTCTCTCAACTGAAAGGAAATGAGTGACGTTAAAAGGAAATGCACCTATAGACAGGAAGGATGCAGAAAACAAAAAACAGACCTACCTCATACCCAGATTTATGACCATCCTTCCCTGGATTGTCTTCTTCTGCAACCAGTGGATGGCCTCTTTCTCTCCCTCTTGCCAACTTCATTCCCTTTGAGGTTATCTCACTTCTTCGTCTGTCCAGCCAATCTCTTGTCTTTCCCTTCCTCCATCTGCCCCCTCTTCTGTCTCCTGTTTTGTATGATTCCCACTTTGTACTCTCAACGTATCTCTCTTTGTCTGTTCTGCCTTATCTCTTTCTGCTGTCATGTTTCCATCCACTTCCTTCCTTTCTCTCATTCTGTACCCGAAGATAATGCATCACAGACTTCCTTTTCCTACTTTCCCTTCCCTCCCTTCTGTTCTGTGCTGCACATCCTTCTTACTGCTCATCTTCTATAGCTGCTGCTATAGGGGAAAAAAAACCCAAAACTATAAAACTGAAATAAGTAGGACGAAAGAGGGGAGGGGAAGAACAGTGAAGAACATCCCAGCCTTAAGAGTTTCACTGAGTTTTTTTAAAAGAGGAAACCTGATTTTCATTCACCCCCCCCCCCAAAAAAAACACCGTAATTTCATATAATTAATATGAATACATTATTTCCAATTTCTGGATACAAACCGTGCACTACTGTAGTAGTTTCCACCAGAACTCCTTAATATTACAGTGGGGAAACTGTACTTTCCTCGATTAATATGCTTTCTGTATGTTCTGAAATAACATCTCAAGTAGAGAGTTGTACCATAGCCATTAAACTGACATGCCAGTTTGGAATCTGTGTATGGAGTTTGCTGTATGCAGTATACGAAAGAATTCAGCCACGCTGTCACCACCTGCTGTTTGAAGATTTAGTTGGGTAGGTACCGTATATACTCTAGTATAAGCCGTCCCAAATATAAGCAGAGGCACCTAGTTTTACCACAAAAAAATTGGGAAAACCTAATTGATTTGAGTATAAGCCAAGGGTGGGAAATGGAGCAGCTACTGGTAAATTTCAAAAATAAAAATAGATACCAATGAAATTACATTAATTGAAGTATCAGTAGGTTAAATGTTTTTGAATATTTATATAAAACTGTATTTAAGATAAGACTGTCCAACTCTGATTAAATCATTATTCTAACCTTCTTCAGTGTAAATATGCTTACATATCATTCCAATAATTATAAATAGAGCAAAATAATAAATGTAATAATAATAATAGAGTAAAATAATAAATGCAGTAACAATAATAATTGAGAAAATAATAAATGTACCATATATACTCGAGTATAAGCTGGCCAGAACATTCACTCGAGTATAAGCCAGGGGGGAGGGAGGTTACTTATACTCGGGTATATATGGTAAGCACTTTGGGTTCTCTAGATGTTTTGGGCTACAGCTCCCACAGACTCATTGGCTATGATGTATATTGTGATAAAAGATGTAGGCCAAAACTTTTGGAGGGCAAAGTCTTCCCACTCCTACTTTATATCTAAGATAGGCAAAGTCATGGGAGATGAGGCTGTGGGCAACTATTATACATTGTATCACATTTATTCTTCTCATTCAAAAGCAAGAGGCGTCTGCATATTTATTACTGGAGAACAGGAGCAGGGATGGTTGTTCTCCTCATAACTTCCTTCTAATATTTTTCTGGGCATCTGACTGACCATCATGCGACATGCGGGGCTTGAGGAATCCAGGGCCGGAATTAAAATTGCTGGAAGAAACATTAACAACCTTAGGTATGCAGATGATACAACTCTGATGGCCGAAAGCAAGGAGGAGCTGAGGAGCCTTATCACCAAGGTGAAGGAAGAAAGTGCAAAGGCTGGGTTGCAGTTAAACGTCAAGAAAACCAAGATCATGGCAACTACACCTGGCAAATAGAGGGAGAAAACGTGGAGGCAGTGACAGACTTTATATTTCTAGGTGCGAAGATCACTGCAGATGTAGACTGCAGCCAGGAAATCAGAAGATGTTTACTTCTTGGGACGAGAGCAATGGCCAACCTTGACAAAATAGTGAAGAGCAGAGACATCACACTGGCAACGAAGGTCCGCATATTCAAAGCAATGGTATTCCTCATAATAACCTATGGAATGCGAGAGCTGGACCATAAGGAAGGCGGAGTGAAGGAAGATAGACACTTTTGAACTCTGGTGCTGGAGGAAAATCCTGAGAGTGCGTTGGACCGCAAGAAGATCCAACCAATCCATCCTCCAGGAAATAATGCCCGGCTGCTCACTGGAGGGAAGGATATTAGAGGCAAGGCTGAAGTATTTTGGTCACATCATGAGGAGACAGGAAAGCTGGGAAAAGATCACGATGCTGGGGAAAATGGAAGGAAAAAGGAAGAGAGGCCGACCAAGGGCAAGATGGATGGACGGTATCCTTGAAGTGACTGGCGTGACCTTGAAGGAACTGGGGGCGGTGACGGCCAACAGGGAGCTCTGGAGTGGACTGGTCCATGTGGTCACAAAGAGTTAGAGAAGACTAAACGACTGAGCAGCAGGAGACTGACCGCTCCGGAAAGCAATAAGCTACACGAAATTGGCCTTTCCAGCAAGTCTCTTCTCATAGAATACTGATTATGGGTGTATCTACACTGTGGAATTAATGCTCAAATCTGAATGCTAGTTCTAGCTAGTCTCAGGGTACATCTATACTGTAGGATTAAAGCTGTTTGACTCCTCTTTAACTGTCATCGCTCCATATGAAATCCTGGGATTTGTAGTTTTACAGGGACTCTAGCCTTCTTAGTCAAAGAGGACTGGTACCTCACCAAATCACAACTCCCAAAATTCCATAGCATTGAGCCATGGCAGTTAAAGTGGTGTCAAACTGCATTAATTTTACAGTGTAAATCAGTGGTTCTCAACCTGTGGGTTCCCAGATGTTTTGACCTTCAACTCCCAGAAATCTTAACAGCGGGTAAACTGGCTGGGATTTCTGGGAGTTGTAGGCCAAAACACCTGGGGACCCACAGGTTGAGAACCACTGATATAGATGCATCGCATATCACCATTCAGCCTTTCTGCATTTCTAGATGTCCTTGTTCATTAATTAGACCATGCTACCTCATTACATGGAGCAATGGAGTTTCAATTGATTTTTGCCAAGGCAGAACAGAGTCAATGTCATCACAATAAAATACAATGTCCCTTTAGTAAGATACCAGTGAGCTTATATAACACCAAGATCTGAAGGAATTTCCTACAGATACGCAAGTCTAAATCTGCACAGTTACCTGCAGGAGTAAAATTGTTGGATTGAAAATGAGAGAGGCTACCTGTACCTTTAGTGTGGAAGAAGAGGTTTGTCCTGTTGTCATGCAACCAAGTAACAAGCTGAAATTTTCTCATCTACACTAAGGTACAAGAAACCTTCTTCAGGTTTCATTCTGGCAATCCTACCCAGAGGCCTTAACAAAATACCCAGGCAACCCTGTGTACCCTATAGTTTTTTGAGCTTGAGTGTAATCCATTGATATGAACTTCTTTCTTAGATCATATGCTGCCAAGTTAGTCTTGAAAAACAACTGACTTCCTAAAGAAATTACAACTCATTGTAAATCTAGAGCAGGACCAGAAACCAATTATCATCAGATGTTGATGAATTACACCACTGACCAGGCTGACTGGATCCAATACAAACTGGAATCTAATGTTATCTGGGAGGTCCACAGAATCCTCAGCCTTGCGTTAGTAAATACTGCCATTATTACCATGGAGGCTTTGAATGCCAAAGATTTCAAAAAATTCATGATAAAATAGCAGAAATATTCCTCAGGGCCATAATAAATATGTTAGGTTTTTAAGATACTGCAATAGAATGCTCTTATGAAATTTTATTAATAAGCTGATATAACCTCAATGCTGCATTGATGTTTTGCCAAGAGTTCAAAAATTTGGTTTTGAATCCTGTGAGCATCTTCTGATTTTGCTTTGATACTACATTGAGTAGCATGGAAAAGCTGATGATTAGCTCCACCTTTTTGCTCTGCTTCAAAAGCTGTGTCCAGTAGGTGGAGCTCCAGTGGGAAGCTGCAGATATATATTCCTGTCTTTGAGTGTCCTTTCCTTTGATTCCTTGGCCAGTTTCCCTTCCCTGGGTGGACTGCATGGGATTTTGGGGCTAGGTGAACTTCGCCCAAGCTCCCAGTGACTGCATGAGCAGATTGCTGTCCGGGTCCTTCTCGCTTTTTTTGGATTTAGTATGATGTGTTTTACTTCACCTCCTGGTTTGAGCATGCACTGGACTGTCTGCCACTAGTATAGAAATTTCTTCTACACATTACATAGTTCCCATGTTCAATTGTTTGGCTTCTCGAAAGTATGGCTGCAATAAGATTATATAATTGTAAATTGAGGATGTGAGAACAGTAAATGCTTATTATAAGCTAGTCAAAAACACCCCGAAGAGATTGAGTAGTGTATTGACATTTTGTCACTCACTTTCATCCTAATAGGACAATCAGTCATGGCTCAGGAAAGTTGAGGAGAAGGGCTGAAGGGTAACCAGATTAAATAGACAGATGAGGTTTGAACTGGCACTGATAGAGTTTGAAGGTGTTATAGAGAGGGTTTTGGCTGATAGAAACAGGGTTTTATATAGAGGAGGGGAGCACGACCTATGGGAAGCTAAAAGAATAGAACATTAGAGGTTAATTTATTGTTCTACTTTGTTTAATAATGTATTATTGGTGTTCTAAAACTTTCTCTGGCTCCCTGTCAAGCCTGAATTGAATTCAGGCGACACATCCCAAAACTGAAGAACTTACACAAAAACACAGCCACAAGACACCCTTTAAGGGTCTCACCCTGAAGGCCAGGGACCCAATCCTGCAAGGAAATAATTGGGGGAACAATGGCATGGTGATGGGCAGGATTTCTAGGGGTTTTGCAGTCAGCTTGGGTAAAGGAATCTGTCACACCAGCTTTGTATTATTTCCAGTTTTTAAATTGCCCACTCTTGGGAATTCCTCCAAAATGTTCTGGTACCAACCAAGCAGTATTCATTTCAGGGAGGACTTTAAATATATCTCACTAGAGATTTCTCTTTCACTAGAGTGAACCTTTTCTATTGGGATGTCTGTGAATGCTGAATTTTCTGGTGGTTTATAGGGAATGCTAAAGTGCACAAACCCACACATGATGGGTAAGCAAACAATGACCACATTGTGTGAAGTTTCACTGAGCTTGCAGTACAGTTCACCACACCCCTGGTTGTTGTGTTTCCAGCTCCATCTTTGCTGGCTTAAATTAAATAGGAATTTGCCCATTTTCTGGAAGCAGCAGTCATAACAGCTGCATACTGAGCAAATGCAAAACTAGATTTGTTAGAAGCATTTGTTGTTGACACTAGTCTATTTAACAACATGAGGTTTGTTGTGTAATGAATGATAGCATGAGGAGAATTACGCTGAGGATATGTTACCTTTTCACATTTCTTGAGGGCTTAAAAGTCTCATTTGAAGCTGTATAGCTTATGGATTTATATATAAATTGAATTAAAATTGTGTTTCACATCTGTTTTGCAATTCTTATTAGTGTTGTCTTCTAATGCAAAACAAAGATGACGACGACAATGATATCAATTATGTTTGATTTCTTTTTCTTTTCCACACAAGTTGTAGGTTTGTTGTTTTTAATAAACCAAGTTTAAAACAGTAGGCATAGAATACATGTTTGATTTTGCCACAATAGGGAATATCACTTATACTTGGCTTCTATGTGGGACTTTCCCCTTCCTTCCTTGCACTCTCTCTCTTCACCAAAGTATGGTCCTCTGAAGCTTCCTTTTTGGCAGCTCTGGGTTTTTTCTTTTTCCTTTGGAAAGAGTTATTTGTGTGCCTCTGTGGGCATGACAGATGTCCTCTGTTCTTAACTTACAAATGTTTATTTAGGACAGTGTCCTGCATTATGTCTCATTTCTAAATAATGCAAGCTGTGTCTGTTAGAAGGAAGCTGCCTTATTCTGCAATACTTGTCCGTTATGTACAGAGATGGGCAAAGTGCAGACTGTGGGCCCATATACAGCCTACAGAGCTTTCCAAGCATTTCGTGTTTGTGATACACTTTTTAAACATGCATTATTTTGTGACACAGTAATTCAGTTTTACTAGCAAACTGGAGGTTAAACCAACCCCTTTTAAGAGATACGGACTCATACATAAATTGTAATAATGAAATGCATGGGGATACAACATATCTCAACCTTTTATTTACATATATATTTAAAAATATATGACTTACTGCTTATTTCACATAGACTCATTACATTTGCACAGCACACCGACACACTGCATCTGACACACTAAAGTGACATGACACACAGTTGGAAAGCTCTGGTCTGGAGCCTCCAGGGGTCAATTTTGAAAAATATGAAACATGTTTTGGGGAAAATGATCCAAAATAGTCTGTATTGAGGATGGGGAATATTTTTGTCCCTTGGACTATTTTCAGCCCAGGAGAATCTTTTTATTAAAAAGAAAAAAAGAAATGAACAGGGTGTGATTTTTGTTATCTTCCTGTAGCTAGAAAAGAGGCCTCTTCGGGACCTGAAATGACCTTAGAAGAGGCAAATGCATGGTGAAAGGGCCCTACTTTCCCCCCACCCCCAAGGGGTGTTTGGCTACATTTGGGAGCAAATCTTGATTAATATTTTTTTTAAATGTAGGGAGGTGAGGTGGTGATGTATCTGTCCAAGGTCTCTTGGTGGCAAGATTGCACCTCCCTCCCTTCCATCATTTCCCAGCTCTGCTAACTCAGTACAGTACGACTCCCATATCCGCAAGGGATACATTCATGGACTTCATGTGGATATGCAAAACTTATTGAAATGAAGGACTTCTAGCCTAAGAATACCATAGAATGGCGCTAAAGGATCTAGAAAAGTACTATAGATCAGTAGTTCTCAACTTGGGGTTTGGGGACCCTTGGGGATCTGTAATGTCATCACAGGGGGTCTACAAAGGATTAAATGATTAGTTTTATTAGTGTTGATACTATTATTTTAAATTCATGTGGAATCATTATAATCAAAACTGTATAATAGGAGTGTGTGCATTAACAGATTAATTGATATCCTCTTCTCTCTAAATTTGAAAGACCTTTATGAGAAAATTGAAATAATTATTTGATGCAGTCTAGTGCCTTAAATCTTGAGTTAAGTCTTGGGGGTCCACAACCACAAAATATATTTAAAAGCTGTTTCATGGTGAATAAAAAGTTGAGAACCACTGCTATAGAGGATATATTTTGTCAGGCAAGATAAATGAAATTGTGGATACTGCTCCTATGAACTTTATTGTATCATCAACACTGGTTGGGAGCAGCTCCCATAGGATTCAGGTTGTATTCTTTCCTATCTCTAGCTTGTGATGCTAGAGATTGGCCCAGTATTATGGTGTTGTTGGTTTATATATTTGAAAACTCTTATCTGGAAGACACGAGCTATTTCAATATCTGCTTACGATGTCCAGATAGCAACAATGGAACAGGTAGGAAAATGAGGCCAGACTTTATGGAACACATAAGGCATCTCAAAGATACACAACAGCCTCTGGAGACAAATGCATCCTAGTATTCAGTTATGTATGCCTTCAAGGCTACAAAAGAAATTGTTTTATAACAATTTTGATAGCATATTGACATCTCTGAATGAAGAATTCAACAGGTGTGAACAGTTCCCTGATTGGTATTGTTCAAAATTTCTAAGGGAGATGACTAGATAACTGCATTTAGAATGCAAAAGACTCCCAAATGTTCAACATCTGGGTTGGATTAGATATATAACCATAAGACTCTGCAAGAAGGCACTAGTACTATGCACAGTTTGCTATCTCAGTCCAAAAATGAGTGCCTGAGGAAAGTCTAGTCTCATTGCTTCCTCCTGAAACCTTTAAGTAAATTTACTGAGATGGGATGCCCGTTGAGTATTAATAACAAAAGGAAAATAGTACAGTATTGAATAGTTCCTAGAAGCACAATAATTTTCCATGAGCTTGTCTCTCATGTGTGTTGGAAAGACAACGCAACCTGCTGCCCTATTTCTAAAGAGGGAAAGGAGTACTCATGCAGGAACAAAAGATTTGGTTGTCTTCCCCAAATCCTTTGCTGAGTCCCTCAAAAGACCTATTCCATCAACAGCCCTAGACTTTGGCAAAAGTGAGCAGCCGAGACAGCTGCCTCCTGATCTCATCCCTGCCTTTTCCATGAAAGCAGCAGAAATGTGATAATTACTTCTTTGAACAGGACAGGCAAAGCTTCCTGTTGATGGCTGTTCCCTGGCAGAGAATACTGTCAGGCAGCACAGAGAAACCCATCTTGGTGTTTCTGGCAGGTGATGGACTTGAGAAATCTGTCATATGCAAAGGTTTCTGAGCGTCACATTTATCTTTGCTTCCTGACCTCCAAATTCCTTAAACTGGAACCTGTTTCTCCCTAGACTTTCTGCTGAGACAGATCATGAATCAGTTCAGGATTTTCAAGAAAAAATAAATTCCTATTGCAGCAGTACCAGGGCCTCTCCAGGATCTAATGGATTCCCACAGAATCTATTACAATGTAACAGTTGCATGAAATGAAATAAGCTATGGTATGTGCTGTGGTGTTTATCCTTGAAGCCCAATGAGTATTGGGAAACATTTTCCAATATAAAACCTATTTGAGTGGCAAACGTGAGGAGAGATACTGAATGATGATTGTGTGTGTGTGTGTGTGTGTCTGTGATCTGCTTCCATTTACAAGTTTGTGTCTTAAGAAGGAAAACATAGTAACCAGAAAGGAAGAATTAGTATTTAGGATACAATATTAGGCCTTAGGTGGGGTGTTTGTGTGGGAGAGATCTAAATCCAATTCTGACTAAAATAGATCCAGTGAGTTACCTAAGTGTTGACTCACCACTGGATAGTTCATTCTCTTAGGCTGCATCTACACTGTAGAATTAATGCAGTTTGACACCACTTTAACTGCCATCCATCAATGCTGTGGAGTCTTGGAAATTGTAGTTGGGTTAGGCACCAGCACTCTTTGGTAGAAAATGCTAAATACCTTGCAAAACTACAACTCCCATGATCCCATAGCATTGAGCTATGGAAGGGTGAACTGTTATGGTTATGATTGTGCCAAATGTCTGCATGGTGCTGTCAAAAATACAAGAAGAACTTATAATTTACACATTCCCTGCCATGAGGTACTTACAAGGTATGCTTTGACAGTTTAGGACAATAAAGGAAGGGGAGATATCAGAGTTTAATAGGGTTGCAGTGGCCAAGATTATGTTCTTGCCAATAACATTATTTGATAGTCAGACAACAACAACAACATCATCTCCATTTTGGACAGATCTTTGTCCTTATGGTTGAACTGCCATATCCAATTAATTGAACTTTTTCTTAATGCAGGAACTCACTGATGGGCAACATCCATCAAAGTCTCTTAAAGCCATGCGCATCCATTGTCCAGCAGTCAGTGTCAGCGAGACGGCTTCATGGGCTGACGCTTCTCCAGTACAATCCAAAGTGGTATGTATGTTGGCAAAGAGTGCTTAACGTTTTCCCTAATTTAGGTTTTGTACTTTGAGCCATGACAGATAAAGTGGTATTGGATTGCATTCATTCTATATTTTAGATGCACCTTCATTAACAGAGGCCCCGGTGGTGCAGCAGATTAAACTGCTGAGCTGCTGAACTTGCTGACCGAAAGGTTGGCGCTTCGAATCTGGGGAGCAGGCTTAGTTCCTGCTGTTAGCCCCAGGTTCTGCCAACCTAGCAGTTCGAAAACAGGCAAATGTGAGTAGATCAATAGGTACCGCTCTGGTGGGAAGGTAACGGCACTCCATGCAGTCATGCCGGCTACATGACCTTGGAGGTGTCTACCGACAACGCCGGCTCTTTGGCTTAAAAGTGGAGATGAGCACCAACCCCCAGAGTCCGAAACAATTAGATTTAATGTCAGGGGAAAACCTTTACCTTTACCTCCATCAACAACCTGTGGAGGGCCACAGATTCATCATCTCTATCCTATCAAGCATGTGGTACAAGTTCCAAAAGCTGACTCATGACACAATTTTCTGAGATAAGCTTTAAAAAGTGAAGATACTATCTGTTTATAGTCAACAAAGATTTTATAATGGTCAGGGTCATAATGAAGGACTGGGAGAATCAAAGTAAAGCAGATGAGTTATATTCCAAGGAGTTAACAAAAAATACATCTTTGTGGAACAACCTAAACACTCTGATAAACATTTCATATGGAAGGACATGGATGTTACGGGGAGGGAATAAAATGGCTGGATAACCATATTTCCCATGTTGCTTTGCAGGTGGAACTTATCCAAGTTGAACATCAGTACAGTCTGAATGAACCAATGGATGGAAGAATGAAATCTTTTGGCTCCTCTGGCCCAAAGCTGGGGAGTGACAGGGGGAAAGATGCAGCCCAGCGCCGCCTCTCCTACTACCAGCAGGAGCTATGGAACATGTTAGGGAGCCTGCGGGAGAAGCATCTCCTCCAGGAGGAGGCCGAGCACATGCTGAAATCCCAGTTCAGTGGTGAGCCAGAATATGGGTACAGGAAGCTATAAGGATTGCCAAAATGTCTCCCCTTCAATGTCAGGATGTATTATAATGAAGCTGGTACTGTTCTGCAATTATTCAGGGTTCCTAAGTGGGCCATTCAAAAAAAGGCAAGGAAACCTAGATCCAGCTTTCAAAGAGGAGCTTATCATACAACACTAAGTGCAATTGCACTTAGTCCCATCTTCAACTGAAGCTTACTAGATGTTGTTCCTGCTCTCCCAGTGCTGTACCATGCTGTAGTACTGTTGAGTTATTTGGAAATTGACTCTTTTCCTACTTGAAATAATTACTACCACCTATTTATTGAAAATATCAATCATGGAGCAAGAATGGGTGGTGTAGATGACTTAGTCATATTTCATGTACAATAAATCAAGCATGAGAACTAGCACCATTGAAAGACAAACATATTGATAGTGCAAAAGAATACATTACCATTTTGGTCTCTTTCAGAATATAGAAATGGTTTTAAAACGGAACAACTAAAAACAACTGATTTGTGGGATGAGCACATAAGATACCTGAAGTATTCTCTTTGTTCCACCAGATCTGCAACTCAGCTTGCAATGTGAGGAAACACAGTGTGAAAGCTACCCAACTGTCACCCGCAACTTCGCAGTCTCCCTACATTTGTTTTCTGCCAAGGCCTACGAATTCATGAAGAAGACATTCCAACTACCAGAAACTGCAACCTTGCACACGTATGTATTTTTATGCATATGTTTTAGTCTTTGGGTTACCTGAAATGAGAGTGTCAAACCCATAAAATGATAATATACCAGTTTATTTATTAGATATGAATTTTTACATGGTAAAAGATACTCATTTTCATTTATACGGCATTTTAAGACAAGAGCAAAGAAATAAGAATAAAATGTCTGAAAATGTGTGTTTTGACATGCCAGAACAGTGAACTTGAGCTCTTGAGTATGGAGTGTTTAAACTTCCGATATATTTGTGAATGACATCTCTCCTATGGCATTGTGCCATCAAACAACAGAGTACAATACTTAATATACCAGAAGTGTTGTTAGAACTAAGAAATCTATCGTGACTATTCACTGTGGGGTTTTCCTTACTTGCGTACTGAGAGGGCTGGGGAGAAAACAGATTTACATCTCTCCTGAAGGTATGTATAGAATTCCTGTCCTTGATTTCAGCATCAAAAGCAGAATCCATCCACATTCTGCCTCCCTATGTGGAACGGTTATGTCTCTAGCAGAAGTCCATTTTGCCCAGTTAATATGAGAATGAAAGAATGCAATTTTGGAGCTTGTTAATCAAGGAGGGATTTTTGTCTGAACTAAGCACTAGGGCTTGACCCTTTTCTTTCCCAATGCTTCTTCCATAATAGGTGGCTCTCAAACTCTGATTGCAAGCCGGGATTCAGCGAACAAGCCTTCATTGCTTTGGCAGAGAGATCTCAACCAGCACAGCAAACCTGCAAGAAGTGCGCTCTCCTTATTGGCACAATGCCTCTGGAAAAGAGAATCTATTATGACCCATCTACCAGAAGTCTCCAAGGCCTGGTAGACTTTGGTGCTGGGAGTTATGATGCCGATGAGGTTTTGGCAGCAGGAGAAGCACTCTTGTTTGTGGCTGTTGGATTTCAACATCAGTGGATTGTGCCTCTGGGCTACTTCCTCCTTGCTACTCCTAGAGGTGACATACAGGCCCAGCTCCTCCGGCACTGTATCCTCAAACTGCATGATGTTGGTGTGCAGGTAATTTCAGTGACATCTGATGCCACAGCTCCTAATATTGACACAGCCAGGCGGTTGGGAGTGGTGGTAGATGGTCTCACTGTCAAGTCCACATTTTTCCATCCAGCCACCCCCACGCTGGAAATTGCATACTATTTTGATCCTAGTCATCTCTTGTCACTAATCCATAACTTTCTGCAGACTAATGGCAGCCTGCAAGTGAGCAGCAAGGCTGTCTGCTGGGACTACCTTCTACATCTAGGGGCTTTGCAGGAAACAGGATTGCTCCAGGCAGCATGCCAGACTGGAGGGGTCAGGATGCAGGATCAGCGAGTTTGGGTAAATGGCACCACACAGGTTTTTAGCGAGGGAACAGTTCAGGCCTTGGATTTTGCTGCCAGATTAGGCCTGCCCCAGTTTCAGGGTCACGAGGCAACCACTCAGTTCATTGGACTTCTGAGTAATGTTTTTGATATATGTAATAGCTGGAGCATTTTTGGGAAAGGCTCCAAAGCACCACTATCCTCTGCCAGTGTGGACATCCTTGGTAATCTCTGCAATGAGTATGAGAACCTGCTTCGCAAACTACACACTGCCTCAGGGGAGTTAGTGGAGTTGAGTAAGCATCGATGGGGTTTCCTGGGCTTCCTGGTGAATCTGCGCAGCTTGCAATGGCTGGTGCAGGCCCATTTATTGGCAGAAGAAAACCCCATTCCTTATCTGTTTTCGTGCTGGTGGAGCTTGGATGCTCTGGAATGGTGTAGAGGAGCCTTACGGAAAGTGTGTGGGACCAAGAATATTGCCACAGCAGGAAATTTCAAGGATGCATATAAGCTGGTCTTAAATAAAGCTGTTTCTGGTCTGGGTCTTGACCCCCCAAACCTGCTTGACATATCCTTATGCAGGCGGGCTAGCCTCCAGTTGCAGGCCTCTTGGCCTCTGGGACAGGGACAAATCTGGCAGTTGCAATGGGGGTCTGGGTTTTCCCAAAAAATGAATGAGGTAAGTGTAGCCCCAGCTTTTCTGGCTGAGTTAGAGGAAGACACAGTCACCTATATTTCTTGTGCCATTTTGAGGAAGCTGCTGCCACTCCTGTCCTGCGCCAAATGCCGTGCTGCCCTTTTGCGCCCTTGTAGAGGAGTGCCTACAGACTGTGCCCTGATGTTTGTGGAGAGCAAGGGTAGAAAATATCTCCCAGCAAAGTCTGTGCAAAGAGTGGTCTGTAGAGCAAAGCAAACTGTTGGCCTTCCTTCCTTGTTTCTCAGAAACTCCTGGCACCATGGGCACCTAGCACAGGAGTTGGCCATTTTGGCAGAAGTGAGTGAGGAGCCTGATCTTTTCCCATCCCTGGTGGATCACCTCTTTGAGAGCAACACTTTGGTTTCCAACCATTATGTCACTTTGTTACAGGCTCTTGTAAGAACCTTCCTGGAGCTCTGGTTTAAGTTAGTGCAAGGACCACAATGCATGCCAGTGGCTCAAGAATATCACTCCATAAACTCTCTCCCAGATGAAATTGGCTTAAAGGACGTTATGAAGGAGTTGCAGAAAATCACTGAGAGCCAAAAAATGCTCCAAATGGATATGACAACAATGAGAAATGAAATGATCACAATAAGAAAAGAATTGTCGGAGGAATTTATAGAAATGAAGAGAGAGATGCAAGATCTCCAAAAAGACATCTAAGAGATCAAGGAGGAGAAACAAAAAATGGAGAAAAATCAAGACAAATTTAAAAACAAATTAGAAAAATTGGAGAGCCAAAACGCTAAAATGGAAGAACGCCAGGAGAGACCTGAGAGAAGAGAATTAGAATTTCAAGTGCGACTAAGAAACATAGTGGAAGATCCCAGAGAAGACATAAAAGGAATCATGACCCAACTACTAGCAGACCTGCTCCAGGATGAAATGGATATTAGCATAGAAAGAGCATACCGCATCACCACAAACTTCTCAGAAAAACAAAACACCCAGAGATGTTATAGTGCACTTTGAAAGGACTAAAATAAGGGATATTGTGCTGAGTGCCAGCAACAAAAACCCCATCAGATACAAAGGAAAAAAAGTGACAATACTAAAAGAACAACTCAAAAGTACCCTGCAGAAAAGAAAGAAATACCTCTTTCTTACAGATGAAATCAAAAGGAGACAATACGATTCCGCTGGGAAAGGAAAGAGGGAATAATGACGACCTACGACCAAGTGAAGCACTGGATAACGTCGGAAGAAAAGACCAAGGAGTTTTATAAAAGAATTATGCAAGACAAAGACAAACCAGCCCCTCCAGAGGACTACTCAGACAGAGAGAGGAAAAGGGCAAGATCCGTCTCCCCAGAAAAAGCCATTTCCCCACAAACATCCAAACTAACAGATCTCATAGCTTTAGAAGAAGTCGAATAAGGTTACGACATGGAGATAAAATGCTACTCCAACAACATTAATGGTATTAAGTCACCTAATAAAAGAAAAAGAGTATTCACCCAATTAAAAAAGTCCAGCCTTGATTTAATTGCACTTCAAGAAACTCATATCAGCCACAGACATATATCGCACTTACTCCAAAAAGATTTAGGCAATGTTTATATCTCCTCAGCATTGGAAAAAAAAGAGAGGTGTTGTATTATACATTAACTCTAAATTACACTCAGAGCTAGCCTTCAAGGATGATGAGGGAAGAATGATCAGAGCTAAAATGAGGGTGGGGAACCAGTCAATACTAGTCTGCAACATTTGCGCCCCAAATGGATCAAAAACATCTTTTGTAGGAAAATTAAGGGAATAAATTACTGAGCAAACTTTTGATGAATTAATAATACTGGGCGATTTTAACGAGGTGTTAAACTTAGAATTAGATAAAAAAAGGAAACACATTAAAGAAGAAAAAAGTTGATCTATAACGGAAACTCCCCGAAAATTTCATTAAGCTGATGCAAGATTGGAATTTACTTGATGCCCGGAGAACATACCATGGCAGGGAAAAAGATTACACTTTCTATTCGGAAAGCCATGGTTCATGGTCCTGAATCGATATGATTTGGATGTCAGACTCGCTAACACCTAAAATATCAAAAATAAGAATTCTACCCAGATATATATCAGATCATTGCCCAATTGAATTTGTAATAAATAAAGTGCAAAAAAATTACAATTGGAGACTTAATGGAAATTTACTGAAATATGAGGCGGACATCCAAAAAAATAAGGCGATTCTAAAAGAATATTTTTAACTAAATGATACCGCAGATGTCCCCACTCATATAACGCTAGCAAAGCGGTCATGAGCGGCCAATTTATCTTGCAGAGTACCCATAAAAATAAAATAAAGAATAAGCAAAGGAACAAACTGAATGAACAAACTGAATATGGGGGAAAAAATTAAAAAGCAATCCAAATGATAAAAAAACAAAAATGGAACTAGAAATTCTGAGGAATCAATTACAATATTTAGATTTGGAAGATATGGAAAAAAATTAAGATTTTTGAAACAACAACACTTCCAGAACGCGAATAAATCAGGCAGATGGCTGGCATGGAAACTTAGGGGAAAAAAGCAATCCCAATATATTGCAGAAATTACCTCAGGTAGAAGATGCTTCGCAGTAGAAAAGGACATAGACAACCAATTTAACAAATTCTACAGTAAACTCTATTATAGGGACCAAATTAGGAAAGAAGAAATCAATAAATTTTTAGGTAAACAAAAACTATCTAAAATAACAGAAAAACAGTGAGACCTATTGAACAAAGAAATTACGCAGAAGGAAATTAGGACTGCAATTAGAAAACTAGATGCAAATAAAGCAAATAAAGGTCCCGATGGTTTTTCTGGAGTATATTATAAGGTTCTAATGGATGTCCTGATCCCGCATCTCCAAAAGGTAATGAATGGAATTCTGGAAAATCAGACAATCCCAAATTCTTGGCGCTCCGCCACAATTATAGCTATTCACAAAGAAGGTCAAGACCCAAAAGAAGTGAAAAATTATAGACCAATATGCCTTTTAAACTATGATTATAAAATATTCACAGGCATAATGGCAGATATGATGAAGGAGTTCTTGAAGGACTGGATAGGGGAGGAGCAGACAGGCTTCCTGCCTGGGAGTCAAATGAAAGACAATGTTAGGGAAATTATCAACATACTGGAACATTATGAATTCAATAAAAAGGAGGAATTGGCATTACTCACAATAGATATGGAAAAAGCTTTTGATAATTTAAATTGGGATTTCTTTAAAATACTAATTAGAGAACTAGACATGGGTTATAAATTCACAAATGCAATAAACAAAATTTATAAGAAACAAGAAGCTAAAATTAAAATTAATACACTAGAATCCCAAAATTTTAAAATCTCTAAAGGTACCAGACAGGGTTGCCCTCTGTCTCCTCTCCT
Organism: Anolis carolinensis; assembly: GCF_035594765.1. Lineage (NCBI taxonomy): Eukaryota > Metazoa > Chordata > Lepidosauria > Squamata > Anolidae > Anolis > Anolis carolinensis. Next base: position 303,613,503 of record NC_085841.1, read on the forward strand.
GTTCGTCTTTTCAATAGAAGTCCTTCTTAAAAGTATCAGGGAAGACATCCAATTAAAAGGCACTAATGTGAAAAAATATAAAATAAGAGCTTACACTGATTATTTAATTTGTATCATGGAAGAGCGCACCAAAACAATTAATTATTGGCTAGAGAAAATTAGAGAATTTGGGAGTGTCTCAGGTCTCAAAATTAATTTAGATAAAACTATGCTATTAACCAAAAACATGACAAAAAAGAAACAGGAAGAATTAAAGGAACTTTCGGAACTGCAAATTAGACATAAAATTAAGTATTTAGGCATAATGTTAATGGCAAAAAATAACCAATTAGTAGAAAACAATTATGATATGGTGTGGAAGGAAATAAAGAAAGACCTAGATAGATGGAAATTCTTAAAAATCTCCCTCTTAGGGAGAATTGCGGTGGTAAAGATGGTTTTTAAGCCTGTTTATGGGGTTATTTGGGGCATTGATTCAGAAAATTGCATTGGCTAGACTGCATCAGCTGTAGTTTCATAGATAGGGTTATTATGATTTTCTATGGCCAAGCAGATGAAGATTGTTATATGCCATATGTTCTGTATCTCAAAAACAACAGCTAATGGGGGAAACTAGTGCAATTTTTGTGATCAGCAGGTCAAATATATCCCCCAAAAGGTCTAACATTTGAGGCAAAATGTGTGTTGGCCAGTGTTACTGGTTTCATTGTAATCTGAAGGGTATAACCCTGATTATGTTGATTGTATGGTTTTGAGTGATGCTACAATATTCAGGCTTTATGTTAACTCATATATCCTGTAAAAAATGAGTTTGGAACAAACCTGTGAAAAATGAGTTTGGAACAAAGTGGAGGTATTAGTAATATAGTTATGGGTTCTGCTGCAAAATGCTTGTTTTGTGCTGCATACCTTGACATAAGATGTGTGGGAGTTCCAAATTTGAGAGATCCACAGTCAACAAAGCTGTTTGGCTACAGAATCTGCCATGCGGGACAGGTAGAATCATAGAATCATAGAGTTGGAAGAGACCTCACGGGCCATCCAGTCCAACCCCCTGCTAAGGAGGAAAATCGCATTCAAAGCACCCCCGACAGATGGCCATCCAGCCCCTGCTTAAAAGCCTCTAAAGAAGGAGCCTCCACCACACTCCACAGCAGAAAGTTCCACTGCCGAACAGCTCTAACCGAAGTTCTTCCTAATGTTCAAGTGGAATCTCCCTTCCTGAAGTTTGAAGCCATTGTTCCGCATCCTAGTCTCCATGGCAGCAGAAAACAAGCTTGCTCCCTCCTCCCTATGACTTCCCCTCATATATTTGTACATGGCTATCGTGTCTCCTCTCAGCCCTCTCTTCTGCAGGCTAAACATGCCCAGCTCTTTAAGCCCCTCCTCATAGGGCTTGTTCTCCAGACCCTTGATCATTTTAGTTGCCCTCTTCTGGACACTTTCCAGCTTGTCAACATCTCCCTTAAATTGTGGTGTCCAGAATTGGACACAGTATTCCAGGTGTGGTCTGACCAAGGCGGAATAGAGGGGTAGCACGACTTCCCTGGATCTAGACACTATACTCCTATTGATGCAGGCCAAAATCCCATTGGCTTTTTTGCCGCCGCATCACATTGTAGGTTCATGTTTAACTTGTTGTCCACGAGGATTCCCAAGATCTTTTTCACACGTACTGCTGTTGAGCCAGGCATCCCCCATTCTGTATCTTTGTATTTAATTTTTTCTGCCTAAGTGGAGTGTCTTACATTTGTCCCTGTTGAATTTCATTTTGTTAGTTTCGGCCCATCTCTCTAATCTAAGATCGTTTTGAATTCTGCTCATTGACTTTTCTCAGCACATTGTATAAAAGGCGAATTTCAATCGGTTGCTCCAGGAAACCTGCATCTTATGGTGTAGTTTCAAGATATGTTTAATTTTAGCACCAGAAAAGGGCAATGGTGATTTTGGAATGAAAGATCATACCCAGGTCATTAAATTAAACTGAGTTCAGCTTTGCTTGGTGCCCTTCCTCGGGTTTCAAATGGTGGAACCATGGCACATTTTCTAAGGTGACCTTTGGGGATTTTTTTTGTCTGTGTCTGTTTCTGAATGCTGCTTTGGTATTGATTCTATTGTGTCATGTTTTGTTGGATAGCTGCTGGGGATAAGCTCAATTTAAATGAACTGAAAGAGAAAATGGTGATTATTGGTAGGACCTACACAGGGTCTTTCCAAATCTGAAATTATTCTATATCGTTGCAACTTGTGCAGCATGTCCAGGGCAAAAACCCTTGATTTGTTGATCAGAAAACATCACAGGAATAGCTGTGTTAGGCACAAGACAAAGGACCCCAATGAACTCCCATCTCACCACAGGATGGGTTTTGAAAAACTGCCCACCTGTATCAGGCATGTTTCAGAAATGATGATATATTTATTTCAATGGTTCCTAAAGCTGGGAAAGTAGAACGGCTTTTGGCAGTAGTCATCCAGTTCCTTAGACAGGTGTCACAAAAAATTGTTGTGTGAAATTTGTGCCCCATTTCACCTATTGTTAATGATTTTTGTATGGCTAAATATATGTACGTTTTTAAAAATAAACACCTTTCAGATACCATGCTCTAATTTATCTGTTTAAACCTGGGTCAGACAATACCTTTTTAAGGTGCCATGAAATAGGAAGCCTTGAGTTCTGCATCCGAGAGGATGAAGAGGAGAACAGGAGCGAAGAAAAAGGTTTGTACCAGTGCATTTGAAGTGAAGAAACTTGTGTTGTGTTAATATAGTTCTGGCTCTGATGTTTCTAGAACCCTTTATATTTTAACCGCTAGTCCTCCAAATTATTTCCTCCCCCACTCCTCATTGCCAAGACCTTTTTAACTGCCAACTCCACTCTGCTCTGTAGAAGCAAAACTGAGGCAGTAACTCAAATTAGACCAAAGCTCTGACCTTTGGATGTCGAAAAGCAAAGTCTAGCAAGTGGCTCAGGCCTTGGGCCAGGTCAGTAAACAGGACAGGAATGCAAGATTGCTTGTACAACAGCTGCAGTTGGGATTTCAACAGACCAGCACCTGCTCCAAAATTTCAACCATGAGACTTTGCACGTCTGTTGAGTAAGACACCGGCTATAGCCAGTGGCCTGTGCAGCTTTTGGCAAGCCTGCTAGAGAACCCACCCACTGTAATTTACTGTTTGATTTTCTCTGAAATAGTTGCATAGGCCAAAAGGAAGAGAGCTGAAGAAGGCAGCTCAAACATTCAAACTGCGGCATAGCCTGGAGCGCAGCACCTTTCCTTTTGGAGGGTCAGTACAGCTGCAGCCTTTGAGTACCTCTGGAAGCTACATTAATACTTCTCTTCATAAATTCCATAGCACAGTACAGAAAATGTGCATCTCTCTTAATGCATGTAGATGTGTTCTCCGGTGCAACTATATTTCAAAATACACATCTCCATTCCACCCGATTGGTTGCTTATAACTAAAAAACGACTTAAGACTAAATTGGAGCCAATATTATATGACATCTAAGTCCTAAAACGAGTTTCAAAGCTACAGTGGGAATAAACTATACACTATCATTTCAATCTCTATCTCTACTACCCTTCCCCCTCCATATTCAAGGCAATTACATGCCATTTTATTATTGCATTTCCGTCTTCAAAAAAAGTAGAAAGGGCCCTTGAAATATGAGTCTCCATGCTATATCTGCACTTTCCTATGTGTTTGAGTCAGGTGCTTTCTTTATTGGATGAGTGTGGCATTCTTCTTCAGAGTTGTGGCCTGTACTCCTATTAGCCATCTCTAGAGTTTTGTTGCAGAAGCATAAAAAGGAAAAAGCCTTAACCCAAGATTAATAATACCATGATAAGTATTCTGAAGTTGCTTATGCTTTCCCTGCATCTACCTCCCTGTTCCTAGTGCAAAATACAACTACCAGTAGGACACTGAATTTGTAAAGAACTGGATAAAATGACCGTGTACTTCTTGAAAATTATAACATTCTATAGAAATCTCATGCCTTTTAGGATAACCATGTTTAAAATCAATTGCTCGGTCTTGATACAGTTCAAGTAAAAGGTTCCATGGTATTGCTAATGCAGTATAGTGGTGTCACAACTATATGTTTATGTCTAGGAAGGATACTCTCAGTCTGTCTTGCAGCTGTGGCAATATGGAACATTGCTTCAACAACTTAAAAAAGAAAACTAAATGTGTAGATATCTAGTTCAAATGCCAGTGGCCATAATAAATCAGTCAGTATCAGTTCTAATTCAGTGGTCCTCAACCTGTGGGTCCTCAGATGTTTTGGCATACAACTCCCAGAAATCCCAGCCAGTTTACCAGTAGTTAGGATTTCTGGGAGTTGAAGGCCAAAACACCTGGGGACACACAGGTTGAGAACCACTGCTCTAGTTAGACAGAAAGTCATTTTGTGGCATACTTCAAGGTTTCCACACCCTGTTTCTTTTCTTCCTAACCACCTCTCATGTCAGTTGCTTTTAGTTCAGTGCTATTTGCACAATATTTTTTCTCTACATGGGAATAGGGGTTGGGTTAAAAGTAATGACAGAAGATTTCAAACTTAATTTCATAGCTTCAAGCAAGCCAGTTTTTGCACTAATCAACATCTGACCTATACTGTTTTTTGAAAACCAGATATTGACCCAGGAGCCAATATACTTGACTAATGTATCCTGATTTATTTCTTTTGCATGTCACTAAGGCTGAAAACAATTTGCAAATAATAACAGTTTCATATGGTATCTTCACATGAACCAGAGTGTGAAAAAAGTCAGGATCAGAAACTGAATTGATTTTAATTAAGGCTTGGCATGTTGTCAGTCATCACAAGCTTACTTTAACTTATTTAATGGGTGTAGGTTTTATGGTATCTTACTGAAAATAGAGTTGAGTGTTTAGAATGGATACTTGGTCAACCAACAGTAGTGAGCATATCATAAAGAAGGCTAAATGTAATCCTAACCTAGGGTTTTATTAGAGGAGACCTATGGTTTTGCAGCTGTTTTTAGAAGTCTTTAATATTTGCCTTTATTGCTATACGGAGTGATATGGATGAAAACATCACTATTTATCCAGCCCCCTCCCCATCCCCATCCCACATGCTAATTTTGCTCCTCAGGGACTCTTTCCCATTTTTATTCCCCTAACAGAACACACAAAAGAGCCAGAACATTTTTATATACTTTATTAGAAAAAAAGATCACCATATTTCTAGATATTTAAAATGAAGTACATGTTACAAGAAAAGAATGACCGCAAAAAAGGTCCAAATTTTTGCACATGGTTTTTTGATGCAAGTTAGAGGCCAATGATTTGGTGACCTCTGGAGAAATTGCACACAGGCTACACACCTTAAGGTCGTTATGGGGGAGTGGGGAAGCAATCATGAAACGACCTTCTCAACATAATTAGCAGGATATAGTCCAACTTGGCCAGTCAGAAGCCGCCCTTTGCACCATCCCTGTTCGTCCTCTTCACTGATCTTCATGAGCTCTTCTCCTAAACGGGAGAAAACATCCCAGCTGAAATGAAACAAACCAAGGACCCACCAAGCTTCTTTTCAGTGTCATTTGGGCATTCACTAAAGTGGGTGGGAAACCTGTGCCTTTTTGGGTATGTGCTGCTATTTCCATGTAGGCAGGGAGAACCCAGAGGAAAAGGTGAACAGAAGTGAAAAATGTAAGAGAGCAGTGAAACGGAATGGTAGAAAATAAGTGTGGGGCCTTTCTCTAGATGTGCTAATTCTAACTGTCTGATGATAAAGGAGGAGAAAATGGAGGGTAATGGGAAGCTAATATGGATAGTGTGTGATCTGCCATTTTTGTCCTTTTATTTTAGGACTCCCCTTGCCATTGAAGATTTCTTGGAATTCGCCAAAAGTTATTTTTCTAAGTTTTGAGAAGGATGAACAGAAATCTATACAGACTTCCTTCAAGAGCTATCTTACTCTTCCCCAACTTGCTTGTGTAGCAGGCAGGAAGGATGAGAGTTAGACAAGACGGAAATGTAAAGAAAAAGAGGATTGGCATGGATTTCTTTGGGCTCTGCCAACTACTGACATGAAATAGGTTTTCCGCCTCTGCATTAAAGTGAGCCTTCTACTTTCCTGCTTTTCAAAATGCCTGTTCATGCACAGAAATGAATCTAAGTCTGAGGCACAGCATACAGTCATATTAAGTGAATTCCATGTGTCTCATTTTCAAAATTAGTATTTGTGTGTCTTCAAAACGAACAACATTGTGACCTATTGTAAGAGTCTTTCTATAGAGGCACATCTTAAGAAGATACTAGGATCTTGGAAATGAGCAGATGGGAGACATTTTCTTGTCCCTGCTTCCCTTTTGGTGCCCATATTAACCAATATTTACTCATGTTGCATAGTCAACCTTCTAGTTCACAAGGCATCATGCAGAACTCAAACACAGCAATTAGTGAAGTGATTAGTGAGAAGGGTGTAACCACTCCCCACCAGATAATGTGCTAGAAATCCAACCACTGTTGCTCCAATGTTCTGTTCACAGAGAAGTGTTTATTTTAAGATAGTTCCCAGGAGCAGCAAAAACCTTGCATACTTATTGGATAGCCATTGGGAAATGGCTAATGTACAGTGTTATCAATATGGACGCAGTGACATGTATGTAGGAAAATATGCTTCCAGTGTGCCAGCAGGTTTCAACAAATGAGTGACTTAGTTCCCTTGGGTATATCCTCTGAAGCTTGCACAGCAAACACAAACTGATAGTGTATGTTCTTTTCCTATCCTTCCCTATCAAACAGGAAAGGGAAGGCTGACCACAAGAAACAATGAAAAAGCACCTAGAAGGGTTTTGCATTCCAACAGCCATTGGTTCATTCTTAACCTACCATAACAGAAGTGGCATTTGGGGAATGGGCAGAAAAGGCAACCCGAAAGGGACTTGGTTCTTGCACAATCATCCTTTAACCATCACACTATAGATATTTCCATGACACTTTAGTTTGAGTTATGTCACTGCAAGCACTTCTACTAATAGCATGTCACAGATAAAACTCAGTGACCCAGATACAGGCCTCGTGCAGTCCCAGCATTGGGTCTGAAAGGTTTTAGTACCTGAAAAAGGAAAAGTTCACATTTCTACAGAACAAAATTGTTTTTAATAGCATGACTGAAACACACTTCCAGATGGCCCCTTTGGTACATGTGCAATTTGCACTCCTCCCCAATAGAGAAAGTTCTTATCTTCTGGTGGGATCACATTACACACTTTTGTACTATACAAACTCTAGCGTTCCACAGAATGGCACCTTCTAGTTTTAGGAGGCGCTAAACTTCTGGCAAAGATTTCTAAATACGCTTCCATAAAACAGAAAGGATATCCACCAACTATACTACTGGCTAGAAGCCCAGAAAGCTAGGAGTATGTCGCTGATCTGCTCAGGGCTTGAGGAGAAAAATGCTCTGGTTAAAGCAGTGGTTCTCAACCTGGAGTCCTCTCATGTTTTTGGCCTACAACTCCCAGAAATCCCAGCTAGTTTACCAGCTGTTAGGATTTCTGGGACATGAAGGCTAAAAACGTCTGGGGACCCCAGGTTGAGAGCCACTGGGTTAAAGCTTATACAACTGAGGACCAGAGATTACTGCCTCTCCCTTTAGTTTGGCACATAGAGCTGCGACTGATGGAAGATACCTGCTCCCAGTTCTCCATTGGTTTTATTTCTTGTTTTTGGGCTCTACTTTATTACTATCAGCAAGGGAATAAAGTCCCAGAAAATCAAGCAATGATCACTGTACACCCAAATGAATAATGTATACACGTGGTGAGGAAACAGCCTGGAGATATATATATATATATATATAACAGGTGCCTGATGAACAGAAACTTGAAGCAACTGTGCCTCTTCTTTATAGAGATTTTTAGAACAGATTGCCCAAGACATCTTCTACTTCAGTCTATGCTTTTTCTCATCCTTCTCCAAATGACTTTAAATGAATTGCTTAACATTTTTCCTGCCCTTCTTTACAATTCTAAAGTGCCAAAATTATAAAATGTCCCTCTTCAACTGCACATGGGTGGCTTCCTTTCGGAACAGCTTAGCTAGCACAGGATTCTTCCAAGACCTGAAATGTTTGGTGAGCTAAGTCCTAGGGCCATCCAGATCTTTCTGTGAACTTTCCATCTATCAGCCCAAAACACAGTAGCAAGCAAGTTAGAAGGTTAGTGCATATGTACCTGCTTTAAAGCTCAGCTCATCAGCCTCTTGTCCTGTATAATCATACAGGGCTCGCACCCGCACGCCTGGTACCTTTATGTCCTCATGGCCATTAACGTCCAGGCACTTCTTGGGAGTGTCCTCATCTGACCACTCTGCGATTTCTTCTTTCCCTCCACTATGCAGAAGAGAGTGAAAAAGAGAAGGGGAAAGGAAGTCAATCGAAATTTCAAGTTCATGGTTTATAACAAGTGCTCCACCACCCAAATCATGCAGTTTTCTAGAATTGAAATAAGAGGCAGATGCAAAAGAGGAAAGACAGATATCCCAGTGAAGTCACTGTTAGCCCTGTTTGAAAAAAGCAAGAAAGCAAGCAGAAAGGTAGGTTTTCAACAACTCGATTTTCCAGGAATCTGGACTTGTGTTGAACAACATAAAGAGTCCCACATGTGACTCCTTATTTTAGCAGGATGGAGACAAAGTAGCCATATCCATTTGGGTAGGGAGGAAATACACTGCATTGTTCCTTCACTAGGAAACACTGGAAGAGCTACAGAAATGAGAAGCAAAAGGACAGCTACCCTAAAAAATCTTAGTTTCATACTAACTTCATACAAGCTGAGGCTCTCAGGGTGTCATAGAGGTGGTTGTTTTGTTCCTCTTGGTATGAAAACCTGTGAATTGTCAAATAAACCCTTTAAATTAGGAAAGAGATAAGACTGGGTCACAGTCCTCTTCTTCCATCGATACTCACGTCAACAAAGCAGATTTTACATTCCAGTTAAGTGTTACGATAGATGAACAGAGGGCTGTAAATTCCTATAATACTTTTATTTATTGTGCAATGTTGGTCAAATAAACACTAATATGCTTAGAAAGTCACATATAGTGGAGACAGAAGACATTTTTTTTTTAAAAAAGAATGATACTCATTTCTGATGACTTAGCCTATACGGGATTGTGCTGATGGCAACATTTACCTTTGCTTTGTTGGTGGAGGGCTCTGTTTCGCATCGTCTCCTGCAGGTACAATGCTGGTCAAAGTCACATCTTCTGCACTCTTGCCACTTTTCTCTTTCTTGCTGATTGGCCGCTGTGTCTCTAAAGACCACTCCTGGAGAGAGAAACATGTTGATCCTCAGCTTCATAAAAGTCCAATGCTCACTGAAATTCACACACACCCAAGTAGCAAGGGAGTAACCATTTTTATTTAAATTAAACAGAAACTTTTAGGGCAGTGGTTTTCAACCCGTGGGTCCTCAGGTGTTTTGGTCTACAACTCCCAGAAATCCCAGCAAGTTTACCAGCTGTTAAGATTTCTGGGAGTTGAAGGCCAAAACATCTGGGGACCCACAGGTTGAGAACCACCGTTTTAGGACTAAACTACAAGTGATGTCAGCAGTCCCGGTCTGCTATATTCAAAATCACATTGTTACTGAGTTCCAATTAACATGTATCCTTGAGTGCGAAGATGGGGTCATTGGGATAAATAGGATATTGTGACGTCACAGAAGTCTACTTTAAGCACTGCTTCTTTCCAAACACATAACAAAAGAACCCCATATGTTTGGAAGGAAGGAGTGTTTGAAGTAGAATTCTGTGATCCCACAATATCCTATTTACCACAGTACTTACCACAAAAAAGCAGGTGGATACGAAACCTGAAGTTGTGAAAGTGCATAAGCATTTTACTATTCATTCATCCCTGGGAGGACTTTAAATGACCATTAAAGGACCATTCACCTCCACTCATTATTTAAAAAGAGTAAGACCACAGTCAGCTTTATGTTGCCTGTATCTCCTACTTTATTGGGCTTTCTGTAGGAGTCCAGATGGCCACTATGGGAAACAGACTAGTTGGATGTTTGCACAGTCCTCCTCAGGCTGTGCTGCCATGACATCAATAGGCCTGCCGGCAATTTGCAGCTTGGTATCAAAAGCAAAAGGGATACGACTAGGAAGATATAACTGCTTATTTTTATAAAGCACATATTTTACATACAAAAATGCCAGCTTCAGTTCCTGACATCTTCACTTTAAAAGTGCGAGGAGAAAATGGAAATCTTGGAACCTGCAACCTTGGAAAGCTGCTGCCATTGGGAGAACATAGGATGACCAATGGTTTGTTTGGCAGCTTTCTTAATTATTATTGTGCTTATATTATGATGCTTCCTGTTTAAGAACTCTGCCATAGCTCAATAATTTCAGTAAATGGCACAAGTCAAGACAGAATTTGTACTCCGAGGAAGATGTCATTTCATGGAACTTACTGCTGGAGAGAAGTAGCCTACCTCAAACTGAGGCCAGTTCATAGCCATGCCTGGCCCATAGGTATTACGCCACCACTTCAGATCCTCTTGGTCATCTGCACTCATTATACCCTGATGCAAATCCCGGTAAAGTGCATGGAAGCTGCAGTTTGATAAGGAGAAGTGGGAAGAAGGAGACACAACACAACAGTAAGTGTAAGAAATTGTACTGGAGAGCTTTACTGGCATGTAGAATAATGCATCGTTGGAGCAGGGTTTTTTTCCATCTTATCTGAAACAAGCCGTGGTTCGTCCACTCCTTAAAAAGGTTTCCCTTGACTCCACGGTGCTGAACAACTTCAGACCAATCTCCAACCTCCCTTTCTTGGGTAAGGTGCTGTAGCGGGTGGTTGCCTCCCAGCTCCAGGGCTTTCTAGATGACATCAACTACCTAGATAAGTCACAGTCTGGTTTCAGGCCTGGTCACGGCACCGAGACAGCCTTGGTCGCCTTGGTGGATTACCTCCGTAGAGAGCTGGACAGGGGGAGTGTGACCCTGTTGGTTCTCTTGGACATCTCAGTGGCTTTCGATACCATCGATCATGGTATCCTTCTGGGACGACTCTCTGGGATGGGTCTCGGGGGCACGGTTTTGTTGTGGCTCCGATCCTTCCTGGAGGGTTGATCCCAGATGGTGAAGCTGGGAGACGCCTGCTCGGACCCCTGGCCTTTGAGCTGTGGGGTCCCGCAAGGTTCTACTCTGTCTCCCATGCTCTTTAACATCTACATGAAACCGCTGGGAGAGGTCATCCGGAGTTTTGGAGTTGGGTGTCACCTTTATGCAGATGACGCACACCTCTACTACTCTTTTCCACCTAATTCCAAGGAGGCCTCTCGGGTGTTGGACAAGTGCCTGGCCGCTGTGTCTATCTGGATGAGGAGGAACAAGCTGAAGATCAATCCCGACAAGACAGAGGTCCTCCTGGTCGATCGTAAACCTGAACGGGGTATAGGGTGGCAACCTGTGCTGGACAGGGTTACACTCCCCCTGAAGCCACAGGTCCGCAGTTTGGGAGTCCTCTTGGATTCATTGCTTACGCTCGAGGCCCAGGCGTCGGCGGTGTCTGGGAGGGCCTTCGCACAATTGAGACTTGTGCGCCAACTGCGACCGTTCCTCGCGAAGGCTGATCTGGCCGGGGTGGTCCATGCCTTGGTCACCTCCAGACTGGACTACTGTAATGCGCTCTACATGGGGCTGCCCTTGAAAACAGCTCGGAAGTTCCAACTGGTCCAACGAGCGGCAGCCAGGATGTTAACTGGGGCCCCTTACAGAGAGAGGTCAACCCTCCTGTTCAAGGAGCTCCACTGGCTGCCATTTATTTTCCGAGCCCAATTTAAGGTGCAGGTGCTTACCTACAAAGCCCTGAGCGGTTTGGGACCATCCTACCTCTATGACCGCATCTCTATCTACGAACCCATGCGTTCACTTCGGTCATCTGGAGAGGCCCTGCTCGTGATCCTGCCTGCGTCGCAAGCGTGGTTGGTGGGGACACGAGACAGGGCCTTCTCCGTGATGGCCCCCCTACTCTGGAACACCCTTCCCAAGGATCTCAGACAGGCCCCTACATTGGCAGTCTTCAGAAAGAACTTGAAGACCTGGCTGTTCCAATGTGCCTTCCCAGATTAATAGGAAATCTCCAATACCAAGTCCCATAAGCACTTTATTAGAATTAAGATCGCATATCGCACACTGCACTTGCCCTATAAGCCTTATATATCACCTGTCACATCAGCACTTTTAATCTTGTACCCATTACTCTGGCCCGGCCCAGTTCTATTGTGTTTTAGCGTATTGTTATTGCTTGTTGTTTATACTGTTTTAATTGTTTTAATTTGCCTTTGTTTTGTATTGTTATATTGTGTGTTGAGGCCTTGGCCTTTGTAAGCCGCATCGAGTCCTTCGGGAGATGCTAGCGGGGTACAAATAAAGTTAATAATAATAATAATAATAATAATAATAATAATAATAGAATAGGAGCCTGCACTGATGGAATGATAGTTTTCTGTAACACAGAGATGCAGCCTTTTATGGAAAAGATGACAGATTATTCTTGGCTCACAGTAGGTTGTAAAAAGAATTTTTAAAAATCCTTGCATATGTGAGTTATTTTGCATAGAACTTATACCTTTCATTGGTGGACAGGTTAAGATGATTGTGCAGGTCCAATAACATCTCTTTGAAGAAGCACAAGCGTTTGCACTCAGCATCCTGGCAGCTCTCAAAGACCTGCTCCATGTCCTCCATGTAGCGAGGATTGTAGCGGTTCAGCTCCTCCAGCATCTTCTCATATAGGTCTTTGCACTGCAGAGAACCACCTGGTCAATTCCTAAGAGATGTGACACTAAAAAAAATCCTAATATCCCTCTAGATCTCAATTTTATTTTAGAAATATCGGGGACTGATGGTGGACTAATATTCAGCAAATAGTATCTTCCTGGTTATCCCACTAGTTTCATCCTTTCAGGAAAAACCAAACAAACTACTTATCTAGACTCTATTCAGTGTGTGTATCTGTGTGTGAGAGAGTCTCCTTGGTCCCTTGAGTCCTATAGCTGGTTAAGATGTGGCAAGTAATGCATTCATTACCAAGGATTTAAAGACTTATTCATTAAACTGCATATGCTCCCCACTCACAGTCCACTGCCATGCACTAAAATCCAAGTTGGTCTCTCATTCCAAACCTAGTTTAGGATTTGCGGTCACCCAGACACCATCAACAACCTGACCTACCTTCTCGGCTTCTTGTGTACATTTCTCCACTCGGTCCTGCAGTTTACGTGCCTGCTCTTGTGACAGAGAAGAATCTGCTTTGGCATGATTCTCTCTTGTCTGTGCAGTCTTCTCCTCTTTCCGAGCAGTGTGGTAATTCTTTTTTGCCATTTCCACCTAACAAAGATATTGGATTGAATGTTGTACTGCTTTTCATCATATGCAGAGACAGCCCTTCTGCCATTCAACAGGAAGTGACTTCCTAACTTTGTTTACCACTCATACAGTGAACACATCAAGCCAACATGCACAAACATAAGCTATGTTTTAGCCATTCAACCTGAATACGTACAGTATATTCTTTATGTCAGAACGGTGCAAGGGCATACACACCATTACCAACTTTCAAACTGCCTTGAATCTCATTCTAAGAGAAAGACATGATATAAATTCAACAAATAAATAAAATAAATATTATGGATGTTGTTTCATTGACCAGCATGGCCTGAAAGGTGCTCTGCTGACACTCACTTCAATGTGAATAGAAAAGTGTGATTGTGGACTGCACTTTAAAATAGAATTATCTAGCATGACTGAGAACTATTCATATTCAATTGAATGCAGGGGGTAGGATTAAGCATCTATACTTTCAGACACAAGAGGTAATGCTAAAAAAAACTACACCCTACTTATGCAAAAACTATACCATATTCAAGTTGGAATACATGAAGAGTTTGTCCAGCTTCAAGATCATACCACATCTCAGCAATAACCATCCTACAACTAGCAGCAAATTGAGCATATCCAACATGCTGAATGCACTTTAATCCCCTGTGAAGCCACAGAATATTCATCTTATTATTAAGATGTTGATGCCCAGACTAATCATCCTCAGGAATCTTAGGAGGTTCTCCATTTGCATACAATACCAATCTCCTGGTTGCATTTTCACTCACATCTTTTAGTTTTTTCACCCAGGGCTTCTGGGCCTTACGAAATCCATCCTCTGCTTCCTTTGTCTCTTTGAAGCCACCCATCATCTGCTTATGGAAGGCTTCCTTTTGCCATGCCTTTACTTTGTCCGAGTCTACACCAGCCAGATGGTTCCGGACTTCTAGGTGGATCTCACTAAGTTTGTCTGCAGCAGTCAGGAACGCATGCCAAGCTTTTTCGAGAGTGCCATACTGAGGGCCTAAAGGAACCAACAAAAACAACATGATCGTACAATAGTACCAGGCACAATGGAACTAGATTCAGAAACTACACTTCTTCTATCCCCAAAACTGTTTATACTACAAAGGCTTGTGGAATGTTTACTGCCGAAGCACACATGGGGCAAATGCATGCTCTGCAAGTCAGTTTTTGTAGATGCCAGGAACCAAAATATTTTTGGATACAAAGTTTTCCCATTTTTTTTGTCCCCAGACGTCTCTAAATGAGGCTTTTGTTTCACTTTCTGTTGGAGAAAAGCTCTCTTCTGGGCCTAAACTGCACTGAGGATCTCCAAAAGCATGGCAAAATTGTTGTCACATTCCCTAGTGGGCGTTTGGAATTAGGGGTGTGCGAAACAGCAGAAATCAATTTTCGTTCTGTTTTCATTTCAAATCTCGAATATACCTGATGGTTCTGTTAAAAGGAAGATTCCTGGAGATTAGGAGAGGGGCTGTTCAGATTTGTAATTCAGGATCTGGAGTTCCGTTTTCACTTCAGGAAGAATCTTCCCAAAACAAAAACTGGGAGGGGGCACCCAAAATTCTAAACAAAAACAGAATGGATTTCTGCCATTTCGCACACCTCTATTTGAAATGTTTAAAATATTCTCCTAGGAGACTAATCTAGCCCGCCACCTCCTGACAGGTGCTTACCTCTGGTCTAGAACAGAGCTTCTTCAACCTTTTGCACTCAAGACCCCTTTCCATCCAAGAAATTATTAGGCAACCCCCGGAATATAAAATAGGTATAAAAATCAAATATTTATTTATAACAAATCAGCATTTGCATGGCTTGCTAAACAGGCTTATTCTCCTTTTTGTGGAGTACAGCTGAAGCATTTTCTACAGAGCCCAATGTAAACATTGCATGTTGTTGCTAATAGATTTGTGTAAATGGTTCAGAAACCTTTTACTGTTGCCAAATATTTAATGACCCCAACACTGGCCTAAGGGGACCTCACTTGGGGTTGAGATCCACAGTTTAAGAAGCAGCAGTCTAGAGAATGAGAAGTCTGAGGGAGGAACTTATGCTGACAGCAGAAGTGACTACTACCTACATACATATGGTTTGTTATTCTCAGCAATGAGAGTATGTTAAAAACCTATCTAATTTCTATGTCAAAAAGGCTTGTTTGACCTGCAAACTTTGCAATTCAATAAAAAAACATTCTGCTCCTGAGAAATGATCATTCAATTTAAAATGACAGTCTTCTCAGGTCTTATTGTTAGAAGGGCTTCGCCCAAGACTGTGTACTTATAGTAATGAATAGCCTTTCTATTATGCTAGGTTGTTATTATTCCTTTCTCTAAACCTTGTATTTTGTGAGCTGATAAAATCTTCCTAAATTGGGAAAACTGGCATTCATCCAATTGCTGAAAGCCACTATATATGAGGTTCTTATAAGAAGGAACTGCTTCTCTAAATTGATTCAATTGCTGTTTTGAAGAGACCCTCAGAACCAAAATCTTTAATGTACTTTTCATGATGTAAGAAATCTACTTCTTGTAGAGTAATTATTAAGGGAGACAATTCTTTCGTGTGATATTAAACATTGGAGAAATGGAACAAAACATGTCTGTTTTGTGAACTACTTATTTAGCAACATGCATCTCAGT
The DNA here is from genome assembly GCF_035594765.1 of Anolis carolinensis. Lineage (NCBI taxonomy): Eukaryota > Metazoa > Chordata > Lepidosauria > Squamata > Anolidae > Anolis > Anolis carolinensis. The sequence goes on from NC_085841.1 coordinate 303,629,543, forward strand.
GTCACAAGGAGCTTTTGAATACCAAAAGGCAATAGGTAGTCCCATCCTGAGGGATGTACATCTTCTACTTCACTAGCTGGGAAATATGGTGACCTGAGAAAAAACCCGGTAAGAACCATACTTCTGGAATCTAGCGTGGATCAATACTGTACTCTGAATTTGGTTAGAACCTGGGAATGTTCCCATCCAAAGCATGCATTTTGATTCCCTCAAATCAATCATTATTGTATGCTACTATTTGGTGTTTTTTTTTTGTTCTAATTATATCGAACTATTTGTGAAGAATGTGTGGCCTCTACTGGGGGTAGAGGCAATCTAGACCCACCAAAGTTGTCTACCCCTGTACTATATACCCTTCTCTACAGCACTCCTCCACTTGCGAGACCAGTCTGTTAGCTGCTGTGCATAGTTCTTCTCGATTTTGGCTCTCTCTTGGAAGCAGGAGACAAGGTCGTTACACAGCCGGTTCCCATCATCCACTCGCTTCACTGTCTTCTTGTAGTTGCCAGGCTGAAATTAGACAGTAGCATTAGTTCTTCTTGCAATGATCACAAATTTATCTTCAGAATCAGAGGCAATTCATTATGCTCCTATGTAGAATACACATCCCTCTAAAGACTTCTAAACTGCAGAAACATTCCCATTCACAACCCTACCCAAATTCTCAAAATGTGTTGGGAATAAGGAGTGGTAGTTGGGTTAGATGCTGTGGTAATAGATTCCAGACTTTTTATCACTATACAGCACTAAATATAATTATTACAAAGCACTAAAGATCTTTCTGAACAGCTGGTGCCAGCTTTTCCTAGATTTCCTTCAGGCTTGCTCATTACCTTCAGGAGATATTGAGACCATGAGGAATTAGCATTTCTGAGCATTGCTTCACTCCCCACCCACCCCCAAATGAGCACCCTAACCTTCATTCATCATTCACATACCTCCCAGAAACTGCCACTGGGTACTTCCCCACCAGCATCCTCCTCTGCTGACATCACTTCGGTTTCTTTGCAGCAAAGAATTTTTGCAGATTGTGATGCAGCTGTAAAGACAAATGACAAAAATGTACATGTAGCTTTACATACTGTAATATTTTAACTGTGGTGCTGAAATCAGGAAATCCACTGACTCCAACAAGGTGGCCCTCATTTTCTCCCCCCGCCTCATCTTCACTTCCTTGGGTTCGATGTTTTCCTTTCTCTCAAAAATGGAAATCAAGGTAGCTGAATTATAATATGGAATGAAGAAGTTAGATTAAAACCCCAAATTAGATTAACTATTAAAAATGAGTTTCTGAGGAAAACACAACATCCAACTGATAAAAAGCCTCTTCCGCAAAAACTGGCCAGCTGGCTGAACATAAAGGATATTTCCTTGTTGGCAGATGGATAACAGGAAGGGCCCTTTTCTGGGGAGTTCCAGGTCTATAAGCACCACCAATATCACGTAACTGAGAAGTCTTTCATTTCAAAAACTTATTGTGCGCTTCAAGACCAGAATGAGACATCCAAGTTGGGTGGAAGCCTTTAGACACACACATAAATGGAATGGACAGAGATGGCTCATAGGATCTCTCAAAACCAAGTGGGGATTGGTAGAAATGCTATGTACAGTACTTTGATTTAGACTTCCAAACCCAGGAATTTGGTTTGAATACATAAATTGCATGTAGCTCACAGTTCTTCCACCTAGGAAAATTCACTTTCTGGCTATCTGAAGCTTTTGCCATTTTAGCCATTTAATCAAGAGAAGGATAATTATTTTGTTATTGTTACTGTGAAAGATTTGGAATCAGAAATTTAGCACATCCATTGGTAACCCTTCAGAGATAACTAGTAGAAACTAATCTATCTTCTGTCTGCCCCTGTTCCAGGTGCCACCCACCCATGTACTTCCTGATTACTTTGCAGGAAATGAAACATCTATGGAAAGACAAGTATATTTCTATTTTATATGCAACCTTATGTGAAAAGCTGGGGCCTGGTTTTACAATGGCCCTATCAGCTGAAAAACACATTCTATAGATGTTTAAGGGACTGAATGTGTTGTTTCAATCTGGTCCAAAATAAATGCTGGTGGGTTCTCATCCTATAATGGGAGACATGCCATCAGTCATCCTCCATGATTTTGCAAACTATGATACTCTCAAATATTAGAACCATGACATGCACCTCTTTCCTTTTTCAGAATCACCAGGGCATATAAGAAACACAACAGGCCATGGATAATGCTTCTGACAAGTAACATTTGAGTCAGAAATAAAACTTCAGGCTTCTTAATGCAAAGCCAAGAGGATTAAAAATACCCCATATAACAGACAGCAAGATCTATGAGATACAAGCCATGTAATTTAAGATGCTTATTAGCTTATTAAAACGGTTTAGAAAGTAATATAGACAAAAAGAAAAGTCTTTCCTCTACCCAAATAAATAGTCAAGTGAGACTAATATGCAGAACATTGATGTTTTCAAGGCTGTTCTTTATTCCTAAGCTTATTTCTAATCTTCATCACTGAAGAGAAACACTTCCAACTCCTGGGGGCAGTAGCCACCAGACATTTAAAACCATAAGGAATTTGAACAAGATTTTCTGTATCCAAGAAACCTCTTCCCTTACTACTCTAATGGTCCTATACCAAGTATCGGGTTGTTTTTTTTAGGGGGGGGGGAGGGAGTCCCCATCCACCCAATACTACTTAAAAAGAAAAAAGAAAGTGCAGACTTGAGTAATGGTATTTTTCTATAACTTCTAACCTATCCTAACATCAGCAGAGTGCTTGCATTGCAGTGCACTTGGCTATTTTTCAGACTGCCCCATATACACTTGGATGGTAATTTTGGAGCCTTGCTAAACCACCTGCTGCAGATATAATGCAATTGTATTCATGGTCATATCACACACGATTTGGAAAAAATGCTTTGCTTACAGGAAATAGAAATGCCCATGCATCCATCACTGCCTGTCTTAGTGACAGCAGAATCCCCTTTGCCCCCTTATTAGTGAGCAACCCATTAAATATTAGCTCTTAGTTAATGACTGGCAGACATGCTTGGTTGCTGCTCATTGCCTCTTGTGCATTCCTGGCTATAAAAAGCTCCTCCGCACCCTTTAAAGGTATCCACTTGCTCCCATTGGGAAGGCAGAACTCCTACAGCACAAAGGATCCATGTTTCACCTTTCCTTGCACACATTTTGCCAAAGTTTTCATGAATTTAATTCCTCAGGGGGCCTCCTTAAGAGAGAAAGACTCAGAAACAGATAAGCCAGTTAACACAACACTACCTGCCACATCAGCCCTCTCTTATTACACAAGGAAGGGTTTTTAAAAATGCATGCCCCTTCCTTTTGGATATTGACAATTCGAACAGCTTTACAAGAAAGCAAAGTCATCTCTGAAATTAGCAGAGTGATATAGCTACATGGGTTCATTTCCCCTGATTTCCACAAACCAGACAGCTACATTCCCATCTTTGGTCACCAGTCTGCATACCAGAACCAAAAGTAGGTACCAGAGGTCGCAGGAAAATCTCTAGGCTCTTGCAGGAAGAAGTAGTGTCAGGACAGTTTTATAACTAATTCTAATTGGTCTGACCCAAATAGTTACTTGATAACTACAACTGTCCTTTTTGCTTTTTGTGGAATTCAGGGAGGGGCACCCCAAAAATAACAGCAATAAATAACCCATGCTCCCCAAGGAGTCATTATCCAGTATCCTGGAAAGATGACAGATCCCAGTGTAAGAAGATATGACCCCAGCGTTTAGACACATTGGGATTGCATGACGACACGTAGCAGGAAAAAGGCCTAGTCATAACAGCTGAACAAAGCAACAGTCCTTCATCAACCGGAAAAAACCAACACAGACATGGATCTCCTATCAAGGCAGGCAGTCCTGGCAGCAGACCCAGGTTTCCCACCTGCCCCTATTAATCCTCATTACTTCCTCCTCTGGGTATTCTGCTGCCACAGTGCAAGTGTGATTTATGCAGATATATATCTTCAAAACTTGAATATAAAATACTTTCATGGCAGCTAACCATAAACATGTGCCAATGACCAGGATTAAGTTAAAATATACAGGTCACAATGACCAGAATTAAGTTATAAATACTCTGAAAAAATATTCACAAAGGGAAATAAAAGTAGTTTACACCTGACACCGCTTGAGCCTATATGGAAGGGAACACCATCCACAAGTCACCACAGTCAGTGGGGTTCTTATGATTCTGGACTTTACCCCATTCTTGCATCCTTACAGAAGGGCTGTGTTCTTCTACAGTGAAGGAAAAATATCAGTGGAGGGAAGGGTAATTTGGAGAGGGACTTAAGTGAGGAAACCAACTGTTTGTTTGTGACACCATCAAGATTTCCTAGAAATTTTTTATTCAGTGTACAATACACAGTAATTATTCAAGTCCCGCAACTGTTAGAAGCATTTTATCATTATTTTGAATTTTTAAATACAAAGTGAACATGTTCCCATTTTGCCGGATCTGGATGAAGAAAATCTATCATCTAAATTCAATTGCAAGTCTGCGCTAGAACGGACTCACTGAAGGAATTTACATAAAGACTGAGTTACCATTCAGCAACTGATTCAATGGGCCTATTCTAGTTGGAACTGGCAATTGGATTTAGGCCTACGCTCTTAGGAATAATAAGATGCTTCAAAACAGTCATCTTTATTACATAAGTGTTCAAGTACCAAACGTGACTATAATGTAGAAAAACCCAGAAAACTACATCACATGCTTGTCACATGGGAGGGAAAAATATGCTCAGCAACTATCTACCATACATTTCTTCTACAAATAGAAAGGTTATAAATATGATTTAAGATGTAGTACATCTCCAAAACTATGACAAAATATGATAGATACAGATGGTCCAAGGTAGCATTTGGGGGCTGGCAAGTTATGTGTAGATTCATCTATCCTGCCAAGTGGGGCAACGATCATCAACCTTCTGATTGAAAAACCAGACTGACTGTCCCACATGAGAACAGGCACAGAAAATAGCTGAATGTTTTATGGGTCACCCTCAATTTGGAAAGAAACCTGAGCCAGAAGGCAGAAATAAAGGGCAAGGAGGATTACTGGTCATTCCTTCTGTGACTTCCATGTCATTACTCCTTAGTGTGATTCAGCAAGTGGATTTCTTCAATCACAGAGCTTTTCCAGCTAAACATGCACCATTTTCATTTCTGGTGTCAGTAAAGTTCAACAAACAAAGAAATAGATGAATGGTGCACAGTAACACAAAGGAATCCTGAAAAGGGGGAACACTTTTATAGCCTAACACGTATCAATAACTGCCGAAATACCTATTTCTTGTAAACTTTAAAAAATGATAACTCACAGGCTAATTATTAAGAAGTAATGTTATTTTGACAGATTAAATCCGGAATGTGTTGTCAAAGGCTTTCATGGCTGGAATCACTGGGTTGTTGTGAATTTTCTGGGCTGTATGACCATGTTCCAGAAGCATTCTCTCCTGCCGTTTCACCCACATCTATGGCAGGCATCCTCAGAGGTTCAGGGGTCTACTGGAAATAAGGTTAGGTTTATACATCTGTGGAATGCCCAGGGTGGGGGAAAGAACTCTTGTCTGCTTGAGGTACGTGTGAATTTGCCACCTTATTTAGCATTTTAATGGCCTGCAGTTTCAAGGCCTGGCTGGTAGCTGTCTGGAGGAATCCTTTGTTGAGAGGTGTTAGCTGGCCCTGATTGATTCTTGTCTGGAATTCCCCTGCTTTTTTAGTCTTGTTTTTTATTTACTGTTCTGATTGAGTTTTTTTTTTAATACTAGTAGCCAGATTTTGTTAATTTTCATGGTTCCCTCCTTCCTGCTGAAATTGTCCACATGCTTGTGGATTTCAATGTCTTCTTTGTGTAGTCTGACACAGTAGTTGTTAGAGTGGTCCAGCATTCTGTGTTCTCAAATAATATGCTGTGTCCAGGTTGGTTCATCAAGTGGAATCTGGAATTCTTCAATCTTAGTTCATGTAAAAATCTTCTTTGTTAACCTTAAACATTTCAAATTATGTAAATGTAAAATGTTTGTTGTTCTATTGAAGGTTTACTTCTTAAAAATGTACTTGTGGGGGGGGGGGGGGTCTATCACAGACCTCAAAGCCAAACTGAAGAGCTGGATGAAGCCTTTTTTGAACAAATATGCAGAAAGAAGAAATGTAGTAGAAATGGGAGATTTCAACTATTCTGATATTTGTTGGAAAACAAACCCTGACAAGAGTACAAAGTCAAACAAATTCCTCGCTTGCCTTGCAGACAATTCTATTGACCAGAAGGGTGGAAGAGGCAACAAGGGGATCAGCTATTCTGGATCTGGTCAAAACAGTGTAAGGCGGAAACTAAGAGAAGTCAGACATGCATTCTAGACTTCAGGAAATTGAAGGAAATACTGAGTATGATCCCATGGACAGAAATACTAAAAGAGAAGGAAGTTAACAATGAATGGGGTTTTCTTAAAAGTGAAATACTGAAGACACAATAGCAAACAGTGCTAGCAAGGAGGAAAAAAAATAAAAGTGTAAAGAAACCAGAATAGATGTCCAAAGAACCTTCAGCTGAGCTAAGATTTAAACGAGATATGTGTTATGTTAGGTGATCCCTTGTAGTTCGAGAAAGATTGTCTTCCATCTCTGGTGTCTTGGGGGTGGGTCCTTAGGTGGCTGAAGAGACCTATTCTTGATCTGCATGTTCTCCCACAGTGAGGATATCGGTTTCCAGGTGGAAGGCGGTCCCGGTCAGGGTTGGCTTGACACGCCTTCCTCTTGGCACGTTTCTCCCTTAAGCCCTCCATTCGTGCCTCTTCAAACTCCGCAGCACTGCTGGTCACAGCTGACCTCCAATCAGAGCGCTCAAGGGCCAGGGTTTCCCAGTTGTCAGTGTCTATGCCACAGTTTTTAAGGTTGACTTTAAGCCCATCTTTAAATCTCTTTTTCTGCCCAGCAACATTACATCCACCAGATGTTCTTGAGTTTTCTGGTCCTTCTTTGGACCTCAGCTTTTGCACTAGCATAGATCTTTTTCTTAGCAGCACAGTTGGTGTCTCTCTGCCATGTTTGGAAGGCTTTCCTTTTGTTATCAATTAACTGTTGGATCTCTTTGTCATTATCGTCAAACCAGTCTTGATGTTTCTTAGTTTGGTATCCAATGGTTTCTTCGCAGGCTGTGATGATGGAGGTCTTCAGTTTGTTCCTATGTTCCTCAACATTTTTGGGGTGTTCAGTGGGTAGATGATCCTTGAGTGTTGTTTGGAGAACGGCTCGTTTGGAGGGCTCCTGAAGGGCTTGGGTGTTAATTTTGCACCTTATTTTTCTTCCTTGGAGTCTGTGTTTGGGGGTGATCTTGATAGCCATCATGGATCGGATTAACCTGTGGTCTGTCCAGCAGTCATCAGCACCTGTCATGGCTCTTGTGAGAAGCACATCACGGCGGTCTCTGACACGTGTAATTACTTAGTCCAAGAGGTGCCAATGCTTTGACTGGGGGTGCTTCCATGATGTCTTGAGCTTGTTTTTCTGGCGGAAGAGCATGTTGGTGATGACAAGGTTGTGCTCTCCGCATTTGGTGAGAAGCAAGATGCCATTCGAGTTGCTGTTTCCGACCCCGTCTTTTCCTATGATCCCTGGCCACAGGTCGGAGTCCCGTCCGACTCTTGCATTAAAGTCCCCCAGGAAGATGAAGGTAAAGAAGTAGTCAAGAAATACCTGTTAGTGGCTACTCTAAATGAATTCAAGTCTCAAGAATCTAACAAGAGTCATTTCAGAACCACTAGCAATAATCTTTGAGAATTCTTGGAGAACGGGAGAAGTCATAGCAGACTGGAGGAGGGAAAATGCTGTCCCTATCTTCAAGAAGGGAAAAAGAGGACATAAACAATTACCATCCAGTCAGCCTGACAATACTACCAGGAAAGATAATAACAACAACAACTTTATTCTTATACCCTGCCACCATTCCCAAGCGGGACTCGTGGTGGCTTACATATGGGACAATGCCCATGGACACAATACAAACAACCCATCAAGGTAAAAACATAAATCAAAATAAAAACAGTACAAAATAACAAAACAGTTAAAAACACAGTTTCAATAAATCATCAGAATATCAAACAGCCACGTACACAATACTCAGCAAAATCAGTTGCTGTAGTACAATGGGCGTGATTAGGATACAAGGGCCGGGCAAGGGCATAGGGTAGTGCAAGCAGCATAGATAGGGCCAGGTATAGAATAACGTGAAATAGCAGCATAATCTTGTGGAAGCTGTGGGACTGGGCATTTCTGATTAGGGACTAGGTGTTGTCAAAAGCAAGCTGAAACAACCAGGTTTTCAGGTCCCTACGAAAGGTGGCCAATGTTGGGGATTATCTAATTTCCCGTGGGAGGTAGTTCCAAAGCCAGGGGACCACCACCAAGAAGGCCCTCTCTCTTGTCCTCACCAACAGAGCTTGTGACGGAGGCAGGAACAAGAGGAGGACCTTCCCAGCAGATCCTAGTTCCCGCGCCAGTTCCCAGCGGGAGATGCGGTCTTGAAGATTCGGGAGCAGATCATTAAAGAGGCAGTCTGTAATCACTTAGAAAAAATGCTGTGATCACTAAAAGTCAACACAGATTTCTCAAAAATGAGTTACGCCAAACTAATCTTATCTCTTTTTCTGCTAGAGTTACTAGCTTGGTATATATAGGGAATGCTGTGGATGTAGCATATCTTGATTTCAGTAAGGCCTTCAACAAAGTGCCCATGACCTTCTTGCAAACAAATCAGTAAAATGTGGGCTAGATAGTACTACTGCTAAAAGGATTTGTAATTGGTTACGTAACTAAACCCAAAGGTTGCTCACTAATGGTTCCACTTCATCCTGGAGAGAAGTGATTAGTAGAGTGTCGCAGGGTTTGGTCCTGGGCCCAGTGCTGTTCAACATTTTTAGTAATGTCTTGGATGAAGGTTTAGAGGGCATGCTTATCAAGTTTGCTGATGACACCAAATTAGGAGGGATAGCTAATACTCCAGAAGACAGGATCAGAATTCAAAATGACCTTAACAGAGTAAAGAACTGGGCCAAAAGTAACAAAATTAACTTCAACAAGGAGAAATGTAAGATACTACACTTAGGCAGAAAAAAATTAGTGAATCAATACAGGATGGGTGATGTCTAGCTTGACAACAGTACATGTGAAACAAGCCAATGGGATTTTGGACTGCATTAAAAGGAGCATTATGTCTGGACTCTATATCAGTGGTTCTCAAAGTGCGCTGTGCGGAGTCCTTGGGGCTCCGTGAAGCATACTGAAGAGCTCCATGGTTCCTTCCTCCCCCTCCAAGCTTTCCTTCCTCGTTCCTGCTCCTCCCACTCATTCTGCCTCCCTCACCCCCAAAAACCTTCCCCACCGCCACCTTCCTGGCCTCACAGATTCTTTCCCCTTGCCTTGCTCTCTTCCAAAACCCCATTTCTCTTCCATGCTTTTCCTGCATGGCAGAAGGGGATTGGACTGAATGGCCCCTGGGGTTTCTGCTGCTATTATTATTATTACTATTATTATTATTACAAAGACTGGGTGGCCATCTGTTGGGGTACTTTGAATATGCTTCTCCTGCATGGCAGAAGGGGGTTGGACAGGATGCCTCCTGGAATTTTCCACTGAAATACTGTTAAAATTTATGTTGGTTAAAATTGTTCTTCATTTTAAATATTGTATTGTTCTTTCTCCCCCTCCCTTTTTTTTTGCACTACAAATGAGATATGTGCAGTGTGCATAGCAATTTGTTCATATTTTTTTCAGTTAGTTCACACAAACACTTTCCATCCATCTGCCCGGCCCATCTGTCAAATTTTAAAACACAGTGCGTCAAAAAGTTTGCCCATGCCTGATATATATACATTACATATAAAATGATACAGTATATAATATATAAACATTTCTTGAGGCTCCATGAGAAACTTTTGCTTCAAAAGGGGCTCTGAGGCTGAAAAGATTTGAGAACCCTTGCTCTAGATTAAGGGAAGTAATGTTGACCTTTAATTCTGCTTTGATCAGACCTTACCTAGAATATTGTGTCCAATTCTGGGCACCACAGTTTAAAAGAGATATTGACAAACTGGAACGTGTCCAGAGGAGAGTGACTAAAATGATCAAAGATCTGGAGACCATGCCCTATGGGGAGAGCCTTAAAAAGCTGGGTATGTTTAGCCTGCAGAAGAGAAGGTTGAGATGAGACATGATAGCCATATATAAATACAGTATGTGAAAGGATGTCATAAGGAAAGGGGAGCAAGCTTGTTTTCTGCAGCCTTGAAGACTAGGACTTAGAGCAATGGGTTCCAATTACAGGACAGGAGGTTCCACTTGAATATTAAGAAGAACTTCCTGATCATAAAAGCTGCTTAGCAGTGGAACTCTCTGCCTCGAAGTTTAGTGGGAACTGCTTCTTTGGCGACTTTTAAGCAGAGGCTGGATGGCCATCTGTCAGTGGAATTTTGATTGTGCATTTTCTGCATGGCAGGGGGTTAGACTAGATGGCCCATGAGGTCTCTTCCTATGATTCTCAAACTATAGTAATTATGCCTGCCCAAGGCTTCCCACCCCAGGTTTACACAGGCACTTTGAATCCATTAAGGCTTCTTGTTTTTCAAACTCTTTTCAGGTCCAAAAGCATGAAACTGCATAACATAGCACCAAGCCCCGTAGAAGCATAGTCAAACTTTCAGCTCAACTATAGATGCATCCAAACTGTAAAATTAATGCAGTTTGACATCACTTTAACGGCTATGTCTCAATGCTATGAAATCATGGGAGTTGTTTTGTGATGCACCGGCAGATAAATGTGCTCTTATATTGTTTGTGCAGACTGAACTTCTGGATTTAGTTTGAGAAGGTACATGCATGAGACAAACACAGAATATGCTAAATTTGAAGAGGGAAAAATTATTCTGAACAGGTTTGAAGATCTGTGAACTGTTCTGACCCTAAATATTCTAGGAAGCCTGTCCCGTAATTATCCACCTCCGTAGGTTTAATGAAAAACAGCCTCACCCAGGGCACCACCCTGCAATGCTTCCACTCAGATGCCCAGGCACTTTCTGGGTGTATTCTAGAAGCAAATCCATTCTCTGCCAACAAGGCAGTGGACTCCTTCAGAGTAGGCAGGAACACCAATAAAGCAACAGATAAACTTCCCCCGGGGACACTCAGTCCAGGGAAGATATTTATATAGCCCTTCAGGAACTATTATACATACAGAAACTGTTATTAGACAATGTTACATCTAAATATATAGTGCAGAAACAAATAAAAGGTTTGCTTTTCAGGACTTCGGGTCTTGGTTTAATTAGATGATTATCTGCATTCTCTCTTAAAGACCAATGGATTTCCAAACTAAGGTGAAGTGGTAGTGGTAATGGTCATCATCATCGCCATCTATATTCTGCCTTTTAAACAAAACAGAATACAAGGCAGCTTAGTCTGACTTGGTTTGACTTGGGAACTGAACAGGATCTCAGAGTAATTATCATTTGATTTTCCTTTCATGTCTCAAGACAAAATATAAGCTCAACACCAATACTCAGTAATATAAACACTGGTGACACCAACATTCAATTATACTGCATATATAATGGTATTTTGAATAATGAATTCAGAGACAAGAAACCTTTCTTTGCCCTGACACATTATCTAGGGACAACAGTCCTTTATCTTTCCTGACTATTTGAGTTAAAAGGGGATCTGCTTATCATATTAGCCAAGATGTCAATGTAAATTACTGGGGATTAAACTTGCATTGCATTAAGGGGGTAGTATGAGTTTGGTCAACGAAGGACCTAACATTGCAATTATTCAAATTTCTATTGTCGCCACTTCAACTACAACTTTTAAAAAGTCTGGCGAAAAGGCCTGCATTGTTGCTATCATCACTGAGTTTAATGCAGAGACCAAAACAGTACTCACCCTTTTTCAGTGCCCCAAAATTCACTTCCTTTCCAGTGTGTTTACTGCAGTGTGGCTTTAAAGAGGAGCTTCATCATCTAGCATTCCACAAAGCAGGCTTTGTTGCTATGCTGAACAGCAGTAAGAGTGTCCTATGCAAATGTTTGCAATCATGGTTTTTTTTTCCTTCTGCAGGGGGAAACTCCTTTGGAGGAGTCACCTGGTTGAGAAGGTATTCAACCTTTTCCCGGCCTCTCCCTAGAAACCTATGCCTCTCTGAACCGCCTAATCCAGTTTTAGAAATGCTCTAGCCAAATGCTGCAGCCCATAGGTTACACACTAGATGACATTTCCTCAGCAGAAACATTGGTGCAAAGGTAAGGCAGACAACAGTAAACTTAGATACATAACAGGTTTCGGGAACTCTATTTTTAAATGCCCCAAAAAGCTGGATACTGAATGAAATTGAATGCCTATGGCTGAGAGGGTGTATCCACCCAAAGCAGCTCACCTATGTGCCCATGTACTGTCCCTGGCTTATATCAATTCCTGGGCCACAGTTCATATGCCCAGCCAAGCTCCTGCTTTCCAAGTTAAATCTTTAGAATGAGGTTTCCTTTCCAAATATTAAGTACAGTATATATATTTTCCTACATTATAGTATACTGTGATTTGGGCTGCCAATAAACAGAACCACTTTTATTTAGAACAGTCCACTGAAATATTATCCATTCATTTTCATCACACTGTTACCTAGGCATTTATGATGGATGCTTAGATTCAGAGATTTCCATGGCCACATCTACCATGTGACCAGTGAACGCGAATCAAAGCTAGCTTCAAACATCTGCGACCAAACAACAAAATCCCACAAAAGCAGATGAAAAAGGAAAGCCCTTAATGTGTATCAATGCTCTATGGTTTATGTAATTACCATCCAGATCTTAAACAGGTTCCAGGTTTTCCTATGTAATCATCTGCACGGTGAAACCGCTATTTTCAATACTGAAACTGTATTAAATGGTCAGTGTAGATGGAAGCTATTCTGACCACCAAATGTAATGATCCAAAGATATGACTTGCTAAAAAGAAATAGATCAGATAGGAAGAAAGGAGTGGCAACCTTGCATATAAAAGATATATTTATCAGGATATCCATATATTTGAGTGTGAAACGTCAGTGTCAGTGGAGAACATGACGAGCTTTTTGAAAGGAAAAAAAAGCATATAATAGTTTATGTGCATGTATGTGTATTTGTGTATTGTAGAACATTGTTCCAGACTGCCAACTCAGGAGAAATCTTGCTTGATACCTTCCAAGATCAGATGGCTAACCATTAAAAGATGAAATCGGAGTAATGGAGACTTCAGTCACCCTGAAGTCAAACTCTGCTGCTTCTTTTTTAAGATCCCTTGGACAGAAACTCTTGTGGGGATATGAATTTAAGGTAGATATGAGTGACCCAGAAACAAAATACTGAAGGCACAACTGCAAATGGTTTCAATGAGTAAAAAAAATGGGAGGCATCTAAAAAAGAAACAGGGCAGCTACCTAAAATCATTCCAGCTGATCCAGTAGATTAAAATAAGTAAAGAGATTCTATCTAAACATTAGTAAGGTAAAGGTTTCCCCTGACGTTAAGTCCAGTCATGTCTGACTCTGGGGGTTGGTGCTCATCTCCATTTCTAAGCCGAAGAGCCAGCGTTGTCCGTAGACACCTCCAAGGTCATGTGACCGGCATGACTGCATGGAGCACCGTTACCTTCCCGCCGGAGTGGTACCTATTGATCTACTCACGTTGGCATGTTTTCGAACTGCTAGGTTGGCAGAAGCTGGAGCTAACAGCAGGTGCTCACTCCGCTCCCGGGATTTGAACCTGGGACCTTTTGGTCTAAAAGTTCAGCAGCTCAGTGCTTTAACAGTGGGAACAGGTGAGCTCTCCTTTGGACATTTTAAAACATAGGTTGGATGGGCATTTTTCAACATCGCCTTTGGCAGGGATCAGGACAAAACAGCTCTTGCAGCACAGTCCAACTCAAGGATTCCATTAAATGTGAAAACTTCAACGGAAAATTCTGAAAAGAAACAATTACTAATTGGTCCCCTTGACATTACGATTGGAAAAGTTCTATAGATATAACCATACAATTAGAAAGGTATTTTGGGCTCATCAAGTCCAACCCCTGACCAATACAAGATCTCCAGCTAAAGAATTCTTATGAAGGTATCTAGAGAATGAGACCCCACAACCCTCTAAGCCAGTGTTTCTCAAACTCTGCTCCTCTGTGTGTTTTAAACTTCAGCTCCCAGAAATCCCGGCCAGCTAACCAGCTGTCAGAATTGTGAGACTTAAAGTCAAAAACATCTGGAGGAGCACAGTTTGAAAAATTCTATTCTAAGCAATGGTTTCATTCCTAAACTCTTACTGTCAAGAAGTTCCTTTTAATTTTCAGATGAAATCTACTCTCCTGTAACTTCAGATAATTAGATGTGACCTGACACTCTGGGGGAATAAACAAATCAGGCCTCTTCTCCATGACTACTTTTTAGGTATTTAAAGAGTGTAATCATCTCACTCCTCAAGCTTCTCTTTGATGAACTGAATAAGTCCAATTCCTTCAACCTTTCCTCATAAGTTTCTTTCTTCCTATCGCTTATTGTCCTTGTTGCTCTTCTATGAACCTGCTTCTACTTTTCCACATCTTTCTTAAAATGATGCATATAGAACTGAATGTAATACTCCAGATTAGGCCTAACCAATGCAGAATATACTGGGACTATTACTTCCCTCAACTTGGAAATGCTTCTATTAATGCAGAATAAAATGGCACCCACCTTCTTTACTGCAACATCATAGTGCTGACTTATGTTCAACTTCTGAACAACAGTAATCTCAAGGGCTTTTTCACATGTAGTACTGCTTAACAATGTTTATACTTGTGCATTTGGTTTCTGTAATCCAAATATAGTATTTTGCATTTGTCTCTATTGAATTTCAATTTATTAATTTCTGTTTAATTTTCTTGTTCATCAAGGTTCTCCTGAACTCTGTTCATAACTTCTAACATGCTAGCAACCCCTCCCAGATTTGTATCAACTGCAAACTTGATACAGATTACCTCCACCCCATCATCTAAGTAATTGATGAATAATGTTGGAGAGTAATAGATTATTAAGCAGTTAGATTATGAACATTTGGGAAAGAACAAGTGATGACAGACTAACTTTCTCTCCTTACTAGCTTGGAGGAAATGCAAATAGTTGCTAGCTTGGTAGATAACAGTATGGTTGGTTTATATTTTGATTCCCAAAAAGCTTCCAAAAATTCCCTTACAATATTCTTGTTGGCATGCTTATAAAATTATACTGGCCTTGTTTGTGATACTATTACGTAGAGTTAATAGAGGGCTGAATCACTACACAGGAAATATGACATCCATGTTCAAGTATTTGAATCACTGTTACGTAAATGATGGAGCAACTTCATTTTTTGCTTCTCTAAAAGATAGAGCCTGAGCCAACCGGTTCAAACGGTGAGAGAGGTATTTTGACTAAAGGTACTTCCTGGTCACCCATGCTATTTGATAATGGACCATTGGGCACCATCTTAGAAAGAAAGTAGTCATCCAGCCTCTGTCATAGGTACTGGTGGGCTTCCTTCAGTGACAGGAAGTTGGACTGTGTGACCTACAAGATATTTTACAATTATTGAGATCTCTCTCTGACTTCGTCCTTTATAGAGAACCATGACATTTAAAACCATGGTCAAGTATGCCCACGCTAGAGGAAGAAACACAAGTATCATCATTTAGAATTCCCCAAAAACATAGTGTATCATAACAAGTGACAGTACAAACCTTCAAACTACGAGTCTCAAAATAGGACAGTTATCCATGATTCAGAGCATATATAGCCACAATACTTCCTAGTTGCTACCCGAATCAGCTGAAATTTTACATATCAAAGTTAAAAACCCCATTATCTTTAACTTTTGATATGTAATGTTATGGTCTATAATGACTCACCTCCACAGTGTGACTATATGATTTCCTTCGCGATTTCTGCTGTTTACATTTCTAATCTTTACTGAACACAACACTAGCCTCTAAAAGAGACTTTGTTCAAGGTCCCTTAAAACTGGCCAAGTTTAGCCGATTTGCCTCCCTCCCATTTCTGTGTTGTGACAGGAGTTATTTAGTCCCCATACCATCTTTTCTATTGTGGACTGTTCTCCTATTATTTGGCACCATATGCCAGGCACTAGAGAATTTTCCTAATATTAAATCTACATTTTTCTGGTTCAACATAAACCACCAAGGCTTTTCTGTACTTGATCAGTGATAGAAATTGTCCATACATTCCTTGGCCTCTATTTTTTCAAGTGCTGAACCAGACAATTTAATCTCCAAGGAAAGATGTATTCTTGTGATCCTCTCAAAAGTGTAGAATGCCTGTTTCTTGCCTTGGTTTTCTCTATGCTTGCAAATACTTTTGTGAACAATTATGCCACAAACTGAGAACTGTCCCCCAGCCAAGGAACAAGCTGGGCCAAGTAGAGCAGAAAAAATGTGCATTAACAAAAACAAAAACCACCCACCCCCCAAAAACCAAACCATGAAGCTCAATGAATATTTTATTTCAGCACATAAAAATGAAAAGTAATTTCAGTGCTTCACTTTTCATTGTTGAAGCACTGAAAGAAAGAAAAAAGGACACATGTCAGTAAATAAATCCTGTTCAGAATCTAATTCATTGTGAAGATAATGTCTATGAGTTTCTCTGCCCCTTTCAATTTGCTCGGGACTCAGAGTTTGCATCAGCCAGGCTACCAATGCACATTTTCCAGCAGCCCTGCCATGTTGGCACAATTTTCACTAATTCCCTTTACAGTGCTTCATTTATTATGATTAACGCAGAAGAGTACTGTTGATAGATTTTTATCCTCAGCAGCTAATCTTGGTATACAGTATGGGTTCCTATATCCACAGGGGATGCATTCAAAGGCCCCTGCGGATACCTGAAACAGTGGATAATAAGCAAACCCTATATTTTGACTATACGTAGAATGGAAGCACACTATAGAACTGCACTGGAAGAACTACAGAGTCCTAAAAGCATGTTTGAAGGACGGGATATTTTTGGAGCATAAGTAACGGAAACCATGGATATTGAACCCGGGGATAAGGGAGAGGGTCATATTGTATTCAGAAAAGTATTAATAACTCTGAACATCAAAGTGACTGCTTGTGTTATACTACTTAGTGGAGTAAGTCATATGATTGCAAAACATCTCCAAACTCCTACGTACCAAAAAAAAGAAGTGTCCAAAGAAAATTAAATAACAAACTAATGGACTTTTTATGATTTGCTTTTGAAGACAAAGAGGCAGATTTCTTTGTAGATTCCTGAATCTGTAGGAGTATTTTACTATTACACAACATGACAGAGAGAAAGGGAAGAACCGACGTCTTATTTCTGTTACTCATTGTGATCAGTTCCTCCACTTTGATGATGGGAAGAGATTCATAGTTCCCATGCTGGCCATTGTAGTGAGTGTATTAATTTGCTTCCTTGAAGAAGAAGAAATCAAACCAACATGAAAGACAAAGTTCAGAGCCACCCAGATGCAGCAATTCTAGGGGTCACCAGATGTACACCAGCCTGTCCTGAACAATTTAGAAGCCCAAGGCCTGGGAAAGAGCATGTCAGGAAAGAATAGACAGGAAAGGTGCAGGGAGGGGCCACCTATGAGCAACTATGATGATGTTTCTATAGCAGCCCAGATATAAATGGTTTATCATGGCTTCTTAATATTAAACAAGTTGTACTATCTACTCTTGCAATAGAAATAACATCCCATGGATGACTAGAAGATTTGGGAGTGTTCTAAAAATCCTGCATAGTTAGCTTGAAGCCATCATCTGAAAAGTATACAATTAGACCACTCGAGTGTAACGAACATTTTCTGTAAATGGCACTGAAGATACATGTCATTTCCTCAATGCACAATCCTGACTAGGCCCCAAGGCCCACTGCCCCTCTTACTACCTCCTTTCAGTTTGGTACAACAGACCTCTGTATCCCAAATCTTCTTGTTGACTGATCAGAATGTACTGATAATTAGCTTTACATGCGTGTGTACCTTCAAGTCACCTATTAATTTATGGTGACACCATGAATTTGATAGGATTCTCTTAGGTAATAAATGCTCAGAGGTGATTTTTCCCATTCCTTCCTCTGAAATGTAGCCTACTGCATCTGCATTCAATTATAGCTTGGTGGAATCCTATCCAACTATTAACCAGGACTGACATTGCTTAGTTTCCAAGATCATACAGGATCTGGTGCCCTGAAGGTATTTAGAGAGTAGTATAATTTTTTTACTTCTGTTTAAATTATGCCCTGATGCCGGTTACAGCTTTTTCTTTATAATTTGCCTGCCTTGAGGTAAAGGGATTGCTACAAGACAAACCTGTTTATGCTTTGTGGGACAGTATGTTCAACATTTTCATCAAGAGGGGCTTTTCATCTAAAAGTCCAATAAAGTTCTTCACTACCTTCTAGCCTGGTTTATATGATCAGCAGTAACAGGTAGCAAATTTTCCGTGGATTGTATCAGTTCAGCTTGCTTGTCAAGCTTTGTGTTTCTGAACATCCTCTAATTTTTCAAAGTGTTCACAAAACAGGCCACATCAGAAAGAAAGCTAAGCTAGATCCTTTCTTCCTTACATTTACAGAAACATGGTGTTTGAGCATGTGGCAACAGCTAATAGAAACAACCTAACTTTTTTAACAAAATTGTATACCATGCCACATACTAACAAAGCTTTGGAGACCTCATTATTGCTCAGGAACCCAGGATGCATAGAGGCATCTATGTTATTTCTGCCCAAAATTTTCCTCCTTAAGACAATGGACATAAAGAACCATTTTAATTTTAAAAAATCAAGCAGTGATTCTAAAACTGCTCCACTGGTAGACTTGATTCCCTCTTAAGAAAAAAAATATTCCCACATAATGCTCATCAATCAAGCACAACTGTGTAATGTAAAGCTTTCTCTCAAAGTGTTTCTTTGATAAATATTTACAGTGACTTAATAAAAGACAGGATTTTTGCACAGAAAACAAACCATAGTATATTCTCTCCTTGGCAATGTAGTCACATGTCCTATAACTAGAGAACACAGTTTGTCTACTTTAAAACAATCATATTGATCAAGCACATACATATGATGCGCACGTTAGAAGAAGTGTGACACTAAGAAGTGTGCAATTGATAGGCTCAAGAGGAATGATATCACCAGCATTCATCAACTGCAGAAAAACTTATACCAAAACCATTCAAATTGACAGTATTGGTTCAAATTATATAATTACCACTCTTGACAAGCACACTCTATAGGCCCTTTGCCTCCTGTCTTGTCAACACTGGGCCCGGTTGCTTGCTGAGGTTTGGTCTAGGATGCTGCCAAAATCCATGGATGTTTATGTTTCATATATACAATACTGTATTAAAATGGCATTCCTTTTATAAAATGGCAATCAAGTGCTGAAGAAAATCTGTGGATCTGCGTAATGGAGGGTGGCTACACCAAGGTATGCCTACATATCAGTATAGTGCTCAGCGAGCAGCAAAATCAAAATATTCTTTTTGTATTTTTCCCCTGAGTATTTTAGAGTCATGGTTTGCTGAATCCATGGAGGAGAATCCATGAATATGAAGAACTGGCTGTATGGCTCATGCAATGCTGTCAATTTCCACAGTGGCCACAACCGAGCCAAACCCTGGGTGAGGGGTTAGTGCAGCCCCAGCGACTCTAAGTCATCCACCCTCACTTTGGGAAGAAATTTCAGCCACTTTGCATTGCTATCACATTGCTCCCACTCCCCATCCCACCTCGCCCAACACATACCGCTTATAAACGAAGACTCATGATCTCATACCAGAAGCATAGCACGTCTCTGTGGGCTGTCCAATTCACAGTTTTAATCCCAGGTTTTCTATTTCAGTCACCCACTCTCTAACCTTCTGTCAGCCAGCCATTTTATAAATGGAGGCATTGCTTCTCAAGAAGGTTCTAGTTTTGGATCATTAAGTCTGTTCATGAGTGCAACCAGCTCCATTTAGATGTTGGCAGGAGAGCGCAGATGTAGAGAGAGTAAGCTCTGTGTAGTCATCTAGCAAGTTCTGTGACTTCCTAGAATAGCAGTTGCAGCCAACTTTGGCAAATGCCAAAGACCTCAGCCTGGAAAAAGCAGTATCTATGGAACCCTTAACAACAGAAAACCCACACGATAAAAATATCAGAGAAATAATTTTAAAATGTAAAAAGAAATGTATGCCTTCTTTTGGAAATATCTACAGTGTGCTACTTTGTATTAAAAATTGTATTCTTTATCAAGGAATTTACAAAGAACTCCTTTTCCAATCTCCATAGAATTGGGGTTGCATTGTTGTGTTACATCCCAAATTCCCAAGTACAGACACTTAACAAAACAATCCCACAAGAAAGCCAGCAATAAACAGAATCGGAAGCTCTTGCAGAAGAAATTGTTTTAGTTTTGAGCTGTTGCTCTCCTCAAGCAAAGTCCATTTGGTAGTTAAATATTTCAAAATGCCGAGCTGGATAAAAACCATGTTTAAAGCAATTCTTTCACCAACCAGAAAGTTAGCTACATACTATGAATTCAGTTATAACTGGACTGTGTACTGACCAACTTTGACATTTCTTTTAGCATTCCAGTTTACTCACGCAAATCAGCAGGACAATTCTTTTTCAAAAATATGACAACCAAGAAAATATTTACGTAGAACTATCCTACAATTTCTACTAGCATTTGAGCAATTTTGGGAATTACACCTATACATTTCTGCTCACTCTTACATAGCTCACCTAAGACTGTTGCTAAACCTATTAAATCAGAATTATCTCAATTTTCATTTGGAAATACTTGAATATCAAGACTGGAATGTACCAAACTAAATATTGTATGGGCAAATTGTATCTCAAATTTTGTTTACACAAGTACCCAACCAATAGTATTATACCAAATCAATTAAGGGAGATATAAGGGAAAGAGATACTTGTAACAATTACTGAGACAGTTTATGTAAAAAAGCTTGATAGGGCAACTTACAAAAGGATGAATATGTAAGAGTTCCTATCAACCTGAAGACTATAGTCTGCTAGGTTAATTTTTAGAATAGAGCACCATACAGCCATTTTTAAATTCTCACTTTCATGACTTGTGCAAGATATTTTGACAAGATTGTTCCTGGCACAGCTATTTCAGATGCCACAGAACACAGATCTTGCCTTAACTTGTAATGAAGTTATGGCATGTCAGCCTATCAGAAAAGCACATTTGCACCATTGTGGTAAGCTACAGAAGAAATGTCAATACTATAATACTGTAAAACATAAAAACAAACATTTCAAGGCAGTGCTTTCTCTTTAAAACATGCATTACTTAGGCATTTTCCAGTACAGTTCTGACACAAACAAGCTAAATTATGTCTCTGCTCATCTGCTGACATGGCAGCTCAATATTATGGGTTAGTACTGGGCCCGTAATTGGCTAGAAACAATTCTGCAGGAAGCATTTTGTGGTCAGCATTGGGCTCAAAGACTGTGGATCAAGCAAGACAAGTCTTAGCACAAATGACTAGCAGGGCAGGCAGCCAACATTCTCACCTCTCCCTTCTTCCCATCAGAAATACAAAATGCCAAATAATATGTCAGTGTAAAAGGAGAGAGATGGGAAGGCCAACTTCTGCATTCTCAAGAGCATTTCTTCCAATGTTTGGAAAAAGCATGTGCCAATTTATGGCAACCCCAAGAATTTTATAGGGTTTAAAGGCAAAGCATACACAAAAGTGGCTTTGCCCGTTCCTTTCTCTGAAAAATATTCAATAGCACCTGGTATTCATTGGCAGCATCCCATCTGAATACTAGTTTCCAAGATCAGGCAGGATCTAGTGCCTTTGGGATACAGTACTTAAATGCCCAAAAAGTACCCTTTAAACAATACTGTCTCCAACTGGTCATGATGGCTGGGGGAGTTTGGGAGCTGCAGTTTGAGAAGCAATATTTTGCATTCCACGAAACCTTTGTGCCATTCCAGAAATTTATTTGCCAATCAACACAAATATAATTGCTAATCAGGCCTTCATAACATAGCTAGTGGTCCCAGACAGTACCAGCATCCAAGTTTGGAAAACAAAGCTCAGAACTTTAGCCTTTTTTATTGCAACAGTGTGAAGTTTCACAAAGCCATTATCACTGTATCTTCAAAGGGAGGCTAATATCTTTCACAGTTAAAGGTTACAAGCAGGTTAACAAAAAAGCAAAACAAAACCCCACATTAGCACATGCTGTTATGTTGCAACTGTGTTCTCCAGGATAAGACACCATAAATGAATCTTCCTGTAGAGCTACAGGATGGTCTTAGCCACCAGGTGAAAACTACTGAAGCCTCTGGAAAACCTTGTAGGCGAAGTTGCAGCTTCTGCCTAAGACATTATGTCCTATGTGGACCACAAATAGCCTGTTTAAGTTTGAACTTGTTGTTCACTTTTACTCATTTGACATAACCTTATTAACTAAAGCACGACAGAGTAATGTTTCACTCTTCCCTATAAAAAGACCCATCAGGAAAAGATGAGCTACCCTTTCTGTGATGGATATAGATGTTAAATAGCTGACTACTAGAAAACAGAGTCTATGAACTATTACTGTTTATATTAATAACAGTATATTAAACACACTGTATTATTTAGGAAATACAAAAGTGTATAAAGTAGAAGCTTTCACCTGAAAGATACATCAGAATTAGATGAGGGCAGGATCAAATTCACTTTTGCATTAACACTCATGCACCAGAAATGTAAAAACCCAAACTTTTAATAAGTGAGTTATGACTATGCTGAAGTTACAACATATCAAAGATTAGAGATTTTTTTACTGTTGTGATCAAGAAAGTAACAGGATTTAGTGTACAATACCCCCAGTGGCGCAGCAGATTAAGCTGCTGAACTGTTGAACTTGCGGTCCAAAAGGTTGGCAGTTTGAATCTGGGGAGTGGGGTGAGCTTCCGTTGTTAGCCCCAGCTTTGAACTGCCAACCTAGCAGTTCAAAAACAAGTAAATGTGAGTAGATCAATAAGTACGACTAGATTTAATGTTAAAGGGAAACCTTTACCTTTCTTTTATTTCCTGAATCCACTCTGAATTCTGGTGTTACCCCAAAAGGGGAGACCTACTAACAATCAGAATATTTAACTTATGGATTCTTGGCATCATGGTTTGCAGAAATATAGCATGAGATTTTTTTTCATCTCAATACATTACATTGAGTGGTAGACAAAATATTCTGATACTTTAAAGCAAATTGTTGCAGTATTTTTCCTCACCTTTGCCTAAAAATTGTACATGGCAAGTGGCTTAGATTAGAGATCATGTTTACAATTCGTCAGGGACATAATTAAATAATATCAACATTGTAAATCTACTTCTATGTGGATTGTGCTGAACGGTGGGACTCAGGACAATGTTATGTCCTAATACATGAGAGTTAGGACCATGCCACTACATATACCCATTGCTAATGGGGGGCAAACCAAATCACCATATTGTAGTTCTTAATGCTTAGGCAGGTCCTTCGGAGTATTAAAGGAGCAAACAATTCAGTTTTCTGACATCTGGCTCAATAATAGAGTATTAGATACATGGCAGTAATTGCTCAAGATTACAAGAGCTCACATAAGAAGCACCCTAGATCTGATAGATTTTAGTATTTAAAGGATCTGTAGTAAGTGTCCATCTTTAGGAATCTTTTAAATCTTCCAATAATAACAACAACAACAACTTTATTCTTATATCCCGCCACATTCTCCCTGAAGGGACTCGGGCGGCTTACATGGGGACCAATCCCAGCATAAACAAAGGTTGTAAGGTAAACACAATTTAAAAATATATAACAAATTAACATTATAATTAAAACAATTAAAACCAGAAAGCAAAAACATCATAAAAACACATCAACCAACATCAACAACCAGTAGCCAGAAGAAGTGGGCATATTCAGATTTGAGCGGGCAGGACAAGGGCTAGTGCAAAACGCAGACTATAAGGCCGGGGCTGGGAGTAAAGTGTTGAAAAAGCCAAGACAATAAATTAGGGCTAAGCGGACATGATCAGGAGCTAAATTGTCATTCAAATGGAACATTGGAACATCCAAGTTTTCAAGTCTTTTAGGAAGGTGGACTGAGTCTAATCAAATTATACAAGTCTACAATACAACAGAAACAACCAGAGTTCTCACTCTAACTTCAACAAAATCTTGCATTCTAAGCTGAAATTAATGAAAATTATTTTATAAGCAAAATGCAACACAAGTTTCTAAGACTAAGCCTTTGTATATTCTGTCAATTGATTCCAAAGGCTAAGATACATAAAAGAAAAGAGAGGTGAACAAAATAAAGAAAAGGTCTTAATTGCACAAAAAGGGCCAACTGACTGGCATTCCACAGACACAACAGGACCAAGCTACAATCACAACCAGAAACTGAATCCTATCCCTATTTTAATGACTATTTATGTAATGCTCTTCACAAATGTTCCCCCACTTGTATTCACACTGTTGACCAAAATATTAATTTACTGCAGCTCACCAAGAAACAACCATGCCTCTGAGATTAGGGTGAGGGCATATTAGTTGCCCTTAGCAGAGACCCGGGCAGAAGCATGTTTCTTCAGCAGGGAGAAGTCTACAGGAAACTACCGGAGCCATCAGGAAATCTTAATATATCAGACCCAGAGCTAAGATCCGAACAACAAGTTCTACACCTGTCAGATGGTCAAATTGTAAACTTAAGTCTACCCATAATTTAATAACTTCTGGTCAGTAAAGAAGACAAGGTTGTACATAATGCTGGATCTGAGGGGGTTTTTTTCAGATGGCAATGAGCTTTTTCCTCCTGTCAAGTGGTGATATTGTAAACTCAGCTCAATTGGAGACCTTCTCAATCCTCTTCTCCTGGTCCTCCTTCACAATTTTTAAGCAAGGCTTCAGTCAGTCATCCACTTAACAAATTCAGTAGTCTCACCTTGTTTGTGAATAGAAGTGGGTCTTTTCCTCTCCAATGAGAGAAACAGTTCTCTTTGGTGTTGCAAAATTCCAAAGCAGATGCCCAGTCTGGGCACTTTCTCACCCTCCAGCGCCTGTGCAGTGCGCCAGTGCAGCTACTCAGTCATACTGCTCTCTGCTTCTCAGGCTTCCCACACATTACAGCTGATGGCTCTAAGGCAGTTGCGTGGGAGAAGAGAAAGCAGGTGCAATCAGGCCACCAGTCTCCTGATTCCCAATTCATAAAGCCTTCTGTGGAAGCCCAGAACATAGCAGCCAACTCAGCACTAAAGCCAACAACAAAGCAAGACTAGAAAGTCCATGTCAAACTAGTAGCCCCTGCAAATAAAAAGAGAGGCAGAGAGAACACAAGACCAACGTGTGACCCACTACATATGTTGGGCTGGATACAATTTCAATGAAGCCTCTAGTGCCCCCATTGCTCTCAGTTATCCGAAAGATTGAAGAACGCATACCTCCCTGTGTAATCAATGGGAAATCTGGCAACTTAGCTCAAGTACATTTCCCCAGCCAATAAAACCATTTCCAGTAAATATTTGTTTTGCTAATGCATTGCAGTTACGTGTGACACATAGAGGCAGTGATATTCTACATTTTACAAAGTGGTATATTGAGCTTATAGTGGACACAACCATGGCTCTCCAAATAATCCAAGCCAGTTTATACCTCAGAGTGGCTAGGCTTCAACATATAAGGATGACAAGCAGAAGCTAGTGGTCTAATTTGCTATAAGACTTAACATACTAGAAGCATGTAGGTGTCATGCATTTTCGAACTCAGGCTATTGCCAAAACAAGAAAATAAAGATGATATGGCTCAAACTGGTGGCTGATTCAGAAATACACTGAAAGGAGAAATATTAAATATTTCTTTAACAGCCATTCATTAAAAGACTAGGAAGAAAAAAGAAATCTCCACTAAAGCATAATATTCTAGTTGTGCAAAGGGCTCAGAGGAATTCAATTCCTAATCCTTCCAGAGATTAGCTTACACCTAGAAACAGGTAGTTCCAACCAGCAGTTTTCATTTAACCTCCTTGTATCACAGTTCCCGCTCCTCTGAATGTCAAAGTCAGTCTAATTAAATGAACACATGCTTTTTAATTAAGAAGATGGAAGCGAGACTCAGAGATGTGTACTAACAATCCCTAGAACACCAGACATTCCCAAAGACATTCAAATAGGCTCCGATAGATTTTAATATGACTCTGGTACGTTATTTTTAAATGAGAAATGCGGGAGTAACTTGGAGCCTTCAGTCTTCTCTCTTTGACCAACCCCTCAAAGAAACATTTTGTTAAGTGCGACAAGCAAGGAAGGATTTAGCTGGCAGAGAAAGCTGTCAAACTGGTTCACAGCATGTACAGTTTGCAAAGCTCTCTGACATTTATTTTGAGGAGCTTCTGACCTCTTCTGTGACCAAGAAAGGACAAACCACAGATGGTCTTTTCCCTTCGCCAAATCAGTATTAAGTTCCCCTGTGCGAGAATACCAGGGCAGCACATTAGCATCTTTCCTCCACAGTCGAGAATAACCCAAAACTTCTAAAGCTAGATAACACAGTCACATAGGAAATATGTGCCCATATTTCAGTCTTCAACTGAATGCTAGTCAATCTACAGATTAATTACAAATTACAGTATCTGCTGTTACAGACACACATGTCTTAGCATCACAAGGGGTAGTCATGATCTATCAGAACAAGACTACAATAGTGTAGTTCTTCATCATGCCCTTCATCATGTGCCAAAAAGTGGACTGTTTACACAGAATTCACATCTGTACAAGGTATAGTTTGGAATCAACCCCCTCCACCATTCTCTCCTGCCTTCTTTCCCCTTTTGTCCATTTTCCCAATATCTCTTCTTTTCCAAGGATAGCTTCTTCTGATTTTAGACCCTGAAACAGTTTGGTCCTAAGTGCCAGTTCCCAAAGCATGCCAAACATGAAATCAGAAAAGCCAAGTACCTCTTCCAGTCTGCCTCTGTCCTTGCACTGATTGCAGCAATGTGAAATGCTATTGTGGTTGGAGTTTCCTATGTAGGCAAATCAAACCACCCCCCTCTATTGAAAAAAAAAACAACTATTTTGCTTCTCTGTGGGTAAATTGGTACAGATATGAGCTTCTGGATGTGTATTTTCCTACATGGTAGGGAGTTGGGCTGGATGACCCTTGTGGCCTCTTCCAATGCTCTGATTCTATATGATCATGGAATCATAGAATCATAGAGTTGGAAGAGACCTCACGGGCCATCCAGTCCAACCCCATTCTGCCAAGAAGCAGGAAAATCACATTCAAAGTACCCTCGATAGATGGCAATCCAGCCTCTGTTTAAAAGCCTCCAAAGAAGGAGCCTCCACCACACTCCGGGGGAGAGAGTTCCACTGCTGAACAGCTCTCACAGTGAGGAAGTTCTTCCTAATGTTCAAGTGGAATCTCCTTTCCTGTAGTTTGAAGCCATTGTTCCGCATCCTAGTCTGCAGGGCAGCAGAAAACAATCTTGCCCCTCCTTCTTATGACTTCCCCTCACATCCTGATACATGCCTATCATGTCTCCTCTCAGCCTTCTCTTCTGCAGGCTAAACATGCCCAGCTCTTTAAGCCGCTCCTCAGAGGGCTTGTTCTCCAGACCCTTGATCATTTTAGTCACCCTCCTCTGGACACATTCCAATTTGTCCACATCTCCCTTCAATTCTGTGGCACCCAGAATTGGACATAGTATTCCAGGTGTGGTCTGTCCAAGGCAGAATAGAAGGGTAGCATGACTTCCCTAGATCTAGACCAGGCATGGGCAAATTTGGACCCTCTGGGTATTTTGGACTTCAACTCCCACAATTCTTAACAGCCTACCTGGAGGGCCCACGTTTGCCCATGCCTGATCTAGACACTATAGTCCTATTTATGCAGAACAAAATCCCATTGGCTTTTTTGTCGCTGCATCGCATTGTTGGCTCATGTTTAACTTGTTGTCCAAGAGGACTCCAAGATCTTTTTTCACCTGTACTGCTGTCGAGCCAGACGTGCCCCGTTCTTTATCTTTGCATTTCATTTTTTCTGCCCAAGTGGATTATCTTGCCTTTGCCCCTGTTGAACTTCATTTTGTCCTTCCCACTCACATCCAAAATGCAGCCCCTGGAACTAAAGAAAATGGGTTCTGGAATGGGCCCAAATCGCCTCTCTCTCTCTTCCTGGAGCTGCCAAACTCCACTGGAGGCCTGCAGCAGCTCTGACTCTTTTCCATTTGGGAAGGAGAGAAGGAAGGAAGGAAGCTCACCGCAGAGCCTCCACAAAGGAGCTCTGTGGCCTTCTCTCTCTCTCTCTCTCCCATTCCCCACTAATCAAAAGAGGCTGTTCCGGAAGAGAGAAAGAAAGAGGGGTCCCTACTTCAAGAGAAGAAGAGTTAGGGAAGAGGGAGAGGGCATAAAGGAGGACGCTGCTGATTCACTCCTCCCTAAGAACAACTCCCAACTGGGCGCGCCTCTCTGTCCTTTGGGGAGAGAAACTCATGCCCGAAGAGCCTTGGGCAGGCATGGGCAAACTTTGGCCTTCCAGGTGTTTGGGACTTCAACTCCCGCCGTTCCTAACAGCTTAAGCGGCTGAGGGGAAAAAGGAAGGGGCCCGAGGCTGTTAGGAACGGCGGGAGTTGAAGTTCCAAACACCTGGAGGGCCAAAGTTTGCTCATGCCTGCCCTAGCCACTGGTCACCCAACTCCACCACCCCTCGAAGGGAGCAAAGGCGGCGCAGAAAGAGAGTTCCTCCAAGCAGCAACAGCTGTCTGCCCCGAGGAAAGACAATCTCCCTCCGCCTCGTGGGTTGCTAAGGGAGCAAGCAGAAGGCACAAGGCAAGGGGGGGGGCACCCGAATCCAACTTCTATCTCTCTCTCTCTCTCTCGCTCTCCAAACTCGAAGTGCACTTACCTCTCTCGGAGGCTGCTCTGGAGTCTCCCGCTCAGGCCGAGAGAGAGCCCCGGGGCTCGTCCGGAGCCGGGAGCTGCCTCTTTATCCGCGGGTGGGGGCCGTCGGGGAGGCTCTGGCTCCAGCGCTTCAGTCCGCCTCCCGCCCGCTCGCCTGCCTTGCCTCCTCCCTCCCACTCCCTCTCTCCCTCGCCCCTCCCCCGTATTTCAAGCTCTAGGGAGGAGGGGGGGGTCTGGCCCGAGCCAGCCCCCTTCCCAAGCGGTGGGCGGGTTCAGGCAGACCCCTTGGAGGCTCTGAGGGGGGCTTGGAAAAAGAAGAGGAGGAGGAGGCGCAAAAGGAGCGCCTGGGTTTCTTCTTCCACCCAGGAAGGAAGGAAGGAAAGAAGGAGGGAGGGAAGAAGTCTAGGAGCGCCTGATCCAATTAGCCTGGGGATGAGCAGAGGCCCGGCCCAGCGGGGGCAGAGCTGGACACTCAGAAGACTTTTAAACCGCGAGAGTGCTTCTGTGCGTGGCAAGAGTCCACTATCCTCGGCAGCGCGGAGCCAGGACTCGGCTTTCTCAGCTGGTCGGCTGTGAGCGAGGGAAGCTTCCACTCCTCCCTAAGGCACAATTCATGGAATCACAGAGCCGGAAGAGACCACAAGGACCCTCCAGTCCATGCGGGAAAAGCACAATCAGACCACCCTCGACAGATGGCCATCCAGCTTCCGCTTAAAACTCCCTACTAGGCTCTGAGGCAGCTCAGAAAGTTCTTCCTAACACTCGTAACAACAACCCTTATGTCAGACTACACAGAGAAGCCACTGAAATCCACAAGCATGTGGACAATTTCAACAGAAAGGAAGAAACCAGGAAAATAACAAAATCTGGCTACCAGTATTTAAAAAAAACCCTCTAAAATCAGGACAGTAAATAAAGAACATCACTCTGAAAACGGGAATTTCAGACAGGAAACCATCAGGGCCAACTAACACCTCCCAACGAATGATCCCCCAGGCAGGAATCAGCCAGGCCTTGAAGCTGCAATAATAATAATATAATAATAACTCGGGCAGCTTACATATGACACAAGGTGCCTAAAACAACACATAAAATAAACACAGTACAATATAAAACAAAACTAC
This sequence comes from Anolis carolinensis, assembly GCF_035594765.1. Classification (NCBI taxonomy): domain Eukaryota; kingdom Metazoa; phylum Chordata; class Lepidosauria; order Squamata; family Anolidae; genus Anolis; species Anolis carolinensis. Next base: position 303,659,677 of record NC_085841.1, read on the forward strand.
TAGTACAGTAGAGTCTCACTTATCCAACATTCGCTTATCCAATGCATTTTTGGAGTCAATGTTTTCAATACATCGTGATATTTTGGTGCTAAATTCGTAAATACAGTAATTACTACATAGCATTACTGCATATTGAACTACTTTTTCTGTCAAATTTGTTGTATAACATGATGTTTTAGTGCTTAATTTGTAAAATCATAACCTAATTTGATGTTTATTAGGCTTCTCCTTAATCTCTCCTTACTATCCAACATATTCGCTTATCCAATGTTCTGCCAGCCCATTTATGTTGGATAAGTGAGACTCTACTGTATATAAATAAGGCCTTTCAATGCTAATCAAGGTGATTAATTGCAACATTTACACTTGTCTCCAAGAGACAAGTTCATTCTCCCATGCTGGACCTTCCACAGATATATAAACCTCCCTTGCCTTGTTTCCGACAGACCTCACATCCTCTGAGGATGCCTGCCATAGATGTGGGCGAAACGTTAGGAGAGAATGCTTCTGGAACATGGCCATACAGCAACCCAGTAATTCCGGCCATGAAAGCCTTCAACAACACAGTTCTTCCTAATGTTTAGGCTGAATCTTTTCCCCCTGAAATCTGAATCCATTGCTCCCTTGTGTCCTAGTCTGCAGGACAGCAGAAAACAAGCTTGTCTCCTCCTCAATGTGACATCCTTTCAACTATTTGAACCTGACTCTCATGTCCCCTCTCAGCCTTCTTTTGTCCAGCTGAACATATCAGCCTCCCTCAGCCCTTCCCTTTCTCATAGGGCATGACTTCCAAGCCTTTGGTCATTTTGGTCTCCCTCTTCCCTTCAATCTCCTCTTAAAAAAGAAAAGAGAAAACAAGTGGTGAGATTTTAATTTTTTTACTCAGAAGTAAAGGAAATACAGATAATACAAAGAAAGCCGATTTTCATCCTATATAGCACTAGCTGTGCCCGGCCACGCGTTGCTGTGGTGAAGTATGGTGGTATGGGAAATAAAGTATTGAGGAATTGGTGGTAGTTAAGGTCAAGGGTAAAGGTTTTCCCCTGACATTAAGTCCAGTCATGTCTAATTCTGGGGGTTGGTGCTCATCTCCATTTCTAAGCCGAAGAGCCGGCGTTGTCCATAGACTCCTCCAAGGTCATGTGGGATGACTACATGGAGCGGCGTTACCTTCCCGCCGGAGCAGTACCTATTGATGCACTCACATTTGCATGTTTTCGAACTTCTGGGTTGGCAGAAGCTGGGGCTAACAGTGGGGGCTCTCTCCGCTCCCCCAATTCAAACCTGTGGCCTTTTGGTCCAGAAGTTCAGCAGCTCAGCACTTTAACACGCTGCGCCATCAGGGGATATTATTTCCTAAAGGTTGTGAATATACAATATTTCTGATTGGTTTTTTTTGTTTGTTGGAGGCAAGTATGAATGCTGCAATTAGAAAAAATGATTAGGATGTAATGGCCTTGCAGCTTTAAAGCCTGGCTGTTTCCTCCCTGAGTGAATTTTTTGTTGGGAGGTGTTAGCTGGCCCTGATTGTTTCCTGTCTGGAATTCCCTTGTTTTCAGAGTGGTGTTGTTTGCGATATTTTATGTGCTTCTACTGTCTGTGGCCCTGAGAAAACAGAGGATTTGCCTGATTTTAATGATGGGAATACTTTGTTGGGAGGTGTTAGCTGGCCCTGATTGTTTCCTGTGTGGGATTCCCCTGTTTATTTACTGTCCTGGTTTTAGAGATTATATTGTTCTGCATTATTCTATCCCAGTAATTATTTCATATTAAAGAAGAATCTCACTTATCCAACATTCGCTTATACAATGTTCTGGATTATCCAACGCAGTCTGCCTTTTCATAATCAATGTTTTTGTAGTCAGTGTTTTAAATTCATTGTGATATTTTAGTGGTAAATTTGTAAATACAGTACAGTAGAGTCTCACTTATCCAACATAAACGGGCCGGCAGAACGTTGGATAAGCGAATATGTTGGATAATGAGGAATTAAGGATAACCCTATTAAACATCAAATTAAGTTATGATTTTACAAATTAAGCACCAAAACATCATGTTAGACAACAAATTTGTCAGAAAAAGTAGTTCAGTACACAGTAATGCTATATAGTAATTACTGTATTTATGAATTTAGCACCAAAATATCACGATATATTGAAAGCATTGACTACAAAAATGTGTTGGATAATCCAGAACGTTGGATAAGCGAGTGTTGGATAAGTGAGACTCTACTGTAATTACAACATAGCATTACTGCGCATGGAACTACTTTTTCTGTCAAATTTGTTGTATAATATAATGTTTTGGTGCTTAATTTGTATAACGATTACCTAATTTGATGTTTAATTGGCTTTTCCTGAATCCCTTCTTATTATCCAACATATTCACTTAACCTGCCGGCCTGTTTACGTTGGATAAGTGAGACTCTACTGTATATTTCTAATCTTATATTATCTGCTCAGAACTGGATTATATGAGGCTCCTTCTACACAGCTGTATAAAATGCACACTGAAGTGGATTATATGGCAGTGTGGAGTCAAGATAATCCAGTGCAAAGCAGATAATATAAGATTATAAATGGGTAATATAGCTGTGTTGAAGGGCCTTGAGTCTACACTGCCATATAATCCAGTGCAAATTAGATAATCTGTGGAAGAAGCCTAAGTGAGGCCTAAATCTGCCTGTCCCCTAACTGAAACCTGGCTGTCTCTTGGTTGCTAGGCAACCAAGTGGGCAGAGATTAGCCCTCTAAACTGGCAGCCATTGGATAAAAAAAAATTATTGCTCTCCCTCTAATTAGGACTTTATTTTTCTTTTCTTTTTGTTGTATCGACCTTGAGGCGTGGATGATGGGTTGTGTTGTCAAATTTTGAGGTTGGGGGGCCTGTACTTTTGTTGTTTTGTGAATTGCCGTGATGCCATCACTCTTTTATATATATAAACACTGCTACATCTTACAAAACTAAAACAAACTCACTAACCTAACACATATCTACATTAACAGTTTCCACTCGTGACCTCTTTCTGCTTGAGAAATTTTTTTATGATCCCAGGTATAAAAAACAAGTATACTGGTAATAAGCCAACATTTGCAAGGCTTTCTAAACAGGCTGTTTTGTGGAGTACAGCTGAAGCATTTGCTGAGTCCATTGTAAACACTGCATGTTGTTGCTAACAAATTTGTGTAAATGGGTCAGAAACCTTTTTCATGACCACCACATTGGGGGACCACATTAAAGCATACTTTAAGAAACAGTGTTTTAGATAATACTATATAACCACACTTTTCAATAACATTCCTCTAATTAATAAATCGAACAGTTGAAATCAGGGTGGAGGGGGTGGGATTAGCAATGGCTGCCACTGTCACACAGGGTCTTCTTCTTATGCTGGAGCTCATGAGGCAACCAGGCAGCAGGGAGGGCCAGTGCTTCTCTCTCGCCTGCAACGGGCAGGAGAGTGCCAAGGTGCATTGGCTCAGCTTCTCCAACTCTTTCCCTGCCAAAGAAGGAAAAAGCTGTGATTCATCCAGGCTCCCTCTCCTGAGTCATTTCAAGCTGCTTTTAGTGGTGTGACTGGGCTGGCAAAGGTGAAGCTGTTGGCACTGTCCTCTTCGGAAGCCAGCTCACCTTTTCTGCAGCTCAGTTGACTTCTCCATTGGCAATGGGTATCAGCCAGTAAGTTGGTGTCCCAAAGCAAAGGATTAGACGTATGGCTGAAGAGAAACCACAGGTGTTGCCTACATGTCTTTTTCCACCCCTTCTGTCTCCACTTCTTTTGCCATGTTTAAACAACCATCTGAAATGTGTAGTAAACAACTTCTGCCCTTAAATGGCCCAGGTTTCCTCAGTTTGTGGCTTAAAATCAACAGCAACACTGCAGAACGCCCTATGAATGTTTTGACACATCCTAAACATTTTCATTTCCAACCCTTTACAGCTATTTGGGCCTTCTGGACTGGTGAGACATTTTCTACTTTCCATGAACTAATTTAACTATCATTTGACATTTTTAAAACTCATGTCCGTATTTTCATGTTTAGTCTTTTTCCTCTGCTTATGCTACCCATTACAGTCTTGACTATTTCTTATTGCATATGGCACAGGAGCGTCTTTTATTATTTTTCATAATGAAAAAGGCCTCTGTTTCCAAATGTAGTGTTACTGCTGTTCATAGTCTGTATTAGGCTTGCTCAAATAATTCAATTTCCCCGTTACCCGTTATTAATTCGTTATTTTCGTTTGTTTTGAAGCAATATACAGCCTTGATTGTCCACACGTCTGGATATCGCGGTTTCGAATCGCGAGAGGCCGTTTTTTCTTATTTCGTCGTTTTTTTCGTTAGGAAAAAAAAGCTTTTGCAAATCACCCAAACTCCCACCATTCAGGCCCTTTCCTTTTGCCCCTCAGCAAAAGGGGCGTCACGGGCTCAGCCAATGGGAGGGGGCGAGGGGGAAGGAGGCCGAGGAGGAGGAGGAAGACGGAGGGGGGAAATGGCCGCCGCCGCCGCCTCGCCTCAGCTCAGGCCTGGTGTCTCTCTGTGAGGCAGGAAGGCGGCGGATGGAGCCGGGAATGGAGAGACCGAGAGAGACAGAGAGGGGCCCGGCGGTGAGGTTTTGACGTCTGTGCGAATCTAGGCAAGTGGGGTTTATATATCTGTGGAAGGTCCAGGGTGGGAGAAAGAACTCTTGTCTGTGGGAGGCAAGTGTGAATGTTGCAATTGGTCACCTTGATTAGCATTGAATAGCCTTGCAGCTTCAAAGCCTGGCTGCTTCTAACCTGGGGGAATCCTTTGTTGGGAGGTATTAGCTGGCCCTGATTGTTTCCTGTCTGGAATTCCCATTTTCTGGGTGTTGTTCTTTTACTGTCCTGATTTTAGCTTTTCTGTAGCTGAAAATGCATATAAAATTGATTCTATAGGGAGGATAAATGATTGGATTTCAACTCCTACAGCTTGGCTTTCTCTGCCAATAATGGTACCCATCTTGGATATTGTAAGGGATTTATTATTATTATTATTATTATTATTATTATTATTATTATTATTAGACCTTGCTCCCAGGAAGGTGCCTTCGCTGTGGCTCCCAACTTATCTATCTATCTACCTTTCCACATATTCTCCACATTGTGTGTATGTGTATGTATATTATATATACATGAGCCCCGATGGCGAAGTGTGTTAAAGCACTGAGCTGCTGAACTTGCAGACCGAAAGGTCCCAGGTTCAAATCCCGGGAGCAGAGTGAGTGCCCGCTGTTAGCTCCAGCTTCTGCCAACCTAGCAGCTTGAAAACATGCCAATGTGAGTAGATCAATAGGTACCGCTCTGGCGGGAAGGTAATGGCACTCCATGTAGTCATGCCGGCCACATGACCTTGGAGGTGTCTATGGACAACACTGGCTCTTGGGCTTAGAAATGGAGATGAGCACCAACCCCCAGAGTCAGACATGACTGAACTTAACGTCAAGGGATACCTTTACCTTTACCTATACACACACACACACAAACACACACACACATATGCAGGGACTATATATATATACACAGTATATATCACACACACACCAATTTAACAAAGTTTCAGCCACAAAAACAAAGTTTCTGAAGTAGAACAATGACTTTCACAGTAAAGACAACCCAATTTAACAGGAAATAAGACTTTCAAACCAGGAACAGATTTCTGCAATTATTAAAAAATGGTTTATTATAAAAGCTATGAAAATTCGCCAAAAATCAGAGGATAAGGGAAACGTTCCAAATTTTGGTGAGCTATCAGTGTTAAATGTGTTCTACCACTGTACCAAGTTTGAAGAAGATCACTCAAAAAATGAGGGTGGGAGAGTCCTGTAAAGTCCTCTCCCTCTGTGCTGTTTTTGGGAATTGCGCATGCGCATCCGCCATTAACGAATTAATTTTGAAGATAACGAATTTTCGTTAATTTCGAATTTTTTGGGGGGCAAAATTTGGAAATACCTTCAGAAACGAAACGCTGCCCCCCTCTAGTTTTGAAATGAGTTTAGAATCAAATTTTTCGTGGATCGATCAAGCCTAGTCTGTATACATTTGTCCTTAATCAGAAAAGGGTGAGGCCTAGTAGCTGGCTGTTCAGTGATAAGTGAAAGTAATTCTGCACACATTGTACAAGGAAAATTCTTACAACTACGAGTGCCATGCTCCTAATCCCCATAAGACTACACAGGTCTGCCCTTGAAGAGCTTCCAGAAATTGCAGTTCGTTCAGAGAGCAGCGGCCAGACTTCTGAAGGGTGCAAACTTTAGGGAGCATACTATGCCTATCCTGAAGCAGCTCCATGGTTGCCTGTCCAGTTTCGGACTCAATTCAAGATGTTGGTCATCACCTATAAAGTCCTATACAACTTTAGTTCAGCCTATCTGGAGCAACATGCCCCCATTATATCCCAGGGCGCAAACTTAGTTCAAGTGGGGAAACTTGAATCAACACATAACTAGAAAAGGCTCCTTCTTGGGTGCAGCCCCAGCCCACTGGAACTCCCTTCCTGAAGAACTAAGGCTGCTCCATCTTTGCTCAGCTTTAGGAAGGGAACCAACTCAAGACTTTCTTATTTAACAAGGCATTTAATTGAGCTAAGGCATTTAATTGAGCCATGACTGGAGTTGGGGATTTTATGATCAGGATGGAGGAGGAATATTTGGGGGAGGAGGTTGTGGTTTTAACTGAAATGTGGGATTTTATTGATTGTTGTTTTATCATGGTTTTATCTATTTTGTTCTGATTGAAGGATTGTAATGTTTGTATTCTGCTTGTAAGATGCCTTAGGTCTGCATTGCAGACCTAATCTTAAATAAATAAAATTATTTTGCAGTGAACTTCTACAACTGAATGGTTTCTCATTCCAAGGTTAGTTACAGAGGGCTTGGAAGATGGCATTATGTAAAGACTTAAAAATAAATGAAGGCAATACATTAGTTGCAGTGCTGTTTTCTTTTATTACATTTTACTATTAAGACTAATCGCTTTATGAAACAACTAATTTTTGCTTCTTTGATATTTCCAAACCAATGGAAGTAATAGCCACACTATATATGCTGGAGTACTGTATTCAGCTCTGGGCATCTCATTTTAAAAATGATATAGACAACTGTAGGAACAGGTTCAGAGAAGGGCAATGAGGTTGATAAGAGGAATTAAAAACAAGACATATAAAGAAAGGTTAAAGGAGCCGAGCTTGTTCATCTTGGTGAAGAAAAGACTGAGAAGTGACATGATTTGCAGTAATTAGGTACCTCAAGGGCTGTCACAGAGGGAAGGGGCAGGCATGTTTTCTCTTGCCCTAAAGGATAGGACCAGGTCAAAGAGTGTGAAGTTACAGGAGAGTAGATTTTGATTGAATATTAAAAGGAACATTTTGACAGTAAGAGCAGTTTAGCATTGGAACCTAAAGAGGTGAATTCTCCTTTTCTAGATGTCTTCAAAAGGAGACTGGATGGCTTCTTGAAGGGGATACTTAGCTGGAGATTATGCATTGTACCGGGGATTTAGATTCAGTAGCCTATGATGCTCTTTCCGACTCTGATTGTTTAGATTCTATGGTTACAGTCCTATGTACGTGAATTTCAGAATAAGTTCCGGGGAATATGTTCAGAAGTAAGTTATTGGGACTTACTTCTGATTGTATGTGCCTTCGTGAATCCTTTCAATTTATGTCAACCCCATTAAATTAACAGGCTTGGAATACTCAAAAGTGGTTTTGCTAGTTCCTTTCTCTGAAAAATATCCTGCAGTACTTGGTATTCATTGGCAGTCTCCCAACCAGGTACTAACCAGGGATGATCCTATTCCAAGATCACACGAGTTCTGATGCCTTTAGGATGTACATAACATCTGAATTACATATCCTCTTGAAACCAATTAACCAAATCATAATTAACAGCTGTGCCAAAGTGAATTTAAATGGACACTAATAACCACTCAATCAGCATATACAACTTTTAAAAACAGTTTAAAAATAGCCATAGACACATTTCTTCATTTTTTACTAGAGATGCCAGGGACCTTTTGCATTCAAATCATGTACACTTCCATTTCCTCCCCACCTCTCCCTGAAAAGAAGGCTAGGAACATCCTCCTTTAATATATGAATGCTGGCATTCTCTGGATTCTTTGGAGCAAGAAATGGTATCCAAAGCACAATCTGTTCTAATTAGCATGATTACACACATACAGATTCTTAGAGCTATATACCATACTATAATATACACATTTCATTAGAGTTTTAAGATACTGAAAAATAAATTCAAACAATGCAAACATGACTTTTCACTTTGCTTTCACATTCTTGGCATGATTTTGATAGACTTCTCTATGCTATGAGTTAACTGCAGGTGGTCATGAATGGTAATTGATTTAGTTAGCAGCAAGCTTGCCATGAAATGACCTTTATAAATCAAAACAGGAACTAATGGATGCCAAACACAATGGTTTAAATTCCAGAACTCTGAAAGAGGACAAATGCTCCCACCAAAATTGCATAGTACAAGCACAATTAGAGAGGGAATACCCCAAGTTAACCTTGGACTCTGACTTCATAGTCAGTCTGTTTATCCCATTCACTCAGTCGTGTACTCTGAGAGAATATACAGTAATATCTGTAACAGATGCCTGTTCAGCTTCTTTAAATTTCATGGCTTCCTTTGTTGTTTGGCTGAAGTCTTTTTGAACATGCAAAGTATGCTGTCGTTCTAGAGCTCATCAAGGCTTCCAGCAGAAGCCTTTCCTATTGTTATTACTACCTGCCTCTATTTCTTTACCACTGAAGCTGTTGTAATAGGGAAGCATATATAGTTATTCCCTTCCAGGTACAATTCAAAGTGCTGGTTTTGACCCATAAAGCCCTATCAGCTAGTCCATTGTATCTGAAATATATACATTCCTATGTGATCCTACCTAAGTTTTTTAATCCTAAAGGGAGAGTTTTCTCCCAGCTCTATCACTGTCACATATGTCTAATGAGGACACATGAAAGGATTTTCTTGATGGTTATCTTCAAGCTGGAATTTCCTGCCATGGGAAGGATAGGCTGCTTTCCTATTTTTTTTTCAGTAGGCAAAGATCATTTTAACTTTTCCAAACTTTTGACTGTTAACTGGTTATTGCACAACTGTCCTTGAGCTGTGAGTACTATACTGTGCAATTTATACATGGTTATTTTGAGTTAGTGTAACAGAATAATTTAACTTTTTAAAAACTGGTATGAATTGTGCATATTTATTTTTTCTTTTAACATATATTGTCAGGCTCCTGGGGGCCCATATTGAAAGAAAGCCAGCATAAAGGATAAATAAGTAAGTAAATAAATAAAGTTATGGGCATAAACTATGTAAGAGCTATTTTTTTAATTTGTGGTTGAAGGCTTTCATGGCCAGAATCATAGGGTTGTTGTGTGTTTTCCAGGCTGTATGGCCATGTTCCAGAAGTATTCTCTCCTGATGTTTGGCCCACATCTATGGCAGGCATCCTCAGAGGTTGTGAGGATGCCTGCCATAGATGTGAGCGAAACATCAGGAGAGAATACTTCTGGAACATAATCATATAACCCGGAAAACACATAACAACCCTATTTCTTAATTGTTTGTCAAAACATTGTTATTTATTAATTTATTTATTTAAGTCCTACCATTCTAGCAGTATGGGATCCAAGGTGGTTATAACACAGGTTGTATCGTAATACAAAAGTTAAATGATTATCTTATCAAGAACAGCACTAAATGAAAGAGTCCAAAAAAATTAAAACATAACAAGTGAAGAAAGAAAAAAAATGTACATAATCTTGAATTTTTCACTTTTAAAAAGCCACATATCTGAATCTTGAAATCATTATCTTATTCTGTTCCCAAGATTACTAACATTTATTCTCCCTCTTGTCTGACAGATGGTCCCAAAGCTACAGACCCACTATGCACATTTGATTGCAAGCAAACCATTGAACAATGTGAGACCTAATTGTGAGTAAATAAGAATTGACTTGGCCTGCAAATTCAAAAGAGTATCTAGTTTGCATATTGTATTTTCAAAGACAAAACAAGAACAAATTGCAATCTGATTGGATAAAAAGGAATTAATTATCCCTGGTAAAAGATTCCCCTTGGGCCTTTTTAAGACAATGAAGTAACTTTAACTAAGCAGCCTGTATAGCCAGTGTGTCCTTTCTAATTTACACACATAAGCTTTGATTGTAGGTCTATCTATTTGAAATAAATAATAAAGAATTAGAGCTGAAATAATGGAATTGATTAAAAAGCCAAACTAATTAAGTGCAGCATCAATCATAGATTAAAATATGCTTGATGTAATTTTTGGTGTTGTTGTTGACTACAAGAACAATGTTTGAACTTGTTGGTGTTTTCCCTCCTTCATGCTGGCATGCTAGTAATTTAACAGAGGTTGTTGATTGTTCTTTCTTTCCTAACAGAATTAAACCACTGCCCACAGTTATGTTTTTCTAAGACTGATTCAGTGCTGTGACCCCTTTGCATTTCAAGAGTGTTTTATAGACAGAATATGTAATTTTTTGATAATTTAAAAGTGTTATATAAATGCCAAAGAATCCTCAATATCTTTTGCATGCTTTGACTTGCAGAATGTAGAGGCAATGTTAATAAGTTGCTAAAATTGGTGGACCCAGGGCTTGAGAAGACATGTACACAGGCTACACGCATATAACCTGTATAAAGATTATGTGTGCACAGGAACTATAGAATCAAAGAATTTGAAGGGGCCTCATAATCCATCCAGCCCAAATCCTTGCTCAATGCAGGCTCTCCAATTTTTTGAAAACATTCAGAGAAGAAACCTAGCCACCTGCCTAGGCAATTGATTTCAAAATCTACTCTCCTATAACTTAAAACCAGAGGGCTTTATTATTAGATGCCTCAAGTCTGTGAAATGACCTGCAGGAAGAGATTTGGCAACTAAATCGGCTGTCAGAAGTCAAGATACAACTGAAGACCTATCTCTAACGGCAGGCCTATCCAGTTAATTTTAACCATAACTTTTAAATTTGCATTCCATGTCTATTGCATTTTAATCTTTGTTCCATGTATTTAAATATGTGTATTTTATAGAGTTGCGTTTTAATATATGCATTTTGTTGAATATCTTTTATGATGACGTGTTAGTGTTGTGCCTGCCTCGAACCATGAGGATAGAGAGGCAGGTAACAAATAAAATATATTATTGTTGTTATTATTTGATCTGGGGCTCATGTACACTGACCACTTAGTTTGGTTGGGAACCAGTTTTGCTGTATGGATAAGACTGACAATTATAGAATAGGTTTGAGGCCAGGAAGGTGATGTATTATTAACCATAAAACATGACCTTGAACTGGTTCCAAAAGCCACAGCATCTGCTGCTTGGCAGCATCCAGAGCATGCAGATTTCCCCCCTATTTCCTTGCTCAGAAATGTACCAGCACTCTGGAGGCATACAAGGTGGGGGTAATCAATTACTTGTCCAAGATTTTGAGCACTTGGAGATGCCTCAAAACTCAGAAGGCAGAAATTCTCAAGTGCTGAAATCCATAGGACAACTTCCATATAAGAAATTGGCACAAAAGTCCCACTTGCAAAAAGAAGCCAAGAATTAAACACAACCAGGATTTGAATTTCAGGATGTAATTCTTTCTGAATTGCACCACCTCCGCCTGTAAGGTATTTCATTGTTTGCCCATCTAAACCTCTTTCTTAAGGAACAAAGACTCTCTTTCCACTTGTTATGCCTTTTCATTGGGGAAGTAGCCTTACAAGAATCTATACTAACTTGGAACTTTCCATAAAAACAGTAGCTTTAGATGAACAAATAGAACTTGTTGACTGATATGGAGAAGTGATAGCCATGAACTGGTATTACAAATACACCATGTATATCGACTTATTGCTATAGTGGCATTTCCTTTTATGGGAACAGACTTAGGAAATGGGGAAGATATTTTAAAAAGGAGAATACCACTACAACAATAGTCAATACACATGCCATAATATTAACACCAATATGCCGTATATTTATGAGTTTAGTACACCACTGTATATAATAGTATTGAGTATTCAAGGGTTTTGGTATCTATGAAGGAGCCACAGAACAAACTCCAGCAGATACAAAGAACCCACTACATTTAGATGCTATAGCAACAAAGTAGTAGATCCCATAGTTAATATAGTGTCAGATTTACTGCTATATGTCCTAAATATACTGCAGTAGGTCCAAAAATCCACAGATGCTCAACTCTTACTGTATACAATGGCATAGTAAAATTGTGCCTTCTATTGCAAATGGCAAAAAAGAGTTGCTTTTGAGTTAAAAAATATTTTCAAGCTGTGCATAATTGAATCTGTAGGTGCAGACTTTTTGACTATGGAGAGCCACCAATATAGAGCCCACATACTTTAAGGCACCACATCTCATTTGATGGTGGAAATTAACTGGAGTCAGCCCTGGTTAGTCTTTGAATGGGATACAACCAACACATAATGGGTTCTGTGGGCTCTATTTCAGAGGAAGGAACTAGCAAAACCACCTCTGAGTATTCCTTGCCTAAGCAAACCCCATGAATGTTATGGGATCACCATAACTAGACAGGTGACCATGTAATTTGTAAATGTCTGTGGCCAAGGACTTCATCTGATGGTTTTCCTCCTCTGTTTCTACACACTTCAAAGACTATTCAAAGATGGATTTCCATGGAACCATCAAATGGGGCCTTGTGGGACTGTCTCTGCTGTGTGTAGAAATAGGATTTCAAATTGGCTCCATTCCATTGCATGCACATAGAAACTCCTAAAAATGTGCATCTGTCCGTGGGATAGGACGCGGTGGATTTCTCAGTTTACATCTGTTTTATGAAAGGCCCCTCCATGATCCTTTTGTGCATTGCGGGTTTTGAAATAAATATTTGAAAGATGTGCTGGTCTCCTCTAGCAGAGGGCTTCAATGAGGAGGGAAGATCCCATGGAAAGGAATGTTAAAAGTGAAGGGATTCACAACATACTCAATCACAAAATTCAATGCCTCGCATATATAAATATCAAAAATCAAATCCACAGCACATGACAATAGAATAACACCATTAGGACTCTAAAACTGTGACAGCAGTTACAGACACAACATAATTTAGGCCTTGCAACAATCCCAAATATCTTTCGATATTTCTGTCATTTGCCAAATTCTTGTTTGAATAACCAGGTCTTAAGTTGTTTACTAAACGCTAGGAGGGAAAGAGCCGATCTGATCTCACTGGGGAGGGAATTCCACAGCCAAGAGGCTACCATCGAGAAGGCCCTGTCTCTCATCCCCACCAGTTGCACCTGCGACGGAGGCAGGACCTCCCCAGCTATCTTAATACTCTAACTAGCTCATAAAGAGATATGCATTTGGAACTGTTCAGGGATTTATAGGCCAAAGCCAGCACTTCGAATTGTGCTTGCTAGCAGACTGGCAGCCAGTTTAGCTGACGCAACAGGAAGGTTGTATGCTCCCTGTGTACCGCTACGGTGAGAAGCCTGGATGCTGCCTGTTAAACTACTTGAAGCTTCCGAACAGTTTTCAAAGGCAACCCCACGTAGAGTGCATTGCAGTAGTCTATTCAAGATATTGTGTTTCGGGCTCTTTGTATGGAAGGTGGCTGGCCACCAGCCTGCCAAAAGCCACCAGCTTCTTTGCCGTTGTTTGGTGAGCTGTTAGGCTTTGAAAGGGTGGTGTGTGGGCAGCCGTCCACTCGAACCCATTTACATTTCTCCTGGGGATAGTATAGCAGCACTCCCATTTTCCTTACTTTGAAGGATTATGGATCACAGAGTGAGTGTGGGGCGGTGTGGGTAGCTGTCCACTGGGCCCATGTTTGCCTCCCTCCCTAGGATAGGAAAGCAGCAGCAACTCCCAATTTCCATACTCTGAAGGATTATGAATCACAGAGTCTCAGTGTGGACGACCGTGGCCAAGTCTGACTTCCCAAGGTATGGGCGCAAGTGGCACACAAGCTTTAAATGTGCAAAGGCTTTTCTGGCCACCGCTGAAATCTGTGTGCTGGGAAACTGAACTGAGGGTTGAGCCAGAAAGGGGAGGATGGGGAGAGGACATTCTTTTTCTCCTTTGCCATGAAGTGCCAGGCAAAGAAGACAAGACAGCCCTCTCCCCCAAAAATGCTGCTTGTGGCAGTCCTGTCTATATCAGGCAGGGGCACACTTCGACTCTTCTTTCTTCTTAGGCGATCCCTCATTGTCCAAGGATTATTGTCTTCCAGGTGTAGTGTTCTGGTGGTAGGTATGTAGGTGACTGTGGAGCCCTATTCTTGACCCGCATGTTTGTCCACAGTGAAGACATCGGTCTCCAGATGGAAGGCAGTCCTGGTCAGGGTTGGTTTGACGCGCCTTCCTCTTGGCACGTTTCATAGAATCAGAGTTGGAAGAGATCTCGTGGGCCATCCAATCCAACCCCCTGCCAAGCAGGAAAATCATATTCAAAGCACCCTGACAGATGGCCATCCAGCCTATCCTTAAAAGCCTCCAAAGAAGGAGCCTCCACCACACTCCAGGCAGAGAATTCCACTGCCGAACAGCTCTCAAAGTGAGGAAGTTCTTCCTAATTAATGTTCAGGAGGAATCTCCTTTCCTTTAGTTTGAAGCCATTGTTCTGCGTCCTAGTCTCCAGGGCAGCAGAAAACAAGCTTGCTCCCTCCTCCCTATGACTTCCCCTCACATGGCTATCATGTCTCCTCTCAGCCTTCTCTTCTGCAGGATAAACATGCCCAACTCTTTAAGCCGCTCCTCAGAGGGTTTGTTCTCAAGATCCTTGATCATTTTAGTCGCCCTCCTCTGGACACTTTCCAGCTTCTCAACATCTCCCTTCAATTGAGGTACCCAGAATTGGACACAGTATTCCAGGTGTGGTCTGACCAACAGGATACTGTAAATAAATAAATAAATAAATAAATAAAGGCGGAATAGAGGGGTAGCATGACTTCCCTGGATCTAGACCAGTGATGGCCAACCTATGACACGCGTGTCAGCACTGACACGCCTAGCCATTTTTGCTGACACGCTGCCGCATGCAGATTGATTGGATGACTAATGTCTTTTGTGGCCAAATTTGGTGTGATTTGGTCCAGTGGTTTTGTTGTTTACTCCATGGGAATTATGCACATCACATGTGGTAGAGTCTCACTTATCCAACGTTCTGGATTATCCAACGCATTTTTGGAGTCAATGTTTTCAATACATCATGATATTTTGGTGCTAAATTTGTACATACAGTAATTACTACATAGCATTACTGCGTATTGAACTACTTTTTCTGTCAAATTTGTTGTGTAACATGATGTTTTGGTGCTTAATTTGTAAAATCATAACCTAATTTGATGTTTAATAGGCTTTTCCTTAATGCCTCCTTATTATCCAGCATATTCGCTTATCCAACATTCTGCCAGCCCGTTTATGTTGGATAAGTGAGACTCTACTGTACCATAGATTGTTGTACATGGAAATAATGGTAGTAAATAGTTTTTGATTTATTAAATACAGTTATATATTACAACTAGCTGTGCCTGGCCACGCGTTGCTGTGGCGAAGTATGATGGTATGGGAAATAAAGTATTGAGGAATTGGTGGTAGTTAAAGTAAAGGGTCCCCTGGGCTGAGTGGGTTGCTAGGAGACCAAGTGGGCGGAGGTTAGCCTTCTAACTGGCAGCAATTGGATAAAAACAATTTTTCCTCTCCCTCTAATTAGGACTTTATTTTTCTTTTCTTTTTGTTGTATCAACCTAGAGGCATGGATGAGGGGTTGTGCTGTCAATTTTTGAGGTTGTGGGGCGTTTACTTTTGTTGTTTTGTCCGCTGCCGTGATGCCATCACTCTTTTATATATATAGATTATATATTGTTATTTAAACTATATATATTGTGAAATTATGGGTTTTTTCCCCTCAAAGTGACACACCACCCAAGTCATGCTAGGTTTTTTGGTGAATTTTGACACACCAAGTGCAAAAGGTTGCCCATCATTGATCTAGACACTATACTCCTTTTCGCCCTCTATTTGTGCCTCTTCAAATTCCACAGCACTGCTGGTCACAGCAGACCTTCAGTTAGAGGTTTGTGGACTTATGTATAAAACTACTGAGGGGCTGAAGTGTGTCCTTGCCTGATCTACATGGTGGAGGCGCTTGGCCTGTTCCGCCTGGCAGAGGGCGCCCCGCCATGTTATGGCGCCTCTTGGCCGGGCCTCCTTTCAGGGAGAGGGAAGTAGACGAAGCCTGAGGGATCCCATTCACTGGCGCGCTTTCTTCTAGGCCTCCTCCTCCTCCGAAAGATTTTCGCGCCCTGTGGCTCCGCCTCCTCCTCACAAACAAACAAAAAAAAAGAAGTCTTGTTATGAAACTCCCGAGGAGGCGCGCCTTTCCCGCGCCTTTGAGGGAAACACAAACGCCTGAGAAGGAGAAGGAGGAGGAGGAGGCCGCGGTTGAGGTGAGCAGCACTGACCGGGCTTTCCTTCTGCGGGGGAGCCCCGCCCCGAGGAAGGAGGCCTGGCCTTCGCGCTTTCTTGGGGAGGGGGCTCCCAAGTGGGGAAAAGCCGTAGGAAGGCCTCCCGCCTGCCCCATACATCGTATTGTCTGAGGGGAGGCTTCAGACGTTACCAAGGGCCCTCTCGTGCACGTGAAAACGATAGGGATCCAATTTCCTCACTCTTTGGGGGTTATGTACTTAGAACTTTATTTTGTTTTTGTTCCCTTCAGGCAGTTATGACAGTTGAGAACAGGCACTAGAACAGGCCTGGGCAAACTTGGCCTATACAGGTGTTTTGGACTTCAACTCCCACCATTCCTAACAGCCTCAGGCCCCTTCCTTTTCCCCCTCAGCCGCTTAAGCGGCTGAGGGGGAAAAGGAAGGGGCCTGAGGCTGTTAGGAATGGTGGGAGTTGAAGTCCAAAACACCTGCATAGGCCAAGTTTGCCCAGGCCTGCACTAGAGAGATCTCACATCCCCACTCTTTGGAGTTTTGTTTTATTTGGGAAATCATCATCACATTGTTATAATTATTACAATTATTTATACAAGTGCTGCCTTTTCTCTCTTAAAGGGCCCTTCCACACAGTCATATAACTCAGATTACCAAGGCAGAAAATCTCACAGTAATAATAATAATAATTCAAAGACTATGGCAGAAACCAGTGTGGGTGGTCCCGGTGGTGATCGGCGCATTGGGTGCCGTGCCAAAAGATCTCAGCCGGCATTTGGAAACAATAGACATTGACAAAATCATGATCTGCCAACTGCAAAAGGCCACCCTACTGGGATCTGCACGCATCATCCGAAAATACATCACACAGTCCTAGACACTTGGGAAGTGTTCGACTTGTGATTTTGTGATACGAAATCCAGCATATCTATCTTGTTTGCTGTGTCATAATAAAATAATAATAATAATAAACAGGGTTTTGGAGCACAATATTCCTGACATCACGATTGTGTTAAAAAACAAAGTATGGATTGTCAGTGTCGCAATCCCAGGTGACAGCAGGATTGAGGAGAAACAACTGGAAAAGTTGATATGAAGATTTAAAGATCGAACTACAAAGACTTTGGCACAAGCCAGTCAAGGTGGTCCCAGGGGTGATCGGCACACTGGGTGCAGTGCCTAAAGGCCTTGGCCTGCACTTAAACACAATCGGTGCTGACAAAATTACCATCTGCCAGCTGCAGAAGGCCACCTTACTGGGATCTGCTTGCATTATTCGCCGATACATCACACAGTCCTAGACACTTGGGAAGTGTCCGAAGTGTGATCCAATTCAACAGCCAGCAGAGTGTCTGCTGTGGACTCATCTTGTTGTGTTTCAAATAATAATAAACTTTATTTTTATTCTGCCCAAAGAGACACAGTCATATAACCCAGAATATCAAGGCAGAAAATCCCACAATATTTGCTTTGAACTGGGTTATCTGAGCCCACACTGCCATATATTCTAGTTCAAAGCAGAAAATGTGGGATTTGATTCAGATGTGTGAAAGGGGCCTCAAAGCGACGAACGGGGCTAAATGAAACCTAGGCCATTTCAAGCCTCAAGACTATTATAAACACTAAAATAGATTTAAACCTGGGGTGATGTAAAAATAAATAGTTCAAACCAATCATGCCTATTTGAAAAGACAAAAACATCACACAACACACACACACTGGCTCTGTCTTAAAAACTTTTTTCTTTGAAAGCCTAATTGTTGGCGAAAGTATAGTGTTCCCTCAAAATGTATCATTCTGAGGGAAAAGAAATTATTGGCAATAATACCTACCTGCATTTGTGTATGTATGTATACATACATACATATGTATACACACACACACGTGCGCACACAATCGAGATTCAGTATCCCATATCCAGAATTCCGAAATCTGAAATACTCCAACATTAATCCACAGCTGAGATATTAACACCTTTGCTCTCTGATGGTTCAATGTACACAAACTTTGTTTTCATGCACAACATTATTAAAAATATTATCTATAAAATTACCCTTAGGCTATGCCTAGAAGGTATAGATCATAGGTTTCCAAACTCTGTGTCGTGACGCATTAGAGTGTAGGTGTGTCACGCAAATGTAACGAGAAACTTCTGAATCTATGTTAAATAAGCAATACATCATATACAGTGTTCCCTCGCTACTTCACGGTTCACTTTTTGCTCCCTCGCTGTTTCGTGGGTTTTCAATTAATATTAATATACACATAGCGGTATTTTTGCTGTTTTGCAGGTTTTTGAAGTGTGCAAAGGGTTTTGGAAGGGGGGGGGAAGGGAAAAATAAAGGGAGGGGGAGGGGAGGGAAGGGTTTTAAATAAAAAGGGTTATTTAGCTTCCATTCTTCTCTGCCTGTGTACTGTATATTGTAACTGCTAAAATAAAATACAGACTGCATTGTAGTAAGTGGTCTGTGGTTTGCTCTCCTCCACACATAGAATAAAAATAGTGTCCCTACTACATAAATTTTCACTTATTGCGGGTGGTCCTGGAATGTAACCCCCACGATAAGTGAGGGAACACTAATTTTAAAATATAAATGAAAGGTTTTCATGAAATATGTTGCATCCCCATACATTTCATAATTACAATTTATGTATTTCATTTAAGGGGTTGGTTTAACCTCTGGTTTGCTAGTAAAACTGAATTACAGTAGAGTCTCACTTATCCAACACTCACTTATCCAACATTCTGGATTATCCAGGCCCGGGCTGTGGCGCAGGCGAGAGAGCAAGCCAGCTGCAATTAACTGCAATGAATCACTCTGACCAGGAGGTCATGAGTTCGAGGCCCCTCGGAGCCTATGTTTGTTTGTCTTTGTTCTATGTTAAAAGGCATTGAATGTTTGCCTATATGTGTAATGTGATCCGCCCTGAGTCCCCTTCGGGGTGAGGAGGGCGGAATATAAATGCTGTAAATAAATAAATAAATAAATTTGTTTTCAATATATTGTGATATTTTGTTGCTAAATTCGTAAATACAGTAATTACTACATAACATTACTGCGTACTGAACTATTTTTTCTGTCAAATTGGTTGTATAACATGATGTTTTGGTGCTGAATTTGTAAAATCATAACCTAATTTGATGTTTAATAGGCTTTTCCTCCTTATTATCCAACATATTTGCTTATCCAACGTTCTGTCGGCCTGTTTATGTTGGATAAGTGAGACTACTGTACTTCCAAGTCACAAAATGATGCGTATCTAAAAAAGTGTACCACCAGTATGATAAGAGCCACAGTGGCACAATGGGCTAAACCCTTGTGCCGGCTGAACTGCTGACCTAAAGGTTGCCGGTTGAAATCCTTGAGATGGAGTGAGTTCCTGTCTGTCAGCTCTAGCTTGCAGGAACATGAGAGAAGCCTCCCAGTAGGATGGTAACACATCTCTGGGCAACATCTCTGTAGACGGCCAATTTGCTCACACCACAAGCGACTAGCAGTATTTTCTCAAGTCACTTCTGATACGATAAAAAACCCCAATATGATATGTTTGGAAAACTTTTGTGTTGATGAGACATAAATGAATTCTGTGTTTAGACTTGAGTCTCATCTCCAAGATATCTCATTATATATAAGCAATATGGAAAAATGTAACATTTCTGTAACATAATTTAACATAAGGGATACTCAACCAGTATGCCCTTAACAAAACTAAAGATTCCAGTAGTAGAGAAGTGTCACAAAATTACAAGATAAACTTTATGGGGGTGGGTGGATTTGCAGCTCTGTGCGTGCACAATGCAAGAAGTGCATTGCTATACAGGGACTATTTGAACACCTGACATAAAACTATAATTTATGAATTTGTAACCCTGATTAATTTATAATTTGAATCATCATAATAATATTTATTTTTCAAGACAAATGTATTTTCTTGGACTTCATATAATAAATATAGCCATTACTCGTATTAAAGGGATCCTAGTTATCAGCTAAGGGTTGGGTCTAGGACTCCCCATGTATACTCAAGCTCCATTATATTCAATGGCATACTAAAGTGGTGTCCTTTATATAAAATGGTTTGCTTTTGGGGGTGGGGGGGGGGTTTGAATAATTTTACAATGGGATGTTTTTACCATAGATGCAAAATCTGTAGATATGGTGGGCCAACATTTTTTCATGAAACACATTTCTCCTTTGTAGGAGTGCAAAGCTATGTCCGAACAAAAAATATATGTGAGACAGGCTTGGGTCAGAGAGGTCTTATAAAGGTCAAATAGGAATTTTCTATTTGATGGCTAATTCTACTTATTATTTATTTAAGACATTTGTATAGTCCGCTGTTCTCACCCCGCAGGCGACTCAGGGCGGAGCACAACATATATATGACAAACATTCATTGCCGGAACATAAATTAGCTAATACACAAACACTAAATTCACATTATCTCCACTTTAAAACTGATTGTTTAAATTGTTTAATTGCTTAATTCTAGGCATGCCACCATTTGGATAAGCTTTTTTGTTTACATATATCAACATTGTTATTTGAGGGTGATACGAATAACTTTATCACTGAAGGTATAATGTCAAAAAGTGGAACACAGAGTTTTTATGTACATTTAAAGTTATACTACTGGTATCTGTGTCTCCCTCCCCTCCAGTAGATAGGTGTACTTTTTGATTTGTCTGAATGCCAAATACAGTCTAATGGGTTGACCCTCTGCAAATGAAAGACCATTAGATATGACTACTTCCCAAAATGTTAATGGATAACTGTATAATGAATAATAACTGCCAAAATGTGTGTCATTCTTGTGTATGCCTCTGGACTCCCTGCAGTGCCTGATGTTATCTAGTCACATGATAAAAAAATTAAAAAAAAATATTTCAGTAACACAGAGACACAATTTGTGGCAACTTATCATAATAGTCTGATATGCAGTGTCATTCACTGCTTATCAGACTATTATGAAATATCTACTATGGCTGTACTGTATTCCTAAATATACTTAGGCTCGTTCTTTGAGTATAAACCTTCATAAATTTGTGCTTTAAATTATTTCTGCCTTGGAAAGGGTTGCTATACTATGGTAATTAGACCACTAATGCCTTTCTTATTAAAATTATTTCTCTCTGTTATGTAAGTAAAATGGCAGTCAGGTAGATATGCTTTGCCTTTTAAAGTATTGTATAAAGGATACCTTTATGCAGATAAATGACAAAGCAGAATACTTCCTATGGTTTGTCTGAAGTCATGTACACACAACTGCCCTAACTAAACTGGATGGCATCTGTTCAGTACTTGAATAAGAGAGTTCTTACAAATCTTCAGTACTGTGGTGGAATGGTAGTACAGTATATATATGTTTTTAAAAGAGAGAGAAAAATATTTTTTAGAATTTCTGGGACACAAGTAATGGTTTTAAAGTGTTATATGGTATATGCAGTAATGATAATTTTGTAAAAGAGCTTCCCATACCCCAATAATCCTTTTCTTCTCGGTTCTTTTTTTGCGACATATCAGATATTTGTAAAGAGGCAACTAGCCAATAATAAATCTACTACCTCAAATTACTTTTTTCCATCTTTTCCCTCCCCCCACTTTTTTTTAGTATGAATTTTATTTTTACTTTATTTGGAAATGTTTAATGAAAAATATTTGGAAAAAATGTGTTATATGTGCCACTTTCCACTTTTAGTGGTACTTTTTAATGCATGTATGTTACCTTGTATTTTAAAATAAAATGTTGAATGTTCAGTGACAGTGATGTTTCCTTTCTCCTTGGTCTCTTTCAGTGTTTGAGCATAATGGCCCCTGGAAAAGATTCAAAAGACAAGAAGCATCTCAGGACATGTGAGAGTACATCAGAAAAAGAGATAAAATCAAATAGGAAAAGAAAACGTGACTGTGGAGATCTAGAAAATGAGCCACAAACAAAAAAACTAAATGTGAGGAAAGCTCCCAAGAGTCTGGACAAAGCTGGTAATCTTGGATTGTCATTATTATTATCATTATCATTATTACATTATTATTTCTACTCCATTTTATCTCTCTAAAAAGACACCCAAAGTGATTCTCATAGTTTTCGCAAAACTAAGGTCCTGTGATGTTAATTTAATTGTATTCTGTTTGTGTTGTTTCATCATGCAAACATTCAGATATATAAAATTTCCAGAAATTGTGAAGCCACAAAAAGGGTTTTTCACTTCAAAATGGAAATTTTCAGAAAAAAAGTATTAACTCCATTTTATAGAATGAAAGTTTTTTGTGACTTTAGGAACACAATACTTATCATTATGCATATGTTTGTGTCACATTAAATTAGTATGTTTATATATTACAAGTATAGTTTGTTCAAAATATAATTACAAATAGAACCTACAAATGAAGTCACAAGATCCTGAACTGTAAGGAGTACCCAAACGATAAGGAATCTGTTGGGTTTTTAAAAATGATTTCAGGACAGCGAATACATTTGGTCAAACATTTTATCAATTCTAAAAGAAAACGTGTTATTATAAATTATTTTTTCAAGGAAAGGGTTTTGGGAAAAATAGAAAACACTTAGATTTTTTTCTTAATATTTTCCATTTTCTTCAGGGCCATCATATTTCTAGCTATCATTGCATTGTACAACACTTTTTCTTCCTTTCTGTTTTAGAACCTTTCCTTGAAAATGTATCTTTGAGTGTTATATTTTATCTGTTTCTTCCTCATGTGGCAATGAGATTATGTGATAAAACTCTCTGCTTTGTGGGTTGTTTAACAATGAGGATAGAGCTAAAGAGATTCTCTGTGTGTTTAGATATAACTAAACACCAAAGGTATTGAAGTAATGCTTAAAATCAACAGATAAACCTCTGTAAGCTGATTTACTCAGCAACATTTTCCTGGACAACAATGTTTTTAGGCTTTTCCATGAAGTGTCAGCAGATTTGTTAGTTGCTGGCTGTTTTTTTCCAACAATGTGCATGTTATATAACTTACAAAATGAACCTGGAATATTCTGCCTCAACAGGAACTTTAGAGAAAGGCAGGGATATATATCCTCATGATTTGGAATTCTCTGGAGGATTTCCTCCTACTCTTAACTTGAATCAGGTTGTGTTTTTTCTGTGAACACAGCACTTCAGGTCTTTACCAAAATAAAATCTAAAACAATCAAAGAACAGGATGGAAAAGCAACAAAGAGAATACAATGGGATTTTAAATTCTACAGTAATGTCATGTACATTGAGCTTACTAGAGCTACTCTATTCATCTATTCTACTTTTGAGTATTGGGGTGGGAACCTGAAATATATGGCCTTTCATTCCGCTTACTTGAACAAACTCAGCTAGTGGGGAAGAAATGGAGAGTTTTATGTCAGATGATCAAACTGAGAACTGATTTTTTGTTACTGTTAAATGCCTTAAAGGCACTTAATAGATCCTGTCTGATATTGGAAGCTAAGCAAGGTTAGTCCAGGTTAGTACTTAGTTAGGAGACTGCCAATGAATACTAGGCACTGTAGGCTCTGTTTCAGAGAAAGGAACTGGTAAAACCATCTGAGTATTCTTTACCTAAAAAAAACTCTGTGAGATTCATGGAGTTGTCATATATTGAGAGGCAACTTGAAGATACATACAAAAAAACACACATGGTATAATGTCTTTTTAAGTATAAGGGCTGACACATTTTGCTCCCCATGACTTGTAAAAAAATGTCTTAATATTATTACAATCTGAATAGCAGATAACATTTCCATTTTCAGAAGGAGAGCTTCTGTGCATATCTGTCCATGTAATCTTTCACACATCTTGGGATACTTTTGTGTTAAAAATGGCCAAACTCAGGGTGCATCTAAAATGTACAAATAATGCTATGGAATCATGGATGCCCCAGTTTGAGGAGGCAACAGCACTCTGGGAGAGAAGACTAAGGACCTTGTAAAGCTGCAGCATTGAGCTGTTGCAGTTAAAGTGGTGTGAAGTTGCATTAATTTTACAGTGCAGATCTTCAGATTCTGTGTACTGTTTCATTTCCTATAACTGGCTTTGTCATCTTGCCCATTAAATCTTTCTCTTCACTGCTTTGTTTGGTTTTGGCATAACATCCATCCTAATAAATAATGTAACGAAGATTGGGGCTGTACCATATATCATAACCATCTCATATCCATATGTAGCAGAAATTGAGAACTTGTGGATCTCCAGATATTGCTAGACTGAAAATTCTCTGAGGCCAAGCCATCATAGCTAGTGGTAAAAGATAACTGAATTGCCGTTAGACACTATCTAGAAGGTGATAGACATCTAGCTCAAACTCAAGCCCCATTAACATCACAGACATGTTTGGTGAGGACACAGGAAATGTGTCTGTGAAGTTAGTGGCTGGTCCCAGGCTGTGAAACTCCCTTCCATGGGAAGTCTGGTTGGTCCTCCTTGCTTTCTGCTGGCAGACAAAAGACTTTATATTTAGACAGATCACATAATTATGTTTCAAATTGTTTTATATTATTTTAATCATGATTTTAAATAATACTGTTACTTAACTGTTTTTTAACTTCTGAAAATATTTTAATATAGTAATCTTGTTTCAAATCTTTTTAAAACTCCCATTTCTGGAGAAAGCTGGGGTAGAAATGTAATAACAAACAAACAAACAAACAAACACAGAAATAATTAGCACAATCTAAACTGAAGTCAGAATTAGATATACTCATAGTGCATAATAATTATAATTCACTTCTTGACTTCATGCTAGCTATAATTCTCTCAACTTTAATGTTCTTTGAATGTACCCTGTTTTCCCAAAAATAAGACAGTGTCTTAAATCAATTTTTGCTCCCAAAGGTGCACTAGGTCTTAATTTCAGGGCATGTCTTAATTTTTCCATGAAGAAGAATTCACAAAGTGACCCACTGGTTGCCTGACTCCGCGATCTCCCACTTATACAGCAGGGACAGTATTGCAGCGTTTTGCTATGAGGGGGAGCTTTGCTAGATCTTACTTTCAGGGGAGGCCTTATATTTAGCAACTTAGCAAAACCTCTACTAGTGTCTTATTTTCAGGAGATGTCTTATTTTCGGGGAAATGGGGTCTTAGTTGTACTTCATCTAATCTCTGTGCAGTGGTGTTGGCCAATCTTGAGAATATTATCTAAGCATCTGATACATAGTAACTTAGGTTTTGTTGTAACATGTAGGATATTTTTCTTCCCCTGAATTTGCATTTTTCTCCTAGCTCCACTTTCTCTTATGATCACTCTTTTGCACATATTGTACAGCCCCAAGAAACTTTAGGATACAGGGGCCGCATTGCATTTTAAAATTGGACAGATGGGCCAAAGCAGGCTTTCCTCGTCCTACAAAAAAGGGATCCTGCCCTAGAAAAAGCCCCCCCCCCAGAAAATAGGGGAACAGGCTTCCCTCAGCCCCTCAAAGTTAGCGAAGCAGGTCTCTCTCTCTCCACAAAAAGGGGAACCCTGCACAAAGGGAGGCCTGCAAAAAGGGGCCTTCCTGTGGTGCGTCCTATGGGGCCTCCCCTCTGCTGTGGTCTTGACCTACAGAGCCTCCCCGCCGGTGGCACAGCCTACAGGGCTTCCCTATTGTCGGCAGCACAGCCTAGAGAGCTTCGCAGCAGGGCTTCACAGGCTGCGTGCTTCCTAGGCAAGGATGAGTGGGGATACCATAGGCCCCTCACAGAGCCTCTGTGCTTCATGGAGCCTTAAGGGCTCCATGGAGCACACCTGAGAACCACTGGAATAGATATACAGTTGACTTCTTCCCATTCTAAGCATGTTGTTGTATGGCAGGAAAATCTTTCAGTTGCTCCATGATCCGAAACAGAGGCGTGTTCTCCCATCAGCTGGAAATGCAGAAAAACATTGTCCATTATATTTATCAGAACATGCTGGGAAGCACTATCAGGGCACAGCTGAAAAAGGTGAGAATTTCTGCTTGTTAACTGTCTGAATAGCTGAGTTCCTACAGTTGCCGTTCATGTCTAATGTCATCATTTTCAAAGCAGTAGCTATGTCAGTTAATTCATGTATGAAAGCAATACATTTGCTTACCAAAAGTCAGTTTTCCTGGGTTTAAAACTCTCTGAGAAGATGTATGTAATGTACTCTTGTGAGCTATGCAAAATGATGGAATGAAAAAATTAATCGGAACCACTGTTTCATAAAATTCTTTAATTTCAAGAACAAGATGTCATATTGCCACAAAAATTGAGCAAAGTAGTTCAGTTCAAGTGATTTATCAGACAGTAACAGTACAACTAAAGTTGCCCCAGTGACCGCTGTTGGAAGTAAATAAACAGACATCTACATGCTAAAATAAATGTGTTAACCATTTCAGTTCATTTCTCCTTAAATTTAAGGTGACTATATAAGAGGTACATGTTATTGTACATATTTAGAGACAAATATTCTGATAAAATAATTTCTTAATATAACTTTGGATTTGTGATTTATTTTTTTCAATCAAATGCAGGCAGACCCCAACTTAGGAACAAGATCAGTTCTATAGGTTTGTTTTTAAGTAGAATTTGTTTGTAAGCCAGAACAGGTACATTTAAAAAGTGTAACACCAGTCTGTGTTTATCGCTGGGGTTAGGTTCCAGGACCACCCGCAATAAGTGAAAATCCGCAAAGTAGAGACACTATATTTATTTTAATATTTATACATTATTTTAGTAGTTATACACTATTTTAAGTCTTTATCAACCAATTGTGTGTTGATAAATCGCCTCCTTCTCCTTCTGTTGCAGCTTGGGTTCCTTTTCTCTCTCTTCGGCTTCCCCTTCCTCCCTTTCTTAGGCTGTAAATTGTAATTTTTTATAATTTATAATAGTCTTTTAGAGTTTATTGAAAAACCACAAAACAGTGAATCCGTGAAAAGTGAATCACGAAGTAGTGAGTGAACATTGTATAGGCTTTATATAGCATAGGGAAGGGTTTACACCTCTGTGGTGTCTGTGCCCCTGTTCAGAAGATTTCACTGCACTTTCTGTCCTTGTGATAATTGTATTTTGAAAATTTGGCTTGTTGTGGAAACAAAGATTGATGATAAAGCTTCAGTGGAGACATCTTTTCCCCATGATAACTCTTTCAGGAGTGAATTTCCCTTCCTAGGAGTAGTTTTCTCTCACTTCCTGTTGTCTCACCCCCATTCTTAACTATGAGTCATTTGTAAGTCGGATGTTTGTAAGTTGGGGACTGCCTATATTTCTATTCAGTAGAGTTTGGTAACATACAGTCAATGTAAGACAAATAAATGTGCAAAATCCAATCACGTTCTAGTTAGGGCACTGAATTTCTTTTCAAAAAATGTTCAACAATTTTGTGGAAGTCTCATATCACTGGATGTGCAAGCTTATTTTACTGAATTTCCAGAATGTCTTAGATATATTAGTTATTAAGTTTTTATTATCCTTGGGCCGACAATTTTTAAAAAATGACAATTAGGATAAAAGAGTCAGGAACATGGGGAAATAAGCAAACTCAGGTGTGTTGTTGAAGGCTTTCATGGCCGGAATCACAGGGTTGTTGTGTGTTTTCTGGTCTCTATGGCCATGCTCCAGAAGTATTCTCTCCTGATGTTTCGTCCACATCTATGGCAGGCATCCTCACAGGTTGTGAGGTATATTATATGGCCATACAGTCTGGGGCCCCTGGTGGCACAGTGTGTTAAAGTGCTGAGCTGCTGAACTTGTGGACCGAAAGGTGCCAGGTTCAAATCCCGGGAGTGGAATGAGCGCCCGCTGTTAGCCCCAGCTCCTGCCAACCTAGCAGTTCGAAAACATGCAAATATGAGTAGATCAATAGGTACCGCTCTGGCGGGAAGGTAACGGTGATCCATGCAGTCATGCCGGCCATATGACCTTGGAGGTGTCTATGGACAACGCCGGCTCTTTGGCTTAGAAATGGAGATGAGCAGGTGTGCTTTCTTAAAAGTTATAGCTCGTGTTATAAGGAGCTGTTTTTAAAACATTTCAGTTAGGCTGATGGAATGACTGCTGCCACCTAGCATATTGTGAAAGCAGAAGGCAGCTTATTTCAAACACCTGTTTATTTTCTGCCCATCTGCTTTGCGGCCTAGTAGAATGGGACACAAACCACAGGGTCTGAATATGTATGGTATTTAGAGGGATATTTGAGCACAGAAAGTGGAACCGATAGAGCACCAAATTTAAACCATCAGCCATGATCTTCATGTGCCAGGTCCATTGTTTATTGCTGGGGAGTTAGTTTCACTGTGTAGTAAGTGTCAGTAAGAGTTATACACTTAAAGTAGAGGAAATTTGAGAAGCAATATTTTAAGAAGTATAAATCAAGAAGTAGTAAATATAAATTAAGAAATAGGGCAATTTACCAAGGTATCAATCTGTCTGGTTTTGCATTGTGCATCAAAGTAGCACGTGCATGTGAATTGCACAACTTAGATTTCAGTCTCTTATTTTTTCCACAGTGCCTTCAGGTGCCGTTTGTACGTTCTCTCCATTCATATTGCCTGTTTCGAACAGCAAGTCCTTTCAATAGAAGAATTACATGTCTGGAATGGCATCCAACACACCCCAGCACAGTTGCTGTGGGCTCCAAAGGTGGAGACATCATCCTGTGGGACTATGAAGTGCTTAATAAAACCTGCTTCATAGAAGGAGTAAGTCATTATGGAGGTCAAGTGTAGGATCAGCCTATACTGAGGCAATGTATGATGCTCATCAGTAGATTAACTGTGTAAACTACTTTAGAATTCAATTGCCAATGCGTTTGTGTTGTAGTTTCCTGATTTTCTATGCAAGTGAAATAATAAGTTAGGCAAGGATGTGCTTAGATGGCTAACTGTTATTTCTGCTTGGAAAACCTGAAAGATGAGTTTACAGGGGCATTTTAGAATTAACTTTTCATGTTAGCTTCATATTTTCTCAAATTAGAAGCATTTTATTGAAAGAGAGAAAGTTCTTTTAATACAAATTATATGTGTTGTTGGCTATGTAATTGTGTTGTATTGACAAACTTTTCTCATATTACATTTGTGTTGCGCTGTGGACAGAGATTCATATTTTTCTAGAACCTGGATTCATATGTAGAAAAAGAGTACCTTTCTCCTGAATTCCTGAACATCTCTGAAAACTGTATTGTGTTGCTGTTTGAATTTTTCTGTCTGTTTGTGTTGACTCAAAGAATATTATGATTTTGGCCTAGACATTTGTGCTTAGAACTCAAAAAGCATGAGGCTAATACATCAGATAGAATAATAAACAGTATAATAAATTTGCATTCCTATGTTATCCAAAAGAATAGAAAAAAGGAGAGGGAGACAGCAACACACAAGATATTTATAGCAGCCATTAATGCAGCCCCTAAACTAGCTCCACAATATTGTGCATATCCTGCATCCTTACTTGTTTCCAGCCTTATCCTTTATCATCATGATCTATTTTTCTTTTTCCATATGCAAAACCAAATGCATATGAATAAATTACAAAGGTCTATTAATATGCACAACTTAATTCTAAGAATCTGTTATCAAAATGGTTGGTATCCTTAGACATATTCATTTGATAGCTATTCAGTTACCAAGTGTTTGACAACTGCTCCCAAGGCAACTCATACCTGTAAGGAAAATGAATAAGTGAATTTCAGCAATCCATAATGATAGCCATCCTGATAAGAATACTATGTGAGGGAAAGTTACATGATCACACTGCACCATAGCATTTAGCAGGAATGATATTGGTTCTGCCTTGGTCAGATCACACCTGGAATACTGTGTCCAATTTTGGGCACCGCAGTTGAAGGGAGATGTTGACAAGCTGGAAAGTGTCCAGAGGAGGGCGACTAAAATGATTAAGGGTCTGGAGAACAAGCCCTATGAGGAGCGGCTTAAAGAGCTGGGCATGTTTAGTCTGCAGAAGAGAAGGCTGAGAGGAGACATGATAGCCATGTACAAATATGTGAGGGGAAGTCATAGGGAGGAGGGGGCAAGCTTGTTTTCTGCTGCCCTGAAGACTAGGACACGGAACAATGGCTTCAAACTACAGGAAAGGAGATTCCACCTGAACATCAGGAAGAACTTCCTCACTGTGAGTGCTGTTCGACAGTGGAACTCTCTCCCCCGGGCTGTGGTGGAGGCTCCTTCTTTGGAGGCTTTTAAGCAGAGGCTGGATGGCCATCTGTCAGGGTATTTTGAATATGATTTTCCTGCTTGGCAGGGGGTTGAACTGGATGGCCCACGAGATGTCTTCCAACTCTATTATTCTATGATTCTATGGTTGCAGGGACCTGGACATTCTCCTTTTCATGATATTTGCTCAGTCTAGCTGAAGTGTCACAATGATCCTGTTTACCTTTTGGGAAGTTTAGTAGCACAAACTGATGAAAGAATAAGAAGGACTGCCCTCCTTTCACATCTCTGAGTGGTATTCTGTTTTATTCATCCCTCCTTCATTGTAGATGGGAGCTGGAGGGGCCATCACAGGAATGAAGTTTAATCCTTTTAATCCTAGTGAGCTGTACACATCATCAGTTGCTGGAACTACTGCCCTCCAGGATTTTAATGGAAATACAGTCCGAATCTTCACCAATACCAACGACTGGGAGTAAGACTGCAATTAATTATTTCCATGTTTACCTCCTTCTGGTAATTAGAAGGTAACACAATTGGTGCAGATTTGGGGCTAGCTTTTTCAGTCCCCCTCTCCTTTATTTCTGCTGTCCCACTCAGTACTTAGATGATTTGCTGTTCCTGAGCCACAAATTCTGTTTTAATATGATACTCCTTTTAGCCCACTTGATACAATAAGCAGCCTTCTTCACCACTGAGAAGAGCATAATTGTTATCAGATTTCAGTGACAACCTCACAATTGAGAGCAAATTCAGTGCTGGCACCATAACTGGGATATATATGTCAAATTTTACTTCCCCCTTCCCTGAGAAATTTCCCATCTTTGTTTTAGCCACAGAAATTAGACTTTAAGACAGATTATGTAGTTTAATAAACAAGGTGGAAAAATAATTTCCAACTTAAACCAAGTTGAGAAACACATTAGCTAGAGATGATCATAAAACAACAGAATGCCTTACATTACAAAAACCTGATTAAGACAAAATTGCCAACAAAATAATTTGCCTACTCCTAAACTCATCAGACAGAACAATTGGCATCTGCAACAAAACATTACAGTGTTCTGTTCAGTTTTCCAGCAGTTACGCATACATTCTTTGAAGTTATGTGGTTCCATTTTCTCTCACCGTTTCCATCTTTTTTCCTCCATGACAGACATCAATCTTTACTCACTCAGTATAGCCACTTTCCATTGGGCTGTGTCTTTTATTCACTTGGTTAGTTGGTTGACTGGCTTACCCCTTTTGGAAACACTTTTTCCTAAATGTTTTTGTAATTCTGCAAAATGTTAGGTTCCCTTATTGTATGTGGATAATGGTAAGTAAAGACTAATAGAGTTTGACAGTGATTCATTTTCCTTTATGCTGTGTCAGACCCAATAACAACTTCTCTCTAAAAATGAATAAACAAACAAACTACATGAGCAATCTCATATGTAATATTGAGGGCCAGTATGGTGAAACAGAGCATAAGATTGTGACTGGAAACTAGGCTTTGAATCCCAGTTCAGTCATCACCCACTGGGTGGCCTTGGACAAGTCATACTCTCCCAGCCTGAGAGGAAAGCAAAAGCACCTTCCTTCCAAACAAATTTTGCCCCAAATCCACTTTAGGTTCACTGTAAGTCAAAAATGGCTTGAAGCACCCAACAAAAATATTGGAAACTACTAGATACTCCTGCATTTGAAGGAAACTTTCTGGGATGATATTTGGAACATTGAGCCTAGAGACTGTAGGCTTCAACATGGAATGCTTATCTCATTCTTATTTTCTTAGGCCTGGAGATAGGCCATTCTATGGTTAAGAGATCACATCCTGCAGTCCAAAAAAGAGGAAGGCAGTACAGCTGAAAAAAAAATCAATAATGTGTAGCAAATAAATTGATTTTATTCTAGAGTACAGTATATTCACATTTTCTATAAATAGTTATGGATATTTACCAGTATCTTGAGGAAAGATGGAAGATGATCTTCAACTCTTTTTAAACCCATGATTATAAACCCTTTTCAACCCATGCTGTCTTTTGAAACATAAAAATTATATTTCCCTTTCAGCCCCAAAGTATCATGACTAGAATCAAATCAAAATATTTGTAAATTCGGGATAAAATGTGGGTGATAGATATATTTTGTATGAGGCAAAAAGCACAAATTATTACCTTATACAACAACTAGTAAATTATACTGTATTCTGATTATAAAAGGCCCAGAAAAGATAATAGGTATATTGCTGTATGGCACAGGACGATTCAATAAAGTACCTACTTAAAAAAGACATAAGATACAATTGTGTCCTTCCCATTTTCCAAATAATAAATTAATGAAAATGCCTCTGTTGAACATCCCACTGTTCAAGAATCTCTGCCATATTTTGTCATCGGACTTTTGGTTCTTTTTTGCTCTTTGTTTTGAAAATTGGCACTGAAATTGTTGGGAAGATGCAGAGGAAGAACAAAAAGTGAATGT
The DNA here is from genome assembly GCF_035594765.1 of Anolis carolinensis. Lineage (NCBI taxonomy): Eukaryota > Metazoa > Chordata > Lepidosauria > Squamata > Anolidae > Anolis > Anolis carolinensis. The sequence continues at coordinate 303,692,741 of NC_085841.1, forward strand.
AAATGATTCTAAAGGAGAGAACTAGTGAGATGAACTTACCAGTACAAATGTAATCTTATGTTTTTGTTTTAAACAGTGGATAAGTACTTTTTCAAGAGGATATTATATAAATTGACTTTAATTCTGAATAGAATTTATATGCAAACATCTGAAAAAATAAGTAGCTAGAATAGAGCCAGTTTCAGAAGTGTTCAGAGCTAACAAGTTCAGTTGTGACTTATTATGTGAAATCCTGTAGAGCACAATTCCTTAAATGTATGGATTAACACCCATCAGTATCAGTTAGTGATAAAAAATCTTGGGGTGATGTACTTCCTGAGTGTCATGATTCCATTCACACTGCACAGTTATAGCACTATTTTTCTATGTTAATTGCCATGTCCATGTCCTGTGGAATCTTGGGATACCATAGATCTTAGAGATCTCTGGCTATGAATTCCAGGTGCTTTTTCCCAAATTGCAAATCCTAGGATTCCATAGATGGAAACCATGACAGTAGAATATTATGACTATTACTATATAATGTGAAAGGCCCCTCAATTTAGGAAGACTGATCTAGCGTCTCCATGTGTTCAGTGCATCCATGTTAGGTTGTGCTGACTGCCTATTCCCATCCTTTCCCATTAACTTGGGTGTGTTGCTCTCCTGTTCCCATCTGTGTTTCAGAAAGGCCCAGGAGACTCTCTTGGAAGCATGAAATTCAGCCCGTTTGAGTTGGAAAAACTTTATGTGGCATCAGGGGATGGCACCCTTAGACTACATAACCTTGAGGGCCAAACTGCACATGTGATTTCCCGGACCCCAGCCTGTGACCATGAATTTCATGATGTTTGGTGAGAAAGGCGGGCCTATGGGTTAGCTCATAAGTTCCGACTAGAACAGGACATACCTTTGAAATATACTGGTGTTGTTTTCATGGATGTACAGGAGGTATTATGTGTCTATTTGACAATCTAATCTACTTGAGTGATGTGAGGAGGAGAGTGTTAGATTCTTTGAAGGTGCACTTTATATGGTACGACTGATTTGTAGGGAGGCACAACAGTTTCAATAAAATTATAATGTTTTACTGCTGGAAACACATATAGTATGGATAAAAGATAAGCCAGCTTCTGGAATTTTTCCCTGCCTAGTGCCCTGCATTGAATGGAAGTCATTGAATATAAAGGTCAAGTCACACGATTAATAACAGATGTTTTGAAGGTTCAAGAAACGTGGCAGTTTTTGAAAGGGAAATGAATGGACACCCAAGTTGGATCTCATGCTCTGGAGCTATTATTGGCTTGTTACCAATGCTTGTGTTTAGAATTGTTTTTGTTTGTTTCTGTGAATGCTAATCTGGTCTCGTGAGTTCCAGCACTTTAAAATGTGACAGTTTCCTGGGGTCAGTATTCATTTCAAATAGTTATTTTAAAACATGAATGAGTGTAGGGATAAACAGTTGGCCTTTTGATTTCAACTAGGATTTTTGCATATTTACTTTATTATAATACTTGGTAAGCAGATATCCTTGGACTCAGTTTAGTTAGGATTCCATTCCTTCTTTTAATTCTAGGATGGCATTGTTTGCATTTTATAGGGCCTGTGAACACCCTTATATTATTTGTTGCAAAAATGACAGTCCTGAATTTGTACTTATTTCTTTTTTAGTTTCTGGTACTGCAGTGTTGATGTATCTGCAACATGCCGGACTGTGGTGACAGGTGATAACGTGGGCAATGCCATCCTGCTCAGTACTGATGGTGAAAAGGTTTGTTGCCCCATCCTTTTTGTCTGACAGGCTTTTTTTGACAAGACACTTTTAAACTGGCCTAAATTGTTCAGATAGTCAAACCTCAGAGTTTTCTGAAACTGGTTTACAGTCTTAGGGCTCTTCCACATAGCCATATAACTCATAATATCAAGGTAGAAAGTCCCACAATATCTGCTTTGTACTGTGTTATCTGAGTCCACACTGCCATATATTCCAGTTCAAAGCAGAAAATGTGGGATTTTATTCAGCTGTGTGGAAGGGGTCTTAGAAGCAGATTCCAAAGAACTCTCATTCAGTGAATAGTTTGAGAATCCTTTGTTCAAAATGTCTGAAGTTTGATTCTAAACAGAGTATGTACAAGCCACAGACAATGTACCGATGATTTTATATAATGTGATATTATCTATTCATTTTTTGTCCTTTTATGATTTTATATAGTCCCCTGAAAAAAAAACCTTAAAATAACAACCAGGTCAAAATGTGTCAGTCTTTTCCATTTATAAAACAGCCATTTTAAAGCATTTTGAGACTTGTCTTTTTCTTCTGTGTATTTCATTTGATGTTCCCCAGTTTCTGCTTTTTTTCCTACTGTGCTCTTAAAACAGTTTGCATTCACTAACACCATTCATGTGATGTTGCAGCGGTATAGAAACTCTGTCTAGCTGATTTTGTCCCACCATTTTCTGGAAGCTATTAGACCTGGGAAGTCACTCCAATTGTGTGATTATCCTTTATCAAATGTTCTTTCTTTAGCATGAGGTTGGGCCACGGTTAATAAGGTTTTGTCCCAGTACAACTCGCTCAGTTTAACTTTGGTCAAGTTTTTGGTGTTGACTGAGCATGTACTTTTTTATGCCTTCTTTTAAAAGATTGCATTATCTCTCAGAAAAGTCATGTACAATGTCTAATATTATAGACCAGAATTTCTTGCTCTGTTAAAGACCATGTCTTTTATGTTCAGATATGGGATCTGAAACTGCACAAAAAGAAAGTGACTCATGTGGAATTTAATTCTCGCTGTGATTGGCTCCTGGCTACAGCTTCAGTGGATCAGACAGTTAAAATCTGGGATCTAAGAAACATAAAGGACAAATCAAGTTGTCTTCATGTACTTCCACATGACAGAGCAGTCAATGCAGGTAAGACAGAAAAGTAAGCACTCTCTTTTGTTGGCTGTTTACCCTCCTATTCATTCTCAACCCTTAAAGTGCACCTCTAACTTTCAGTTCAATCCCCTTTATTATCTTTTCGTCCATCTACTATGTCAGCTGTTTCTGTAGCTCTCCATTGGTCTAACTAACTCACAGAGTAGTTTGAATAAAATAAATTAAGGAAGTATTACAAGTTGTGTGAAATTTGTATCAACTGAGAAGAAAGTTGGAAGAAAATAAAATAAAGTTCTATGTGTACTATTTTCGTTACTTTTGCACAAAGGAAAAAATAATATTCAAATGAGCTTTCAGGCTTGCCCAGTTTTAAATCTAGGTTTTTATGTCAATGTTCACCCTTCAGAATTAGAAATCTAGAGGAACTAATGTATGGCAATGATGTATGACAATGTATTATGCTTGTTCACAGTGAGATTATTCATAACTGAAATGTCTAGGAAACAATATAATAAATGTAATCAGTACTTTGAAATTTTGCTTGTTTCTTTTTCATTGTGCATACCAATGTGATTCTACATAAATAAATATTATTGTAAGCATTTTTTTTCTCCTGTCCTCAGCGTATTTCAGCCCAACTGATGGTGCTAAGCTACTGACTACTGACCAGCACAGTGAAATCCGGGTTTATTCATCTTCTGATTGGTCCAAACCACAGCATTTGATTTCACATCCCCATCGCCAGTTCCAGCACCTTACACCTATCAAGGTGAAGAAATAGAAATAGAAGTGGTAGTGCCTATGTGATTGTAACAGTGAGTTATTGAGAAAAAGACACAACTCTTGTATGGAAACTTATTGGGAGCCTTATTTTGGGATAAGGACATTTACATGTACAGATTGAATGCCACAATATGAATGGCTTTATTGTCTCATTTTTTTCATGAGTCTACATTAATAAAACTTACATCAGGCTCATATATAAAGAAAATATGTTGTGGACAAAAACTGAAGGCAGGCTTAGGCAAAATGAATCATTCAGTAAGAGGCACTAAATCATAAGAAGAATAAATAAAGCACTAATTGATCTGTTGGTTTGTCTACAAGTATCACATAGGCTATGAAAATTCATTTTCTACCTCTCTGTTTTTAAAAGTCTACCATTTGATCTCATGGAAGGTTTAGAAATTTAACTTGGCTTGGTAGATTATAGCTTCAGAGAGTACCGTACATTCTTGTTGTAGTTCTCTGATATATTTCAACTTCAGCAGTTGTTTTTCTTAATCACTTCTTTTACATTTTAGGCAACATGGCATCCTCGTTATGACCTCATTGTGGCTGGTCGTTACCCAGACCCTCTTTTCCCAGGATACACAGCAGATGAGCTGAGAACTATTGACATATTTGATGGGAACAGTGGAGAGATGGTGTGCCAGCTCCATGATTCAAATGCGTTGGGCATTATCTCAGTAAGTGTAGAAATCTGGATTCCAAGAAGCTGCTATGCTCACGGTTGCTTATGGGGTAGAAAATCAGTCGCTGAGCAAAAAAATAAGTCTGTGACTTGCTGAAATTGTGTGCATAATATTTCTAAGTTCACCCCCATCCCTGCTTTAGAGACAAAATAGCTGCATACCGGCTCCTAAAATAGTTTTTCTTTGGTTTCCTAAGCACCACATGCTGTGCTGTCTGAGGAGGTGCCCTTCTCTGAAGGGATTTTTATTCCCTTTTCTAATATCACTGTATTTGTTTATTATTTGAGTGGTGTCCCTATCCTTCCTCACCAGATCCACATCTGTGTCTCATGATATACAGCCGAGGGAAGGGTTTAGCATTCAAAGCTCTGCTGATTTGTGCAGAGCTTTTCTACATTCAATGCTAGGCCTTTCTCTGTCGCTCCAGAATGTTCTGGTGTCTGATTTGACAAGGGAGCAGCTGACAAGGTTTTAATACATTGTTGTGTTCACGTTTGCAGCTCAACAAGTTTAACCCTATGGGAGACACACTGGCCTCTGGAATGGGTGAGTGACTGATTTGATCATGAAAATTTGATAATAATTGGAATAAAGATAAAAATAAAAAGGTACTACCTAAACAAGAATTAGCTGGAATTGATTGTTCTACTCATAGCACTTGGTAATATTGTGGACCTGACATATCTGTGGTGGTTTAGTTTCAAGACCCTGTGCGGTTATGAAAATACGTGGGTGGTCATTTGACATATTAAATAGCGGCGAAGTGCATGTGCATGCTCCAATGTTTCTGTGTTCACATTGCTGCCATTTAACAATAAAGGATGTAATGATTTGTGGTTGATAGAAGTCATAGATCTGGAGCTCACAGATCCAGAGGACCAATTGTTTTAATATTGGCATATTCTATCTAAAACATAAAATACTTTAACAATTTAAAAACACTTAATCTGACTTTCATCAAAGATGTCAAGGCAACTAACACCAAACAGTTTAGATAATATTTTAATAGCAGTCGCTATGTTTACTTGATCACATTTCCAGGAAGGAAGGATTGGTGGGCAATTCATGCCTTTACTCTCATGGTCTTTTGCTTTAGTTCTTAACCTTTAACTGGGATTTTCTATCCATCTCTTGTGGGGTTTCCTGATAATTATCTACTTTGACACTTGATAGCCTTTTTGTCCGCTTATAAATAGACGTTTTACAATAATCTGTCTGCCAAAGAAAAGAACTACTGCCATCTGTTGGTTTTTTTTTTTTTGCAGTAATACTGAAGAGGGAAGGACAAAAATACAATTTGGTGTTTAACTTGGGGGGTAGGTGGGTTGTTTGTTTTTAGATTTTCAATATAAATTAGTATCCAAGACTATTGACATTTTAGAACCAATACAATAGCCGTTGTGATTATTCCTTATATTTTACTAAAATTACAGCAAAACTAACATGTGTTTGCCAATTTTCACAGATGTGTGTACTTCATAGGTTATAAAGCCCTTTCACTCTTGCAAGAAATTAGCTCCAGGTGTGGTTATATAAAAATACCCTTCATCATCACAGGTATTAAAGTTACATATAAAGGAAATGTCATGTGGTCATACAAAAGCAAAATACTGTATATAATTTAAAAAGTAAAGAAAAAGAAATAAAACATCAAGTATACATGCATTGCCATGCTTGAAGATACCATGCTGCCTATATTGTCATGGGGAAGGTGAATTATTCACATACCCCAACCATTATTTGGACTGGATAAGGGCTAAGAAACTGAAATTAAATCCTGTCAAGACAGAGGTGCTCCTGGTCAGTAGAAAGGCAGAACAGGGTATAGAGTTAGAGCCTATGCTAGATGGAGTCACACTTCCTCTGAAAACACAGGTTCACAGTCTGAGAGTGATCCTGGATTCATTGCTGACCCTAGAACCCCAGGTGTCAGGAGTGCCTTCTCACAGTTAAAACTTGTGTGCCAGCTGCGCCCATACCTTGAGACACCTGACTTAGCCATGGTAGTCCACACCTTGTTCACATCCCATTTAGACAACTGCAACACTCTCTATGTGGGGCTGCCTTTGAAGATAGTTCGGAAGCTACAGCTAACTCAAAGATCGGCAGCCAGGTTAGGTGCTCTGTAAAGGTAGAGAACCACTCCCATGTTGCGGCAGCTCCTCTGGCTGCCAGTCCATTTCAAACTGAATACAAAGTGCTGGTTGTTACCTATAAAGCCCTAAACAGTTCAGGTCCATGCTATCTGTCAAATCGCATCTCCCTATATAGACCATCTCGGGCACTTCGGTCAGTGGAGGAGGCCCTGCCCTCAGTCCCACCCCTGTCACAAGTGCAGTTGGTGAGAACAAGAGAGAGGGGGCCTTCTCCGTGATCACCCCTGCCACTGGAACTCCCTCCCTAAAGAAATAAAAATGGCCCCTACCCTCTTCTTCTTTAAGAAAGAGTTGAGGACACATCTATGTACTTAGCATACGGAGAGGAGGAGGCTTAACATAACTATCACCTTACAGCTGCTATGATCATGATATGGTCAGGGGTCCTCAAACCTTTTAAGCAGAGTGTCGGTCCACAATCCTTCAGACTGTGAGGGGCCAAATTATCATTTGAAAAACAAATTCCTCTGCACACTGCACATGTTTTATTTTTAGTGCAAAAAAACAACAATGAATAACACAGTATTTAAAAATAAAAACAATTTTAACCACCATAAACCTATCAGGATTTCAATGGGAAGTGTGTGCCTGCTTCTGGCCATTGAGATAGTCAAGTTAATTAGGTTTGTTGTTGTTGTGTGCCTTTAAGTCATTTCAGACTTTGGATAAGCCTAAGTCTAAACTGAGGGTGGGGCCAGGTAAATGACCTTGGAGGGCCGCATTCGACCCACGGGCCTTAGTTTGGGAACCCCTAGTCTAAGCTGAATTACAGCAATGCCTGAACGCCTTCTATAGTCTTGTCATTTTAATCTGTCTGGGTATACACTGTGTGCAATAATGTTTATACTGGTTTAAGTGTTATGTTTAAATTCATTGTTCTTTCTAATCTGGAATTTTTATTATGTTATTGTTATTTTTCATTTTTTTGATACTAAGTAATGTAGTTGTGGCATTGAACGTTTGCCGTTTTATACAGTGGGGAAAAAAAGTATTTAGTCAGATACCAATTGTACAAGTTCTCCCACTTAAAATGCTGAGAGAGGCCTGTAATTGACATCAAAGGTAGACCTCAACTATGAGGGACAACATGAGAAAACACATCCAGAAAATCACATCGTCTGATTTTTTCACACATTTATTTGCAAATTATGGTGGAAAATAAGTATTTGGTCAATAACAAAAGGTCATCTCAATACTTGGTTATATATCCTTTATTGGCAATGACAGAGGTCAAACGTTTTCTGTAAGTCCTCATAAGGTTGGCACATATTATTGCTGGTATGTTGGCCCATTCCTCCATGGAGATCTCAAGAGAAGTAATGTTTTGGGGCTGTCGCTGGGCAACATGAACTTTCAACTCCCTCCAAAGGTTTTCTATAGGGTTGAGATCTGGAGACTGGCTAGGCCACTCCAGGACCTTGAAATGCTTCTTACGAAGCCACTTCTTCGTTGCCCCGGTGGTGTGCTTGGGATCATTGTCATGCTGAAAGACCCAGCCACGTTTCATCTTCAGTGCTCTTGCTGATGGAAGGAGGTTTGCACTCAAAATCTCACGACACATGGCCCCATTCAGTCTTTCATGTATACGGATCAGTCGCCCTGGTCCCTTTGCAGAGAAACAGCCCCAAAGCATGATGTTGCCACCCCCATGCTTCACAGTAGGTATGGTGTTCTTTGGATGCAACTCAGCATTCTTTCTTCTCCAAGCATGACGAATTGTGTTTCTGCCAAACAGTTCTACTCTGATTTCATCTGACCATATGACATTATCTCAGTACTCTTCTGGATCATCCAAATGCTCTCTAGAAAACTTCAGTTGGGCCCGGACATGTACTGGCTTAAGCAGTGGGACATGTCTGGCACTGCAGGATCTGAGTCCCTGGCGGCGTAGTGTGTTACTGATGGTAGCCTTTGTGACGTTGGTCTCAGTTCTCTGCAGGTCATTTACTAGGTTCCCCCGTGTGATTCTGGGATTTTTGCTCACCGATCTTGTGATCATTTTGACCCCACGGGGTGAGCTCTTGCATGGAGCGCCAGATCGAGGGAGATTCTCAGTGGTCTTGCATCACTTCCATTTTCTCATTATTGCTCCCACAGTTGATTTCTTCACACCAAACTGCTTGCCTATTGCAGATTCAGTCTTCCCAGTCTGGTGCAGGGCTACAATTTTGTTTCTGGTGTCCTTCGACAGCTCTTTGGTCTTCACCATAGTGGAGTCTGAAGTGTGACTGCTTGAGGTTGTGGACACATGCCTTTTGTACTGATAACAAGTTCAAATAGGGGTCATTACTACAGGTAATGAGTGGAGGACAGAGGAACCTCAAGAAGAAGTTACAGGTCTGTGAGACCCAGAAATCTTGCTTGTTTGTAGGTGACCAAATACTTATTTTCCACCATAATTTGCAAATAAATTTGTGAAAAAAAAATCACACGATGTGATTTTCTGGATGTGTTTTCTCATGTTGTCCCTCATAGTTGAGGTCTACCTTTGATGTCAATTACAGGACTTTCTCAGCATTTTAAGTGGGAGAACTTGTACAATTGGTATCTGACTACTCCCCCGCCCCCACTGTATGTATGTTAACTGCCCTGAGTCCCTCTGGGGAGAGAGGGTGATCTAGAAATAAAGATAATGATTATTATTATTATTATTATTATTATTATTATTGACACATAGACATAGTATGACACAGCAAATGAGATTTATTATTATTATTATTATTTGCTTGTAATTCTTATTCTGAAATGGGTCCTGTAGACTTAGAGCCAATCTTGCATAAACTTTAATATTTGGAAAGTAGGTCTGGCAGATGATGCTTGACTTTTGGCACATGCCTCTTTACCAAACTGTACATTGAGGGTGGTGTACTTGTGATACTTTAAATTTGGAGAGCAGCATGGCAAGTGACTCAGGATTGTGGACACTGAAGTATCTGGAGAGCCACTGGTTCTCCAACTCAGTGCATGTGAAATATTTCTAAAACAGAATTCCCCATACTATTCCTGTTTCCTTACAGGCTTCAATATTCTTATCTGGAGCCGTGAGGAGATGGTGACCAAAAAGCAGGAGCGTCTCATGCAGGCTATGACAGAGCAAGGAATTGGATGCAGAAATGTATCTCGACAAGGAGGAAGAAGACAGAGGCCGTCAAACCCAGGAACAAGCAAACTTAAAACTAAACTACTCAGTCTTGAATTAGAGAGCTCTAAAACTCAGACCAAAGAACGCAAATTACAAGAGAAAAAGAAAAGGAAGAATACAGAGGACTAATCAGGCAAGCTTCTCTGTAGTGTGGGGTTAGAACAAAACATATGCTGGCATGGTGGCTGGAGTGGCTTCAAAGGTGGCAAACTCTTTATTCCCAACCAGCTTTTCCAGATCATGGAATCTGGGTTTCAAAAAATAAGGCATTCTTTATTGAAGACAATGATGAATAAATGTTCACTTGGATTGAAATGGGATGAAAGAAGCACCATATTTGTGCATAGCCACTGTTTTTTAATTGCCTATGGGATGGCACGCACAGAGCAGCGATCTGGAGTACGCTGGCAGTTCAGGTTATTGTTTTTCAGAACATTCAATTTACTTCCAGCAAATTGAGCAGCCTGTTTATTCTCCTTTGCTAGGCCCATATTAAAAAGGAAATGGGTCTTTGTTCCCTCAAGCTCTTCTTCCAGTTGAGCTTTTTTAGGGCAACAGTTAATCTATTCAAATTTGCATGTGTGAGAAAGTTATCCAGTATTTCAAACTTGGTTGGGACCTAGATTTAGATTGTGTGGGACCTTTTTGAAAAGGCTGACTGTAAAGGTTTTTGTTACTATGTTCTTTTGTTCAGCACTTATTCACCATCCAAATGCTTAATAAATATTTTGTATGGGGCAGAGTTGTTGTTCTTCTAGGCATAGAAAATGTAGCTATTTTATGTAAGGGTTTTGTGAACTCTTTAGTCAAGAAAACTGTCAAGTTTTGTGTCTGGAATATACAGTCTGCCCTCATCCTTCATAGGTTGGGATGTAAAAGCCCAGTGAAAGTGGAAAAAATGCAAATATAAATAAAAATTAATAAAACTATTTTTTACCAGAGAGATCACTTCAGCCAGAAATTAACCATAGGATCAAGCTGGAGACGTAGAAATGCTGACAAGTATTTTCTAGGCATTTTTAGGTCTTCCAGCATAATTCTATGAGTGTGTATTTTTTTTGGTTGTGTATAGGGTAACTGAGGAGACAGCAGCAAATAAAGTAATTTGTAGTCGTGTTCATTTGTATAGAATCGTTATCCGTTTCTCTTTCTTTCATTCGTAAGCCCTCCATTTTCATTTTCACATGCCTCCTGAAAACGGCCGCCTTTCCGGATGGGCGTTTTTGTTCTGCATCCGAAAAAATGAAATTTTTTGACCCATTGGCCATTATGGGTGGGATTCCCCGGGCTCCCTTTCCCCTCAGTTTTAGTGCTAGAGGGGTGGAAATCGCCACACATGGAGGGCAAATCTACCACTTTAACCCCACCAAGTTTTATAATGTTACATTTCCCAATTTTTAGGGATTTTCTTTTCTTTCTATAAATTCTCCTTAAAACCTTTCCCCCTTTCCCCGGTTGACCCCGCCCTCTTAGCAGCAGGAGGGAGGCAGGGCAGGACAGGACACCATTTCTTCCTGCAAAATGTCAAAGATGTTCCACACACTACACACACAACCCAGTGCCCAGCCCCACTGTTTCACTTCTTCTTTAACAGAAGGGGGGGGGGGGATTTCCTTCCCCTTCCCATCATTTTTGGCAATGGCATAGTTTGCCTTGGAGGTGCCGCCTTAGGTTGTTGCTTGCTTGCTCCTGCTGCTGCCTGGCTGGACACCTTCCTCTCTTCCTCATCTCTCACACAAGGAGAATGCCTCCAGCCCCCCCTCCTAGGTGCAAAGGTACCAAAGAATAATGCCCATAATAAGAAGGATATACAGAGGCAGGTCTTGCTGGACTTACAGCATAAGTTTAGAGAGACATAGATGTGGGGAGCTGCTTCCACAAGGAATCACTACAGGCCAGGGAATTTATTCTGAAAACTGAAGTAGCTGCAGTGTTAATGATTTTACTTAGGCCATCACCAGTTTGAAGCATGAAACAGTGATAGCTTACGTTTTCGAGGCTAGAGAAGTGTGCAGATATTCTTCAGAGGGACCAGAGGAGGCAGCAACTAATGTTCCTAATCTTGGCTGAGGTGATATGGCTTGCCATTAGATGGCAGTTCTTCTTCAGAGTGCATAGGCAAAGAATAACTGGCAAGAACTGTCTCCTGCTTTGCCTTCTCCAAAATGCTTCCAAACAGAAAGTACCGCAGAGGAGAGGCAACACATCTCCTGCTGTGTCTTCTGCAGCAGTTGCAAAGGGTACAACAGAAGAAGGGGCAACACATCTTCTGGTGGGGGCCCTCTCCAGGAAGCTTGCCATGTGAAGAAAGCAGGCTCCAGTTGTGAAATTTCCACTTTGCCAGGCAGAGGGAACTCCTCCATTGTTTTCCTTTCTTCCTTGCTCCCTTCTAAGCTTGCAAAGAAAACCCCTTCCTTCCAGCAATGCCAAGACTGCAGTTGGTCTCTCCTGCCTCCCCACTATCCCAGTCTGGGTAGGTAAAAGAACACCAACCCAGTCACCTTTTCTTACCATACCAAATATCACATTGGAACTCTGAGTAGCCTCTTTCTTGCTTCAAACTCATTATTCCCTCCTGCCTTGCCATCTCACCTCACCCAAACCAACTATACAGGAATGCTGGGAGAGCTATGTATTCTGGGCGAGACCCTTATTTATTTCCGGAGAAACATTGCAAATTTTAAATATTGGAAATTGGGGCAACACAAATTGAGACTCACCTGTATGTGAGCTTGATACCTCAACTGATGTTTTTCTCAACATACTTCTCTCTTCCACCCCAAGTTCTATCTCCATTAAATATTTAAGCATGATTTTTTTAAAGAATACATTTCAAGATGTTCAGATAGCGTGTTAATTTTCTAAGTCTGTAGAACAGAGTGTTTCATGTTTTAAAGGTCTTTCTATAAATAATTCACTGACATACAACATAGAAAGCCTACAGTGTGGTACACGCAAAACAAGACCTACTTAGCTGAACTCTTCACTAGAGAAAATATTTTCTAACTAACACTCTCATTAACTTTGATACAAAAAAATATGTCTAGTGCAGTAGAATGAAATTTTTCTTGTGGCCGAGCTTTGAAGACTCAGCAGAAGAAGAAGGCGCAGGAATCTGGTTCCATCTTGATTTTAATGCAAAACTGCTAGGAAAGTTACCAGTATAGAAAGATCAATCAGCAATTCAATTACATTGTAGATCTATTTTCTCCCACATGTACCAAACCAGATTGCTTTCTCTCTTGATATATTATCTTGGTTGCAGGATATCAATGTACTGGTAGCTAACCCATTTGTAGCAGATACTCTTCTGGGCTTCCTTTGACTCCAAGCTTGCCTCCTGACCTGCAGGAGTCATGTCATGCAGTTTAGGTGATCAGTAAAGAAAAATATGGCTGAAGATAGCTTCCAAGCCAAGTTGGCCAACATTTTTCGCTGATCTGTACTGCCAGTTGAAGTCTATTGATAAGTCCATGTACAGGGTCTTGGGAAGAAAGTAACGCAGGGAGGATATCTGGTGAAGATGCAGAACCCTCACCCTCAATAAGATCTTGTAGTGCCTATGGCAAGTGTCAGCCATCAATTAATGCAATGATGATTAAGAAGTCTGATTATGTAGTGGGTGATAGGAGCTGTCTTTCTACTGTATTGCACTTGAATTGAAGTCTCAGCTCAAGCAGCACCCATCACAGGAATGTCTGATTTGGTCCAGTCCCAACTTTTCCCTTTAAAACAATGTAATGGGTTAGATAAAATTACTTAACAGCACTAAACAGTGCATGTTTACTTAAAAGGGAATCCCTTGGGTCCATTGGGATTTACTCTAAAAATGTTTAGGATTGCAGTCAGACAGGGTTCTACAAAGGGAGGTAGTGGTTTGATTCCCCTGTTACTGGCTTAGCCAGAGAAGCCAGTTATTGCTGATTTAGCATTAGGTCCCTTTCTCAAATATTATAACTGCTGTACTGTAAGAAGCAGCATGCTTTAGTTGGAAAGTTCACCTTTTCTGGACCAGCAATGGAGACTATAAACAGCACATTGGGTTCAAAGGAAGTAAGATTGTGTCCTTGATAGACCTTGTCACAGACTGACAAATAGCAATCCCAAATTCTACTGAAATTTCACTCCAAGATGCACCAGTTAGTCTTGAGCCTTTGGGCTTAAAAGCAATCAAGGCAAACCAAAAAAGACACTTAGTCACTGAAAGATACCCCTCTTGTTCCTGGGGCAAATGCTGTTCCCTCTTGCTGCCCCATCAGAAGGGGCTGGAGCAATTGTCAAGGCTGTTCCTCTCCTTCATCAGAAATGTGCCGGTAGCCAGGAGGCTGTGACTTTGCACGGAAGATTACTGTCAGGAGCAGGACAATAAGCAGGAAGAGGATGCAGCCACAGACAGCTAAACCCACGATAAATTCTGCAAAGAGCAAGCAAATAAGAACATTAGTTAATACATTCAACTTCTCATAGGTACTTTGGTGTATCCAGCACAGCAGGACCTGCTCACCTATGTCTTTTATGGAGTTTGCTATCTGGCATTCCTGTTTCCAGTTCTGTGGAATAACAGGCTCTGTGAGTTGCAGGAATTTTTGCAGGGAGCAGCGCTGTTCACACCCAGGCAGCTGCAGGGGGTAAGGCTCTTTTCCACTCTCATTCCGAAAAAACATCTCAACAGAAACGTTTCTAGGAACAAAGGAGGAGCACAAAAATAATGATTAATTGTTTGTAATCGGTTTTCTATTATTTCACAACCCTATTCAACTGTTTGGAATTCAGTTTGTAACTAACAAATTATTTAGTTATATGCCCTTCTGTGGGAGCAAAAGAAAAAGAGACTGCTCTTAAACTGGAAGCTACTTGATGATTTAAGGGGAGAGCTTAACCTCATATTTATCAGAAGGATCCTTTCATGTTAATTATATCTAATGCTGATATGTCATTACAACCAGGAGTATCTTGTATTGAGACCAGAAGTAATCAGAAATGCTGAGAAGCAATGCTTTAGTCATGCCTGTTTTAACTCCTGCATCATAGGGGAGAGAATATCTAATTGCTGTTTCAATTCAAGATTTCAACAAGTACTGGAATGTCTCCTGTGGCAATGTGGGTTAGAGTGAAGGTACAGAAGGCTGAGAATCAGTTGCCTGTGTTTATGCTAGTATTTAGATCATCTAAATAAAGTTCTCACCCGTCATCTTCCTGGAATAATTCAAATATATGACATGAAGCATAAGGTGCTTGTTTTCCATTATAAACATCCAATGCCATCTGTAGTGCCACAAGAGTGGTGTCATGCTGAAACAAAGAAGAAAAAAGCAGATCATTCCTCTGCACATATTGGAAGAGATAAAAAAAAAACTACTTTCAAAAGGACAAAAACTGACTGAGGCTCCTAAACTGGTAGAAAGGGGGGAAGCAACTTCCAGAGCCATGGCAGAACAGATAACATCTCATTCCAGCTATGAAAAGAGAAATAAACTAGGAAGAGCACAGAAGGGAATATGACTTGATAACTCTTGCTGAGGAGAGTCCTGTTTCCTGCATGTAATATCTGCAGATGTAGAAACTATGTGCTTTATCCACAGGCTGCAAAAGGAAGTTAATATTTTATTGCATGGAGGTGTGGAGATGCTGATTTGCATATTCTTAGTTTCATAGCATAGGAGAAAGAAACTGCACAGGCATTGCCTAATCAGACAGAGAATGTGCAAACAAGATAGGGAAGGGGAGGGTAAGATCAGAAAGAAGAAGTTAAATACAGATCCCGCATACAAACTTACTGCTGAATACATAAGCATTTTCAAGTGGGAAGGTGCAGAGGCATTTATAGCTAGAGTCAGGTTTTTTCTGATTTGAGACAGAAGGACCCCTGCAGAAAGAGAACAGGCTTTTAGATCTCAGTTTTGTAGATATTCCCCCAATTATATTTGAAGCTACTTCCCCAACCCTTCACTTACCACCTTGCAGACGACTTTTCTCCACCCGCCTGTGAATCCCAAAAAGAAATTCAAAGCTGAAATCCTTCAGTTGCTGCAACTTTGTCATCACCTTAGTAGTAACCCAAGCTGGCAAAGGCATTTTGTGTGCTCTCTGCAAAAATGAAACAAGGGGAAAGTCATTGGCAGCTTGTGCAATGAATAATGTGAATAGAGACATGTATGGTTAAACACATACAGCACTGTGACGGAACAATTTAGTCTAGAATCTGTTACAACCTTTTTACATAGTACAGAGTAAATCTTTACCATGTGAGCTTCCACTTCTTGCCCAGGAGCCTAACTCCATTTGTACAACTGTGCTGTGCTGAACACATCAAAATTGTTAAAGAATGTCAGCAATCAATCAAAATTGATGCTGTAGCCAAGAAACCAGAATATGAACAAGACTTGCAACAGCAGCTATGAAGAAACCAGATGAAGTTCCACAAGAATAAAGATAGATCACTTGATGCCAAAATCAATTTCATCCATGTCACAATATTTTTGATTTCTGTAGATGGATGTGAAAGCTGGAAAGCTGCCCCACAACTGTGGAATGACCTGCTGGAAGAGATCTGACAGCTAAACAAGGTGCCGGAATTTAAAACACAATTGAAGACCCATCATCATAATCATCATCTCTTGGTGGTCTCTCTTTCATTGGATCGAAGATGACTTGAAGACAAAGAAGAACAACAGCAACTTGTATTGCAAATGCACCATACTTCACCCTTTTCCATCTTACTAGACACATCTACCCAATATCTAAAGACCTGTAGCAGTCTTTAAGAATTTTGGCAGGGATCACAATTTTATTGAAAATGGCAACTTCAGGGCTCATGTGCTTTTTAATGTGACATTGAAAACCTTCATACCACTCAGTTTTAACAAATGTACAGATAAGTGTTTCGGTGTTCATAGCTTTTCTGATGAGTGAAATGTCTCTTTTCTTAATCTGTGAACTTATGCACAGAAGATACAGTGGCAGAGGTATTCAGGCTATTCTGCTTATTTTCAGTCACATTCAGTTTTCAGTGTACTTTGGAACTACAGTTACATCGTATGAAAAAGCACTGCTCTGAAATCATGACTCAATTTTGATACAACAATCTGGAAAATCATGCACATTTTCTTGCCAATTAGTAATACACAGGTGGCAAGAAAGCAAAAGCTTGAAACTGTTGGCTGGTTTGAGCTATCGCATAGCTTTGATGATTCAACAGAAAAGTAGTTTATTTAGCAAGAGTTGTTCCTTAGGTCAGCTGATGGAAAATCAAGAGGGAAGTTCAAGAATAAACAAGTTTAAGAATTACTGTGGCTTATGGCAGCTCACAAATGTTTAAGGCTACAATTCTCATCAGCTCCAAACAACACGGTCAATTATGAGAGATGATGGGGGTTATACTGTGGAATATCTGTTGGACAGGGCTACATTATACTTGATTGCCCTGCAAGGCTTGTCTTTAGGCACCCTCTGAATGTTACTGCGCAACATTTTTAAATTCATAGTTTATGAAATTATAATCTGTGGACAAAGAAAGATATACCATGTAATAGTCACACTTCCCTCTTTTTTTGATTGGAAAAAGGGAGTGTAAGTATTACGTGGTAGCAACTAATATGTGGTGAAAAAATGCAGCTACGGGGCTTCCCTTAACTGAGGGAAACCCCATCACTGCAAAGGGGGCAGGCGGGGGAGTGAGGCCTCCCCCACCCTTGTGCCTGTCCCCGAGTTGTATAATTCATTCACCTGGATGTGACTATTATGCGAGGAACAGCAGAATACCAATTCTGCCACCCCCCAAAATGGGGATGCGACTTATATGTGAGGCAACTATTACAAGATGAAATACAGCATACAAAGGATTGTTGGCATCCATGAAAAATACCTTAAAAGGAGAAGCATAGTTTCAAATTCTTGAAATGACTGCAGGAATAAATGCTGTTAAGCATCATTATTTTTCCTAATTTCCATGAGTAATGGATGCTTTTGCAGCCATAGAAAATGTACAAAACGGATAAAGTCGCTCTGATCTGCTCTGACTTTGACGCCATATTAACGGCAGACTCTGAGGATATAGAACGAGCACCTGCTTGTCCAGTTTTGATGGATTCATTTCAATTGGTTGAGCTCGAGGATGTGGACAAGATCCTTGGAGAGGCAAGACCAACCACATGCATCCTAGACTTCTGCCCATCCTGGCTGGTGAGAGAAGCCAGAGGGGGTGTGGCCAAGTGGGTGAAGGTGGTGGTGAATGTCTCCCTCTGGGATGGCAAATTTCCAGCGAGCCTAAAGACGGCTGTGATTAAACCGCTGTTGAAAAAGCCATCACTGGACCCCACTCAATTTGGTAACTTGCGGCCTATTTCCAATCTCCCCTATTTGGGCAAGGTCATGGAACATGTGGTTGCCTCGCAACTCCAGAGATTCTTGGATGACACTGATTTTTCTAGATCTGGCACAGTCTGGTTTTAGGCCGGGGCATGGTACCAAGACAGCCTTGGCCGCCTTAGTTGATGATCTTCGCCGGGAGCTGGATAGGGGGAGTTTGTCCCTGCTGGTTCTGCTGGACCTCACAGTGGCCTTCGATACCCTTGACCATGGTATTTTTCTGAGAGGCCTCGTGGGTATGGGGCTTGGAGGTACTGTTCTGCAGTGGCTCCACTCATTCCTGGAGGGTCAGTCCCAGATGGCGTCATTGGGGGACACCTGCTCGGCCTCACAACCATTGTCTTGTGGGGTCCCACAGGGTTCTGTACTGTCCCCCATGTTGTTTTAACATTTACATGAAGCCGCCGGGAAAGATCATCAGGAGTTTATGAGTGTGGTGTCATCTCTACACAGATGATGTCCAACTCTGTCACTCCTTTCCACCTGTCACTAAGGAGGCTGTTCAGGTACTGAACCGGTGCTTGGCCACTGTGTCGGACTGGATGAGGGCCAACAAATTGAAATTGAATCCAGACAAGACAAAGGTCCTCCTGGTCAGTCGGAAGGCCGAACAAGGTATAGGGTTACAGCCTGTGCTGGATGGGGTCACACTCCCAGTGAAGGCACAGGTTCGCAGTCTGGGAGTGGTCATAAACTCATTGTTGAGCCTGGAGCTCCAGGTCTCGGCAGTGGCTAGGGGAGCCTTCGCACAGTTAAAACTTGTGCGCCAGCTGTGCCCGTACCTTGGGAAACCGGACCTGGCTACGGTGGCCCACGCTCTTGTTACATCCCAATTAGACTACTGCAATGCACTCTATATGGGACTGCCTTTGAAGACTGTTCAGAAGCTTCAGCTAGTCCAATGGGAGGCAGCCAGGTTGATAACCGGAGTGACGTACAGGGAGCGTACCACCGGTGCGGCTGGCGGGGACGAGAGACAGGGCCTTTTCCGTAATGGCCCCCTGCCTATGGAACACCCTCCCAAGTGAAATCAGGCAGGCTCCCTCTCTCCTTTCCTTCCGAAAAAGAGTTAAGACTTGGCTGTGGGACCATGCCTTCAAACAATAATGGCAGCACCATCTGGAACATATGCTCAGGATATAATTGACTGACCCGGTTTGTACTTGAAATGTGGCTAAATGTATATTTATATGTGTTTTATAAATGTTTTAAATGTAAATTAATTTTTAAACTGAATGTGAATGTTACTATGATTGTTATATATGTGTTTTATGCTGTAAGTTGCCCTGAGTCCCCTATTGGGTGAATACTGTAATAAAAAAATAAAACTGAATGCTTTAAAAGGAGTGATAGATACAGAACCAGACGTACAAGGAATATACATAGAGCAGTTCTGCCTCTTACCTTTTAAAAGTGATAGAAAAGACCCACCATGGTGGTGACATTTAGCTAGAGGGAAGATTCCTATTTTACAAAGTCTAGGGAAGAAGACTGCAATGCATCTCTAGTCCAGTGGTTCTCAACCTGTGAATCCCCAGATGTTTTGTCTTTCAACTCCCAGAAATCCTAACAGCTGATAAAGTGGCTGGAATTTCTGGGAGTTATAGGCCAAAACACCTGGGGACCAACAGGTTGAGAACCACTGTTCTAGGCAGATGAGGAGGAGGATGGGGAGGGCAGTTTTTGCGGTTGCATATATATTCGTTCATCCCATAGAAAAGAAAACCATTCACTCATGAGAGAAACTTAGGGGGGGACTAAGGGAAACTATTCAGGAAAAGTAGGAACCTGGCTATCATGGAAAGCCAAGTCTATTCCCACCATATCCCAACTGCTTTATATTATGCTTTGGTTTTTGCTATATGAGAGAATTACATACTTTAAACAGGATGCTTATACGTTTATAGGTATAGATCTTAAGGATCACTTATTTGAACAGTCTTCCCTCATTTCCAGAAAAACTTTCAGTTCACTGGAGGTTCTAATTACTAGGAGGTAAGTTTTGCTCACTACATACGTACTGTTCTGTAAAGTTTCCTAATCCTTTACAGGAGACTCAGGCTCTACACAGAAAAGGGGGGTTAGGAAAAGTCATTCCCCATCTCTGTTTTTACTATGAGTAGAGTTCCACCTGTGGGAACTGAGGACATAGGCCACACATTCAAAATCTTCCTTAGGAGATATTAAATACATTGTTTAAAATAACTAGACACTGTAGAAATTACTTCAGCTCAAGACAAGCCTAGAAAATGCTTCCTATTACTCTTGTAGTACTTATTGCAAGAAGTCCTTTAGAAAAAAGCATGGGCAGTTTCATACATTGAATTGCCTGTATTTTTCTGAAGGTAAGGGTTTTAAACCGTTTGGAGAGCAAATGATGGATGGGCCAAGGTGTCAGGCCACTCACCTCACAGAAAAGTGTGTCATATATACTCCAGACAGTTTCTAGAGTAACATCCTGGATTCCTGTCATGTTTGCTACCATTTCCAAGAATTCCTGCAGAAGAAAGGAATAGAATCATTCCATTTTTCATTGATCCCTGAAGATCATATAGTACAACCTCCATATTCATGGGGATACCATCTGAAACACCCCCACCCCCTTGGATACCAGAAATTATGGATAATAGTGAACCCTATTATTTTCAGTATACCTGGGATGGACTAGTCTATACCTTAGGCTAGTGCTGGAGGACCTGGAAAGGCCCTCAAGCACTTCTGGGATAGGGGAATTCTTTTTTGGAGCATGAATAAGTGAAACAATGGATATCAATCCATGGATAGGGGGTCATACAGTACAAATCTGAAAGCTTAATCATACCATGTTTTCAATGGTCTCATTCACATATTCTGCTGTCTGCCGGGTCTCATTTTGCAATTGTTCATAGCGAGGACAATGAGATAAAGGAAACTTCAGGAGCTGGACAGAGGCAAAATGGAGTTTGAATACAAATCATTCCATACAATCAGTATTAACTGGAGCATCTGCATATTAGAGACTACTTTCTCTAAAGTGTTTTTATCTGAAGGTAGGTTCTTTAGACAGATGTAATGGTCTCCCTGAAATGCATCTTGATCCAAAATAAGGAACTCTTTAGGGAGGAAATGTTTAAAGTGCAATCCTTCAGTTGGAATTCAGACTGTAATTCCCATCCTTCATCACCTTCTTCCCTATGCTGATTAATAGTAGTCACAAACAACAGTATCTGGAGGGCCTCTTCAACCCCCAAATCAGGCTGAAGAAGAAGTATAGTACTGTTCAGTATGGATGTAAAGAAGGCAAGATAAATGTTTCTTGTGTCAAGCAGGCCATTATCTGGTCTAAAAGTAACTTACCCGTTCCAAAGAATCAGGAACTGTGTGGACAGGGATGGGCTGCCAAGAAACATTGGGACGGAAGACCTGCTGGCCTTCTGGAGGGTACAGTCCTGCCAAATTGGCCTCAGCACTCATCAGGGTCCGATCAAAATCTGTGCTGCGTATGAAGATCTGCCAGAGCGGAAAACCAAATGTAAGGAGTTTGTTTCATTAAAGTCATTAATATTTTCAGCTTTGTTTAGCAGGCAGAATAAGAGGATCCGGCTTATTACTTAGACAAGATGAGCACTAAAGAAGCCCACAATAACTTGATTTCAGCCATCATTGTAGAAAGTTGAGAAGTAGAATGGGAATTCCATTATATACAATTCTTTTGCTACAACAGCCCCCCACTGGCTATTGCTGTGTTTCCAACCATATTTTAAAATGCTGGATATAAACAATAAAGCCCAATATGGTATGGGTCTGTTATCTCTCCATATTCTCTGACACGAGCCTGACTGTATTTTGAGAATCTCTAGGGAGGCACTTATCTGCCTTCCACTACCTTCACAGGTACATCTGATGGCAACACGGGAGTACCTTGTGACTGCTCGTTCTCTCAGGATCCTGTGCCCAAGAGGTTTGATAGACACCTCCCTTGATATCCTTTTATTGGCAGATTCTCTTTTTTTTTGTTTTGACAGACCTTTGAGATGGGATTATTCATAAGGAAAGGGTGTTTAATAATGTGCTGTATTATCTACATTTGTGTTTTTTAATTTTATTTCAGTGATGATGCTTTTAAACGATAATGGGGCCAGAGCGAAGAGGGGAAGCTGGGAAGATATCTCCATCTTGTCTTCTGTGCCATCAGCTGGAGGCCCCTCCCCACAATAACATGCAATGCTAATAATATAGTTATATACAGAAGAGTCTCACTTATCCAGCACTCGCTTATCCAATGTTCTGGATTATCAAACGCATTTTTGTAGTCAATGTTTTCAATACATCGTGATATTTTGGTGCTAAATTCGTAAATACAGTAATTACTACATAGCATTACTGCGTATTGAACTACTTTTTCTGTCAAATTTGTTGTATAACATGATGTTTTGGTGCTTAATTTGTAAAATCATAACCTAATTTGATGTTTAATAGGCTTTTCCTTAGTGCCGGCCCGTTTATGTTGGATAAGTGAGACTCTACTGTATATATATTGATATATATATACACACACACACATACATACATATATGTATGTGTGTGTGTGTATATATATATATAATATTGTATATAATATACAATATAATTTACAATAATAAATAATTAATATATTGTATATACATGTAATATTGATAATAATATTATAATGTAATACAATATAATAATAATAATACAATATAATAATATTAATTATATAATATTTATTATATGTAATATTACTGGTAATATTACAGTATAGTGGTGTGAGGCAATATGCTGGTATATAGTGCTAGTGTTGTGCTGTGCTAGTGATATAATACACTGTATGTAAATATTATTTGTAAGCTGTTCGGAGTCCCCTTTGGGGTGAGAAGGGCGGGATATAAATGTAGTAAATAAATAAATAAATTGCTTTGAATCCTACCGATAGTTTAATTGTATTTTAACTTTTCCATAATATGAACTATTATCTATTTCTGGTTGAAAATTTAACATAATCCTGCCCTGGGACATAACGTTGCTTAAGGCTGGAGTATTGCTTGAATGAGCAAGGTAGACAACATGATATGGCTGTAATTAGCTATGGAATTTGAACTATATATAATGGTAAATCATAAAGTAATAGTAGCTGAGTGGGAACATAAAAGCACAAATGGCATGGGAAAACAAATGCAAATCAGCCCCTTCTTCAGTACTGCTGTATGTTATATCCCTTACTCTTCTCATGTCAAAAAGTCTGAATAGTATTCAGATGAATTTCCAAGAATATTAGGGTAAGGTTGATGCATGTATTTTGTGACTATATATGTTGAAGCCGAATACCTGAAAGAGGGAATAGCCACGACTTAGGCTAGGCCTCTCTTGTTATCCTCAAGGGCATAGGCAAATGATAGCTTTCATACTGAGAAGTGCTGTTGCAACAAATACGGAGGTGGAAACACCTTTCCAAACAAAGGCATTATAGACAAAGACAGCTCATTGCAGTCCCATAATTATCTGTGTACAATGCAAACTAGAAGGAAATTAGTACAGTTAGGAGCCCCAAGGATTGGCATAAGCCTTGAAGAGGAATACAATGCTTTAATGTCTCTAGTAAGCAAATCAGTAGGTAATGACATATAACTCTCTCAAGCAGCACAGAACTTTCAAGATAAAATGTAGGAAGGGGAGAATTGTTGACTATTGGTCAACTGGTAGAAGTCCCCCAAATAGTACACATCTATGGACTCAGAATAATAAACATGCGTCCAAAGAGATTTCCTTGTAATTTAACTTGTAATAGTTGCTTACATTTTTTGAAACAGTTAATAAACTGTTAAACAAAAGGAATGTATTTTATGTCTAACAGAGATGCTATTGGTATAAAACAGGCATGGGCAAACTTTGGCCCTCTAGATGTTTTGGACTCCAATTCCCAGGAGGATTTAGGAATTGTGGGAGTTGAAGTCCAAAACACCTGGAGAGCTGAAGTTTGCCCATGCCTGTACTGAACATTCATGTTCCCAATGGGATTAAAATGGCACTAGTGTTCATTTTTCCTTTGTCTTTTTATTTAAGTGTATTAAAATCTAAAATCATCTATTGACTAGTTGTTGTTGTGTACCTTCAAGTTGTATCTGACTTATGGCAACCCTAAAGCGAACTTATCACAGGGTTTTCTGGGGCTGAGAATGTGAACTTGTCCAAGGTCACCCACTGGGTTTTTATGGCTGAGCAGGAAATCGAACCCTGGTCTGCAGAGTGTAGTCTATTGCTCAAACCAATACACAAGAAGTGAATTAAAGAGTTAACGAAAAGCAGGAAGAAGAAAGCTAACAATCCAGTTAGACTGGCTCTTTCTATAATCTTGTGGTAAGGCGACCCTGTCATCATAAATCTGGTTTCCAACTGAAGATTGACACAGTGTTTGAGAAGAGCCTAGCACTCTGTTATCTCTTGCTTAAATCACTTCATTGGACATGGCTTTTATTATCTGTTTTTATTGCTCTGGCAATGGAAAACTACAGGCCAACTGACCTGAGCTCTTGATTTTTTGCTCTTTGGAAGATTAAAGAGACTTGTTTGGACAAGGTACATTTCCTCTTCTCTTTACAACTGTAGAAAATAACCTGATTTATACTTCGTAAAACAATTCTGTTTACCCTCCCATTTGTTTGCTTGTAGCGGTTTCATGTTACCACATGTTACTCAAATTCAGATGTTTTCTTCTTTTGAATCTTATTTATGTCGTTTTCTTGCCCCAGTCAGCAAGTGTTTTATGTTCTCCTATTGTCTGAATTACAACTTGGCAAATAGTTTTTAATCAAATGATGCATCACCCTCTGTAATCTTCCTTGGCACAATATAGTTAGGAAAATAATGAGAACATGCAGATTTGTAAAAGGGGTGGGAGAGAAAAAGAGCATGCTGTGCTTCTACAACACTAGTAATTTAAGATACACTAACCTCTTGTCTATTGTATGAGGCATTCAGAAAGTCATTATAACGTCTTCGAAGTGCTTGGCCCAAGTCCCATTGTTGCCGCATCCCTTCCTACATATGTCAACAGTAACAAAATAACAGCCAAACGGGTTTTATTGCTATCTTGCAAAAGAACACAGGATTTACAGTCAGTAACAATTACAGCTTGAGTGTAAATGACTCAGGAAGCATTTAACAAAAAAATGTCTTTGAAATTGATAGTGGGTTGACCTTGATTACTATATATTGCTTTTAAAATAATATACATATTTTTTGAAAAAATAGCTTTTAAAATGTAATATAGAAATGGGATTTAAACAACATAGCCATTTACTCTGATCTGAAAACACTTTAGGTTCATCTTCATGGGCCAAAGAAGTCAGTTTGGGGGTGAATTGACTCTATGGTGGCGAAACAATGCATGGGGACCATTGTCATAATGTCATCTTCTCCCACATTAAGAAAAGTCACAGGATGCTCTGGAGTTTTTCTATTTTTCGAGTCAGTGTAAACCCTTGTACCGCTTCATATTTGGGAAGTGGCTGCAACTGTTTACATCACCATCCCATTTTCCCAAGTTTTAAGCAGCCTGTGTACAGGGATGACACCTATATTTTCCCCTTGTTCTGGGTTCATGGTGCTCATCAAACATAAAATTGTGCTGATCACTGCTCAGTGCCTGGTGTATCAGTATAGTCATTTGTGGCCTGTGTAGATGGGCCCTTTGGCTTCCTGGGAGCGCAGTGGGAAAAGAAATGCAGTACAAGTTGAGTGTCCTTTAGATGAAAACCTTGGAACCAGAAATGTTGGGTTCTCCCCCCCTCACCCCCCACCCCCCAGATTTTGGGATACCTGTGTTTACTTATACAATTATATGCTATTTTGATAAGTGATGTATTTTATACATGTGGGACATTGAATTTTGCCATTCATTATGTTATAAACCGCTTTGAGTCCATCTAGGGGTGAGAAAAGCAATACAGAAATGCAATAAATTATAAATAATAATAATTATATGTACATAATGAGATATCTTTTAGATCAGGCATGGGCAAACTTCAGCCCTCCATGAATTTTGGACTTCAGCTCCCACAATTCCTAACAGCCGATAGTTTGCCCATGCCTGTTGAAGATGAAACCCAAATCTAAACGCAGGTTTAATTTATGTTTCATACACATGTTATACATATAACATGAGGATAAATTACAACATTTTAAAGAACTCTGTGCATGAAAGGTTTGTGTACAACAAACTATCAGAAAGCATAGGTATTGCTATCTCATCCACAACCTGTACCAACAGTTGCTCCCCTGAAGCCACAAAAAAAGGAATCCTCAGACTGGCACCGCATGGAAAACTGGAAACATACACCTTGTCTGAAACTTTTTGTCAAAGCAATTTTTCTGAACTCTTTATTTTAAAAAGTGTTGATTTGGGGTGCTAAGTTCCCACAGGCAGTCTCTTAATGGGATACTGACCTGAGAGAGTTGTCCAAATCCTTGGGGCCAGGCACTTTCCTGATAGGGATCTCGGGGATATGCCTTCACTGGGGACCGATCTCCATGTCGATATAACTGAAAATCAAAATAATATGCCTAAGTATTCCACATAGCTTTTTTAGGTCATCCTGATACATTTACTCAGTTCCTAAACAATGTCTTGTCAAAGGCTTTCATGGCCGGAATCACTAGTGAGTTTTCTGGGCTGTATGGCCATGTTCCTTCAGAAGCATTCTCTCCTGACGTTTTGCCCACATCTATGGCAGTCTGGCTGTTTCCTGGCTAGGGGAATCCTTTGTTCGGAGGTGTTAGCTGGCCACGATTGTTTCATGTCTGGAATTTCTTTGTTTTCTGAGTGTTGTTCAATATTTACTGTCCTACTTTTAGAGTTTTTAAAATACTGGTGGCCATATTTTGTCCATTTTCATGATTTTCTCCTTTCTGTTGAAATTGTCCACATGCTTGTGGATTTCAATGACTTCTCTGTGTAGCCTGGCATGGTGATTGTTAGAGTGGTCCAGCATTTCTGTCAGGCTAATCAATGCTAATCAAGCTGGCCAATTACAACATTCACACTTGCCTCCAACAGATAAGAGTTCTTTCTCCCACCCTGGATTTCCCACAAATATATAAAACCCACTTGCCTAGTTTCCAACAGACCTCACAACCTCTGGGGATTTTTTTTTCTGTGTCAGGAGCGACTTGAGAAACTGCAAGTCGCTTCTTGTGTGAAAGAATTGGCTATCTGCAAAAACGTTGTCTGGGGACGCCCAGATGTTTTGATGTTTCTACCATCCTTGTGGGAGGCTTCTCTCATCCTTGTGGGAGGCTTCTCTCTGGCAGCTTCAGCATGGAGCTGAAGCTGCCAGAGGGAGCTTGTCCATGCTCTCCCCAAGGATTGGATTAAAACCAGCAGCCTTCAGGTGAGCAACCCAGCCTTCAAATCATCAGATAATATTGCAATATAGTGGTCTAGTACAATATAGTAATATACAAAGCTAATATTGTGCTCTGCTAATAATATAATATATTGTATGTACATATAATATTGATCATAACATTGTAATGCAATATAATACTAATAATAATACAATATAGTAATAGATTAATTATAGATGATATATAACATGTAATATTACTAATAATATTGCAATATAGTGGTATAGTACACTATAGTAATGTATGATACTAATATTGTGCTCTGTTAATAATATATCGTATGTACCTATAACTTGTAAGCCGCTCTGAGTCCCTTTCGGGGTGAGAAGGGTAGGATATAAATGTCGTAAATAAAAAAAATCAGTTCTGCTGGCACAAGGGTTTTTAACCCACTGTGCCACCGAGAGCTCCGAGGATGCCTACCATAGGTGTAGGTTTTTTTTTAAGAGAAGTAGCTTCTGGTGGGAGAGAATTGGTAGTCTACAAGGATATTGCCCAGGGGACGCCCAGATATTTTGATGTTTATACCATCCTTGTGGGAGGCTTCTCTCATGTCCCCAAATGGGGAGCTGGAGCTGGCAGAGGATTCGAACCGGCAACCTTCAGGTCAGCAACCCAATCTTAAAGTCATCAGTCCTGCTGGCACAAGGGGTTAACCCACTGAGGGTAAAACGTCAGGAGGGAATGCTTTTGGGACATGGCCATATAGCCTGGGAAAACTCACAAGCAACCCAGTTCCTAAACGGCTTCCTCCAGAGATCACTGGAGGAGACTGCAATGTTCCTCCACTTGCCCCGAAGGTGTGGAAAGACTGTTAAGATCTGGCCGCCTGTTGTCACACCCAATAAACGGACACAAACTTCCTGTCTGGCATAAACATTACAAGCAAGGTAGAAGCAGTCCTGCTATAATAAACCGTGGAGAATTTAAGATCCTGCCACACTTTTGAAATTTGTTCTTTTGGGCTCACCTTCTGAATTGTGCTATAGCAGGTATGGGCAAAGTTGGGCCCTCCAGGGGTTTTGGACTACAACTCCCACCATTCCTCACAGCCTCAGGCCCTTTCCTTTTCCCCCTCAGCTGCTTAAGCGGCTGAGGGGGAAAAGGAAGGGGCCTGAGGCTGTGAGGAATGGTGGGAGTTGTAGTCCAAAACCCCTGGAGGAATGGTGGGAGTTGTAGTCCAAAACCCCTGGAGGAATGATGGGAGTTGTAGTCCAAAACCCCTGGAGGAATGGTGGAAGTTGTAGTCCAAAACCCCTGGAGGAATGGTGGGAGTTGTAGTCCAAAACCCCTGGAGGGCCCAACTTTGCTCATGCCCAGGGCTATAGTCTTACTTATTGATTGCAATCCTATCCCAAACTGAGACTATTATCATGACCAACCAAACCTTCTCCTATTTTGACAGGAGCTCAATAGGGGAAGAGGTGGAAAAAAATAGATAAATAATAATAAGGGCTTTCCCAAACACACTGAAAAAGAGAGAGTGGATCCAAAAGGGAAGCAGTTGCAAAAATAAAAATAAATGTTGCAATATATATTTATATATTATTTTCGAGCTTTTTGTGCCTGCTCTGCTCCCAACCTCCCTTTTTTGTGTGTATGTGTTTGCAAGCCTGGCATCACGTGACAGCCCCAAAGCAAGCCCTCGCCCCTCCTGGAAGGACCCCCCCCCCCCTTATTTTTGTCCCTTGCTTACCAAAGTCACAAAGCGGAGGGTCCGGGCGTGGGCCAAGGGCAGGGCGAGGGCCAGAGCCAGGAGCCAAGGGAGAAGGACAGCGCTCCTCCGGCCCTTCCTACCGCCGCCCTCCATGGCTCTCCTGCTCTCCCTCTTATCTGTGTTCCTTGGAAAGGCAGGACTGCGCATGCGTTATGTGTCCGAGCATGCGCACTCGCCGCCTCTGAAGCTCTCGCTTGCCCTGCCTTCTGCCACATCTCCTCCTGGGGTTTGGGCAAAGGGCATCAAAGGGCTGTTCTTTGGGTTGGGACACTAAGTGGGCTTTTTCGAGAGAGAAAGGAAGTACAGTAGAGTCTCACTTATCCAACACTCGCTTATCCAACGTTCTGGTTTATCCAACGCATTTTTGTAATAATAATAATAATAATAATTGTAGTCAATGTTTTCAATACATCATGATATTTTGGTGCTACATTCGTAAATACAGTAGTTACTACATAGCATTACTGCGTATTGAACTACTTTTTCTGTCAAATTTGTTGTGTAACATGATGTTTTGGTGCTTAATTTGTAAAATCATAACCTAATTTGATGTTTAATAGGCTTTTCCTTAATCCCTCCTTATTATCCAACATATTCACTTATCCAACGTTCTGCTGGCCCGTTTACATTGGATAAGCGAGACTCTACTGTATGTGGCACAAACAGCTCTGGGGGGAATGCTATTCATTCATTGCCCAGTAGGAGGCTGGCAATTACAGGCATGTGCAAACTTGGGCCCTCCAGGTATTTTGGACTTCAACTCCCACAATCCCTACCTGTGTTGTCGAAGACTTTCATCGCCGAAATCACACATTGGGTTGCTGTAAGTTTTCTTTTGCTGTATGGCCATGTTCCAGAAGCATTCTCTCCTGACGTTTTCACCCACATCTGTGGCAGCCCTCCTCAGAGGTGGTGAGGTCTATTGGAAGCAAGGCAAGTGGGGTTTATAAAGGTAAAGGTTTTCCCCTGACATTAAGTCTCAGGGGGTTGGTGCTCATCTCCATTTCTAAGCCAAAGAGCCGGTGTTGTCCATAAACACCTCCAAGGTCATGTGGCCAGCATGATTGCATGGAGTGCCCTTACCTTCCCGCTGGAGCGGTACCTATTGATCTACTCACATTTGCATGTTTTCGAACTGCTAGGTTGGCAGAAGCTGGGGATAACAGCCAGGACCATAGCCAGAAATTTTTTTGGGCGGAAGTTTGAAACTTATTTTTAGAGAATCTTAATTTAGAAATCAGGCTCCATCGATAAACGTCAGTGGACACTCAAGACAGATAAACTTCAGTGGACACTCAGGGGGATATAGCTAACCAGTTAAAATTCATGAGTAAACCAAGTTTTTTTTTAAACAAACCTGAAAAATCTCGGGGAGGGGGGTTGAACCCCTTACCCCCCCCCCCCCCTTCTTGGCTACAGACCTGTTAACAGCGGGAGCTCACTCCGCTCCCCAGATTCAAGCCGCTGTCTTTTTGGTCAGCAAGTTCAGCAGCTCAGCTGTTCAACCCGCTGTGCCACCGAGGGCTCTGGTTTATATATCTGTGGAATAATATCCAGGGTGGGAGAAAGAACTCTTGTTTGCCTGAGGCAAGTGTGAATGTTGCAATTACCCAGCTTGATTAGCATTGAATAGCCTTGCGGCTTCAAAGCCTGGCTGCTTCCTGCAGAAACCATCACACTTTTTGTTTGTTTGTTTATTTGTTTGGTCACTTCCGACTCTTTGTGACCCCATGGACCAGCCCACACCAGAGTTCCCTGTTGGCCATGGCCACCTCCAGCTCCTTCAAGATCAAGCCAGTCATTTCAAGGATACCATCCATCCACCTTGCACTTGGTCGGCCCCTTTTCCTTTTTCCTTTCATTTTCCTCAGTATCTCCAAGCTTTCCTATCTTCTCATTATGTGGCTGTTAAGAATTGTGTGGACAATTCAGAAAGGAGGAAACCATGAAAATGAACAAAATCTGCCTATCGGTATTTAAAAACTCTAAAGTTAGGACAGTAAATAAAGAACAACATTCAGAAAACAGGGGAATTCCAGACGTGAATCAATTGAGGCCAGCTAACACCTTCCAACAAAGGATTCCCCCAGGCAGGAATCAGCCAGACCTTGAAGCTGAAAGGCTATTCACTGCTAATCAATGTGATTAATTGCAACATTCACACTTGTCTCCAACAGACAAGAGTTCTTTCTCCCACCTTGGCCATTCCACAGATATATGAACCCCACTTGCCTAGTTTCCAACAGACAACCTCTGAGGATGCCTGCCCGATATGTGGGTGAAACGTCAGGAGAGAATGCTTCTGGAACATGGCCATACAGCCTGGTAAACTCATAGCAACCCAGCCAATAGGCTGATAGGAATTGTGGGAACTGAAATCTAAAATACCTGGAGGGCCAAGTTTGCCCATTTCTGTATGTTGTTGTGTGCATTTAAGTCATTTCTGCCTTATGGGACCATATCACAGGGTTGTTGTTCTTGCTATTATTATTATATACTTATATCCTGCTTTCTCTTTCTGAAACAGCTAATATTAAATTTAATTCTAATAAAATGGAATTAAATACAAAAGTATTAAAATACATATTTAAAACTGATAGAACATTTTTTTTAAAACTCAAACTACATAAAACACAGCACCCTCAGGTTGTTTTTTTGTAAGATGATGATGATGATGATTGATGACTTCTTTTCTATCTTGACTGAGACCCAAAGTGGTTCACGACATTAAAAACAATGTAATTTAATACCTGCTACAATATTAATACAAAAGAGAATTAAGCCTACAATTATTTAAACAAGTAAATTAAAACTGCATTAAACAAACTTTTAAAAATTATTAAAGCATAAGAAGGAGTTCCCCTTGATTCCTTCTTAAAAATTGTCTGCTTTAAAAAGCCTACTCAAATAAAAGGACAACAGGGAGCTATCCAGCAGAGATTTGTTCAGAAGGGGTTTGCCATTGCTTTCCTCTGAAGCCGAGAGAGCGAACCTGCCCAAGGTCACCAACTGGTTTTCATGGCAGAGCTGGATTTCAAACTCTAGTCTTCAGAGTCATAATCCAATGCTCAAACCATAGCTGTCCCCCTGTAATTCCTTTAAAAGGTAATAATGATAATCATGTATTTGTTACCTGCCTATTATGAAATATTATTAAAATGCATATACCAGTATTAAGATACACATAACATAGTAAAGGTAAAGATTTTCCCCGGACATTAAGTCTAGTTGTGTCTGACTCTGGGGGTTGGTGCTCATCCATTTCTATGCTGAAGAGCCTGTGTTGTTTGTAGACACCTCCAAGGTCATGTGGCCAGCATGACTGCATGGAGCTCGTTACCTTCCCGCTGAAGCAGTACCTATTGAACTACTCACATTTGCATGTTTTCGAACTGCTAGGTTGGCAGAAGCTGGGGCTAGCAGCGGGAGCTAACCCCGCTCCCTGGATTCGAACCGCTGACCTTTCGGTCCGCAAGTTTAGCAGCTCAGCGGTTTAATCCACTACACCATCAGGGGCTCCTTGGTAACATAAACCAACATAAATAAAGAAAAGTTAAAAACAATGCCGACATGGTAAATGAGAATGAAAGTGAAGTCTTGCCCAAATGAGAAGAAGCTTGCACCAAGAATGAAATCAGAAAGAAAGGGTACTAATATTCATATAGCAACAGAAATCACAATGGTGGTAAATACCGGTATGTCATTATAAGAGGAGAATATTACAAAAATTATAGCCAGGATGGACCTTGTTTACACCAGAAACTAGGGAGGCAATTGGATCATTAGGTGAGGAAGTCAGATATGTAATAAAATAATATGAGGACATTATGGGAAGATTGAATGGTGGCTTCAAGCTTTTCTTCAGTGTAGAAGATCCAGACTAGGAGCCCATGCCTCAATAACAATCTTGGAAATAGAGACTGAGGCAAACAGTAGTGTCAAGAGATGATGCTTGGATGACAAAATCAATATTAACAAATGAATGATATCCTCTTTCACGTTCTTGGATAGCTCTGATAGAAACCAATAGTCTTCTAACAACAATATGCAACTTTCTCTTGAGATTGGTTTCTCTACCACACCTCATAAAATTTTATGGGGAGGGGAAGTGCAGGAAATGGCAGGGCAGCTAGCTTAACACCTTTCTGGATAAATTGGTGAAAACTCTATTAAAAAGAATATTAGCAAGCATCTAGAATAATGTCTAGCATTAAAATAAACATTCTGGCTTACAAAGTTTGTAGACTTTTGAGGGTGTTAGTATGCGGATGGAATGTATGTGTATACATGCTTTCCACTCATCTGTCAAATTATGGTGACATCATGAATTTCATAGGATTTTTTTTGGGCAAGGAATACTCAGGGTTTTCTTTTTTTGTCTGTTTCTCAATTCCCCTAAGGTATGAGATCCTGTTTGATGTTTGAAGCCAAGCAGGGCCATCCCTGGTTAGTACTTGGATGGGAGACCACCAAGGCATACCAGGAGCTGTACATTACCTTTCAGAGGAAGGATGGTATGTGCCCAGTAAACATTATATACTGCATGTTTATTTTTGACAAATCCTCTCACTAAAGGCTTCTGAGTACAAATTCTTATATAGATCTTTAAAACTGCAACCAAGTTGACCACTTTTCCTGTCCACCAAAATTCTTGAGTTGGGAGCATAGTAAGTATAGTACATTCTTGAGTTGGGAGTATAGTAACTGCTTTGGGAGACAGTGATTGGGCATTCGGATAACGTGGCCAGTCCAGTGGAGTTGATGGTGAATTAGCATTGCTTCAATGCTGGTGGTCTTTGCTTTTTCCAGCATGATGATATTTGTCTGCCTGTCTTCCCAAGAGATTTGCAGGATTTTTTGGAGGTAACACTGATGGAATCGTTCCAGGAGTTGAGTGTGATGTCTGTAGACCATCCACATTTCGCAGGCACATAACAGGGCTGGGAGGACAATCTATATATATAAAAATGTAACATGCATTTTTCCCATGGAGTAAACAACAAAACCACTGAACCAAATCACACCAAATTTGGCCACAAAAGACATAGTCATCCAATCTATGTCCTCCAAATTAGAGGAAGAGGAAAAGCTGTTTCCCCCCCTAAATGCCAGTTAGAAGGGTATGCCCTGCCCACTTCGTCTCCTAGCAATCCACTCAGCAACAATGGAGCTCAGATTATTTAAATTGAACTGGATTATATGGCAGTGTAGACTCAAGGCCCTTCCACACACCTATATAACCCAGAATGCCAAGGCAGGATAATCCACAGTATCTGCTTTGAACTGGATTATCTGGAGTCCACACTGCCATATAATCCAGTTCAGTGTGGATTTTATACAGCCGTGTAGAAGGGGCCTCATATAATCCAGTTCTAAGCAGATAATATAAGATTATAAATATAATATATAATAATTACTGTGGTATAATAATACAGAACAATAAAATCTCTAAAATCAGGACAGTAAATAAAGAGCAACACTATGAAAACAGGGAAATTCCAGAAAGGAAACAACCAGGGCCAGCTAACACCTCCCAACAAAGGATTCCCCCAGGCAGGAAGCAGGTAAGCTTTGAAGCTGCAAGACCATTAAATGCTAATCAAGGTGGCTAATTGCAGCATTCATACTTGCTGCAATGAGACTATTCATTACTATTCAACCTGGCCAACCAGGAATTCCACAAGGTAGAAAGCGGCCAGGCTTGCAAGCAGCAAGGCTATTCAGTGCTGTTCAACCTGGCCAACCAAAATTTCCCCTAGATAGAAAACCCTCAGGTTTTGAAGCCACGAGGCTACTCGGTCCCATTCAACCTGCCCAAGGAAGGATGCCCCTATATAGAAAGCGGTCAGGCTTTGAAGCAGCGAGGCTATTCAGTGCAACTCAAATTGCCCAAAAAACCATTCCCCTAGAATACAAGTACCCAGCCTTCCAAGCAGCAAGCCTATTCCATTGTATTCCAGCTCACTAAACAAGGATTCACATAAGAAGAAAACAGCCAGGCTTTGAGGCTGCAAGGCTATTCCACCTGGCCAACAAATGATTCTCATAAGCCACAGCAATGCGTGGCCAGGCACAGCTAGTAGCTTTATAAACAAGCACCTTGGTGTCCCTACAGATGTCCCGATCCTCCAACACTTTCTGCTTCATTCGGAAGAATGTTGTGCTCGCATCTTACCTGATGATAAGAGCTGTTCGGAAATGGAATATATTGCCTCATAACGTGGCGGAGTCCCCTTCTCTGGAGGTTTTTAAGCAGAGGCTTGAGGGCCATCTAGTAGGAGTGTTTTGATTCTATGTTCCTGCAGGGCAAGGGGTTGGACTGGATGGCCCTTATGGTCTCTTCCAAATCTAATATTTTGTGATTCTTTGTCAGGTCTTGTGCCCATCCTGAGCTGAAAACAGATAACAGCTAATGGGAAGTTCTCAGCATGGAAGGATGAAAATAATGTATTTGGGGTACTAAGCAAAAGTCATTTGCAAAGTAAATGCGAAATGTGGTTTAGAGTTTGGAAGCGTAAAGTGATTGATAAGGCAAGGGAAAATAATTAAAAGAAAAGTTAAAATATACATTGTTGAAGTCTGAGCTTAGTGCAGTTGCCCAGGAGAGAGAATTTGTGACCACGGATCGTTCAATTCATCAACTTAGTGTGCAGCAGATATGAGAATTCCACATGGGGGAGCTTTAGGAAAAGATCTAATCTTGAGGAAATGGCTCCCACACAGGAATTAGATCAATTTGTGGAGCATAACAGTGTCAATGGTTGCTAGTGATGCCTCTTCTACATGACTGCCAGGACTATTCCTCTGTAGTCCAGCTGCAGGGGACTGCCAAAGCAGGAGGAATCTATTGACCTCATGTTCTATTTCTGGGGTTTTAATTGGCAACAGTGGAAATAGGATGTTGGACTGGTCTATGCCTTTGGTCTGATCCAGCAAGACTTCCTCCCAGCATGACACAGTGATATGTCTCTGGTGACCCAGAAGTGACTGGATGTTACTTCCAGTTTTGATTTCAGATAGGAGTTGTGAGGTAGAATGATTGTAACTGTTATATTTTAGGGACAGTCTGGAAGAGTTTGGAATGATTTTCCATCCCATTCTCCTCCGACTTTTTTTTTTTAATTTAGAAGGTCTTTTAATTTCCAAGGTCTTTGGGATCCACTAGTTTGAAGTTGCATCTATCCTCTAAGGTACAATTTGTTCATCTGGTGTGAAAATGACAGACTTCTACCAGGAAGTAGCAGGAAGGACCACAGAAGGAAATAGGATGTTTCATGTAAAGAAGAAATAAAACGAAGAGTAATGTACAGAGGTGAATGATCACAAAAGCTGGAAAAAACCACCCACCCCTTAACAGTTTTATTAGAGATTTACATGCCACAGTTCAGGGAGCCTTTCCAAACCAATATAATGAGATTGGAGGGTTGGGCATGCTTTGTGTTCTCGCAATAGGAGGTTACTCTGGTAGCATTTCCTATTATTAAAAACATATTTATACCCAATCTTTTCTCCACAAAAAAAGTTAATTATCAAAGCTTACATGGAAACTGGAATCAGGAGGTTTAGCTATTATTATTCATGGCTTTGAGGGATCAAATTGTAGTAAAATGAGAGGGGACAAGATGTGAAAAGACAAGCAGAATCAGAGGAAATAGTAATGTAATAGTATACATGGTATAAGGATAATAAGAATGGCTAGCTCATTGACAGTGGGCCAGGAGAGGTAGGTGTGCAGGTATCTATGCCATTGTACTTAGGACAGGGTTGGGGAAAGTCCAACTGATTGGACACATGTGATCTCGGGCTGTTTTCTTTGTGTCATCTGAAGGTCCCTACTCCAAGAATTATAGAATCAGAGAATAATAGTGTTGGAAGGGACCACATGGATCATCTTCAAGTCCAACCCCCTGCCATGCAGGAAAAGCACTCCCCAAACTCCCAGAACAATTTTCAACCCCACAACGGTAAAATAAAACCACTCAAAGCTGCCCCAAAACACAACTCCTTTGCTTCCCCAGTCAAAAGCCCAACATAGCATCGTTGAGATAGAACAAATGACAAGGGTCATCTAGTCCAATCCCCTGCCATCCAGGAATACACAATTAGAATATGCCTGAGAGATAACCATCCAATCACTGTTTAACAACATCTAATAAAGGGGAGTCTCTCTCTAGCACAGGCATGGGCAGACTTGGGCTCTCCAGGCATTTTGGACTTCAACTCCCACATTCCTAACAGCCTCAGGACCCTTCCTTTTCCCCCTCAGCCACTTAAGCTTTGTTTTATTTGCCCATGCCTGCTCTAGCATCTCCTAAGGCAGTCTATTCCATTGCTAAATTCTTATAATAAATGAGTTATTTCCAACGTTTTAAGTAGAATAGCCTTCCTTGTAATTTGAATCTTCATAAGAGCAGGAAACAAGCTTGCTCCATCTTCTACATGACATCCCTTCAAATATTTAGTGATGGCTATCAAATGACCAAGCTAAAGATATTCAGCTCCTTACGTTGTTCTTCATCACTTGAAAGCAAAACCCAAAGTGGCCTCATTTCACTTTTGGTTTCATTGTGGCATCACAAAATGACCTCTGTTAATGGTGAAATAAACGCTCCCCCCAACACAATGCAGCTGTCCACCTCTTGCTTAGGAGATACTTGCTTTGGTGGAGGAGAATATCATATGCTGCTCTCTTAGTTAAACCTGCTTGAACTGCTACTTTCATTGCTACCTTCACTAATGTGAAATATTTCCCTTCATGTCCCATAATCGCAAGTTATTCAAGTCTGAGGAGAGGCTTCTTCATTCTATAGCAGGCATGGGCAAATTTCACCCCTCCAGGTGTTTTGGGCTTCAACTCCCACAATTCCTAAAAGCCTATCAGCTGTTAGGAATTATGGGAATTGAAGTCCAAAACACCTGGAGGGCCGAAGTTTGCTCATGCCCGTGTTTCCATACCATGGCTTTTTCCAGTTGCAACCACTTTTGGCCTGATAAATTTATATGAGGTATATAAAATAGGTATATAATAGGTATATAAAAAGGATATATATATAGGTATATAAAATAGGTATTTGGCAGCAAATATGGAAAACACAAGAATGGCCATCAGATTGGAAAAAATCTATTTATATCCCCATACCAAAAAAGGGAAACATTAAAGAATGCTCAAACTTTCATACACTGGCACTTATTTCCCAAGCCAGTAAAGTAATGCTCAAGATCCTGCAAGGCAGACTCCAGCAATACATGGAGAGAGAGTTGCCAGATGTACAAGCTGGGTTCAGAAAAGGCAGAGGAACCAGAGACCAAATTGCCAATATCTGCTGGATAATGGAGGAAGGCAGGGAGATTCAGGAAAACATCTATTTGTGTTTTATTGACTATTCTAAAGCCTTTGGCTGTGTGGATCATAATAAATTGTACCAAGTTCTTGGTGGTATGGGGATACCAAGTCACCTTGTCTGTCTCCTGAGGAATCTGCATTAAGACCAAGTAGCCACAGTAAGAACAGACCAAGGAACAACAGACTGGTTCAAGATTCAAGGAGATTCAAGGAGTACGGCAGGGCTGTATACTTTCACCCTACCTATTCAACTTGTATGCAGAACACATTATGCAACGTGCGGGGTTTGATGAATCCAAGGCTGGAGTTCAAATTGCTGGAAGAAACATTAACAACCTTAGATATGCCTTAGATGATACCACTCTGATGGCTGAAAGTGAGGAAGAGCTGAGGAGCCTTATCACCAAGGTGAAAGAAGAAAGTGCAAAAGCTGTGTTGCAGTTAAATATCAAAACAAAGCAAAACATCATAATGGCAACCAGACTGAGAGATAACTGGCAAATAGAGGAAGCAAACATGGAGACTTTGTATTTCTAGGTGCGAAGATTACTGCAGACGCAGACTGCAGCCAAGAAATCAGAAAATGTTTACTTCTTGGGAGAAGACCAATGGCCAACCTTGATAAAATAGTGAAAAGCAGAGACATCACACTGTCAACGAAGGTCTGCATAGTTCAAGCAATGGTATTCCCTGTAGTAACTTATGGTTGAGAGAGCTGGACCATAAGGAAGGCTGAGCGAAGGAAGATAGACGCATTTGAACTTTGGTGCTGGAGGAAAATTCGAAGAGTACCTTGGACCGCTAGAAGATTCAACCAGTTCAACCAGGAAATAATGCCCAACTGCTCACTGGAGGGAAGGATATTAGAGGCAAAGATGAAGTACTTTGGCCACATCATGAGAAGACAGGAAAGCTTGGAGAAGATAATGATGCTGGAGAAAATGGAAGGAAAAAGGAAGAGGGGCCGATCAAGGGCAAGATGGATGGATGGATGGATGGTGTCCTTGAAGTGACTGGCTTGACCTTGAAGGAGCTGGGGGTGGCAACGGCCGACAGGGAGCTCTGGCGTGGGCTGCTCCATGAGGTCACGAAGATTTGGCGGCCCATGGACACAGTGGGCTAAGTGAGGCAAGGGTCCTGGTGCCTCTCCAAACGACAACTCCCAGGATCACACAATATTGAGCCACTACAGTTATCAGTGGTGTCAAACTGCATTGATTCTGCAGTGTGGATGCACCCTGAGCAAAGCAGCAGGTGTCCTGGCAATGGGCCTATCAGGGATGCGGGATGATGCTGCTGCCCCCCTCCCCAAATGACTGCCTGAGGGTGCGCATGCGTAGTTCTTGTTTATGGGTTGTCATGCCGGCCACGCTGCCAGGATGTAGAAATCGGGGAAGGCGAGTGGGGTGGAGTTGGGGAAAGTTCAGGCATGTGACTCCAAGGCTGCTGTTGCTCGCGTTACATCACTGTCACTCACTCGCCTGAGCCATCCCCGCACTTTCTCCTCCTCTCCTCTCCCCTTCCCAAGACCAGAAGTAAACACTGAGCAGGAGCGGTAAGCGCTGCCCTGGATCCCTTTCCCCCCTTCCCGCAGCTTTGCCAAAGAGCCCGCGCCGTCTACACCGAACGAGACGAAGCGGGTTTGCTGCCTGTCGGACCGAATCGCCCCTCCCCTCCCAGCTTTCCGCGGGTAACTACTTTCTGTCCTTTGTTGGAAACGAGCGTCTGCTATCTTCTTGCCTTCAGTGTCTCGCACTGCATCTACACTGTACAATTAATTCAGTTTGATATCGCTTTGACTGCCATGGAATCTTGGGAGTTTGGTTTCGCAAGGTGTTGAGGCTTCACTGTCAAAGAGTGCTGGAACCTCATTAAATTGCAACTCTCCAGATTGCATAGCATTCAGCCATGGCAGTTAAAGTGGGGCCAAACTGCGTTAATTGCACCGTGTAGTGGCAACCCGGGAGAACATCGAGGTAAACCCCACCTGCTGGCACTGAGGGTGATGCACACGTGTGAATGAGGAAGGGGGGAGGAGCCCGTTCGTGGCCCTTGATTGGTGCATCTTCTATATTGAAGAATGAATGGAGTCTGACACCACTTGAACTGCCAAGTCAATGCTATGGAATCCCTGGAAACTGTGGTTTGGTGAGACACCAGACTCCGGTAGACATGACTAAACTACAGCTCCTGGGATTCCATAGCCTTGAGCCATGGCAGTTAAAGGGGTGTCACTTTGCATTAATTCTACAGTGTAAAATGCACTCTGTGCTGATGATGTTCTTTATATGTAACTAGCTTGGGGACCCGGCGATGCCCGGGTTATTTGAAAAAGGCATGATTTGTTTTTGAATGTTATGTATTCTGTTTGGAGTGGGTGGACTACAATTCCCAGAATCCTCCCCAAACCCTGCCAGTATTCAAAGTTGGCCATTTTGGGTCTGTGTACCAAGTGTGGTCCAGATCCGTCGTTGGCTGGGTTCAGTGCTCTTTGGATGTGGGTGAACTACAACTCCCAGAATCAAGGCCCATTCCCACAAATCCCTGCAGTATGTTCAGTTAGTCATGCGGCTTCTCTGTGTGAAGTTTGGTCCCGGTCTATTGTTGGTGTGGGCCAGTGTCTCTGGATGCAGGTGAACTACAACTCCCTTTTCCCCAAACTTGTCCAATATGTTCTATTGGTTATGGGGGCTCTGTGTGCCAAGTTTCGTCCTGTTCCATCATTGGTGGGGTTCGAAGTGCTCATTCATTGCAGGTAAACTATAAATCCCAGTACCTACTACTCCTAAATGTCCAGGCCAATTCCCCTCAAAGCCCACCAGAATTCAAATCTGGGCATATCAGGTATGCATGGCAAGTTTGGTCCAGAGCCATCATTTTTGGGTTCATAGTGTTCTGGGTGTAGGTGAACTCCAACTCCTCTAAATTCCCCAGTAGGAGAATTTGATGCAGGGTGAACTACAACTTCCACCATGTGGAGTCAGTTCCCCAAACTCCTGCTCTGCTGTGTTTGTTCTGCAGACAGATTTGAAAGGGAAGGGCAGTAGGCGAGGTCATGCAAATTTCACACAATGGAGAAACCTGGGATGCCGGCCTGTGGTGGAGAAAAATCCAAAATCTAGGATGAAATGGTCCCCAAATGTAAAGCATGCCTTGGGTGGTGGGCCGTAGTGTTTGGGAAGGACCTTGGCAGGGGTTGGGATACATGTTCATGGAGCTCGCTGTAACTGCAATGTCAGTGGAAAAGTGTGACTTGGTGGCTCCTCAGCACTGGGAACTATAGTCCATTTGTGGGGGCCAGAGTCTGTCTGTGTGAGCAGACACCTGTGCCACACACACACATATGGGTTTTCACTTTTATTATGAATATAGCTATGAATATAGATATAGATATAGATAAGATATATAGATATAGATATATAGATAGATAGATATAGATAGATATAGATAGACATAGATAAGATAGATAAGATATAGATAGACAGATGGATATAGATAGATATAGATAGCAAAATTATGGTTGGAGATATATGAGGGTTATCCAGAAAGTACATTATGTTTTGGAATTAAAAATGAACAAAGTATAGGAGAAAACATTTACCATACGCAGTTGAAAGCCACACCCAAATACCACATCTCATGTAGTCACCATTCAAATCTAGACACTTACTATAGCGATGAAGGAGCTTTGCAACTCCTTCCCCACTAAATTCTGCCGCTTGCTTCCTCAACCACTTGTTTCCAACAACGGGGGCATGGCTGGTAACACAGCGTTTTGGTGATGCTGCGCAGCTGCGGAAAGGGGTGACCGGCTGGTTGAGGACAAGTGGCAGAATTTAGTGGGGAAAATTAGAAACATCCGAGGTAAATTTCAGGCAAAAATGGGCATCATCAAAAACAAAGATGGCAAGGACCTAACAGCCCCCCCCCCCCAAACCAATCACTGAAAAATAAAAGCGTTGGATAAGCGAAAATGTTAGATAATAAGGAGGGATTAAGGAAAAGCCTATTAAACATCAAATTACATTATGATTTTACAAATTAAGCACCAAAACATCATGTTTTACAACAAATCAACAGAAAAAGCAGTTCAATACATGGTAAGTAGGAATTACTATATTTGCGAATTTAGCACCAAACATTGTATTGGCATATAGGGCAGTGTTGACTCAGATAACCCAGTTCAAAGCAGATATTGTGGGTTATTCTGCTTTGATATTCTGGGTTATATGGCTGTGTGGAAGAGCACTGAGGGTCT
This sequence comes from Anolis carolinensis, assembly GCF_035594765.1. Lineage (NCBI taxonomy): Eukaryota > Metazoa > Chordata > Lepidosauria > Squamata > Anolidae > Anolis > Anolis carolinensis. The sequence goes on from NC_085841.1 coordinate 303,735,460, forward strand.
TTAGGAATCATAGGAATTAAAAGGCCACCGAAGGGGAATCTGTCCCCTGGTATTTAAAAAACCCCAAAATCAGGACAGTAAATAAAGAACAACACTCTGAAAACAGGGGAAATCCAGACAGGAAACAATCAGGGCCAGCTAACACCTCTCAACCAAGAATGCCCCCAGGGAGGAAGCAGCCAGGCTTTGAATCTGCAAGGCCATTAAATGCTAATCAAGCTGGCCAACTGCAACATTCACACTAGCCTCAAACAGACAAGAGCTCTTTCTCCCACCCTGGACTTTCCACAGATATATATAAACCCAACTTACCTAGCTTCCAACAAACCTCACAACCTCTGAGGATGCCTGCCATAGGTGTGGGTTAACCGTCAGGAGAGAAAGCTCCTGGAACATGGCCAGGCAGCCCAGAGACCTGGCCTCGAGGGTGAAGGCCAGAGTGCAGAGGCAGGCCAGGCCAGGCCGCGGAAGGAGAGAAATGTCACACCTGGGCGGAGGGCGCTGTGGCCCAGGCCTTCCTCTCCTTCCGCTGCTTTGTCCCCGCCGCTTCCGCCTATTCCGCCTCCTCCTCCTGCTCCTCTCAGCGGCAATGACTTCTGTGGAGGGGGAGGAGGTCGGAGGGCGCAAAGAAGGGGGAGCCAGGGAGGGGGAGGGAGGCAAGCTGCACCCTTCTGACTCATGGCGCCTTCAGCAACCGTGTAGTTTGCCTAACGGTTGAACCGCCCCTGCCTGGATGTCTTTCAGGAAAATCATCTTCTGCGCTTCATTCTGTGACCAAATCTCTCCCCTGTGATGAAAATATTGGTTAGCTGTTGTCGTTCCGGCCTCGCTGTCATCAACAGCAAGAGTAAAAGTGCACTTAGAATTATGGCAGAAGAAATTAATATTTAAGCCAAGAAGTTTAATATCGAAGTTAGAAAGATAGTAGATATTGCAATAGTGGGGAGTCACTATGAAGATGCTACTAGGGTTTAGTTCTTGTCTCTAAAAGGCTTTGATGGTTTAAAGAGGCATTAGAAAAATCCATGAAATGTCCATATTTACAGGGGTAGCTTGTGGAGCTACCCCTGTAGCATGGAGCCAGGCAAAGGCAACCTGAATGATCCAGTTGTCGGGTTAATGTAACTTCCTTAAAGTAACTGCAAAAGTGTAGGACATGCATAATTTAGCTTGAAGTTTTTACTGACTATAACTTTGGCTCCAGAAAATAATTTCATGGTTTTAATAGGAGGGCCAACAAAACTAAGAAACAATGGTGTCATGGGGAAGAGCTGTGACAATCTGATGAAACCCAGACGGCTTTATGAAGATCCAACATTTGGTCTTGGGGCTTGAACTTCCTCACCAGTGACCTGTGGTCTCATTTGTGGCTATGCTTTTATTCTAATGTAAAAAAACAACAACCCCAAGATAAAAAATTTTGCTGCTTGGAAATGTTTGTTTCCTACCAAAGTCAGTAGGACCCATTTCTCCTGGACTGGACACCCATGTATTCCTTGTATACCGGCTATTTTCAGAATTGATTCTGGTTTTCCCCTTAGATACATGATTCTGGTATTGCCATTAAGGGTCAGAGAACCCCTTGTGGTCTTCCAATTCATCAACATTCATATATCCAGCTTGGCGTTCAATAATCTGAAGGGGAAAATCATTCCCCGCAAAAAGCTACCTCTTTTTCCAGCATCTATACTCACTTATGTTTCTTAAGACTGTGGGTTCTTATTTGGAAACAACGAAGAAGTCAGTGGTTGTCTCTATAGCTCTTCTCGTCCATTCCCATGTGGTAATGTCCAAGGCAAGACAATAAAGCAGACAAAACAGCAATAATAGTCAGTGATTACAACATGAAGGACAGGTCTAAATAGTCAGCTTGACCCAACAAAGACTGAAAGTGACATGGGGTTGACTTCCAATCCACATCTCCTAAGTTCTTCCTTGACTTCTTAAAGGATGAAGATTCTTTGACAATTATCTCTTTAGTCTGCAGGTCACTAGTTTCTCTCTCTAAGGTTTTCTATGTACTGCTGGGTGGGTGTGGGAAATGCATCGTTCCTTTGGTGCTGGGGAAGGGGTTTCTGTGGTTTCTAGTTCTGGATCTATCAGCTTCTGTCCACCAGCTTCAATTTTAGCAACAAAAACTGGGAAAAGTTAATTTTAGACTAAAACCCATACCCTAGCTAGTGGGTTCTTAAGTATAACTTCCCAAATCCTGCAACCAGCACCTCATCCTGCTGTTTGGGGAATTGTGGCAAAAATCGGACAAAAAGTACCTTCGTGAAGTTTTCCTGAGCAGATTTCTCACCACCAGATTTAGACTCTGGCCCTTTCTACAGTACTGTATAATCCAGATTATCAAAGCAGATAATCTGGATTTTATATGGCAGTGTAGAAGGGGCCTCAGTGTCAGGCAGCAGCATGGCAAACTTTTGAATTGTCTACTTGGGGGAAAAAAGCTTGTACTCACCTTGTATTTGGTGATGGCATAACACATTTTAATAACCTTATACCTGGTGATAGCATAACACTCATTCAGTTCTTTTTCGTCTCATGGAGTTAAATATGAGTGAAGATGATCAGCCTTTTATTCTGAACTTTTTCAGAAAACCCGGGTTATTTTATTTGTCCTTGAGGTCCAAATTGACTTCAGTGTTGAGCTGAGGGCTGGGGTTTTGGGTGGGTGGCGCAGGTAGATGGGAAATACCTTGATCCGTCCTGCCATGAAATGCTACTCATTTCTCTTTTGCTGGTATGCAATTGCCGTTATTTTTTAAAGATGAGATTGCGAATAATTACATATCTATATTAGTGCACCAACATTTACTGTAAGTACCGTCTGCATTGCATAATAGAATGGTGAATGCCATATTGAGGCATATGTGTAAAATGTGGACATATGTATACTGTATTTGTATACATGAGGGGGAGAAAAAAGCCTGGAGTGGCTATGGACAGGTGACCGAAAATAATGCAAAGTATAGCACATGTGATCACTTTTAATAGGGATGTGTGCGATGTTAGCAAAGCTACTATAGACAAGAAAATGTGAGTTGAAGCATATTTTTTCCTGTGTAGACAACGTCTTTGCCTCAACTGGTTTGTCCTCTTCCTTTGGCTCTGAGTTTGTGGCCAGGGTTGTGACATCAGTTCAGTGATGGGAAAAGCTACTGTTGACGTTCTTTTAGGCAATGCTTAAAGGTCACATACTTTAGTCAGGTAAGGCAACTCCATTAGGACTTGTAGCTTAAACGGTCAAAGTGGGTGGCTTTATTAAAGGCTTATGCAAACACAGCAGAACTCAGTTCCAGGAGGATAAAATTCAAGGCCCTTGCTCTTCCATAGAAACATTTTTCTTACATTTACTGTAATTATCTAATCAGAAGTAGGAATATGGAGGAAAGGATTTCTAGAGAGTGAAAGAACATTTCATAATTTGTGCAGGTCAGGGTGCTGCAGCTGTGCGTAGCTAGGAAGATAATAAGAAGGAGAGGCCTCTTTCCAAGAAAGGCCAAGGAATGATTGTGTTTGTTTTTCTTGTTTAATTGCACAAATCTATTTTATACTACATTACCTGATACAGCTGATTTCTGGTAGACCCTCGGGATAGTGCTGGTATCCTATACACAGTTATCTGGGAGTAAACACTATTAGGTACGGTGGTTGTTAAACCCAACTAGTATACATTAGTTGAGCCAATTAAACTTTCAAAAATTCTCATTTTTTCAACTTTCAGTGGAAATGTGGTTCAGTGTATTTCTTCTAGTGGGATAAACAGGTGGATTTAGGCCAACAGGATTTACTTCATAGGGAACATGTATATGACTGCACAGAGCACATACCACAAGGCTCCTTTTGTGTGTGTTTCTTAAGCTGCTGTTGCTTATCAAACTTTTGAAAAATTCTAACTAAATTGACACTAAACCCAGGAACTCAGTAAGACCCCCAAACCCCATTGCAACCATTTCCTGGCCCCCAAATGTCATCTACCTGTACTCCAGTCGCTGGCAGAATAGACTTCATTTTCCCCAAACAGCTGATGCCCAGTGAAATAGGTTGGGAAGTGCAGGCAGGGAATTATAATTATGGCAATAATGTTACAATCAACACTAAGCAGCATTCATGAATGTGGAACAGAACAGGTTATTTGGCATAGTTAAGTATACTTCGTAGCTTATAGAGAATACTGGCCTTTGTATAAATCATTTGGCCCATCATGGTTTTGGACTGCAACCCCTAAGATTTTTCACAACAGGCATGTTGGCAAATGGTTGGTGGGACTTGCAATTAACAAACAAAAGCACTGAATGATTTCCATCCAATATTTATTTGATTGACTGGGATTAATTTTCTTAGACAAATAATGGATTATGGAAATGTTCTTTTTGGGTTGTGTTTCCATGTTAAAGAAGTACCTTATTTATTAAGATGGTTTTGGTGCTTCTTTGCTTTCATTATCCTGTTTAACTGAGAGGACATGTCCTTCCACTATCAACATCCCTTTTGAAGCTATCATCCTTAGTCAACTTTGTGTTTGTAGTATGGTGTAGAAACTCCAGTCTAATTCTAGTGCTAAGGATCAAATTGAGAACAAAGATAAACTTTGCATGTAATATTGCAAATGTTACTTTTTGTCAAAGCATTACAGTTCTGTGGTTGTTGGGTTCTAGGTTCTCTTATAGGAATAGCCAAGATTGTGTTTAAGATGTGTTGGATGACCACATTTAGAAAGGCATGGATGTTATAATCAGCACTGGGAGGTTGCTGGTTGAAGCCTGACAAACACAATGAAGCAGGTAGGGCAGGGTTTCGAGCAGTGGTTCTCAACCTGTGAGTCCCCAGGTATTTTGGCCTACAACTCCCAAAAATCCCAGCCAATTTACCAGCTGTTAGGATTTCTGGAAGGCCAAAACATCTGGGGAACCACAGGTTGAGAACCACTGGCTTAAAGAGAACCAAAGGATGCTCTGAGTACTCAAAGCCATCTTGGAGAAATTTGAGCGTCTTTTCTTACTTCTAATGTGCAAGCTCTGATGTCAGCAATGCCACTGGCTAACTGTGAACAAAGGAAAATGATTGACTAAGTTGCAGGGCAATTTTTCCATCAGGGCATTTGTAGTGATGTCAGACGTTGAGGGAAGAGAATGCAACTTGGCAGTTCAAAGTCTGCAGAAAGTTCATTTTTATCTTTGCACTTATGCCAGAGGAATGAGGTTAACACATATTTTCTGGAATGTTACGGTTGCAGAATGTGCAAAAGTTACTTCTTTGGACCATGCCTCCCAGAATCTCTGATCAAAGTAGCAGAGGAGCCTAGGAATTGTAGAGAGAAAATAACTTTTCCAAAGCTGCCCAAACTTTCTTATTGACATCTTTCCCTATCCTTGATACAGGTTTCTGTAATTTTTCTCTTTAGACTATCATAAAAACAAAAACAGGGGTTTAGTGTACAGTATTATTTCAGTTTCTTTATGAACAAGAGTAGGCAGAATGTTTTTTCCCAATGTGCATTTCTTCTGTGTACTGTTATTAGACTAAAATATTGGCCCACATATATTATATTACAATTATTCAGCATAGAAGTAATTCGAATGTAAATAAGAAAGGACAGATCTGATTCCTCCAAGGAAGAGTTAGAGTAAGGTATTTATATCAGTGAATCAAAACCTATCAGCCAATACCAGAAACCTCCAAATTTTACCTGGATAATGGATAATCTGCATGTTGTTGTTGTTGTTGTTGTTGTTGTTGTTAATTCATTTCTATCCCTTTTCTCCTGTGGGTGCGATTCAAAGTGGCGTACAACATATAAAATTCATACAAGTACATCTGTCCACAATACATAATCAGTTAAAAATCATATCCCAATATAGAAACCCAATTAACATATCAAATAAAGCAATTTAAAAACTTACAGCAAGCACCATTAAAAAATATCCACAACCTTCGGCCACTGAAGTTATTTGTCAAATATTATCAAAATATAAACCTCCCTTTGGAGTCCTTTGCATAATTTGTACACCCCAACAAAGAAGGCAGAGTTCACATTGTGTAAAGAGTGCACAGTCTACAGATAACCAGGTTCAAATTGCCTGGAGTCTTATTTTGTGTGGTTAAATATCATCGCCATTATCATTTTTGAGAGCTAGTATGGTGCAGTGGGTTGAGCATTGGAGATTGGGCAAATCACAATCTCTCCGCCTCAAAGGAAGGCAAAGAAAAATCTTCTCCAAACAAGTCTTGCCAAGAAAACCCCATCAGAGGTTTGCTTTCAGGTTGCCATAAGTCAGAAATGGCACATAACAAAAATGAAAAGAGATTACTTGCCTCCCCTGGGGAAAGGTTTCAGACAAAACAGTTTTAAAAACCTATGCTTGTGCCCATGTTCATTCATTTATTTCACATGCAATTACTTTGTGGAACTGGGCTAAATTTTCATTTTGAATATACTGGGTCACAGTGTTGTCCTGTGATAGGTGAAACATACAGTGTGGGACATGCAGTTGTATTAGGCATCGTACAACACTTGCTTCCCGCAATTGAAAGTGGCCTCCAGCCATATGCAATATTGTTTTCTGTCTGATTATATTTCTGTGTATGTGTGTGTGTAGAAAGGAGATGGTGAATCCCACTGACTACAACACCCATGAATCCATAGCATTGAGCCATGGCAGTTAATGTTGTGTCAGATTGCATTCATTCTAATGCATAGATGCATTCTGGCTATGCCACAGTCCTCTCCTTAACAATGCCTGATAGAGATAATTTTTACATTTTATGCAAAATTTCAGCTAAACAGCAACTTCCAGCTTTTCCTCAGAACAGCTTGCTGGGATTTTTCAAGGTTGAAATTGTTTTCAAACTGTTAGCTCCCCATGTCAATCTGTTTACTGAGGATGAGAAGAGATAGGGATACTTCTTGGTCCCTCCCCCATGTGGTTTTCCTTGAAGGGAAGAATGCTAATAGGATTTTTCCTGTTTGAATCCTCTGACAAAGTTAAAGTCATGATTGCATTTCCTGATGACTGACCAAAGGTCAGGGCTGATAGCAACAGTCAGACCCAGCACTGGGTTGCAGCGAGAGCCAAGATCCCAAGGTTACTGCAGTTCAGTTTCTGAAGGTAGACCCTTCTCTCTTTTCTCTCTCTCTCTGTTGTCTGTCTGTCTGAATCTTTCTCTCAGACCTTCAACCCCCACCCCATCTCTTTACTAAAGAAGCAATAAGCAGTCAATCATCCAGATGAGGAAAACTTGTAGATACGTAAGCTATCTCTCTCTCTCTCTCTCTCTCTCTCTCTCTCTCTCTCTCTCTCTCTCTCTCTCTCTCTCTCTCTCTCTCTCTCTTTTTGACTTTGTCTCTTATCCTTTGGGTTTGGGAGCCAAGGAGAGGACTCTATGGGGACTAAGGGTGGGTCATTTTGAAAAAGGGAAACCATCAGCGGAAGATATTTCCTTCTTACATTTTCAGAGATGCAAATGAGGCTACATTTTGTCTGTTTTTAAAAGATTTGCCATATTGGTCTGTTTCGGTATAAAAAAGGAAGGAAAAACAAGTCTTGTGATTCCTTTAAGACTGACTAATTTCTTTCACCCTAAGCTTTCACGGACTCCTGCTTGCATCTGAAGTCCATCTGAAGAAGCAAGCAATAGTCCATCAAAAAGTACGCTAAAATAGGTGCCGCAAGACTGCTTTTCCTTCCCTTATTAATATGAAGAAGTCATTTTAAAACTGAAACAAGGACTTAATTGGTCAGTGGGGTTTTTTTTGGAGGGTTCAGGGGAAAGTAGAAACATCCTTCTTGAAGTATCTTTTGTCAAATATATGAATTTTGCTGCTTTTAAACATTATTATTGCTACAGACTTTTTCTTTTTGCTTCTGTCATTAAAATATTCTTGCTTGCCTTTAATACAAACTTAATGAAGTTAATAAATATATTATTCTGTAAGGTGACACCGGAATCAGTTGTTTTTTGCTTCAGAAGAAGCAAAAACATAAGAGTTGGGGAAGTGGTGATCAGTTTTTAGAAAAATAGATTCATTCCTGTTTGTATTTAAATGAAAAATTTCAGGGTGGGCCCAGCTTTATTCTGAGTTCCATTTAATGTCAACATAATTATAATGTGATATATTTTATTAGTGTTACCATCTCTGTCATCACTATAATAGTTACAGGTTTGGTGTGATGCTTGTTTTTGTTTCTCTTCTTAAAATTTCTTTCATGATGGTTTTCTGTTGAATATACAAGTGTTCTTAATGACATAACATGCAGATTCTTGCTGGAGCAAAAAAAGGTACATCAGTTTCAACATTTTGTTTCCACTATAGTGGAATAATGTATTCTTGATGTATTCTAAACCAGTGGTTCTCAACCTGTGGGTCCCCAGATGTTTTGGCCTTCAATTCCCAGAAATCCTAACAGCTGGTAAATTGGCTGGGATTTCTGAGAGTTGTAGGCCATAACACTGGGGACCCACAAGTTGAGAACCACTGCCCTTAACGCACCAGATCCTGTCTATTCCTGGATGCTGTGGACTTCTTTACACAGGGCAAATTTTGGCGGCAACTCCAGTTCCACAGCAGTTTTGCTACGGAGCTCACTGGCTCCCATCACACACTGGAGAAATACTTTCAGGATGGCTCTGTGGCAAAAATTCTGTGGAACCGGAGTTGCAGCCAAAAAAAACCCACCTGCGGCAACATGGGAGGCTTCCTGTGGGTGCATTTCCCTCAACAGGGCAAGCCAGCCGGCGGACACTTCCCCCCAAGTGATAAAGTAGGGGGGAAGCTGGGACAGTGAGGGGTGTGGGGTGACAGGTTCCCATGCTCCTGGATGTGTACTGCCAGAATCGCCACAATCTGTATCGATTCCGGCGGCATGCCTGAAGAGGTCCTAAGCAGTGTCAGCCCTGGTTAGTACTTCAGACAACAAATACCAGGTGCTGTGGGCTTGATCATAGAGGAAAGACCTGGCAGAAAAACCTCCAAGTTTTCCTTGCTTAAGAAAACTCTGTGAAACTAATGGGGTCACCATAAGTTGGAAGGTGTTTTGAAATCTCATCTACAAAAACTGTGTGATATACTGAAACAAGATGAAACAATCTGTGCTATTCTGCATCAAATAGTCAGAACCATCCCACCAAATGGATAAAAGGTTTTATATGATATATTCTCTTCCTGAAATCTAAATTATACCTATGTTTATATTTCTTCTTATGGGGCCAGGCACTTGTACATGAAAGTTTTGAAATGGATAAGAGATGTATGTAGTTTAGTGGCAAGTACATTCTTTGCATACAGAAGGCTTGAAATCTAGTCCCTGGCAGCTCCAAGTAAAGCAGAGAGCTCTTTGCCTACAATTACTAGTTTTTGTTATCAACAATGCATAGGGCTCCTAATCTACACATCATCCAATTTCCCCATATGACACTAGCTTAAAATGTGTGGAAAAACTTCCCATTAACTTCCATTGGAAGTTCTTTCCAATATATGTAGCAGTCACTGGGGGGCATGAATCCACACAGCAGGTGTGTATTTAATCCTTTGCCTCTTGCTGTGGTCCTCCAGAAGGAGGCATGTCATTGGAAGGAATGAGAGGGGTGCTTTCTGTAATGCAGATTGCAAGCATTGAGGGTCTAATAAGGATTAGAAGTATAACGGGGCAAAGGATCCCAATCTGGATGGATTTCCGTGAGCAGTTTATTTCTCTTTTTTGCTCCCTCTTGCTGCAGATAGTACAAAAAGGGAAGGAAATGTCTCTGAAGTCCAGTTAGAAATCCTCCTAGTGATTCATCTAACCCTTGAGCTACCAAGTTCATCATCCCAGCTTTAGAGAGGAATGTCACTAGTACAGATGACACCGAGTTATATGAGTAAACTTGGTAAAAGGCAGCTATGTTCTGGTGCATTTAATGGAATTCTGGTTCACATAATATGAAACAACTGGATGAGGAAGCCACATCTAAATGCGGACTGTCACCTGTAGAAGGTGTTTTTGTTAATGTGGGCCTTCAAGTTGCTTCTGACATATGGCGACCCTAAAGTGAACTTTACACAAGGTGTTCTGAGGCTAAGTGTATGACTTGCCCAAGTTCACTCATTGGGTTTTCATGGCCAAGTAGGGATTCAAAGCATGTTTTCCAGAATCCTTGTTCAATGCTCAAACCGCAACCCCACACTTTTATCTTGTTTTAAAATACCAAACTGAAAATTCTGCAGAAACATACTTTTCTGTTCTTGGAACATTCAAATCTTGTGCAGTGGCAAAATAAACCAATCTATTCAAGCAGTCTGTTTGGGCCAGGGATGGGGAAAATTCAGCCTAATTACCCCCAAGAGCAGAGAGGGTAATTAGGCCAAATACGTTGGCCCCTGAATGCAAGAAACGGTAGCATTTCCTCAAAGCTGTGAGAAATTCTAGAATCCTTTTTTTTGTCTATCAACCACCCCAAATCTTCCTAAACCACCTTAAAGAGCAACAGCTGCCTCTTCTAATCTGCACCCCAATCTCCCCCAACCAGACAAAGAACAAAAAATGTCTATAACACTGCTAAAATAGCAGACAGAAGTGATATCGTGCCACTTTGGGTGCACAGAAACACATTGCTGCAATCTGCTGAGCGAACACAGGAAGGAAAAATGGTCCCTGCCTTGATTGCAGTTGTCCTCATATCCTAGATCCATTTTTGTGACCCACAATTCACCAGGATTTCTGGGTTACTTCCTTACTTTAAAACAGATTTCTCTTGAGCCTAAGAAAATGACAAAATTGCCCCTCCTACCCCTAGTACCCCTTTTAATTTAGGCCTTGGCAACATTTCCAGTTGCCAAACCTATTCAAGCTTACCCAGAAAATGTGAGCAAAAGGCTTAAAAGCCTGTTGAAGTTGGTGTACATACCGTGTTTCCCCGAAAATAAGACCTCCCCAAAGAATAAGACCTAGCAGGGGTTTGGGGGGATTGCCAAATATAAGGCCTCCCCTGAAAGTAAGACCTAGCAACTAAGGCTACAGCAGAGTTCCATTGGGAAGCATGGCTGCCGGGCAGAACCAGCACTCATACATACACACCGGAGGGAGGGAGGGAGGGAGGGCATATTCTGAAGTCCCAGCATATTCTGTTATTATTATTATATTCCATTTTATATTATCCTATTAATATATTTTATATCTTCTATTCCATTCTATTATTCTATTATATTATCCTATTATTATTATATTATTATGCTATTCTGTTATTATATCCCATTATTATATTATCCTAGTAATACGATATTATTATCATTTTCTGTTATTATTATATCCTATATTATATTATCTCATTAATATATTGTATATAATTATATTATTATTATATTATCATATTATTATTATAGTATATATTATTCATCATTCATGACTACATTGAAACTAGAATAGAGAGAAATCAGCGTGGAAACCTTGTGAAACCTAAATTGCAAGAGGTACCATAGATTGTTGTACATGTAAATAATGGTAGTAACAAGAAATTCTTGATAGGATTCATAGTTTGTCTGGTTATGCTGGTTTGTGATGACAACTACTTTACGGTATATAATAAATGTTCATTTTGTTGTTCAACAATAAATGTGAGCTCTTCTTCATGGAAAAATAAGACATCCCCTGAAAATAAGACCTAGTGCATCTTTGGGAGCAAAAATTAATATAAGACCCTGTCTTATTTTCGGGGAAACAGGGTAGTACAGAAGGGATATTAATAAGAGTGAGGGAAATAGGAGTCTTTTAGGGCAAATAGAAGAAAATGGAAGGGGAATGACATATAGGGTAGACTAGGGCTTCTGCTGGTCCTGGAAGAAGTAAAGAGAAGGAATAAGGAATCTGTCAGTTGACACAGCCAGAAGATGGGGACAGTACCTTTTCCTAAGCTCCAAGCACAGCTGAAGGATGTCAATATTTGCTTTCTAAGGGTCTTGGGCAGATGCCCAGGAGGGAGAAAAGTTCCTTGGCAGGTGCAGCTTTTCCTTCATCTGCAGCACTATGATGAGAAAACAGCTTAAACTATTCTACCTGAACCTATCTTACAAACAGTTTAAACCACTAGAGACTCTTAGGGCCCTTCCACACAGCCCTTTATCCCAGAATATCAAGGTAGAAAATCCCACATTATCTGGGTGTGGACTCAGATAACTCATTTCAAAGCAGATATTGTGGGATTTTCTGCCTTGATATTCTGGGATAAAGGGCTGTGTGGAAGGGCCCTTCGTTAACATTTGAGCTCACAGCCTAGAAGTCACCAAACTGGCTTGAGACAAAACTCTCTTCCAAAGACGTCAGGGAGCCTGTACTGTCAGAGGGGTAGCAACCACAAACAACGCAAATCTTTGAAAAGTTACCTTTTTTTTAACTATGGCTCTGGAGTCCTCCAGTTGGTATAGTCTGGGTCATGGTGGTTGTGAGATATGGGGAGTTCCAGTTCAAAAAAGTAACGTTTCTAAGTTCTGAACGACAGGCTCCTGCTGCCAGCTGTTATACCTGATGCTGCGTTCATACACACCAAGCAGATAAAATCTCCTTCTGCAGCCGTTGCTTTGATTCAAGAAATTGCTGCTTAAACTCACATTAAGAGAGAGAGAGAGAGAGAGAGAGAGAGAGAGAGAGAGAGAGAGAATGAGAATGAACAAATGAACCCAGAAGGATGAACTTGAATAACCTCTCTTTTTGTTCTCCTTCCCAAGGACCAAGTGTAGGCAGGGAGGGGAGGGTGCACTGACCATTCTGGGATCTGACTGTAGCTAGAAGGATGGCCTGACTTTTTTCACTCCTTGGGCTGCTGCTGCCACAAGCTTTCCAAGCCAGTCTGGGTGGTTAGAAGGGAAAAAATGACCACAAGGAAGAGAAGCACTGAAGGGGAAAGGTAGCTAAACAAGAGAAGCAGCAGGTTTTGTTCCCGGATAAGGTAAGAAAAGTTGAACTTGGAATTCTCAATTGCGGATATGGTATTGGGTCCATTTTTCTCCCTCAGAGGCTTGGGATGAGAATTTTCTTTGCTGTGAGCTTCGCGAGAGCTGGGAAGATGTGCTTCCAGACAAAAGGTGCCTTTCAACTCTTTCAGATTTCTTGTTTTTATGTTTAATAGGGAACAAGTAAGGGTTTGTGTTATGTAAAACATCTGCAAGATTAGAAGGATAGGGGGTGCCAGGGCTTGATCTCCACACTCTAGATAGAAGGCATCTATAGAATAATAGGAAAACAAGGAAAGTGAAGCAGAATCAGACCTCAAAGCCCATTTGGTTCAGCATTCTGTTTCCACAGTGGTCAAACAGGTGTATAGGAAGCTTACACAAAGCATGTATGCAATAGCACTCTCTGATCATTGTTCCCAGCAGTTTTTATACTGACTCTCTTACAGGAAGCAATATATAGCCAACATATTAAGCAGTTATTGATGGTCTTATCTTCCACAAAGTTGTCTACTCCTCACTTGAAGGTTATAAAGGTTGGAGGCCATCACTCCATCATGGGGTAGGAAAATCCAAAGCTTACCTACATTTGTACATGGATGCATCTGACTATATAATTGTTTTTTAAAAATATAAAAGGTAAGGTTGCTGCTGTGTGCAGGGTCCATCCCAGTATTTATTTATTTATTTACAGTATTTATATTCCGCCCTTCTCAACTCAAAGGGGACTTAGGGCGGATCACAATGTACACATACAAGGCAAACATTCAATGCCATATGAACATAGAGACAGAGACAGACATCGAGGCCATTTAACCTTCTCCAGCTTCCAGCTTCCTGAAGGTATGCTCGATTCTGGCCACAGGGGGAGCAGCTGCTTCATCATCCACTGTGATGCCGACTTCCTCATTCTAAATGCTGCTGGACAATTTTTATGGTATAATTAAATTAGCCTCCCCACATAGTGGCACCTAAATTTCCTACTTGATAGATGCAACTATCTTTTGGGTTGCTTAGGTCAACAATGAGCAGAGCTATTTTTTATTTTAATGGTTGGGTGCTCACTCCGCCACGGGCTGGCCTCGAACTCATGACCTCTTGGTCATAGTGATTTATTGCAGCTGGCTCCTAACCAGCCTGCGCCACAGCCTGATCCTACACCTGCACATGGCTAATGCTGGCTCAGGAGTTTGTGCTAGGCTTGCATATTTCTGGGCAAACACTTGGACTAACAGGACTGCTACACCATTCCTGTCTCTGGTTTATAAGGTTTGTCTTCTAGGCTACTTGTTCATGTAGATCATCTCAGCATATGATCATTGCTAAGAATGCAGGGTGCCCCCACAGTCTCTGGAGAAAAGGAGAAATGGGGTTCATAATTATTATCATATCCTTCCTTTTCCTGGGAATCATTGTAGCTTCCAAATATTAAAACAGATATTGATTTTTCTAAACCACATGTAGTTTAAAAAGGACCAAAAGTTGTTAATAATAACAAAAACAACAATTGTCAATAATAACTTATATTAACAAACAACCTAATTCAGTTTATTGAATTAATATTTTAAAATATCCATTAACATTAAAATGAAGACAATTTATACAACACAATATTAAAAGTCTTTTCCTTATAAATTATTTATTTATTTACTTCATTTATATCCCACTCTTCTCACCCCACGGGGGACTCAAAGCGGCATACATCATACACATAGGCAAACATTCAGTGCCTCAATTATACACACAGGTAAAATCATAACATAAAATCATTAAAACAGTAAACATAAAATATAATTTAAAACCATTAAACATACAAAACATGATAAATCCAATATGCGAATAACACATTGCACAAGTCCTTAATCATAATTCAGCTGCAGCATTTCTAACTGTGTCATGACAAGATGTTAGTTTGCAATTTCGTCATTCACCGAATGCCTGCTTGAATAGCCAAGTTTTCACTTGTTTCCTAAATGCTAGGAGGGAGGGGGTGGTTGTGAAGGCGGTGGGACTGAGAGCAGGACCTCCCTGGCAGATCTTAATGCTTGTACTGGTTTGTAAAGGGAGATATGTTCAGATAAGTAAGTTGGACTGGAACCATTTAGGGTTTTATAGGCTAATGCCAGCACTTTGAATTGTGCTTGGTAGCAGACTGGCAGGCCAGTGGAGCTGATATAATGGGGGTTGCTCCCTGTATACCGCTCCAGTGAGCAACCTGGCTGGCGCCTGTTGGACTACTTGAAGCTTCCGAGCAGTCTTCAAAGGCAACCCCACATAGAGAGTGTTGCAATAGTCTATTCGAGATGTGACGAGAGCGCAGACCATCATGGCCAACACAGACTTTCCATGGGACTAGAAAATAATCAAGTACTAATGGGAATTCTGACATTTCATCTTTTCTCCAAACAGCCAACAATAACATAAACAGTTCCTTTCTAAAAGCCTGCTAAAATTATGTATGTGTGTGTGTATATATATAATCTGCTGATGGAAAGACAAAACATTGGGATCCAATGCATCTAGTTTTGGAGGTTCTGGTTGAAACAGATCTGGTTGAAACTGTGCATGTAACAGAGACCACTTTGGTCACTTTGGTAGATGATCTGTATGGGATAAGGTCAAAGAAGTGTGATTGTGTTGGTTCTGCTGGACCTCTTGGTGGCTTTTGATATTACCCTTCAGAATTACCTCTCTAGGATGGTACTTGGGGGTGCTGTTGAACAATGCTTCTAATCATTCTTGGCGTGTGTGCTTTGCAAGGTAGTGTTGGACATTTCTGGTTCACAACAAGGCCATTGACCTGCTGCCCCTCAGGTTCACAGACAAGGCAGAGTTCTTTTTTGGTAGGAAATACAGATATAGTGTATGCTGGAAATTATGAACTTTATAATTGGGTGGATTCTTGGGTTTAATCCTGGATCTGGAAGCTCCAATTTGAGGGCACCCACCCGTAGATAATCCTCATGATCCTTTTTTATAGGAGGAAACACTTCACTGGCCTTGGAACCCCAATGTGAGTAATATCTGAATTTTCTATCACCTTTCATGTGTAGCTGCACAGAAAGAGGACAATCATTGGTTTTCTTGCTTGAATATTTCACCTAGCTATAGAAAGAGAGTACAGAGGGTGCCAAAATTGTTTGGAAAGGAAGTTCCAGACTTTGAGGGCAGCCACTGAGAAGACCCTCTTCTGTGTTCTCACTAGATGTGCCTGTGATAGGGACTGAGAGAAAAGCCTGCCTCTGATCACAAAACATGAGCAGGCCGTACAGTTCTTCAAATAACCTGGACCTGAGCTGTATAGGGTTTTAGAGATCGCAATCACCACTTTGAATTGTGTCCAGAAACAGTTGGGGAACAACTGGAGCTGTTGCAACAAGGAAGTTGTATACTCCTTTTAGCCAGAGCACTTCCAACTTGTCTGGATTAAGTTTTAACATGTTTATGCTAATTCATTACATTATGACAGGCATGGGTTCTGGATGGAAATAGCTTTCTTGGATTGTGGTAATTATACCACTTCATCACATGGTCTTTGAGAAGCATCCTAGGGTGCTTCCAGGACCCTTCCTCAACGAAACCCCACTGGATGCCATCACATGACGTAAGGCTACTTCCGTCAGGGCTCCCTAGAGGAAGCATCCTAGCAGTGTATTAGGATGCTCCCTAGAGAACACCGGAGGCTTCCCACGTTCTTATTCAGAAGACCGAGGGGAAGCCAGGCAGCGATGCTTCCTCCCGTGGAATATGGTAAGTTTGCCCTGCTGCCTGCCAGATTCACCACGTTGTGTGGTGAATTTCTCCTGCTGATGCTCAGCTTATTGATCTCAATGTGATGAGGTCCTAGAGTTGGATGGCATCCACGTACTAATATGTATATACATTTCTCCTCTGAACTCTACAGAAACCTGTTTCCTCACTCCCCAAAATTTGGTGAGTTGGAGGTTTTTGTTGTTATCCTCCCACCTCCTGAGGGCCACAGGAAGCAATTTTACTATATTTTGAGTGGCCTCTTGTTTGTCTTCTCTGGTGTGCTTTAGGTCCAAGATAAAATCTTTGGTCAAAGAGGTGAGGGAAGTAATTTCCAGACCAGGGCAAATCCCAGACCAGGGAGGAAAGTAATTTCTAGACCAGGGTGGTGGTGGTAGGGAAATGGCCAGATTGCTCATCGTGGCTTTTAAGGAATATGTGGAGCTTTACAAGCAAAATAACTTTAAAATTGTTTTAAAGGGAAGCAGATATAAGGAGGGAAATTATATGCTGTTATTTCTGTTACACCTGCAGGATATATTTGAAAGCCTGGTGTCTTAAGTCATCACAACAAGCCTGGATTCTTCCGATTTCTGTCTTCTTGTTTACACCAGAATGCTCATACATGTTGCAAAGTTCTTTCTACTTGTAGTTGAAGCTGCAAAACAATCCAGGACTCTTTCATGGTTTGCTTAATATGATGCCTAAAACCATAATGAGTTGCCAGTCTTGTTTGTCTCTTCTCGCCTAAGCCAAACTGAGATTTGCAGATTTATAGCCCCAAAATATAACTTTTCCAAGCTCTGGCTCATAATTCCACAATAAACCACAACATTTTGGCCTGATAGGAGCCAGATATCATGCTAAATAAGCCATAGCCTTTTACTGTTGCAAACTAGAGCAACTGAACAATGTGCACTAATGCATTTCTTGTCAACAATAAGTCTGGCTAATTGTAATATCTGACGATTGCCAATACAGTCTGAATGGCATGTGACTTCTGTAGGGGTTCTAGAGAAGGTTATCCTTTTTCTAATAGGGTAATTGTCTGGTTGATAGTCAGCCTTTCTTTCAGAACTTTAGAAAGTCTATTTGGCAGTTATTAAAAAAGCTCCTCAACTTTTCTAAAATGGTTACGTCAATACTACTATGGATTCATAGTTACTTTGGGTTCAGCAGTCTGTGGTCCATACAGAGGGTGTATTACTATTGAGAGTGATGGCATACCAACACTACGTTTGTTTAGACCCCAAGCACACCACCTTTTGGAGTACACTATATACTTATGTATAAGTCTAGAAATTCAACCCCCTAAAACAGCATTGATTTTTTCCAAAGGTCAATGTGAGTACTGTACCTTAACTTTTCATCATCATAGGTGATAACTCGTGGCCTGGGATGATTGTCTTCCAGAGGCAAAGCTTGTTGACGGTAAATGAATGTGAGGACCTATTCTGGATCCACATGGTCTTTCACATTGAGGACATAGGTTTCCAGATGGAAGACAGTCACAACAAGCGTTTGCTTGACGTACCTTCCTCTTGGCACGTTTCTTTAATTTGCCCTCTGTTTGTGCCTCTTCAATATCCATAGTAACATTGGTAACAGCTGACTCCAGTTAGAATGCTGAAGTGCCAGGTCTTCCTACTTCTCAATGTTTATACCACATTTTTTAAAGATTAGCTTTAAGCCCATATTTAAATCTCTTTTATTGTCTACCAACGTTCTGCTTTCTGTTCTTAAGTTGAGAGTAAAGTAGCTGCTTTGGAAGACTGTGATCAGATATTTGGACAATGTGTTCAGTCCAATGAAGTTGATAGCAGAGAATCAATGCTGGTAGTCTTTGCTTCTTTCAAAAGCTGACATTTGTCCACCTGTCTTCCCAAGAGATTTGCATGATTTTTTTTAAAAAAGGATCTATCCCTTTCTCTGAGCAGTCTGGTGAAAGGCAAGAGCTTAGTCCATCCTAGGAGAACCTAAAAGAAGCACCAACCCCCTCTACTCTCCCTGCTACAGCACTACTTCTGGACGTTTTGAATGTCCAGGCCTGGAAATTGTAGTGGCCAGGGGTGGGTGGCCCCCTAAGGTGTCTTTGAGGCTTTCCTCAACTTTATCCACCAGTCATATCCACTGGTCACATTAAAATCCATAATGTTGATCCCAAAACCTAGTTAATTTATGCATGAGTGGAACTTGCACCTGACTAAAATATACAGACAAGTGAGCTTGTTGTAGGAAATGAACAAAAATATCATTTTCTTAATCATGGATCTAAGTCACAAGAGTAGCACATGGTGATGGGGAAGTAAACTGCTACAGTACATCTAAATAGATAAAAATAGGTGAGCAAGACTATTCATAAAACCTATTGAAAAAAGGAGTACTGGGGAAGTGAAGAGGAACAACTAAGAGAAAGCTCATGAGAACAATTTGCTTCCCTCCAGCAGATCCTTAGAGGAAATGAGGAAGCCTTTTAGGAAGCTTGTGAAAATTTTGCTGGTTGGCACAAAAATAGGAGAAACTGACCTGAGTAAAAGGCCACACTGGCACCAGTCTGTTTTGTGCAGAAAAAATAAGCTTGGATTGTATATTCTTATTTGGCCTTGGCCTCTTATTTTTCTTTGTTGATACTTACAGAGATGTGGAAAATTTCCCTATTACATTTTTTCACAGAAAATTATCTATCTGTCTGTCTGTCTGTCTGTCTGTCTGTCTGTCTGTCTATCTATCTATCTATCTATCTTTATCTATAATTGACTGGATTGTTGTATTGTGATTTGTCATTTGGTGAAATAGAATGTTCAACTTGTTGAACTAGCTATATAACATTTACACCAAAATTTCTAAATCAGATAACATTATTGGAAACACTAGAACATTTTCTTGGAACTTGATTAGGTCAAATTTTCCTGGAAGTTTTCTCTACTTTTTCTTTAAAATTCTACCTAGCTGTGCTTGCCTCAATCAAGAGTGTTTCTTCAACAACTTTAAGGAGACAGGCAATTGTTGATTTAACCTGCAAGTACGATTTTGTGTTACCACATCCCACTCCTGCTGCTGCTGTTACTGCCGCTGTTGTGCTTCTTATTTTGAAACCAAAGTATGTACAAGTACAGCATCTGTTTTCACAATGGTGGAGCTGCGCTTTTTGTGTGTGTGTCTTGTAAAGATAGACTTAAGAGTCCGAACTTGCCAAAGCTGTGCAATTCTGGGAGGTATAGTCAAAGTAGTAACTTCTCCAAGCCTTGGTCTGAATGTACCAAAATTTAGTCTCCTTCCATGTATCCTCCCTTGCTGCTGCCACCATCATTGCTCCTGCTTCTCTGCTGTATTACTGCCCAAATACCATATTAGCTTTGGAGGAAATACTTTCAGATATAGTTACAGGTTCCTCTGTGTGAATTTGTGTGTGTACATGTATGTGTATACATTTACTGCCCCACTTAAGTCTATTCTGCAGGCAAGCGCATATGTTGTCTTGGGTAGAAAAAGAAATTATGTATAAACTGTATAGCTGATAGAGGACATGCATAGATGACAATCATTTAAGTCAAAAACTCAAATATTTTTACTATGCCATTTGTGCCCTTCATTGTGTCCAGCATCTTCTGAACTGTTTCCCTGCTTTCCCCTCCTCACTGATAAACAGCAGCAGTAGTAGCCTTTCCTAGGGCTTGATAACATTGCACAGAACAGCACCTCCTTTCAAAAGGGGGCATATGTGTGCATAAGTCACATTTAGCACATACATGTCACTAGCAAGATTCTATCAGTTGTGCAGACTTCCCAAGAGGACTATTTTTTATTGGAAGCTCATTATTGTTTTATCTGAAAGTTTATGCCCAACAGTGGAGGGATGGTTCTGTTGAACCTTTCTAATTTGTTTTATAGAAGCAGTCATCTGTTTTTAAGATCTTGTGGGTGATCTGGCTGCTTTTAGATCTTGCATGCTCAGAACATTGTTTGAAACCATTATCCTGGTTGGGATTAAGTCATGTATGGTTACCATTGAGTTTCATATTCTTACACAATGCATTTTGAATTGATTGTACCAAGTAGTCCAATATGTTAAAAATGCTTCCTACAGCATAGGCAGGTTTTTTTAAGCAAAAGGAATAGACAAATAGTGATGCAGGATCAGGAAGGTTGCTTATGTATCATATTAATAAAATTATTTTTAACTTGTTGTCAGCTGCCTTTATTCCCTTTGTTGGGAAAGAGACAGAATATAAATGATCAAAATAAAGGTGGTATGAGAGACACTAATCTACCGATTCTTTACTTGAAGAATCCGCAGTAAGCCATGGAAACTCCCTGAGTGATCTTGGGCAAGTCACACCCTTTCAGCTTCAGGAAGGCAATGTCAAACTTCTTCTGTAGAAATATTGCCAACAAAACCCTATAATATGGTTGCCATAAGTCGGGGTTGATTTGAAGGTGTATTGTGACAGCTTTTTAAAAACAGAAAGTGGTGGGAGACTATCATGGAGAGCAAAATACAAGATAGAGGCTACTTATTTGAGTGTTGGACTACAACTCTAAAGGACCCACTGGATGACTTTGTGCAAATCATACTATCACAGCTGTCTCAACCTCAGAGGAAGGCAAAAGCAAACCCCCTCCAAACAAATCTTGCCAAGAAAATCCAAGTCATAGTCTTCCTTGAGGTTGCCATAAATCAGAAAGTACTTGAAGGCATGCAACAACAACCATAGGCAACATTATTGCTTATCCCATTCCCACCTCATTATTTTTTCCTGTGGAGAAAATAAATAGACATATGTATATTTTTACCTGGGTTGGGGGTGCGGGAAGAGGAACAGAGGATGGAGAGATTTTGACAGAACAATTGGCCTGTGATGACCCATGGGCCTTGTAGTCCTGCTCAGGACATTGTAATTCCTGATGAAGATGAAAACTTGGGTTTTTTACCTTCCCAGTCTGAACTGGATTCCTCTCAGCCAGATCTTTCCCAGGCAGATCTGGGAACCTTGCACCTGCAAGAAAGTTGTCTCCCAGAAGTATGTCAAACAAGCCCTGAGCCTACTTCTCCCGTGTTCTTGCGCCGGGAGTTTTGTAAACAACAGAGAAGTTTGGAATCAGCTTCGCGCAGGAGTGCGAGGATTGCAGCTAAGAATGTGGCCAATTAAGACTGCTTCTCGTGAGAATCTTTGGGGAGTCTCACATCTGGTCTCAGAGTTTAGCTTTCGGTTCTGATTCCCAGAGAACTGCTTCGGCGGGAAAGTTAGACTCTATTTAGGTGTTTTACCCGCGTAGTAACTTCGCGGAGTCAATTCGTCAGCCTACGGAGCGAGTTGTGTCTGGACAGCGCGCTCCGATTCAAGCCTCGCTCCTGCTCAAGCCTTGCCTTGCTATCCAGCCTTCGCCTTGCTTCCCAGCCTTTGTTTATCTACGGACTTTGCCTTGTTTCCCAGGATCAATCCTTACCTTGTTCCACGGATTTTATCAAGTTATTCCACGGACCTTGTTCTTGTTCTTAGTTACCTTGTCCCACGTTCAAGCCTTGTTTCAAGTATCAAGTTATTTCCTAGCCTCGCTCAAGTTTCATGGACTAAAGGACCTTGTCATCTCCCCTCACTTTGCTTGGCAAAGTGAGTGTTTCGGTTATTGGATTACAACTTTGGACCTTAATATTTCTTATTGGACATTGCTTTTTTGGACTAATTCTGACCTTTCCTGAAAGGTCTAATTCTGGACTATTTTCTACACTTGTTTTTATTAACTTTATATATTCCTTCAATAAAGATATTAGATAGATTCTGGCCTCTGTGTATGGTTATTGGTGCTCTGCAGCCTGGGTCGTGACAGTTTGACTCCGCCGCCCTAAGCACCAATTAACCTCGGCCAGAATGTCTACCGGAGTCGTACCTGGGCCGAGCGGCCAGCCGATTACCTACACCATCGACAAGGATGAGGTGGACCGAATCCGTGATAAGCTCAATGCACAGGATGGAGAAATAAGGGGTTTGAAGGAACGCGGAATTCGTCTTCCGGCCATGGCGTTGCCAACCAAGTTTACTGGAGAAGCTTCTAAGGTTCATGTCTTCCGTCGCCAATGTCAAGCTTATCTAGAGGCCCGTGCTGCCGAGTTTCCCCAAGAAGACATCAAAGTGGCATGGGTTTACAGTCTTCTAGACGGGCCAGCGGCCAGCTGGGCGACGGCACTGTTCGACCAAACCTCTCCACACCTAAGATCAGCGCAACACTTCTTGGACCACCTCAAGGAGACTTGGGGAATCGAGGACAATTTGGAGGCAGCCGGTCACAAACTCCGTCGCCTTTTCCAAGGAGACAGACCTATGTCTCAGTATATAGCCGAGTTCCGAGTGCTGGCCCACAATACCGGCTGGAACGATGTAGCCCTCAGGGGACAATTCCGGGAGGGTCTCAACATTGAAATGCTGGAAGAAATCTCCAAGGTGGATCCTCCCCAGACCCTCGAGGCACTCATTGATCAATGTTTACGGGCTGAAGTCATGATTGCCAACAGGAAACAGTGGGTTCGAGGCCAGGGCAGTAGAGCCGGGGCAAAACCCCCCGCTCCCGCCAGCGTTCAGCCACGTCCGGTGTGGAGACCCCCACCGCCAACCCCATACCCCAGAGGAGGCGAGGAGGTGCCGATGCAGTTGGGCAATGTGCGTCCCAGACTAGATGCCGCCGAGAAGGCCCGTCGTCAACGCTTAAACCTCTGCTGGTACTGCGGGAACGGGGGCCACTTCGCCAGAGAGTGCCCAGCCAAAGGGAAGCCTGCCGCCCGTCTTGCGGCGGCGTCCTCCACGGAGACGAAGGCGTCTGAGCCGACTGGCACACAGCCGGCGGGGGAAGCCAACGACCGGGTGTAGAGAGGCTCGCCAACCCGGTCAAAAAATCCATCCAAGAGCCGCCAACCGGGGTCCTGTTCCTTCTCGTGGTCACATTATGGTCAGCAAAAAGGGGACCCGTCATGATCCACGCCATGATAGACTCTGGAGCTACCAACAATTTCATCGATAGAGAGTATGCCGACTCTCTGGGATTACAATATCATGATTTCAAGAATGCCCGTGTGGTGCAAGCCATAGACGGCCGCCCCCTCAAGACGGGCCCCGTAAGTCAGTGGTCGGAACCCACCAGGATGTGGATAAGGGAACATATGGAAGAGATTTCCTTCTTTGTTACCGAGGTTCCCCATTTCCCTGTGATTTTGGGAATTCCATGGCTGACTCTCCACGACCCTAACATCTCCTGGTCCAACAGAGAACTGCAGTTTGCTTCACCGTACTGCCAAAACCATTGCCTCGTAGCCAAGGTATGCCATGCCACAGACACCGAGCCCATCATCACCTTGCCAAAGAAGTACTCCGAGTATTGGGATGTATTCAATGAGAAAGAAGCCGAGAAATTACCCCCACATAGACCTTATGACTGTGCCATTGACTTGGTGGAGGGGGCCCCGATCCCGCGAGGGCATCTCTACTCCCTGACTGAACCAGAGCAAGAAGCTCTCAGGGAATTCCTAGAGACAAACCTTCGCAAGGGATTCATCAGACCCTCTCAATCCCCAGCCGCCTCCCCAGTGATGTTTGTGAAGAAGAAGTCAGGGGAACTACGCTTGGTGGTGGACTACAGAGCATTGAACAATATCACCAAGCGGAACAGCTATCCCCTGCCCTTAATCTCGGATCTACTGGATCGGCTTCGAGGAGCCAAGGTTTACACCAAGCTGGATCTTAGGGGGGCTTACAACTTAGTTCGCATCAGGGAAGGGGACGAGTGGAAGACCGCTTTCCAGACCAAATTCGGATTATTCGAGTCCCGAGTTATGAATTTCGGTTTATGCGGAGCCCCCGCAACGTTCCAGCATTTTGTCAATGACATTTTTCAGGACTATCTAGACAGGTTCTTGATAATCTACCTGGACGATTTTTTGGTGTTTTCTAGATCACAATCAGAACATGAGAACCACGTCAAAATGGTGTTACAACGATTGCGGGATCATGGACTTTATGCCAAGCTGGAAAAATGCGCCTTTGATCTACAAGAGGTAGATTTCCTTGGTTACCGCATCTCGCCTCTAGGGCTTTCCATGGATCCAGCCAAGGTTTCAGCAGTATTGGAATGGCGGGCGCCAACTAACAAGAAAGAGGTGCAGCGTTTCTTGGGGTTCGCGAACTATTACCGCAAGTTCATTCCAGATTTTGCCCGCTGGTCCGACCCCATCACTAGCTGCATCCGTGGAAAGCAGCCTTTCCGCTGGACTGATCAAGCAGAGAAAGGGTTCCAGCAACTAAAGAAACTATTCACCTCCCAGCCAATTCTACAGCACCCAAATCCTGGAACCCCTTTTGTGGTGCAAGCGGACGCCTCTGATGTGGCAATTGGGGCTGTACTCTTACAACCGGTGGGAGATCACCTCCATCCCTGTGCCTTTTACTCTCGTCAACTAACCACACCAGAGAGGAATTACACCATTTGGGAAAAAGAACTACTGGCCATAAAGGCAGCCTTTGAAACTTGGAGACATTGGCTAGAAGGGGCCAAATTTCCCATTGAAGTCCACACTGATCATCGTAATCTAGAACATCTAAGAACTGCCCGCAAACTGAATCAGAGGCAGCAACGTTGGGCTTTATTCTTTGAACGTTTCAACTTCCAGATCCATTATGTGACCCCAGCCCAAACCAAGCAAGCAGACGCCCTGTCACGTAAACCGGAATACGCTGCAGGACGCAAGGAGACCTTTGAATCCCAACTGCTACAACCCGAGAACTTTGCCACGCTCACGGTGGGGAACACCAAATCCACTCCCATTGGTTCAACTTCCCCTACTCCAGGACCCATCTGTGCTCAAGAAATCAGGGCTAGTCAGCAAGCAGATGCCTGGGCGCAGGACCAACTTCGCCAAGGTCTGCATTTTCCCTTTTCGCTTAAAGATGGGCTGCTCTGCTATAGAAATCATGTTTATATCCCACCCGGACCGGGCAGGGAAAAAACGCTTCGTCTGTGTCATGACTGCAAACCAGCAGGACACTTCGGACTATTTAAAACTATGCATTTGATCCTAAGGGATTTTTGGTGGCCCAAGATCCGCAAGGATGTGGAAAAATATGTCAACACCTGCCCAGTATGCCAGCGCTCCAAGATACGAAGGGAGAAGCCCTCAGGGCTTTTACACCCCCTTCCTACCCCATCTCGCCCATGGGAAATAATTTCCGCGGATTTCATCACTGACCTACCACCTTCCTGTGGATTCACCACGATCTTAGTGGTGGTGGACCTTTTCACCAAGTTAGCCCATTTCATTCCCTGCGAAGGCCTCCCCACGGCCAAAGAAACTGCGGATCTATTTCTTCAACATGTTTTCAGACTACATGGATTGCCCAAGAGTTTAGTCACAGACCGTGGATCTCAATTCACCTCTCGTTTTTGGAAGGCACTACAAAAACTATTGGGCATAGACTCTCGCTTATCTTCAGCTCATCATCCCCAAACAGATGGGCAAACGGAGCGCACCAATGCCACTTTGGAGCAGTATCTTCGCTGTTATGTAAACTACCAACAGGACAATTGGGCTTCTCTGTTACCACTGTCTGAGTTTGCCTACAACAATGGAGTTCAAGCTTCTACAAAAGAAACGCCGTTCTTTGCAAACTACGGCTTCCATCCACGTTTCTTCCCCCCTGTCATTGAAACTTCAGAAGTTCCCGCAGCAGAGGATTGGCTGCAGGAACTCACAGCGGTGCAACAACTTTTGCTCCAGCAACTGGACCAAGCCAAGGAGGACTATAAACGCCACGCTGACAAACATCGCCAGCCGGGCCTCGAAATCAAGGTAGGAGATCGGGTTTTCCTGTCCACTCGCTTTCTGCCCTCCCACCGCCCTTGCCGGAAGTTAGATGCCCGTTTCATTGGCCCCTATCCAGTGGTGGCGCAATTAAACCCCGTGACTTTCAAACTCCAACTTCCGCGTTCAATGCGCATTCACCCAGTGTTTCACCGTTCCCTGCTCCTTCCGGCGGATGGTGTGCGACCTGATACAGACCAACCGGCCCCCCCTCCTGTTTTGATGAATGGGGAGGAGGAGTTCGAGGTTGAGGACATTTTGGATTCTCGCTTTCACCGCCGCCGCCTACAATATCTCATTGACTGGGTGGGTTTTGGCCCTGAGGAACGCTCTTGGGAAGACGCCTCCACAGTCCATGCTCCTGATCTAACCCGTCGCTTTCATCAGACCTATCCCACCAAACCGCGACCTCGCGCCTCGGGGAGAGGGCCCCAGTTTGGGAGGGGCCTTGAGGAGGGGGATAGTGTGATGACCCATGGGCCTTGTAGTCCTGCTCAGGACATTGT
Organism: Anolis carolinensis; assembly: GCF_035594765.1. Classification (NCBI taxonomy): domain Eukaryota; kingdom Metazoa; phylum Chordata; class Lepidosauria; order Squamata; family Anolidae; genus Anolis; species Anolis carolinensis. Next base: position 303,762,488 of record NC_085841.1, read on the forward strand.
AATTCCTGATGAAGATGAAAACTTGGGTTTTTTACCTTCCCAGTCTGAACTGGATTCCTCTCAGCCAGATCTTTCCCAGGCAGATCTGGGAACCTTGCACCTGCAAGAAAGTTGTCTCCCAGAAGTATGTCAAACAAGCCCTGAGCCTACTTCTCCCGTGTTCTTGCGCCGGGAGTTTTGTAAACAACAGAGAAGTTTGGAATCAGCTTCGCGCAGGAGTGCGAGGATTGCAGCTAAGAATGTGGCCAATTAAGACTGCTTCTCGTGAGAATCTTTGGGGAGTCTCACATCTGGTCTCAGAGTTTAGCTTTCGGTTCTGATTCCCAGAGAACTGCTTCGGCGGGAAAGTTAGACTCTATTTAGGTGTTTTACCCGCGTAGTAACTTCGCGGAGTCAATTCGTCAGCCTACGGAGCGAGTTGTGTCTGGACAGCGCGCTCCGATTCAAGCCTCGCTCCTGCTCAAGCCTTGCCTTGCTATCCAGCCTTCGCCTTGCTTCCCAGCCTTTGTTTATCTACGGACTTTGCCTTGTTTCCCAGGATCAATCCTTACCTTGTTCCACGGATTTTATCAAGTTATTCCACGGACCTTGTTCTTGTTCTTAGTTACCTTGTCCCACGTTCAAGCCTTGTTTCAAGTATCAAGTTATTTCCTAGCCTCGCTCAAGTTTCATGGACTAAAGGACCTTGTCATCTCCCCTCACTTTGCTTGGCAAAGTGAGTGTTTCGGTTATTGGATTACAACTTTGGACCTTAATATTTCTTATTGGACATTGCTTTTTTGGACTAATTCTGACCTTTCCTGAAAGGTCTAATTCTGGACTATTTTCTACACTTGTTTTTATTAACTTTATATATTCCTTCAATAAAGATATTAGATAGATTCTGGCCTCTGTGTATGGTTATTGGTGCTCTGCAGCCTGGGTCGTGACATGGCCTAAAGGAACAAGTTTAAACCCTCACTTGGAAAGACTACCAGTATTTTTGTAGCTGGGGATTCTATGACTTGCAAGGATTTTTTCCCCTGAAGCTCGGGTTTAAGCAATTCCTCCTTTCCCCATCTCACCTTGTACTCTGCTCTAGTTGTTGGGGTCAATTCTTGCATGGCTTCACATTCTTATACAGATGACATATATGGAAGGAATTTTTTAGACATTAATGACTTAACTGTGAGAGAATGAGGACAAAAGCAAAGCTGTTGTTAATGAAAAGAACAGAGATTTTACCATGGAGAAGCATATAGTATGTGGTGGTGGAAGAGAACCATTAGGCTGCTTTGGGTATGAGAAGTTATCCCAAAGTAAATTTATAATAATCTTAATTGGTTTGTTTAGATAATGATGTCTTGCATAATTACATTTGTTTTTGACCATACCTGGAAGACTGTGTCCTGTCCTGGGCATTACAATTCAAGAATACTGACAAGCTGGAACATGTCCAGAAGAAGGCAACTAAAATGGTAAAAGACTTGGAAATTGTGTCCTATAAGTAGCAGCTTAGGGAGCTGAGCATGTTTAGCCTGGAGAAAAGAGGATTAAGAGCTGACATGATAGCGATATTCAAACATTTGAGGGGATGTCATATTGAAGAGAGCCGCACTTATTTTCTACTGCTTCAGAGACAGGGACATGGAGCAATAGATTCAAACTGAAATAAAAAAAGATTCCACCTAAACATCAGGAAGAACATCTTGATGATAAGAGCTGTTTAATAGTGAAATATACTGCCTTGGAGTGTGGCGAAGTCTCCTCTGTATCTTTTTAAGCAAGAAACTGGAGAGTAATCTGTCAGGGGTGCTTTGATTGTGTATCCTGCAGAACAGGAGGCTGGACTGGATGACCTTTGGAGTTGACCTTAGGACCTTTGTTCTCAATGTTGCTCAGCTACTTCTAAGGGTGGGGATAAGGGCTGATGCCAACATCTTGGAAGTACTTGGCGCCTGATAGGAGACACTAGTGTGACCACAAACCAAGGGATAATATGCTTCTCTCAGCCTTTCCCTTACATTTACTTCCCCATGGGTTGTGCTCTTCACTCTAATTGTGCTTTTGAGAGGAAGACTTGCCAAATAGTCTGTCTTTTGGCATCTGGGGCTGGTACTAAGAACAAGAACTGGCAAAGCAGTGCACTCCACAGTTACAGTTTGCAGGTATGTTTAACACAGTATGTTGTTTTAACTGCAGTAAAATGAAAAGATTTGCAGGAACTCTAAAGCCAAACTTGTTCTCTTTGCCACTGGGCTTTTAAATATTTCTAGTAGGCTCTAGTTGCATTATTAGAAGAACCTGGGTCTCCCAGTACATTTAGAGAGGGAAGTATTGGTACACTCAAGCAAGTTGGAATTGGGCTGGGTTTCATTGCAGGAGCAAAAATGAAGGAGGACATACAAATAAACCACTGGAATGACATGATAGAAAAAGGAGCATTTGTACTTTATATTTTCTTGTGACAAGCAGTGACTAAGGTAAGACCAAATTTAAGGCAGGATGAATGGTTGCTTTCATTCCCAAGTAGACTCTTGAATTGGTGATGATTGATATGGTAAGAACCATAGTGGTCTGTGGGTTTTGAAAACCTCAACCCTGATTGTGCTGTTAACAAAAGTGGTTGGTGGACTGCAATAAAAATATAATTAGTTTTTTTCCAGACTTGCTGAGGTAAGTGGTCATATTAAACACAACTTTGTTGTCATTCTAAGTCGCCTTTGACGCATAGCAACTGGATGAATGAGAGACCTCCAAGGCAGCCTGTTATCAACAGTCCTGTTCAGTTCTGCAAAAACAGGACCGTGACTTTGCTGAAAAGTACTATGATTTTTAATTGGGCATTAATCAATTTAATGCTTTATCCAGGTTTTACTAAACATTGTAAACAAACTGAACATTTAATTATTTTTCTTTACAATTATGAACTTTCCTTTTTTTGGGATGGGGAGTGATTTCTGTCAAGATTAGTGTACAAAAGACTTCACGGCCTTAATGGTCTCCTTTCCTATTTTTTACCATCTTGGCTAACAAAGAGTTCTGGAGAACTTAAAGGCTTGTGAATTGTTTTATGAGTTGGCTTTAAAATGCAATGCCCAAATAATAGATTTTAACAAAACTTTAGGCTTGTTTTGTCTTAGTATCTGACCTGTTAACATTGATTTCATACGTCTAGAATGATTATAATTATTTATAATTTTGGCATTTTCTCCCTGTTCTCCAGTAGTGGATATTCAGTATATTGGTTTTTAAAAACTTGTGTGAGAGAGCATAAATACCATAAATACATACCATTATTGTTGCACAGTCCTTACAGTTTTTTTTTTTGGCTGGCAAGAGACCTTTGTATCCTTGGCAACTTTTGGTAATTGGATGGCTGTTGAGAAAATAGCTTTTAATGGATTGGTAATGTATCTATGTGCTTTAATTGGTGCCTTTTAAATTACTTTTAATATAATAATCATTTGATATAGTTTATAGAAATAAACATTTGTATAACTGCATAATTTCCATAACTGATTATATGGATTTTCCTGTATCTCTCTGTAGCTACTTCTAATGTAGCTGTGTGCTGCATTTGGTGCTAATTCTTAGAACAAAGGGAAGGGAACATATATGTATATTTTAAATTCTCTGTTGTTCACAAGTCCTCGCTCTCAGGTTCCCCTTTTTCAGCACTGAAACTAGAATATACCTCCTGTGGAGACACATCATTCTTCCAAGTGGATGCAGCATAGATTGTTGTATAGCTTTTTTTAAAAAAAATATCCCTTGTTTCAGAAAAGCATATTCCTGTTGGACATAATACATATCTTTTCTTTCAGATGCTTCATTTCTCATTTTGGATTTTTTCGTCAAACAACATTAGATAAGAATCAACACGCTGAAGTTGCTTGTGGATCCACTAAGGTAAAATAAGAATTCAGAATTTAGTAAAAAGTCTTCATAAAGTATTTTTCTTAAAAAGCAACAAAATTGTAGCCATTTTAATCTGTAGCAGGAAAAACATGTTCTGGACGGTCCCCATAACTGTTATTGGCTCTAAAGAAGCTAGATCAGTTTTTATTCTTCATTTTGAGTATAAAGGTTTGGGAAGTTACTACTATGATGTCCTTTTGTTCGTATAAGTCTTCAAGGGAATTAAAAGAACATTGTCCCATTACTTCCATCTTGAATTCATTCCCTTGGGAATAATAAGCAAAGAAATGTAGTTCACTACTCATAAGAACTTCATAAGGCATTTGTTGTTTTTCCAGATGTACCGCAGATTGCACAACTGAGGAACTTGCATGCATTCCACTGTGTCCTCATACACTACTATTCCTGCATCCTTTTTGATGCTTTTCTTTGTATTGGTGTTTATCTCTCCTTACTTAGGTTTCTAGTCCTTATTTCAAATACTCATCCCTGAATTGCTTTTATTGGTCCATTCAGACAATAACTACTGTGTATCTATATAGAGTACCAGAATACTGGATTCTGTGGCATAATGTGGCATGCTGATAACCAATCCCCAACTGGCTGAGCAACTATAAACCTTTCCTCAATGCTTTATGTACTATGAGGTCCTCACCCAACAATTTGATTGGTCTCTTCTCTCAAAATCTAGAATGGTACCCTAAAGTTCTAGATTTTTTTTTCTTATTTGTTGGGGCAAAGACGAGACAGATCATAAACTGTGGACAAAAGCTGTTTGTAGCTTGAACATGCAAGAAGCAGGCACCAGTGTTATAATTCTACTATAATTCTGGCTTCTTGTTTCATGCACATGGGATTCACATTTTTGTGAGCAATAATATATACCTTCAACAATTTTCATCCTGATTTAGGAGCAAATGAGAACAAGGAATAGGTAAAGTAAGTAAATTCTGAAATCTGAAATACTCAAAATTGTCCACATGAGTGGGTGAAATAGTGAAACCCCTGCTTTCTGATGATTTGGTGTACACAAACTTTGTTTTGTGAATAAAGTTATTAAAATACCTTCAGATTATGTGTATAGGGTGTATGCAAAGCATAAATGAATTTTGTGTTCAGGCTTGGGTGCTATCTTCAAGATATCTTATTATGTTCATATATGTAAATATAGATATTCCAAAATCTGGAAAAATTCAGATATCCAAAAGGTTCTTGTCCCAAGCATTTTGGATAAGGGATAGTCAAGTGATACTTCTCAATAGTTGTTGATTATTCAGTTGTTGATGAGTACTTTGCCCCTACTAAGTCAAGTCTATTTAAAACTTTAGAAGTTAAAATGACAATTTTTCAGTCTTGTAGATGCCCACACTCCAACTTTCTTTATTAAACAATATTTTATTAAAAACACTTCAGTTATTAAAAGAAATAAGCATATATTGTTGAACACTTTCATGGCCAGAATCACTTGAGTGTTGTGTGGTTTCCAGGCTCTATGGCTGTGTTCTAGCAGTATTTTCTCCTGACGTTTCACCTGCATCTGTGGCTGGCATCTTTACAGATCCTCCACAGATGCAGGTGAGACATCAGGAGAAAATGCTACTAAAACATGGCCATACAGCCTGGAAAGTACACAACACTCTAAGCATATATTATTCACTGCTGTTCTCCTAACTGAGTGTTGCACAGTATTGTAAGTCTTAAGGACATTTCTTAATGCCATCTAGTTACTCTCATGTGCTGAAATTTCTCGTATAAATCATGATTTTTCAGTAGTGTATAGTTCAACAAAATATTGAAATAGCATAGGAAGCCTTAACAAATTGCAAATCTCAGGACTGCAAAGCATTGAGTTATAACAGTTAAAGTTGTGTCAAACTACATTAATCCTGCAGGGTAGATGGACTCAAGGGTTAATATCCATCTGTCACAGAGCCAGCCCTAGGTATTTTTCAAGTGTAGGTGAACAGAATTTTGGCACCCCTCCCAAAAAACAATAACTGAAAAATAAAAGCGTTGGATAAGCGAAAATGATGGATAATAAGGAGGGATTAAGGAAAAGCCTATTAAACATAAAATTACATTAAGATTTTACAAATTAAGCACCAAAACATCATGTTTTACAACAAATCAACAGAAAAAGCAGTCTTGACTGCGCCCCCGTATGTTTGGTGCCCAAAGTGACTGCTTAATTCGTCTCATTGTTGGACCGGCTCTGATCTGTCAACTCTTTCTGTTCTCCTGCTCTGTTTCACACAGCAGTGATCATTGATATCTAGTGGACAGAAGATTGCTTCATGTATGTTCTTTTTTTGGGGGGGGGGGGCTCTTTTTAGTTCAACTGGGAAAGAAAAGAAAGGGAACAAAGTCTTCAATTCCCAGTCCTCTGCTACAATGAGTGACAGCATATAGGGTAGAAATAAAATTGTAACTTTTGCCTGATGGGGGTTTCAGTGGCGGTAAGACAAAAAAAACTAAACCATTCTTCAGCATATTCCCTGACTTGTGCTCTTGTTTGAGTTATCATGGCCCCATTAGGAACTGCTTCCTTACTGCCCCAGTATAAAACTGTGAAATGTATGTATTGAATTTAGGAAGGGTAGCCCTCTGCCCGCTTCTCTCCTCTCACACCGAGTTAATTGAATGCAAACTACTTTTGCACTTTGAACTTAGCTTGGAAATGGACATTTTTGTTGCTACTGTATTGATTAATATCTCTTGAATCTTTTGAGTGACTTCAGCAATCCAGGAACTAATTTTCTGCCCCAGGATCAAATGGATTAAGAGAAATGCTACCCGTCTCTACACATCTGGAAATAGCTGAAAGTGCATTTCTGGGAATGTTTAAGGAGACCAGAAAGGCAAGAGCTTTAAACCCCTGTAATATGTGAACATATTAAGGTTGATTTACCTTCCTGTGCACTAGACAGGAAAAGAAGCTAGATTAGGTGACAGGCAGGGAATGAAACACACCAAGTCATACAAGCCATTTCAAAATGGAAACAGAAATGTTAAAATGGCCAGTATAAACCAGATTAATCCCAGGCAACCAGGGCCTTTTTCCAGAATATTTTCAGCTCTGTGAAAAAAATATTACCTGAGTCTCTAGGGACTTATTATAATTGCTTCATAACAGCCTTCCTTTCAAGCTATCCAAGTGTAAATAATTTCAAGTTTTTGCCCTGTCAAAAACTGCCTCATTAATTAAAATGTCTACGCAGCAGCAAGTTTCACTTTTGCTGTTTGACTTGGCATCTTTGCATGATTGATGACATGTCACTTTTGAAATTCTTCTAGGCATGAATCTGTGTCTTTCTCTGTGGCTCCAGCTGTCTGGCTTGCCTCCCTGTTTTCTGGAACATACTGCCCCAAAGTATTAGTTCACACCAGTGTTACTTAATTTCTAAGTTGAGACCAGCAGACGATTGAATTGCATCACTCAGATTTCTGTTGTGTGTATATAAATTCTTTTGTCATTACAGTATGACTCTCAGATCAGTGGTGAATATGATTTGGACTGTGTGTGAATAATAATAATAATAATAATAATAATAATAATAATAATAATAATAATAATAAAAAATTTGTATTCTGCCTTATCTCACCAAGAGGACTCGGCGGATTCCAACATACAACGGCAAACATTCAATCTCTCCATAAAACAAACAAATACTGACATAAAATTCCAGGAAAACCCTACATATGAAAACAGCAATTAAAACCTAACATCAAATTAAAGCTAAGATCAATTAATTAAACCTAACATCATTAAATTAAACCAACATATACTGTGAATAATACCTAGCTTACCCTGTTGAAATGAAGGACTTCTAGCCCAAGAATGTCATTAAGTTGTGTTGAAAGACCTAAAAATGTCTGGAGAGGAGTATTTAGTCCGATATGAATAAATGAAACTGAGGATACTGGTCCCTTTGATACCGGATTTATATTGTGTTGTTATAATTTTTAGTGCTTTTATGATCTACAAGCTCTTTCTTTAAAATAAAATGTGGTTAAATGTTCTTCTAAAAAATCCCCTACCATAACCAACATCTAAGACACAAACACGTTGTTTCCCGCCTCTGAAATCTCTTCCAGAATGGCCAAAATGTCCAAGATACTTCCATGGATTAAGCTGGGCTAGAAATGTGGGTTTTGTTTATTAGTCTGGATTCAACAAGGTTTATTTTAAATAGCTTGGAAGAAATTGTGTTATTTTGTAAACTTCTTTCTTTCTTTTGACTCCTTTTCTCAATGTGTCAAATGTGTATCTGCCAATAATATTTTCTCACAGACCTCTATCAAAGTGACATTGTCACCAATAGGAGGTCTTCACTTTTGACTTTATGCTGTTAAGACATCTAACTGCACAATGTTTTATCAGTTGCATTGCAATTTATTTCTTCTTTTGCTGGCTTTACTATTTTTACTTTTACTATTTGTATTTTTAAAGTTTATGTATATGAATCTGTTTTAGCTGTCTTTCCACTAGTGGAATGGTTTTAAGTGGAAATGTTGGCTATATGTTATCCTGCAAAGGAATGAAGTTAAGAAGTGTAATGCCTCCCAGGTAAAAAGGAAGAGATGGCAATTATTGGGGAACAAACCAGTAGAAAAGGAGGAAGCCTGGGTTAGTGGAACTTCACAGTGATTTCAGGAGTTGTGTTTTCTTTCCTTGGCTTTCAGCTTTCCTTGAGAGGCATCTCATTTTTCCGAGGATTATTGTAACAATTGATATGTTTCCATTGTGATCGTAACCATGCTATAGAAGCAAGAAGAATGTGAACCTGTCTACAGAAGAACATCATGGGGCCCTCACAGCTTGTGGCACAGAGTCATGGGAAGAAGAGAGGTGTATTTGACATGGAGGAGAAAGGCTTTGCACTTTTCCATAGCTCAGAGATTCCTCTTGAGCATATAGGTAAGTGTTAGAGGGGAAGGATTGTGAAGAATTATTATGGGCATGAAAGACCTGTTAGACCAGTGGTTCTCAACCTGTGGGTCCCCAGGTGTTTTGGCCTACAACTCCCAGAAATCCCACCCAATTTACCAGCTGTTAGGATTTCTGGGAGTTGAAGGCCAAAACATCTGGGGACCCACAGGTTGAGAACCACTGCGTTAGATGATTAGAGCCTTTACTCCAGTCACAGTGGAGGTGCCATCTTAGGATGTTTGAAAGACTCAAATGGCAGGCAGAAAATAAGTTTAGAATCCTCAGCAGGAGGAACATTTAGTAAGTATATACAGTCTTGGATAGCAGTAGCCTAATTCTTTCTAAACTAAAAGAGAAAAGAGAAATTCTCTCTAAACTAAAAGAGTCAAGGAGATACAATGCAGTGTGTCTCCCTTATCCAAAAGCAGAAATTGGAGGGGTTCAGCTAGGCTGGGTTCTTTTTCTTATGCAACATAAGACAGTCACTTAATTAAAGGAACCAGAAAATATTATCTGCCTCAAGCACATGGATGACTGACAGAGAAAGGAAAGGGAGACAATTTTTTTCTGTCTAAACCATCTCATCTATAAGGAACAAGAGAGCACCAAGAACAAATGTAGAAGCTGCTGTTTCTTCCAATATCAGTATGATGTTGGAAGAAGCAGTATATACTGCTTACTATTCTTAGAACAAACTTATAATCAAAGCCACAAATCAAACTCCTTTTCAGCAGTGAAGACCCAACCTATCTCTCATTAGAGTTTTTGGATTTAATGGCTATGTTTATGTTCCTAAAGTTAAAGGAACAAACTGAATTGTAGATGTGAAGAAGGAGTGCTTTTTGACTATGCACAAAACACAAAGGGCTACACAACATGATGCGCTGATTCTTTTTCAGTTGTACCTGGTGACTTGCCTTGATTTGGCTTCTCATTTTCATTGAAATATGCCATGCTGTAAATCTTAATGGTGTCTGAGGCAGGATCCAGGATTCTATAGCTCTTGGTGCTTTGTATCAAAATTGTCAGAAGGAAATAGAAACAACTGCAAGATGTTGTCTAGTCTACCACCCTAGAACTCAGATAGAAAAATACAAAGAGAAGTAATTTTTTAAATCAGTAACATAAAATAAAACATTTTTGGGATATTTACAGCTGACAGAGGGTAAGGTAAAGGTATAGGTTTTCCCCTAACATTAAGTCTAACTGTGTCCGACTCTGTGGGTTGGTGATCATCTCCATTTCTAAACCGAACACCTCCAAGGTCATGTGGCTAGCATGACTGCATGGAGCACCGTTACCTTCCTGCTGGAGAGGTACCTATTGATTGTTTTAAAACTGCTAGGTTGGCAGAAACTGGGGCTAACAGGGGGAGCTCCCCCCGCTCCCCGAAATTGAACTGCTGACCTTTTGTTCAGCAAGTTCAGCAGCTTAGCAGTTTAACCCACTGTGAGCCACCACAGAGGGTACGAGGTGCATATACTGATTTTTTTAAAGGGTGGTTGAAAGGTTGTGTTTGATAGTCAAAGAGTGAAGGGACAAAGCTTGTACAGAACAGCAATTGGAAAGGTTTTGTATTTAGCAATGGTGACAAGACCCAAACATTGCTGTAACTGTTGATTTCCTGAGCAGGCAAATCAATGCACCTGTCCTGTGTTAAATGCTGGAAGAAAATGCCGCAGTTGAAGGGAGATGTTGACAAGCTGGAAAGCGTCCAAAGGAGGGTGACTAAAATGATTAAGGGTCTGGAGAAAAAGCCCTATGAGGATTGACTTAAAGAGCTGGGCATGTTTAGTTTGCAGAAGAGAAGGCAGAGAGGAGACATGATGGCCATGTACAAATATGTGAGTGGAAGTCATAGGGAGGAGGGAGCAAGCTTGTTTTCTGTTGCCCTGGAGACTGGGACGCGGAACAATGGCTTCAAACTACAGAAAAGGAGATTCTACCTGAACATCTGGAAGAACTTCCTTACTGTGAGAGCTGTTCGGCAGTGAAACTCTCTCCCCTGGACTGTGGTGGAGGCTCCTTCTTTGGAGGCTTTTAAGCAGAGGCTGGATGGCCATCTGTCGGGGGTGCTTTGAATGAGATTTTCCTGCTTCTTGCAGGGGGTTAGACTGGATGGCCCATGAGGTCTCTTCCAACTCTACGATTCTATGATTCTATAAGAACTGACAAAACCTGTTTCCTTTTTTTCATTTTGGAAAGCAGGAGGACAGCTGTTCATGATCGGCGTACACATTCCTTGTTTTTCTGCTCTGCATTTTGCATTGTTTCAAAAGCCTTGACTGAAGAGATAGTGAAACAGAAAATAAAAAAGGATAAATGTGTTGATATTACAATTCAGCAAGCAATGCTCTTTTCAGTTCCTTATCAAATATAGTCAGACTCTAGCCAGAGTAAATGAAACAATGCTGCCCTCCACTGGTTAGCCCGCTAAAGATCAATTGCCGTGGTGTGCTTGTGCCCTCCAGTTGCTTGTTGACTTTTAGTGACCTAATGAATTTCATAGGGTTTTCTTAGGCAATGAATGCTCAAAGGTACTTTTGTCAATTTCTTTTTCCAAAGTACAGTATAGCCTACATCACTTGATTTTCATTGACAGTCTCCTGTCCAAGTATTAACAAAGGCCACCCTTCTTAGCTATCAAGGTCAGACAGGACCTGGTGCCTTTAAGTTATTTAGACCTTCCAGAACCAGGTTAGGACAAGAAATATTTTGCTTAGGTATCTTATATATCTATAGATGTATCTGATTATTTGAATGCATATGTGCTAATTTGCAGATTTCTATTGGTCAGAAAGAAGCCAATATTCTGACTCTGAGTCTCTTTCAGGAGAGATAAAGCGGGATATAAATGAACATAATAATAATAATATGCAGGGGGATTTTAATGGAAGAGGAATTTCTTGTTTCCTTTTTTAGGAGGTACAGTTCTCAGAGTCATATTGACTTTTGCTAACCTCTGTATTAACTCAAAACTGTAGAACAGGCATGGACAAACTTCAGCCCTCCAGGTGCTTTGGACTTCAACTCCCAGAAATCCCAGCCATCTAGGAATTTTGGAAGTTGAAGTTCAAAACGCCTGGAGGGCTGAAGTTTGTTTATGGCTGCTATAGAATGACCTGAAGGAAGAGATTTTAAATTATGAATTTTAACTTTACATTTTATTAATACTGTTGTTTTAATCTTTGTCCTTTGTGTTTTAATATATGAATTTTAATAGTATCATGTTTTATTTGTATGTTTTAATTATGTTGTACCTGAAGGAAGAGATTTGACAGTGAAATGAGCTGTGAATTTTTAAGGCAGAATCGAAGACGTATCTTTTCTGGCAGGCTTACACAGTCAATTTTAAATAATGAATTTTAACTTTACATTTTATTAATACTGGTGTTTTAATCTTTGTCCTTTGTGTTTTAATATATGAATTTTAATAGTATTATGTTTTATTTGTGTGTTTTAATTATGTTGTATCTCGCTAAATTGTTGCTGTTATTATTATTGTTGACTCTAAGAATTCTTGGCAGATATATTTTCTACTCTGTATATATCTATAGAAAAAACACCCCTGAAACGGAAGAAGGGCCCAGCTCCCAAGATGCTTGGGAACGAGGTGTGCAGCGTGTGTGGCGACAAGGCCTCCGGCTTCCACTATAATGTTCTGAGCTGTGAGGGATGCAAGGGATTTTTCCGACGCAGCATCATCAAGGGAGCGCACTATGTTTGCAAGAATGGGGGCAGATGTGAGATGGACATGTACATGCGCCGAAAGTGTCAAGAGTGCCGTTTGCGCAAATGCCAGGAGGCCGGCATGCGAGAGCAGTGTAAGTGGCAAGAATGGACATTTGCGAGTAACATGAGTAAGGAGGATGTGGGGAAAAGCAACATATAGGAACAGTGGGGTTATTGGTGCTCTTTACTACATAAAGAGTAGTAAATGTGTGATGGTATTCTAACTGTCCTCAGAAAAAGCGTATGTCTGTCTGTATGAATAATATAATATACTGAATTGGAAAATATTTCAGTTGTAATTTTTGAACTTTCACTTAATACTGAAGTGAATACTGAGATCGGTTGAACTTAAGCACATAGAAGAATCTCAGTTAGTGGCAAGGGGAGAGAACAAGCAGATAATCATGAAGAAACATGAACGAAGATGGATGCATGGACTATATACCTTCTTTTATGTAAAGTTTGCATTCCCCTTAGGGATTAATAACCTTTAGACAACTGTGAATGAACAGTATAATACGTTTCCCCACAGTCATGAGATTTGGAAACTTGATTTCATCATTTAAATAAAAACAAATAAACAAACAAAAAAAATGACAAATGGATTAAGGAACAGAAATTCCCAAGAGGCCAAATTTATATTGTGGGTTATAATGTGACTGAAATAATGAAAACTTTTATTGTGCAGGATCGGTATAAAGAGAAGAAAAATAATTCAGTACCGTATATTTGATGTAGAAGCTAGCCTTGGACGCAGAATTACAATGCAGCTTGATACTCAGAAACAAGAGATGCTGAGACTTCATGTTTCCAGCTCTCTATACTGGGGGAAGTGTCTTTATTTTTTTGGTGACTGTGCAATTTTTTTTGTGGCTGGCTGCCCTCTCACTGTTTCCTATGCTATGTGATATGTCTAGGTGTTCTCTCTGAAGAGCAAATCCAGCTGAAGAAACTTAAGAAGCAGGAAGATGATCAGGCCCGGACAGTGATCGTGCGCCACAATCCACCATCTCCTCCAGGTCCCCCTCCTCAAATGACATCGGAGCAGCTTGACATGATAGAAAAGCTGGTGTCAGCCCAGCAGCAGTGCAACCAACGCTCTTTCTCAGACAGACTCAAAGTGACGGTAAAAGCACATTCTAAAGTAAAAAAGCAACCACCACTTCCCTGCAGTAAAAAGCTATAAGACTTTCCTTTGGCTTGTTGGTCAACACATATACACACAGCCCTTTTCACGGTATAAGTCCTAAGGTGGCTCAGCTAAACCCTGATAACAAAAATTATATCCAATTTAAAAGTCATCCAATTAAAACCTTAGATTTTAAAAAGTACAATATAAAAGCATAAAAACTTAATATTTATTTATTTATTTATTTATTTATTTCCAGCATTTATACCCTGCCCTTCTCACCCGGGGGGACTCAGGGCGGCTTACAACAGTTGGCAACATTTAATGCCAAGAACATAATAATAAAACAAAAACAGTACATATCATCAATTAAAACTATAAAAATACATTAAAATACATTATAACAATTATAACATATGTAAATTAGATCAATTTGTCTAAAAACCTCATGCTTCAGCCTTCAATTGGACCATGTCGACGTTATCATATTACTCATTAAAAGCTTGTGCACACAGCCATGTTTTCACAGCCTTTCTGAAACCCAGAAGAGGTGGGGCTTGTCAGATATTTGTGGGGAGGGTGTTCCACAGCCGGGGAGCCACCACCGAGAAGGCCCTGTCCCTCGTTCCCACCAGCCGCGCCTGCGAGGCAGGTGGGACCGAGAGCAGGGCCTCTCCAGATGATCTTAGGAATCTAGCTGGCTCATATGAAGAGATACATTCAGATAAGTAAATCGGATAAGTAAATATAATACATTATGCTCTTAGCCTCAAGAATACTTTGTGCATAAAAATGGAAGAGTATAGATCATATACTTTCAAGAAAAAATTGGTTATAAAATGCTAGAAATAGCAGAAATTGACCAGCTATCTGTTTGATAAAAGAGAAATCAATAACACTTAATAAAAATGGCTGGGAGCCTTTTATGTCTTATATTTTAAAGAAGGAAAATGTGAAGATACTTGCAGGATTTGAAAGTCATAAAGTATTAATGAAACTGGAGGGTAGAAATTGAGATGTTATATACATTGTGATAGTAGGATGATAACGAATTTTGTATTTAATATGCCTGGGTTGGAAGGTGAGAAAATTTTAAATTTTATTTTTTCTTCACTTTTGTGAGGTGAAGGGGGAATTTTTTAAAATAATATAATTAAAAAATTGAAATATAAAAAAATAAAAATAGAGCACACAAAAGGCTCCCTGGAAGCAATTACTCATTAAAAGCTGCTTGAATAAAAGTGACTCTTTACCTACTGAAAGAGAGTAGAGAGAAAGCCACAGAAGGAAATTCCAAATGATGGGAGCAGCCACTGAAGTGAGGAGGCTCTTTCCAGTATCCTCACCAAATGGGTCTGTGATGATGGTGAGACTGAGATGAAGCCCTCTACAAAGTATTTTAAGACTCTGGCAGGTTCATATAGGGCAGAGGTTCTCAACTTGTGGGTCCTCAGATGTTTTGACCTTCAACTTCCAGAAATCCTAGCAACTGGTAAACTGTCTGGGATTTCTGGGAGTTGTAGGCCAAAACACCTGAGGATCCACAGGTTGAGAACCACTGATATAGAGAGATATGGTCTTTCAGATAGGCTGGACCTAAGCTGTATAGAGCTTTATAGGCCATGACCAGCACTTTGCACCAAAATTGAACCAGTAGCCAATGTCTCCTTTTCAACAAGGGAGTTATATGCTCCCTGTGACTATCCCCAGTCAGCATTCTGGTCAGAGTATTTTGGACTTACTGAATGCTTCTAAACATTTTCCAAAGGCTGTCCCATGCAAAGTGTTTTACAGCTCTCTTTCCACCTCCAAGAGGCTGAGCAGGAGGCATGATCCTCAGTAAGAAGCAGTCAGAAACTTTATTTTGCCAGCTGGGTAGCATGGCACATCACCTGGACTTAGGATGTGGGCACATGACTTTTGGGGTGGGATAACAGTCTAAATACTGAATAGTGGACAATGGAGGGGATATTTGTGTTGGAAGTGTGCAAAAACTGTGACATGAAGGAAGTGGTACATTTCTTATTCATTTCTGTAGGCTTTCAGTTTTTGCTTTGTCCCTTTATTGAACTCTTCCTTCCTTCCTTCCTCTCCACTTGGCTTCCTTGTTGATTTCCAGCCGTGGCCTCAGATTTCAGATCCCCTTCATCGTGAAGCACGACAGCAGCGGTTTGCTCATTTCACGGAGCTTGCAATCCTTTCTGTACAGGAGATTGTGGACTTTGCTAAGCAGTTGCCAGGTTTCCTTGAGCTTACCAGGGAAGATCAGATTGCTCTTCTGAAGACATCTACAATAGAGGTAAGTCCTGCCTGCCTTTTATCAAGACTCTTGCCAGAAGCGACCATTGCAGTCACCAGTGATAGTTCTTCTGTTTTTTCTGCTAAAGGTGATGCTGTTGGAGACATCTCGGCGCTACAGTCCAGAAACAGAAAGTATCACTTTTTTGAAGGATTTGAGCTATAATCGAGATGACTTTGCCAAAGCTGGTGAGTTAAACACTGTCTGAAGTAACAACTATTTTTTCTTCACTATGGCGTTAATTAGCCTTTTCTGAAGTTATAAATAAAAATCAGGTTTTGGTCCTAGAAGTCAGATTTTGGTATTGTAGGTTATGTGTTTGTGTGTCAAGTCATCTGCCAACATATGGCAATCCGATTTATTTCATAGGATTTTTTTAGCCAAGGAACTCTGCCAAGGATAAACCCAACCAATGACACTTCATAAGCTTATTAAGTTTGTAGCTTTTACAGATATCAGACTTACTCTAGATGTCCTAATAATGCATTCTTGTGGTCCTTGAAATGGTATCCCAGGATCCATATGGAAGAAGCCTGAAGACTACAAGAGTACCAAACTTAGTTTTTGCCTCCCTCTTCTTATTGAAAAACCCATACCCTTGTTGAGTTCAATGTCAGAATTCTGATGTCAGAAGTTTAAAATGTGAAGGACCAGGAGCATGATATGGGTGGCTGAGGCACAACTTTGGATCCAAAGCTCTTCAACTCAAAGAAGCACCCAGTTCATGGAAAAAAGTACATTGCCCTTGAGCTTGTGTAAGGAATTGAAAGCAATGAGAGGGAAAACCTTAAGGAAGGACAGTAAATGCTTCTCCTCCCTCACCTTCACCCTTTTGGACCCAACAGACTGTTGAATATGTTAGGTGCTCCAAGATGGAGCAGTCTGATTCTGCAACTCTGAAGAATAGGCTGCGAACCAATGAATTGAACTTTCAAAGAGGTAGATTGTCAGGAAACTTTAGAAGGACCTTGGCAACATTAAGAGTGGTTTAAAAGCAGAAAAGACTTCCTCAGAAGGTGGTAACCTCTCATGGTTAGAGGCTGAATGGGCATACTGCCAATGATACTGCCAAGGATACTTTAGCTGTGGATTTTCTTGTATTGAGAGGAGATTGGACTTTTGATGAGCCACGTGGTCCTTTCCAGATTTGCAATTCTGAGATTCAGGGATGCATTTACTCTGTTAGTGAAGAAATGTAGCCTCTGGGCTTGTAACAGTCATTTAAAGTGTAAATCAATTGTGGTGCAATGTATTCTGCTTGAAGATTGCTAAAGGGGTCCTATGCAGTTTGCTTAATTTGTACTTAATGATTTTTCATGCCTAAACTCCATTAAAATGATTACTATGTGCCCATGTTTCTAGATGTTCAGGTGGATGGACTGACTATCTTCTGTGATCCTCTAAGTGGAACTAATACTGTATATTATGTAGATTTCATTTTGAACCAAGTAGATATAAGTAAAGAAAAACAAAGAAGCCCAAATATGGATAGAGAGTTTATTTCATCCCTAAATAAGTCTCTATTCAATTTATAATAGGCCCCATCAACATTTCTCATTTGGTACCATTTTCCATTTTCAATGTGCAAAATACTTTTCTTTTCTTAACATCCTGTTCTTTGCATTTGCCTTACAGGCCTTCAGTTTGAATTCATTAACCCCATTTTTGGATTTTCAAAGGGAATGAATGATTTGCAGCTTAATGACGCTGAATACGCACTTCTAATTGCTATCAGCATTTTTTCTGCAGGTAAGATTTGTGGGAAAATGTGTAATGACTTGATACTGAATAAAAGATAGGAAAGATATGTTCGTGTTCCCGAGCATGGGATCGTAGACTTTTCTAATCATCAGACATCATGTATATACATCCATATATATTATTCAGCAGGGTCCTATTATTAGTGCTGAATAACAGTTTGTACTGTGCATACTAATCCACATTTTGCAGCATAAGTCTTTGCAATTTGTCATCCATCCAAGGCAACAAACCAAACCTTCCTTTCTAGAAATAGTTCTAAATAAAGAATGTAAGCAGGCAGCTGTAGACTCAGATTTGCATTTCTATGCACATTCCCAGCTGAGTCAGCCTCAGCACATGGGCTCTGCAGATTCAAGTCTACCAAAGCTATTGATTTGTGCTTTTGAATTTTCCCTTTTGAAGCCTGCATGGAAATATTTATGCTGTTTTAGTTTTTGCTTGAGTAGCAAAGAGACAAGATAGACCTTATACTATGCCAGGGAGTCTTGTCTTGTCCACTCACTGGTAAAATGATTTGCTGGATTATTTTTAGGATTTTGATCACAGCTAGTTCAGTAAATGTTTTGGATCACTATAATTTAAAGCAAATGTCTATTTCTGAATTTCCCCCTGTTTTTTGGTTCTTAAAATACATATATGTTGTGTATGGTGCTGTTACTGTCTCTTAGGGATGGACCAAGGTCATCTTGCAATTGTGTCATAGAGCAAATGCATGGCAGGAGGTTGGACTGGATGACCTTGTGGTTTCTTCCAAGTTCACGATCCTATGATTCTTTAATTGAGCTGGAAATGCATGCATGTTAGTTTATCACAACCTCTGACATATATACATTGCATATGTCCCCAGACTTTGAGAGTAGAAATAGAACTTGCTGTGAAAATAGAATGGAAGAACAGTAGTTGCTACTTGGAGCCTCCAGTGGTACAATGGGTTTAACCCTTGTGCCGCCAGGACTGCTGTCTTGAAGGTTGAGTTGCTGACCTGAAGGTTGTTGGTTCAAATCTGGGTAGAGCGCAAATGAGCTCCCTCTGTCAGCTCCAGCTCCCCAATAAAGGAAAATGAGAGAAGCCTCCCACAAGGATGGTAAAACATCAAACATCTGGGCGTTCCCTCAGCAACGTCCTTGCAGACAGCCAGTTCTCTCACACCAGAAGCAACCTGCAGTTTCGCAAGTCGCTCCTGACATGAAAAAAAGTTGCTACTTTAAAATTTAAATGTGTGCAGATGTATTTTTGAAGACCATCATATAATTTCAAATTATAAATGAATAATATATATATTATTATAAATGTTGTAAAATAAATAAATATAAATGTGGTAAATAAATAAATAAATAAATTTATAAATAATAAATAAATTTCAAAAAGATCCTTGCTTCACCACATCCAAACTGCAATCGTACTCCCTGCTATGATGTCACTGAAGACCAATAATAATAATAACAACAACAACAACAACAACTTTATTTTTATACCCCGCCTCCATCTCCCTGCAGGGTTTCGGGGCGGCTAACATGGGGTCAAGCCCAAATTTTGACAATAAACAAAATAAAAATACATTCACAATAAAGACATCATTAACATTTAACACTACACAGGTCAAACCAACACTTTACAGCAATATAATGTTGAGTAAAACCGCCAAATAAAAACAAGATAATAAAAAGGCTGGGCAGTAGTGCAAAGTGTATGATTAAAATCTAATGAGGTAGATAAGGTAATGTAAAATACGTTGGTTTCATGAAAACATTAGAACATTGAGATACATCTCCATGGAAGTCTCTAATATAAAAACAGGGACCATAGACCATGATAAATCCAATTGCTGAGAATAGTAGCTGGAAGCAGCTGTGCATGTCGCCTGAACACTCCTTCTACTAGCAGATTGGCTGTTTAATGCTACAGTGTCTGAATGAAGGATTCTCTCCCACTCTTTAAATTTTCCACATCATTATGTTACAACCTGGAACTGAAATGGATTTAATTTGCATTGTTATCACTTTAGTTCAAGCATTGCTTCAGTTCACAGAGCCTCTACAATTCCCTGGTGCTTACATCCACATAAGAAACATTAAAGATCAGGAGAAGTGAGCATCCAAATCAACTCACGTAATTACAAAACATCACCACTACAGTGTCTCCAGAGCTCAGTAAAACCAAGTATAATGAGCCATATACTCTCTAGCAGAGGTTGTTGAACAAGTTTACAGTGGAAATAACTGAGCAAGGAAGTGTATAATTCATTGACAAAAGACTTCTAGTATTTACTAATGCTAAACTCAAATGCAAGACCTTTTTTAATGGCCTTCATGACTATAAGGTTTTAGTTTGCATCCCATATGGGAGGGAAGTGAGACCTTGTTATTGTTTGCCTTCAAGTCATTTCTGACATGACAACTCTAAGGTGAACGTATCAGAGGATTTTCTTGGCAAAATTTGTTCAGAGGGAAGTTGTTCTTGCTTTCCTTTGAAGATGAGAGAGTGTGACTTATTCAAGACACCCAGTTGGGTTTCTGTGGCTGAGAGGGAATTTGAAATTTAGTCTCTCGGATGGATGGATAAACAAATAAATTGCACTCTCCCTTTTGACTTTCCATATTTTGTTGTATTACAACTTGAAATTCAAATGGATTTAATTTAATTGCTAGACACTGGATACTCCACACTGTGAAGATACAAAGCATTTTTATTGTGGCAAAAAAGTAAAGTAACCCAAAGGATGGTTTTATAGAGGACTGGTGAGAAGAAAGCCATTTCTGGAACAAATCTGTATCAAAATGCATGTGGGAGGGCACAGCAAACATGGGGAAAGGTTCCCTTGTCTGATGAGATCATAACTGATCTTTTTGGCCTTGCTGTAAAATTTGGTGTAAATCCAACAGTACACAAGTCACTCAACATTTGTTAAAGGCATAGGATCCCAGCAAGATAAAAATAAAAATAGCAAATGTGGGTGGACACCCTCAAGGCCAGGGGTCCTCAAACTTTTTAAGCCAAGGGTCGATTCACAGTCCCTCAGACTGTTGGGGGACCAGACTAAAGCACAAAATCTAATACTCTAACAAGCCATGAAAGGAATTAATCCAATACTCTAATCCAGGGGTCCTCAGACTTTTTAAACAGAGGGCCAGTTCAGGGGTGGGGATGGGGGTGGTGTCAGACTATAGTTTGAAAAAACCTGAACAAATTCCTATCTTATGCTCATATCTTATCTGTAGTGCAAAAAGACATGAAAGAACAATGCAATATTTAAAATGAAGAACAAACTCATCTACCAGTATTTCAGTGGGAAGTGTGGGCCTGCTTTTGGCTGATGAGGTTGTTGGTTGTGTGCCTTCAAGTAGTTTCAGTTTAGGGCAGGGACCATGTAAATTACCTTGGAGACCGCATCCAGCCTGCAGGATTTAGTTTGGAGACCCTTGACCTAGGCATTTGTAGATTACCCAGCACAATTCTGATGGAAGTTGACCATAGAATCATGCTGGAGAATCTACAAATGCCTAAGAAGGAGATATTTTTCTGGTTGCGAGTAGGGGAACATTGGAGGCAGTAGTAAATATGGTAAATAATTAAATCAGTGAATTCTTAATCTGAAAGTGTGGGGAGATATCTGTACTATTTGCCCTGAGAATACCATCCCCGTGGTGAGGCATGTTAGAATCAACTTCATGGTGCAGAGGTACCTTCTCTCAGCAGAGCTCAGAAACTGATCAGTATTAAGGGAAAGATGGATGGATTTAAAGTTAGGGTAGTTTTAGGGGGAAACTCCTTTTAATCTGAAAGGGACACGGGACTGGAGTGCAGTTTTCACTTTTCAACAGGACAGTGACTGTAAATACAAAACCAAAGTAATTCTGGAGTGATTGCAGCCAATTACCCAAATCTCTTAGAATGATTCCGTCAAAATCCAGAGCTAAATCCAATTGATAATTTGTGGCTGACTCAAAATTGGCTGATCACCAGTGGTACTGATTCAGTATGATAAAAGTGGAACATTTTTGCTCAAACAAATGGAGAAAATTCACAATACAGATGTACAAAGCCAATATAGACTTATCAGAGAAGAGTTGCAGCTGTAATTTATTTCAAATCTGCCTTTTGTATGGATATGTGTGTGTGAATGGTTATGCAATCAAGAGGTTTGTTTTTGTTTACCTTTACCTTCTGTGCAACAGTAAAAATGTGTATTTGTATCATTACAGTGTTGAGTATCTTGTGTGCAGCAATCGTACACAATCCATTTAAGTTCCAGGTTGGAATACAATAATATGTGGAAGAAGTCAAAGGGGGAATGAATATCTCTGCAAAGCACTGCATGACTGAATTTGATTCTTTGCTTGGATTTTTTTTTCCTGACAAGCCAGAATCTTTAGCCAAGTACAAACCAAGACTTATCATTTTGGCTTGATAACAAGTGACAAAATATGATTCAAATGTAATAGTAAACAAACCATAGATAGAGATTTTTCTGGTTTGTTTAGTCAGATCTGCTGTCTGGAAGCAGGAGAGAGTAAATATTATGCACCAACATACTTGCTTGTTCATGGTAATGCAGAGGTATCAGTAAAATTTTCAGTATAAGGTTGAATATATTTATCCCTATATTGCTGGGTGCGGTGTGTGCACTGATGCTGAGAGGGAGAAGCTTGTATAAAGCTATCTATCTTAGAGGTGGGATTTGAATAGTGACATGCTGGTTCATACCTTAAGCCTCTTAGCTACTTGGATCCTTTTATACTTAGCTTTTGCTTATTTCTTCTGTTGAAACTGATGGGTCTTAAAGGTACTTGTCTTTGGCTGAGTCACACACATTCTTTGTTATTGAAACATTTTTCAACTTGTTTAAGCTACAGGTGATGGGAGTCTTGCCATAGGAGTTCATCTCTGTGTGTTTCTAGGCTGTATGATGCATCAGGAATTGTGGTCCGGACTTGCAAAGTGGTATAACATTGTGGTCTGGGGCTTGAAATGCACCTTTTTGGCCTCTCAGAAACAACTAGAGAGTGCAGATTCTGTAAGTGGTAGTAAACCTCGGAGCTCTGGACACTAATGTAGACAGAATCCTTGGAGATGAGAAAGTCATCATGTGCATACTAGAGCTTATACCCTTCCTGGCCCTCACAAGCAACTAAAGGGGGACTGACCAAGTTTGTAAGTGGAATAGTGAATGTGATAAGGCAGGTTTCCACCTTGCCCAAAAGCAGCTATGGCGAGGCAGTCATTACTAGTCTTTCTTGGATATCCCTTTCTAGACTATGTCATCACACCGGCCAATTTGTCCATCGTATGCTGCTTCCCTTCCATTTTCAGCACAGAGCCCTTCACATGACGCACAGGCACTTCCGGTCAAGTTCAGTGCCGAAAAGGGAGAGGAAGTGGTGCACGCTGCCGCCATGGCAACACGGGAGCCTTTTGTGTTGCTTTTTCAGCAACGGGGGGAATCTGGGAGACGACGCGTTACCCTATGACAGTGGTTCTCAATCTGGGGCCCCCAGATGTTTTTGGCCTTCAACTCCCAGAAATCCTAACAGCTGGTAAACTGGCTGGGATTCCAGCTCCAGGTTTCCTGGATAAGACTGATTATCTAGATGGATTTCAACCTTGCTTAATTCCTGGATATAGAATGGAGACAACATGGGGCTGATTTCTCAGTAACTAGATGGAGGGAGGGATTGTTGCTTTTGTTGAACCTCTCAGTAGATTTTGATACACTAACCAGGATATCATTGTTGTTGCCTCTCTTGGATGGGGCTTGGGAGTATTGCTTACCTTTTCTTGAAAGATTGAACTCAAAAGGAGGTGTTGTGGGTTATGTGTCCTGTTCTGTTTGATTGCAAGGCCGTTGGCTTGTGGGGTCCCTAAGAGCCTATGCTATTTAACATATGACCTCAATTTTTCCAAGCTTAAGGTTTAATCATGGAGGATCAAATCTAACCACCCTGCTTATTTACAGATAGACCAAATGTTCAAAACCAGCTCCTGGTGGAACGACTGCAACATACCTACGTAGAAGCCCTTCATTCTTATATCTGTATCCACAGACCAAACGTAAGTGTCTCAGCTAAACTCTGACAAAGTTTGCATTGCCATGTGTCTGAGAAATAATATTTATAAAAATATTATTCCCTTTAAGACATCTGAATGGGTTCAATTGGCTACATGACCAACATCATTAAACAAATGCTTGTGTTTATGTATGAAGTTGTTTTATACTGGGTCAGACCATTGGTCCATTTAATCCAGGACTGCACTGCCTGGCAAAGATTTTTTTTCCAGCCCTTTTGCTGAAAATTCTGCTAGCTGAAGATAAAATGCTAAGTGTTGGAGAGAGGACATTCTGCATGCAGCGCTGCTGAGTAGGAATTAAAAATCTATTGTTATGGATTATAACTCCCATTATCGTACAAGCAGCAAGAATGTGATGGAAGATTGTCAGCCGGAAGCAAGCAAGGAAGCCCAAAATATGTCTCCCAGTTCTGTTACTGATCTGTTATCCCCTTTCTTTTTTGTGGCATTTAGCCAAAGCTATGAATGAAAGGAAGGAAGAGAAAGGACACGGGTTCTTATTTATAGATCTAATAAATGCCTACTCAGGGACTGCCTGGAGCTATCCGGCTGTTTGATGCTGAATGCTGATTATAGCCTTTGAACCAAAGTCCTTGTAGTTCAGGATGACAAGTAACAGCAGGAAGGCAAACAATACTGTTAAATTTGCTAATTCAATGGACATGTATTTTTTTGTCCTCAACACGATCAAATTCTCTGTCTTTCTCAGGTTTCCTATTTCCTAACAGAATGGCTCCTAACTCCTTATTCTTAACTATGTACCACAGTGGGTAGGCTGGGATTTCGGGGAGTTGTAGGCCAAAACACCTGGGGACTCACAGGTTGAGAACCACTGACCTATTTGCTTATTTGCTTTCTTTGCCTAGTTCTTAAAAGTACATTTTTTTAAAAAAAAGAAACCCTCAGATGCTGATATTTGAATTCATTATGCAAAGTTTCCCAAAGAGTTTATGCAAATAACTAGAATTTCTATAATTTGTTCTGAGTAGATAGCAAAAATCATTGCCAGTTGCTGGTGCTACTGCAGCTGTGATGAATTAAATCATTTGACTGGGATAGTCATAGATTTAATAGTATTTATCACTTTTGCTGTGTAAAATGCATTGCTATCTTATGACCCTTAGGGGAAAATATTATTCATCCATCTTTGCAGGTAACAAGCTGAGACTGATTACTTTTGTGATATTAATACCCTTTTGCGTGCAACTTTACAGGATCATCTAATGTTCCCACGGATGTTAATGAAACTGGTCAGTCTTCGGACTTTAAGTAGCGTTCATTCTGAACAAGTGTTTGCTCTTCGGCTACAGGACAAGAAGCTTCCACCACTTCTTTCAGAGATCTGGGATGTGAATGAATGACCACATTGTCTCAGGGCTGTGACCTTCTGCAGTAGCCCTGCCATTTATCTATTGCTAACAAGAACCTGTCATCTCTTCTCTAAAATATGGAAGTGGTGTGGAAGGCTGTGGTCCTGTGGTTTCTTTGCTCTGAAGAGACAATGTAGAAGGCAAACGAAGTGGACCCACTGATGCTTTAGTCTTTAAGTAATGTGACAACAACTGAAAAACCTCAACCTAGCAGAAATGAAGAATTCACCCTACTAATGTTTCCATTGCCTTTCTCCTTTCATATAGTTTCTCTGTGTTTAACTTCAAGGACACACCATCCACACACACACAGAAGCTTTCCTGGACTATCAAAAACAAGCCTCGCTTTGTATCCATGTTTTGTATCTTCATAGGAGTTTCTCCGGGATGACTAACACACTTTAACCTTCCAAATAATAGTTTACATTTGTGGTATTTTGTGCTATTTTCTTTATTTCTTTTCTTTCTGCAAGCTAGAGCCATATGTGCCATTTTATTACCTTTTTTGGAATGGCCCTGTGTTGTATAAATCTATTACAATTTTTCCGAATTCTACTATTTTTTGCGCTAAGCTATAAATCCCAGTGGTATTTTGATACATTTTGATGCATTACAGAAGCAAATCCAGTCACCATTTGTTGCCTTACCACTGCTTTTCTAGCTCTCCTCCTAAACTACTTTCCCTTTGGGATGTTGCAGACATGTGTTTGCAAGTTTACTATACATCTGGAACTCATATATATACAAAGAAATGTAGCTGATGAAACTTTTTTTGGGAAAAGTTAAACATCTTCTTTCTTCCCCACTCAAAAAAATACTTTCACTGCCAAAAATATCTGTTGAGGATTTGCTATATAGGCTCACATGTTGAGCATTGCCCTTAATATCTTCTAATAATAATAGAATCCAATTGATGTGTGACCTCAAAGAATGTCAATGTTTTTTAAGAATATAAGGGGGCTCTAATCTGTTCTGAAATGTACCGCCGGTATGTTTATTACCTCTCTGTTCCTACCTTAAATTTGTCAAGTTGTTTATTGGTGGTCTTGTGGAATTTTCTACCCATAGTAAATGTAAAGGTTTTCCCCTGACATTAAGTCTAGTTGTGTCCGACTCTGGGGGGTGGTGCTCATCTCCATTTCCAAGCTGTAGAGCTGGCGTTGTCTGTAGACACCTCCTAGCTCACGTGGCCGGCATGACTGCATGGAGTGCCGTTACCTTCCTGCCAGAGAGATACCTATTGATCTCCACACATTTGCATGTTTTCAAACTGCTAGGTTGGCAGAAGCTGGGGCTAGCAGCCAGAGCTCATTCTGATCCACTGATTCAAACTGCTGACCTTTTGGTCAGTAAGTTCAGCAGTTCAGCAGCTTAACCCACTGCATCATTGGGGGTTCCCATAAAGAGTTTAATAGTTACAGCCTGAGGCTGTGGAGAGTTAACCATAGTTTGGATACAGATTAGTCTGAATCAGACTGTAGGAGCAGAAGTGGGCACACGTGAGGCTTGTGGAATTGCCTCCTCCCCTCCTTTTATACTAGAAACCAGAGAATCATCAATTGAAATTTGGTGCAAAAACTCTAACACTTAACAGCTAAAACAATCTGAGCGTGTAATTTTTTTACCTTCTGGAAACAAAACAGGGCTCACATCCCTACTATGTAAAATTTTATTCCTTGTTGCTCTTGGCTTCCTTCATTTCAGTAGTATGATTTAGAACAGAGGGCAGATTTGTTTCTGCTATCATCAAAAAGCTGAAAGTCAGAAGTCCTTGCCAATCGATTGCAAATCATTTGGAGATCTGCCAGTAGATTTAGATACGTCTTCTCTCTTGTCTTCTTCTGTCTAAATTCCACCTTACTTAATGCCAGGAATTAACTCTTAGATTCCTTGGTGTTTTAGGAATATATGTTCCTTTCTTTGTTAGAATTTAAGTTTTGCAAGCCTTCTGAGAGCGTGGGCCCATGAACCAATATGATTGTTGATTCTACAGCAAGTGCCATACCAATGGTGTGGGCCTTGTGTCTATTTTGTACTTGAAGTTGTTCTCTTTTTGCTGGCCTTTATTCTATAAAGCACTTGTAACAATTTGTAAAATCTTTTTTATAACCCCTTGCAATTGCAGACTTTTAATTCTGTGTTTTCATTGTTTGCAAAGTGTTAATGCTCATGCAAAAGAATAAAGGCTAATACTGAATGTGACTGTCTCAGAAAAAAAAATTCTAGGATTGTGCTTCAGAGTTAATTTTTTTTAAAAAAAGAAGTTAATATGAAAACGAATTATTGCGTAGATCCTTATCATTGTGATCTAAAAAGGACGAAGAAAAGGAAAAAAAAAGAAATAGCACCTTTAAGATTGGTTTTTATTTTTTGCATAAACTCACTTCTTTGGATGAATTCCAGAGTGGCAGTAAATGTTCAGTTATAAAATTGACATATGTGGGAATGGGATGAAATGTAATATGAATCTGAAAGATTCAAATCATGATCCCTGACCTAAGTAAAGGTCTGAATATAGATTTTTCAGATCTTTGCAATGGTCAGTTTGTGTTGATATGTGAAAGTAATAAATCTGCTTACCAAAATTAAGTTCCCCATGGGTTTAAAACAAAAGATTTCTTTTGTTATATGTGCAATAGCCAGGACTCTTGTCTTAATACATAAAGTGAAATGAAACCATTGTTTTTGTCCATATCTTTGATAATAGATTGGAATGTGTGAATATAATTTGACACTTTCTCTCTGTATGATTTCCTTTGTCTTTTGGTGTACATTTGCTATGATTAATTATTCCATACCATGATAATGCACAGGGTGGGCCAAAAGTCCCAAAGGTATCTGATGTTTTAATAACTATTTGAAAAAAAATGTTGAACATATTTTACACATAATGTTGCATAATTTTATTTCCTATATATACTGCATATGATGCTAAAACAAAATATGGAGTTATTAGCTACTGAACCCCCTTTGTGGCTTTGGGCACA
Organism: Anolis carolinensis; assembly: GCF_035594765.1. Classification (NCBI taxonomy): domain Eukaryota; kingdom Metazoa; phylum Chordata; class Lepidosauria; order Squamata; family Anolidae; genus Anolis; species Anolis carolinensis. The sequence goes on from NC_085841.1 coordinate 303,790,662, forward strand.
CCCTGTATATGTTGATATGATATCATCACTTTTCTGCAGTGAAATACTAATAAGACATATTTTAATAGTAATTCTATTAAAATATGTCTTATTAATATTGCACTGTAGAAAATACTAATAATTCTAATAATAATAATAATACTAGTAATAATAATAGTAATTCTGTTAGAGCCCCCGGTGGCACAGTGGGTTAAACCCTTGTGCCGGTAGGACTGATATGACTTGAAGACTGGGCTGTTGCCGGTTTGAATCCAACCTAGGATTTGAACCGGCAATGTTCAGGTCAGCAGTCCTCCCTCTATCAGCCCCAGCTCCATGCGGGGACATGAGAGAAGCCTCCCATAAGAATGGTAAAAACATAAAAAAATCTGGGTGTCCCTGGACAAGGTCCTTGCAGACGGCCAATTCTCTCACACCAGAAGTGACTTGCAGTTTCTCAAGTCGCTCCTGACATGAAAAAAAGTAATTCTCAAGCAACTAGAAACTAAATTTATCAATGCAATAGTAATAATAATAATGCACTATAGAAAAGTGACTAACTCCTGATTTTGCAGCAGCAGACTACACATAGCATAGAAACCCTATTTTTTCAGTTTACCTGGATTAGTAGTTGCCTGATAAATGCAGCTTCTGGTTGCTTGAGAGTTACTATTAAAATATGTCTTATTATAACCTATTTTAATAATTCTTGAGCAACCAGAAATGTATCCGGCATCTACCAATCCCAGTTAACTGAGGGTCTACTGTAATAGGATTTCTATGTTATGTGTATGTTGCTGTAAAATCAAGACTCGCTCACAGTTAGACCTCTTCCACACATCTGTATAAAATCCACATTGAACTGGATTATCCGGCAGCATGGACTCAGATAACCCAGTTCAAAGCAGATATTGTGGATATTATTTATTTATGGTGAGGATAATGTATACAAAACCACAAACAAAGTTAAAAACTTGGCATTATACTAAATTCCCTTTAACTAGAAGCTGGCCACTTTGAGTGCCTCTGGTGTGGCTGTAGGGAGGTCTTCCACTGTGTGTGTAGAAGGGCTCAGACCACATTGTAGTAGGTGGTCTGTGGTTTGCTCTTCTTCACATTCATATATCGTGGACTCCACTTTGTAGCCCCATTTCTTAAGGTTGGCTCTGCATCTCGTAGTGCCAGAGCACAGTATGTTCAACGCCTTCCAGGTCGCCCAGTCTTCTATGTGCCCAGGAGGGAGTTTCTCATCTGGTCTTGTCCACTGATTGAGGTTCTGGGTTTTAGCCTGTCACTTTTGGATTCTTGCTTGCTGAGGTGTTCCTGCAAGTGTATCTGTAGATCTTCGGAAGCTGTTTCTTGATTTAAGACGTTGGCATGCTGGCTGGTATCTGAACAGAGGATGGGCTGGAGATGTCAATGCCTTGGTTGCTGGCTGCTGGTTGCTTGGTTGCTGGTTGCTTGGTTGCTGGCATGAGCGACTGCTGTTAGCTCCAGCTCCTGCCAACCTAGCAGTTCGAAAACATGCCAATGTGAGTAGATCAATAGGTACCGCTCCAGCGGGAAGGTAACGGCGCTCCATGCAGTCATGCCAGCCACATGACCTTGGAGGTGTCTACGGACGACGCCGGCTCTTCGGCTTAGAAATGGAGATGAGCACCAACCCCCAGAGTCAAACATGACTGGACTTAATGTCAGGGGAAACCTTTACCTTTACCTTAGACACTGAGAACTGGGAAGCCCTGGCCCTTGAGCGCTATAACTGGAGGTCAGCTGTGACCAGCAGTGCTGTGGAATTTGAAGAAGCTCAAATGGAGGGCAAAAGGGAGAAACGCGTCAAGAGGAAGGCACGTCAAGCCAACCCTGACCCGGACCACCTTCCGCCTGGAGCTGTGATAATGCGACATTGAGAGAGAGATCCACTGTTTTAAGGTGGTGGAAATAGGCATGGCTATTCAGCGGCAGTGTGGATTATGTGCCTTGATATTCTGGCTTATATGTCTGTGTGGAAAGGCCCTGAGTTGTAGGTACAGAAGCAGAAATCAGTGGAGAATGAAGTTTGGGTTCTCTGCTTGGGTTTCCCCACAGTCCCTTCGCCTGTGTCCGTCCCTGTGCGCGAGGGATGCGCTGGCCTTGGTGCTCAAGGCTCCTCCTCAGCTCAGCGCCCGCACAGCCCTCCTCCCCCTCCCCCCGGGCCAGGCGCTGAATGGTTCGTTCCGCCTCCCCCTCCCCTTCCCTCCCCGTCGCGTTGGTTCGCTCCTCCTCCCTGGGCTGTTGATGCGGAACTGGCTGGGCGGCTTTTGGCTGGGGAGCGCGAGCTGCGTGCGCGAGGAGGAGGAGGAGGAGGGTGGCGAAGGCGGCGGGGCCTCCACTGACAGGTGAGTCGGCCAGGCCTCTCTCCAGCCCTCTGTGACATACGGCGGAAAGGCAGGTTTGTGCGGAGGGGAGGGCTGAGGAGGCGCCGAGGGGCCCGCTGAGGTGTGTGAGGGGAAGCAGGCCAGCCTCATGGAGAACCTCGCCTCGCATCGCGGGAAGAAAGAGGTGAGGGGGATGCTGCTTGGGCCACAAGGCATGACTCTTCAAGCCGAGCCCTCTCTGACCTTCTCGCAGGGTTTCCCTCCTGTCAAGGTTTGCTCACAGGGTGAGGCTGAGAGAGTGCGACTCGCTTTAGGTCACCCAGTGGGTTGTCATAGCCAAGCAGGAAGGGGTTCAAACACTGGGCTCCACAGCCATAGGGCCCTTTCAGGCAGGCCCTATGTCCCGGGTTTTCTGTTTATCCCAGATTATCTGGCAGTGGGGACTCATATAATCCAGTATAAAGCAGAAAACCCAGGATCAGATCCTGGGATATAGGGCCTGTCAAGTAGGGCCCATAGTCTCACGCTCAAACCACGACTCAATGCTGGCTCTCTTCAGTCATAGACCAGGATTAGAGAAGATAGCTTATAGCAACAATAACAATACCAACAACAACAATAATAGAGCCCCTAGTGGCTTTTTTTAAATAGGCATTTTTATTTGGAAAAAAGCTAACACAAAATCAACAAACAGACATAAAAATTCAAGGATACGAGCCATCCAACAAAATACAAAAACAATTTAAAAAGGAGTAGAAATCCATTTCCTAATATAAAAACTACATGCAAAGGTGAAACACCTAATCTAAGGGCTTTCCCTTCTCTGTCTAATGATTTTATTCCCTTAATTTTCCACGTCCATTAAAAGAAAAAAAAAAGTCAGTTTCCTTTATAATAACGCGCTTCTAGTTCAAAAAGTGGCGCAGTGGATTAAACCCTTGTGCTGGCAGGATTGCTGACCCAACAGGTCGGTGGTTCAAATCTAGGGGGAGCGGGTGAGTTCCCTCTGTCAGCTCCAGCTCCCCATGTGGGGACATGAGAGAAGACTCTCACAGGATGGTAAAGCATCAAACATCATCATCATCATCATCATCATCATCATTGAATTACTTATTAATTGCCCTCCATCCACGATGCTCTAGGCGATTTACAAGATAAAATTGTAAAGGATAAAAATACATACATACAAATATTGATAAAAATTAAAATAGATTAAAAGCTCTAGTAAAGAGCCATGTCTTGAGTGCTAGGGTAAAAGGCCCCAACTCACGCATGGCTCTCATATAGGGCGGCAAGGCATTCCATAAGGCAGGGGCAGAAACAGAAAAGGTCTGGTCCTCTCCAGGGTGTCCCCTGGGTAACGTCCTTGCAGACGGCCAATTCTCTCACACCAGAAGCAACTTTCAGTTTCTCAAGTTGCTCCTGACACGAATATAATAATAATAATAATTTTATTCATATCCCGCCCCATCTCCGTAAAGCAGTGGTTCTCAACCTTTTTTTGACCAGGGTCCATTTGACCTTGGACCTCATTAACCAGGGACCACTCTCCAACATTAGTACCAAAAGGGTTATGAATCTGTTTTTAGTCAACTTTAGATTCAGTTTGGTTTTTTGTGGTGTTGATTCAGAAAATTGTATTGGATAGACGACATCAGCTCTAGTTTCTGATACAGAACATATACCAACCAGTAGTCGCCATCTGCTTGCCCACAGAAAACCATATTTAATGAGCTTTGGCACTAGAAGATGGTTTTGTGAAACCAATCTCTCTCATTGCAATGGTGTAGTAACGGCAAAGCCATGGACTATATTTTAGTTCTTGCGGACCACTGGTGGTCCATGGACCACAGGTTGGGAACCACTGCCCTAAAGGGACTCGGGGCGGCTTACAAGGCATCAATAGTGCAACACAGAACATATAAAATACAACACAAATTTAGCCAGAATCAAAAAACAGCACCAATATAATGATAATGATAATAATAAGACTTTATTTGTATTCTGCCCTATCTCCCTAAAGGGACTGTATGTAACATAAAATAACAACATATAAAAATTAACATAAAACACATTAATCAAAATGAGATGACCAATAATGAATTGGTCAAAAATGAATTCTAATTAAAAGCGAGCTATAGAAACCAAATAATAATAATAATAATGATGTACCATAAGATACATTATTGTTATGAGGAAGCCTTTTCTCCAGATTCCTATTCTAACATTCAAACCACTACTCCATTCTGTCTCTCTTTAATCATAGACCAGCATTAAAGTCATTTTAACCATAAGGTATATTATTAATTTATTTACATTTATGTCAGAAGCAAATTGAGAATACAGTTATAATGTATAAAAAAACACATAAGTTTTAAAAACGGCATTATACTAGATTTTCTTTGACCAGAAGCTGACCAGTTTGAGTGCCTCAGGTGTTGCTGTAAGAAGGTCCTCCATTGTGCATGTGGCAGGGCTCAGACTACATTGTAGTAAGACATTATTAATATGACGAGCTCATTTCCTCCAGAGTCGTAGTCTGACACTGAAACCGATACTAGCTCTCTTTAATCATAGATCAGCATGAAAGAAGTCAGTTTTGTACCATAAGGTACATTATTATAAGAATTCACTGATTGTCAGGCCGGATGTTCATTTCAATACTACCAACAGAAAAAAGTGTGTGTGTGTGTGTGTGTGTGTGTGTATATATATATATATATATATATATATATATATATATATATAAAAGAAACATCGATAATTCTCAGATGTACCCTGATTATCATTACTACAATAAAGTACATTATTATTGTAATGAATCCTTTTCTCCAGAGTCATAGTCCAACACTCAAACCCTCTACTTCATCCTGGGTCGCTTCAGTTATAGACCAGCCTAAAGGAAGACTTTTTTTTAACCATTAGGTACATTATTATTTTGATGAAACCTTTTCTCCAGAGGCTTTCATTCAAACCATTGCTCCATGCTGTCTCTCTTCAGCATGAAAGAAGACAGATTTTTATACCATAAGGTACATGACTATTATGATTAACCCTTTCGTAACCCAACACTCCAACTGCTACAACTCGCTGCTCGTCTTAAGTAATAAACTTAATTTACCATAAGGTAAATTATTACTATTTTTCTTCACTTCTAAGACACCGTTGATTGTTAAAATGCACACTAATTTCAGTACCACTAGCAGAATATGAATATCCATCTATATCTATATATAGATATAGATATATGGCACCTTCAATTCTAAGATGCATCCTTTTTTTAGAAATGTTTATATACGAAAAAATATATCTTAGAATTGAAGAAATATATTATCATCAGTGTTTATATAGTGCCATCAAATATACATGGTGCTTTAAAATAAAACAACTGCAGCACAAGGTTGCCAAAAAGAGAGTGAACATATAAAATTGATATTTAATCATCGTCATGGCATCTGAAAGAACATTGCAGCACTTTAGCCAAGCCCACAGTTTGTACTTAATCCCCAGACCCATGTCTCTGACTTGGCTACCTGAATGCTTCTGAAAGGACAGTTTGTTGTCATTATCTACTCCTGACTTATCATCTGTCACAATAGCAGTTGCACCAAATTTAATGAGTTATAAAGCATGGGCATTTAAGAGGAAGGCAGATATGAGTCCAGGATCAGAAGTGGAAAACTGGGTGTGGGGGCTGACACAGAGTTGTGTGGGGCAGAGAAATGTGGAGATGGGAGAAGGGTTGGGGCAAGAAGGAATAAAGCTCAGAGCATTAGACATTTGCTGCAGCAGCAGATGCTGGTGCAATATGTGTATATGTATGTGTATGTGTATGTGTGAGAAAGAGGTTGGTCTGGAGTATGCATAGCTCTTAATTGTTGTCCCATCTATGGAGTGAGTATGTGCGTGATGGTGCCCCTCCTGACCTTCCTTAGATCCCTGTTTCTCTCCTTTGAGGCTACTTCCCTACTTTCTGCAGGTCACGGAGGAGACACATTCATACACTATTGTTTAGGGTTGATCATACACTAGTTTAGGGTTGTTCAGTGCAGCTGGACACAGTTGTACTTGTTTTTCCTAAACTCCCTTCCCAGGGTTATTGACAAAAGGAAGAATCTAACACACAGCTTCAGAATCTTAACTTCTGCTGTGGTCAACAGCTAGTCCTTTATGCCTTTTGTGGGGTAACCTCAGACATTCCAGAGACCCCCTGGGTCTTCCCACTGCGCATATGGAAACAGTGAGGGGATGTATGTAAAAACAACAGTGTATGAATGTGTCTCCTCCGTGACCTGCAGAAAGTAGGGAAGATGGTTTTTTTCTTGCATTTCTGAGCTTCACTGTGTCTGGCTGGAAAATTACAAAATACGCACTCAAGTATGGTGTAAGCTGCTACTCTGTTAGGGCTAGAACATTCAGAAAGAGGAGGAAGTATGACTTAAAGGAAGATAGCATCAACAGTTCTTTGGACAATTTAGAGAACAGCATATCTATTGTGGGTATGACAGGTATTCTTCTAAAATGTATTACCTATATCTTTTATCAGCAGGGAATAACTGTTGTCCAATATCTTATATTTAACTGATAGAAGGATTTACTTATAAGCAAGTCATAAATATTAACTTTTAACAGGAAAACAACAGCCCATGGGTTTTCTTGGATAATACGTTTTTTTTTTTTTTGCATTTCTGAAAATATTTAGGGCATAAATTTTAGACTATAGTGTGTTGAATTTAGAGTCAACATGATGTAGTGTTTGAGCATTAGAGTAGACAACAACTTTGGTGGCCAAGATTTCAATCCCTGACTGGCTATGGCGATCTTGAACAAATCACATTCTCTCTCGAAGACAGACCAATCCTCTCTGAACATTAAGATTCACGTTAGGCTCCAACATACAATGTTGAAGTTTAACAACTTCATGGTAGTCCACGTCTTAGTCATATCCTGTTTGGACTACTACAATCCTCTCTACGTGGGGCTATCTATGAAGACAGTTCGGAAGCTTCAATTGGTACAAAGGTCGGCAGCCTCATTACTAACCAGAGCTCTGTACAGGGAGAGATCAACTCCCACGTTACAGCAGTTCCATTGGCTGCTGGTCTGCTTCCGGGCTAGATAGAAAGTGCTGGTTATTATCTTTAAAGCCCTTACGGGTTCGGGTCCAGGCTATTTGAAAAACTGCATTTCCCTCTATAGACCAACTCTGACACTGGGATCAGCGGAGGAGGCCCTTCTCTTGGTCCCAGCCCCTCTCAGATATGGCTGGTGGGAACGAGAGAGAGGACCTTCTCCGTGATTGCCCCCACCTCTGGAACGCCCTTCCGAAAGAGATAAAAACGGCCCCTTCCCTCCTCTCTTTCAAACAACAATTAAAAACACACTTGTGCTTGCTAGCATATAGAGAGGAGGAGGATTAGAGAAAGACAAACTGCTAATACACCTCTGACCAGATAGTATCATTGCACTCTGGCTCTAGCGAGTTGGCTAGAGCTGTGGACATTATTGCAATTTAGTTAATTTTAAATATTTTAGTGAACCACTGGGAACTTTGTTAAGTGAGGTTCATGTTTTTTTGGTTAGATATTATTTTACTGTATCTATATAAAGTATATGAGAGGATGCTATTAAATCGATTAGGACCTGTTATCGAACAAAGGTTATTGCACAACAAACAGGTTTCAGACCAGGGAAAAACTGTACAGGTCAAATTCTTCATCTGACTGAGCATATTGAGGAAGGCTATGAGAAAAGCTGCATTACGGGAACAATTTTTGTGGACCTTATGGCAGCCTATGACACGGTCCAACATAGAAAAATGCTTCGTAAAGCCTACCATATTACCCAGGACTTTGACTTTACAAAAACTGTCCAGACCCTCCTGGAAACTGCAACTTCTATGTGGAATTTCAGGGTAGGAAAAATAGATGGAGGAGGCAAAGTAATGGTTTACCCCAAAGCAGTGTTCTTGCACCGACCTTGTTTAACATCTTCACAACATTTTCACAAATGATCAGCCACAACCATCACTCACAAAGAACTTTATATATGCTGATGAGCTTGGCCTAACAACATAAGCAAAATATATTGAAACTGTTGAAAACCAACTCACTAATGCCTTGAAAGATCTCTCCAGATACAGTAGAGTCTCACTTATCCAAGCCTCGCTTATCCCAGCTTCTGGATTATCCAAGCCATTTTTGTAGTCAATGTTTTCAATATATCATGATATTTTGGTGCTAAATTCGTAAATACAGTAATTACAACATAACATTACTGCGTATTGAACTACTTTTTTGTCAAATTTGTTGTATAACATGATGTTTTGGTGCTTAATTTGTAAAATCATAACCTAATTTGATGTTTAATAGGCTTTTCCTTAATCCCTCCTTATTATCCAAGATATTCGCTTATCCAAGGTTCTGCCGGCCCTTTTAGCTTGGATTAGTGAGACTCTACTGTACTACAAAGATTACCACCTGAAACCTAACCCTGCCAAAACACAAGTGTGTGCTTTCCACCTATGTAACCGTGAAGCCAACAGGAAACTGAAAGTTACTTGGGAAGGCCAAGAGCTCGAACACGGTTTCCATCTTAAATATCTTGGTGTCACCTTAGATCAAACATTAACATATAGGAAACACTGCATGAACACCAAGCACAAAGTAGCTGCACTCAACAACATCCTGCAGAAACTTACCGGCAGTGCATGGGGTGCTGACCCACAATTAATAAGAACATCAGCCCTGGCCTTGTCTTACTCAACTGCTGAGTACGACTGTCCTGTCTGGCACAAGTGTGCCCATGCGAAGCAGGTGGACTTAGCACTGAATGAAACATTCAGAATAATCACAGGATGCCTTAAACCTACACCTGTTGATAAACTCTATAGAGGGAACTGGCTCTTCTGAGAGTCACCCTTTTGAGGTACTTGGAGGACCTGAAAATGGTGGTTCCTGAGGAACTAAGCTCTGTATTTCCCCCTGTTTGCTTGAAATTCAGCTCCTTGAAATGCAATTTGTGAAGGCCCCATGTGTCTCTTGTTTCCTTGGAGATTGCTTCATTGCTCTATACTCTGGCTGCTGCACATGCCCCTCAAATGAAAAGCAAGGAGAGCAGGAAGATGCCAACAGAGCCACCTCCTGAATGAATACTCCTAGAGGTGATGAGTCATTTGGCTTTGCATGACACCCATATTTTGGTTTGTGGAGCTGCCAGGAAATACTGCTTAATTTTGGCTTCAAAGCAGTAGGAAATTTTCAGGAACCAATGGGAAAAGCAAGGGGTAAGAAAAGATGATTTATTAAAAAGCTACCATCAAGGCTCTCTTGACACTTTGAAAAGCGTCAAGGGAGGTTCCCCCTTTCCAAAGGGTAAGCGATGGAATGAATGGAAAAGGTTTAGTATATGTGGGGATGAAGTATGAATAGTGTTTGGATATATGCGTGTGTGAGAGAGAAAGCATGGATTATATAAATATGGACAAACTATGGTACACTGCTGTCATACTACCCTTCTCCCTGACTAGGCCAAAAATGATCCCTGTTGGTTAATGGAAAATATCACAGGTAGAATTTTTTTACATTCTCTATCTCTAATACAAAACATAACATTGCCTAGAATATATGGTACTGTATTATAATTAGCCATCCATATTCATGGATCCTGCACTCATGGATTTAATTAACCACAGCTCAAAAATATTCAGGAAAAAAATCCAAAAAGCAAACCTTGATTTTGCTGCATGCTGGGCACTATGCTGATGTCTAGGCATACACTGCTGTAGCCTCCCACTATTTGACAGATCACAAACAAATGCTCTCTCCACCATTTGTTTGAATCGTTTGCTGTTTTATATAAGGGATGCTATATTACTAGCTCATTATATATATCATGGGACTTGAGCATCCATGAATTTTGGTATCCAAGGGGGTGCTGGAACCAAACCTCAGCAAATACCAAGAGTTCACTGTACTGTCTTTCTGTTAAGTATTTACATATGTGTGTAGAGTGGTGCACAGAAAGTTCCCATCCTGTGTAAAACATTTTCATTGACAAAGTGATGGCATACACTATACAAAATGTGTCATTAATGGGCTGTTTATTTTTCCCCCTAGTTAAGAAAAAGATGATTAAATCCATATCACATCTTGTATGGGGAAGTCAGAGGAAGGTTTTAAGTAGCTTAGGAATGGCTTTTCATAGCTTGTCTGCATCATCTGTACTAGTGCAAATACACATTGTACTGCTAGTTCACAGGACTTGGCCTACATTCACATCTGACTGACTACACATTTACTTGAAGTCAACTAAGAAATTCACTCTTCATTTGTTCAGCAGTGGCCCATTCTGTTATCATGACCTTCAACTTGGCCTTAGCTACATCTGATATCTCCAGATGGTTTTGTGTTTGGCTGAGACTTTGAGACATTTGCATTGTAGTTCAACCTATATAAGCAGCTTCAGATTGTACTACTCATCCTAATCTTTGTCTGTTACCATAGCAGTTACTACATTTGCTGCTAGTTAAAAAGTGGGGGAAATTACTTCCATATACTGTATTCACCTTCTTGATAAAGATTTGATGAGAAACACAGGTATAATTCACTGTGCATAGGATTTTGCTCTTCTGTTTCTATTACTTGAATCTGTTGATTCTAAATACTTTGAGGAGAAAGGCTGTCTTTTTTATTTGAATACTAGCTTGGGGACCCAGCGATGCCCGGGTTATTTGAAAAAGGCATGATTTGTCTTTGAATGTTATGTATTCTCTTTGGAGTGGGTGAACTACAATTCCCAGAATCGTGGGTCAATCCTCCCCAAACCCTGCCAGTATTCAAAGTTGACCATTTTGAGTCTGTGTACCAAGTGTGGTGCAGATCCGTCGTTGGCTGGGTTTAGTGCTCTTTGGATGCGGGTGAGCTACAACTCCCAGAATCAAGGCCCATTCCCACAAACCCCTGCAGTATGTTCAGTTGGTCATGCGGCTTCTCTGTGCAAAGTTTGGTCCTGGTCCATTGTCGGTGGGGATCACTGTTTCTCTGGATGCAGGTGAACTATAACTCCCTTTCCCCTAAACTTGTCCAATATGTTCTATTGGTTATGGGGGCTCTGTGTGCCGAGTTTGGTACTGTTTCATCATAAGTGGGGTTCAAAGTGCTCATTCATTGCAGGTAAACTATAAATCCCAGTATCTACTACTCCCAAATGTCCAGGCCAGTTCCCCTCAAAACCCACCAGTATTCAAATCTGGGCATATCAGGTATGCATGGCAAGTTTGGTCCATAGCCATCATTGTTTGGGTTCATAGTGTTCTGGGTGTAGATGAACTACAACTCCTCTATATTCCCCAGTAGGAGTCACAGTGCTCTGACTTAATGCAGGGTGAACTACAACTTCCACCATGTGGAGTCAATCCTCCAAACTCCTGCTCTGCTGTGTTTGTTCTGCAGAGAGATTTGAAAGGGAAGGGCAGTAGGTGGGGTCATGCAAATTTCACAGAATGGAGAAACCTGGGATGCCTGCCTGTGGTGGAGGAAAATGCAAAATTTAGGATGAAATGGTCCCCAAATGAAAGCATGCTTTGGGTGGTGGGCCATAGTGTTTGGAAAGGACATTGGCAGGGGTTGGGATACATCTTATAGGGTGAAATCTAAAGATCTGGCAGCAGAACCAGGTGCTGCAGCTTTTGTTCGATGGAAGGAACGGGCAAAACCACCTAATTGCCTGAAAAAATGATGAAATTCATGAGGTCACCACAAGTCACAAGCAACTTGAAGGCACATGAACACATATAAGAACTGTGGACAGAAGAATGCAACATAATTTAGAGAAGGTAATTCCACCTTTTCTTTATGTAGCCCCTAATAGTCTCTGGAAAGTTGAGAAATCCTCATGGGTCAGATTTGAAAGGCTGTATTAGAGAGGGGGAAATGTTCTGCTGCCAGATCTTTAGATTTCACCCTATAAGATTATAGAATTTCATCAGAGAACTTAATATGAAATGTTCACACAATATTTGCATATTTGATTATAGAATGCTTTTTCTGTTCAAGCTGGTACCAATTTTTATTATTTTTGATGTGTCCAGATGTTTCTCTTATTTTTGTATTTAATGACCTGACCTTAGTAGCATTTTTGAAGATCATTTCTATATTGGATGATGTGATCTTTTCATAGAATCATAGAGTTGAAAGAGACCACATGGGTCATCTAGTCCAACTCCTTGCAATGAGGATTGGACACATTTAAATTGATAGTGTTTAAATTTGAAACCATTTGAACTTGAAATAAATATGTGATCGTATACATATTGTATTTTGTTGTACATTGCTTTAAGACTTGATATTCAAGAACTACATACATGATTATATAAACAAATTTTATAGCACCAAATAGATGAATCATTACAGTTCTGTTACATAAAATTCCATGCTATGATAGCTACTTCGTGAGAAAAATAGTGACACTGTTATAACAACTTGACCTTGACTTTGTCTTCTAAAAATTTTCTTTGTTTATTTGTCATAGTTTGTGGGAACAAAATAACTGATAACAAGGAAACCAGAGGAAAATAAATTGCATTCAGTCTCTTTAACATCGTTAATCATTCTTTAAAGCTAGCAAAAAATTCATACTCATGAAATATTCAGATGATCTAAATGGGGAAAACAGGGAGAAGCTGAATGTCCTGGAAATGTAAGGAGTTTTAATTTGGACAATGAAACTAATGCCTCAGATGTACCATGTGAGTATTTAGAGACAAAATAAAGGTTCAATGGGTAGATAGCAAATTAAAATTGGATTTGTTATATTTATTATGCTATCACATTGCATTAAAATTCTATATACAGTACCCCCACGTATTATGGAAGCAATCTATTCAAGGACCTATAGTGTAATACAATTTTTGCATATAATCTGGAACCCTAGTTTTAAAAAATCTGAAATAAATAATGTTTTGGAATTCTGACTGAAGCCTACCATAGAATTATGCTGGAGAGCAAGTGATACCTGGAGAAGTTTTCTCTAGTCCTCCAGCTTGTGGTGCAACTTATTCTACCACATTAGTGAGCTATGCCTATAGGTGCAGTTGCTGGATGCATTTGTGATTGTCACATAGGTAAAGGTAAAGGTTTCCCCCTGACATTAAGTCTAGTCATGTACGACTATGGGGGTTGGTGTTCATCTCCATTTCTAAGCTGTAGAGCCAGCATTGTCCGTAGACACCTCTATGTGGCTGGCATGACTGCATGGGGCACTGTAACCTTCCCACCGGAGTGGTACCTTTTGATCTACTCACACTTGCATGTTTTCGAACTGCTAGGTTGGCAGAAACTGGGACTAACAGTGAGAACTCACTCCGCTCCCTGGATTCGAACCGCCGACCTTTCAGTCAACAAGTTCAGCAGCTCAGCAGTTTAACTTGCTGCACCATTAGGGGCATACCACTGTTTAAAAAGAAAGTGTTTCTCATGAAGGAAAATAGGTACTGTTTAACTGACCCTCACTACAATATCACAAGATGAGACTTGACTATACAAAAATATTTCTATCTGGCTGCGTAGGGATGGTAAATTCCTAACTAAACAGGTAACACTTATGTTACACCAATCGGTCACTTCCAGTTATAGTAATCATTTCTCACAGTCATTTTTCTTTTCCATTAAGGAGTATAGTATTTCTTATTGTTGGAAAGAAAGTGTTTGTGGAATATTCTTTCTTCTTGCATAATATTTGCTGCAAAACAAGGAAATGTTAGGAGGAGGATGGATAGTAAAGGGAATAATTGAAAATAACATTTTATATTATTGTGTATAGTTAGGCCTAAATCCAGTTTTTAGTTCCAATTAGAACAGACCCTTTGAATCAATTGAATGAATGAAAAGAGTAACTCAACACTTTTGTAATGTTCATTGATTAAATAGATCTACTTACTGTAATTGGAACTAGCAATTGGATTTAGGCCTTGATTTATTATTAGAAATTCATATTCATCCTAGTTTTTATGAGTATGGACAGATTGGGTCTGCCAGGACTGCCCAAAATACTGGGTGGGGGAGCCAGAATTCCCTTTTTTTGTTTTGAGAAACATATTTTTTAATATTGAAAGTACAGAGAAGCACAACAGTCTTTTAAAGAAGTGTATCACAGCTCTGCAGGGCAAAGGTTCATCTTTTTTGCCCTCAAACAACCTTGGGAGTCCATTTGCTGCTCCAGGACTGAACTTTCCCAAACCATCTCCTAAAGTTATATGTGAAATTAATTTAGAAAAATTAATTTAGAATGAAATAATAAATTATGCTTTCACAGGAAGGAGGAACTCTTTTCTTGTCAGCATCCCTTTTGGCCTTCGTTAAAACTTCGCAAGGTCCACAGTTCAGCAGTTCAAAAGCCCAGATACAAAAATAGGTAGAGTTACACCTGTAACTCTTAATGTTTGTTCAGTGTGCAATGTGAAAAAATGCATCCAGATATTTTATTTTCCCAACTTGCAGAAGGTTCTCTCCATCATCTGGGAAGGAAGTAGCAAATAATATCAGTAAGGCAGAGTGGGGCTGATATGAGTTTGCGGTCTAGGAAGATATCTGGATTAAGAAGCCTTGAATCCACATTTGGCCTATTAGCTTGGTGCCCTCATCTTTGTACTAGAGTAAAATAGTCTTGAAGCGGTAATCTTCCTCTCCTGTGCTATTAGTTATTTCTTAATTTATTGGCTAGGTGGCAAAATAGCACTGCTTTGGCAGTGAATAGTTCTTCTGGCAGGTGCTTTACGCCATTGATTCTAGGTCAGCTCTAATCCTCCTGCATTATCAGGAGCTTTTGCCAGATAAGTCTCTGATCTCAGCTCCCGGCTTTACTGTCTGCTACTGTTTATGTGTGCAAGTTTACATGGTTGCACAGGAGAGTTTGTTCAATTACAGAATGATCATTCTGTAGTTGAACAAACTCTCTGTGCAACCATGTAAACAGAGAAGTTGATGCCATTATAGTAGAGTCTCACTTATCCAAGCTCCGCTTATCCAAGGTTCGGTATTATCCAACACAGTTTGCCTTTTAGTAGTCAATGTTTTTGTAGTCAATTTTTCAATAAATTGCGAAATGTTGGTGCTAAATTCATAAACGCAGTAATTATTACATAATGTTATCATGTACTGAACTACTTTTTCTATCCATTTGTTGTAAAGCATGATGTTTTGGTGCTTAATTTGTAAAATCATAACATTATTTGATGTTTAATAGGCTTTTCTTTCAAAGACATTTAAGGAACTTATCAATATGTGTTAAAGAAAATTATTATAAATTGGTTTGGAAATGGTATTTAACACCAGTAAAGATAGCAAACATCAATAAAAATGCCACAAAAAATTATTGGAGAGGTTGCCAGGAGGTGGGTACATATATACATATGTGGTGGCAATGTAAACATGTAAATGAATTTTGGGGAAAGGTATTTAGTGAAATAGAAGCCATAATGGATATGAAGATGGGAAAAAGTGCAAGTATTGCATTGTTGTCATTATTTAATGTCAAGAAATAAAAAAAATCAGAGAAGGATGCCATAAACAACATGTTAACGGTAGCAAGGTTGTTGATAGCAAAAAACTGGAAAGGTAAAATAAACATGCAAATTGAAGAATGGTATAAAGAACTATGGAAATTAGCAATAAATGATAAGTTGACATGTAGGTTAAGAGGAAAGGGGTATGGAAGGAAAATGACTTTGATGAAGTTTGGGGAAAATTTATTGAGTAGGGTTTAAAAGAAGTAGAAGGGAAATTACCTCCACAAGAAGAAATGGTATTTTGGAAAGAGAATGTAAATTGAAGTGGCTCAGGGGTGGGGGGTGGGGGGGGCACAGAGGTGAATAAAACAACATACAAGATATATATACATACACAGTTGATGCAATGAAATAAGTGTGAAATATAAGAGTGTTGATGGTACTGATGTATTGATGTATCTTAAGAAAACCAATAAAAAATAAAAAAAGCTTTTCCTTAATCCTTCCTTATTATCCAACATTTTCGCTTATCCAATGTTCTGCCGGCCCGTTTGTGTTGGATAAGTGAGACTCTGCTGTACTTATAGCATGTCCTCTAAACATATTCTTGGATTTTTGTGTATTTATTAGACATGAATAATTTAAACTGTCACTATCAGTTTGGGAAACAAAATTTAGATTAGCAGTAATCCTTCCGTGCTGGTAAAGCAGGGTTAGGCATGCATTATACACTTTTTCTGGAATCTCGAAAACCATAACTCAAAACCATCAAAATGCATGGGGCAACACACACACAGAATTTGCAGAAAGAGTTTACCCTAATGTCTTGAGGTTCTTTTTTTTAAATTAGGCATTTCATTTCCTTTTCACTTACATTGTTTTTCACAGCAGGACATTATAGATGATGGAATTAGTAATTTGGCACCTATAATTTCTCATCCTATCCATAAACGTACTCAGCTTTTCTGCAAATACATGTTCTTGTTATATGCAAGGATGTGTGCTAGTATTGTATGTGGTAGAATGTAACAGTATAGGAACATATTGTACTTGAATGTGTGCTGGCACTTAAACTACATGTTTAACAGTGTCACTGAGCACTAATACGTAAAAAACAGCTGTTTTAGTGACTGGTTATTTCAGGTGTTCTCTTTATCTTTTTTTTTCTTTTGAAAGACTAAATCCTTCTGAAGTTAAGATACATTGCTGTCTGTCTTTGCCTGTTAGACACTGTTTGTTCTACTTAGTACATTCTTACAGTAGAGAAGAATTGGCTTGTTAATATATTCCATTATATACAACCTTTTATCCTTTCTGCTTCTTCAGTATAATCATGTTACAGTGCATCGTGGCAGCTGGTGTCTAGTGGACTGGTGGTACCAATGAGTTACTTTGCCTTTAACTGACCTCCAATTCTAAGGACAGTTAAGAAATGTGTTACATTTGTTTGAAAAGTATATATAGCATGGGTGGGAAATGCTGTTCTTTTAGGTGTTCTTTGCCTACATCTGCCATGAGCTGGTATGGTATAATGCACACAGGATGCCACAAAGAGCTCCTTTAAAGTTCAGATTAAAACACAAAATAGATTTGTTGCCCAGTTGACATGGAAGCCACCAGCCACCACTCTTGTTTCTCACCACTTTTTCTGTCTATTTTTCTTTAGCCAACCCTATTGTGATCGGCTCCCACAATGTGAACCTGAACACATATTTGTCTCTGATTTTACAAGCTAAGCAGATTTAACATTGTTTATTACTTGAACAGGATACCTCTGGAGCTGCCACTGTTGGCTCATATTCAACTTGTAGTCCACTAAGACTCCAATATGTCTTTCACTGTTGTTGAGCCAAGTGTCACTCATCCTGTGTTTGTGAATTTCATTTTTTCTGCCTAAGTGTAGTATCTTATATTTCTTTTTGTTTAAATACATTTTGTTAATTTTAACCCAGCTTTCTAATCTGTTAAGGTTGTTTTGAATTCTGTTCCTGTTTTCTAGCTGTCCCTCCCAATCTGTTGTCATCAGCAAACTTGATAAGCATGCTCTCTGAACTTTTATCCAAGTGTTGAACAGCACTTGGCCTAGGACAGAACCCTGTGGCACTCCACTAGCCACTTCTTTCCAGGATGAAGAGGAACCATTGGTGAGCACTCTTTGGGTTCAGTTGCTCATCTAATTAGAAATCAATCTAACAGTAGGTTTGTCTAGCCCACATTTTATTAGTTTGTTTGCAAGAAGATCATGAGGGACCTTGTTAAAGGCCTTACTGAAATCAAGATATCCACAGAGTTCCCTGCATCTACCAAGCTTGTAACTCTATTGAAAAAAGATATTAGTTTGGCATGACTTGTTTTTGAGAAATCTGTGTTGACTTTTAGTGATCACAGCATTTTTTTCTAAGAGATTACAGACTGCCTCCTTAATTATCAGCTCCAGAATCTTTTCTGGTATTGATGTCAGGCTGACTGGAAGGTAATTGTTAGGTTCTCTTTTCCTGCCTTCTTGAAGATAGGGACAACATTCGCTCTCCTCCAGTCTGCTGGAACATCTCCTGTTCTCCAAGAATTCTCAAAGATTATTGCCAGTGGTTCTGAAATGACTTCTGTTAGCTTCTTTAGTACTCTTGGATGTAGTTCATCTGGCCCTGGAAGCTTCAATTCATTTAGAGCAGCCAAGTATTCCTTGACTACTTCTTTGCCCTTTTTTTGGTTGTATTTCCCCTATTGCCCTGTCATCCCCGTTGAATTTCGTTTGTGGCTAGTATAGAAACCACGTTGGTACAAAATGGAATGATACCATTATGATATTATCTGATTAGTGAAATAAGATTTTTTTTAAAAGAAAGTGTGCATGCTTTTATCCTCCTAGGAGGTTTATAAATTTTATGAAGCTATTTACAAGATAAGTAAAATACTAATTTTAGCATGCGTAAAGACTGAAATTATATTATATCATATATATCTGTATCCTTCCTAGTATCCCTTGGAATGGGCCTCTACTCAGGGGTCATCTCTGGTGTTAAAAGCCTAGATGCCAAGCCCTGTGAGAAGCAGCTTAGAGAACTGGTTATGTTTAGCTTGGAGACAAGAAGGTAAAGAGAGGACATGACGGCCATGCTTAAATATTTCAAAAGATATTGTGGAGGGGGGAAAGCTTGTTTTCTGCTTCTTTAGACTAGGACACAAAGTAATGGAATGAAACTGTAGGAAAAGAGATTCCACCTAAACATTAAGAAGAATTTCCTGATAGTAAGCTGTTCTGCAGTGGAATATGCTGCTGCCTGGGAGTCCAGTGGAATCTCCTTCTCTGGAGGTTTTTAAGGAGAGGCTGGATAGCCGTCTGTCTGGAGTGCTTTGATTGTGTATTCCTGCAAGACAGGGGATTGGACTGGAGGGCCCTTCTGGTCTCTTCCAACTCTATGATTCTGTGAAGTACTTTAAAGTAAAAAGTGGGCACACAAACACATACACACTGACTCCCTCGTGTATGCTATACTGGAAACTTGTTAGTGTAACTCCACCTTTATTTATTTACTTACCTATCTGTCTTTTCAATTATATTCCACCTTTCTCCATGCAAAAGCAAAAGCAAAAGTAAGTTGCCAAAAGCCTGTCTTCAGAAGGTCTTTGCCTCCTGGGAGTAGGAGAACAGGGAAGGACACAGCTTTTTAAAGCAGAGAGTTCAGAGGCTCTGTAACTGATGTCTCTTGGGCAAGTGGGGAGGAGGGGAGGGACTGATGTATTGTGTAAGAGCTGTGTTAGTCATGTGGAGCTTTCCAACTGCATCAAGACCCTTTCAACCAGCTCCTGTTTATGTCCTTTGGACATGTCATCTTGGTCTTTGTAAAAAAAACCCCAGTGGAAACAATAAAGGTTTATTTCTCTTCTGTTGAGTATTTGCATGTACACATATTAAGAATGCATATGCTCAGACTTGTAAATTAATTTGCTGTGTCTTTGCATATTCCCTTCTATGCTTTGGAGGATAGAAAGCAATTTTGCTGGGAGTTGAGGAATAACCCTGTGTGTGACAAGAAAGCAATAGATTGTTCAGTAGCCTCTGTGTTTGATGGTATAGCTCAAAGTCGGAGTGAAATCTGTGTCATTTTCACTACATGGGCAGGAAAAAAGCCCTTATGACCAAAGTTGTAATACGTGGTGCAAATGTCATGCTGCCACAGAGGTTTCTGGGCATTATGAAAGTGGTGTTTCATTGTTGGTTCAGGGCAGCCATTGAGCCCAGGTGAATCTTGTTTGTAGTGTGGGTGGTGCTGAAAGATTTGTGTGTGTATCGTGGAGGAGGAGACTGCAGTTGTTCTATAAATAGTTCTGTTGGGCTCTGATCCAGGGACAAGAGACTGAGTTGCTATGGAGACTGATCTGAATCAGATTACCTGTGGCTCCTGTTATCCAGCCTCTATGCATGGAGGCTGTATGGTCAGGACAGATTGATGACAAAAGTCCTATTATCATATGTTCTTCTGTAAGATTAAACTATATGAAAGCAGATACCATACTGCTAGTATAGGCTGGCAGTATAAACTAAATTAATAATGAAAAGAATGGTCTGCTTCTGCATATGACACAAATAGTTTATATGTGTTAAATTGTTTATAGGTTATCTGTATATATGTGGACACTCGTGCTGAGGAGCAACACAAGAATGGAATATCTCCTGTAGAAAAGGCAGTGGTTTGGATTAGAGCAGGGATCTCTAAACTAAGGCCCGTGGGCTGGATGCGGCCCTCCAAGATAATTTAACTGGTCCCTGCCTAAATCTGATTTTGGGTCGCCCTAAATCTGAATCAGCTTGAAGACAAACAACAGCAACAATCCTAGTTAACTTGATTATCTCATTTGCCAAAAAGCAGGTTCACACTACCCATTGAAATACTGGTATGTTTATGTTGTTAAAATTGTTCTTAATTTTAAATACTGCTTTGTTCTTTCATTTTTTTTGCACTTCAAATAAGATATGTGCAGTGTGCATAGGAATTTTTTTTTCAAACTATAGTCTGCACCCCCCCCCCCCCCCCAGGACCATGAACTAGCCTAAAAAGGGTATTGGATACAGTCCTACAGCCCTTTCATGGCTTGGATTACTGTATTAGATTTAGTACTATTCATGCAATTTTCAAGGAAGTGTTGAATTGAAAAATGTTTGTGTTCTAAATAAGCTGACATCTATTTTGTATGTTTATTTGACTTGTATTCACTAAATAAACCTTTCAAATATCACAATGATAGTGGTGGGAAGCATAGTGTCTCTTTCTACTCTATTCCTGATGATTAGGCATAACTATCATTACTTTAAAAATAACTCAAATACTGAAAAGATCACATGCAAACACACTTCCAGCTTCCCAGACTCAAGGGAAGAAATGAGACACTGCTCCATGTGTTTGGTGAAAAAATAAGCACTGAATAAGTGCTCTGATGATAACTCTTGTACATGGGTGGTGTATAAACATGAGCCAAGAGGAGGTGTAGATTGTTATTGATATATATGATGAAGATTTTGATGCTTTTGTTATGTGTCTTCAAGTTTGTTTGGATTTAAGGTAATCTAAGGCACACCTATCATTAGATTTTCATTGTGAGATTTGTCATGGGGTGTGTTCCATTGCCTTCCTCTGAAACTGAGGCCCCTTCTACACTGCCATATAATCGAGATCATCAAATCAGATAATCCACGTTATCATCTTTGAACTGGATTATATGACTCTACACTGCCATAAAATCCAGTTCAAAGCAGATAATCTGGATGTTATAATAAGTGAAGAAGTAGTCGGAGACTCATCTAAAGCTGCACAAGGGTTTTCATGACTGAGCAGGGATTTAAGCTCTGGTCCACCAGAATCCTAATTTAAACTACAATACCACAGCTGATTAAGCATTTGTAAAAGATAAGGTAATTTCCTATACTTTGGTCTTGCTAGTTAAATTTTAATGCTTCATCTCTTAGATCTCTTAATGCATTCACTCAATGGATATAATAAGTCACTGTTAGCATTAACCATGGTTTGTTACCAAAACTTAAGTAGTAGTTGATCATTTGATGCATGGTTTGTCTAGCACATTTGTAGATAGTTTCCAGTTGCTTTCTTTCCAGTTGTTTCAACTCTGCTGATATTTTCGAGGCCCTTGCTCCACTTTACTGCTTCACTATATCAGGAACTAGTCACCCAGTGCATCTCATTGTAGGTGGGATGTGGAAAATGCCTTCCCTGTCTTAACCAGTATCTGTGGTGGCAGGAAAGAAAGCTTAACATAGATTTCCTCTTTCCTGGGTGCTGTGAAAGCAGCTGTTCCTTTTATAGAACATAAGACCTTGTCATGTAGCCTTACTCAAAGAGGTTTTGCAGTACTACAGTATGTTTATAGAGTCCATCAGTCCATTATGTGGAGTCCTCTCCAATTTAATTTATTACATGATAACCTGAAAAGGAGAGCTACAGTTGCCAGAAGTACTTTGCCAGAACCATCCCCTTCATTCTAGGTTTCTGAGTAAGGAACCTATTATTTTGTGATTTTTTTCAAGCTAAAATATAAATGTCGCACCAGCTCTTCTTTTCATCAGTTCTTGCATTCCTTGTGACTTCATTGATCCTACGTTATCATCTTCCAAGCAAGATTAGTGCCAATTTTCTTACAATTTCTACATCACAATATGCATCTTCTTGCCCTACTCATTATCCTTTTTTCCAGCATCAGTTCATCATCTCCACTACACATAATGAAAGTAACATATCAGGTACTAATTAAAGCAACAAACTTTATTGATAATGAAACAGAGCACTGCAGTGGGGTATGAAAGGAAACATAGACATGACAGAAGAATATGAAAAAGCATGCTGTTAAGATGTAGGATTCAGTAGTCATAATTGGGATGCAACAATGTTACAGCGGTTTTTTAAATGTTCTGCCACTGGAAAATTTCAAGAACCTCTCTTTTCATTCAACACTGCCTGGAGTATCTGTAGAAGTATTTAAGTACTTGTGATTTTGAAACTGGCATTCAGAAGAGAAGATCTGGATCTAGCATGAATTCGGTGCTCCCATGGCTTTTCAGAATCCTGACTCTTAAGAAATTATTGTGAACTCTGCATCTTTATCATGTCAGCTTGTTCAGGATTTGACCTTTGGAAAATTATGCATGCTGCGTTTTCAGAGTTCTGATGTGATATTGAAAAGAGGTAATTTAGGCCAAAGTTACATATGATGAACTGTCACTGCTAATCTTTTCTTCACTGTCGCATCATGTCATATCAAAGTGACATGTATTCCCTTTCCTACTCCAAAGTTAAACATGATCCTAGTGCATGAAGCCTTGGCAACAGATAGCCACGATCTTGAATTATTTTTTCTTAGGTGCCTCATTAATGACATTTACTTATGTAACATGGAAGGGGAGGAATGTGAACATTGTGTGGTTTTAAATTGGTAGTATACTTTTTGGCCTATATTTTTAGTGAGTGATATAGTCAGTTCACTATATGTTAGTGAATTGACTTTAAAGGTATGCTTATTGTGTCCAGATTGGCAGCTTCTTTTCATAATAATCACAGCCAGTGTCCCATGTCTGCACCTTTTTTTCAAAAGGAAGGCCATCCAGTGAACTGGCAAGACACTCCAATAATTTATTATGCTACATCCCTCCCACATAGAAAAGTCTTTGCTGCTGAATTTTGAAGATTTATTGTGAGTTAATTTAGTGTCTCTATGGACCCTTCTACACTGCCTTATAATCCAGATTATTAAATCAGATAATCGACATTATCTGCTTTGAACTACACTGCCATATAATCCAGTTGCTCTACTTCTGATAATCTGGCTTTTATCTGGCAGTGTAGAAGGGGGCCTCTGTCTCCCAAAGGGCTTCAGTCCCTGCTTCATTCATTGGTTCAAGTCAGCTGCAGTTTACCTCAAGAACCATCAACAGTGAAGGCAAGGGGGAAGAGAATAGTTCTTATCAGGCAGAGTTCAGCAGTAGAGTAACTGCCAACAAGCACACATAAGAAGAAAGTATCAAGCTGTTTAATTTTATGACTCCTTTTTCCTGGAAGGTCTTTCCCCTGGAGTCGGGCTAGACAAAACAAATGGAAGAAAAACCTATGGACAAGTTACAGCCATATGTTTGCATGATACGACTAGTCATGAATTAAACAAGCTACCATGATAAACCAGAGACAAATCATGAATTCCAAACTTGGTTTAAGACTGATTTATAAATCATGATTTGCTTTACTAGTGGCATTCACACTGCAAGACCATTTTCAACAAACCACACTATGGCTTACTGTGTTGTGCCAATGCCTAGTCTAACCTATAGTGATTGTTGTGTATTTTTGATGAGTCTCAATATTTTTTCTAAAGTGAATGCATGTGTTGTTGAAATGTTTTCCATGCAAATGAACAAAAATATTTATGGCCTGTTTATGGCCTAGTTCATCCCCCATGGCCTTTTTCCCAGAGTGGTATCACAGCAGACTTCATGGAATTTTGCTTACCTCAAAGCCCTGAGTAGATGACTCTACGTGCCATTCAGCCTGGCAGTAGGAGAAGATCTGTCTGTTCCTCATATGCTTCAAATCACACATTTCCCACACACTTTGTTGGAATTGGCAAATGCTGTTACCAGTTAAATCAGCTGGGCAGAGGAAGTGGAGTGAGGAATTAAAGTATGATCTCAATACACAGAAGAGGGAGATTTAAACTTTCGGATTCTATGTACTGAGATGGGATATTGTGTGCCTGTTGTGGAGGGGCAGAAATTAGTGTGAAATAAAGAGGAGAAAGAGGAATGCATCCCTGGGCCAAACTACAGCAGTCAGGATAATATTGTTACTGTCAGTTATACAGATCATCAGCAAAAAGACTACTCAGTGCTCATGTATACAATGCTAATGTGACTGTACTGTTGCACACATTCCTCTTTTAGGCTGTGGAATCTTAGTTGCTCTATATTATTGTATTTTTTTGAATCTGAGATGCACCCCTCCTCTCCATATAAACTCTAAAAACGGGGTCTTTCTCTAGCTTTTTTCTGTTGGTGGTACTGAAATCAGTGTGCTTCTTACAATCAATGGCATTTTAGAATCTAAGAAATATGGAATTTTCTTTTATTTCTTCACTCAGAAAATTCAAGGAAATGAGTTTTGAGAGGCACATGTTCTTGACAATTATGTGTTAAGCTTTATTCCTTCACAAAATAAGTTTTAATATCCACTGATTCCGGGATTAGTGCCATTATTTGCAGAAGAAGCCCAATGGATTATGAGACCAATGATAATCTTGTTTGTTGTTTCAGCCTCCCACTGTATGCACTGCATATTTGAATGAAGCAAAGCTGTGCTCGGCTTATCATTCAGCAACTAGTGAGCATATAAGATAGTTGTTAAAATAGCACCACTGTTTTATACTAGAATATGTGTTGTCCAAATCTGCTGGATCATGCAAAGCTCCATCTAATCCAGCATTCTGTTTCCAACAGAGGTTTCACATATATAGTTCAAAAAACTTACAAGCAGAACAAGGCATGGATGACTACAGTGTTTTATTTCCAGTATCCAGTTCTGAACACGGAGTTTTCATCCAGCTATCTTTGCTACTAACAAAGGATATTCTTATTGCCAGTTTGTTTAAGCCTCTTTCTAGAGCAATCTGAATTAACAACCATAGCCCCATCTAGAGTAAGAGACTATTTGTTGTTGTTATTTGTCATTGGATTGACTTAGGGTGATCCTATACATAAGAGACCTCCCAAAGCCCCCGGTTATCAACTGCCCTGCTCAGGTCTTGCAAACTCAAGATTGAGATCTAATTAATCTATCTGTACTGCAACCTTCCTCTTCTCTGAAAAATCACATATCAGCTAACTACTGTGTGATGGCTATTGTCTGGTCCAGATTTGTTTTGAAGTGTCATTTGTATAATCCAGGACATATAATGTATGTGCAGTTGATGTAACTGCTCTGATTTTTGGCAGTCACTAAATATTAATGTGGGGCTACGGTGGCGCAGCAGGTTAAACCTCTAAGCTGCAGAACTAACTGGAAAGTTGGTGGTTTGAATCTGCAGGGCGGGGTGAGCTCCCATTGTTAGCCACAGCTTTTGCCAACCTAGCAGTTTGAAAACATGCAAATGTGAATAGATCAATAGGTACTGCTTTGGCGGGAAGGTAACAGTGCTCCATGCAGTTATACCGGCCACATGACCTAGGAGGTATCTATGGACAATGCCAGCTCTTTGGCTTAGAAATGGAGATGAGCACACACCCCTCCCCCAGAGCTGGACTTGACTAGACTTAATGTCAAGGGGAAACCTTTACCTAGTAATAAATGGGGCATCTGTGTGTGCACCATTCACATGTTGCTTCCACAATGCACACAACTCTCTTTTCCTTCTCTCACACTTTTTCTCGCATGATCTTGCACCCATCCCCACCTCCATGCATGCACACATGGTCCAGCTGTGAATAATAATAATAATAATAATAATAATTTTATTTGTAACCCACACTATTTCAGTAACACCATAGTCATCAATTATAATTTCACAATGGCTGACTTGTGTGAATCATGTCACTCTTTGATTCATTTTCTCTGTTGTGTCTTTCCTTTGCCCATTAAATCTAGATAGTGAAAGTGTGATGGATTTTACTTGTAACAGGCTATTTTGTGACAAAACTGAAGCTTATACTCAGAGTGCTAACGCTAAAATTGCTTATGATTAAAACACTACTATTAGTCATTGCTATTGCAGTGAATATGAATATGACCTTGAATTTAATTTTTCTAAACTGTAGATTGATGACACAATTTCCACGAGCTTTCTCTTCACCAATGGCATTATCAGAAGTTTGCTGGACTAATGAATGAAAAGTTCACTGAGATGACATAGTGAAGGAAGCAAGACCATGGTGCAGCGGAAGAGGAGCTGCCCTCGCCTACTTGATTACCTTGTGATTATTGGAGCCAGGTATAATAGCAACATTACAGATGTGAATTGTATATGAACATATACGGGATTAGGATGGAATGAAAAGCAGTACATCTCTGTTGCTACTGTTCAGCAGCTGAGAAGGAGGAAAGCCTATTACTGTATATACTCGAGTATAAGCCTAGTTTTTCAGCCCTTTTTTAAAGACTGAAAAAGCCCCCCTTGGCTTATACTTGGGTGAGGGTCCTGGTTGGCTTATATTTGGGTCAGCTTATACTCAAGAATATATGGTGCATTTATTATTTTTCTATATTATTATTGGTATTATTACATTAATTATTTTTCTCTATTATTGTTGCTAATATTACATTTATTTTACTCTATTATTATTATTATTATTAATAATAATATATGTATTATTTCACTCTGATATTATTATTATTGCATTTATTATTTTACTCTATTTATTATTACATTCATTATTTTCCTGTATTTATTGTTATTATTATTATTACATGTATTATTTTACTCTTATTATTATTAAAAGGATACATAAGCACATATACATTGAAGAAGATGAGAATAATGATTTGATCAGAGTTGGATAGTCTTACCTTAAATTTGAGCTTTATGTAAATATTCAAAAACCTTTAAACTACCGATGCCTCAATTAATGTAATTTTATTGGTATCTATTTTTATTTCTGAAATTTACCACCCTTGGCTTATACTGGAGTCAATGTTTTCCCAGTTTTTTGGTGGTAATATTAGGTGCCTCAGCTTATATTCGGGTTAGCTTATACTCGAGTATATACAGTAACTAAATCTAACTGTTAATTCCAACTAGGGTAGATCTGTTGAATTATTGGGAACTTAGTAAATAGACACCTGTGTAAATCTCATTGATTCAGCGGGTCTGTTGCAACTGTTACTAACAATTTTATCCCTGTATTGGTGAACAGCTGTTGGTGGCATCGGTGGTAATAAGCAATTTACTGCTGGTGAATGTGACATTGTGCCTAATGAAGATAGCTCCTGTCTCCTTTTACTCTTGATTGCTGTAGTGTGACTAGGGATATTTAATGATTTCTATCTAAACTCATTGACTGTTACTCCCTTTGGATGTTGCTTGAAACCATATGTTCAAAAGCAAGATTAAAGCACATAGTTAATGCTTAGATATTTAAAATGCAGGCATACCCCAGTTAATTAAGTTAATGTATTTTGGGCATTTTCTCTTTTGCAGAAAATTGGACACCAGGGGTATAGATGTACCTTGTAAATGATTGTATAATTGAATTGTGTCTATACTGAGACTAGTGCTGTTAGTTTGAACTTTTAATTGGTTTCATCTAGCAGTCTGTACACCAGTTATATACTTTCTCTTTCCACTTCTATCCATTTTGGATCAGGATGATGTGATAGATGAGTATCCTGACCCCACTTCAAGTCTGACCGACAAATTCATTTTGAAGTTTTCATGATGAGGAACTTGTGACTCATCTCCCTTAGTAAGCTTCCACAGTCACAATATCAACAATTCTAGAAGGGCTTAAAATATTTGCATTTTACAAATGTAATATTAGCATTGTTCTTCTGCATAAAAGTAATTTGTCATTTGCATTCTTTGCAGGCAACCAAGCAGTGATAGTGTGGCACAGACACCCGAACTACTGCGTCGTTATCCTTTAGAGGATCACACTGATTTCCCACTTCCTCCAGATGTAGTCTTCTTCTGTCAGCCTGAGGGATGTTTAAGTGTTCGCCAGAAGCGTATGAGTTTGCGAGATGACACTTCCTTTGTTTTTGCACTCACAGATAAAGATACAGGAGTCACTCGCTATGGAATATGTGTCAATTTCTATCGCTCCTTTCAGAAGCGTTTGCCCAAGGAGAAGGGGGACGGCAGTGGTGGACATCGTGTCCGAGATGGGCAGAAAGCACCCAAATCTGGGGATGCTTCCACTGCTCAAGAAGAGAAAGGGAATGAGAGTTCAGAAAGTGGTGGTTCTCTGCAGCCACCAAGCACAGAGTCTGCCTCTGATGGGAATCGATCACCTCGGAGTAAACGTTCATCCAAAGGCACTCACCGCTCCCGTAACAGCACCCTGACCTCACTCTGCATCATTAGCCACTATCCATTTTTCTCTACATTTCGTGAATGTCTGTATACTCTGAAGAGACTGGTGGACTGCTGCAGTGAAAGACTGTTAGGAAAGAAGTTGTCGATCCCACGAGGAGTGCAAAGGTATATAAGGGGATGACATGATTTCCTCTGATGCCATATTTACTTACTTAAAATTAATTTTTCCCGTTCTCATTTCACTTTTCAAAAAAAATTCATTGATTTTATATTGTGATATCATCCTTGATCGCCCCCACCAGTGATAATTTAAATTAGCCATAATACAAAAATAAAAATATCAAAAGTATTTCCTTAAGCAGTCAGCAAAAAAACAAAAACACCCCCAAAAACCAAAACTTGAAAGTCTTAGAAAAGCAAAACCTCTCATTCCTCTTATATTCAACAAAACAATTCCAAATTACTGTAAAACGTGTTTCTCTTTCTTTGATCATTTAAAGTTTGCTATTATGTTTTTCATTCAAAGCCAGCTGCCATACTTTATTATACCAGGCTGTCATTATAGGAGAAATTCTCTTTAGATGTTTCCAAAATCCAGTAATTTCCAATCTGACAGCTATTAATAGATACCCAATTAAAAGTTCATGAGCTGCTTATCATTGCCTCCTGGAAAGAAACCCAGGAGGAACAGTTCTGAAGACTTTGTAAAATTCTGGTTAATGATATTATATATATATATCTATATATCAGAAAATATTGCTTTCCCAAATTTGATGTTTGACTTCAGTGCCACCATAAATGTTGACAGGGGCCTTTAATTTTACAACCTCACTAGCAGTGAAGGGAAAGAAAGGGGTCTATGGATGACCATTGTACCAGAGCCAAAAATCATTTATGCAAACCATTTAATTAAATTACTTCTTATTGAAGTAGAGACACTTTTGAAAGGGAATTTGTACAACATATTATCCATTTTTTATCTAGGCAAATATCCAAGTTCCCCATGTTTTTTGGAGACTATCTGATGGGCCCATATCAAAATTATTATATATATGGGAGACAAATCCCTATCCATCGTATCTAGCATGATTTCAAATGGAGTAAGCTCCAGAAAAGTTTAAATTTGAAGCTTTGCAAGTTCTCTTAATGCTTTGCTTCATGTGCCATGGCTAACTGCTGATGTTATCAACCTGATACGTTGTAAGCCAATTGAAAGTCAAACACTTAAGTTGATTCTTCTACAGATCTCATGAAAGTGGTTGGACATCCGTATACAATTCTTGTAATTATTTAACACTCTCCTATCAAAATGTTTTACATTAAGTTGTATTTCTTCTGTAAGAAATTCTAAATGACAATATAATGGGTTTAACGATGAAATATTGCATCAGAACCTCTTCCCTGTCTCCATATTAAAAATGAAATATTTTAAAATATATTTAAATTTGGGGCTAAATTTATCAAATTTGCAACAGAATTAATAGGAATTACCCATCAACGCTGTCAAAAACTTTAAAATCAAATGATAGAAGAGCCAATAAGGATGCCTTGTACCAATTTTACCAAACAGGCTGTGTATTGAATAGCACTTTATGAGTTATAAATCCAAACTGATTAGGATTCAGCCATCCATGACTTTAAAAATGTTAAACATTTTTTTCCAAAAGGCAAACCTTGATTTTGCCATTATATATAGGGGACACAATTATATTTAATGAGACTTGACCACAAATTTTCATATCCCTGAGGGGTCGTGGAGCCAAACCCTAGTGGATACTACCATAACCAGAGACTGGGAACGAATGGCTTGTATTGTTCATTCATGAATCTCCACTTTGAATTGCACACCTTTGTGGACCTGGTTTTTAGTTAGGGAGCGGGTAAAAACAAGCTGTTTAACTTAAAGTAACGTCTGTAGTCTGTATTTTAGCTATTTTTCTTAATTTTCTCACATTGTGGTTTTAAAAATGATATTGTGTTTCCTATGATGTAGCTCTTATTTCGCTTCATTGGATCATTTTCATCAGGCTGTGCAAGTTCTCTTAATGCTTTGCTTCATGTGCTAAGTACATTTATAATGACAGCAGAATGGTTTTGTTTTGTTGATTCTTTTTAAATGTTCTGTGTAACTATTTCAGTATAAAACTGACAATTCAATATCATTATAAAATTAATTAAATCTTCAAAAAGAACTTTTAAGAATGAGGCAGTTCAAATTTAAACATAAAATGAATTTTATCATAAACCTAACTAAACTATAAAAGTAGCAGAATCAACAACAATATCTTTCTATTTACAGAAGACGAAAGTATTCTTAAAAAGAGTAGACATAATTATATAAAGTCGGGATCACATTTAAGAAATCTTCCATCCAGTGCCTCCTAATCTGAATAATTTAATGTAGATCAGCAAATGTGGGAGTTTTTAATACTTAACTCATAGCTGGAGTGAAAATGCCTTAAATTCACTCGAATACCTCCAAAATAATTTCAAATAATACAGTAGAGCCTCACTTATCCAAGACTTGCTTATCCAAGGTTCTGGATTATCCAATGCATTTTTGTAGTCAATGTTTTTAATATATCGTGATATTTTGGTGCTAAATTCGTAAATACAGTAATTACAACATAACATTACTGCGTATTGAACTACTTTTTCTGTCAAATTTGTTGTATAACATGATGTTTTGGTGCTTAATTTGTAAAATCATAACCTAATTTGATGTTTAATAGGCTTTTCCTTAATCCCTCCTTATTATCCAAGATATTCGCTTATCCAAGGTTCTGCCGGCCCGTTTAGCTTGGATAAGTGAGACTCTACTGTACTGTAATATTTCGTAACAAAAATTTATCAGAGGAATTTACATTGGATGAGACATTTTATAAGCATGATTGAATAATTTTTATTTATGGCCAATGCTGGTCCATAAATAAAGCCACTTTAGGGTCCCTAAATAATACATCTAGGGTGTGGATTAAAGTAAAGGATCAAGGTGGGCGGTAGTTGCCAAGGGCTAGATTATGTGTGAGTAATCTGGTAGGTCTGATCTATAATAATGGCTTAATCATTTCTTAAAATCTTTCAGGTGCCATAAAACTTCTTCTTGTTTCTATTGAAGGATTCCTCTAGTCTGATAATTTCAGCTGAATAGTCAGGAGATCAACATAATATTTTTATATTGCTTTTATGTAGGGATACAATGTGGCGAATATTCACAGGCTCCCTTCTCGTGGAAGAGAAATCCAGTGCATTGCTACATGATTTGCGTGAAATTGAAGCCTGGATCTATCGACTGCTCCGTTCCCCTGTGCCTGTTGCTGGCCAGAAGCATGTGGATGTGGAAGTCTTGCCACATGAATTGCAGCCAGCCTTGACGTTTGCTCTCCCTGACCCATCCCGGTTCTCTCTGGTGGATTTCCCTTTGCATCTGCCCTTGGAGCTGTTAGGCGTGGATGCCTGTTTGCAGGTGTTGTCTTGTATTCTCCTAGAACACAAGGTAAGAGGAAAATTTATCAATATAAATGTAGGCATTTCAGGAGAGGAGGGTTCCTTTCACAGCATTATAATAATAATAATAATAAAACTTTATTTATACCCCGCCACCATCTCCCCAACGGGGACTCGGGGCGGCTTACATGGGGCCATGCCCAAGACAATACAATAAACCATAACATAATACAATTAAATAATACATTACATAAAATAAACAGTACAACATAAGATCAAAACAGCAATATAACACGAGCGGGCCGCATGAATACTACATTTAAAAACTAGATTAAAAATTAAAACTCTGGGTGAGAAAGGGATCAGAATAAAACCTCGAGGGACGGGACAACAGATAGTGAACCAGTCTAGAGGATAAATATCGGGGGGGGAGTAGCATAGAACATTTACTCTCCGAAAGCACACCGGAAGAGCCATGTTTTTAAATCTTTCCTGAAGGCTAAAAGGGTGGGGGCTTGCCTGATTTCAATGGGCAGCGAGTTCCACAAGCGAGGGGCCACCGCAGAGAAGGCCCTCTCCCTTGTTCCTACAAGGCGAGCCTGAGATATAGGTAGTGGCGACAGGAGGGCCTCCCCCGATGATCGGAGAGGTCGGGCAGGTTTATGATAGGAGATACGGTCACGAAGGTAGGCGGGTCCCAAACCGTTTAGGGCTTTATAAATGATGGTCTGCACCTTGAATTGGGACCGGAAGATGAACGGCAGCCAGTGGAGCTCCTTAAACAGGGGAGTAGATCTCTCCCTGTAACTCGCCCCCGTTATTAGTCTGGCGGCCGAACGTTGGACCAGCTGTAACTTCCGGGCCGTCTTCAAGGGAAGCCCCACGTAGAGCGCATTACAGTAGTCCAGTCTAGAGGTAACTAATGCATGCACCACCGTGGTCAAGTCAGACTTCACGAGGTATGGTCGCAGTTGGCGCACAAGTTTGAGTTGTGCAAAAGCCCTCCCGGCCACCGCCGACACCTGCGCTTCAAGCGTCAGCGCTGAATCCAGGAGGACCCCCAAACTGCGGACCTGTGATTTCAGGGGGAGTGCAACCCCGTCCAGCACAGGTTGCCACCCAATACCCCGATCCGACGAGCGACTGACCAGGAGGGCCTCTGTCTTGTCAGGATTGATCCTCAGCTTGTTCCTCCTCATCCAGTCTGCCACAGCGGCCAGGCACTGGTTCAGCACCCGAGGGGCTTCCTTGGAGTCAGGTGGGAACGAGTAGTGGATTTGTGTGTCATCTGCGTAGAGATGGCAACACCCTCCAAAACTCCGGATGACCTCTCCCAGCGGTTTCATGTAGATGTTAAAAAGCATGGGGGATAAAATAGACCCTTGCGGGACCCCACAGGTCAAAGGCCAGGGGTCCGAGCAGGTGTCCCCCAGCTTCACCATCTGGGAACGGCCCTCCAGGAAGGACTGGAGCCACTGCAAAACAGTGCCACCGAGTCCCATCCCGGAGAGCCTCCCCAGAAGGATACCATGGTCGATGGTATCGAAAGCCGCAGAGATGTCCAGGAGAACCAGCAGGGTCACACTCCCCCTGTCCAGTTCCCTGCGGAGGTCATCCACCAAGGCGACCAAAGCCGTCTCAGTGCTGTGCCCAGGCCTGAAGCCAGACTGCGAGCGGTCCAGAAAATCAGTGTCATCGAGGAACTCCTGGAGCTGCGTGGCCACCACCCGCTCCAGAACCTTGCCCAAAAACGGGAGGTTGGAAATTGGTCTGTAGTTGTTACATACAGATGGGTCTAGCGAGGTCTTTTTTAGTAACGGTTTTACCACCGCTTGCTTAAAACAAGATGGAAATGACCCCTGACCCAGGGAGGCATTTATTATAGCCACAAACCAATCCAACAACCCCTCTTTGGCCTGCTTAACCAGCCAAGAGGGACAAGGATCCAGAGCACAAGTGGTCGCCCTCACAGACCCAAGAATCCCCTCCACGTCATCCGGAAGAACAAGCCGGAAAGAATCCCACAAAATCGGACAGACAGGTGCCTCGGTTAAATTACAATTACAATTAGAAATGTAAAAATGATTACCTGGAATCTTTTTGAGACACTGTGCCCCTATGAAAATCATTGTACAAGTGACATAAATTGCGCCACCAAAAAAATAGTTGCTCAGATAACTGAACCTTACCAGAGATTGTGTAAGTGTGCTCCTTAGTGGAGCTAGTCATCCTTAAGAGTGCTGTGTGTGCACGCACATACAGATTTTTCTGTCTTTTTGATGGGTGAACGCATAACATGTATAATCAGCTGTAAAGCTGTGGGATCCAGCATGGCCATGCCAATGTATATTTGCACCATTCTGAAAGTGCATATGATATTGGCTTATATAAGGACACTAGTGAGTGTGTCACAGTGAAGAATTTTCTTGTTGGTATAACAAGGAGTCTTCAGGGTTATTCATAAAGTTTTCTTTCATTATGAAATATTATTGGATTAATGGGAATTGTGGTAGCATTAGAATGTAGTAAATACAGAAGTGGTATATGTATTTTACCATATCAGGAGGGAATAGATATGTAATTGTTTTAATATGACTTTTCCTGGTTGTAGGTAGTGCTGCAATCCCGGGACTATAATGCCCTCTCCATGTCTGTGATGGCATTTGTGGCTATGATATACCCGCTGGAGTACATGTTCCCTGTGATTCCACTCCTTCCTACTTGCATGGCTTCTGCAGAACAGGTATGATAATTCTTCAGTGAAGGGAGAGCATTGATGACTCCACTAAAGCCTTTTGTAGACAATCACTTTGCCTACATCCTTTGTCCAAGGGCCCCTTCACACTATACTGTACAATTATAGCTTTAACTGCCATCTTGAGGAATCCTCTTCCAAAGAGATCTGCTGCCTCACCACTCTACAAACTCCAGGATTCCATAGGATTCACTCATAGCAATGATAATGGAATGATTATGCTATAATTGTATATGGTCCTAACTTGGGTTTGGAGGTGTGCCCTTCAGTCCTGGATGGGGTTACATTCCTCCTGAAAGGCTTTTTGCAGCTTGGCAGTGTTTCTTCCAAATGACAGCTCATATAGATGCAACTATCAGGAGTGTTTATTTTTCGCAGCTGTTACACTAGCTACCTGTACTCCTTTTGACAGTTGGAGCACCTAAGGATGGTAGTGCATGCACTGGTAACCTCAAGGCTGGACATCTGCAATGCATTGTACATTGAGCTATCTCTGTACTAAGTTTGAAAACTTTGGTTAGTTCAGAACATGGTAGCTAGGTTTATTACTGGTACACCTAGGAGTGACCATATTATATTAATATTAAAATCACTCCATTGTTTCTGGGCAAAGTACAAAGTGTTGATTATTATCTTTTTTTGGGACTGTGTTATCAGCAAGATCACCTTTTCCTGTATAATGTACTCCATACACCCAGGACCTCTGTGAAGCATCTACTTTAGTAGGTCAAAACTAGGTTGATTGTTCTCTAGATGGCATTTTCTTTGGCCATCCCCAGGCTGTGGAGTGACCTTTCAGAAGAGATTCATCTGCTTGAGATGCTGTTTGGATTTAAATCAGCAGTAAAAACCAGTTTCTTTCGATAGGCCAATCCCAATTATTTTAAATTATGGTTTTAAATGTATTCATTTATGGATTTTAATAGGTAAAAGTTTTGCACAGTGTTCCCTCACTACTTCGCGGTTCACTTTTCACAGATTCACTGTTTCGCGGTTTTTCAATAAACTCTAAAATAATATTATAAATCATAAAAAATTATAATTTACAGCCTCAGGAAGGGAGGAAGGAGAAGCCAAAGGGAAAAAAAAGGAGCCCAAGCAGCAATGGGAGGAGAAGGAGGTGATTTATCAACACATGATTGGTTGATAAAGACTTAAAATAGCGTATAACTACTAAAATAATGTATACATATTAAAATAAATATAGTGTCCCTACTTTGCGGATTTTCACTTATTGCGGGTGGTCCTGGAACCTAACCCCAGCAATAAGTGAGGGAACACTGTATATTATTTTTGCTGATGTTTTGTGTTGTCCTAGTCATTGTTGTTACCTGCTTTGATCCACAATGAGATGTGGAAAAGAAATAACAGGAACAACAACAACAACAACATAAAAGAGCCCTAGCTCTGTATATTGCACTCTTCTTATTTCATCTTCTCTGCAATCATTTAATTGTAATGATTGTATTTTTGTCAGAAAAGCTAAAAAGGGGGAAAATTTACCTCTTATTAATGTTTTCTGCCCGTTACAGCTACTTCTGGCCCCAACGCCCTATATAATTGGAGTTCCAGCCAGCTTCTTCCTTTACAAACTAGATTTTAAAATGCCAGATGATGTATGGCTAGTTGATCTGGACACCAATAAGGTATGTTACTCTTTTCTCACCTTAGTTTATTTCCATGCATTCCATTCCTAAAGTTTTTGTAACTGAAATTAAATTTTGAAAATTTAATTCCAGGTTATTGTTCCTACAAACGCTGAGTTACTGCCTGTTTTGCCAGAACCTGAAGCTTTGGAATTGAAAAAACACCTGAAACAGGTATGGGACCAAACAAAATCTATAATTTTGAGTTTTATCTATGAGTTTCAGGGCTAATAATTTGGGTAGGCTAGCCACAGTTCTTTCTAGTAATGCTAAATGACTGTTTAACATTATATCTTAACTAGCTGTTCTGAGTCGTGTCTTGAGGTACCCTTTGCAGCTGGACGTATTCACATTAACATTTTGATGTGGAAATTAAACTTTGAAATTATCACGAATTACTATGTTTGTATAGTTATCCATTACATTATCATTTGTGCTTCACACTGTGTTAAGTTGTGGTTAACCACATCCTTACTCAATCCAATATTTCAAACATTTTTGACCATAAGCTGCAACACAGCTATATCAGATAATTTAGAGAGTTGGAAACATTGGACACAGAATAAAATGCCTTTACTACCTTGTTACTAAAGAATGATTTAAAATGTTAATATCTTTACAGAGCTCATTTTTTATCCCGACCTATTGGAATCTCTGGATTTTTCCTAGAATAGTTTGCCTATTGATCATATTTTATCCATTTTCAATTCATATTGTTGCTGAAGAAGCCCACATCTCCACCTTCCCTCCCTCATCTTCCTGGTTTTAAGGTGTTACTTATTGTTTGAGGTCAAGTAGGTTCATTCTGACAGAATAGATTTTATGTCTTTATTTCTATTCTCTACTTCTGTCTCTCCTTCCCCTTCCTTGCATGCTGCATGCAGTATTTAAAGGTAAAGTGTTATAGTAATAATATAAGAGCTGCTGTTTCTGTCTCCCATAGAACAGCAGAACTATATATTTAACAGTCTATGATTCCCTGAGTAAATTGCTGTAATGCACAGCTATTGACCCTCCAGTAAAATCAACAGAATCTGTTTGCTTTTCTCTCTCCACAGTTTAAGGGGCTTTCAGCAAAATACCCACACATCTGAGTGATGTAAACAGAACTGACCGAATTGTATTACTGTTTGCACCCATCAAATGA
The DNA here is from genome assembly GCF_035594765.1 of Anolis carolinensis. Classification (NCBI taxonomy): domain Eukaryota; kingdom Metazoa; phylum Chordata; class Lepidosauria; order Squamata; family Anolidae; genus Anolis; species Anolis carolinensis. The sequence goes on from NC_085841.1 coordinate 303,828,520, forward strand.
AAGAAACATTTTTCTTCACAGAACAGGAAGAAAACTGGCAAGATAAAGAAAGTGCCTGTCATTTGACAAAGCAGGAATGATCATGAGAAATCCTGGCAGCGGCATTAAGCATGAATGCATATTAGATTTATGGCTATTTTCTTATCTGTTCAGAGTAGAAACACCTCAGTTGTTTTTTTTAAAGAACACATAAACAGATGTGTGGAAGTAAAGCTGTCTGGCCACCCTAATGAACTGTGCTTAGATATGATCCCTTTTTTATTTCCTTTTTTCATCTGTGGTATTAGTAGTAATAGTTTTTTCTCCATCTGTCTCCCTGTGGTCATGTGTTCGTCTTGGCTCTGATTGTCCTCTGGTGTTGTCATGTGATCTTCCATCTTGCCTCCAGTGTCTGGTTAGCATGACTGCAATCACTCAGCAACAGCTGCTCACGCCTGACAAAAAGGTGTCTTTATTTTACTCTTTTCTCCCTCAAATTTCCATTGGATTATTTTTAACTTGTCTTGATTTATTGGCTTTGGGAAATTAATGGGAAATTTAGTGAAGCACATCAGTGGGAGATCCTAATGCATATGTGTCAAACGCAAGGCCTGTGGTCTGAATCTGGCCCGCTACATTATTTATGTAGCCTGCGAGGCTTTCAGGGCAACATAGTTATATTTATACAGTCTTACAATTATAACCAGCTCTTTGAAGGCAATCATAAGGCTGATGTGGCCCTCGGTGAAAATGGGTTTGCCACCCCTGCCCTAAAGCAATAAAGATAGAAAGCAAGATTTGTGGAATGTCTATAACCTTTATAAAATTAAGGATGACAAAAGATTAGTTTTTTGAGAGTAATTCAAATCCATAGAACTAAAATCTGAACTTTCAAATGCCTTTCTGGCCAGTATATACATAAATGTTGAAAACAGTGCACTGTACTAAGAATCTAGGCTTATCTGACTAGCTGCAGTGATAAAGAATGTATTAACCTGTATCTTTATTGGGTAATTAGCAAAGCTGAGGATCTTATGGTGAATGGTAATCATACCAGTAACATTTATGGATGTATTTTTATTTTTGTTCAAGATGTTTATATATTGACTAAACTTTATCTTAGATTTCTCTGCAATGCAGGTTAAGATCCAGGGTGTTACTAATAAAATTATAGGCTGTGTCATTAAAATCATTAATTAGCAGAGTGGAAAACATGTAGAACTACAAATGTTGAAGAGATTAAAATTATTAAAATGCCTGAGAGAATTAAGAACTTTTGACCTAAAATATAATAAAGTTAATCTGGTGTACTTCTATGGGAAGGATGACTGGAAAACTGCATAATTTGGGGAGTGAAAGTACAGGGTGAGAACACTCTAGTAAGACCTTAACTGGAAATATTTAGCATTCTGACATGTATATATGGGAGTAGATAAGATATTATGGTCTCAAGCTGTGAAAGTATTAAAAGCTAAAATGAGCATCTTGGGATTCAGAGAGAACTAGTAGTTACTCCCATCCAATATGCAACTTGTGCCCAAATGCTTAAAGTTGTGAGTCTCTTATTATTGTCCTGCTAATACCAAAGAAGTAGTCCTCAGTTATGTTCTCAAAATTGCTGATGTGGCATAGGATTGAGTTTCTACATTTTGAATGTATTACAATATGTTTAACATATTTTACTAATCCTCTGTTTATACAGTTTAACTACTGAAAGGCCACAGTTACCTTCATCTTGTTAGTTAATTATATCTTTAGGAGCATACTAAATTGTTATAGATTAACAATTTTCTCTCCCACCCCTATATTACTTACCTGGAGCATTTTCGAAATTTCTTGTACAACAGATTGAGCCCTATTAACACTCTGTCTTTTGTTTGTAAAATGGTAGTAGGGTCCTTTTGTCTTTTTTGCTGTGACTGCTCCAAAAGGCTAGTTGAATAATGCTAAAGATTTCGGATCTGCATTGAATCAATCTTGTTAACATTCTTTTGGATGCACCTGTTTATGTTTATATACCACATTCCTTGGCCACTTAATTGTTATGAGAAATGGTGGGAAACCTTGTCAAAGAAAAAGTAGACAGCACATTCAGTTTTTGTTCTTCACAAATAAGAACTGAAATAGTTACCTGTCGATTACAGTCAACCAGAACACTGGGCTTGGCTTAGGATTGCTCATGGAGTCAGGCAGTATTGGGAATGCCACTTTTGTTTTTTATACTTGTGCACTATTGCTCTTTAGGCTTTGGCCAGCATGAGTTTGAATACCCAGCCCATCCTTAACCTAGAAAAGTTTCATGAAAGTCAAGAGATCCCACTACTTTCGGGAAAACCTCAGAATGACCTTCAGTCCACACCTTCTACAGAATTCAACCCCCTGATCTATGGCAATGATGTAGATTCAGTGGATGTGGCCACAAGGTATGTCTAGGCAATATTCTGTTGCTACATTTACCAACACATGGGAATGTTGTTGCTCTGTCACATAGTAAATGTTAGAAGATATACTTTCCATTCAGAATATCCTGAGTTTAATCCCTGAGGCCTCCAGGCAATGTTAGGGAAAAAACCTTAACTGAAACCCTGGAGAGCCATTGCCAGTCCATGTAGCAGTATCAGGCTAGATGCACCAGTAGTTTGGGGCACATATTCCCATGTTACCTTCAAATAAAAATAAGAAAAAATTTCATGAACTTGCATGGACAAGTCACCAGCTTTATGGTTTGCCATAAGCCTTTCACACTATTTCTGCAGTCAGTGTTCCACAGCATTGCAAAGTGAAATGTAAACACGTGTAGGGGTTGTTTCTGTACAGTCTCTTGCTTTGATATATGTACATCAATCCTATGAACCTAGCTATTGTCAGTAATCGTGGGTGGCTAGTGTGAAATAGATACATTCAAAGGTGGGCTGAGATCAGAATCATCTTTATGTTCTAGGCTCTGGATTTTTTTTTGTATACTAGTCCTCCTGTGTTGTTTAGATTTCCATGGGATTGTTAGCATAATTACCAATCTTTCATTTTTTAGGGTTGCCATGGTAAGATTCTTCAATTCGCCAAATGTTCTACAAGGATTCCAGATGCATACACGTACACTTCGCCTCTTTCCTCGACCAGTGGTGGCATTTCAGGCCAATTCCTTCTTGGCCTCACGGCCAAAGCAGACAGCCTTTGCAGAAAAATTGTCCAAGACTCAGGCAGTGGAATACTTTGGGGAATGGTCACTCAATCCCACTAATTATGCTTTCCAAAGAATTCATAACAGTAAGTCTTATCCTTCTTTTTCTGGCCCTCTTTCTCTTGGGCTAATTGATGATGATGATGATGATGATGATGATGATAGTAACAATAATTTGGACTCAAGGCGATTTGCAAAGGAAAATGGTTACAATATACAGTAGAGTCTCACTTATTCAACATAAACGGGCCGGCAGAACGTTGGATAAGTGAAAATGTTGGATAATAAGTAGGGATTAAGGAAAAAGCCTATTAAACATCAAATTATGTTATGATTTTACAAATTAGGCACCAAAACATCATGTTTTACAACAAATCGACAGAAAAAGCAGTTCAATACACGGTAAAGTTATGTAATAATTACTGTGTTTAAGAATTTAGCATCAAAACATCACAGTGTATTGAAAACATTGACTATAAAGACATTGTCTACTAAAAGGCAGATTGCGTTGGATACTACAGAACATTGGATGAGTGAAGGTTGGATAAGCGAGACTAATGTATAGAACAGCATTGTCTCATAGCCCTTTTCTCAAAAGCGGTCATTTTTAAAAGCCTGTTTGACTCAAAAGATCCCCATCTGCCAATGGAAGAGAGCAAGGAGGAGGACATTTTAATCTTCCCAGAAAGGGAATTCCAAAGTTTAGTAATAGCCACTGAGAAGATCCTGCCTTGTGTTCGTACTAGTCTTCCCTGTGAGGGTGGTGGACTGGAAGAAAGACTTCCTCTGAATCTCAGGGTCCAAGCAGGTGCATTGTAGGAGATAACAGTTTTTCAGATAGCCTGAACCTTAGCTGTATATGAGTTTATAGGTCATTGCTAGCAATTTGAATTGTGCTAGGAAACAGACTGGCAGCCAGTGGAACTGTTGAAGCATTGTAGTTATGTCCCCCCCATAATCAGACTGCACGCCTTCTATTAGCTGAAGTTTTTAAACACTTCAGAGACAGCCCCATGTACAGAACATTGCAGTAATCTAAATGGGGCGTAACCAAGGCATATGTGGCCACATTAGGCATATCCAGAAATCTCTATTAGCACACTAGCTTTAAGTATACAAAGATACTCCTGATCATCACAGAAATCTGGGCCTTCAGTTCAAGGCTAAGTTCAGGGATATACCCAAATGGTAAATCTGAAAGCTGAAACAAAAATATATTTCTGAAGAGTGTGAATTAATTTCCCTTTTGTGTTTTGCCTTTTAAAAGGCAAATCTTTACCATATGATACTCTTTTTTTAAAATCATTTTGATTTTTGGAATTGTGTTACTTAAATAACTTACATCCAGTCTTCTCATTTTTAATCTACAGATATGTTTGACCCAGCTCTGATTGGTGATAAGCCAAAGTGGTATGCTCATCAACTGCAGCCAATTCATTACCGTGTCTATGATAGCAATTCTCAGCTGGCTGAAGCACTTAGTGTCCCAGTAGAGAGAGAAACAGATTCTGATCCTACTGATGATAGGTCAGTGAGAACTTTAATTTTGTGCCACTGGTCCTCAGTGGTTCTTGGTATTATGGGAAATATATTCAGGGAATAGCCATGATGACCACACAGCAAAATAAAACAAAATCCACAAAAGATGATATGGCATATTGGCTAACCAAAATGCATGAAGCCGTTCATGCAAGCTTCCAAAGCTCCAGTAGCTTCTTCATCAGGCAAAATATGTTAAAAATCACACAGGAGAGAAAAGGACAGTGATAGTATTGTGGTCACAGTCCTACATTGCTCTACTTACTACTGATAGAGTTTAAATTTTACTGCCCTTTTTCTCAGACTCTAGATAGCTAAAAGGAGAAACCTCTGATTGTATTAAGATTCCTCTAGACCAGTGTTTCTCAAACTGTATTCCTCCAGGTGTTTTGGACTTCAGCTCCCAGAAATCCCAGCCAGCCTTCTAACTGTTAGGAATTGTGGGAGCTGAAGTCCAAAACCTCTGGGGGACTGCAGTTTGAGAAACTCTGCTGTAGACCAACTGAACAACAACAAAAACAATATATCATACAAAATGCATGATGAATAAACCAGTGGAGCTTCAAAAACTTGCATGGTGTTTTATGCATTTTGGTGATTACTGATCCTTATTCTCCCTCTTCTAGTATATGTATGTGTGGAGGTGTGTGCATACACATTCATATATTCTCACATAGACACACACTGAATTTTTCTAACATTTTCAATTCTCCCTTTCCTTTCTTGCAATAGCGGCAGTGACAGTGTGGACTACGATGACTCCAGCTCTTCCTATTCATCCCTTGGTGACTTTGTTAGTGAAATGATGAAATGTGACATCAATGGTGACACTCCAAGTGAGTAACTCTGTGATAATTATTTTACCCATCAGTAGATGGAAAACGGATGCAGAGTGGTGTGGCATTTAAACTTGAAACTAGGCTTTTGGATGACTTTCATCTTAAATAGAACTAGAGATAGAAAAATACCAGACATAATTGTTTCCTAACTTTGCCTTTGACAATCTATATATATAAAAGGATAAAAAAAAATTGGCCTAGGACAAAACAACAAAACTACACATCCCAGAAACACTAAACTTGGCAACACAAACCCTCATCCAAATTTGACAGAAAAAGTAGTTCAGTGCTCAATAATGCTATGTTGTAATTACTGTATTTACAAATTTAGCACCAAAATATCACAATGAATTTAGAACATTGACTACAAAAACATTGACTACTAAAAGGCAGACTGCGTTGGATAATCCAGAACACTGGATAAGCGAATGTTGGATAAGTGAGATTCTACTGTAATATGAAATAACTACTGTGGTAATCCAGTCCAACCCAATTCTGCCATGGGAGACACAATCCAAGCACGCCCAACAGATGGCCACCCAGCCTCTCAATAATAATAATAATAATAATAATAATAATAATAATAATAATAATAATAATAATATCATACAATCATAAGGTTAGGAGACACCCCTAAGGATCATCCAGTTCAACTTCCTTCTACCATGCAGGATGACACAAACCAAGCACTCCTGACAGATGGCCATCCAAGGTCTACACAGTAATAATACAAATCGAATCATAGAATCAGACAGTTAGGAGAGACCCCTAAAGGCCATCCAGTCCAACCCAACTCTGCCATTGGATGATACAATCCAAGCACTCCCGACAGATGGCCAGCCAGCCTCTCAATAATAATAATAAGAAGAATAAGAATAAAAATATCATACAATCCTAAGGTTAGCAGATACCCCTAAGGATCATCCAGGTCAACTTCCTTATATCATGCAGGAGGACACAATCCAAGCACTCCTGACAGGTGGCCATCCAGCCTCTACATAATGATGATGATGATGATGATGATGAAGATGAAGATGATAATAATAATAATAATAACAACAATAATAATAATAGAAGCATAGAATCCAAGAGTTTGGAGAGACCCCTAAGGGCCAATCCTTTCTACTATGCAGCAGGACACAATCCAAGCATTCACAACACATGGACAACGTATAAATACTATACAATACTACACATAAACCCCCTCTACCCTCACCACCTTCACAGTACACAAACAACCAAATGCATACTAAACATAAAGACAACCATACAACAGACATTCAATACCGCCACTATCTCAACAAGTTCTGACCAACACCACCAAATAATGCCACAGCAACGCATGGCCAGGCACAGCTAGTCTATATATATAAAAAGGTAATGGCCTGGGCGCCTAGAAGTAAGCAACAAAACTATATGCCCCAGAACCTTGAAACTTGGCAACAGAACCCAGCGGCCTTGCCGCTAGGTTCGTACAACAAAACCCAACATCTGGAACCCACCGGGACCCAAACAAGCCAAAAAACAGAAAAAATTGATCTGCGCATGCGTCAAACACGAACCGGCACGCACCCAGCAAACCCCCCCCCAACCGTTGCTCCTGCACGAGCCTCTTAACGCCGCTGCATCAATCTTTACCACCATTCCCGGCGTCAGATTCGTCAGCCTCTCCTCTCCTCTGGGCCAGCTTCTCGAAGTAGGCCGTGAGGAAAGGCACTGGCTTGTCCGGCCTAGCTTTGACCACTTTCAGAAAGGACGCGCGGACCATGTCCGTGACGCCGACTACGAGGAGGAAGCAGGCCGCGCAGTGCCCGCCGGGGACTCCATTGCCAACCACCACCGCCCGGCTTGGGGCGTCTCCCGCCACAGCCAGAGACAGACACTGCTTCTCAATGCCCGCAATTTTGTCAAGGACCACCACTGCCATCTTGGATCCGTGTCCTTCTGCCTCCATCTTGGGTGAGTCCCCCGTCGGGCAAATACAGAACCCTGGCGGCACCATTTTTCTTCAGGGCAACCAATCAGGAACCCGGCAAATGGGATATTGATTTCTATCAATCTATGGAATGACATCCACGACGGGACAACTCTTATCTCTCTGAGGCGACTGTGAATGTTGCACTTGGCCACATTGATTACCATTGAATGGCCTTGCTCCTTCAGGACCTGGCTGCTTCCTGCATGGGAGGGGGAATCCTTTGTTGGGAACTGTAACATGGTCCTCTTTACATCATGGCTGGAATTTCCTGATATCTGAGTGGTGTTCTTTATTTAACTGTCCTGATTTCACACACTTTTTTTAATGCAGGGAACCATATTTTGTTCATATCGGGCAGGCAGGAAACATCCAGCCTTGGAAGCTACAAGGCTATTCAATCCCAATGACAACATACACACTTGCTAAAACCAGATAACAGTTCTTTCTTCCACCATGGTCATTCCACAGATATATATACCTCACTTGCTTAGGTACAAAAACATCTCACAACCTCAACCTCTGAGAATACCTGCCATACAGGCAGGCGAAACATCAGAACATAATACTTTTCCAACATCACCACGCACCCCAGAAAACAGAACAACCCAATACAAAGACAAACCACCCCCCCCCCCCAAATAAATCAGTTAAAATAATAAAACACAATAATACAAAAAACCACAATAAAAGAAAAAATAATAACATAATCAAATAAAAAATACAATATAATACATACAATTAAAAATACAATAATAAAATAATAAAATAATAATGAAACAATAATAAAATAAAATACAATAAAACCAAATTATAAAAAATTAAAAACAACCCAAATAATAAAATAAACTAGAAACATAAAATACTGTAATACAATAAAATAACTTTAAAAACCCATAAATTAAAATAAGAAAATACACAATTCCCATGAGCCACAGCAACGCGTGGCTGGGCAAAGCTAGTGACTTATAAAGTAGGTTCAGGTTCATCATAACATTGAGTCCTCTGAACTTAACCCTAGATAGCCAATTCAGAATAATATTGTGAGCAATAGTATTGAAAGCCTCTGCGATACCAAGGAGGACTAACTTCACAGCATTCTACCCACCAGCAGAAACAACACAATTTCTGCCCCAAATCAGGCCTGAAGCTGTTTTGAAGTAGTCATATTTGTAGACAAACTGCTTTTAGAAACTACTGAAGAAAAAGGCTTTGCATTTTAGTCTAGAACTGGTAAAAGCTGACTAGCTTTTGTTCAGTGAAATATGGATTTTCTTGCCCAAATGTGTACTTTCAGTTGTGAATATGAAGGTTGCAGACACTGTTGTTGGAGAGAATCTAATTCATTATCCTTAGTTTTACTGGGGTATGTAGATCTTGTAATATTATGTCATCAAATGAGTTCGATTCCAGGAATTGTGGTGGCTCTGTGAATTTTAGCAGTGTTTATCTTCTAATATCTATTTACAGATGTGGATCCACTAACTCATGCTGCTTTGGGGGATGCAAGTGAAGTGGAATTTGATGATTTCCAGGAGTACTCGGGTGATATAGATGAACAGGCCCCAGATAGTGAGAACTCTCAAGACAATAACCAGCCTCGATCAAGTTCAAGCACTACTGCCAGTAGTAGCCCCAGCACTGTCATCCATGGGGTGAACCATGTGTGTAATGGGGATGTTGTACACAGAAGTTCAAAGACAGGGATTTTAGAGGAACAAAGGGGGGAAATAGACCTTTGGGTAGAGGATAATGGGATTTGTGCTAGTTTTGGTTTACACTCTAAACTAGACTTGCTTGGAATATGGTATGTTTATTATTTGTTCAACTACTGTCTCTCATCAGCCTGTTATTAGCTGGAGTTCTAAACCTACAAACATGGTATCCTCAGAATTTTAAGGTAAAATGACTTAGTAGTTGCTTTGGGCTGTCATTTTGAAGAAAAAGAAAAGTGAATATAAAATTTAAAAAACCCTCAATGAAAATGAAAAAATAAGAAAGCCTGCTATATGTTTTTCATATAATAGAAAGTAGATGATACTAATGGTTATTTCTTTTGCAGCTACATATCTGTTACCAAGCTAAAGTTACATGCCATAATTATTTGAGGCTGTTTGGATTTAATTATTTAACTAGATGTGGAGATTCTGGTCTGTATCCAGTGCCTGATGTCTCCTTAGCAGAGCATTTCAGGATGAGGGGAGCTGGCTCGCCTTTCCCCAGTGTGACTCCTGAGCATTTAAAAATATTAGATTTGGAGATGTTGCACAGAATCAAACTTCAGTAGTGAATCCATTTCCCAGGAGTGAACTCAGTGTAGTAGAAACAGTGCTGATCACTATGAATGCAGTTTATGTTCCAAACATTGTAGCTCCCTTGAGGCCAGTAGAATCAGATGTTATAGGAATATGGTATCATCAAGCAAACTTAATTTCTTTTTTTTTTAAAGGAATCTGCTGATTCCGCAGAGATGGAGGAGAAGTTAATAGCTGGATTTTCAAACCACCTTCCCAGTTTGCCTTTGCAATCAAACTTTCCCAAGATGGCCATTGATCGTCGTGATGGTGAGAGTACTACAAACATGGAAGGAATAGTGAAGAAACGGGAGTATGATAATCCATACTTTGAACCACAGTATGGGTTCCCAACAGAGGAGGATGATGATGAACAGGAGGAAAGCTATACACCAAGGTTCAATCAGAACCTCAATGGCAGTAGGTGAGATATTCTGTAGCCAGAACTCTCCAGTTGGTGATTTTTGCTTCGCATTATCCACTTCCTCTGAAATCTTGTGCAGTTCAACTATAGTAGGTCTCATTTGTGTATATTCCTAGTGGCAGGGAACCTTATTTCTTGTAGTGCAGTTTTCTGCAACTTAGAGGGCCACATGAAGTAAACAACTATGTGTGAGTCTTGCACATGTGACAGCCATTTGGAAGAGACATACCTGCACAGCTCTGGAAACCAGAACTTGGAAACTTTGTTTAAAAATGAATGTAAAATGAATGTGAAATGGTTAGATCATTCTCTGATCCCACAATACCCCTGCCTGGTTATGTGAAAGGGAATTCTATTTAAATTATTGGAGAAGAGGACCAGAATGACTATCTTAAAAGTGCTCTAGGTGACCATCTTCTGAGTTACTGCTGATATTCGGGGTCTATGGAAAATCATGGTATTGTGTGTTTGTTTTCATCTTAGCTGTGTAATCTACAATAAAAACTTTTTTCTACCATGACTCCTTTCAGACCTGTAGTAGAGCTAAAATTGAGACGTTTGTTGAACTGATGTGAGATTACTCAGAAGTTATCAAAATGATGCAGAATATAGAATAATGTCAATATCATATCTTTTTTTATTTTAAAGGCCCCTGAAGCCTCTGCGTCCCAGCAGTTTGAAGCTAGGCAATGATTCTGATGCAGAATCAGATTCTCATGCCAGTTCCCCGAATTCTACGATCTCTAACAACAGCAGTGAAGGTTTTGGGGGAATTATGTCTTTTGCCAGTATGTATAATTGTTCATTTTATCATGGGTTATATTGTAATTGGAGAAGACGTTTACAGGCAAAAGAACACTAAGTCAGATAAACTGATGAGATACTTGTATAAGATGTGGCATTCACCATCATTGACTCCAGTTACAAATTTTGCAGCAAGGAAGGAGAGGAGAAATGGTGCCTTCACTTAATAGACAAAAGTAGTCACTGGATTTGGTTAATAATCAGTATTGGGGGTTGATCATGAAAATGCAATTTGGAGGCCAGGCCAGACAGTTCATAGAGCATAATTGAGTTTAAAGCCTTAACATTAGTTTGGATTAAGATGTCCCAGAGAGTGTCATCATGCGTTTACTTTGACATTGAGATTTTCTGATCGGGCTTGTTACATATGTGTGTGTGTGTGTGTTTTCCGTGTTGAAATTTTTATGCAAAAGGACCCGAGCATTTAGAGTGATGTTACCTCTGCTTTGAAATACTCTTCTCTACAGTGTTGTGTTGTAACTTCCTTATTACATTTTTGAACACAGACTTTTATTATGTAAGGCTCTTTAGGAAAACTTTAATTAGGAATTAAATGTTTAATATTTGTATTTTTCTTACTAAAATATCTTTTTGTATGGGTATTATGATTATTTGTAACATTTGCACCCATTCAAAGGAAAGGTAGGATGCAACCATATTTAGTACACAAACTTCTGGGAGCTACATAAATTACATTTCTGAAGCGAACAAAGAATGAGATTGCAGACTTATGGAACATAATGAGTTGTCTTATACGTACTAATTTTATAAATAAGTTATTTGGAACTACGGTAATTTTTTCTGTATTTAAATTGTAAATTAAGCCAGGAATCTAAAAATGGAAACACTAAGGAGACCTTAAGGATAATATTACTGTATGTCTGTAACATTGGTATCTTTTTTGTGACAAATGTGGCCAAACATTTTAAGCAATTCCTTTCCTTCTTTGCTAAGAGCCATTTGGACATGACATTTTACTGGGAAACAGGAAGTACTCTGACTTGCAATTTGACATGATTTTAACTGCAATGAAATTTTATGTTCAGAAATGACCTAGGTGTATCTGTACTATAGAATTAATGCAGTTGGATACTACTTTAGCCTCCAAGGTCCAATGGTATGGAATCATGGGAACTGTAGATCTCTTCCAAAGAGTGATGGTGCCCCACCAAACTATAAATCCCAGGATTCCATAGTATTTACCAATGGCATTTAAAGTAGTTTCGAACTGCATTAATTCTATAGTGTAGATGCCACTTAGACCATTTCTAAACATAAAATGTCTTCTTCCAGAGCCATTCTTTGGTAGATCAGCTTATATTTTAAGAATCATTGTTGTGTTGCATGATCTACTTTTGGTTCCTCTTCAGCTCTTGGAAATGTGATGTTTTAGGATTTTTCTGATACATTGCGGAATTCATATGTGGGTTAATGACAGCAAACTAACCAGGTTCTTTGGCAGAAAATACGATGGAAACAATCTCATTCCCACATCTATTTTGGATGGTAGAGTTATCCCCCTCTTCAAACTCAGTGGCTCTCTTTTGCCAAGAATAACATTTTTCACTGAGACTAAAACATTCCACCGCTGACTTGTCTGTCTAAATAAAATTTCTCTAGAACTCTTGAGAATCATCTACTCTGTCTTTAATAATCTTCAGATAGGAAGCAGTGGTGTTTTTAGAGTGGAGCAATAACATCCATGAATATCATTCTTGTTCAGTTTTTTTTCTCCTGATTATGCAGTCATGAATGCTCTTATGAGCCAAGGTGGGAGTGCCCCACAGATCACTGGATATTGCTCTATGCTTCTATGTATCTTCTTGGATGATGTGTAATTTTGTTCTTGGAGAGATTTTAGTAGAAAGAAATGAGTAGAGTGACTGTGGAGTTGAATAAATAATAATAAATAAACTTTATTTTTATATCCCGCTCCATCTCCCCGAAGGGACTCGGGGCGGCTCACAACAGGGACAAGCCCGAAACAACAACAACATATTTGACATAAACTTAAAACATTCCAACAATACACAAAATAAAATAATGGACAAATACATTAAAATCCAAGCAGATAAAATCAGAGTAATTAAAAGCAAACCAGTGGGGACAGGTTTCATAAAGTGCTGTATCATGGAAATAAGTAACAGTGATAAAGTGCCATATGCTTTTAAAACAGAAAGAAGTATTCTAATGACAGGCCTGTTCATTTAAATGCGCTCTGGAACAACCATGTTTTCAATTCCCGGCAGAAAATGGTCAGAGAAGGAGCTAACCTGATCTCCTTAGGGAGAGAGTTCCAGAGCCGGGGGGCCACTGCCGAGAAGGCCCTCTCCCTTCTCCCTTGAAGCTTTGCAGCCTCTATTTTCTATTTGTAGCTCATCTTCTGATTGGATTGATGGAACCCCAGATCCTTAGAAATGGCTTTGTGACCTTTTGGAGATCTATAGACAACAATAGCTGCTTTTCTGAGATCGCTAGAAATGTCTTTTGAACACAGTATAGCATGTTTACACATAATCATATGGCAAAGACTAAACTCACAAAGTTTCTGATTCTTCTGTAGAGTGGGATCATCAAATACCCACCTAATTATTCAAGCACCTGATTTTAATTCTTCCCTTTGATTTAGTTGATATAACAAGGGGTTTACTTGTTTTTGCACCTACCTGACTCTCACACAGTATATTGTTTGCCTTGACTAACTCTAGATCTTGACAGTTCAGGCCATTTAAAAATGGATTTCATCTGCTGAGTTATTCTGTTAGTTTAATATAGCATGTTTTAAGTACTCTGATCCTTATTGGTCACAGGCATCTTGACCATGAAATGGAAAGGTGCCACTTGAACATTATAAGTAAAATTAATGTATGTTTATTGTATAAAACAGGTTGAGAAATGCAGAATGCTGTCATATAATCCATCCTTCCTTTTATCATGGCCAAAATATCTCAGCAGATGTTTCCAGAAATCAGGAAGTGAAGTCTTATCTTGCTTCTAGGTGGGGGAGGGTTAGAAAGCATGCTATTGAAAGTCAAAACTATTCCTGTTGTGAAGTACATTTTTGTATTTAATGACATTTAAAAGATTGAAACAACATCAGTTTGCATGGTCTGGATGCTGATAATTCCTGGAGATACTTGTAGGATTGGAATGGGAGTTTAACGTCGTCTTTATGCCACCTTTCTCCCAAAGTTGGCAGATCTTTATGTGGAACTTATTTGTTGGTGTTTTCCACTCTCCTAGTTGATGATTTCAGTTTCTCATAGTCTGCACATTACATGTAATGATACGATTTGTCCTTATTCAGATGTAAGCAGCAGCATAAATTACTGAATGAGGTAAGAGAACGATTAGATCTCTTGATTTATTTTCTTTCTGTTTTAGGTAGTCTATACAAGAACCACAGTACAAGCTTTAGTCTGTCCAATTTAGCACTTCCAACCAAAGCTGGGAGGGACAAAAACACTCCATTTCCCAGTCTGAAAGGTAATAATTTTTGCTTGCTTGTTACTGCCTTTCAGAATCCCTTTGTCAAGTAGTCACAGAGAAATGCACCGTTTTGGGAAACAGGATATTCTAATAATATGAATTTCATGTTGCTGATTATTTGAAATGCTTTGATAGAAATTCTCTTGTTAATATTGGTGGCTTATTTTGAAGGAAACATAATATTTTCCTATTTTTAATGCATTAGCTGGAGGAAATGAACTATTAGTGGAAAGAGATCTTACATGTTTAGATTAGATGAATTCTTAATCTTTTGGTCTAATTAAAAATTTACAACCCTCATATAGAGGTTTCTGCCATTGCTGTATATAATAAGGACAATATTAAAAAATACGTTTAATGTATTTTTTGGTCCATTGCATGCAGTTGTGCATTACTGTTTTTACATACAAATACTGTTTGCATTTTGACAGACTTCCTGGTAGGAAGCTCTGTAACATTATGCAAGTCATGTAGAACATTGCTGTGAGAGAGATTTTTCAAGTCTTCACAGGGCCATAATAATTTAACCTGTATATACAATATATTTGCTAGATGGAAAAATAACATGAGAAGAAAAAATATTGATAGCCTTTCACTCAGGGCCATAAAAGTTAGCTGATTTAGACTATTTCCTTTTACCTTGAAGAATGTAGAATAAAGACTACCAAATTACTGTTACATCGGTTAATTATAGTACAGTTGGCTTTTGTGAATGCTGTGGATGAAGGAAAGAAAGCTGAAGCTTACCATTGTTTTTGCATTGGAACTTTTCAGTTGCATAGCTGGAGGTATACTTTGGTTGCTTTTTCAGCTCATATATATAATTATAGAATTACTATTTTTCTTTTTTAACAAGTTGATTTTATTTATTTCTTCCCCTCTCCATTTTCATCGGTAAAGATTACTTTAATCTGGAAGTGGGAAGGGATGTGGATGAAGGTTGGTATGATGTCCTGCTGACCTTTGACCTTTTAGTAATAAAGGCCAAAAGTTAGTGTTGTGTTGCTGCCTTGGACTTTGCTTTGGATAGATTTTTTTTTCCTCTTGGGTGTGTGTGTGTTTGTGTAAAGAACAACAGAAAAGGAATGTGAGTAGTTCAATGAAGTCTCTGCATGATCTCTCTGGGAATATCTTTATTTGGTCATATTCTAGTATTTATGCAGAGATCTTCTGTTAGTTAAACCTATTATTGATAACGCACATTGGAAGAAAACAGTGATGGGTTTTTCCAGTTCTTTCTCATGCTTTGTGTCTCATCTTCTACAGTTTATTCTCATTTCTTGATACATATTGTTAATTGTGGCTTCTACAAGTTTCTCAATTAAGAACATAATTTTACTTTGTCAGTATTTCTGTCTTACCTATATAAGCAAAGGTTTATGGAGGAACTGACATAAACTTCTTTTAAGTATTGGGATAGTTGCTGCTATTTTATGCTATTTATTGATACTTTTCATCTTTTAATTCTTTGTGATGTAATATGGGTACAGAATAGCTTCTTGCTTGACTACATTTCTCTTGGCTTCATTACCTTTCCTGCGTCTTTCTTAAAGTTTGGTTTCATTTACTGTTTATCATGCCTTTTTTCTTTTTCTTTGTTTCATCTTTTTCAGTGCCTGCTCAATGATAACATTATAAATTCCTATAAGGAACACTTTTTGAATAGGATTCAGAGTAGTCTTTGAGGCCTGAAATATCCTTAAAAACTATTTTAGATCACATCTTTGCTGGAAATGGGAGCTGGCTTTTCCAAAATGTTAATGGTCTTATATTTCCCAAGTATTTTTTATTCTGGAAGGGAACTGAAAAATTCATAAATTTCCTGAAGATTCATACCATATAAAAAGGTTATATGTGGGCCAACCGATTTTGTTCCAATTGTGCATTTTTGAAAATATCCAACAACCTGATTCAACACATAGTTATATGCTGATTACTTTGCTAATCAGTGATGATGTAAGGAATAGTTCAAGAACAAGTGGTATCAGTGTAGCTCGGCTGATGAAAAACAGGAACTGTAGTGCAACACCATCCTCCCTTCCTTCTGTTGTCTCTTTTTAGAGCAGGGATGGGAGATACACTGTCCTGTAGATGTTGTTTAATAACAACTCCCAGCATTCTTCATCATTTATTATATTGAGTAGAGCTGTTGGGAAACAGTTTAACAACATTTGGGGGCACTGTGTGATATCCATCTCTAATTTAGAGTTACTCTTTCCTTCCCCTTCCGGATTGTTCTTACCATACTTAATCAGCCACCCACAGGAGAAGCTGTTATTGGAACTACATATATTTGTTCTTCAATTTTTATTTTAAATTGTTTTGGAATGGGAGGGGATTAATCAAATAACTTAATTAAATATACACATGGTGGTGATTTTGCAATACACTACTAATTGTTTATTTTGTGTCCCAGTATTTGGGCTAAATACTATAATGGAGATTATTACTGAAGCTGGGCCAGTAAGCAATGAAGGTGGGTTCCTTGCATCATGAGCTGTGCATGACATACCAACTCCTAGCAAGCATCCACATGCCTGCCTCTTGGGCAAGCTTTCCACCGGTAACCAGAACCATATGATTTCTATTGGTTACACCTCCATTACACATTATGCTTTTCCATACAATGTCTAATCAGAAGATGGTTCTTGTGGCAGAAATGCATGCAGAGCAGTCAAGCTTTTTCTGCTTCTCACCTTCTGCTCTTGTTACCATCTTCTTTTCTGTCTCTTCCTCATTCCCATTACTGTTTTCTGCCGATGTATGATACAGTAATACAAAATATGCTGCTGCTTTTCAAGTTATTTTTGTGTCCTTCTAATTAAAGTGTTAGCTAACTATCGTGTGTAACATTGATGCTATTTTTGTACTTGGGTGTCCTTTATAATAAGCATTCTCTTGCTCTGCCTTTCCTCTTATGTAGGAAACCGGCGAGCACTTGTTGATCAGAAATCTTCTGTCATAAAGCACAGCCCTACAGTAAAAAGAGAATCTCCTTCACCTCAGGGACGAACTGGAAATTCCAGGTACAAATGTGTAAAGCATTTTCTTTTCTTAGAAGAGAAATGTATGCTTAACTGTTCGTGGGCTCTAAAGCAGTAGTTCTTAACCTGTGCATCCTCAGGTGTTTTAGCCTACAACTCCCAGAAATCCCAGACAGTTTACCAGCTGTTAGGATTTCTGGGAGTTGAAGGCCAAAACATCCAGGGACCCACAGGTAGAGAAACTGCTCTAGGGTTACATGTTGGTTGTAGCAGGCAAAAGTAAAATTTGTTTCATGTCCTTATGTCCTGAATCTAAGAATTTCAAGAGATACATTTCACACTGAACAGTTTAAGATTATATATGTGTGTGCGTATATGTATATATCCACTCATAGCAATTAACTGGAATACAACCTGTGAAAATATTCTCTATAATTATGTTCCCTCTTTCTTGTGTACTTCTATTGTATAGTGAAAACCAGCAGTTCTTGAAAGAGATGGTGCACAATGTCCTAGATGGACAAGGAATTGGCTGGTTTCATATGAAGAGAGTCCGTCGTCTTCTGGAAAGTGAGCAGCTCCGTGTGTTTGTATTAAGCAAACTTAATCGCACCATTCAGTCAGAGGAAGATGCACGACAGGACGTGGTCCAGGATGTGGTCAGTTAGTTTCTTTCTTCCATTGTTTTTTTTCTTTGTTTTTTGTTATGCCTTTTTGTATTCAGCATGCAGTGTTTTTCACTGTGGCCATCTATTGGAGTGTTTTGATTGTGTGTTGCTACATGGCAGGGGGTTAGACTGAATGGCCTTTGTGGTCTCCTCGATGATTTTATGATTCACAATAAAATAAGCCAATGTTAAAATGGTAAAAAATCAGCAACTTTGGGAATAATTTAAGAGAACATATTTCAGAAGAAAATTATCTTATTACCTGCTGAATGATAAATTTGGCATCGCACCCACTCTTTTGAGCCCATGTATTGGTCTTTGTTGCAAAGGGAACGTGAAAAAGACATCTGAGTCCTAGAGCAGGTTTATATCGTTAAATTATCTCACTACTATAGTATTTAAGGTTTTAAAAATCAGGAGTCTAGAAAAATTAGTCAAAAATGGACCACAGAAAACCTGGACCAACTTATTGCGTGTCAGTGTAAGTAGTGTACCACAGCACTCATCAGTTAAGGAACCATCTCTAACTAGAGTAGAAAAAAAGATGAGAGCTAAATACATTCTGGGAGAACATAGAAGAAGCATCAACCCACCTCCCCTCTACTCTCCTTTGAGATGCCAGTTCTGGCATTTTTGAATCCCTGGGGGAAATTGTAGTAGCAGTGGCCAGAAGCGGCTGGGTCCTATAGTGTGTTGGCATTTGCCTCTGTCTGCAAAATAGCCCTTGACTTATCCATGGGTCATATCAAAATCCATAATTTTGGCCCCCACACCTACCCTCGACTTATACACAAGGTTGACTTAGGGGTATATGTGTACTGGATAGAGTATGTTCATAGAAGGAATTTTATAAAGATATATTCTTAAGTAGGTACTTAAGATGTTTCAGAGTGCGTGCTTTGCATGCAGTGGGCCCTAGGCTCAATCTGTGCTAGCTTTAATAAAGCTGGGAAAATCTTTGTGTTTGACACCCTGAAAAAATGTTACTCTTTAGAGAATACGGTGCCAAATGGGACCAGTGTTATGGCTTGCTGTAAAACAGATCCTTTTTTAACTTTAGTTTCAAAAAGCATAATTAACTTACTACAAATTAATTCGAATGCAGGTGAATTTTGACTTGAGTGGGAAAATAAATTGGAACAGGGTCCTGATTATGAAATGCGCTTACTCCTGAGAACCTTGTATTTGTAGGAGATCAGCCGCAAGGTTTATAAAGGGATGCTGGATTTGCTGAAGTGTACCGTGTCAAGTCTTGAAC
The DNA here is from genome assembly GCF_035594765.1 of Anolis carolinensis. Lineage (NCBI taxonomy): Eukaryota > Metazoa > Chordata > Lepidosauria > Squamata > Anolidae > Anolis > Anolis carolinensis. The sequence goes on from NC_085841.1 coordinate 303,847,954, forward strand.
TATCATATACAAATGCAGGACTTGGGGGCATGGCGAGTGTCTTTAACCTTCTGGAAATAGCTCATACTCACTACTATAACAAAGGTAAGAGAATATGAAAAACATATAAATTAGAGAAAATAAGTCAATGAATGTGTAATCTGTGAACTCTCAGAAATTATCAAGCTAAAACATAAGGTTTTCATTCTGCAGAATGATTACGTTATATCAACTGACATCAGGTTTAATCACCTTACAGATTACTATGTGTGACAAGCTTTATCTGATATTACATATGGGGCTGCAGTGAAATTAGTGTCAGCTTCCTACTTTAAAGTGTTTTAAACATTTATTTGGGTACTTATGTAAAAGAAAGAACTTTTAAAGGTATACAATTACAAATGTGAAACATGTGTAGTTGTGTTGAAAACATGATGCATGCTTTTTCACTTAGGGCAGTTTGCACAGAATGCAATTTGTACTACTTCTCTTCAGACGTAGGTTAGGATTACACATACCCAGATCTCTAGAGATAATAAACTCACTTGACTTAGTCTTATATTAAAATTAGGGACAGATAGCTTCCTGGGATCAAAGGAGCTACACCTGTTCCAGTTTCCACCAACCCCAGACACTCATGGGCAGCATTCACAGACTCATGGAAAGTGGTTTGAGGGTTTTTAAAATTTTGTATCAAAAGCATTGCATAATTAGTATAAAACTGATAAAAATAGAAGGAGCACAAGCAGTTAAATATCTTTTGACCAAAAACGGGCTACAGTGACTCAATGTCTGTAGCCTCAAACAATTCTTCCTCTGTACAGAAGGACATTGCGGACAAGCATACTGGTGCGGAGTTGTCTGTTCTGCTCCACAGCCGCACAAGGTGGAGGATTCTTTTAGGTAGTTCCATTTTGCCAGGTTGTCTTTTGATCTGCCCACTCCACTTCTGAATCTGTTCAGGGATTTCCAAGTTGCCCATTCTTGGTTTGCCCCTGGAGCAGACCCTTGTGGGGCTGGTTTAGCTGCCCAGAGGGATACTCTTGTTGTTGCCAGGGGAACGTTAAGATGAGTGGTGGTTCTCATGCAGTGGATGGCTTTCTCAGTGTTCAACCTTATTTCTCTCACAGTTAAGAACAACTTCCCGTCCTACGTCAGAGAGGGCAATGCCAGCTAGCTGGAGTTGTAGAGTTTATCAACAGGTGTAGGTTTGAGACTCAACAGTTGAGTAAGACAAGGCCAGGGCTGATGTTTCTACAGGGTATTATTGTGTGCAGCTACTTTGTTCTTGGTGTTCGTGTCGTGTTTCCTATATGTTAATGTTCGATCAAAGGTGACACCAAGTTATTGAGGATGGAAACAATGTTCAAGCTCTTGGCCTTCCCAGATAACTTTCAATTTCCTATTGGCTTCACGGTTCCACAGGTGGAAAGCACACACCTGTGTCTTGGCAGGGTTAGGCTTCAGGTGGTAATCTTTGTAGTAGCTGGAGAGATCTTTTAAGGCATTAGTAAATTGGATTTCAACTGTTTCAAAGTCTTTTGTTTGTGTTGTTAGACCAAGGTCATCAGCATATATAAAGCTCTTTGTGAGTGGTGGTTGTAGCTGATCGTTAGTAAAGATGTTAAACAAGGTTTGTGCAAGAACGCTGCCTTGGGGTAAACCATTCTTTTGTCTCTTCCATCTAGGGGTCAAACAAAGGGGTTTGTTTGTTGAGGGGGATCAAACAAAGTATAGGAGGTGTTTATCTAGCTTTACCTGAGAATCATACCTTCCCTTCAGTTTTCCAGAAGAGTGATTTTTAAATGTTATGATCTTTAGTGTTTTAAGGGCCTGCAGGAAAGGCTCCAGAATTCATACTATTGAATAGCAGAATCACATAAAATATTTAGTTGGAATTTTTCTCCCTGTATGGTGCCTCATTATTTTCTGTTATTTTTGTTATTTGAAACCATGTCACTATTTTCTCTCTCTCTACTCTTCTTCCATTTCTTCCTCCTTTTCTTCAAACTGGCTGTTGTTGGTATCCTCTATTCTTTTTTTGTGGCTACTATCTGTCTCTCCTCCTTTCTTTTTAAGAACCAGAGAAAAGAAAAAGAAGCCCAACAGATGGAGCAATCACTCCAGTTGGCAAGGAGCATATTTTAGCCACGAGGGTGGAATCGAAACCCAAGGTGCATCTGCCGGTACCCCAGCTTATGCCACGGGCACCAAGTCCCGCAGGGAAAGGGCCAAGCGAGTTTGACACAAGGAGTCTAAAGGAGGAGAATTTTGTAGCTTCTATTGGTATGTATTTATCTTATATGGAATGCAGGAAAGTGGTTATGCCTTGACACTGGTATTTACTTGCATCTTTACCATTTAACATTTCTCTCTTCATTGCTATAGTAATGCGCTTGCCTGTCATTCAGATTGCACAAACTAGTCAAATATGCTCATTTCATAATTTGGAGAAATATTAGCTAAAATATTTCTGATGTGCTAGTATGCTTTTTAGGGCTATATGGTCAGGCTAAGTCAGGCTGCCGTATGATAAAATTCAATTATTTTCAGATTGGATAGGCATTGTTGCTGTTATGTGCCTTCAAGTTACTTCCAACTTACAGTGGTGACCCTATCACAAGGTTTTCTTGGCAAGATTAATTTGGAGGGGTTCGCTATTGCCTTCATCTGAGGCTTAAGAGGGTGTGACTTGTCCAAGGTTACCCAGTGAGTTTCCATGGCACAGTAGGGATTTTAACTCTGACCTTGTAGCATCGAATCTTCAAATCACTACGCCACACTGGCTCGGATAGGAATTATGATTAACAAAATTATTACAGAGAATACTTCTTTATATAGCTTCTCTTTATGTTTATTGAGAAGGAAATCACATTTGCTTCTTGGGGTATATTATAGACTAAATATTTATGATGCAGAATGGCAACTGTGTTTCCTTTCTTGAATATTATCCCAGGCGCATGGTTTGAAAAATACTCTTAGATCACATGTGATCTCTTTTCTCTTCACAACAGAACACACAGGAATGAATATTATAAGTTTAACAGCTGAATTCACTTGTACAATATAAATCCCTAAGAAATAAATAATTGTGATTAAATATTTATATTACAGAAACAATGTTATACCTTGTTAGAACCTATTTTTACTAGATGTAAAGTTACTGCATGAACAAGATAGAAAACCATTTTAGGAAGTTTGCTAGATAATGTTTTCTTAGTATTTCTCTATGTACCAGTTTTACTAAATTAAAGAATTAGAGTGTAGTATTCTGTTCACGCAAGGGATAGAAGGAAACAGCTTTAAATGTTTATATTCCACAAACATCAGCCAATTGCAATCCAAATGTGGGAGAAAATTTGGACATTGTCAAGGGTCAGAAGAGCATACAGTGATGAAAACAGTATTGAGGTGTACTTGTCAGATTTGTTTCAATAACACAGCTCCCTAAGCTAAGTGCTGATCACAGTTTGTTGTATGTATCCTTTTACATTTCAAAAAACAGAAGCCAGCGTCACCATGTTAGTTCATTGTGTAATATTACGGGAGGACAGCCAAGAAATACTCATTTCTGCATTGCTACTGCAGATAAACAACTAATTCTGCAAGCAGAATTATGATGAGTGGGGTAAGAAGCACAGACACATTTAATATTCACTATTAATTAAATCCCCTTTGTGGGGATTTCACTTGTGGATTTGAGCATGGTTTTCACTACAGAGGAAACATTTCAAAACTAGTGTTGCTGCTATTAGCATTAGTGAATTCAGAAACCAAAACAGTTAGCAAACTTTTTTCCCTATAACTTGCCCAACAGTTTTAGTCTTTGCATCAAATACAGTATGGGGAAAGTATTGGGCTTGCCAGATATGTTGTAATTTTCTAACTTTATATCATATCATTGCAGAAAACCCAATCCCTTATCCCTCCAGCAAGTTCTAAATCAGTTTCCTGTCCCATTTCTATCTATACCTTTCCATGCTCTGCTTCCACTGCAGTATAGTCAAAAATAAGTCTCCACACTACTGCTCCTTCCTTGTAAGAGCTGAGTTTCTTTCTTGCCTTCTCACACCTCCCAGCTTCTGCCTTCCTAAATGAGGAGGAGGACTGAATGGCACAGTTCATATTGGGATTTTTGAGAAGCCTATTTGGGATTCTGCCACTGGGCCACTGGGCCAGCACCTGGAAGGACATGGAGTTTACTGAAACAAGAATGAAAACATCTTAGAAATTTGATGAACTTTATGGGTTTGCTGAGAGGATTACCTTTTCAATGACCTGTGCAAATGTTTGTTTCTGAACAAACACTGCACTTTTTGTAAGAGAATCAATCAGTGGAGTAGAATTAACTGACCAGGTTTTTGTGAGCATCATTTTAAGAGAATGGTGTATCTTTCCACAACATTTTTGTGTTCTTTTTGTCCTGCATAAGATTTAAATATTGAACACAGAGAAAGTTAAAAGAATAGTAGGTAAAGCCCAGTGATTAAGATAGGCCTAGGCGGCGTAAAACTAAAATATATAAGTTTATATATTCTTTTTGTTGCCGGTAGAAATACAGTTTATGTTATGCAGCATTATATTTTGAATTGAGAATATTGTGGTAATGGTGAGTGAGGCAGGGACACAGTGCATTTTTATGAAAAATGTCTTGTTAAGAAACATTGGATGTATATAGAACCTTAAGGTATCTTTTTAATTCATTTTTATGAAGTGAGATGAGATCAGGTAGGTGAATGTAACTTGGGATGTTTTTCTCAGCCAGTTAATTTCATATAGTTATTATTTTATAACTCCTGTAAATGAGGTTGCAAGTCTGTAATTTTGATCTGCTGAAGAAGTGAATAATTGTTCACATGCCAGTTTTCTTTAATCTTGCTTATGGCAGTGAAGGTTTGGGTGGTGTTTTTTTGTTTTTGTTTTCCATTATCACCTCTGACTTGCATCTGACACTTTTTCTGTCTTTCTCTCCTGCTTACATTGCATCTTGATTAGAATTGTGGAACACGCATCAGGAAGTGACAAAGCAAAAAGCTTTGGAAAAACTGAGTAAGGATATTACGAAAGGACAGAAACCTAACACTTTCCCCCAGCCTCCCCATAACTGCCAACTCCCTAAGCCTTTATTGAATTCCTGTGCTACACGAGCCATAGTCCAGACCAAGGAGGTCACTATTTTAAAAGAAATGTAGTGATGAGTTATACCCAAAAACTATACTTTCTCCTCCAGTCATGCTTCAACCAGTTCCTTACCTCTGAATTTAAAATGTATTTTGAACAGTTTTCTGCAATAAATATTAATCTGTTTTCAATTCTTATTAGAAAGGTTCACAATTATGGTTTAATAGCAGTGATCAAATACATTTGATGAGATTGGAAATAAATCTGGGGAATTTTATGAAAAAGGTATGATCAAGATGTACTGGAAGAAAAGTTTGGTGTTCAAGTTGTTCCTTGGTTATGATGATTAGGAAATACGTTGCGTGCTGGCTACACAATGCCTATAACAGAGACTATAAAAGTAGTCGTTGGATAATAGTGCACACATAATTAGAGACATCTGATTTCCGTTACCACCTGATTATAGGTAAAGGGCAATATTAGATACCTGTCTATAGATAGAGGGAATTTCAGGATAAAATGGACTGGTATAGAAGATTTAAGCATACCTTTCTGTTCATCCTTGTACTTCACTTTACAGTTTTCTTTCTGAACCGCACCAGGGTACAATCTTTGCATGAGGCCATGTTCAAAAGAGCTGAAAGGTTTTAGGGGCAAGCTTGAACCATAGTACCCATACTTCTAGGTGTGATTTTTGCATTCCCACTCAAAGTGTGAGGAGTATTATTTGATCTTTTTCTTATTGTGAGGAGTTTGTTCTGTTTGCATAGCAAGAACAGGGGGCAATTTGATCAATTGCTAAGATTTCATGAAACAAGTGAAACCATTCATTCCAACTTCTAGTTGTCTTGAGGAGAGTCCTATAGGCTTCAGTCTTGGCAGCCAATAACTTTACAACCATCTTCCTTAGCAAACTGTTTTAGGCTGACCTCGCTGCAGTGATCATGTACAATAATAATCTTCCACATTTCTTTTCTAATTGGTCATCCAGCATCCCAAACAAAAATGGTTTTGGTTTCATTATAAATTTAACCTTTACAATACCTTTTAACATGTATATTTGAGTCCAATACTTCTGGGTCTTTAAAAAGACAATCACATATGGTAGACTTTAATGGCAGCTGAGTGGTCCCATCTTTCCATATCTTCATATGGAAGGTGCAGGCTGTCTCCTCTTCAGTGAGGTTATCCACTTATTCCACCTATACTTGGTCAGCTGCTGTATGTACTGTATATTGCACAGAACATCAAGTATCTTTGGTTCTTCAAATGGTTATGCGTGAATTCACAGAAATGACCCACCATCCATGTGGAAGTGTGTTTTTTTTTTTTTTGCTCAGTTGAGTATTCACCTGCTGCAATGGTCTGGGGAACTAAGTGTGAAAGTTGGAGCTATACCCAAGACCATGCAGATTAGAATGGGTTAAAGCTTATTGCCAAGAGCTTTTTGTACAAAAATGTTCTAAACACTGTGTAGAGCAAGCATAGAACTTCAATGTGCAGATGGCTATTTGAAGAATCGTAGTTCTAAGTAAATAACAGTATTCATTGTGGAGTATTCCACAAGTCAAATGAAATGTCACCACGGAGTGTCATTTGTCTGCATTCATGCCTGCTTAGATTAATATGTATTTAGTAATTTCATGATTAAATAAAGTAATACATGGATTTTATAATTACCATAGAAAACAAGAGAGTGTCATTACTGAAAAGTGTGAATACAGCCCTTGTTAAATTGAACTCAAGCTATTTTTAGTACGAACTGGGACAAACTCATTAAATTAGCAGTAAATTGTCAAGTCAGCACATATGCAATTTAGTTAGGACTAAATTGTATTTAGGTTAGTGGGTCAACTTTAGCTGGGGCAAGGAGTCGCATTTCAACTATTCACATAAGTTCAACAAAGATGCCTATTTTATTCATTAAGTAAAAAAATGACGCTTTTGAGGATGTTTAGGTAGTGTAGAATCTAATCTTATGAATTGAAGATTGTGCTAGATTACGAGCTGGAAACCGGTGAACTTTCATTTTTTGAAATAAAGCTTGCATACTAATGTAAATTGTTATATAAGGAACACACAAGGCATTTTCTTCATCCTCAGAATGTAATATTTTAAAAACTGGATTCTGTAGAAGTGGCCCTTATTCTGCAAAACTTGCATATGCATTGGTCAAGTGAGTGCAAAGGAAGCAACTTGTTTCAACAATGTGCATGCTTTGCAGAGAAGTCCTAAGTATGTCTACTTAGGAGTAAGACCCACTAAATTGAAGAGGGTTTACTCCCAGGTATGTGGGATTGCAGCCTGTGTTCTGATCTGCATGCATTTTTCTGCTCTGTATGGGCTTTTGTTACATAGGCTGATTGAGAATGTAAAAGCATTTAGTGGCCTCCCTCTGTTACTGGTTGGGAGGAATGATTAAACTGAATTGCAAGTGACATTTAAACAGGTATGATGGAGGTACATTTTACTTCTCTTGTGTCTGGAAGGAACTCTTTTTCCTATGCATATAGTGGTGTTTCTGGCAATACCATGAACGCCAAACAGCCATCCAAACTTTGTAATGTATATAACTGTAAATCACATTCAGATATATTCTTACTGTACCATTAAAATCCACATTTTAATTCTATGGTAATATAGTAGTTGGAATAAATCCACATTTTAATTCTATAATAATATGGTAGTTGGAATAATTTCAGAATACACATACACACACACACACACACACACACACACACAAGAAAGAGCTTTTCTTTAACATTAACTGTGCTTCCAGTACCATTAGTTTTATTCCTCATTATCTATTTTCTCTATAGCAACTTTAACATCATAGTTGAAAACATCCAGGTGTGACCATGTTTGGAAATACATGATAACACATCTGAATTAAGGTTATAAAATTACTTCTTGATGAATACACTGTAGACTAATACTCTTTAAAATGCATTCCATTAAAACACTTCTCTGTGAAATGACAGTCAGTACATACCAGTGCATAGGACTTTTGGAATAAACTGTACATCTTTTAAAACAGCGTTTCTATTTATGAATAATAAGCTCATCCAAAAACTGCATTAACAAGCCTCTATTCATTCGCAATTTGTATATTTTTCTTTCTCTACCCTGCACTTATTTCATTTTTTCTGGTGTTATTGGAAGCAGACATAACATATTGCTTCATTGGTACTCCTAACTCACCATATTTCGTGGTGTGTAAGGTATTGCTGTATTTTCTACACGGAGTTGCCAAATGAAAGTACCCGTAGAAGTTTCAGACCTTGATCCTTTTAAAAAAATCCTCCAACTGCTGGTCATGTGTCCCTGTTATGGAACAGTTGGCAGATATGGCTATGGCAGAAGTGTTGTGCTCAGTCTCTTCTCCCTTCTGAGCGCTTAATGGTAACCTGTGTAGTCTGTAGCGTATCCTTCTCCTGTCTCCTTACTCCCATTGCACAGTGCTTTCCAAACCCTTCCTAATTCTGTCTCTCCTCTCATCAGTTTTCTTTCTGTCTATCATCTCATCAGAAGAGGGTATAAAAATACAGAACTGCATGAATGTAGAAGAGATCCCTTCAGAGAAGAGGAATGAATGCATGTTTCTGCAGCAGCTGAAACTTACACTCACTGCTTCACCTATGTTATTGCAAACTCTGGAGAGCCATTCAGTACATCCCTACAGTTGCTGTAATACTGCTCTTTTGCTCCCATTGCCAAAATGACACACCGAAATCTCCTATTTGTGGCACACAAATTCTTACTGTTGGCTTTAGCTGCTCTTGTCATGCGTCCCTGAGTAAATGGGGTAGGGGAAATCAGTTGCTGGTTGCAATTTATTAGAGTAGTCAAGGAATAAGAATTAACTGCCTCCCCAAGAAAACAGCAACAATCCCACCCACCCCCTCATATCTGATAGCTAAAGATGTGGCTTTCCAGAGTCATGTGGTGACTGTTCAGCATGCCTTGTATTAACCAGAATATGTCTAATGCCTGTATTGTCCTTCCCCATTCCCCCATCCCCATAATGAATTACCTTTTAAAGTAGCCAATCTGCTTCTCAGATGCATCATTGTATTAAACAATATGATGGGTGTGGTCAGCTGGGCCATATTGTTTTGTGTTAGGGAGAAAACCAAACAAAAGAAGGTATTCTGGTTTCTGCCTTGGTTTCACACAAACACTAGAGCAGTAACCTGCCTTCTGATCCCTTCATTTCTCTTTTAATACTAAGATAAATCTCTTTCCTTCTGCTTAGGATCAGAAGGTACAAAGCACATCTTTGATGTGGGAGAGACAGATGAGAAAAAATCGCAGATCAGTGCAGACAGTGGTGTGAGCTTAACCTCCAGCTCCCAGGTGAGTGTAATTGATTATTTCCAAGTGGTAAAAGAGTTGTGACAATTCTTTATCTGCTTTTAGTTGTAGTCATGATATACTGAATATGAAGAACCTATGCCAGCAACACACAATTGGTACTGGTGGTGCACACTGCACATGACATAGGCAGATCACAGTATGTAGATATGCATATAAATCAGAATTTATGGGAAGGGATCTGCATTATAAATACAGATGTAAAACCTGGAAAAAGCAGGGAAATATGAAGAAAACTTTTTTCCCCCCCAAAGCTTTTTTTCCTCGGGAAAAATTGAAACAGACACTGGAAGAGTTTTTAATGAAACAACAAACCATTGATTGCATGTTTGTGTCTTGACAGATTGCCTTGTTCAAAAACAAGGGGTTAGATTTGGGGTACCATACTTGAGAATATAGCATAGCACCCATGAGAAATGATTTTCCAGCTTCCTACATTTCTAGAAAGAAATAATAGCAATTAAAAATGCCTTAGCTAGTAAATGAGTTGCTCTTTTTGAGGATAATTGTAGAGGGAACACTGTTCCTAGTAAAGGTAAAGGTCTTCCCCTGACATTAAGTCCAGTCGTGTCCAACTCTGAGGGTTGGTGCTCATCTCCATTTCTAAGCTGAAGAGTCGGCGTTGTCTGTAGACACCTCCGAGGTCATGTGGCTAGCATGACTGCATGGAGCGCCGTTACCTTCCTGCCAGAGCTGTACCTATTGATCTACTCACATTTGCATGTTTTCAAACTGCTAGGTTGGCAGAAGCTGGGGCTAACAGCAGGTGCTCACTCTGCTCCCCGAATTTGAACCTGTGGCCTTTCGGTCCACAAGTCCAGCAGCTCAGCACTTTAACATGCTGCGCCATCAGAGGCTCCATCACTGTTCCTACTCCTATTTTTAAAAATGTAGCTTCTGCCACACACATTCCTTAATTATTGATTCTGGGCAGTGTACTAGCTTTTCATTTCCATAACAGAGTTGTGCCAAATTAAGTGCCTTGAACAAAACTCCAAAAAGAAATACAAATGCCTAATGTGAATTATATTTCTACCTGACCATTTGTGATTTCAGAAAAGTGATCTGGATTCTGCCACAAGTGTTGGACCTGTTGTTATGATCCGAAGCACCAGCCAAGATTCTGAAGTTAGCACAGTGGTAGGGCATGACCAAAGTGGAATGTCTGGGTTTGGCTTTAGTTGTGTTTTTTGGGCTTGTTTGGACCTCCTTTCTAGTTGTGTGTGTTATAGGTGCTCCAGGTGTGTCTCTAGTGTATGCTCCCTTCTTAGATCACCACATTTATTTTTAAGTTTTCTACTATATCATTTTCTATAGTATTGTTATATGTTTATATTTTCCTTTTAACAGCAGCAACAACAATAATTTCTTACCCACTTCTCCCCATGCCCATGACTGATTTGTTATCAAAAAACTGTACTGTTGAGCTTAAGAGTGAACCTTTTTGTGTTTTTCCTTGAGAATTTTGTAAACGTGACCTCTTCCTATGACCACTTACTGAAAATGTGAGGAACCAATCCTTTATTTCCAGTTATTGTAATGCCTGAAGAGGTACCAATAAGACATTTCAAAAAGACTAGAGTTTGTTCATACAGTAGGATTTGGTGGTGTGGGTCCCTTTGCAAAATGGCTCAGGATAGACACTGCTCTCCCATATTACTTTGGTTGGAATGATGGTATTGAGATTATTAAGTGGTGTTCTAAAACATCTTTGCTTTCAACATTGTAATGAGGGATAAATAAACACAGGAAAATATTTGTTTTCCTTTTCAGGTGAGCAACAGTTCTGGAGAGACACTAGGAGCAGACAGTGATTTGAGCAGCAATGCGGGTGATGGCCTTGGTGGAGAGAGTAGTGGAAACCTAACAGGATCACGAGGCACTGTATCAGATAGTGAAATTGAGACTAATTCTGCCACTAGCTCTATCTTTGTAAGTACCCGTCTTATACATCCATGAACTTATAAAGTGAAATATTTGTAGGAAAGGGTAATTATTTTATGAAGAAATGCTAGGATTGTGTGACCAATTTTAGCTATCAAATATATCTATGTACTAGCTGTGCCCGGCCATGCGTTGCTGTGGCGTTGTCTGGTGGTGTTGATGAGAACTTGTTGAGGTAGTGGTGGTATTGAATGTCTGTTGTATGGTTGTCTTTATGTTTAGTATGCATTTGGTTGTTTGTGTATTGTGAAAGTGGTGAGTGGTGAGGGTCTATGTCCGTGTGTAGTATTGTATAGTACAGTAGAGTCTCACTTATCCAAGCTAAACGGGCCAGCAGAAGTTTGGATAAGCGAATATCTTGGATAATAAAGAGGGATTAAGGAAAAGCCTATTAAACATCAAATTAGGTTATGATTTTACAAATCAAGCACCAAAACATCACGTTATACAACAAATTTGACAGAAAAGTAGTTCAATACATAATGTTATGTAGTAATTACTGTATTTACGAATTTAGCACCAAAATATCATGATATATTGAAAACATTGACTACAAAAATGGCTTGGATTATCCAGAAGCTTGGATAAGTGAGACTCTACTGTATTTATACGTTGTCCATGTGTTGTGAATGCTTGGATTGTGTCCTGCTGCATAGATTATAAATGGGTAATATAGCAGTGTGGAAGGGCCTTGAGTCTACACTGCCATATAATCCAGTTAAAAGCAGATAATCTGTATCTTATAGGCAGTATGGAAGAGGCCTGAGGCCTAACTGTGCCTGTCCCCTGTGCTGAGTAGGTTGCTAGGAGACCAAGTGGGCAGAGTTTAGTATTCTAACTGGCAGCAATTGGATAAAAAACAATTATTCCTCTCCCTCTAATTAGGACTTTATTTTTCTTTTCTTTTTGTTGTATGAACGTAGAGGCATGGATGAGGGGTTGTGTTGCTAAGTTTAGTGTTTCTGGGATGTGTAATTTTATTGTTTTGTCCTAGGCCGAATTTTTTTTTATCCTTTTATATATATAGATATAATATCACTAACTGTGTATATGTGAAAATCTGATATTTTATCGTTTTTAACCCTGGAAACGCAATATATACACATTGCGTGCATGGATGTGTATATATATACACACACTGCAAGTATACTCACTTTGTATTAATAAATAATAAATGTATTAATAAATATGTTTGAAGTTGAGAAATGGCTGAAGTTCTTGTTCTGGTCGTTTTTCATGTTGTGAATTCTGCTTGAGAAGGCTACTCTTTCCTTTGCAGAATAATCTTGATTTAATACATTATAAGGAGGAAGACAATGGTCAGAAGCTAAATCGGATGTGTCTAATATGTTGCCCCTTTTTCTTTCAAGGGTAAATCTCATAATTTGAAGCAGACAATAAAAGATAATAAACCCAGCAGTCTGGCAAGAGCTGCAGAAGATTCAAGTCAACGTGTTTATCTCTGTGAGGGTCTTCTGGGTAAGAATTAATCTTTATTTTATTTGTAATATGATTTTTTAAATAATAGATATTTCATTGAATTTGCAGCACTCACATTTCAGTTTTCTTTTAAAAATACAACAAACAAAAAGAGAATAATGGAATGAATTAGAACTATTCCAACTGTGCATGTACAGCACTTTTATACCACCCTAACTGGCATGATTGTGTCCTGTGGGACTTAAATTGTTTTGCAGGCTGTCCAGCTAGCCAAGCTACTTGTCACTTTTATTTTCAAGGAATATTGTTAAAAAGTAAAGATGATAGGTAGCTGGAAGCCAGTGTTTTTCTTGTGTCTGCTGGGTAGTGGTATGAAATACATATTTTATTTTTATTTGCTGGTGTGGAAGAAGAAAGACTGGGATGATTTGTTTGTGGTCTTGAAGAAGGGATGAGAAACTTGCTTTGAGTAGGGTGTTTAGAGGTGATTTTGAATGAGAGATGGGAGACAGTGAGCCAATTTGTCTTCAGAATTTTGAATTGCCCTCTAGCTCAAATTGCTCTTGCAGCCCAGTTATAATTGCCCCTCAGACTCATTATAGTATTTGTTTGCAAATGTTAGAACCATCAAATAAAGTTACTTCATACATTTTAAAAACTACCTCCTAGACCTGATCACTAAACTTGTTTATTTAATTCAAATCAAGCTACCTAGAAGTCTGAAGTGTTTTGTAATTTCCACTATTTTATGTAGTCAGCATACCTAAGAACATGCTGTTAAATATTGAGTGTGGTAATAGTCAGCATATCTTGATGTGTTCAGATAGCTTTGGCACTCTGTTGACAGTATCTTGGAACATGTAGCTTTTTCTCACAAGCTTATTAATGTGGATAAATGTTCAGTCTCATCATTTTTTTCTCTCCTTTGCTGCCTTGTTGCTGCTTGCTTGAAACTTAAAAGGGAGGGATAAAGGATCTGTCTGGGACCAGTTAGAGGATGCTGCCATGGAAACCTTCTCTATGAGTAACAATTTCTCCTTTCTGCTATTCTGTGTGTTTGAAAATTATTTCGTATGTATTTCTGTACTCAGACCTGTTTTGCTCTTGTTCTTACATTTTCCATTTTTATGCATTTGGATCTATTCATAGGTGCAATCACTCAGGATAAAAGGAGACTGGTGCATTTCCATAGGACAGCTAGTTGTAGTTTGTGAGATGGGATGAAATGTGTTGGTGACACATTCAATACTTGAAGATAGGGAAATATCTTGCTCTCCTGTTTATTTTCATCTTCCCAGTGTCTTATCACAACTGTGGTTTTTGGCTGTTGGTTTATTTGATTTTCTATATGTGATAATTTGTGTTTTCAGTTTAGTGTGGAAAGAGTTTGTCATGTGTTGTATAAAAAATGGGCTCTGGATTAATATATTCAATGATGTCTAGGTAAAGAACGCTCCACACTGTGGGACCAGATGCAGTTCTGGGAAGATGCTTTTCTGGATGCTGTGATGTTAGAGAGAGAAGGAATGGGAATGGACCAAGGACCTCAAGAAATGATTGACAGGTATGGGACAGATTTTCCCACATTTTATCTTCAGTGTTGTTTCAACTGGACTGGAGTAGTTTCTGGGAATTTGTAAGTGATTTTATTCTGAGTAATTTTGTTACAGGTAAGCCTCTAAATGTAATTCTTCATATGGGGTACAGAGTTTGCCTTTTGATATGAATTGTTTTTCCTCTACTGGATTTGCTTGTCTTGTACTTCAGGGTTTGTAGAATGAAACTCTTTTTAAAAAAGAAATGTAGGCATACATTAAATTAAACTAGTGCTGGATCTATGGAGAGATTTATTACACAGGAGAAACGTAATATGTGAAGCTTTTTGCTTCCGTTCTTTGCAGAGTATGTGGTTGAAAGTTCAGTGTTGGCTCAATTTTATGAATATTTTCTCCCCATAGGTATTATTCTTTAGGAGATCATGACCGAAAGCGTTTAGAAAATGATGAAGATCGTCTGTTGGCTACACTACTTCACAATATGATAGCTTACATGCTTATGATGAAGGTGCCATTTAAGTTTTTAAATAGTAATTCAGCACATTTTTATGAGACTTCTGGTGTTACAATAGTGATATTTGCATCTTCATGTTTTCAAAGCATACTTCATGTTTACATTGCCTTTCAGCAAAATTCAATCAAGGAATGGAAAAGCAATTGAAAACAGGAAATTAGAGTACAAATTTGGCATTAGAACAATAATGATGCAGTGATCAAAAGCAGATCAAAATATTTGACAGAATTTGCAAAGTATCTGTCTAGTGCACTGGATGAACCTCCTCATTCCCTCCATGCACAATTTTGCTTCAGTTATAACAAAGCATTTAAAATAGAGTACCTGTATGCCTGGGAGAGGTGTCCCTTTTATGCTACTTGAAACTGGGATTGATGGGAAACTTCTGGGAAAGGAAAGATTGAGTGAATTTAATTCAATCATGCCATTGTCTTTCCTACAGCAGTTTAAAGATGTGATGAGGAGAGGGATAGAGAGAAAGATAGCAGGGGCTACAGTCTCTATATGAATCACAAGCATCTAACCCCCGATTCCCTTCGGGGAGATGAAGGCGGGATATAAAAATAAAGTATTATTATTATTATTATTATTATTATTATTATTTCAAAACAGTACCATACTAACTGCTCAAAATGTCATATATTCATGCATGATTTTAAGTCTTTATATGTATTAAGCTTATGTAATACTTCTGGGGGAATGCAGCTATTAATAGAAATCAGTATTCATATAAATGTATGCAAGTGCTTTAACCTATAGCTACAACGATGACAATAACAAAATGCTGCATTTTGCTTTGTAGGTACAAAAGGGTGATATTAGGAAGAAGGTACGCCGTTTGATGGGGAAATCTCACATTGGCCTCGTGCATAGTCAAGAAATAAATGAAGCACTTGACAAAATTTCTAACATGGTAAGTTCACATTTACTACTACTACTAATAATAATCATCATCATCATCTTTATTTTTATCCCGCCGTATCTCCCCGAGGACTCAGGGCGGCTTACAACAGAAACTTGGTAAACATTCAGTGCCGGTATAACAAACCATAAACAATAGAATAAACATCAAGTGTAGAGCAAATCAAAAATAACAAAATTTTAATATATAAATCACACATTTAGGACATGTTTCCTAAAAGATCTAATAATAGTAAACAGTGAAAGCATTAAATGTAACAAGACAGTTTGCGACAAACCAACAGGGCTGAGGTAGTGTCTGTGTCAGAGTGTTTAAGGTGCTGGCCAAATTAGAATTATTATATTGCACAATTCTACAAGTTAAAAGGGATCTATATGGGTCTAGTTATCATCCCCCTCCCCCACCCGTCTCCCAATTCCCTCCCCTACCTGTGTATCTCTGTTTTTTTATGGCCATTGAGAAACAGAGTAGAGTAGAGTCTCACTTATCCAAGCCTCGCTTATCCAAGTTTCTGGATTATCCAAGCCATTTTTGTAGTTAATGTTTTCAATATATTGTGATATTTTGGTGCTAAATTTGTAAATACAGTAATTGCAACATAACATTACTGCGTATTGAACTGCTTTTTCTGTCAAATTTGTTGTAAATCAAGATGTTTTGGTGCTTAATTTGTAAAATCATATCCTAATTTGATGTTTAATAGGCTTTTCCTTAATCCCTCCTTATTATCCAAGATATTCGCTTATCCAAGCTTCTGCCGGCCCGTTTAGCTTGGATAAGTGAGATTCTACTGTATTTGTACTCCACTACAATTGGCATTATTCATTGTCCATAAGTTGAAATTGGATGCAGGTTAAAAATGAACAATTTTTATACAGTGTATTTAAAACAAGATAAATATATTGCAAATAGACTGGTGAACAATAACCACTCTGTGAAAAAACTCATCCTTAGAAGCCACTTTCTGTGGAAATGAGTGTAGTGCTGTTGGGAGACTAAATAAGTAGCTGAACTGATTACTCCTGACTTGACCAATGACTTTCTCTGGCTTGATAGGAAGACTTTGTACCTCAGATGTTGGGCTGCTTAATAACCCAGACCTTTCTCCATATTCCAGGAGTTCATGTGCTCATTACTTTGATAATAGGTTGCATTCCAAAACTTACAATAGTTGTTATGTCTGCTGTTTTCCACAATGAATAGGTATATTTGCATCTTTAAAAGGCCCGTTACTTTGCTTTTGACATTTCAGTAATACACATAGTCAAAAAAGGTCCTTTCTTGCACATATATGTATAAATAGTGTGCATATATTTATATACATACACACATTTATGTGTACATATGTGGGTTGTGTGTGTGTGTATTAAAATACAGGAATTGCTACAGTATGGGTAGCTTGTTCTGGAAGTATTCTTCAATGCTTCTGTTAAAAATAATAATAAAAATAATTAGGGTCCTATTTTTTAACAAATTCTGCTCCCTTGCACATGATTGTGAAAATATAGCTATTGCTTTTGCATGTTATATTTTTGAGATCTATGAATATTTATTGCTAGTAGACTTTAAAAACATAACCAAGTACAATCAGTGTGAGCATTCTCATGTCTCGCAGATTATAATGTGAGGGGGGATTAAGCATTGTGTAAAGGAGCTCTGCTTGTTTAATACTTACACAGATAGCTAATAGAAGGAAGGAAAACAGCTCTGACCCTCAAAATTAAGAGCTATATTATACCATTGCAGCAGAATTTCCTATTTCGGTTTTAATCAATGTTCTTTAGTGGTGTCATCACATCTTATAGACCTTTTTGCGCTGGTTATAGATACAGTATATCACTTGGTAAAGATGCAGTTAAGCTGATTGCTCTGATTTGGATTTCCCCTCGCCTTTTTAGAATGGCAGAGAGCTTGCAATTCGACCCAGCGGTAGTAGATACATCAAGAAGCAAACATTTGTTGTACATGCTGGAACAGATACAACGGGAGACATCTTTTTCATGGAGGTAGTGACCGAATTTAATGATAACAAAGCTACTGCTGTTATTTGAGTTGTATAATGAATGTTGTCTAAGAATATTTATTTTCCCAGGTATGTGATGATTGTATTGTGCTGAGGAGCAACATTGGTACTGTGTACGAGCGCTGGTGGTATGAAAAGCTCATTAATATGACATACTGTCCCAAAACAAAAGTACTTTGTCTGTGGAGAAGGAATGGCCAAGAGACGCAACTGAACAAGTTCTACACCAAAAAGGTACAGCTTCTATAATATTCTGTCACAATAGAAAGATTTTTTGGCATTTAATGTGAGACTGTTGTTCGATAGGGTGTGCAGGAGATATCCTGGAATGGGTTTGTCCTCCCTTCAAAAGTCAAGCTCTTCAAATAGACATATTGCTGTTTCCTGATGCTTAGCTATCTTTCTGTCCAGGCTTTGACATTGAGCCAACTAGCAACTATCTGACAATTTGAGAAATTGTAAAAATGTTAAATATCAGAATTGTTTTAAGGAGTCAAACTGTGTAAATTCTTTACCTATTATGGCAATTTTAAACTTCTGAAGGGAAACATGTGCCACATTGCTACTATAATGTGAGTTTACAATAGGATAGATGCAGCTGAAAACATTCTGAAATGTTTGCCACCTAAAAGTATTTTCCTGTAATTTGTGGCTGCTGTAACACATTATTTAATAAAATGGCAAACAGACATCTGTAGCTTTACTTACAGAGGTAAACCATAAGACCATGTAATAGAGTCTCTGTGCAACTGAATGCCTGCTTACATATCCTGTAAAAAATAAACATTAATGCCTTGAAGTACTATTTGTCTTTTTTTTTTGCTTGTTAGTAGTTTGTGTGTTAGTGATCTTCATTTCCAGCTACTGCATAAGCTCTTTGTGTGTGAATTTCTTTTGTATATCTGCAGAAACACATTACCACTTGTATGTATTTTGCTGTCTTCTGTTGCAGTGCCGGGAATTATATTATTGTGTAAAAGATAGCATGGAGCGCGCAGCTGCAAGACAACAAAGCATAAAACCAGGTAAAATCCTTAAAAGGAATACATAAAACCTTTCCAGAGTTCTTTTAGAGTTTTGAATTGCATGAAGTATGCCATACTTTTGTCATTACATGCTTCTTATTTGCACTGGGGGTGTTGATGCTCAAAATTAATGATTTGATTATTGTATCCTCTGTGTCCTTTGAGCAAAAAAAGTACAACCTTGTTCATTGTTTAAGTTGTTCCTGAAATTCTATAGTTTTCATTTTTAAATTAATAGCAAATATGTATAAACAACTATTGGTTTGGGGTCTTCTTGGTTTGAATGCAATTTCCTGCTTCTTGGCAGGGGGTTGGACTGGATGGCCCATGAGGTCTCTTCCAACTCTACTATTCTATGATTCTGTGATTCTTTTTCTGTACTAATTCAGTCAGCATTTCCAGAAACAAAGGAGAGCTAAAGGTGCCCAAAGCTGCAAGATCATGTTTAGATACTAACAAATGCTTCAACTGTAGATACTACCATATTTAACCCTCAGCCTATCTAATCAGACAAATTTACCATCTTACCAAGTCATAAACCCCATCCCACCCATTCCATTAAAAGGGCTTCCAAGTATGGATATTGTCCTATAAATCTAATTGAGCATGGATATTATTCAATTTGTGGAGATGTTACACACTAAAATTCTTTAAATTCAAGATGTGTAGAGAGAGAAAGATTTTTCTGACATGTTTACATTGTAAAGTTACATCCACTTAGGAGAGGAGTCAGTCAGGAAGACTACAAAACACCCCAAGATGGAGAATTCAGCAAAGAAAAAAGATCCCAGTGTTGCTGTCAGTCAACAAGTAGACATAATGACTTTAACTGAGATAGGGAAATCCAGTTTGCCTTTACCTGAATGAAAATTGCATCCTCTTCAAGGAAATCCAAGACAGGGAGGAGCCCCACATAAATTTCTTAAACAAAACGTGCATTTTTAAAAGAGTTCTGCAAAGATCATAAAATTTCTGAGACATAGTATTCACTTGGATTATATTGACATTGCTGTAAAGGTCAAATTTAAATGTGCTTGTCTGTCTAAATTCTGTGATCAGTCCATTCAAATTTAGCATATTATATGGGAAATGTTCTTGGTAATTAATATTCCAAGATAAATATTAATATGGCACATTGCCACACTAATATATTGGCTCCACCCAGATTTCGACAGATTACTCAAATAACCAGACAAATCTCTTAAAGCATTAATCATGCTTAGTATTCAAAAATAAACAGTAAAAGACAATCTACCTTATGAATAATTTTGAAGAATCACGTGTACAGTGACTTGTTACATCATGGTGCTGCTTTTACTTATCAATTGTACAGAAAATGGAAATGAGCTTCAGCTTTATTATGTGGAAATAATTTTGTGCTGAGATTTTAATATAGTGTGATAGATTTTAGGTGTCTGTAATTCATGTTTAATTGAAGTGCATTTTTCTCCTCCTTTATACTCCTTTTGCGCTGCAGGCCCTGAATTGGGCGGGGAGTTCCCAGTGCAAGATATGAAGACTGGTGAAGGAGGGCTTCTTCAAGTCACACTTGAAGGAATTAACCTGAAATTCATGCACAGTCAGGTAGGAATTAACATCACAGCAATAGTATTTGTGCATGAAGCTTTTTGAAGCACATCAGCAAATGTGTTTCCTCTTCCCAGTACTGACAAACAGAAGAAACATGCAAACATATGAAGAATCATGCTGGGTCAGACCAAGGACCTATCAAGTCCAGCGGTCCATCTATCTGCTAAATCCTTTAGTGTCACCATAAGTCAGAAACGACTTGAGGTAACACAACAATAACAAGCATTTACATCGACTTTAATTGATTTTAATTGGCTATTTTAATGCCAATTTCCCCAGATTATATAAATCCTTCTGGACTCCTTTATATTCCGCTTAAAAAAAAACCTTTTTGCAATCGGAATATTTTGGTTTTAGACAGATACATTGTATTTACCAACTCTGTGCTACCAAGATAAACAAAAGGATTTTTTTAAAAATCTATAATTTATCTGCTATTGGTATACAATGGGGTTGTTCATTCAAGATTTGCTCTATAGTCTATAGACAAGAATGCCTTTTGAACTGGAAAAAGTACAGTTCAGATTATGATGCAAGTATGACTATGTTTGATTTTCCAAAACACTTGCAGCAATACTTTATAGTCTTGGAATGCTCTATACAGAGTGGATGAATATTGCAAAAACACATTAACCAATCCCATGGAGCAGTTTACTCACCACCTAATTGTGCTGTATTCTTGCCCACTCATATTATATCGAGGAGTGGAGTAGATATTGCAGTTGCAATTTTTTTTCCAAAAAATATCTGTTTCTGCATTTTTATGGTTCTTCTGTTCAAATGTAGAAATTAGTCAGTACACAACTCTGTTTTCCCCCATTCAGCTAAAACACATTAAATATTTGCTTTCTTTTTACATATAGCATTTTCTCTGGGTATAGAGGACACAAATAGAACTGTGTTCCTTTGTTCCCTTTTCTGGATGTGCTTTCTGCTTCTCTTGATCATTGTTTTTCTTTTGCTTTGTGTTCATGTTTGTTTTGCATATGTTGCAGAATTAGGACTGTGTGTATGTATGTCTGCGAGCGTGTGAGAGAGAAAGATTGAGAGAGAGAATGAAAGAGTATGTAAAGAAGAAAGAGATAGTTACATTGTCAGTCAGTCTTTTGTGCAGTGTTCTGTTTTTCTTGTAAGCTCGCCTTCTACTGTTGCGAGTTGTGGCTGAGTTTTAGTGAAGCTGCATATATATAAATGGGAGAAATGTGCATGCAGGTGGAAGCTTTTTTAAAGTTTACACTGAAGCCACATGCACTGTTGAAGAGTCAAATCTCTTTTCAGTTTAAAATTAATAATCTTATGAGATTGCCCGATGACAACCCCCCCCCCCCGATCTTTTCAAGAGTTGTAGCTATGAAATGCAGAGAGTCAGCAGTCAAATTTCATTTTATAATCTCAATTTGAATTATATGTTGCTTGAGCAAATGTGTGTTCCCAAACGTGTGTATGGTAATCCTAATGTGGGAACTGCAGCACTAATGGTGAAAAAATTAGGAGATGAAATAACCCTACTGCTACCCATTGATTCGTTTTTTGTAAAGGCCTATCCACTTGCCCTCAAGTTCATCTCATTTCTTATTTTGGAGGTTACCAGGTGGTGTGGAGCAAAATAGATTAAAACAACATTCAGAGAAGTCATTTAGAGTAGACAAAAAAGCTCAAGCACTGCTGATCTACATTTGCTCTTGTAAATCTCCTCACCATCCTATTTAAGCCTTCCAATACAAACTGAGGTGAATCTCCAAATTTGCCTCACAGCTTTCCCTTCCATTGCTAGATTTATAGAAATCAACTGTATGTGAGTTTTCAAATTATAAATTATTCAAATCTAGTTAGGGAGGGAACCTCAATTTAAGCCTTAGTCCTATTAGTTCCTGTTAGGGTAATTTTATTAAATTAGTGAAATTTACATAAATATTGACTGATCAAGTTACATCGATTCAGTGGATCTGTGGTAATGGAGACCAAGAATAAA
Organism: Anolis carolinensis; assembly: GCF_035594765.1. Classification (NCBI taxonomy): domain Eukaryota; kingdom Metazoa; phylum Chordata; class Lepidosauria; order Squamata; family Anolidae; genus Anolis; species Anolis carolinensis. The sequence goes on from NC_085841.1 coordinate 303,870,414, forward strand.
ATATAAGCCTCAGACACAGCAGTAAATACTGAAACTGGTCGTTTTACTATGTTTTACTATGTTATTTTTCTTCTGCTTCTTCTCACATATGGTTTTGTTTCAGTGTTTCCTGAAAGCTCAGGGTAGCAGACATTTCAAAAAGTAATTGTGAATGTACAGTGTAAGAAATGCAAAATACAACAATAGCTAAGGACAGTCCATTTTAAATACTCCCAACATACATACATCTGCACTTGGAACACTGGATTCCTCATAGTCTTGGGGATATAACTATTTAAGCAAGAAGAATTTTAAATACTTGTATATTCTAAGATTTTGATTTGCCAGTTTCCCAAGAGGAGGATATCCTTCCAAGATGAAGCAACCATCCTGAAGCTTGTATGAAATTTGGCTACATATATAAGGAGCTGCCCTAGGTGTGTAGAAGATATACTTTGAGACTTTGGGAGTCAAAGCCCACGCTAAATTGTGCCTAGAAATAGTAGGGCAAAGTTAGAAAACAGGTGAGAGCACAAGTATCTGCAGCGTCTGTTTCAATTTGTCTCATGAATGCAGTTGCCTTTCCCCCCAACATTATAATTTGCAGCACATCCCAGAACTCAAGGATTTCGTCTTTGTTTTCCTTAGGGATTTAAATTAAGACTTCTACTTATATTGGGATTGGGTTGTACCAGTAAAGATCTGTGCAAAAGTTGTCTCTGGCTGCTTTAGAGGGACTGAGCTAGAGCCTAGAGGGGCTTGTCACTTGGGCAGGAGCAAAGTGACAAGAAATTGTTGAAAAAGAAATCTATCAAGATGTGGTTTGCAAGATGATACACACTGAAAGAAATAGTTTAGGGATTTATGTTACTCTGACCTATAGCCAGCCATATGTGTAGAATTGCTTGAGGTAAGAGACTTTGTTGACTAATATTAAAAGCTATATTTTTCAGTATTAGTCTTGTATGATGGAATTTCCCCTTTTTAATACCTTTAAGCTCTAAACAAGAAGTTACATGGAGGACTGGTTTTATCTTAGTCTTTCATTCATGGATTATTTGTTACTTTATAATATATCCTTTATTAATTATTTCATACCATCAGAAATGGCTGAGTAAATTAATTGAGTAGTTAAAATGCAAAGTAAGAATTATAACTATAAGATACGAGTGAAAAGTGAATTAACATTGTTTGATAGTTAGCAGACTATAGGACAGTGATTAATTATTAAGGGCTGGGCAGGGATACTGATATTCTAGTGCCATATTTGAAATATTTATTGCTATAAGTTTGTTTTATTGAGCAACGAGATAATAACAACTTACAGTAGAACAGGGGAGATAATGGATTAAAAACATTGTAAGGGGCAGGATTAAATCAATAAATCAAAAGATAAATCCTAAAATGTATCACAATACATTTATAACAGGGATTTAGTTATGTGGGGCTTCAGAGGTACTAACAGAAGAAAATCTCATACTTTCAATAAAACACTGTTCAGTGTCATAATTTATATGTCATATTACATCCAGCTCACTTGATCATAGTAGATACTGAGAAAGAGTGCAGAATGTACTCAAAATGTATTTCATACATCAAGTGCTCCTAGAAATATCCTATATTTCTTCAGTTTTATGACACATGGTTTTTCCATATAAAATCTCTAAAAACAAGGTGTGTCTTAGAATCACGGGTGTGTGTAAATATATATATCATAGGTTATCACTCGTGGCTGAGTATGATTGTCTTCTAGGAGTAGAATCTTGGTGGTGGATCCATAAGTGACTGTAGAACTGCATGGTCTTTCGCAGTGAGTACATACATTAAGATTAGCTTTAAAACAGATGAGGCTGCCAGCAGTAGAATTTAGATGTCATTTATTCAGAATTAGAGCCACTAATATGCTTGCTAAGTATGGAATCATAGTAGGAACTATTATAAGGCTGGAGAGATAGAAATCTAGGAATGTACATTATAGGCAGTCCTTGAGTTACAAAAATCCGACTTACAAACAACTCAGAATTAAGAATGGTGGTGAAACAACAGGGTTGCTGTGAGATTTTTGGGCTGTATGGTCATGTTGCTTCTATGGTTGGCATCTTCAGAGGTTCTGTTGGCAGTGAAGCAAGTGAAGTGTATCTGTGGAATGTTCAGGGTGGGAGAAAGAACCCTTGTCTATCTTGTTTGTAACTTGGGGGCTGTCTGTACGCACACACACACACACACACACACACAAAGCAGACTGATTTCCATTTTTTTGTGAATAATTGAAGCATTTGGTGCATGTTATTGCTAACAAATTCGTGTAAATTCCTAAAACAGCCACTAGGTGGCAAAGTACAAAAAATTTTCAGGTAGGGGATCCCAGACAGGGTTGCAACCCACAGATTAAGTCACATTGATCTATTAAACCAGTGTTAGGGTAGTAGATACATAGCTGTTGTTATCCTTGTTTTGAATATATATGTATGTATTTTTAAGTAAAGGCATTCACATGAAGAGGAAAGAGTTATGCTTGTTTGGATATGAAACCTATCATTTCCGTTCTGAACCAAAGTGCTAAATTAATGAGTGGAGAATTGTCATATATGAGTTTTGGTATTTGTTTTTCAAAAATTCATTCACATATATATATATATATATATATATATATATATATATATGATCTGAATTTTTGAAAAACGAATACCAAAACTCATCTACGAGTATATACACACACACACACACACACACACACACAAATATATACATATACACACACACACCTACATTTTTCTAGATGCTTTCTCTTCTGCATGACAAAATGGAAATATAATGGTTGATTTGATGCCATTTAAATCTAGGAATTCAAGAGTTTACATAATAGTTTCTCCCTTTTCAATCTTCTTCTATATTTATGTTTTCTAAATCATTGTAGGTCAAAATAACACCTTATCCAATATTGAAATCAAAGTAGCCTCAAACAGTGTCCTTATTTCTGCTGACTGTATTACATCAGGTATCCATGACAGAATGTGGTGTCTGGATTAATTCAATTTATAAGATGGAAATGTGAGATTCAATTTTCCAGAGAATTTGAGATATATTTTGTAGTTGAACTGGAGACTCATAACAGTTGTTTATAGCTTATATATTAGCTGGACAGCAGCCAAACAGAAGAGTTATGAGGAAAAAGAATGGATGATATATTTGAAGTGACACATAGAGTGTATTTACTTTTCATATGTATGAGAAATTACTGACTTAGTAGTAGCTCCAGAAGTGTGTATACCATTTTGAGTGTATTGAATGTAAGACAGGTTTAAGAGTAAAAGTCAGTTAAAATACATCAATGTTTTAAGCACTATTTTAAAGTCTGCTAGACAATGTAAACAGTTAGGAAACAAATTTGCAAGATAAGCTCAAAATCTAATATCTTTGAGTGTTTTTAATGCCTTTTCGCACATACTCATTAACATTATTATTAAGGTTAAGATACTGTTAGAGGAGGGATTTTCTTTCTTCTGCTGTTTATCATATGCACACACTCAAGTGAACTGCATGTCCTTGTTGAGGTAGGAAAGGGGGGCCGAGCTGTCCAAGTGACAACCCTCTAGAGCTTTTCATACTTGGGTGAAGGAATACCTCCAATAACCTTTTCAGTTAATATAAGGTCTAGTTTGAAACAATTGCAGTAGCCGTTTATTCAGTTGTGAGACATATTTCTAAAGGAAACATTTTTGTTTCAGGGCTATTCCATCTTTCCCCAACACTCCATACAAATATTTTGCCACTGCAAAATGCAGTCGACCTGTTTATATTTTAGTATGAAATTCCTCAATACACACACCTGCAAGTACTTTTTAGGTAGGACCCATGAGATTGCTCAGTTTGAGTGGCATAGATTTTCCCCATTTTTGACATTGTAGAAATGTATGGTATTTGTTTTTTGTTTTTTTAAATAGCACTTTTGTTTTGTTTATTAGAGGCTAGGTGTTTTCATTTGTAGACTCATACACAAGGAAAGCTTTAAAAATATAGTTGACTATCAACCTTTCTGTGAACTTTTTTTCTTTCTTAAAAAAATAATTTCATAGCCAAGTACTCTCCCTCTCTGGTACCAAATGTTGTATTGCAACTTTTGAAGGGACAAAACATGCTATTTTTTCTACCTATTTTATGTGCCTCACTTAACTCCCTAATCTGACCACAGTAACATTTCCTTTCATTTTTTGGGAGAGGGCATATTTTACTGTTGTCACCTTATGTGTGTAACATTATGTAGGAAAAAGTGATTGGGATTTTTTTTTGTTTTGAAAGATGCAATAACTGAAATATAGATACTCTCGATTCACCTTGCTGCACTCCTTCCTCATAAAATTATAAATGCCTCTACTTTGCTGAAGTTATATTTGTCAAGATAGGAGTAGAATGAGCGAGAAGACACCTTGGGCCCTGAATGGATAGTTTGTTTATTTCCCTCTGCTTGGTTTGTGGGTCAAAGGAAAGAAAATCTGTAACTTCATTTTTCTCAATTTCATTTTATTTTAGCTTCTAGTATCAAGTTGCAGTCACTAAATCCTGAATGATGATGATGTTAGTCATGGAAATATAGCAAACCTCTGGTTTGGGTGGGATGCATGGCACCTCTTGCCTGCCCTCTGTGCTGGAGGAGGATGCATGGAGAGGCATACATTTAGTGGGATGGGACAAGATCAGAAATGACAGACCAACATTTGGGAGTAGTCTGTGTCCCTCCTTCCGTTGCATTTCAAAGTGTGTGGTTTTTTGTTTTTGTTGAGTGCCTGAAAAGGGTAGCAATGTTGGATATGTCAGAGTTACTAACTCCTTCATTTCTCTTCCATGCTTTCTCCTCCTGCAAGGAGCGGAAGGTACTCCATCTTCTGCTGTCTTTGCTTCTTAGCCTGTTAAGTTTGTTGATTTCTAGCACTGTGGCAATTTTTCAGTATTTATTTTTGAATTTCCCTTTCTTTTGATTTAAATAGTAAATAGTTGTTGAATCGGTAGTGCTACAATATTCCAGGTTATAACTGCTGTAGTGTGTTCTTTGGATTTTGTTTTATTTTAAACTGGGCTCCTCCTTTATACTAATCATATGGTTTTTCTCCTGTTTTCTTTCAGGTTTTCATAGAGCTGAATCACATTAAAAAGTGCAATACAGTGCGAGGAGTCTTTGTCCTGGAAGAATTTGGTAATTACATTATTTTGATACTGGGTTTGTACTGACATGGCAGTAACTCAAATTTCCAGTTGCCTCCATGAGGCAGAACTGTATCTTTTTGCTTATAGGCTTTATTTTTGTTGGAATGGGACAGTGACTTAGGATCAAAGAAACAGCATATAAAGCAGCTTGTGCCATATAAATCTTAGATAATAAGAAGTATTCATTGTGAAAAATATAGCATTTTTATCTTAGGTGCTGTAGAAGCAGGGAAATGCAAAAAAAGTAAACTATTAGATGTGACATGAGATAAAACGTTAGAACATTGAATGATATTCTATTTTGAGGAATTGAGTTGTAAACCTGGAAAATCTATGCTGCAAAAATCATTTTTCATTGAATTCATAGAATGTGGTTCTTGTATATTTCACAACAGACTAACTCAGCTACAGTTCTTGAATGTGTATTAGATCCAAGGAGAGTTGAGGCTAAGCATGAGACCTTTTAAGTGACATCTATTTTGACATATAGTAATGTGCTGTAATTTTGTTCAAAAGAACATACACTTAAAATAACTGTTTCTTACAATAATCTATAAGCTGGAAACAAGGATTTTTGCTCCCGTAAGAACAAATTAAAACAATGCTATTCAAATGATCGAGCAAGATAATTTTAATATTATGACATCTTTCTGAGGTCGTACAGAATGAATTACCTTGCATGTCTGAATGAAAAATAATAAATTCATATGAGTAGTAGCATTTTTCATACCCGAGAGACTCTTTTGTAATGTAGCAAAATATATCTTCCAAAACAAAACAAAAACAGTCTATGTGGATGCAAAATGAACAATTATTAATTCATCTGTCCTGCTTAATTTGATGCATATATTGGTTTAATGATTCATCTAGTCACTTGTGGTAAATATGTATTTTCCTTTTTGGATTTAAATAACATCTCACTCTTTAGGACCAGGTGGAAGATGAAGAACCTAATTTATAACCCCTGTTGCATTGTGATACTATGCACAGAGTTGCCTTCTTTAATCTTAAAACCTAAACGTTCCTAAGATGGAAAGAAGAGGCCACAATATATGTAGTCAAAATGTAAGATATATACAAGGAAATCACCCAGTAGATGAGAGCCATCGTTACATAAGTTACCCTTAATACTTCTAGCTTTGTTTTTTAAATTCTTATCAAGCAAAAGTGTTTCTGCATGCTAGTCTTAGAATATTTGTTTTCTGACTTGAATTGAGAAGCCTTGCGGGAAAGGGAATACTGTAATTCCATAGTTGTAGAGTGACTATTATTCTTGATAAGAGCAATGCCTGGATTTTCTGGTTTGAGGAAAAAGCTTCCCCAGACATTCTTTACAAGGTCTTTGAGACTAAATGTTTTAATAATGGGCACTTAAGTGACTCCAAAAAGGAAAGGCGGTCAGGTAAAGAAAGAACAATTATTTCTTTCTTAAGAAGAGAGAAAACAGTAGCAGTAAAAAAGACCTTCTGATCAAATCTAAGAAGGCTTTGAATTGTGTAGTAAATTGAAAGGGACTTCAGAGTAGTACACGGATTTTTTCCACCTTCTAATGTGAAGAAAAGTCCAAATAAAGTATGAAACAGGTTCTGGATGAAGACAGTGCCAGTCAAATATAAGGTTTGTCATTCTGAATTGGTTTGGCAAGACCTCCCATTTATTAGGAGCAAATAAGATATTCAAGCACTGATAACTCTCTTGAAAACATTGAGATGTTTCCTTGACAGTAGGAGGGAGGAGATTAGGGAAATTCCAGTTTATACTTTTAAAATTAGGCTTGTCTTCTTCCAAAATGACCAAGGATCCAGGAGATAATTTCCTGTTGATTTCTTGTCATTAATATGAGAGGAGTCATCTCTGCCCAGAAGCCTGCTTTTTCAAACATAGCACATAACATCCAAGATAGGGGTCCCCAAAATAAGATCTGTGGGCTGGATCTGCCCCCTCCCCCAAGGTTGTTTACATGGCTCCCACTCTAAACTTTAGACTACAGTGGCCATTCGCGGCCTTCAGCTACTGCTTCTTGCTCCTCAGCTCTCCTTTCTGTTCCTTCCCTTTCCTTATTCTGTCTCACTCCAAAATGGAGGGATCCTCTCCACCCCACTCTTGCTTCTCATACCTCATTTACATCTCTCTCTCTATCTCCCTCCAAAATGGAGAAAAATTTCTCCACCCTCTTCTGCCTCTTGAGTCTCTTTTCCTTTCTCTAGCTCCCTCTAAAATGGAGGGAATCTCCTCCACCCCCCTTACTTCTTACATTTCCTCTCCTCTCCCTATTCTCCCCCAAAATGTAGGGAATCTTTTCCACCTTATTCTTGTTCCCTCTAAAATGGAGGGAGGGAGGAGGGGAGAAAATAAGAAAGAAAAGTAGGTAGGAAAAAAGAGAGAAGGAATTCATGAAGCATGGTGTAGTGGTTTGAACCCCAGACTGTGGTTCTGAACTCACTGGGTGACTTTAGACAAGTCACACACTCTCAGCCTCAGATGAAGACAAAGGCAAATTTCCTTTGCAACATTATTGACAAGATAGGGATGTTTTAGGATTGCTCTAAGTCTGAAACAACTTGAAGGCACACAACAACAACAACAACAACAAACTATAGTATGTTATCCCAACAATCTTTGGTACCATGAACTGGCCCTCTACCCATTTGAGGACCCCTGATTCAAGGTGTACTGTAGAATCTGTTATCCATTATGTGCATGGTCAATTAACTCAAATTGTCAGAAAATATAGTTGAATATAAGATATAATGTACTGTAGTCTCATATTTCTCACAAATCATGGGAATGTCTCCAGGAAACATAATGTTAAATTTATTTTTGTTGATGGGCATATATAAGGAAACATGAAAGAAAAAGAAAAACTGTTTGTTCTTTTATGTTCTGTTGTTTCTATTACGTTTTTATCTTTTGAAAATAGATTTATGCAAAAGGATCCTTGGTACATGTATTTTCATCTTGAGTAATTTCAGAATCAAAATATGAGAATGACTACATAAATATTGCAACAATGACAAAACGGTTTTAGCTTCCTTATACCAGGAAGATATTTTAGTTCTGAATGACAAAATGATATGGCCAATGAATTAACTTTACCTTGCAATGTCATCATTTGTTTGGTTTTTCTCTGAGGAGAATGTAAATGGAAGTGTAATCATAGGGTGATTGTTTGGGTTGTGGTGCTTTTTTGGGAGGAATTTTTTTACACCAGATGCGGCAGGTTTCTTGCTCTGAAATTTGAGTTACTGCTATGTATTTGTGCTTTACTTTTTGTGGCCCCCTTCACTGTTGCTGCTATGAAAACCTTCATTCTCCAGCAGGTAAAGTTATGCCCCAGTCCCATTTCTTTATTAGTACTTTGTATTCTCATTCACAGGACAAGAGGCTACAGGATGGAACTTGTGTACTTATTCCCCTTGTTTACTTATTCTTTAACAACATCAGTCATCAAATCTTATTACTTTGGTCGGGGAGTGGGAGAGATAATTTATAATAAAATACTTATTTCTGAACAATATTATTTTAAATTTGTTTCTCAAACCTATTCTTTCCTGTTGAAGAGGTTACAGCACAGCCCTTGAGTTGGGGAAGCAGATAGATTTAGTGAACACTGATCATCCCATTTCTAAAGCTGTACTTCTCAGTCAGGGACTTTGCAGGTCCCACTTTGCCTTGTCTTTCCCTTTCGATTCTGTTTTCCTCTGGCTAATTTCTTGTCTGTCAAGTTATTGTATTAGCTCTGGTGTGGCTTCTTTTCATGCTTTATTTTTTAACTCTTCTATGGTAATACAGAATTGTAATTTTGTTGGAATAATTTGATACAAGTGAATTAAGTAGTTTAGAAACTAAATTAAGGATCTTATGCTTTCTATGACTCAGTCCCCTAGTGCATGAATAGTGCCCTATGGGCATGTATGTCATGTTTTATATAAATAGTATTTTCTCAGACCTTTTCTAACATGTTGACATTGTGTTGCAGTTAATGCCACATACTTTTTAAATGTCAGTATTACTCTGTTTGCATCATTGAATCTTTAGTGCATTGTATTAGCCCATTCCTTGGTAGCCTTTTGTCACTAACTTATGAAAAAATTGCATAAATTCCAGGTCCTATCCCTTTTCACCCCACCATATAAGTATTTCTATTAAGTTTACGTGTTCATAGATTGTCTTTTTTCTCTTATTAGGTGATGTTATGTTTGATAAGACATTTACTCTTCTTATCCTTCTTTATCAATCATAGATGACCAATAGGTATTTGTCTTTTCAAAAATTCTTTCAGACGTTTTGTGATACTCTGCAAGTAAAGGATTCAAAATTGCTTTGCACGTAAAGGATTCAAAAGGATTCAAAATTCTTTCTTATAGTTTTATTTTGAGTACAATTGTCTTTTGAGTCTTCATCTATGGAAGTCGGGAACCGTAGTAATGTATATAAGCTTTTGACTCAGGGCACATGCAGCAGCTGTTTGTACATTTCCCTTACCTTCAACTTTGGGAACAATATACTGTTGCTTTTATTTTTTCATCTCTTTTTTTGAACTCTTTATTTTGTCTCTTGCCCGTCCGGTTTTAGTTCCTGAAACTAAAGAAGTGGTGAGCCACAAGTACAAGACACCAATGGTGAGTCATCTATTATGTTGTCTGGTTAGTTTATTCTCCTGTCCAGCACTGTGGGATATTGACATTCAGCTATCTATTTTGTTAACTTTGAAAAAAGATGTAAACACTGGTGGACTTTTTATTTTTGTGTTGGTCCCTAGAAAGAAAATGGGCTTAAATGAGAGCAGTTTGTACATAAGAAAATATGTGATAGGTTATGTTTAGTTGAACTATTTTGTATCAAGATCCGTTAATTCTTTAAAAAAATGCTAGAAAATTGAGCTCTTAATTTCATTATGACAGCAGCGCAGCTGCTATTGATGAAACCTTTTCAAAGATTAGAAATTACTATTTTTCCATTCTGTTTTTCAGAAATTTGAAACGCCTAGCTTTTAAGCTAATAAAATAAGTGAGAATCTTTAATCCCATTACTTAAGTCTTCTCTTTTATAAACCTAAACATATTTGCACTGGTATGAGAACATAGGATCTTAGAGTTGGAAGGGACTACACGGGCCATCCAGCCCAACCCAACTCCCTGCCATGCAGGAAAAGCAGAATGAAAGCACCTCCAACAGATGGCCATCCATGCTGTGTTCAAAAGACTCCAGGTATTGAGGAACCTCCACTACACTATGAGGCAGAGTTCACTGTTGAACAGCTCTTACAGTCAGGACTATAACCACTTTAATCATTCCCACTTCATTATGCTATATTATTTTATTTATTTAATGGAAGTATTTATATCATACTCTGCAACATAGGATATCAGTACAGTTTCAAATAAAATCATTTTAACCAATAAAAACACAATAAGTTAAAACTTATTAATAAGACAATTACGATAAGTTTTTGTGTGTGTCAGGAGTGACTTGAGAAACTGCAAGTCATTTCTGGTATGAGAGAATTGGCCGTCTGCCCTGGGGATGCCCTGATATTTTGATGTTTTACCATCCTTGTGGGAGGCTTCTCTCATGTCCCCACAGGGGCAGCTGGAGCTGACAGAGGGAACCCACCCACTCTCCCCAGATTCGAACCATCAACCTGTCAGTTAGCAGTCCTGCCAGCAAAAGGGTTTAGCCCATTGCGTCATCGGGGGCTCTGTACAATAAGTAACTCCGTACAATAAGTTAAAACAGCAAGAGTGAATTAAGCTTAAAATAAGAATAGAATTCTAAAGCATGGTATATTAAAGCAAATTATTTATTAGCTTATATATTTTTTAAAGTTATGTGTAAAAGTAGATTTGAATACATAACAAAGAATAACAGATTAACTTGTTTTGATCACTATCAAGAACAGGAAAGGTACGTCCTTCTGCTATTTTGATTCTTTGCATAATAACGATTTAAGATTAAATTTAGGTAATATGTACTTTAAATAGTGAATATTTACATCTAATGCTGAACTACTTAATCATATAGGCATATTTAGATTCATTGCTTATAAAAACATTTCTAGATTAACTGCATTCAGTCCTGTTCTTGATTTGATCTTCAGGTATTGTATGTTTCCTATCATTATGAGTGGTGGAGATTGGGGCGTTATCCTTACAAAGCATTACATCTCATCCACCAGAGCTTTCTATGATCCATTTAGAGATAAAGGATCTTTAAGATGTACAATAAATGTAGCCCCGACCTTGCCAACCATAAAAGGAGATTACCAGTGTCTCACTGTCTCACTTTCTGATGTCTTTTAGGCTCATGAGATCTGCTACTCCGTGTTGTGTCTTTTCTCTTACGTGGCTGCAGTTCGTGGGAAGGAAGCAGAAAGCAAAAGCAAACCTCCTCGTCCAGTGTCCAGCTGATCCAGGGTCACTGATAGGAAATGTGTTAGCGTGTAATACTCCCAATTTCTGTTGTTCTTACAGGAATTCATATAACCATCTCCAATGCAAATGTTTTTTTGTTTAGTTGACCTGCAACTTCCCTTGCAAAAATCAGACATCACTATTCAGTCCTGTGCTGAAACTGTTTTCTCTAGCATTTCTGAGTATTGGCTTCCCTTATACAATGTTATGATCTGTTCTTGCCAGCCTTGGAATTAACTTTCCTAGGCAATTAGCTCACAATGAGGTTCAGTTGCTTTTATTTTCAGTGGTAGCATTCTTATTTGTAATCTATTTATAGACTCAAGCCTCTGTGTTCAGGTTTACTATTTTGCCCACAGTGGGTATCCGCTCAGACTTGCCTGGGTCACCTATTGTTGCTGCTGTTGAAGTGCTATGCTCTTCATTATTTTGTTCTTTACTTATGCTTGTCAACATGGAATTTCTGCCACATGACCTTTCTGTGTTCTTGAGCACCTCCAACCATTCTACAGAAAGGCATGTTTTTTTTCTGAGAATGGAAACAAAACTACACATTAATTATTGTGTCTTTAGAGAAATAGTTAGAAATCATGATGGCAGAAGGGAATAGGCAAGCCTCTCAAGACTGATATGCATGTACTGTACATAGTCTTTTAATTGGAAGACTACCAGCCTGGTAACATTCCAGTAGTTTATCTTATATGTGCTCATAGTGATAGATGCAATTCTTCATGATAACTGTACAGAATTGAGAAAAGGGAAAAAAAAGTCATAAACATGAAGAATAAAATGAAAGAAAGGGAAAACTAATCAAAACAGAGAAAGTCCTCTTGGTTGAAAAATGACATTGTTATCCAAAGCACAATCAGTTCTGTTTTATGGTGTTGGAAACTCATCTGGTTATGAAAATAATTTTGAGGAATACAAGTTTATCAATAGCACTCTTCCAAGGCTCTTTGTAGTCACTGTTTCTGTCTAAACTGTACTTCAGGGAGGAGAATCATGCAGCCTTCCAGATCAGAGGTTCTCAACCTGGGGTCCCCAGATGCTTTTGGCCTTCAACTCCCAGAAATCCTAACAGCTGGTAAACTGGCTAGGATTTCTGGGAGTTGTTGGCCAAAAACTGGGGACCCCAGGTTGAGAGCCACTGCTCCAGATGATGTTGGATTGCAACTCCCAGCATTCCTCATCGTTGATTATTGCCAGTGCTTCTGGAAGTTGCTGTTCACTGTCACCTGGAAGGCCACATGAGTGGCCCTTGCTGTATATGTATATCAAATAATTTTGCAAAAACCGTGCTACTGTGCAATGAAGCCTCCCTCCCAGATAAAGTATCCAGGTGACACTTTATTTCTTAGTATGTTGAAAAATGAATGTCTGAGATGTCTTTTCTTTTTAGTGGACTCTAATGCAAAAAATGCACCAGGGTGCTTGGAAGAGAGGATCTACAGTATGTAATGAACTCTAGAACATATGACTCTCTAACTTTTGTTGGAGTGCTAAAAAGAAGTAACAAAATCAAGTAAATGAGTTTACTCCATACCGTTTGGCCTGTGAATGGATTGCATTATGAAATAGTTGAATGGAAAGATGTAAATATTTCCGTACCACATCTATTTATAGAAAAGTGTACAGTTGTGTGGATGTGAAAAATAAACTACCCTTAAACTACTACTGACTGTTTTGATTTGTACCCTATTAGTTTTACTTAAAATATAGATGACTATTTCAAACAGTTACAAAATATGTGATAACCAAGATACTTGTAATATAAAATTATTTTCTTATTCAAAGTATAGTTCAAGCCTACAGATATTCTATACATGCACAAAATGCATACTAAGCATTAGAAATAATCCTGTGTTTTGATTGATTGAAAGAAAACCTTTGAGACTTGTGGAGCAAGAAGGTAGAGTGGTCTTTTGAAATTCTGTCCCTTTGACCAGGTACCCTATCCTCCAGTTTTCTTGGCTCACATGCGTTTGTATGATGGTAGCCAGCTGTGTCTGATTAGAGATTCTGCTGATGGTATTGTCCACATTGCTATTCAGTATCCAGAGTTAACCAGTGTGACCCCAGTATTGGACAGTCCTTGGCTTTTGGTGCTTGGAAAGATCCACACTGAGACTGCCCTGTTCAAAGTGGCTCAGGGTTTTATATTTGCCACGATAACCATTGGTCTGTCCAAGTGACATCTGCCCCATTCATGCTGCTAGGAATGCTCTGCATCTCATTTTCTGTATTGGGTGAAGTTATGGTGATCTTTGTATGAGGGAACAGTGTGTATTTTCTGTTGTCATGGAGAAATGACTATCTGGAGGGGTTTAGATTTGCTGGGACTCGAATCTCTTTAGGGGATTGACAAGGATTGTCCAACCCAGGACATGGATGGTTTTCTGATAACTCTTGAGGAATTACCTGCTGCCTCAGCAGGCAGTTCTGGTTTCAAGCAAGGCTATAGGACAAAGGCAACTTTGCCCACTGTCCATTAAGGGTGAGTAGGAAACAGATTTGCTATGGCCTTTGGCTTCCAGAAGTCCGTTCCCCCCCTCACCACAGTTCATTGTTTGGTGGAGGCGGAGGGAATCATATCCTGGACTTAAAACTGCTGTGGGAGAGGAGTGTAGTACATTTCCCCCTTGTTTTCCAGAGGGGATGTGAGAGGACCTGGGATGCAACATTTGAAGACCTGGAGATAGGTGTGCAGATTTTAGACCTCAGGTCCTCCTCTGCCCCCATTTCTTTTAACTGCTTTGGGCTCAATACATATTGCTTTTTCCATTTGACATAATTTTATATTGAAGCTTCATATCTTCTTTTTTCCCATTGTCATCACCTTTTTTAACATAGGTATCAAGCGTTCTGTTTCTCATATCAGCCAACAGATAAGCATTTGTGGCTATCATCTGTTATACAGGGCACAGTGAAGGAAATCTAATCTAAGGTTGTCATTGTCTGTAGTGTGTATTAACAATTTATTTCTTAGGTCAGTAAAATGTTTTTGAATGGGAAAGGTGTCATTGAGAGAGTTAGGTAGTAGTATTTTTTTTCCTTTTTAAGGATCCACAACCCAAGTTTCAGATTTTTTGAACTGAGATTAGGTCTACATAAACTTTAAGCATCTTTTGCAGATGTATTTAGTCCCAGATTTTCTTTTCCTCTTACAGCTAGGAACAGCAACTGCATTGTAGCTCTTGACACTGCAGTAAATTATATTCACCAATAGGATGTGTTTTCGAGTATAAGAATCTTTAATTTGGTTTAATTGTGGCTCCTTCTATTGACGAGATTATATTTTAGCAAAAACTAAAGCTACCAAATCCTGCATAATAATTTGTCTCTTCCCTCTTTGATTATTGTTGTAGTCTCTTTGAAGCAGGCTATCCAAGAGAGTACAAAACAATGATAGTGTAAGTGTATGCACTAGAGATAATTATAAAGATCAGGATGCCTTTGATCACAGTATAAAAAGGAAAGTTACCTTTAAACCCAGTTCAGTTGTCAAAAGTTTTTGATCTTTTAAAAATAAATGTTAAATGTTATGTCTTAAACACTAGTTGTCTCTGTTTCCCTTTTTGTCTCAGTGAAGTGCATTAGCTGTAGCTAAGGCTTGGCTATTTTTTGGTTTGTTATCTCAAGTGATGGCTTATTTTTAGATGTCATTGTCATTCTCTTAGTTTAATGCCAGAGATGTGGTGGTACACCACTCATGGCTGGGGATAACAGATGGAATGCGCAATAATCCTTTTAAAACTTATCACTACCCATTTTAGGCTGTGGTGCTTCTATCCGACTTTAGTCTTCACAGGTCAGGGCTCCTTACTGGACTGCTTTGTTGTCTCAAAATAGATATCTATCCTTTGAATTGCACTACAGGGATACTAGTGTAAAATGAATATGTTTTCTCCACTTAATATTAGCTAGACTGTAATCGTGAAATCATGTTGCTGTTTCACAGCAAAAATCACTGAACACGTGCAGTGATTATTAGGAGTAATTTATAGAATCATAGAATCATAAAATAGTAGAGTTGGAAGAGACCACATGGGCCATCTAGTCCAACCCCCTGCTAAGAAGCAGGAAATCGCATTCAAAGCACCCCCGACAGATGGCCATCCAGCCTCTGCTTAAAAGCCTCCAAGGAAGGAGCCTCCACCACAGCCCCGGGGAGAGAGTTCCACTGTCGAACAGCTCTCACAGTGAGGAAGTTCTTCCTGATGTTCAGGTGGAATCTCCTTTCCTGTAGTTTGAAGCCATTGTTCCGTGTCCTAGTCTGCAGGGCAGCAGAAAACAAGCTTGCTCCCTCTTCCCTATGACTTCCCTTCACATATTTGTACATGGCTATCATGTCTCCTCTCAGCCTTCTCTTCTGCAGGCTAAACATGCCCAGCTCTTTAAGCCGCTCCTCATAGGGGTTGTTCTCCAGACCCTTAATCATTTTAGTCGCCCTCCTCTGGACGCTTTCCAGCTTGTCAACATCTCCCTTCAACTGTGGTGCCCAAAATTGGACACAGTATTCCAGGTGTGGTCTGACCAAGGCAGAATAGAGGGGGAGCATAACTTCCCTGGATCTAGACGCTATTCCCCTATTGATGCAGGCCAGAATCCCATTGGCTTTTTTAGCAGCCGCATCACATTGTTGGCTCATGTTTAACTTGTTGTCCACGAGGACTCCAAGGTCTTTTTCGCACACACTGCTGTCAAGCCAGGCGTCCCCCATTCTGTATCTTTGATTTCCATTTTTTCTGCCGAAGTGAAGTATCTTGCATTTGTCCCTGTTGAACTTCATTTTGTTAGTTTTGGCCCATCTCTCTAGTCTGTCAAGATCGTTTTGAATTCTGCTCCTGTCTTCTGGAGTGTTAGCTATCCCTCCCAGTTTTGTGTCGTCTGCAAACTTGATGATCGTGCCTTCTAACCCTTCGTCTAAGTCGTTAATAAAGATGTTGAACAGAACCGGGCCCAGGACGGAGCCCTGCGGCACTCCACTTGTCACTTCTTTCCATGATGAAGACGACGCATTGGTGAGCACCCTTTGGGTTCGTTCGCTTAGCCAATTACAGATCCACCTAACCGTAGTTTTGTCTAGCCCACATTTTACTAGTTTGTTTGCCAGAAGGTCGTGGGGGACTTTGTCGAAGGCCTTACTGAAATCCAGGTACGCTACATCCACAGCATTCCCTGTATCGACCCAACTCGTAACTCTATCGAAAAAAGAGATCAGATTAGTCTGGCATGACTTGTTTTTGGTAAATCCGTGTTGACTATTAGCAATGACCGCATTTGTTTCTAAGTGTTCGCAGACCACTTCCTTAATGATCTTTTCCAGAATTTTGCCTGGTATTGATGTGAGGCTGACCGGACGGTAATTGTTTGGGTCGTTCTTTTTTCCCTTCTTGAAGATAGGGACCACATTCGCCCTCCTCCAATCTGCTGGGACTTCTCCCGTTCTCCAAGAACTCTCGAAGATAATTGCCAGTGGTTCTGAAATAACTTCCGCTAGTTCCTTCAGTACTCTTGGGTGTAGCTGATCTGGCCCTGGGGACTTGAATTCGTTTAGAGAGGCCAAGTGTTCCTGGACAACTTGTTTCCCTATTTGGGGTTGGATTTCCCCCAATCCTTCGTCCATTCCATGTTGCTGAGGTTGAAGATGGCTTTCTTTTTCTGAGAAGACCGAGGCAAAGAAGGCATTAAGTAGTTCTGCCATTTCCCTGTCCCCTGTCGCCATCACCCCATCTTCTCCTTGCAGAGGCCCTATCGCCTCCTTTTTCTTCCTTTTTCTACCAACGTAAGCAAAAAAGCCTTTTTTGTTGTTTTTTATGTCCCTGGCAAGCCTGAGCTCATTTTGCGCTTTAGCCTTGCGAACCTTTTCCCTACAGGTGTTGGCTATACGTTTGAATTCTTCTTTGGTGATTTCTCCCCTTTTCCACTTCTTGTGCATGTCACTTTTGAGCTTTAGCTCAGTTAGAAGTTCTTTGGACATCCATTCTGGCTTCTTTGCACTTGTCTTATTTTTCTTCTTTGTTGGCACTGTTTGCATTTGCGCCTTGAGTATTTCACTTTTGAAAAACTCCCATCCATCCTTAACTCCCTTGTTTTTTAATATCGGCGTCCATGGAATGCCGCTCAGTAATTCCTTCATTTTTTGGAAGTCAGCTCTCTTAAAGTCCAGAATGCGTGTTTGACTTGTCTTAGTTTCAGCATTCCTTTGTATTGCAAACTGCAGGAGCACATGGTCACTTGCCCCTAAGGATCCAACCACTTCAACTGTATTGATCAGGTCTTCCACATTTGTTAAGATTAGATCAAGAGTTGCTGATCCCCTTGTTGCCTCTTCTACCTTCTGGACCATAAAATTATCTGCAAGGCAAGTGAGGAATTTGTTGGACTTTGTACTCTTGGCTGAGTTTGTTTTCCAGCAGATATCGGGATAATTGAAATCGCCCATGACTACTATATCTCTTCTTTGTGCCTGTTTGGTCAGCTGTTGACAGAAGGCTTCATCAAGTCCTTCATCCTGACTCGGAGGTCTGTAGTAGACACCCACGACAAGATCTTTTTGAGTCCCGGTTCCCTTGATTCTTATCCAGATGCTTTCAAGCTGGTTTCCCGGATTACAGTCTTGCATTTCTTCTGCAACGTAACTGTTTTTGACATATAAAGCTACTCCCCCTCCTCTCCCCTTTGTTCTATTTCTGTGAAAGAGGTTATAGCCCTCAATGGTTAAATTCCAGTGATGGGAGTCATATGTTCCAAATTATATATATGTTAGTGTTGGAACAAACTCATCTTCGGGTTGTAATGTCAGGAGAAGTTAAAGGGAACAAAGGAAGGAGTATAGATGCTTCGGTGCCTGGGAATGATCATAGTTTTAGCTTTTATGTGAAGGCACTTTTCTTTTTATTCTTAAGATAAGAGGAGAAGATTTTGGAAGATCTTTAGCAATGTTTGTGAGCATATGTGCCTTCAAGTTGTCTGTTGATTTATGGTGATCCGATGAAATTAACTGGGTTTTCTTAGGCAAGGAATATTCAGTTCCTTCATCTGAAATGTAGTCTATAGCACCTTATATTTGTTGTCAGTCTCCCATCCAATTACTAACCAGGGTGACCCAGCATAGCTTCCAAGATCAGACAGGGATGTTTACACAGGCATAAATCCTCATGATTAAAAAGTCATCAGCTTGAATTTCAATTTGTTAAAAATGCCACAGAGGCCAAGCTGTAATGGTGAGTGTATGTTCTTCAAAAACATAAAAATAATTGAATTTGAGGTCTAAAATTCCCTAGAAAGGTACCCCAAAAAACTATTCAACAGACTTTCCATTAATACGTTGTCTACTGCCCTTTGTTTTTCTTGGCACTATATGAATGTAATCATTTGAAAGCAACAAACCTCTTGACCTAGCAACATTATACATATCAGATATACACATAAAATGTTAGAAGGTTCAAAGCAGAACACTTACGCTGTTTATTCATTGCTATTTTCTTTTCCAGTTGTGCTGTGGGAAAGGAGCACCCAGGTTGAAAACTTATTCCAAACATCAAGACTATGCATCAGTTTTGGTATATGAGGTGGTGGATTGTCCTCTCCAGTCCTTTTGTCCCTGATTAGTTTTTTTAGTATTGGACAGAATTGTGTAGTCTAAACTCAGTCAGGCTTTCAGCCAAAGAAGAATAAGTATCATTTCTCTTTATGTGTTCCTCCCTGCATTTTCTTTTCTTTTTTGGTGGTGGAGAGAATAGTAGATTCTTCCTGTTCCCCTAAATTTCCCTTCTTTCCTTCTACAGTCAGTGAGGTTTTAGTTGTTATTGAATATGGGGACATCATTGATTTATACTGGATATAAGAACATCAATTGTCTTATTGTCAATTGGTACTTCTTAATGGAGAATCACTGTGGTGTAACAGCTTGAAAGTTTAACTATGGCTTTGGATACTAGGGTTTTAATCTTCACTTGGCCATGGAAACCTCCTGGGTGACCTTAGGACACACACACTCAGACTCAAGAGAGAGGCAAAATAAACCACCTTCTGAATAAGGGGCCGGGCTGTGGCGCAGCTGGCTAGTAACCAGCTGTTATAAATCACTACTGACCGAGAGGTCATGAGTTCGAAGCCCGGGTCGGGTTAAGCCTCCGACCATTAATAGCCCCGGCTTACTGTTGACCTATGCAGCCCCGAAAGACAGTTGCACCTGTCAATTAGGGAAATTTAGGGACGCTTTATGCGGGAGGCTACTTTACAACACCATAAAACTGCCAGCAAAACACGAGGAAAGGAATGTGGAAGTACAGCCACTACTGGACGGTGAAGCAACAGCTCCCCCTGTGGCCGGAATTGTGAAGCTGGAAAAATGTTAAAAATTCCTCTGAGTCTGTCTAATGTATGTTGTTTGTCTGTTGGCATTGAATGTTTACCATATATGTGTTCATTGTAATCCGCCCTGAGTCCCCTTCGGGGTGAGAAGGGCGGAATATAAATACTGTAAATAAATAAATAAATAAATAAATAAATCTTGCCAAGAAAACTCTGAAATAATTAAGTTTATCATACATTGGAAACAACTTTTTCATTTTAAATTTTTTTAAAAAAAATATTCCTTAGCATAGTTAGAAAAAGGAATATGTTGCACAGATTAGGTACTAGTTTAATAATTGATGAAAAACCTCATAATGAAATCTGGAACTGTTTTTTTTTCCTGTTTCAGAAGTGCAAAAGGTTTGAATACAACGATGAGTTAAGCTTATCTAGATTCATCAACAGTTATTTTTCTTCTGTCTTGAATCTTCACCTTAGAAAAATTGAGTGCAACATGCTTACATACTGTATTTTATTTTTTCAAATATACATAGATGGATTACTTTAATCATATAAATGATTTATAAAATCTTTAGGCACATTTTAATAAAGGAGCCCAGTCCCTTGAAGGGTTTTCAATTCCACATAGCTGTGTAGTAAGTATTTTACTATAAGTGAGTTGAAATCAAAGGGATTATTTCACTTATTGGCTCCAGAAATCTAAAAATCAAGTGCTGGTAATTATCTGAAAAATGGGTTTGTACCTTTTTGGGTGTAGAACACCCCCCTACAAAACTAACAGCATGTTTAAGCAAGCAAATGATTTACATGGGGGGAAAGCACAGAGGAAGGTGAAATGTCTCATCTTTCATTGTTACTCAATTTAGATCACTTTGCAACTGTTTAAAAGTGAAAATGGCAGGATATCTAGGAGTGAATCCTATTACTGTGTTTCTCCGAAAATATGACAGTGTCTTATATTAATTTTTGCTCCCAAAGATGCGCTAGGTCTTATTTTCAGGGGATGTCTTATTTTTCCATGAAGAAGAATTCACATTTATTGTTGAACAAAAAAAATTAACATTTATTATATACTGTACAGTAGTTGTCATCACAAACCAGCATAATCAGACAAACTGTAAATCCTATCAAGAATTTCTTGTTACTACTGTACCATTATTTCCGTGTACAACACTCTATGGTACGTATATTTACTGATCCTGCATACTCTGGTGTTCTGTTCGGCGGACATGCTTCCAAACAAGAACTTTGTTAGGTCTTACTTTTGGGGGAGGCCTTATATTTAGTAATTCAGTAAAAATCTACTAGGTCTTATTTTCTGGGGATGTCTTATTTTAGGGGAAACAGGGTAGTATGATCTCACATCAATTGCTGAATTTTGTAAATTAATACTTGCACGAATCCCATTAATTCAACCATCACTGATGGTTTTGCTCAGAGTGGTAGCTACTCTTGGAAGACATGAGCTACGTATTTCATGCTTATCACATCAAACGCCATGATCAAGGGAACTTCTGGATTAGTCACTTCCTGTGAGCATTTGCTGGGGGATACGTTCACCACTGATATTTCTGACCAAACAGTAATTGGATTGATAAAATGGTCTTCTAGGATTAGTGGGGGCTAGGGGATAACCCATTAAGGTCTGCTGCCCCTTTCTGGTGAACAAATCAATTTTGTGATGAAATATTATGGGTGGAAAGGAGAGAGTGAGGCTATAAAAAGGGCCTGCCTGAAAAAGGCTACATAAAATGCAAGAACCACGTTTCTTAACTAAATGGAATATAAAATAATAGACTATGATTAAGAGGCTATGCCTAAGAGAGTAACACATCTCATAAGTGTAATCCTTCATGCAAACAGGAGACATGAATAAATTAACTCTGGAATGTTTCGAAAGAGCTTTTGATAAACAGTTAAGTATTTGGGGTTTCTTTAACAAATAGAATTGAAGAATAAAGACATCTAAATCTTTTATAAAAGCAACTAAGTTTTAAGTAATATGAGAACATGATCTGTTTACTTTTGAATCACAATAAGATCAAGAACAGGCAATTTTAGCTAGAGTTCCCATATTGACAAAAATAAAAGAAAATGTAACTTTTGGATTACATAAGATAATTCATCAAATAATAGGCTGGTCCAGGAGGTCACAAAGAGTTGGAAGCAACTGAATGAATAAACAACAATAATAGGAGGAAAATTAAGCAATTTGGGGTGAAATATTTAAAAATCATTTCAAGAGGATTTAAATCACTTTTGAGAGAACTCCTGAGAAAAACTGAAGTTTGTACAACCAGAGAGACTATAATCAGGATGCCAAAGAGTGCAATTTTTCTACCCCCCCCCCCCCCCCCATTGAGGGAAATGGAGAAATTCAAGCTGGAAAGAAAAATACAGAAGAAAACAGACTTCTGTAATTTCAGAGAAAATGAAAAATGTTTTGAACAGGAGGAACTTGCTATGAGCAAGGACTTTTATAGCAGAGAACAGATGGTGACTGTGACAAATTTTCTCATTCTGTTTTGTTGTGAGAATGATGGATTATGGCTGCAATTTGAATGCAATCTGCTTGCCTATTTGCTTATAGTGTTTGAACTGATAAACCACAGATTTGGAAGAACATACTATTGCTTTTATTATCTGAGTAGTTCTCTCATACTCTGAATGTAAAGACATGACAAATTTCTAACTGAATGCCTAGTTTGTATCTTCTCCCACAAGTTCCCAAAGTTACGTTTTCTCAGTTGGTACTCAGATAAATTATGTGTATACTTTAGGTTGAATTGTGACCATTTTTAAAAGTTTCCCTTTCATTTCAGTATCACAACTTCACTGTACAGACGTGTCAAGAGTCACCATGTAAGGAAGTGTTTAACCAAGGGCTATTTCTCCTCTGTGCATAAACTGAGCTAAAACTGGAACAGGAGTTGGCTGAGATGCAAAATGCTTGGCTTATCACTGTGCTACGTACATGGTAAAATGGCATGTTAAACCTCTTGCGTCCTGTTGAGATTGGCCTTCTGTATGTCATGCTTTTTGTAGGTGCTCCTGACATGAGTTAAAGAAGAGAAGGAAAGACATAAATTTAAAGATAGGTTTCTTTTAATGTTTGAATGCAGGAAGGATCTAGCAGCTGACCCAACACTTGAACACTCTATGCTGAATAATGTTTGCATCATATGAGCAAATTAAGGAAACTCTTAAAGGTCCTTCTCTGGATATGACCACTTTCCAATTGTGATAAGTAATGGTTGGTTTGTTGGTCTATTTGCTTTTGCTAAGTGTGGTGTCCTGCTACTATTCAGAAAGGCTTGCCTGGCAAATCCTTTTCTGCTGTCAGATTGTTTGCATCTGTCTTGTCTTTCACTGGTTATACTGGTTGATGTGCTGTTCCATTTGTTTTAAAGATATAGTTTTACTTTTATTGTAAGATTCATTTAGGGGCTGAAGACCAGGAAAACAAATTTTATAAATGGAATTTCTGTCCTCTTTGATGGAGAAAGAAGATGGAGAAGATCACATTTCAGAAACGATATTTGTCTTTTGCTTATTGTTTCTTTGTAAGTTTTCTCACATGCCTTTTGCTTGTTAAACTATAACAATATTGAATAAAATAATTTTAGAACCCACAAAATGATTCCTTTTGTGGGAATTTTAAGTCCAAAAATGTTTGTGGGGCCACATGATGCCCATAGCCTAAATCCCATTGCTGTCCCAAACTAAATTAAAACTTTGACTCCATTACTTAATGTAAATTAACACTTATGTAAATTCAGTTGATAAAATGGATCCACTCTTGGAATTGTTGATTGGATGTGTATCTATTTACACACTTATGCAATGATGATCTCTCATTTTAATATTTTAGTTAATTATATATATTGAACCCACCCTCAAAACATGTACTTCTGACAATCTTTGACATTAAGAAAGGTTCCAGAATGGCAACCCAAAGGAACAAGAGATTTTTAGGGAGAGAGAGACAATGGTATGGATTTTATTTAAATACCATCAAGCTATAACATTTAGCCAATTCAATAGAAATAACAAACACATTTATGCTTGGAAAACTGCAAATACATTTTCAAGATTTTGAACATTTTTCTATTGTTTTCTAAATTTGCCAACTGTATTTCTCCTGTGTACATATTTTGGATGAGAGAAGAGGTACATTACCTTTCTCTGCTTACAGAATTTCTGATGCTACCATGCAAAAATTGAAATAGAAGAAAAAAATGAAAGGCAATAGATGGATAACTAGCAAGAATGGTTTTTCACTTAATTTGTCTGACCATATGAAACAAAATGCTCAAAAAAGAATTGTGAGTAGAAAACAAATGTGTGATCGCTTTCCCGTGGAATTCTGTATGTAATCAAAAGTGAGCACTTTCAAACTCAGTGAGGTTTACTCCCAGAAACGTGTGTACAGAATTATTTTTCAGCAATCCCATGTGCATTTATTCCAAGGTAAACACTACTATATCCAACCAAACCTTTTCTGTAGTAACTGTGTCTAAGATTATCTACTTAATCTTTTACTTTACATATTATAAACTGCGTCTTGGAGATGTTGATCTTTCTGCTATTTCTGGTATTTTAGGGATGAAGAAATGATTTTACTACAGGAGTATTTCCCTGCAGTCCACTGGCTTCTTAAAATCATGCAATCATGTCTTATCCACAAGAGCATTGGTCTTAATTCTAAACTATGTGCACAAAGAAACGTTATCCATTGGGATGAAAGCTTGAGTGAGGTGTGGGGGCCTAAATCAAGGCCTCTGTCAAGAGGGTTTTGGGGATGGGTGTTTTTTGTTTTTGTTTTTTTAATACAGTGGGATTTGTTTCACAAGAATATCCTGACCTTGTTTTGCAAGGCAGTAGTCTCCACAATCTTTATTTTAAACATGTCTCTCTAAAAGACAAGCAGGAACTTCAAATATTGTGGTTGTCAATTACCCACTCTCTTCTGCATTTCTGTTCTGATTCCAGGATAATCTGAAAGACAAATGTTAAGCGAGAACTGAGTGTCACAAGCAAATTGGCATACTTTTTTCTCTAACCGTGTAATATGTATAGTAAATATTTTTTCTAATGTGAAAGCTACATTTTAATGTGTGGTAGGCCAATCTGGAAGAGATGACAAGGTTAGAAGTTAACTTGTTTCCCAAACTGACATTGTTTGCTGATTATTGTCATACCTGAAAAGCCCAAGACTAAGGTCAAATGAGGAGGCAGGGGAGGGCAGCATATTTCATATGCCCCTAAAAACTCTTTTAGGAAGGCTCTAAAAACTCTTTGGACAGAATGCTAGTTTCTTGGGAAGAAAAATTTCACTCCAAACACAATTATTTATTTATAACCCACTTTTTCTCTTCAGAAAAGAGACTAAAAGCAGCTTACAGTAAAACTGATACAATTTTAAACTCAAAAAACATACAAACGTTAAAAGAGAATTTCATATTAATGATATTAAAAAGGGTAGATATTCCACTTGGAAGGAAGTACTTTTTCTTTTTCAAAAATAGTGTGAGCATTAAAAATATGGCACCTGTTTTTTAAATTTAAATTAGTACACTCTCTTCAGCCAGTTCATTCTAATATGTCTCACTTTGAAGAGGAAGCCTATGTGAGTGGTACAGACTGTTTCTGACAGACAAGCATTAGGTAACAGTAACCTCATTTTATATTATATTTAATTATTTTTGTTATCTCCAATCTTGTATTATCACTTTTCCCTATGCATCTGCTTCAGAACCAACTGCACAATTTTATTTCTGGAGAATTACTTGCCTCTATATACGGACTTGGTGACAACTAGTAGTTCAGAAGTCTACTGTGGCACTGAAGGAAACAAAATATTAAAAAGCAATGAGAAATAGAGACACTGCATGCAACAGAATACAGTATTTTCTTGCTGACAGTTAATATTAGCCACAGCATTCCTGATCTTGAGGACTGTGTGAACTTCTCAAAAAAATTATGAATTTGGCAATTTCAAATATGGAATTTAAGTAAGTGGTGGAGCTATATAACATTGTCTAACCATCTATGCCATGTTAATGAACTACTTGGATTTTTCTTTCCTCTATGCTACTTACGTTGTACCCCGACACCCACTTTTAGACAACATTATATTTGCTGTGGTAATAAAAGGGTTGTATGTATGGAATATTTCTGTTTGTGCTTATCTACAGTGCATCTTATTACTCACATGGGCAGTCAGAAAAGCTGTTCAATATTGAATGTGGCCATGAGAAGAGACTATGCATGTTGTCTTCCTCACCTGTATATTATGGGAGGAGGTATATAAACTGTATAGTGACCTTGGATGCTTCATCTGTAAGCACTTCACATAGCTATTCTCTGTTCACTTGAAATGCTTCTCTCTTTGGGACTAAAGTTTGTATACAAATGCTGTGAATCCTTGCTGGGAAATGCTATGTAACCAGCTATATAGAATAGTACATGTGCTGTCTTCTACCTAAACAAGTTCAGAAGCTACAAAGAAACTTCCATGGTGGTGTAGTTCTCTCTCAGAGTTAGCTGGCATTTATTCTTAGGAGTGTGAAAGCCTTTTATCTTAAAGGACAATGTTCTATTTATTTAGTCATTTTCAAAGGCATGTTCTCCCAAGTCTGGCTCCCTCCTGACCTTTTGCACTTCAACTCCCATGATCCCATACTATTGCCTCTTTTAGCTGAGGCTTATTGGAATTCCAGCCAAAAATAACTTGAAAAATACAGACTGGGGAAGTTTGCATTAGGAGAAAGACACACACACCGAAAACACCCTTTTGTTGTGTTTTTAAAAAAGAAAAAATAATATGGTATATAGGATCTTTCTTCTTACCTCTAACATCCAGTCGGCAATCTATTTCAGTTTCACCAGATTCATTCACAGCTTTGCAGGTATAAACACCGGCATCAAATGGACTAGGCTTTCGGATTTCCAAAGTCAATACTCCATGCTTACTAAACATGCGGTATTTGGGATCTCTGGAAAGGTCCACTTTATTTTTAAACCAGAAAATTTTGGGCTGAAAATACAAAAAGAATGAGGATGACATGAGCCATCTTTAAAATGGAGAGGAAAGCAGGAAAGTTGCAGCTAGTTCCCATATGACTACAGGCAGTCCCCAAAATTTGTTCATCAGTTGACTTTGTAAGTCGGAACAGGTACATTTTTAAACTGTAACTCTAGGGTTAAAACCTCTGTGGTGTTTGCTTTGTTGTCTGTGCCCCTGTTCAGAAGATTTCACCGCACTTTGTGTCGCTGTGACAACTGGATTTGGAAAAAATTAGCTTGTTGTGGAAACAAGGATTGGTGATAAAGCTTCAGTGGAGATACCTTTTCCCCATGATAACTCTTTCAGGACTTAATTTCCCTTCCTAGGGGTAGATTTCTCTCACTTCCTGGTGTCTCACCCCCATTCTTAACAAGGAGTCATTTGTAAGCCAGATGTTTGTAACTTGGGGACTGCCTGTATACACTAAGAAATGTTATTTTGGAAACTGAATCACTTCAATGATACAATTTTGAAAGCATATTTCTTGCTGTTTAAACACGTTTGACTTAAGGAATATTCAAATATCCAGATCCACATCTAAATACATTTGTGATCTAGTTGGCATGCTATTCTAGCCCCAAACACAAGGAATGGGAAATCTGTCTTCTTTGAAATTCTTGTTTCCCAGTCAATCCCTGAGGCTGCAAGATTTCCATGTTGGCTATATCCTTTCAATTCCTGCAAACATTTCCCCCATCTGCTTCTCCCAGCGGGTTATTTTCTCCTCTTCATTCAAACTATGCTGACCTTTTCCTCCTTGACAGTTCTTAGCATTATTTTATTGAGACTGCAATAAAAGTCTACAGTGGTCTACTTGATAAAGTATACTCTGCCAGCATTTCATTTCCCTTCCTTCAGTTCCCTGCTAAAACCAAACATATCTCCATTGTCTAACCAACTAAGGCCCTTCCACAATTCACTAGTGTATAGAACTATGATTCCACTTTAGATACAATGGCTCCATCCCATGGAGGGGTTCTAGAGTTCTTGGGCTGAGAATTCTAAATGTCCCTTCCTAAACTGCCAATTCCAGGAATCACACCTGACCCTCCACATTTGTAGGTTTGACTTCTATGGATTTGATTAATATGTTTGTTTAGGAAAGTCTTAAGTCCTTCAGTGCAACTCCATGGTCAACTTCTGGTCGTGGACCCAGGAATTCCTAGAGAAGTGTTCTCTCAAGTAAAAAAAGGTGGTCGGTCCTCTTTTTGCGGACTTAGAGAATCCCAGAGAGGTGTTCTCCCAGGTTAAAAAAGTGTTCCTCCTCTTTCATCGGGGTCCTGTACCCCTACCCCAGGAAAGGCTCCAGGATTCCATTTTGACTCCCTCACCTGCCTATAATCTCCTTCCTAGTACTGCAATAAGCCTATAATTTTGTTATATATTCAGCCTATTCAGTTAGTAGAAAACAATATTCTCCCTTGGGGGTTAGCTAGTTCGCCCTTGTTCCTTAACTTAGTATACATTGAAAAAATGAGGTTATTGTATACCTTTGGGGTTCCTCTTACAGCACAGCTAAGTGTAGCATTATACCCAGCAACCACTGAACGATCAGAAAGAGGGTGAGTGAATCTCGGTGCTTCAGCAAAGTCATGTTCTTTGTACTTGGGTGGTTTGTAAACTGTGCCTGTAGTATGGACAGGTAAATACATTTGTGACTGAAAATAATTACTTGCTAAAGTATACTGAAATATTAAGAATCAGGCTAACAAAAACCCAGTTTGCCTTATTGAAAAACATACAATCTACTTTTTTGCCTGTTTTAATTAAAGCACAGACATTCTATATACTGTAGACTTTCCATCAACCTGAACTCTCAAGTGGCAAAGAACTGAAGAAATAATACTTTTACATTTTCAAAAATCTATTTTTATAATACAGTAAAATAGTACAACTATGATACTAATATCAAGTCAATACAGAGTTTATGTTATGGTACAGTGTGAAGTATATTATTAGTTAGGCCTATTTTGAAAGTATCTCTCAAGCAACCAGAAACTACATTTATCCAGCATCTATCAATACCCATGTGCTGGTTGAGAGTCTACTGTACTATATTCTTCTGCGCAGGATTCCTTAGCTGCTATTTTTCAGAAACAGTAAAAAGCTCATGTGGGGAGGCTGGAATTAAAGAGATCTCCAATCCCTCTCCACTCAATAGAAATGCCGCTGCTCTTTTTTATCGTAACACAATATTATTTCCGCTCCCCAAAAGCTCATCATGTCTCCTCCCCAATCTCATGCTTCTTGATTCTAGTTTTCTCCCTTTTACTTTTTCCACCAAGAAAGAAGGGCCATCTACATGTGGAACATAGCTGGATGCTGCCTGGATGTCCCAATTTTTCTCTGTCCCGGGGAAAGCAATGGACCCACACTTGAGAAGCTTTATGTTTCACCAGTGCAATCCAGGATCTTTTCCAGTATATTGGTCTCCCTGACAGAACACAGAGAAAGACATCTCCAGAATACCATAGTGCTTTGGGAAGTGTCTGTGGCAAGTTCCCAAACCAATTGAGGCTTTGAATATAATCACCAGGACCCCAAATTAAGATTAGAAGCAGACTGGCAGCACTAACTTGGTGTAGGTTGCACTGGAAGGAGGGTGTGTAAGGGCAGAGGCTATGAGAGAAAAACGGTATCAGAGGCTACTTGGAGTTGGGAGATTTTGTTTGCTTTTCTCCATCACTACTTTGCAGCCCTGGAAAAAGTTCCACTGTTAGCATGTTCTGGCTAGAGAATCCTTGACAATTGTAGGTGTGGAAACTAGTTGCTTATCTGTGCAATACCTTACTATGAAATATCAGCTGTCTAACAGCAAGTATGTTTTTATTTTGTCTTGGTTTTTAGCTAGACATGAATGTCAACAAAAGTTAACAAAGTTAATTTTGATAAGAGTTCTTTTTTTGTGAAAAGGCACATCTGTTGATTGAATAATTCCATTTTAAAATAGCTTTATTAGTTTTTATTGAGTCTTTTGTCACATTTTTAAAAAACTATATTGGTCTTAATGTTTTGAAAGCCCACGTTCTGTTATTGTGGAAAAGGTAAGGTATAAATGAATAAAATTACCACCATCATCAGCATCACCATCATTACCATCATCCTCTCTCAATTACCTGTTTTTTTAATGTAAGCTGAATCTTTGGTGTTTCCAGCATTTTCACTCAGTCCACACAGATTTACACTGAAGATCCGGAAATAGTACTCATTTCCCATTATCAGCTCTGACACGACACAATTAGTGCGCCGATAGTGATCAAACACGGTATACCATTCCTGAAATCAAATAAAGCAGCCTCAGAAAACTAGAAGCTCCTTATTACTGAGATGGATTAGAAAGCTAAAATTTTCCCAATAGTTACATTTATCTCTCAGTTGTAACCCCTCTTACAATAGTTGCATTTAGCTCTCAATAATGATCCCTCCTACAACACAGTTTGGCAATGGTGACCTTTCAAGTGGTTTTGGATTACACCTCCCACAATCCTTCATCATCAGTTATGTTGGCTAAAATGGAAAAAGCAAGTCAAAAACTACTGGACTGTCACAGTTTACTATCCTTACTGTAGTGATAGATTATTTCCTGTCATAGATGCAGATACCATAAACGAAAAGGAAACTGAATTTCTCACATCTTCTCTTTGTGATGTCATTGTCAAAAGTTTTCACAGATAACTATTCCAGATGTAGTGTCATATATTCTCTGCTTATATGGTTTGTGAAACCTTAAATGAACCATTTTGTAAATTATAGATACTATTACAAGTAAATGATGAACTATGACACTAATTAGTATCATTTCACCATCCATGTTCAACCAGCCCATTAACCTTACCATTGTTTTCTTATCTGCCTTCTGTACCACATATCCTGTGATCTGAGCATTGCCATCATCTTGTGGTGGTTTCCATTCCAATGCAGCATTGAATCCCCATACATCCACAATCTTTACATTCTGAGGAGGACCAGGTTTGTCTATAAAAAGAAACAAGTTTTATAAAATCCCTGGATACCATCGAGATTCACCACTCATTATCTCTGACATAGGCAAGAAGCAAGTAGACTTTGAATTCAGCAATCTCCAACTCTTTGGTGAGTTTAGAACAGGCATGGGCAAACTTTGACACTCCAGATATTTTGGACTTCAACTCCCACAATTCCTAACAGTCGGTAGATTGGAATTGTGGGAGTTGAAGTCTAAAACACCTGGAGGGTGTTTGTCCATGCCTGGTTTAGAAGGAGTAATTGACCAGGTTGCAAGGTGTGGAGTCAGGTTGATTTTCAAAAAGTAAAAAAGGTGGGGGAGTCCGAGCTGGAAGGTTCAGGCAACCTGGGACCACTATGGGGCCCACATGTAGCCTGCCCATCATACTTTTCACATCCCTGCTTTAAATTATGGTCACATATTTCACATACTTGCAGGTCTTACTTTTGAATTAATGATTTTTTTTCACTAAAAATTATCAAAATGTGATGGAAAAAACACTGACAAGATTCACTCTTGCCTGTCAGAAAGAAATTGACAGGGATTTGCCTCTCTACTTGGTACAGTCCAGATGTGTTGGACTATAACTTCTATCAGCTTCAGCCAGGGTTACCAGTAAGGAAATTTGACTGCAGCAATGCAGGCAAGATAAATTCAACCTACTCATCTATAGACATTGGAGCGTGCCTTTTCAAACCAAAAGAGCTCTATTATTTGTTCTCATTCTGGGCATCAATACAATAAAGTGCAAATGAATGCCAGCACTCATGATTAGATTTGACATTCTAAATGGGAGTGTTTCCAATGTGCGCTTCAATCCCCTCCAAGCTTCACAAACATTTTTAAGCATTGGAAGCTAAGGTGTTCATCCAACCACTCAATGTCATTAATGTATATGTGTATCCAAAAAACAGTGTCTACTGGATGCATTCATTTATCCTTCCTTAACTGAACACATGTCCGAGAAGGCCAACTGTCTAGCAGAGCCTTCAAATGATTAGCAACTAATTTGCTAATTGCCCTTGGGAATGTCAGGTTGGATCCTTCAGAATTGTCTGTGCAAACTAATCTGTAGTAATGGAACCACTTCTTTCAGATGTCTTCTTTTTGCCAGAAATATTGGTTGCATTGGGAATGAAAGCAACATGATACAGTCAGTACCTGCTAAATTAGCCAATCTGTCTAAAAAGTTTAGTGAGCCTACCTCAAGCATTCCAGTTGATACTTTGTCAGGCATGAATTCTTTAAGTAGCTGAGCATTTGAAGCCTTCACTGGGGATTAATGAATACATCCTTCATGTTCTTGCAAAGCTTGCATTTATTAGCACCAAATTTGCAGTTTTCTTAAACTTTAATTAATGGAAATAGCCTACAATTACAGGCAACATGTGGTTTTCGCCAGAAATCCTAGTGTCTTTTTTTGACATTAAAAACATTTGCAAAGGCATCTAGTTTGAATTGAGACTAAACAGCAGGGTCAACAGATTAGAAATCCCATCCAATCCTCTGTGGCTCCGATTCAAATCTTGGCACCCATTTCCCTGGATGCTCTTCATGATAGAATTGACCCAGGTAGTTTTGGTCACAGCACTGCAATGGCCATGTGTACGTTGACAAAACATCGGGGGGGGGGGGGACTCATCGTGACAGATGTGATAATGGGATGGCCACAGAGCAGTGGTTCTCAACCTGGGGTCCCCAGATGTTTTTGGCCTACAACTCCCAGAAATCCCAGCCAATTTACCAACTGTTTGGATTTCTGGGAGTTGAAGGCCAAAAACATCTGAGGACCCCAATTTGAGAACCACTGGCCTAAATTCTTGTTTTCTTCTTTCAGGTTGTTTAATTGGATTGTTGTGGCTTTTAAATGTTGGTGCAAGTATTTTATTGATGCCTAGCTTGCCAACTGCAGCCTCTGAAACCCTTGCTGCCAAAATTCTAGATAAAATGTTGGCTGGTAAGGCAAGTTTGTTTGTATTATTCCTCATCTTACATATGTGGGCAAGGGGAATGAAAAAAACTTGTTCGGACCACGACGAGAAAGAAAGAGATGAATGTTCATTGTCACAATTAATTATTTAACTGTAGTTTGGAATTAAATAAGCCTCTTTTTCATTTGGTTTCAGTTTTTAACTAATCCTGACATTGCTGGACTTAACACACCTATACCATCATGAACAGACACTATTTTAAAGGTGGAGCGCCAACAGGATTTGTTAATATCATGCATAGACATTACAGTATATTAAGTGTATTAAGTACAAACATTGGGATTTAGCCACTATGATAATTCTATAAAGACTGGAACAAAGAAACATTCTGTTTTAACATAGGAGACTTTTTCAGGTTTATAACAGAGATGGAAAGAACTAAACATCTGTTTTCCCTGTATATAAATATTTTAAAGTTGCTGCTTCACCTTGTTCATCAGCTGTATTCAGGCTCTGTAGACCTACCAGAAGCAAGGTTTTATTGTGGATTACTATCGAGACAGAGGAACATAATGGGGGCATTGCCCTCAAAAATAAACTTTCTGCTCCTCCTGATTAGATATTCCTTCACTACCAAATTTCTAGCATTGCAGTAACTTAGAATTTAGGCTTTCACAGAAAAGGAGTGGACAAAGTTACCAAGGGAATGTAAATACAGCAAATAGGCAGTTCTAGGTGTGAATGGTTTTCAGTCTCATCCTTTGCAATTATAGGCATTTAGGGACTGAAAGAAACTTTCATTTGGAATGGTAGAATCTCATTTGTAGGGGCAATGCCTGCATCTCCCCCCTTAACTGCACCTCTGTTAGATCTATAACTTATCTCTTATCCATTAGTCCCCCATTCAGATGAAAAGGAATGTTCTTGCAAGCACTTCGACATTCTGTACATGACCCTGCAAGAAATCTCCACAGAAAAGTGATGATGTATAAGGGCTGAACACTTTTAGCCATAGCAGTTTCTTACCCATGATCTGCATGGTAATTGAGACCTTATCACTCATGTTTTCTATCTGCACCTCTACTTCATATGTTCCAGAATGGTGCCGCTCAGCCTTTCGGATGAACAGAATACTGTCTGTGTTACTGTTTCGAATTGCCACCTCCTTGGAATCTAGTGGTTGACCATCCTTTGTCCAGATAACCTTAGGTCTAGGTTTGCCCTGTAATATGAAAATGGAAAGACTGAAAATTACAAAGCACATATTAAGAATAAAATCTTATTCTGAGCAAATAAATCCTTGTCTCTTCTTCAGCTATCCCATTTTAACACATTTCCATCACCACATATGTGTCATCCTTCCATGCACAAAACAGCGCATGATATATCACATATCACCTTGACCAGGGAACTGCTTTTAAGTATTGTATCACAAAGTTCTCTTGGAACTTTCTCCAGTCTTGTTTGTATCTTTCCATTTTCTCCTTTCCAAGAATGTGTAACTTTTGTTCCTAACATTACATGTCTATGGGGAAAATACCCTTTCATTAGTTGGTGGCTACAATTTTCCTGCCTCATTCAAAAACGATTTGGTTTGGTCTTATTCTACAGTCTGTTTCTTACTAAGTAGCAACATTGAAATTTTTTCTAGATCCTGCCAGTCTTGAAGCATTGAGAAAATCCAAATTCAAGAAACTGTGTTTAATCTTAAATTAATCTTAATCTTGGCACAGGATAGCACACATCTTATTTCAAATAAGCCATAGTTAAGTGAGTCTGTGCAAAGAGTCGCAAGAAATCGTCTATAGAAGCAAAGGCTTATCAGAGATCTGCCAAAAGAGGGAGGCTCCTGTCATTAAAAAAAAAAATCAAGGTTTATAATATTATATGAGGCTACTTGTAACTACATGTGTTATTGAACATAGAGAAGTTAGGGGTTTACAACTTCAAGTTATGTCTCCATAATGGCAGCACTGGGTACTAGCCACAGCTTAGCTCTTTTTTCATATGAAAGTTAAAATTAAGACAAGGTGCAGTGATAAGAGATAGATCGAAAGACAATCACTTTTTTGCTGGCTGTGGTGTTACCCATCAGGCAGGGAAAACAGCCACCGAGTTCAAAGACAGGTAAAAATGGACACAGGTGTTGCTTGTATCAAGAGGAAAAGAATTTATCTAGGCTAACAGAGAAGCAAAAACAGAATACAAATTCACATGCATGTGGTGTACATGGCCTAATAATATAGGACCCCAACATGTTTTAGATCAGTGGTTGATGTCTCTCAGCTGGCCAATGAGAGTGGAGAGGGTGTGGCTTTGCTTGGTGTCATCATTTCCTGCATAGCCTAATAACATTATTACCAAAGGCATGCAGCCGGGAATACCCAGAGTCATCTCCAGACAGCCCATTCTTTCTGTGTATGTGGCATTATCAGATTCCATTTTAGATCTTTGTTCTCAGTGGAGTTTGTAGGTCTTGAACCTCTCTTGAAGGGAGTTAAGAGAGAGAGAGAGCATAGTGTAGCAGTTTGAGTATTGGACGATGACTCAAGAGACCAGGGTTTGAATCCCCTCTCAGCCATGGAAACCCACAGGTTGACCTTAGGTAAGTCACACTCTCTTAACCTCAGCAGAAGGCAAAGGTAACCACTCTCTGAAGACATGTTGCTATTTTGCCGAACACATGTTGAAAACACCATAACTGAGGATAATTATAAATGGAAAATGACTTAAAGGCACACAACAGCTACTACTATGAAAGCCACATCTGTAGAGTAACACTGAAAGGGACCCTTGGCAGCAATCTTTCCAGCAAGTCAGTAATTGACCAGGAGAAACAACTGGGCTGTATGCCAACAGCATCCTTGTCCTCA
Organism: Anolis carolinensis; assembly: GCF_035594765.1. NCBI lineage: Eukaryota > Metazoa > Chordata > Lepidosauria > Squamata > Anolidae > Anolis > Anolis carolinensis. The sequence continues at coordinate 303,906,188 of NC_085841.1, forward strand.
TTGCACTTCACCTAACCATTCTGCTAAATGAAATTCTAGTTGCAGCTCTTAGTTTCAGTTGCAACCCTGAGACAAACAGGCATTAACTGTTAACTACAGTGACATGTACATAGGAAGCCCTTCAGATATCTTGAAACCCTGAATCAGCAGATCTACACATATCATGTAGTTACATCTCCCAATGCTACAGCTCCAAACTCACCTTCTAAGCAATGCAGCCTGCCCTGCAACATGGCTATTTCCATGTTATCAGAGAGTGGGTGAATGAGCATCCTATTATTTTCCTGCAAGGCCTTTCAAGGATGTGCAGCTACAGAAAAATAACTGGATGTATCCCAGATGTTTCCACTGCTCTCCATCAACACAGAAGTGGCTATATTGGAGCGGCTGTACTATTTGTAGGATGGATTGGGGAATGATTTAGTCATTCAATTGATGGAAGAGATTTCTGACATCCACAGCAACCAAAACAATGAGTTGCAATGCTGTAAATCTGTCTTGCCATGGCAACGTGCTATGCTGGCGATAATTTCTACCCGCTGAGAGCAGACTATTATATAGCTTTTAAGGAGCTGCAATAAAACAACCCACCACATTTGTGATCCATTGATGTGGGAGAAAAGAATAGTCCTAATTAACTTCTTCTCAGAATGTATGGAGCTGCATAAACTTTGCTAGTTTCCAATCACAAAACAATATTTACAGGCAAATGTAACTAAATTATTATGGCAAGGCTGCACATATTCCAATGTTTCCATAAACAACAACACCACCTTTCTGAATCATTAAGAGAAATTTTCATCCCAAAGTGTACAATGGGTTCAGAATCACATCTGGGTATCTTTTGGCAACAAAACATGCAATGAACATCCTATACAATACCATTAAGTGTTGCAGGAGACTAGGTGGAGGTAGCTATAACTAGACTGAAGCTGGATATTATACGCTGGGAAACAGTTGGGTAACTGAGTTGGGGAGAATTAAAAATAAAACAGTGGAGAAGTAGTATTGATCCTTCATTTTGTAATAGATACCATGTCATTTGGAGCCCCCGGTGGCGCAGCGGATCAAACTGCTATGCTGCTGAACTTGCTGACCAAAAGGTTGGCAGTTCGAATCTGTGGAGCGGGGTGAGTTCCCACTGTTAGCTCCAGCTTCTGCCAACATAGCAGCTTGAAAACATGCAAATGTGAGTAGATAAATAGGCACTGCTCTGGTGGGAAGGCAATGGTGCTCCATGCAGTCATGCCAGCCCCATGACCTTGGAGGTGTCTACGGATAACGTTGGCTCTTTGGCTTAGAAATGAAAATGAGTACCACCTCCCAGAGTCAGACACAACTAGACAATATCAGGGGAAAACCTTTACCTTTGCCTACCATGTCATTCACACAAGAAGTTTCCAAACAGGAGTAACAACTACAATTTCTGATTAGGGGTGGTAGGAAAGGACTTGAATTTTTATTTGGATTTATTTGGAGGAAGTTTGAAATTGCTTTATCTTAAGCTGAGTGGTTCTCACTTGCCCAGGATAACTCAATGCATTTCTATGAGATAAAGGAGTCAAATTACTCCAACAATAAAACAACTATATCATGTTGGGTCCAAACTCACGCACTATCATTAGAAAAAAGCATTTAATTACTGTAGAACAAATGTACTGAACAATCCTTAGATTACAGGTTCTGAGATGCAATGAATCTGAAACATTCACAGAAATACCCAGCATTAAGTCTTCATAACCATGGGAGTCATGCTTATTTGAAAATTTCAGTCAATGTTTCATTCACTTGAATGGACAGGCAATGTTACAGGTGTCAACAGTGTGCAAGGCTACCCTGCAAATGAACAGAATACTACAGGCTTACTGAGAATAGCTGGAATTGGTAGAAGAGTTTGTATTGTATGAAAACAGATGTATTTGTATACCTGGAAAGGAATTACAATGTTGATCGTATCACCCACTTTCTTCAGTAGAGTCTGTCTGAGATTGCGCGGCAGCCAGATTTTGGGATGCTCTATGGATCAGAAATTGGTAGAGAATTGTTGAGTTAAAGGTACCTTCAAGTTACAAGGTATGTCATATTCAGGAGAAAACTTGTGACAACATTCTGATGAGATATTTATTAGGAACATTTAAGGGATATGAAATTTGACATGAAACCTGTTGTGATTTTCCTATGCATATTCAGTGACCAAACACAATTTCACATTCTCAACTTAATGCAACTATTGCAGTAGTATTAATCACAAGAGACAGAAACAGAATAAGATGGAGGGACAAGGTCAGCGAGTCAGGCTAGAGATTAGGAAAAGATTGGTGTCAAATGTTCAAGTGGTTTAAGCTGTGAACGTTCACCTATATAGATCATTAAAGAAGTGCAATTATTACACAAGGCCTGTGCAGCACAACACCCTTGGAGTTCTCTCCACTTGAGCAGCATCGCTCTCAGTCATCCTGCTATTAGTGGCACCCTGGGAAGTGTCGTTGATAACTCCAGATGGGTGAGGACTTAGCAGTTGTATCAGTTGTACAATCCCTTTGGATTCTGGCCAGCTGAATTAGACCACTTGGGACTTTTTGGGCTGCAGACAAGGTGATGATTAATGACCTAGATGATGGATCCCAGAGAGCAGCAGGCTTGGCCTCCTTACCTTTGCCAATGCGAACCAGGCAAGGAAAGTGAAAAGGTAAAAATAAAAGTACAGATTCTCCAAGGGATAGTAGAATTTTTCTGGAGAAGAAATGCCAAATGAATGAATGAACCATGTGACGTTTAAAATCATCATATTTATGGACACTAGATTATTGTATAACACAAATCAGGTTCTGCTTGTTAATGACAAGTAATATAATAGAATCTCTGATGAAGCCATTTCAAGATAATCCCTCAAAATTACTAAACACGAAGGACCAATTTTAGCACATAAAATGTAGTTCTGTGATCCTTTCTCTTTTATAGAGTAGTAACACAGTGATCTGATATGTTTTGACATCTGGGCTGGAGAAGTCCATGGTCACAATGGTCTTTTTATGTTAATAAAAAGTAACAGTTTCCCATGGGAGAACAATGGAAGAGGGATAGCATTATTTGGTAAGCTCTAAATAAAGGTGCTATTATCCTGATGCGATTAACCTCGATTGTGTGAAAAAGCCCTGAGCTTACCCCACTTGTTTTGATGGCTGGACTACTCTTTGGGCAACCACATGGTTAAATAATTGGAATCCCAACTTCCCCAGCTATGCTTTGACTTTAATTTTCCCTACTTCAAAAGGAGAAGGATTGTCCCAGCCCATCCTAGAAAATACAGAAACTATCCAAGCAGAGCTTTAACTTGTTTTCTAATATTGAAGAACCTCTGAGTATCACAATAATGCAGGCTCTGAAGGTACACTTCAAAGGGAAATAATAGCATTGGGGGAGGGGAGAGACAAGCAATGGGTTACACTCAATTACATTATATATGTAAAGCTTCACTCTACAAGAAATAATGCTATCAATCTTCCCTTCATTATCAAATGAACATCTGAAGAATGCACTTGATTCTGTTATGGAAACTGGACACTACAATTGAGTGGGCAGGGTACAATTATGGCTCTGGTTAATGCCATCTAGCCTGCCCACAAAATTCTTCTAGTATTTCCAAATCATGAAGTAAATGTGGTTAAATTTGTAAAGTTGGGGTATTTAGTAGGGTTGTCCATATGTTCGTAAAAATTCTCCTACCGTAATTATTTCGTATTGTTCCCGTTTTTTAACACGAGTATTGAAACATTTTCCCTGGGCGCAACTGGCAATGTAATATGATCCATCGTTGGCCCATTCTGTAATTGTGTCTTAAAATTTTCGTTAATTTTTTTCCTCCAAAAAATTTTTTAAAATATTTTTAAAATATTATTATTTTTTTTTTTTGTTTCTGCAACCTAACATGAACGGGAGCCTAGCGCAGCCTAACATGGCTCCCTCTCCCTGCCAATCAGAGTCTTCCACGATGGCTAACAAAGGTAGGGGCTAAATCGCCTCCGCACGGAGCCAAGCCATTCTGGGTTGGGATACCGAGGAGAGAGGGTGGTTCGCGCGCGCCGTGAAGCTGAGAGGGCAAAGTGACTGGGGGTAGAGGGTTGTTGCTGCTTAGATATTGTGTTGGGGGGAAATTGGCTTGGGGCAGAGTCCTTGCTGTGGATGTTGGGAATTTTTTTTTCCAAAGGAGTCTGCATCCCTCCCTGCTAGTGCTGAGCTTTGGGTTGGTTCCTTCTCCTGAGGTAGACCTTTTGCCTTTCTATTTTTCCTTTTTTGGAATAAAGCAATCACCCCATAAGCCTTTCTTTCCAAGCCTTAAAAGGAGGGAGCTTGAAAATGATAGTTTTCTAAGCACATCTGCGTCCCTGTAAGCGCTGAACTTCCCGCCAAGGCATTGCTTCCCTCATGCTCCATTTCTATTCCCAAGCCTTGGGCTGAGTTTTATTTCTGCAATCACAAAGTCAGACATTGATTTGATTCAATAGAGGGTCCACAGCAATTTATAGTTTCCAAAGGACGTGGGCACTCCTGCCAAGGCATTGCTTCCCTCACGCTCCATTTCTATTCCCAAGCCTTGGGCTGAGTTTTATTTCTGCAATCACAAAGTCAGATATTGATTTGATTCAATAGAGGGTCCACAGCAATTTATAGTTTCCAAAGGACGTTGCCAATCCTGTCAAGGCATTGCTTGGCGTGTGCTGCATTTCTAATCCAAAGTCCTCAGCCAGAGTTTCATTTCTGCAATCACAAGGTCAGCCAGTGGCACCATTGATCAAAAGGTTCAAAGGCAATTTATAGTTTCCAAAGGACGTTGCCAATCCTGTCAAGGCATTGCTTGGCGTGTGCTGCATTTCTAATCCAAAGTCTACACAAGTAGAAGAGGGACTTTTACAGTGATAAGAACCCAATTGAACAGGAAATAAGACTTTCAAACCAGGAACAGGTTTCTTCAAATATTGAAAAATAGTGTATTATAAAAAGTTATGAAAATTCGCCAAAAATCATAGGAGACAGGAAACATTCTGTAATTTGTTGAGCAAGGAGTGTGGAATGTGTTCTCCCACTGTACCAAATTTGATGAGAATAGCTCAAGAAATGAGGGCGGGAGACCCCCAGAAAAGTCCCCCCCAGTTTCCTGTTTTTTGGCGATTGCGCATGCGCGTCCGCCATTTTAGAAACATTTTAGAAACATTACGAATTTTCGGAAATATCCGAAAATTTTGGGTGAAACATTTAGAAATAATTTCTACATCGAAGAGCCGGCACCCCCTACTTTAGAAACGAGAATTGAAACATTTTTTCCATCGATCGGACAAGCCTAGTATTTAGATACGTACAGGCAAGATATTGGCTACAATATCCATGAACAAAATAGTAGTGTGAACTAGTTGGAATCTGTAGTACTGGAAGATCTATCCATAGTGAGAGGTGAGCAATAAACAAATATCATCATCACCATCACCATCATCATAATCATCATCTGCATCTGCACCAATGAAACTGGAATGTTAAAGGTATTTGGAGAAATAATATGCCCCTGTTATCTAATAATTTAATGTAATCCCCTGACCGCCCAGCCATTTCCCATATATATATATATATATATATACACACACACACACACACACACACACACATATATACACATATATATATATATATATACACACACACACACACACACACACCACACACACCTCAGTGACCAATGCTGTCTTGCAATAGATACTTACGCAAAATTTCTCGGATAGTAATTGGCTCTGTGGTAATCGCTGGTTGACTGGTACCTGCTAGGTTTGTAGCAGTGACACGAAAATGAAGTTTGTCACCAGTGACCAAATCTTTAATAATCACAGAAGTGCGTTCTATCGGGCCATGAAGAGCTGGAATCCACTCTGTGGCTGCAAATACAACATCCATTGCTAGGTAATTATTTTAAAGCAAAAGTTTATAGCAATTTATAGGTAGGGCCTTGTTTCCTAATAATGTGCTTAAGAATCCACCTTAAAAGTTACATGAATGTAAAGAAAGTGCCACAAATGCAGTTTGTTTAATTGGGACAGAGTGGAGAGAGCATGACCACAAGCTTCTTGAAAATGGATCTACTGCAAAGTGGAGATTTGGCAGGGGATAGTTGCCTCTTAACATTCTTGAGGTCAGATAAGATGATCCACATGTCATAAATTTGTATCTGTCACCATAATGGAAGTAATGGAAGTGGACACTCATCTCCCTGTTAAAGGTCTGGAGGAGGAGATTGAGAAATGATGATTCGCCCAAGACTCTCCTGAGAGTTCATGCATGAACCATGATTTGGAGGAGGGATTGCCAGTTCATAGTTTATGGATGCCAGCTCTGTCAAGATTATAAATTACACTAGTGCAACATTTAATACCCAGCTTTGCCTTAAGTAAAATTTGTAATGTTTCTCTGTGCTTTTGCTTCATGCCTGCACATAAACCCAACCTATTTTACTCAGGGTAAGGGACATATCTCTGAGTTACAGCTAGGTTTTTGTGTAGTAAAAAGACCCATCTTTGCCTCCTGATCCCAGTGCCCAGTAGTGATTCATTCGGTACACATCCCAATTTGGAGACTGCAGATCTCATGGCTATAATATCTGGGCAAAGTTTTGGAATTTCCCATTTCTTTTCTCAGCCCTTATTTTTTGTACCAATTAACCTGAAAAAGAAGTCTGGAGAGCTCAAACGTCTGTGCCCCTTTTAACAGTCTGTTTGCTTCTAATAAACCAAGGATGGACAGCCATGCCCCCCTCCAGGTATTTTGGAGGGCAGCTTTTATGATCTCTCACCATTGATGAATCTGTCTGGGAAGATTGCCAACCAACATTATCTAGAGCAGCATTTCTCAACCTGGGTGTCGGGAGAGGAGTTCAGAGGGGTTGCCAAAGACCAGTATTTTCTGTTGGTCATTGGAATTCTGTGTGGGAAATTTTGCCCAATTCTATCATTGGTGGGGTTCAAGGGCTCTTTGATTGTAGGTGAACTATAAATCTCAACAACGACAACTCCCAAACGTCAAGGTCTATTTTCCCCCAAACCCCACCAGTGTTCACATTTGGGTATATTGAATATTTGTGCCAAGTTTGGTCCAGATTCATCATTGTTTGAGTCCACGGGGCTGTCTGGATGTAGGTGAACTGCAACTCCAAAACTCAAGGGCAATGCCCACCAGACCCTTCCAGCATTTCCTGTTTGTGGTGGGAGTTCTGTGTGCCAAGTTTGGTTCAATTACATTGTTGGTGGAGTTCTGAATGCTTTTTGATTGTAGGTGAACTATAAATGCCAGCAACTACAACTCCCAAATGACAAAATCATTCACCCCCCCCCCCAACTCCATCAGTATTCAAATTTGGTTGTATCGGGTATTTGTACTAAATTTGGTCCAGTGAATGAAAATACATCCTGCATATCAAATATTTACATCATAACAGTAGCAAAATGACAGTTAAGAAGTAGCAACAAAAATAATTTTATGGTTGGAGGTCACCACAACATAAGGAACTGTATTAAGGGGTTGCGGCATTAGGAAGGTTGAGAACCACAGTTCTAGAGAGTTCTCCACCCTTTTAAGAAAGGTTATTTACCATTTAGCAGTTATGGCTTCCCCCCACCCCCACAAAAGGGGGATCTCAGTGCTTTGATCTTGCCAGGAAGCTCTCAGATGTTTAAAAGCAGACATACTATTGCTTTTAAGGCTTTGCCAGTGCTATCTTTCAACTGCTTTGCCTACCCAAATACTACCTGTCTTCATGAGTAAAGTCAGATAAACATGTGGGCAGTGGATAATGTCATTTGCTCAATGGAAGTGCATTAAGAATGTATCAGGACAGCTTACTCACATCCTTCTTTGCAGTACTCAACATTGTAACCATCTAGTCCTCCTGCTCCAATACGTTCAGGAGGTCTCCATTTCAAGGTAACTGAAGTGTCGGAAATGTCTTCTACTGTGAAGTGTGTTGGCTCACTCGGAGGAGCTAAACAAAAAATAACATCCAGAAGGTTAGCATTATTTGTTTAATGCTCATCATGTGATGCATCCCTTATCCAAAATGCTTGGGACCAGAAATGTTCCGTATTTTGCATTTCCACTCCAGAGTTTGGAATACTTGTGTACACATAATCAGATATCTTGGAGATGGGACCAAGTCTAAAAAAGACATATATGTGTTTCATATAAATCTTCTACACTTTCAGTGCAATGTTATTTGTCCCAAATAGAACTGATCCACTGAATCGGATTTGCCTATGTGTTGACGCATCAATTGGCAAGTGATTCAGTGGACCATCTCAATTAAGTACTAATCAAGATTCAAGTCTTTAGATTGGGATTTGTACGCTGGTGGTGACAGATGAAGATGTATGCCACTGCATTCTGCACTACTTGCACCTTTTAAACACCTTTGCAGAATGTACATTGCAATTATCAGTCTTCACAGCCATAAACAGATATATGGTGCCAAGCTAAGCAGATGGTGTTACATTTTCTGATCTTTGGTATCACAAAATGAGAGGAGAAATTGTGCTAGCAATGAAATTGTCTGCTATACATTTAGGTGACACAAAAGTTAACAGCTAAAGACAGAATGGGAAAGGACATCACACTTGTATCTGAATGTCTCTGTGCACCATTCATACCACAAGTGAGACAAATGTAAGACGCAAAATCATGCGGATACATCAGCGGCTGTAATTTTATGAGATTGCTCGCTATTCTTCAGGAAATGGCTTAAATTCCTCCCCTCCCTATATATTACACACTCACAATTCCTTTCTTTTTCTTTTTTTACCAATGTGCTAGAATGCCTGCAGGAATGTACTCAAACTATAATTTATTTACTTTCATCATCATCATCATCATTTAATTACTTATCAATTACTTTGAACTTCTGAGCCTCACAATGGGAAAAATGATTACCAGTGTATCTTCACAGTCCACGGAACAACTAGTTGTGGCCTATGATTTCATAGACCCTGAATGCAGTGAACGTTCTGCAGAGGACCACAAGAATTGATTGTAATTCAGTCAGCATCACTTTTCTGAGCTGCTACTAATGACCTTTAAAGCCCCAAACAATTTGGAAATGTGATATTTAAAGAAGTCTACTAGAGCTGGAGTATTAATATCTACTGGAGGGGATCTTTTCTGGTTTCCACCAGTAGGACCAATGCAATGTATGAAGACATAAGTGAAGGCTTTCTCTTCTGTGGCATCCTGCATATGGAATACCTTTCCCTTGGAGGCCCAAGTGGTTTCATTTTAGTGATCAATAAAATCTGGTTGTTTATTAAAGCCCTCGAGGTCTAGTGATTATATCCAACTTGGTAAACATAGAAGTTGCTATCTTATTTCAAATTTTAAAAATTATTATGTTTACTATGTTTTCTGAATGTTTTCATTGTTTGCATTGTTTTAGATTTTAAATTATTTAAACTGATTTCATTCTAAATTGTCCAGAGATCTTATGATATGAAGTGTGCTATAAGTAATTTAGAATAATAGTAGTATCATCATCATCATCATCAACAACAACAACAACAACAACAACAACATCTAGACCAGCGATTCTCAACCTGGGGTCCCCAAATGTTTTTGGCCTTCAACTCCCAGAAATTCTAATAGCTGGTAAACTGGCTGGGATTTCTGGGAGTTGTAGGCCAAAAATATCTGGGGACCCCAAGTTGAGAACCACTGATCTAGACAATGCTGTGTGGTAGAATCTCCTTCTCTGGAGGTTTTTAAATGGAAGCCAAATTACCATCTGTTGGGAGTGCTTTGATTGTCTATTCTTGCATGACAAAATGGGGTTGGATTGGATGACCTTTGTGGTTTTTCCAACTCTTATGATTCCATTAATCTAATAATAATATAATTGTCAGCTCTGAGTGCAAGACTAGATGCAAGTATTCATAAAGACATTGTCTGCTGTCTGCATTCACTTTGATTGTTTATAGAAAAGGCTAATGAAATTCCAATATTCATCCTTAATGCCTAGTAGGAATGACAATAGTAAAGGAGATACTAATATATCTACAATAACTGTTATATGAGATGTTTAGAAGTTCATATATGCAAAAGAGCCAAGTTACATCAGTCTGGTTTTTCAATGATAGTAAATATTAAGACCAGGAGGTATGTGGATGGAGGTGTTTTAGAGGGAGATCTAAAGCAGTAGTTCTCAAACTGTGGGTCCCCAGATGTTTTGGCCTGGCCTTCAACTCCCAGAAATCATAACAGCTGGGATTTTGGGAGTTGTAGGTCAAAACACCTGGGGACCCACAGGTTGAGAACCACTCATCTAGAGTCTTATTTGGGGAACCTGGGGTGTGGAAATATATGTGTACAAATTATAGTGGGAGATGCGAATTAATATTTTGGTTGATTTTTATGGCTGTTTATACTGGGCAGTTATGGATGACCTAACAAGCCAAGGAATTGTCAGACCTCTGGCTTTTCTTGTAGAAAACATGTAAACTTTGCTCCATAATTTATTAGATCATTCATTTGTAGTTACTTTTTTTTGATTTGTTTGTCTCCCAGGACATCAGAGAAATTATATACACATCTTCAGTCTATATATCTAGTTTGTTGGGGGAAGGAGAAAACCCAAAGCTAGGAAAAGCACCCAAGTTTAGATAAAGAAAATGTGGAGCAAAGCTGAAAGAAGTATGTTACCTATAACCAATAAGCCGTATTCATCACCTTATTGTGTCATCTGATCACAGCTATACAGTATGTACCAAAGAAAACATCAGATATTGTGGATGCATGCAAACTATTCCAATAATATCCCTTGTTTACTCCATAAAAGTCATAAATATTGGGAGAGAGGGTAATTTTGAGGAATGCAAGAGTAGCTCCAGGTTCACAAGTGATATTATCATCTATAAATCTAGACCAACATTGCCATTGCCACTGATGGTGTTTAATGTTTTCCCTTCCCCAAAATATTTTGAATTAAGGAGTTGCCATTTCCACCATTTAAATTGTATTTTTGAAAACAAAAATGTTCCATTGACCAAAACGACCCCAAGCAGCTTCTTTTATATGAAGTGACGGCTATTCAGTAATGTTCATTCAGAGTCAGACTCATACCATTTAGATTTCATGGAATAAACTAAAAAACATTCAGTGAAGTAGTGTTTTGTTATGCCATATGTGCATTAATCATAAGACAGGAAAAGTTGTTATATTTAAACAAATTGTTTATATGAGTTAAATATTTCAGCTATGCAGAATGTTCTGTACTACCTTCCACCACCATTATTTGAAAAAATACAATCACACAACAGATGAAGTCTCTGATGTTAGTATCCTACCAGATGGTATTGCAATAAATACATGTTACTTACTTACTTGCTTATAACTGCATTTCATTTAAACAGAGTATTAATTTAAAAACCAAGTGCATCACACATTAGAGGAATAAAGATGTGAGCACATTACCAAACAATGCGTGTTACAAACCCAACACCTCTTTCTCCAAAGCTGTAAGATTGCAGCCTTATTTCTAACCAAGTAAACCTTTTGTTATTCCATGAAAACCTTGGACCTTTTAGCTCAGTTGTTTCCTGCAGAGGGGTTTGTATTTCTTCTGTCTTCTCAGCCTGATGATCAAGTGGTGGTTGAAGATCAGCGTTCACCATCTCTTCCTGGGGAGCGGTTTCCTCTGCCGGATCATCAGGGGGGACTTCTAGTTTCACACCGTCACCTTCGGAAAGCTCTTCTACTTGTTTATCATCTTCTGTGAGCTGAACCACCACTTTAGTCATTTTTGTTACTGTTGTTCCTCAGGTGTTCAGATGTTCCTTTCCCCTACAAGACTCGCACCGTTTGCCCTTAGCTGAGAGACCGATAGAAACACTGCAGGGCGAGGGTCAGAGTGATTATTTATAGAAAATAATTCCATGGATATTTTCTTAATGAGCTATCCTTGGAGCTCCATGGGGTGGGCAGATTAATGGAGCACTAGTGATATACTATGATATGTGCACCCATCACGGAACAGGGGAAACTGAGAGGCAATAGGAGGTCGCTGTCAATTAGTTCCCCTCTCGCGTCCAGACCCAGCTTGCCTCTCACACTTCTAATTTTAACAGTTAGAAATTCATCAGCAATTTCATGAAATTGGAACCACCCTGCTCCCATTAACCAGGAGGTATGTACAAGCAAAAACGGTTAGAAATTGTAAAACAGATACCTAAGTAGTTGGCTGTTTGAAAAAATCAAGAATTTTGGGGAGGAAGAAAATTAACGTGTGTTTGTATGTTTCTCTTGTCCACCTTCTGGAGATTTTAGAACAAATGCCCGGTCTGTTGACAGCACACTCACCAATTGGCATGAAGGGCTGTGAGGCAGGACTAGGCCGGGACATGCCCACTGAATTCACAGCATAAATTCGCATTTCATAAACAACGCCTTCAATCATTCTCTTTGCTTCATAGGTCAGATCCTTCAGGAGGTCAAAGTTCAGTCTCATCCACCGGTAGCTTTTTTTCTTCTTCCTTTCTAAGATGTAGCCTGCAAATAGAAAAGAGAGCTGAAGTTGTATGCAGAAGGTAACTGCTCCAAGAGCCAGATCTACAAGACGTACAAGTGTAAAGCAATTTTGCATTTGCTCTCTCCCAAACCAGTTCTTTTACACTTGTATTTCCGAGATTCTGTTATTCAATTGCTTAATGCACGGATTAAAACTGGCATGGATAAAATATTATTTAATTGGTCGGGCACCTGTCTATTAGTTAACTCACTAAATTAACTTAATTAAAACTAGCAAAATCCTCAAATAACAATTAATTGAACCAACTAATGCTTGTTGTCACTTCCAAATGAATAATTTATTACGATCAACAGATCAGACCAAACAAGTGGAACCAAACAAACACTATTAATAACAAAGTCACATAAAAACAAACACTATTAAATAAAAAAAAAATCCCCTGAGTTTATGGTGTAATTTTTGCCAACAAGTGAGCCCTGAGGCACAAAAGCTGGCCACTATAACTGCTACCATTGGATTCTGATCTGCCAGCAAACAGTGTATGTAAAACTCATCAGTTCTTCCAGGAATGCTTTGTAGAATTGGGTGGATAAAAATATGCCAAAAGCCAGAGGAGAAGGAACAATAATACAATACATGTCTTATTACCTCCACTGAGCCAACACCACAAGAAAATAAGCGTGTATCATAGGGGACATTGTTATACCTCCCCTCTAATCAAGCTGAAGGCAATACATTGAAATTTGCTAGGTGGGATGCTTTTCTGTATTTTGGAAGGGTTAAAATGTTAAAATGACTTGTTAACATAAAGACTGACCACTGTCTCTGAATTCAGGATATACATTAGCTGCAATTACATGGTACTGCAACTCATTATCTATAATTTGCCATTACATTTCCTTTTTTGCTTTCATATATCTCATTGCCAAAATAATGGTCCACTTCCAAACTGTCAGGAATCCTTATACTAGGTAATTCCCTCTCCCTACTGTTGCTCCCTTCAGTCCAAAAGAAGCCTCTCCTAAAGGTTGGGAAATGGTTGACAATCACAAATGGTATATAGGGTGGTGGTGATGATGGCTGCTAGAAATATATTCATACTACATTGTCATTGCACTTAACTGTAATGCTTCATTGTATAGGTTCCTGGGATTCATCATTTAGTGAGATACAGTAGAGTCTCGCTTATCCAACATTCGCTTTTCCAATGTTCTGGATTATCCAATACAGTTTGCCTCCCACCTCACCCACAGCTGTTTCTCTAGGCAGCAAGGATTGAACTTTTCATGAATTTAATTTCCAACAATGTTGCTACTGTATGTTCATTTTATGCAATTCTATCTTTATTTGTAGTCAATTTGTTAGTAGCCAATGTTTTTAGTTTGTTTTCAATATATTGCAATGTTTTGGTGTTAAATTCATAAATACAATAATTACTACATAATGTTACCGTGTTTTGGACTGCTTTTTCTGCCGATTTGTTGTAAAACATGTTTTTGGTGCTTAATTTGTAAAATCATAATGTAATTTGATGTTTAATAGGTTTTTCCTTAATCCCTCCTTATTATCCAATATTTTTGCTTATCCAATGTTCTGCTGGCCCATTTATAGTGGATAAGTGAGACTCTACTGCACTTAACATTTTCTGCTAGAGCATTGTAATGCTGTGGGAGTCTAAATCTCATCACCTCATACTAGAATTAAACAGCTTGATAATCTACAGATGAACTAGTCTCACTCCTTCCCACCTGTCACTAAGGAGGTTGTTCAGGTCCTGAACCAGTGTCTGGCCGCTGTGTCGGACTGGATGAGGGCCAACAAATTGAAATTGAATCCAGACAAGACAGAGGTCCTCCTGGTCAGTCATAAGGCTGAACAGGGAATAGGGTTACAGCTTGTGTTGGACAGGGTCACACTCCCCCTGAAGACACAGGTTTGCAGTCTGGGTGTGATCCTGGACTCATCACTGAGCCTGGATCCCCAGGTTTCAGCAGTAGCCAGGGGAGCATTTGCACAACTAAGACTTGTGCGCCAGCTGCGCCTGTTCCTTGGGAGGTCTGACTTGGCCACGGTGGTCCACGCTCTGGTTACATCCCGTTTGGATTACTGCAATGCGCTCTACGTGGGGATGCCTTTGAAGATGACCCGGAAGCTCCAATTAGTACAACGGGTGGCAGCCAGACTAATAACTGGGGCGGCTTACAGGGAGCGTACTACCCCCCTGTTAATCCAGCTCCACTGGCTGCCGATATGCTACCGAGCACAATTTAAAGTGCTGGTTTTGACCTACAAAGCCCTAAACGGTTCTGGTCCAATTTACCTGTCGGAACGCATCTCCTCCTATCAGCCCACAAGAACCTTAAGATCATCCGGGGAGGCCCTGCGCTCGATCCCACCTGCCTCACAAGCGCGGCTGGTGGGGACGAGAGACAGGGCCTTCTTGGTGGTGGCTCCTCGGCTGTGGAACTCCATCCCTAGTGATATCCAGCAGGCTCCATCCCTTCTGGGGTTTAGAAAGAAGTTGAAGACCTGGCTATGTGCACAAGCGTTTAATGAATGAACTCAGTTAGCGCTGACATGGATTGGATTAAGGCTCTTGCACAAGGTCTGATGGATGACTGGCATATATATTCAGCATTGCACTGTGTTAAATCTTTTATATATTGTATTTTAATATGTTATTTAACTATTTTAACTGTTTTATTATTTTATTGTATTATGATATACTAGTAGTGATCCTGCCAGTTGTGTAAGCTGTCCTGAGTCCCCTCGGGGAGAAGGGCAGGGTAGAAATAGCGAAAATAAATAAATAATAATAAACTACAACAGCCATCAGCCAACTATTGTGAGAGTTTTAATTCAAATATTTAGAGGGCATCAGGTTGTCAACTGCTTCTGCAGCACAAAGCCTCCCTATTTTCTCACGAAGTATGATTGATTTCTTTATCATATTTTTGAAACTTCAACACAGCTGTCTTTTGGGAATATTTAACAAGGAGTAAGAAAAATATTTCTGTAAGAAAAGGAGTTGAGATTAATCCCACTGTTATAATCAAATCCATAAATTAAATAGTTAAATATATTTTAATCCGTTATTCCCTGTTTCATTCTATTTGCTCACTTAAATTGCGGCCTCACCAAGGCATAATTCACCCCAGTAACCTCATTTGTTTAATCTTCTGATAAGCAGCCCCTCTTTTTTTCATGACTCTTACACATAAATTTGCAGTGGACTGATTTGACGATCTTTCCATGGATGCAATTCAAAACAACTGTAGTCCATTTGACCCGGAGCCTGGTTGTGACTATTCTGTCATCTTGTCTAATATATCATATGATTATCTAGAGACGTCTTAACAGAGCCATTGGTAGTATGGCAAATACTGCTAATATTTTCCAGAAATGCTTCTATACCTCTTAGCCAAGTTTAAATGTGCTTGGAAAAGAAATGCTTCCCAACAAAAGCCAAAGGGAAAGCTGATAACTGCTAACAAACTTACAGACTGAAAAACCTCTCACTCTGTAACTGTCATGGATATGGATAATGGAAAGAAATCTGGTAAACAAGTCAAACATCAGCTCAGTCCTTATGTTTACTGTAATCTAATTTAATGGACCCAATTGGCGCATCTGGTCAATTAAGCGCTCATTCACTTGCAAATCTTCTAAGATAATATATGACTTATGAGCCATTAACCAAATAGGTCATTCCTTAATTAAGAAATACATTAATTAAGTGATCTAAGCTTTAAATCTCTAGATAAAGCTAGAACATCCAGGCAGACTATAATGTTCCTCCATTAGTTTCCATATGGTTCTAATTTTAACATCAATGTGTATCTTTTTTACTTTTTACTAGTATGTTTGGTTTTATTGGCCTATCTCTAATTCCCCCCTCCCCCCAGTATAATTACAGAAACACACACACACACAAAGCTTTAAATATTGACTTTGGGCTTTATGTTGCATAATCCTCTACAATCAAAAGTGGAGTTTGGAATAATAAGTCATTTCTAGCACTTTACTCCCACTCCTGACTCGATTGTCCTGTGTTTTTGCACATACCTGCCCCTCCCATGCAATCTGCAGAGCACCACGTTTTAGTTTAAAGGCCTATACATTTTTTTATGATTTTTATTACTTAACTGTTAATTACATTGCTGTTGTGTTTTTAAATTCTATTGTCTGACTTTGGGTTTGGTCCCCATGTGAACCTCTCCACGTCCCCTCGGGGATATGGAGGCGGATTATAAAAATAAAGTATTATTATTATTGTTATTATTACTCATTATAATCTTTGAAAATAGATTTGTTGCCATTACTTATCATGTTTTTTAAAGTAATTCTTTGCAGCAATTCTTTCATTTGCACACTATTTTTGTTACTTAGAAAAAAACCATAGAAGTGTTCAGAGAACAGTTACCAGAAACAGTTACTCTTTGTACTAATAAAGTAACTTAATCTACAGAAGTGTGAGTTCATTCAACTCCCCCCCCTTTTAAAGTACCTTTTCACAGGTAATTACATTTCTTACAACGTGGAAGCACGTGTCACTGTGTTTGGTGGGACTTATGCTAGTGAACATGACTGAAGCCTTACATCACATATGACAGCAAGAAACTCTTTTCAATAGAAATACAGCCATTGTGATTGAAAGGCAACTATTTTTAAACCAGTTTCATGTTCTTATTCATATACACTTGCTGTTTAATTTACAGGTACCAATTCTTATTCATACATGCCTTGATTCACTTCCTTTATGCAGAAGACTATTAGCTATGGAAGCATATCAGAACTATTTAGGTTCTGTAGTGTAAAGTCAATTTTATGGCCTTTGATTATAAGCTCACAACAAGGTTAGACAGGCTTAAACCCATTGATTTCAACAGGCTTAACTGTGCCAACACTTGGGATTGTGGCCTTTAACACCAGCCGGTTCTGATGACAGTTTCTTCCTGTCTCCCGTCCTGATACTTGATATTCCTATCAGTGACTTTGCTCAAGGGTAGTCTTAACTTAGTGAAATGTGTGCCAGACTGAAAACTCCTTTGGGCATTATAGGACTGACAGAAGAAAGCGAGATAATGCTGGGCTCCATCTTTCTATGTTGTGTATGTAAGATCCAAAGTTGGGAGATAGAAAAATAGACATATGGAACTCCTTGTCATGTGTTTCCACTCTGGGAATTCCATAGGAAATGGCAATGACTCCCACTTCTTTTGTTACCAATTATACATAATATGTTAAGCCAGCCTTTGATGGGGCAGGAAGTGGACACTTGTCCTTTAGCAACCACATTAGACAGGGCTTTTTCTGGCAGCATATGCCAATTGAGCACTAGATGATCCACAGACCTCGCTGGTTTCCAGCAAACAACGCAGAGGAACTTCCGGCGGGGCTCCATGGGTAATCTAGAGCGGAGGCGGCGTATGCCACCACAGGGACAGCACGGGAGGCTTCCCATGTTGTGCAGGAAGCAATAGGGGGAAATAGGGTCGACACTTCCTTCCATGGGATCAGCTTTTTCTCGAGCCGAGCAATAAAGGGCATGGTTGCTGGATTCACCATGATGTGTGGTGATTCCAGGAGCCTATGAGACAAAATTGCAGGTGGTAAAGACAAACACATAATAAAACTAAACTAAAATTATTTTTAATTCGAGGAGGTATTTTTTAAATGAAGGGATCAACATTATTCTCTATTTTGATAGAGGCTGGCATTCTGCATTGTAGTTATGTATTTGTAATGTAGCTATGTTATGTATAGTCGGCTCTCCATAGCCATGGATTCTGCACTCACGAATTCAACAATTCAAGGCTTGAAAATACCGCTCCCCCCTTTAAAAAAAAATTCAATCAAGATATAAAAGCAAAACATAGGTAAATTTATTACTACTACTACTACCAGTTTTTTTTATAATGTGGTTGCACTATGAAGCATCCAACTCAATTGTGCGCAGGTCTCCGTCCCATAGTGTCTCCTTAGAAATTGAGGTGGGCTTGGGAAGTCCATTCCTTAGTCATGTCTAGATATTTTTATGGAGCTACAAATGTGAAACAGGATCTTGGCTAATATTTTTTGTAAAGTGTCTTTTGATGGTTCTAGTAACTCTTACCCAGCACTGGTTGTCCTCCATCATATTTAGGAGGCTGCCAATGCACCGTGCAATTATCTTCACCAACATCAGTGATTTGGGGAGCCTCAGGTGGGTCAGGTACATCTGAAGAAAGAGAAAGGAAAAGAAATAAGGAAGACGAGAAAGTTTCAAAGAAATGTTATTGTGACCGGTGGGTTATTTTTAAAAACTGTTTTTGATGTTAAGAGTTACCTTCACCCTACGTTTGCTTTTTATACTTAAGCTATAACATCGAATGCCACAAGATATGATGAAAACCTCCAACATATCTAACTGGAAAAAATGAGTTGAGAAACTAGTAGTCAATAGATACTATCACTATATCTATATGTAGCCCGAGAATACCAGTTACTAGAGAAAAAGGATGGTGTCCCAGACATACACCATGTGCAGTGCTGTAGGGCAAGGATCTAGCTTTGAGGGTGTCCACTGGAAGGAGACTAGTGTAATGTGCCATGTTATCACATGTGGGAGGGGAGTGTTACAGGCAATATGGGGCCTATTGCTCTGATGACTTGTTTATGGGCCTACCAGAGGAAATTGCTTGGCCATAGAAAGCTGGTTTAGATATTCCTCCCAACCAGTCCTGCTCTTCTTGTGGCCTTTCTGTAGACAGCTAGATTTATGCATGCATTTTAGTGGCTCTCATCTGAATAAAATATGACCAGCAGGCAGTATGTTTTGGTTTGACGCATTTGTTAATATTACTTGCATGTAATATTACTGAAATTGATTAGCTTATTTCTCTTGAAAAAATCTTGGACTTGAAGTCTTGAATGAAAATCGAGAAGTCGTCACAAAATGAATGTATTAAAACTTATGTCAAAGAAACAAGGTTGTACACCACACTAGGTGGTGGTGCGTGGTGGACATTGTCCCCTCCCGTGCCCACTCAGCAGGCTTCATTAGGATGTTTCAGTGTACCCAAAAATCATTAGGATGTTTCAGTGTACCCAAAATCATGTTTCCCAGCTGCAATTTTCACCAATTGTGTCTGATTTATGTTTGTTTTAGGGGTTTTTTTTGGGGGGGGGGGGAGTTGCAAGCTCGTGTTAAGGGGAATGCAAACCCCCACATTTCAGGTAGTTTTGGGCAGTTTTCAGATATGTGTGTGTGTGTGTGGGGGGGGGGGGTTGTCTAAAAATCTGCCCAAATCATTTAATTTTTCCCCAAATGATCTGAAGTCTTCTGGGGATCCCACAGTTGCATAGGCCAAACTTTCCCCACCCTTGGCATACACTGATGTTTGTGCACATGACGTTATGATATGCCATTAGACCAAGAGGGGGGAAAAATCAACTCTAAAAAAGGGTGATGGCAGTGGTGTGAGTGTGAACAATGGGTCAGACTGAATGGAACCTATTCCAACTGTTCAGATGGCTGGAAACCCAAAGGGCATTCTGGAATTTCCTGAAAACTCAGATGTGTCCCCTGACTTTACTTACTGTGAGCATAGTTGGGTTTAGGACTAAATGGTCCAGAATTGTGCCAGAAGTTGTCATACATTGTGAGACTGCCATTGCTAGCTTTGGTGTGAGTGTATTATTAGAAAAAAATATGTATATAAATATGGCAGAATATAACTTTCATTAGGCCATGGCAACTTAGGCTCCCACATTGCTGCCAAAATTGCCACTTTCAAAGGAATTGCTGCCAAAATCTGCCATGGTGGTGGTCTCTTCTGCAAGAGGGAGCCAGAGTATCTCACTGGACCATATAGTAGAGGCTGGGGAGACGTCACTCCTTTTATCCTTAAATGAGCAGCAAGGAGGAAAGAAAGGGACAAAATGCCAACAATCCTTGTGGCACCAATGACAGTAGCCAAGTATGCGGCAGTAAAGTCCTTTGAGAGCCTCCAGAAAGTGCTACAAGGACTAAAATACATGTTGCATGCTCCTGGTTTAGTCAATTCATTAATAGAAAAACTTTTCAATTAACCCACAAAATTTTCATCACTAACTGGGTATCAGACTGAAAAGAAACAGTTAATTATTTTAATGTAATAAGTGGCTTTCTCTCTTCTCACTCTCTCATGCATGCAGGATTATCCCTCCAAAGATGTTACCTACTACACAGACAAGCACATACTTTATCCTCCATCTCTTTCCTCAAATCAAAAAAAGAAAAAAAATCCCCTCACACAACAATTTAGCTTCAGAACAAGAGTCTCATTTGCACCAATGGGATCTCTTTTATTGTTCTGAATGCCATGCAGGGGATGGGACCAAGGAGGACATGCTTCAGCTTGTACCTTCCCTGTAGACCAGAGGGTCCCCACCCTGATCTAAAACAAAGAGAATATACTTTTTATTCATTAGTATTGTTTTAAATACTAATATGCAAAATTAATGCAGATTCAATGACTGATTGAATTGCTTAATGGCGAACAATCATACAAAGATGCAGTCACCAAGACATTAAACTGGGCAAAACCTCTAAAGATGGTTCAAGTATATGCGAAACTCTGTAGCAGAGTGACTTTGGATAGGTTGTTGCTGTTGTCATTGTGTGCCTTTGAGCCATTTCAGATTTATGACAACATTAAGCAAACCCATCAATGTTTTCTTGGTAAGATTTGTTCAGGGGGGGCTTACCTCTGAGGCTGAGAGTATGTGAATTGCCTATTGCCACCCAGTAGGTTTCCATGGCTGAGTGGGATTCAAACCTCTAGAGTCATAACCTAAGGCTCAGACCACTGAGCAGGGATACATAATCAAAGCACGCTCAATAGATGGCCACTTTCAGCCCCACAAAGCCCCACAAATTGGAAATGACTTGAGGGCGCATACAACAGCAATTTGGCTCCAGACACAGATTGGTTTGGATTCTATTAATACATCTCAACTAGAATAGTCAGCAACTGTAGACTCTACTATCACTTTTGCCCTGTTTCTGGTACCCCTGAAGTCCTACTTCCTATAGAAGGCAAGGTGGGAGAATGATGGATACTGGGATGGAAAAGCGACAACTGCAGAATTTTCTGTCCCACTAAAAAGTTTGCATTTGCACCAGTGGATGCAATTTGCAGGAGACAGACAAAGAACTAAATATTCTTTGGAAAGCAAGGCTATATATCCACACTACAGAATTACAGTACTTTGTAATACCACCTTAACTGCCATGGATGAATGCTATGGAATTCTGGGATCTGTAATTCTGTGAGATATTTACTCTTCTATCAGAGAGCTCTACTGCCACAACAAACTTCAAATCCCAGTTCTCCATAGGAGGATGTAATGGCATGCATCTCTCTTGCTCACCAATAACTTTGACTGTGATGTCAGCTGTATCCTCTCCTGCTGGATTCTGAACTGTAACCTTGTAGACTCCTTCATCTTTCTTCTCAGTTCCTTCAATGGTAAACACACAGTGGTCTTCATATGTCTCCACATGGACTCTGCCATTAGAATCAGCAAGCAGCTATGGACAATTTGAAAAGAAAAGGAATATAGTTACACTGGGTGTTGAATGGGAAACCTGCCATAGCATTTTCAATGGCTTGAGATGGAGTGCTGGATTTACCATTGGGCTCAGGTGTGCTTAAGCACAGGGCCCCACTGGCCAGGGGGCCCCATCTTTCTGCCATTTTTGAAATTTATGATGGATTTTGCTTGTGTGGTGAAATTCTACATTTGAAGGTGTTCTGTTTCAGACATCATGATAGAGTTGATGGTCTATGGGCGTGTGCCACAAAGCAGACAGTGCAGGCCTACCTACTGGGCCTCCCTCCTTTAGGACCCAGATTGGCCAAGCTGGCTATGGTTTATTGGAGTTGAAGTCTCACACATCTGGAAGGCCAAAGATTGGGAACCGCTGATATAGACAGAAAAATAATGCAGGATTGTTGGGAAAATATACTTATAAATAATCGAGAGTGACTTCATATGCGGTTGTTTTTATTATTATTGCAGTCAGCCCTCCACATTTGTGGGTTTGACTTTTGTGGAGATGATCATTCCAGATTTGATTAAATGTTCTGTCTAGAAATTTCTAGATACTCTAGTATGACTCTTTGGCTAATTTCCACGAGAAGCTGAACATAGAGTTACACTGGAGGACTTAAAGATCTCTAGAATCTAACCATAGAGAACCTAGAGATTCCCAGAAAGGTGCTCTTTCAAATAAAAAAAATGTTTTTTTAAAAAAAATCACGGTTTTTCACTTTCATGGATGTCCTGTGCCACTAACCTCAGTGACTATAGACTGTCTTTATTATTATTGACTTATATCCCATTTTGGGTCCCTCAAGACTGGAACCCAAATCAGCTCAAACTTTAAATGCCCTCAAAACAATTAAAACTTACAAAAAGAAAATATTAAAAAATAATTAAACAAGTTACAATATTAAATCAATTCAGTTAAAATATATCTAAACAAAATAAAAAGATTTTTAAATTGTTCAGCTAAAATGGTACAAGAAAGGAATTCAGTGCAATAGTGTAAGCAGAGGAAGGAACTTGATTTTGACTAAAAGCTCTGTCAAACTGGTGAGAAATCTCAGGAATTGGCAAGAGTCAAAGCTGAAGTTACTAGGATTATTCTCTAGTTATATTTAGGGTGCAACTAGATGCAGGAATGGAAATGTTATCAAACACCACTAGCCCCACCCCTAATAAAAAAGGATTTATAGCTAGGGATTTATAGTTTCCCTAGGGCAACAAGCCATAATGAGATACAGTGGTGCTCTCTCTTTTGTATAAAACTCCCAGCCCTCCCCCATCACTCCCAGGCCTCTCTCTCTCCTCTGTAAACTATATTTTATTCCATTTTTATTCCTATAAATCTATTAAACATGTTCTATTTTACTTCTGAGACAAAAAAACATTAACCTCTAACTGATCTAGGCCAGAAATGGCCCCAGGCGTGGCTCAAGACAAAGGAGACGTTGGTTCATTGCAAAATCCTTTTTCTAGCTGGTCTAGAAAAAGACATAATAACTTACATTTCTTTCTTTCTGTGTAACTTTTATCATTTTATATAATGTATCTATTTCCCAAGTCTGAAATGTATAAACTGTACTTTTATTTTGACTTATTCTTAAATGTACTAAATATAAGAAACTAAATTGCCTGACTCAAGCCAAAGTCAGGAATACTGTCTTAGCCTCAAGCAAAGAATATAAAAGCAATAGGCATTTTGTTTACCTAGCCCATGTGAAGACTACAAAGATCAACTCTCATTGTTCTCCGGGGCCTGGGTTTCACAATCCCATCATCCCCACTCTGGACCCCTGATGGCCTGGAATGCCAGCACTTCCGGGAGACTCCTCTCTGCCCACAGAGTTTCCCCCACCTGGCTGGGAGGGGATTTCCAGCCACATCATTGGTGAATTTTGAATCTGGAACTTTATTAATTATGTTGTCGAAGGCTTTCATGGCCGGGATCACAGGGTTGTTGTATGTCTTTCGGGCTGTGTGGCCATGTTCCAGAAGCATTCTCTCCTGACGTTTCGCCCACATCTATGGCAGGCATCCTCAGAGGTTGTGAGGTATGGAGAAAACTAAGCAAAGAGGTAAATATATATCTGTGGAAAGTCTAGGGTGAGAGAGGTCAGTGTGAATGTGTGTAGTTAATCACTTTAATTAGCATTGAAAAGCTTATCTGCTGTCTTCTTCCTGCCTCTGGGGCATCCTTTGTTTAGAGTCGTTAACTGCCCTAGGTTGATTCATGTCTGGAAGTCCTCTGTTTTCAGAGTATTGCTTTTTATTTACTGTTCTGATTCTTGAGTTTTGTAATACTGGTAGCCAGATTTTGTTCATTTTCATGGTTTCTTCCTTTCTGTTGAAGTTGTCCACATGCTTGTGGATTTCAATGGCTTCTCTGTGTAGTCTGACATGATAGTTGTTAGAATGGTCCAGCATTTTTGTGTTCTCAAATAGTATTCTGTGTCCAGGCTGGTTCATCAAATGCTCTGCTATGGCTGATTTCTCTGGTTGAATTAGTCTGCAGTGCCTTTCATGTTCTTTGACTCTTGTTTGGGCGCTGCGTTTGGTGGTCCCTATGTAGACTTGTCCACAGCTGCATGGTATCCGGTAGACTCCTGCAGAAGAGAGAGGATCCCTCTTGTCCTTCGCTGACCGTAGCATTTGTTGGATTTTCTTCGTGGGTTTGTAGATAGTTTGTAGGTTGTGCTTCTTCATCAGCTTCCCTATGCGGTCAGTAGTTCCCTTGATGTATGGTAAGGACACCTTTCCTCTGGGTGGATCTTTGTCTTGACTCTCATGGCTTGTTCTTGGCCTTGCAGCTCTTCTGATGTCTGTGGTGGAGTATCCATTGGCCTGTAGAGCCCAGTTTAGGTGGTTGAGTTCACCTTGGAGGAGGTGAGGTTCGCAGATTCTTTGTGCACGGTCTGTCAGGGCTTTGATTGTGCTCCTTTTTTGACTTGGGTGATGATTGGAGTTTTTATGAAGGTATCTATCTGTGTGTGTAGGTTTTCTGTAAACTGTGTGGCCCAATTGTTGATTGGGTTTGCGGATGACCAGAACATCTAGAAATGGCAGTTTTTCTTCCTTTTCTTTTTCCATGGTGAATTGGATCACCCAAGTCAAAAAAGGAGCACAATCAAAGCCCTGACAGACCGTGCACAAAGAATCTGCGAACCACAGGCTCATCGCATTTACAACCGCCTGGAACGCAACCTCTTGAGAGAGAGAATCCACACCATCCGTAAAGAACTCGCAAACACAGACAAAGAACTGCTGCACCTCCACATCAACATCAGCCAAAAGATGAATACCCAGGACTGGGATAAAATAGACAGCCTTACCTACAAGAAAATGGAGAAAGACATGGTTCTCCACACCAAGAGACAAAAACAAAAATTTGACAAATGCCGTAAGCAACAGCCAAAGCCAGAACTGGATAAATCACGGACCATCATCAACCTGACAGACAGACAACTCACTGAAGACCAAGTATCCATTCTAGAAAAAGGAGGAAATTTTGCAGTCACCACCACCAGGATCCCAGTAGAAAACATCATTGCCAATGTTGAATCAGCAATTTACCAGCTCCCTGAGGAAGAAGCAGAGGAGGTAAGAATTGAAACAGCAAGGATCCTGAGAAATGCAAAACTCCCCCCCAGCAACATAACGAGAAAAGAAAGACAGGCCATCAAAGATCTCAACTCAGATCCTGAAATCATCATTCTTCCAGCTGACAAGGGGAATGCCACAGTAATCATGGAAACAAAACAATACAAAGAAAAAATCAGACAACTTCTAGATCCCACAATTTACAAGAAACTGAAACAAGACCCCACTAACAAAATCACCAGAAAAACGAACACTCTAATCAAGAACTCCTCCATTAACTTTGACATACGCCAACAGCTGTGCAAATCAGAAGCCCTCCCACCCAGGCTTTACGGACTCCCCAAAATCCACAAGGACTCCATCCCACTCAGACCCATTGTAAGTGCCATTGGATCGCCGACTTACAACCTGGCAAAATTTCTGGCTACACAGCTACAAACCCACATTGGGCTCACTGCACATTATATCAAGGACTCTACACACTTTATAGAAAAGATCAGCAACCTCAATCTAAGCACCAAGGACATCCTGATCAGCTTTGATGTGGTGTCCCTTTTTACCAAAGTCCCAGTAGCTGACACCCTCACACTAATCAAACAAAACTTCCCAGAAGACATCACAGCCCTGTTTCACCATTGCCTCACCACTAGCTACTTTCAGTGGGACACTGGATTCTATGAACAGAAGGATGGAGTGGCCATGGGGAGCCCTCTCAGCCCAGTAGTAGCAAATTTCTATATGGAATACTTTGAAAAACAGGCCCTAGAAACAGCACCAAAAAAGCCAACTGTTTGGTTCAGATACGTAGATGACACCTTCACAATTTGGAGCCATGGAGAGGAAGAACTCAGCAAGTTCCTGGACCATCTTAACAGCATCCACCCAAACATCCAATTCACCATGGAAAAAGAAAAGGAAGGAAAACTGCCATTTCTAGATGTTCTGGTCATCCGCAAACCCAATCAACAATTGGGCCACACAGTTTACAGAAAACCTACACACACAGATAGATACCTTCATAAAAACTCCAATCATCACCCAAGTCAAAAAAGGAGCACAATCAAAGCCCTGACAGACCGTGCACAAAGAATCTGCGAACCTCACCTCCTCCAAGGTGAACTCAACCACCTAAACTGGGCTCTACAGGCCAATGGATACTCCACCACAGACATCAGAAGAGCTGCAAGGCCAAGAACAAGCCATGAGAGTCAAGACAAAGATCCACCCAGAGGAAAGGTGTCCTTACCATACATCAAGGGAACTACTGACCGCATAGGGAAGCTGATGAAGAAGCACAACCTACAAACTATCTACAAACCCACGAAGAAAATCCAACAAATGCTACGGTCAGCGAAGGACAAGAGGGATCCTCTCTCTTCTGCAGGAGTCTACCGGATACCATGCAGCTGTGGACAAGTCTACATAGGGACCACCAAACGCAGCGCCCAAACA
Organism: Anolis carolinensis; assembly: GCF_035594765.1. Taxonomy (NCBI): domain Eukaryota; kingdom Metazoa; phylum Chordata; class Lepidosauria; order Squamata; family Anolidae; genus Anolis; species Anolis carolinensis. The sequence continues at coordinate 303,933,351 of NC_085841.1, forward strand.
AGAGTCAAAGAACATGAAAGGCACTGCAGACTAATTCAACCAGAGAAATCAGCCATAGCAGAGCATTTGATGAACCAGCCTGGACACAGAATACTATTTGAGAACACAAAAATGCTGGACCATTCTAACAACTATCATGTCAGACTACACAGAGAAGCCATTGAAATCCACAAGCATGTGGACAACTTCAACAGAAAGGAAGAAACCATGAAAATGAACAAAATCTGGCTACCAGTATTACAAAACTCAAGAATCAGAACAGTAAATAAAAAGCAATACTCTGAAAACAGAGGACTTCCAGACATGAATCAACCTAGGGCAGTTAACGACTCTAAACAAAGGATGCCCCAGAGGCAGGAAGAAGACAGCAGATAAGCTTTTCAATGCTAATTAAAGTGATTAACTACACACATTCACACTGACCTCTCTCACCCTAGACTTTCCACAGATATATATTTACCTCTTTGCTTAGTTTTCTCCATACCTCACAACCTCTGAGGATGCCTGCCATAGATGTGGGCGAAACGTCAGGAGAGAATGCTTCTGGAACATGGCCACACAGCCCGAAAGACATACAACAACCCTGTGATCCCGGCCATGAAAGCCTTCGACAACATAATTAATAAAGTTCCAGATTCAAAATTCACCAATGATGTGGCTGGAAATCCCCTCCCAGCCAGGTGGGGGAAACTCTGTGGGCAGAGAGGAGTCTCCCGGAAGTGCTGGCATTCCAGGCCATCAGGGGTCCAGAGTGGGGATGATGGGATTGTGAAACCCAGGCCCCGGAGAACAATGAGAGTTGATCTTTGTAGTCTTCACATGGGCTAGGTAAACAAAATGCCTATTGCTTTTATATTCTTTGCTTGAGGCTAAGACATAATAAGGAGGGATTAAGGAAAAGTCTATTAAACATCAAATTAGGTTATGATTTTACAAATTAAGCACCAAAACATCATGTTATACAACAAATTTGACAGAAAAAGTAATTCAATACGCAGTAATGCTACGTAGTAATTACTGTATTTACGAAATTAGCACCAAAATATCACAATGTTTTGAAATCATTGACTACAAAAATGCGTTGGATAATCTAGAATGTTGGATAAGTGAGTGATGGATAAGTGAGACTCTATTGTATAAGCAATCAAATATTAAAACAGAAAAAATGCCCATTTATAGTACCTTGATACCACCTTAACTACCATGACTACATTTTATGGAATGCTGGGATTAGTAGTCTGATAAAGCAATGAATCTCTTTGGGAGATAGTTCTAAATGCCTCAGGGGAAGCCATATCTCAAGGTTTCATAGGATGTTGCCATGGCAGTCAAAGTAGAATTATATCACTGTACCAGCCAACTGTCCCAACTTGGTAGGGACAGGCCTAATCAATCTCCTGTTGTCTCACTTTCTCAGCTGCTTTTAAAATGTCCTGGTTTTTCTCTCTTGCTCCTGGAATAGGGCATAAAAGTATGTCAGCGCAGGAGTTAGAGAGATAGAAATTTGAGGAGAGTGCTGCCTTCTTCCTTTAGCAGCCAAGAACTGTGTGGACCGAACACTCCCTAGGAGTGGATACTCGGGATACGTGTGGGTTGATTGCCAACTTACTGGCCCAAAATCAATATGTGATTTGAGAAGAAAGGGCCTTAGAAAGAGCTCCTGGTTTTGCCTATATGGGTTTTGAAAGGGGGTCAAAAAGGATTCTGCCCCTTATCCCTCTTTGAATGCCAGTATGAGGTTGTTGCTAGTTGATGGTTGCACACTGCAGAAAGGTACAAAACACTCTGCAGAAGAATCTGTGTGCATTCAACTGTGGAAGGGATACATGGCACTTGTCCGTGCTCCCCTAAAGGTCACATAGGTTTGCAGGAGGTGCCCAAAAAGTTTGATAAACATTACCCTAGTTGCAAGTGTAATTGAGTCTAAAGGAAGATGAACTCATATAGCTTCAAAGAAAACACCATATTTGAAAATAAAACAAGAATGTATTATGCCAGAAATTAACATCCCATTTCGTCTCAATTTCTGAGTGCATTTCAGGTTCATAAATGGGCTGTTAGGAGTTAGATCTCTCAGGTGGACTATTTGAAAAAATAAGAAACTTACTTTGTTTTCACCTTTTAGATCTTCACATGTGTCTGCAGTTTCTGTGGCTTTCGATTTGTCATTTATTAGCACCATTTCCTTGTTCTGTAAAAGTCACAAAACAGGGGAAGGCTTTACTGATGAGAACAAAGGAAACAGGATCAGCCATGTTAAAGCAAAATACATTCTCTACTCAGTTATGGATATTGATATTGTTGTTGTTATTTACGATCCTCAGAGAATAGGTAGCAGGTATGAAAGGTAGACAGAAAGTGGTAGAGAATGCAACATAAGAAGGGATTAAAAATAAATGTTATTTCCTCATAACTGAATGGGAAACCAAGATTTAAGTTCACCCCTATTTTTACAAAAGTGTGTTACAGTAGAGTATGATCTTCTTATTCAAGACCTTCAACAGATACCTGAAACTGTGGATAATAGCAAACCTTATATTGTGACTATACTTGGGCTAGAAGTATACCATAGAATAACACTGGAGGACTCAGGCCCTTCAACAAAGGTTCTCTCTATGTCCTCCAGTGCTATTATATGATATATTTGGGCCTGAAGAATACTATATATTCACATTGGGGAACCTAGGGAGCCCCACAAACATATCTGGGGGAAATAGTTTTTGGAATGGATATCAAGTCTGTGGATAAGGGGATTCATATTATATTAATATTGAATTAGGTCACTCTGTGTGGGCATGCTAAGTTTTTTTGTCAGAGCTCTGGTCTTGATTCACTTCTTTGTAATGATTTGGATGATGAAGCAGAGGACATGCTTATCAAGTTCTCAGATGACATCAAATTAGGAAAGGCAGCTAATATCACAGAGGACATAACAATGATTCAAAATGACCTTAATAGATTGGAAAACTGGACCATACTACATTTGGACAGGAAAAAATGCTTAAATATAGAATAGGTAAAGGTAAAGGTTTCCCCTGATGTTAAGTCCAGTCATGTCTGACTCTGGGGGTTGGTGCTCATCACCATTTCTAAGCCGAAGAGCCGGCGTTGTCCGTTGACACCTCCAAGGTCATGTGGCCAGCATGACTGCATGGAATGCCGTTACCTTCCCGCCGGAGCGGTACCTATTGATCTACTCACATTGGCATGTTTTTGAACTGCTAGGTTGGCAGGAGCTGGAGCTAACAGCGGCCGCTCCTGCCGCTCCCGGGGTTTGAACCTGGGACCTTTCGGTCTGCAAGTTCAGCAGCTCAGCGCTTTAACGCACTTCGCCACCGAGGCTCCTTAAATATAGAATGGGTGATACTAATTTGATAACTGCATATATGAAAAATATCTCAGGGTTTTACTGGATGACAAGATAAAAATGAATAAACAATCTAATGCAGAAACAAACAAACAAAACATCCCAAATGCAATTCTACTTTGCCTCAACAGGAATACAATGTCCAGATTTCAGACTGAGGGAAATAATAGTATTACTCTATTCTGCTTTGGTCAAACCTCACATCAAATACAGTATTCAATTCTGGGCACTGCAGATTAAGGACCTCTTCATATGGGGCTAAAATCGGCAGCATGTGCTGATTTTAGCCCAGGTCACCCATGGAGCTGGCTGGCTCCCACCAGTTGATGGCTGTACAGCTCTATGGGTGACGGAGGGTGGAGCCGATGCATGCCGCCACCAGGTCAACATGGGAGAGCTCCCTTGTTGCCATAGAATCAATGGGGGGGGGGGGAGCTCCCCCTCCCCCTTCCAGACACTAGGACACAACCTACTAGATTCAATTTACAAAAAAGGGTTCCACTTAGCCATTAGTAAGAACATCCTGAAAATGAGGACTGTGTGACTCTAGAATGGACTGCCTTGGAGGCTGTTGGATTCTCCTTTGGAAATTTTTAGTTGAAGATTTGATGGTGTCTCTTGAGAGTAATTTAGCAGAATGATAGCAGTTGGACTAGGTGACTCTTGTGGTCCCTTCCAGCTCTGTAATACTGATTCCCAGAATGTAAAGGGAAAATGTATGTTCTCAACACATGCAAAAATATAAGACTGGAGTCAAAATCAATGGCCCACAATTGATGAGAATCCAAGATCTTCCACTAAGGAAAACAAATGCTTTCTTTGCCTCACTCAGATGGGTATATGGAAGTTTGAAGGATGCTCAAAAGAAGCAAAGATTGCACCCAAGGGGAGTAAAATATCAACATGCCAGGTGCCAGGAGATATGAGCTTCCAAGAAATATTAAGTGTAAAAGCTGTAGGAAGAACCTCAGGAGAGATGTCAGTCCTGCACAGAAACTATCAAGGACAGAGATGAAAGAGGAACATAGTAAACAACTGATGACCAGGCTCCTTGCTCAAGAGTAGAGGAAAGAAATGAAAAGGAAGAGCAGTTCAGCACACACTGTTAACTAGATACCACAAGAGGTCAGTCTAGTTCTTCCCAAAATATGTTGCCTATCTGGAAGGCGCTGTGCTTTGAATCAGCAACTATCCAAGGAAAGTAAAGATTTGTTAGAGAATGTACAGTCCAAGAACATCTGTTAAGGAGGATATTGATAAGCTGGAATGTGTCAAGAGGAGGGCGACCAAGATAGCAAAAGGTTGGGAGACCAGGCAATGAGGAAGGGTTTAGGGAGCTTTAGCTTGCAAAAGAGAATAGAGATGGCCATCTTTAAGGATCCATCTTTAAGGATCTTTAAGGATCAGAAGAGATGAAATGTAGAAGACTGAGCTAGCTTATTTTCTGCTGGTCCAGAAACTAGAGCATGAATCAACTACAAGAAGCAAGATTCCACATAAACATTAGGATGAACTTATTAATGGTAAGAGCTGTTCAAGAGTGGAATACACTGCATTGAAGGATGGTGTATTGTCTTTTTTTTGGATGACCATCTCTTAGGAATACGTTTTTTGTTTATTCCTGCATGGTAAGATGTCAGATTGAATTACTCTTGCAGTCCCTTCAAACCCCATCTCTCTATGATTCTGTGATTTTATGCCTTCTGTTGAACATACAAAGTTCTGTGGCAAGCCAGTGGTGATAATCTCATGTTGCCTGTTTTATATGCTTAATAGATATACATACTGAATGCACAAAAATTCTCTGATGACTCTATTTCAGGAATGCCATGACCATCAATGGTTGTGGAATTCTTGCCATTAATGAGTATTCATTTTTCTTTTAAGCTTCGAAGTTACCAGGAAACTGAAGAGATACATCAGGAGCATTGATTCATATGCTTTGGTATCTGGGGTAAATATATGGAGAAGTTCTGTTAAAATATCTGATACAAACTTCTAAGAAATGACCTTGATTAAAATAAAGGTAGCTATGTACTCGTACAATGGAAAATTGTATAATAAGAGATATTATGAAGAATCTGATGACATTTTTACCTTAGAAAATTATTCATTTAAAAAAACCGAATAGTTGTTTATCTCTGGGAATGTGGGAATTGGAGTGACAAATAATATACAAAGGTCCTGATTTTTCCTGCTGCGCACATATACCACCCACTGAGAGCTACTTGAGTGGTTCCAGAAATTTTGTGGAAGTGACTGCCAATTAAAGATAAATTGTGAATTCCTGGTGATATGGAGTATGACTACTGTATTTGCATAGAATAAGCTCCTGGAGATTGCATAGATATGTGAAACCGCAGATCATAATGAACTCTATTGAAATTAAGGACTTTCAGCCCAGGAATAGTGCAGAGTCAGGCTGGAGGACTTGGAAGGTGCATAGATAGCACATATTCTGTTGGATATGTATAAATGAAACCGCAGGTCCTGGTCCCTGCAGATACTGGTGCCATTTTGTATGCCTAGATAAAGCTCTTTCTCCCAAAATTCCTGAGCAATACTTGGAGGGTAAAATCATTAAGAAATACTGTATTGGAGAGGGCCTTCTGACCCCTGACACCTCAATTGTAGAACACCTTTCCCTTGGAGGCCTGACGAGTCCCTGCAAGCCTTATTTTGACACCAAATAAAGTAACAACTGAGTTGCTGTGAGTTTTCTGGGCTGTATGGCCATGTTCCAGAAGCATTCTCTCATGACGTTTCACCCACATCTATGGCAAACATCCTCAGAGGTTGTGAGGTTTGTTGGAAACTAGGCAAGTGGGGTTTATATATCTGTGGAATGTCCAGGGTGGGAGAAAGAACTCTTGTCTGTTTGGGGCAAGTGTGAATGTTGCATTTGTCCACCTTGATGTGGGTGAAATGTCAGGAGAGAATGCTTCTGGCATATGGCCACACAGCCTGGAAAACTCACAGCAACCCCGTGACATCACAAAATAACAGCTTTTCACTAAAGGATTTGAGGCCTACCCTGTTTCCCCGAAAATAAGACATCCCCAAAAAATAAGACCTAGTAGAGGTTTTGTTGAATTGCTAAATATAAGGCCTCCCCCAAAAGTAAGAGCTAGCAAAGTTTTTGTTTGGAAGCATGCCCGTCGCCCACCAAACAAAACACCATAGCATGCAGGATTGGTAAATGTACATACCATTTGTATATGGAAATAATGGTAGTAACAAGACATTCTTGACAGAAGTCAGTTTGTCTGGTTTGGTTATGTTGGTTTGTGATGGCTACTGTGCAGTATAGAATAAATGTTCATTTTTTGTTCAACAATAAATGTGAATTCTTCTTCATGGAAAAATAAGACATCCCCTGAAAATAAGACCTAGCACATGTTTGGGAGTAAAAAATAATATAAGACACTGTCTTATTTTCGGGGAAACACGGTAGCTGATTCATCCCAAAATATTTACACACATGATTTAAAAATGATTTCCATCTTTTAAAACCTGTTTTTAACTTGTCAATTTATTTAGAGTAGTTTTACTTGTTTGCAAGCCAAATATATCGTGGAATTTAAACATTTTAATCAAGAAATACACCCATATTTTTAAAACTGACTTTACTTCTTCTTATTGGGTAAATCATCCAAAGCATATGAGGCAATGATCCTTGATAAATTTTAATGTGATAATTAATTCTCAGCTGCTCAAACAACATTCTAGATGCAGTTGAAGTGATGTGTGAATTTCTCTACAATCACAAGGCGGGACCACGTTGGTGTCTAGACTACTATAACTTTGACAAAACGTGGACTGCTGTTTACATTTTTGTTTGATCTCCTCCTATCTGTTTTCTGACAACAGGCAGTATTGCATGGCCAAAGAGTGTGCTCTGTCCTCAGGAGATTGTTCTGCTAAATAAAACAGCAGTCTTAGAAGTCTGTCTGAACATTAGAAATTGAAGAAGGGGTCCTCCACACAGGGTACACCAAGCACCAACACTTCAGAAACTATTTAGCCTGACACCACTTTAACTGCCATGTAATTTATTTATGAAACAAGTTGAATGAAGACAGACCTTTTGCAGCCTTGTATGTATGGATGGCAGTCTGAACTGGAACTTCTGCAATCTTTGGAGTCTCTCCACATGAGGTGGAACCATGAATAACTGGGACACCATGTTACTTGGAAAGTCTCTGAAGACAGCAGAGGTTCTCTGTGGTTCATATTGTCATCCTTCATACTGTAAGAAGTTGGTGGAAGTGGGGACAAAGGAGACATTGCTAGTGCATTCTCTTCTTCACATATTCATATAACATACTTCATGGATGATCAAATAGGACTTCTTCTTGTCTTCAATCATAACAATACATTTCCTCTCCTCACAGTGAAAATTCACAAATGTAACAACAACACTGACATATATTTTTACAAATCAAGTGAAGTAGTCCTGTAAGAAGTGCTTGTATTGAGCCATTCTGGAGCTCAGTGGATTTTAAGGCTGGTACCTTGTTTGCTTTCTGCCAAATCACTGTGGGTACTGGATCCCCTGATATTGGCACATCTAGTCTCAACTTGTTTCCGGCAACCACAGTAATGGTGTCAGGGGTCTGGCTCATGCAATCCAAGCGGATTTTGGGGGGCTCTGCAGCAAAAGCATAATAGCAAAGCATTATTTACCAAATATGATGAAGGATTATTCTAAGCCTAAGGAGACTTTTCTTTAGCTCCAACGTCATTCATTCTGGAAACAAGAAAAACTTCTCTTACCTTGTCTGGGCACAAAGTCAATCTTAATCTCTAGAAGAAAGGAAAAAAAAGGAAAGGTGTTGTTTAATCAAAGAATTATATTATTTAGTATATTTGTTGTTTTGAATATATAATTGTATTTCTCATGGTGTGAGGTATCAATAAGAAGTATGATGGTGATATTACTGCTACTGCTGCTGCTACTACTACTACTATTACTAAAGATTGAGCATACCTGATCCAAAATTCAAAATACTCCAAAATTTGAAATTATCTACATGTATGGCTGAGATAATGACACCTTTTCTTTCCGATAGTTCAAACTTTGTACCATGCACAGAATTATTAACAATATTGCGTATAAAATTATCCTGAGGCTATTTGTTTAAGGTGTATATGAAACATAACATTTTGCTGCTCTCCTTCAATATTTGTCCTCCAGATTGCACCGCCACTTTATGACCCTGTCCTCTGTGGTTTTTACTCCTACTTCCTTTCTCACCCTGAGATTTAACCTAGTGTTCTTGTGGCCCACCCTTGGTTTTATTGTTCTTTTGATCTTGTTTAATGTAATGTATATTTTTTTATTGTGTTGTTTAATGTGCTATGATTTGTTGTTCTATTATATTTTGTTATATTGTATTGTTCTGGGCATGGCCCCATGTAAGCCGCCCGAGTCCCCGTTGGGGAGATGGTGGCGGGGTATAAATAAAGTTTATTATTATTATTAGTTTATTATTAAAGGAATTTCTTGTATAGATTTGGGTCCTATCTCCAAGATATTTCATTATATACATATATGCAAAGACAGGTGTTACAAAATTTTAGAAAACTTGAAATCCAAAACACTTCGGATCTCAAATTTCGGATAAGAGTTACTCAACCTGTATTATGATTATTATGACATCCCTCCTTTTTCCCAATTTGGGATTCCAGGAAATAAATAAATAAAAGCATATAAAAGTAAAAAAAAAAAACAACCCACAACTAAACCATGATAAAATTAAAACCAGTTCAAAACATAAACATACAATGATAGGATGTAAGGGATTTAATTATATGTGGAAGATATTGCCCATCTCTAGTGTTTATCTCTATGTTGGATTTGCTACACCTTAACCACCTTCCTCAATTTCTCTTAGTCACTTTTCAGATGGTTATCCTAGACTGAAACAAACTAAATGCTTAATAAAAAAATCACATGGAAAAGAAAAAGTTCTCCACCCATATTCATTGCTTAAATTGCCCAAATTCCGAAACCCCATGCTTTGTGATATCGCTATGATGGGGACTTGTAATATAGTTTACCCAAGGTACTAGAAACCTTAAGAATTTTTTACGGAAGTGTTAACTCCTGAAAATTTTTATAGCCATTGCCATCTGTCCTGGGTTGCTTCTTCTGGAATCGTCTCCATCTTAATGATCAAATTCCCAAGTGACATTGGATAATCACCACCCTTTCCCACCCATTGGCTTCATGACATCCATTAAAATTCCATCTGACTCATGTTCCTTTCACAAAAAAAACTTGTCATGTTAAATTTCAGCAACTGCTTCTTTGTTGGTTCAGTTATGGGCATTCTGAATGGGGGTGCATTTGTGTGCTAATTTTCAGCAACGAGTTCATAACTTGGGGATTGCCTGTAATTACTCATTGCACTTAGAAAGGAAGCTAAATCACAGGAATACTTTGCCAGTCATTATATTATTTTGATGAAATGATAGTTTTTGCAACCTCCCCAAAATGTGCTACAAGTAAAAAGTAATTATAATGTGTCACCTGTAAAATCTGAAGATACAGTTGTGCATCCATAAACTTTGTTCAGTTCCTAGCTTTGCTGGATCATGGCCAATCTATATAAAAGTTGAAGCTCTTCACTATGAGTCTGTTTTTCTTCTCAATAAGATATTTAAATTATTTTAACTTGTGTCAGCCGCTATCTCAACCTTCCATGGTGGCGCAATGGGTTAAACTCTTGTGCTGGCCGAGCTGCTGACCTAAACATTGGGTTGCTGACCTGAAGGTTGCTGTTTGAATCTGCGAGATGGGGTGAGCTCCCGTCTGTCAGCTCTAGCTTGCAGGGACATGAGAGAAGCCTCCCAGCAACACATCCGGGCATCCCTTGCATCTCTGCAGACGGCCAATTATCTCATACTAGAAGCAACTTGCAGTATGTTCTCAAATTGCTTCTGGCATGATAAAAGAAACCCCTTCCTATGATATTGAGGTCTAAAACATTTTTTTTTAGCTTTCATATCAGATAGTATTTAGCCATAGAATTTCTATAATAGTTTATTAGCAGTCTGATAACGATAACTAGAAGACATTGAGCTTGACCCAGACCAGTATAAGTCAAGCATCTATAGTCAGAGAAGACATAGCAGTACATTGGCCATTAGTATCTGCTGGGGTTTGACTCCAGAACCCTTTGCAGATACCAAAATCCATGGATGCTCAAATCCCATTTTATACAATGGTGTATTAAAATTGTGTCCCTTGTATAAAATGGCAAAGCCACCGTTCTTTTTTGAATTAAAAAAAAAAATTCAAACCATGAAATCCTTAATTTTTTTCCTATAAAATCCAAGGATATGGAGGGCCAACTGTCCTTTATTACACCTGTCCCTCTACTGTGGGATGAACAGGTGCTCAATATTTCAGATCATACTAGAAAAATGAAAGATCTACTCAGACAAACAACAAGTTAATCATATTTCTTGACAAAGTGGAGATGGTTGGGCCAGTCCCAGTGTGCACATATAGGCACCGTCCCCTTATGATACGGAGACTCTGTTCTGTATAATAAAGAGATGATGCCTCTGTGTTCACACATAAGATATGGGCTCTGTTATATTGTATTAAAATCTTTCCATGTATAGGTGGTGAACTGATGAACTGCCGTTGTTTGAATATATGACAAATTGCCGTATATACTGAGTATAAGCCGACCAGAGTATAAGCAGAGGCATCTAATTTTTTCACAAAAAACTGAGAAACCTTATTGACTTGAGTATAAGATAAGGGTGGGAAATGCAGCAGCTACTGGTAAACTTCAAAATTAAAAAGATACCCATAAAATTACATTAATTGAGGCATCAGTAGCTTAAATGTTTTTGAATATTTACATAAAACTGTAATTTAAGATAATAATAAGATTTTAATAAGATAAGACTGTCCATCTCTGATTACCTATATACTCGAGTATAAGCTGACCCAAATATAAGCTGGCCAGGACCCTCATTCGAGTATAATCCAAGGGAGGCTTTTTCAGCCCTAAAAAAGGCTGAAAAACTTGGCTTATATTCGAGTATATACAGTATCCCCAGTTAGCATATAGACTCCCATTCCAAGGCAGGGATAATATTTTCAGATGCGATCTATATAGAATAATGGCTGGTCAGTCTCTCAATGAATCTCACTTTATCCAGAACTGACTAGCTAACTTTACGAAGGCTATTATTGTACATACTCATCTCTCCTGCTATTTGCAATATGTAGGCTATAATATTGCTACACCTAGCAATATTATAACCTACATATTGTGTATTGATATATACACAACATTAATACTTTATGTAAGCTAATTTGAACTGTGAAAGATGTTTGGAAAAGGAAGTTATTATTAACTAGTATTAATAGTTACATTCCTTTAACATTCAGGGATCACCAAGAGGAAATTCTCCTATTTCTTCATACAATAAAAGAAACTATTTTCATTTATTGCATAGACTTACAACTTAGTATCTTTATTTCAAAACAAGGAAATTTCTACTAGATATTGTTGCAGAATACTTACCCAAAAAACGAAGATGGGCTGAGAGATTGTATGCAAAGCCTTCTGGAACAAATGAATAATCAGCTTCGTCTTGTGGGGTTACATCATCAATGGTTAGCTTATGGATTCTGAAAATGCAAGCATAACTTTATTACATTCAGTAAGCACAAAGACAATGACACCCATCTATCACAACCTGAATACTTACACAGTCTTTTGATAAGAACCATCACTTGGTTTATATTAAACCATTAATGCAGGTTTTCAGTTCAGTCCACTGCAGGTACAGAATCTGGAGGGATCTCCATTTGCTACACAGAACCCCGTCCAAGCACTATATAAGCCCAAAATGGGAGGTGTCTCTCTCTGCCTGCAATAGGCTAGTCTTTTGCTTTCTAGTCTGTTCAACTAAACTAAAGAGTCTGCTTTATTGGCCAGGTAGAAGGGGTAGAACGCTATACGTGCAAAGAGACGTCCCATAGTCTATCATAGTCTAGCATATGTATGGTTGCTAGGAATGAAGGAATTCTGTTGTAGCCTATGGGGATCATTCCATATACTGCTCTGGACTGGACTGACCCCTAAGTACACTACAGTGTTTCTTAAAGGAGCACATTCTCAAATAAATCTGGGAAATGTCAATATTCGCAATCCCAGACAGATTATAAAAATGTCTGAAAATTCAAAAGCACTACTGATTATTGTTGGCAGCAATCTACCCTTGGACTGATATGGTTCACATCTAAAAAAAATAAAAAAATGTATTAGGTGCTTTTTGACTTCCATGAAATTCATCTAGGATTGTCCTCATTTTTGTATGCATTCTCCAGAACATAACCACAACCTAAACACAAATATTCACAGCTAACACACAATATCTTTCTCATCTAGCATGGGAAGGGGCACTCTTATTTACCATCCTGTCCCATATGAGGACCCGCATCATCTATTTGTAACTAAAACTAGAACAGAATAGCATTCTCTTAGCATATATCAACTGACACAAAAGGAAATGAAGTATCTTGCATTGTTTTGTGAAACACAACCTACCTGCCAATATGGGAGATCTTAATCCGCTCGTTTGGGATCACCTCCTTCCCGTTTTTCAACCAGATGCCCTTCACGTTCTCATCAGAAACCTCACACTTGAATACAGCCTGATCCCGTGCCTTCACTGTCAAGTCAGCAATGCTCTGATACACCTCCAGCTTCTTCTCTGAAATTGAAAATTTAGAGGGTCAGAGGTCAATCAAACACTGACACTGTTGATGTTGCTTTTACAAAAGGAAAGGGCTAAAGACACTGTTTGGGGAAAAGGTGAACTAAGAAGACACCCAGAGCATGTGGGACTTTAACAAGGCTTGATAAGCAGGCAGCTGTTGTTATCAGGATATCTATTACATCCGGCCCATAGGCCTAACAATCCCCATAATAGGCTCTTGGAGGCCAGCGTAATTAGCTACAATTAGAGATCTCAGCACCAGCCATTCTTCTTCTTCTACCGAGAGAGTTACTGCCAAATCAAAAGAAAAGTTCCTAGTGCATTAATATTCCAATCTCACCTTGGACAATCAATTCAGCAACAGATTCACCACCATTAGTCTTCACTTTGTAATGTCCACTGTCTTCCATGGTAGATTCATTAATTATGAGGTAGTGCTTTTTTCCATCCATTTTGAACCGATATTTAAATGCTTCTTCTCGGGTAAGCTCCACTCCATCCTTCTCCCTATGGGCATCAAATATTGTTGAGCTGATAATAACTAACATAATGCTGGCATACTTTCCACTGTGTGATTTCTAACTTAATCATTTTTCTCTTAACTTCTTCATAGATTAGACAGGCATGATTTGATTTAATGATTCGATAACAGTTAACAACAACAAGAAGAAGGAATCAGAAGGAATGATGTGGATGGAATTCAAACAGAGCAGTAATGTGAAAATAATACAATGATTATGTGAAAACATACAATTACATAAAACTGTGTGTAACCTTCGCTTTGCCACTGAGCATCATTTGTTTCTGACAAATAGCTAATCATTCATTTTCTCCTTTATTTGCATGGAGGAAATGTTTCCGTTAAGATAACTCCCATAGAGAGTCTAAATAGGAACTGCAAAAAGAGCAAAGGCTTAATAGTACTGTCTTACCACCACTCTTTCTTTGGATTAGGAGTTGTTGTGTTGGTGTTAAGTCCCTTTTTGGGAGATGTTGGCAAGATGTAAATAAGGTCATTCTTCTTCTTCTTCTTCTTATTATTATTATTGGTTGTTAAAGAAAAACCAAGTATTCCAGGGGAAACTGCATGAATTTTTTGTTTTAAAATTAATTTTTAACATATAGCTAATACAAAAGAGGACAGTGGAAAAATCTAGTTTGGCTCTGAATTGTTATAATAAGAAATATTTTATGGTTTTGCAGTTTCCCTTTGAAAGGTGATATTAATTTCTTAGTGGTGATTTTAAATTTGGTTTTTGACAAGCGTTCATATTGGAGTCCTCAAATATTTTCACAATTTTTCATGATATTATTTGTCATGGTGATTTACTTATTAATTGCATTAGCCATTCAGCTGACTAGGTCTTGTAAATACATAAAATAGAGAAAAGCAATTTTTGAAAACAAATTGAATACAATTTTTTAAGACGGTTTAAAAAAATAAAGGTCATGTAGGACATAATATTTTTGCTTCTCTCCAGAAGGTCTACAGGGATGGAGCCCATATGATTCCCATAATGGAAGGCACTATTTTAGTGATTTGTTATAAATCTGAGAGTTTTCTTGCCTTCACTTCTGACTCCATTGAAAACTGGGGACAGCTGCGCTCCACCCTAGTCTGATGGCCATTCCGGAGCTATCAATACTCTAAAATAAGCATTTACATTTCAAGGAGTCGCTATGAGCCACAAGATCAGATAGTGGCAGCTGCTTTGTGTTTTGGAAAGAATTAAATACTCCCACACCCCTATACACCCACACAGCCCACATATCCAGACAACTCTAGACATCTTAAAATGAATGCTGAACAACAAATGCATTATTTGAGTGATGTTTTCAGGAGTGATATATAAACACAAATGTAATCTGTAGATAGTCACTAGCTGTAAAGATCAGCTTTAACTCTTTTCTTTCCCTTTGCCTTCTGAAGTGAAATGATGAAAAATGGCACATTGCCTACTGGAGTGTTATAGCGAATTCACACGTGGGGATGTAGCTCATTTGTGTTTGTCTTTTTCCAGACTAAAGTGGAAGCATACAAAGCACGCAGAAATGAATTGATTATTAAATACACAGAATAGTGATGTGTTGTCATGGATTGTTTCTTGTTACAATGGAAGGGCGCTGCGCCTCTAATAAAAAAATAAACACAACTAAAAAAACATTGATATAAATATTGGAGGAAAGAAACACTGCTTTCACAAATGATATTGTATGTCCCGAAAGAGATGCTTGTTGACACTTGAGTTGCAACTACACAGTGAACTGGCAAGCATCTTGGCTGGCATCCAGTTGGAGACATATCCATGTATAAGTCATATGACACATGGGGGGCCAAAAAGTCACTATAGTGCAATGGACATATTCTGCTGGTAGCAGCAGAAGTGGTGATGTGCATGTTCCACTATGCTTTATCTTTGCATAGTCCTTGTGAAAATGATCATGGAGCCTTAGTCGACAAAAAGTTGAACATGAGCCAACAATGTGATATAGCAGCTTAAAAAGCCAATGGGATTCTGGGCTGCATTAAAAGAAGTTTAGTGTCTAGATCAAGGAAAATATTGGTGCCCCTCTATTCTGCTTTGTTTAGATGTCGCCTAAAATACTGGTCTAATTCTGGGCACCACAGTTTAACAGAGATATTGTCAAAATGGAACGTGCCCAAAGGAGGGCAACTAAAATTATCTAAGTCTGGAGACCATGACTCTCTATGAGGAGCAGCTTAAAGAGCTGGGTATGTTTAGCCTGCAGAACAGAAGACGGAGAGGAGACATGAAAGCCATGTTTAAAAGTCTGAAAGGATGTCATAAGGAAGGAGGACCAGGCTTGTTTTCTGTGGGACTAGAGATTAGGACTTGGAGCAATGGATTCAAATTACAGGAAAAGAGATTCCACCTGAACATTAGGAAAAACTTCCTGACCATAAGAGCTGTTCAGCAGTGGACCTCTTTGCCTCAGAGTGTGGTGAAGGCCTTTCTTGGGGGCTTTTTAACAGATGCCGGATGGTCATTTGATGGTGTTTTTCCTGCATGGTGGGGGTTGGACTGGATGGCCCTTGTAGCCTTTTCCAACTTTCTGAATCTATGATAGTGTGCATTGCACACTGTGTGTTTCAGTTGCAAAATATGTATTGCAGCTGGTATATTGTTCATTGAGGGTGTGCATAATTTATTACATATTGTACAAGAACACCTAATCATAGATATGGCTTGTGAAAGGCTGAAATTCTCACTGGGCTTTTATCGTGCTCATGCAGCATATCTCGACCTGCAGATATTTACGCTACACTGAGAGGATTGGAGCCACTGGAGTGCAGCCATTATCTCCAAGACTGACAGTAATTAAAAGTTAATCAGGAGTGGGATGTGTTGGCAGAATTGGAAGGTGGACTATTTTTCTGCCAGAGTACTTCACCTAAAAAGTTTTTTTTCATGCCCTCAAACTTCTTCCAATGTGAAAAGTTGAGAAAGATACTGAGAAAGAACTGGTGGACGTTCACAGAAAATGGATAGGTATGATAGAGAATAATAAAGTATACTGCTCCCTCATGTTAATTTTCACCCACAAGTGCCCTTCAATTCTTCTTATTTGTATTTCTAGATCAATAGAACTGGGGAATTTCTGAACCCTGTGTTTATTTAACAACTGAAACTAATGTACTATCAGGGATAGAAGAATTCCTCTTATTCTGGCTTTTGGCAAACCCCAAAACCTGAAGCAAAACACAACACTAATTGCCTTTGGATTCAGAAGCAATGCTGTTTCCAACATGGAGAGCTTCAGGAAAATGTTAATTGGGGTAACAAATGTCATATCTACATGCATTTAAAACAAAATGTAAAGGAAAATTGGATCATGTAACTGGCTTTCTGTTTCACCTTGAGAAATGTAATAATGTTCCCATTATTCATCTGCTAATTGAATCAAAAGGCAGAACAGTTGGTGCATTATAATCTCTTTTTTCTGACTTTTTTTTTTGCAAGGGTCTGACTACATGGCACATTAAATATAAAGCAAGTTGTTTTGTATCCTTTTTCCTTCAATCTAATAGAAGCACACAGAATCTTTATCTAGATTTGAATCAGCATTCATGATTCCTCATCATCTGCTTCTATATTTCCAATTATTTCACCATGTAAATTCTTTTTTTTTTTAAAGGAAACTCCTCTTCAATTGGTGCCAATAAAAGCTGTTTTCCTTTTAGTTCTCATGGGGTGGGGGTTGGGTTTAAATTAAAAAAGATGGTGAAAAGATTTAAATCACCATTTTGGGGAGAAGGAAGAGATATAAAGCAGTACACCATGGCCTATATTCTACTTGTTTTTCCAAGTCAGAGTGGACTCATTGAATCAATTGTTATGAGTCAACACATAAGTATTTTTATCGTGTTAGAAGCGAATTGAGAATATACTGCAAGTTGCTTCTAGTGTGAGAGAAAAGACATTGCCCAGAGGATGCCTCATGTCCCCGCATGGGAAGCTGGGGCTGACAGAAGGGAGCTCATCCCATCTCGTGGATTTGAACTGGTGACCTTCAAGTCTTCAGGTCAGCAGTTCAGCTGGCACAAGGGTTTAACCCATTGCACCACCGCGGGTCCTAACACATAGATAAATCCTTCTGTGTCAATGAGTCTACTCAAGTTGGAACTAACTATAGCAGGAGTGGGAGTCCTATAGCCCTCTTTAGCACAGGTGATAGTGAGGAGTGTTGGAAATTGCAGTTCAAAACATCTGGAGAGCTGTATAATTCCAGGCCCTGATCAACTGCATTCAGACCTATTAACTGAAGGCATCTGTGAGACTGTTTCTATCTCTGGGACCTAGAAGGATAATTGTTTCTATTTGGTAATATCTACTGGGAAATTGTGCCCTTCCCAATTTCTCAGTATATTTGTTTGTTCTACGTACCACTTCACAGTAGCTCCTTCTTCTGACACTTCAGCTTCAAACTCCACTCTTTCTCCAACCATGACCAGGTGGTCCTCCAGAGGACGAGTAATCAGGATGGGAGCCTCTAGAAGCAAGAAAGAAACTTGATTTCAGAGAAGAATAAAACATGTGTAGTACTTCCTCAGAAATGTTTGTGGAGGAAATGTGATAGAAAATTACTAGTCTTGTCTCCCTTAGGAGTTTGCATTCTGGTGTCAGTAGTATATCTGAAAATTTCCAGGCACCAACCTTCTAAAGAAATGGTGATGCTCTTAGAAAGCTTAGATAGGCTGAGATCTCAACAATTGCATGCTTAGTCAACCGCTCTTCTGACCAACATAGAGCTGTAGTAAAATATATTTCCTTCTTTAAATAGCAAGAATGACAGAAACCTGCACTCCTATGGAACTTGTTAATGGTTACATCACAGATGGACGTGGAGCTATTAGGATTAATTGCTGCATTTAGAAAACTATAAAACAAGGATTGCTCTTGGTTGTCCTCTTCCTTTGTAACTATAGATTTAAATTGGCACATTTTATGTAATCTCTGTCATATAAGAGACTCTAAGCTTTGTTTTTCCTAAAACTATTAATATGCTTTTGGCACAAAGCAGAGTGATGTCTCAGAGGGACAGAAGGAGAGAAGGCTGGCCAAATGAAAGACATTACTTTATTCAAAATAAAAGAAGGAAAGATGGAGGAGGAATTGGAATGAGTCCCAGACCTTTCCCACTCCAGATTTTTTTTCCCTTAAATGTACACATTTGTGTAGTAAGGCAAATCCTTTTCCTATCAGTTAGACTCCCACAGAACTTATACTTTTCATGGTTGGTCTCACACTCATATTGCTTAAACCCAAGTTAGAATTTAGGACAGGCATCAGCACCGAAAAGCTCAGATCTGGAAATGGATTTTGCTGCCATTTTAATTTCCACTTGTGCATGCCTTGCAAATTCTGATTATCAGTAACCACCTCATCACAATGGGCTAAAACTGGCGGTATGTGTCAATGCTGTGCTGGCTCCTTGGGTGAAGGAGGGTGGAACCAGCACATGCTGCCAGCAGGGCAAAACAGGAGAGCGTCTGTGTTGCCATATAATGTAGGGGAAAAGCTGTGCACACCATGTACACACATGCTTCCCCCATCTGATCACTCTCAACTGGAGCCAAGTGATGTGGGTCATGGGGCGCCAGGTTCCCTACACCCCTCTATGAACTGGAGTGATGCTGATGAGGTTGGCAGTGTTTGATTTATAGGTATCTTATATACTTATATACCCAGGGTCTCATAAAAATGTATCAGAGGGCACAGGATTGTGTGTGGCAACTTTTAAGAAGACCCGCATTAGAGTGTGTGCTGAAGACAGTTACTGTCTATGTGTTACTTCAAATGCAATATGCATTTCAGCATAAGTAGAGGTACACTGAAACCTCAAAGTAAGTTCAATGTAAGTTCTACAAGGCAGAACTGGGAAAGCTTCGGCCCTTTAAATGTTCTGGGTGTAACTTCCAAGAACCAACACCTAGAATGGCCAATAGTCAGTGATTCTGGGAGTTGTTTTCCAAAACGTGTAAGTTGAAAAGGTCTCCACTCCTGATGTAAGCAGATCTGACTCGTTCCATGCCTCCAAGATTCTTTAGGCTCATTGCATCCTATGTAAGTAAGCAGAAAGATGGCATATCTGAGCATCTGAGTGACGTTTTGAACTAAATTTGGGATGGGGATGCAGAGCTGTGTGAGACTTTTTATCATCCTATACTATAGGCACGCCTCATCATGCTCCAAGCCATTCCACTATCAAGCAACTCTTATTGTCAGAAGGTTCTTTCTCATGTTCAGGTGGAATCTATTTTCCTATTTTCCTATCTATTTGAATCCATTGCTCTGTGTCCTAGTCTCTGGAGCAGCAGAACACAAACTGGCTCCATCTTCAATATGATATTGTTTCAAGTATGTAAACATGGCTATCATGTCACCTCTTGGCCTTCTCTTCTTCAGGCTAAACATACCCAGTTCCCTAAGCCATTCCTTATAGGGCATGGGTTATTTCCCCAAGCTGCTTATTTAAGATTGTTTCCTTCTACTGTTGGATTATTTAGAACTATTTGCTCAGTTCTCTCTGTATCATTTGGGATATTATCTCCAGCACTTGAATCCCTGCCCTTAAGAAAACTGTCTCCTGCCCCCATATAACTTAATTCAAAGACCTCCTGATCAGGTTTGTGAGACTCTGCAAAAACATTTCTACCAACTGCTGTGAAGTGCAACCTTGCCAGAGGTCTATATTCATGAAACTACAGACCATGAACTAAGAAGGTAAAATAGTACAATCTGCGAAGTCAGTTCACAGAACCATGGAATCATAGAGTTGGAAGAGATCTCATGCACCATCCAGTCCAACCCCCTGCCAAGAAGCAGGAAAATCGCATTCAAAGCACCCTGATAGATGGCCATCCAGCCTCTATTTAAAAGCTTCCAAAGAAGGAGCCTCCACCACACTCCACGGCAGAGAGTTCCACTGCTGAACAGCTCTCACAGTTAGGAAACTGTTTAGTTCCACTATTTTTCTCTCCCTTCCCTGCATGTTGAACTGCTTTCCTCTTTTGTGGTCCTTTCTCTATCCTTTCCATGTTATTTCTGTTTCTGTTATCAATTTTTCTGTTAAAAATTAAGCCCACGAATACAGCTATTTTGTTAATTGAGGCATATTTTTGTATGAAACCCGACTGCGGTATTCATGCACTGAAGAAGAAAAACAAAGTCCTGATAATATTAAAAATGATGCCCAAAGAACAGCATATTGGGGAAATGATAACAGTACATACACACAAAGGTAGGATATTATTTCAGACAGCTGTTCTTACCCTTCTGAGATGAACCATTTTTGTGTTGAAAATATTCAAGGTTAAAAGAGGATATATATTTGAATCCCAATCTGGATTTATCAAAACTTGATCCAACAATGATGATAATTCATGTTATGCCCACCTCTTACAAAAAGTTCTGTGAAAGTCTTTTCCTCGCCAATCACACATTCATATGCTGCATCATCAGCCAGGGAGCAATGGTTGATGGTCAGAATTCGCTTATTTCCAAGAGCCTCGAAAATGTATCTAAGAAAATGCAAATAGAAATTACATATATTACCAATGGACGAGGTACCTGTATATCAAACATCCTGTCTTTGATGATGACAGAAAAGGGGAAGAGTTTTGGGCTGTACAACCCACCCTCAGGACTATGAAAATCAAATGTGTACCTGAACCTTTATTGTCTCCTTTTTACCCTTTGGAGGGGTGGGTAAATATATATATATAACAGCAATTACTACCTGAACAATCATCATACACTTTCTTTACAAACTATGCAATAAACTAAAGGTGATTTAGATGCTGTACTAACTTGGTGACTCAGTTTTGATTGTGCAGCAAATATAATTAGTTCGAAACCATTCCATTAGAAGAAGTGATGTCTTGAACCAGAAGACCCTCCCTCCCCAAACTTAGTTGCTTCTCAGTTCTTTAAAAGAAGCAACAATCTACAAAGAACTGAGAATAAATATGTAAAAATGTTAAAGTAATTGCTTTGTTGTATTATAGAATTATCATTTTGTTATAAGGAAGGAAAATTGACTAGCTCATAAACAGGAAGGTATAATTTTGATAACTTACTTGCTAAAGAAGCAAATGTTGGTGGGATTCATTTCCAAGCGCAGAGAATTAATGGAAGGAGGATAAAAATCAATAATGAAAAGCTGTGTATTAATCACTTACATGGTAACAAACATTTTCCCACCTCCCCATCCAGGACCATAGCCAGAAAAAAAAATTCGGGCTGGGGGCAGATTGAAACTGCTTTTTAGTGAATCATGAAGAGTAGTTCCATAATGCAAAATAATTTAGAAATAAGGCTCCATTGATAAACTTCAGTGGATGCTCAAGACAGATAAACTTCAGTGGACACGCATGGGGATTTGATTAATCAGTTCATGAGTAACCCGGGAGTTTTTAAAACCTGAAAAATGTTGGGGGGGGAGGGAATTAAATCCCTAATCCCCCCCCCTGGCTATAGCCCTGTCCCCATCCCTTGATAAAGTCTTTGCTGTTTTTCTTTCCCTGTTCTTTTCTGAAAGTATGCTTCATTTCTGACTTTCCTCTCTTGGCGGCAATCAGAATTGCTACCTTCTACAATATTATTAACACACTTTTGTTGAATTCTACTTCTCTCTCTGCCTTACCTGCCACTCACTTGAATTTCCTGCCCATTCTTTAGCCATTTCACTTCATCATCTGGGTTAGCAAGTTCAACCACCAACTTGATCTTCTGCCCTTTGTCTACCTGGTAGGCAGGCTCCAATCGCTTAACAAAAGCTGGAGAGAAATGAATTTGCGTAATAAGGATTCCCTTCTTCAAATAATGCAATCTTCAAATAATGCAATTGTTTCCTCTGTTAACTCTGAGAATAAAAACTTCCTGCTATACTTTAGATTTCATTTGCCTATTCATTTTAAATATTTCTAATCATTAATTTATAAAAAAAATTTAATTTAGTGATTTCAAAGCATTAATTCATCAGATTTTTGGGTGGTGTACAACAGACACAATTATTTGATCTGTTAATAATATAATTACATTCCCTCAACAGCTTTCATAGCAGGTGCGGACTAAAAGACAACAAAAATCTGTAGGTAAAATCCAATGTCATGTCAACGGAATTCTGTTGGGATAATTGGAACCCTCCCCTGCCTTACTTTTGTTTCCCTTTCCTACCAAAAGAAAAAAAAATGTTTCCTAAATACTTACCTAACAAAAAAGTCATAGAAATTATATCGATCTTTAATATGCCATAATTGATAAAATGTTTTATGCCTGGTGCCAGAAACGTTGCAATCTTTTTCTAGCTTACACATTACACTATGTAACATGATTTTTGTTATAAATGGGTTATAAATGTAATTACCTAATTGTTTGGAGCACATGCATATGAATATACACATGGGGGGATAAAGGAAAACAAAAAGTTCTCTTACATGTGCTTTTCTTTTCCTCTTTCTTTATACGTTTTAGTCGTTTCAACATCCCTCGCAGATCAGTGATGCCATATTGGAAAGCGATTTTCTCGTACTCTGATGGAGGAGCATTCCGAAGAATTTCCCAGACATCAACCTCTGGCCGTGTCTCAGTTTTTGTCTCATTTCTGCAAAAAAAGAGGCACAAAGCATCACATTATAAGGGCTTTTATATAGTACAGCTTGACACAAGTCTTGTAGTTCTAAAATTCTCCCACTGATTAAAAGACCGTCTGCATTCAAACATAACAATTTTTTTGCATCTAAACAAGGCAGAATTGTACACAAACAATGGTTTTGTTGTTGTTTTATAAATCTCGATTTCTTTAGGTGCTACAAGCTAGGATCCCAGGTTTGGACACCACAAAAAAACTTATCAGTTTTTGGTTTGTTTATTTGTTTTGTGAACAGGAAAAAGAAAACCGGGCTGTGGTGCAAGCTGGTTAGTAGCCAGCTGCAATAAATCACTATGACCAAGAGGTCATGAGTTCAAGGCCAGCCCGTGTTGGAGTGAGCACCCGACAATTAAAACAAAAAACAGCCCTGCTCATTGTTGACCTAAGCAACCCGAAATACAGTTGCATCTGTCAAGTAGGAAAATTTAGGGACCGCTTATGCAGGGAGGCTAATTTAACTGATTTACAACACCGGATGAGGAAGTACTCCATCAAAAAAGGACTCGTTGTCACAGTGGATGATGAAGCAGCAGCTCTTCCTGTGGCGGGAATTGAGCATACCCTCACAAAGCCAGAAGCTGGGAAGTTAAATAGCCTCTGTGTCTGTCTGTCTCTGTGTTGTTTGTCTAATGGCATTGAATGTTTGCCATATATATGTACATTGTGATCCATCTTGAGTCTCCTTTGGGGTGAGAAGGGCGGAATATAAATACTGTAAATAAATAAATAAATAAATAAATAAAACGAGAGTGAACAACTTGGTACTTATTTACAGAAAGTCAAAAATCCCGGGTTATCACTTTGTAGAAAAGTGGTCAGAATGTCTTAAAGAAGATCAAACCAACCATTAGTTCACTCTTTTCAGATTTGTAAAACCACTTGATTAAAAAAGATACTAGCCTTGCCTACTTCGAAACAGATGTAAGTGTTGTCACACCATAGCTTTTGTAGTTTTTTGTTGATGCTTGGGTTTGGGTCCCAAGAGAAATTTCCCTAGACATACAATTCTTCATAATAGAAGAGGTTGTATTTCATTTATGTTCCCTTTTTGGTAGTAGTATGCGAGTAAAGTGGTAAAAAGAGAGTACCCTATATACTCATATATAAGTTTAGAAAACCTGGGTTAACTTATCCATGAGTCAATCTAAGTACAGTAGAGTCTCACTTATCCAGCATTCACTTATCCAATGTTCTGGATTATCCAATGTATTTTTGTAGTCAATGTTTTCAATACATTGTGATATTTTGGTGCTAAATTCGTAAATACAGTAATTACTACATAGCATTACTGCGTATTGAACTACTTTTTCTGTCAAATTTGTTGTCTAACATGATGTTTTGGTGCTTCATTTGTGAAATCATAATCTAACTTGAAGTTTAATAAGCTTTTCATTAATCCCTCCTTATTATCCAACTTCTTCGCTTATCCAACATTCTGCCGGCCCGTTTATGTTGGATAAGTGAGACTCTACTGTACTATACTTTAACTCTTATCCAAAAAGGAATCATCCTCTTCTCTGAGTAGAACCTAAAAGAACACCGACATCCTTTACTCCAGTGGTTCTCAACCTGTGGGTCCCCAGATGTTTTGGCCTTCAACTCCCAGAAATCCTAGCAGCTGGTAAAGTTGCTGGGATTTCTGGGAGTTGTAGGCCAAAACACCTGGGGACCCACAGGTTGAGAGCCACTGCTTTACTCTCTATTTTTGGTGCCATTTGGCTCTTTTGAATGCCTGAATAGAGACATGCCTGTGGCAGCTAGGAACAAATGAGGTGGCATTTGTGCTTTCCTTGACTTATCCACGTGTCATATCAAAATCCATAATTTTGGCCCCAAAACCTGTACTCAGCTTATTCATGAGGCTGACTTATACAGGAGTGTATATGAAAGTGTATATTAGACTGGTCGGCAGTTTGGATCTCCAGGTGAATACCATAGATCCGTTAAGGCGGCTAGTAGCAATTTAGACCTTCTAGCAGTTGGATCTGATTACATCTGCAGTATTCATTCACAAACACAAGAAGTCTTGCAACATATGAAAGCTAACACAATTAGAATAATAGAATCATATAATGATTGAGATGAAAGAGACCTTGTGGACCATCCAGCCCAACCCCCTGCCAAGAAGAAGGAAAATCGCATTCAAAGTGCCCCCGACCGATGGCCATCCAGCCTCTGCTTAAAAGCCTCCAAAGAAGGAGTCTCCGTCACACAATTATTATCACAATTATTACGACATAAACTTCTAGGACTAGGGTTTACTTCATTGGATGCATAAAATTATAGTTAACAAAAGCATGTACCACAAAAATGTTTTAGTACTTGACTCAAGTGATCTGGAGGTACAGGTAAAATTCCAGGTGATTCAAACAGATCAGCAAGGTTTTCTCACTTAACTGAGAAATGATAGTACTAGTAATGTAATGCTTCAGTCCCCTCTCAAATTACAGTTGCTGAAATCAATAAGCATCTGCACTGTAGAATTAATTCAATTTGACACCATTTGAACTGCCATAGCTCAATGCTATGGAATCCTGGGAATTGTAGTTTGGTGAGGCACCAGCACTTTCTAGAAGACTACCCCCAAGATTCCATTGCATTGAGCCATGTTGTAGATGCACCCGGGAGTAGAGTTTTATGTAGAAGCATTATGGAAATGTAAATATGGTCAGTGTGTATAAAATCAGTTCTGCTCATCAAAAATTACAAAAAAATACAGAATTTTCTGTAATTAACCACACATCCTTTTTGCATCAGGACCTGGTTGCTTCTAGTTCTAAATACAGACAAACAAAATTGGTCCTGTGTGCTTATGCTCAACCCCATTTTAATGCTACAATACTGTTGGTTGCTTTTGCCAGAACCCCCATGGTTATAGTTCTGGTGGATATTTATTGACAACTAGTGCAAGAGATGAAGTGAAAAGCTTACCGATTTACTGAGCGCAAGAAGCTGCTGGACTTGAGAACGATGCGAGGCACATTTGGAAGAGCATGCAGCATCCCCATGAGCAAGAGAAAGGGCAAGATGTGTTAGTATTAGCAGCCATCACTAGATCAAAGCAGGTCCTACCTTGGGAGGGAGACTAGAGAATAACGATACTGAAGTATGAGGACAAAGAAACCTCTAACCACAAACATCAATGCAATTCTATATAGCCGACGATGTCATCCTTTCTATCAGCATAAAGGAATTATGTCCCGAGTCCCTTCGGGGAGATGATAGTGGGATATAAAAATAAAGTTATCAAAGTTATTATTATTGTGTCTGCATTACCACAATTTTGTTGAAGTTATTTCTTCTTAGGAATGGTTGCCTCTGCATAACTTCTTTCATTTTCCTATTCCTGACCCCAGCATACAGCAGAGTTACAAAAACACCGATGGTGTATGGAAAACAATTGTTTTCCTCACTTGCAATAACATCACTGGTTTCAACCAAGGCAGTTTAATATTGCTTCTAAAAGTCAGAACACGTATGGTCAGAATACCAGACGAAATCAGTTAAAGGTGTCTTTTGTCCATGCATCAATGGACTAGTCACAGCATAGGGTTTTGTTGTTAGCAAGGTTTATGGATTCCCTCAAGTCTGAAAGACTGAGTCTCAGCATGCATAATTAACAACAACAACAACAACAACAACAACAACAATACTTTATTTATAAGCTGCCCTTTCTCCCTGAAGGGAGTATGAAAAGGGTTTTATTTCACAAAGTACCCCAACATATTTCAGTCAAGTATTTTTATGACTCCCTTCAAGGGCTATTAAAAGAAATGCTGTGCCGCATCAATGCATTATAACCATTTATTCAGATAGGATTTTAAAGATGAAAGTTTTAAAAATCAAATCGGAGGGTGCTGCGGTTTTAAATTTTGAATATATTTTAATGGATTTTAACTGTGAATGTTTAATATTGTTTATATTTAATTATGTGTTAGTGTTTGCATATTTGTATATTTTAAGTTGTATGCTAATGCTTTTATGTTAAGCCACTTTGAGTCTCCTTCGGGAGAGATAAAGCAGAGTATAAATAAACATATTACTATTAATAATAGACAGAATAAGTATCAAAAGTATATGTGTACGAATGACATCTACTAAATTGCACATACAGTCTGCCCTGCTTTAAATGGAATGTATGAAGGCAATCCCATATGATCAAAGGTCTAGCAAAAGGTAAGCACTCCAATAATGGAGAAAGAGTCTACACATGATTATGTACAGGTTGGGTTTTACACTAATCTTCACCCCTCTACAAGGAGGTAATTGTATCACTGCTGTTTATATTCAAAATATTGTAATCTTACTGAATTTCTAAAACATTGCGAATTTACAGTTGTTCCTCCACATTTTTAGTTTTGACTTTTGCAAATTCGATGACTCATGAATTTTAGTAAGAATATGCTCTCTATGTGACTTCAGTGTGACTCTCGGTCAACTTCCTCCATCCATGCTGGAGGACCTAGAGATTTCAAGAGAGAACGTCTCTCTAGGAATCTTTAGGTCCTCCAGTGTGATTCTGTAATCAGCTTCCAGTGGAAGAGTTGAAAGACTAGAAATTCCTATAGGGGCATTCCCTTAGGTAAAAAAATTGCAATTTCTTTATTTGCATTTTTTCACATCCATAGGAATTCTGTGCCCATTACCCCAGCAAATGTAGAAGTCTAACTGTATATGCTATTTATGCCACATTGTACTTTTATTGTATTCATTTTGGCATGCAATATGCTGATGCTCTAAGCATTAACAAACTACTACTAGAAGAAGAATGGCTGATCTTTCCCCTAGTGTGGTCCTGTTTTCCCACTATTTTGCATCAGATGCAGACATGATTTTTATAAAAAAAGAGCCAAAGCTACTTCGATTATGCTTTCTCACAGAGCTTGCTAAATACAAAAGAGGTTGATAAAATTGAAAGATTCCCCTTCTATTCATGGCTCCTGTCCCCGCAATTAGATCAGGAATTGGGCGTAGTTGATCGGAATTGGGCATACAAAATAAATATTTGGAGGGCCACATGCTGCCCATTCCTAACTGAAAACTGGCATGACTTGTAGAATTATATGGGTTGGGTTGCACATCAGATAATTTCAAAATATGTTCAGTTTTCATTGCCAACTCCATTTACTCTGTTACGCTTCTGTTTCTTCCTACAGGGTGATGAAATCAAGAGATCAAAACTACAGGCAGGAAGGGGTTCTTCCACATCACAGGTAATCCCACTTTAACTTCAATTTATTACCAATTGACTATTATCTTGCTGCAATCAACAAACTATGTTGTTCGATAGGTGTGGGAATTTTAGGATAATCCAGAGATTGTTGGGCTACAACTCCCAGCATTCCTTCCCATCGGTTGTGCTGGATAGAGTTGCTGGGAGTTGCACTGAGAAGTGTGCATGACCCTTGCTGTGAAAAGAGCACATCGGTTTGACCTTCATTTGGAAGATTTAAGGTGTTTCAAGCTGAACACACAAACGTAAGCTGCTGATGTGTTCTCAACATGTGTGGAAGAGGAGTTAAAAATAGCTGCATACGTCCCAGTGATCGCTCCTTCCTATCCTATTACCCTGATTGATTTGAACCAGTCAGCTGTCACCTTCTTCAAGGTCTTCCCTCACCATCCCATGTAACAGCAAAGTGACAACTGTTCCCTTCCTTCTGACCTCTCTCTGGCCTGTGCCACCTGTATGTCAATGCCATCTGTTTAGATTTCCCTGCCGGAAAATAAAAATCCAGAATAATATTAAATAGACTTTTCTCATTTTCAGCATGCGCCTCAGAGAGTGTCACTCACTGATTCTAGTAGATGAGATTCAGCAGATGTGACTTGAGGGACTCTTTAC
Source organism: Anolis carolinensis (assembly GCF_035594765.1). NCBI lineage: Eukaryota > Metazoa > Chordata > Lepidosauria > Squamata > Anolidae > Anolis > Anolis carolinensis. Next base: position 303,962,492 of record NC_085841.1, read on the forward strand.
TTCCAAGAAACCTCAAATATGCCAGAAAGCCAAGCTCTAGCACGGATAGGTCTGCCTTCTAACTCAAATATAAAGCTTATGGCTAAGATGACACTGTGGAAAGAAATAAGTAATCTTTTGCATAGGTTCAGTGTCCCTTGCATTGTTGAATGCGCATCAGATGCAGAGAAAACAACACTCCTAGCTGAACAGAGGCTAAATGCTGGCTGTTAAAATGCATCACAATTCTTTATATTAGTCGGGATGCCATACACTAGTTTGACTGGACTTTTATCTAGATTCAAGCCAAGAAGCTGACTCTCAATTGGAACATGATCTGGATCAGCTTCCAAGATTTCATTGAAAACCTCATGTTTCTAGTTCTTGTAGAATGTATGGGGCAAAATAGAGGAGCACAGTTCTTGGAAATTGTTTTGAAAAATCAAGTCTACATTTCAGATAAGGTGCAGAAAATGCTGCTTTCTGCACAAAAAAACAAACACACGATTTGTGCATAGTAAGTCCCAAATTGTGAAGATCCTCATTAATCCAGGATTCTTCTCGACATGCAAAAATATATTTATGACATTTTTTTTGGAATATTTTTAATATATGTTCCCTTTATACTAAAAGGCTGGTACAGCTACAATGCAAGTACTCTTCCTGGATCCAACCTGCAAGAAATAATAATAGAGCCACACTTGACTGTGTTTGCCTGTTCATATACTTGTTGACTCTTTTACCTTATGTGCAGCTCCTATCTGTTCACAATCCCATTTCCTATTGGACATCTGGCTCCTTCTACCAACCGATATACAGTCACAAGACCCTATCGCGAAGGGCTGAAGGCTGTGCTGTGATAAATTTCTATAGTGCTTTGGATATAAAAATCACTTGGATTTGTAAGAATGGGCATTGCATAGATGATGTTAGACATAGGAAGTGTACCTTTATGCAATGATAATAGATATTTTTCAATTTGGGCAACCCAAGGACATGGGAAATTTGCACACCCACCTCTTTCTCAGCAAGGCACTGAAATCCACCTCTTTGCCTTCTTCGTGACCATCCACACTGTGCAACAAAGCAAACAACATAAGACATAAGACAGCGAACCATATAGGAACAGAATTCAGTAAAAGAAGAAGAAAACATAGTATCACAAAAAGAAGTGGATGGTTTGGTGAAGGCCAAAACATTCTTCCCTGCCTTCCAATGAATTTTCCAAATGATTTTAAACTCGATTGTCTCCCACCATAAAAGGCCACATGTTTGGTAATATAACATCTAGCTGATCTAGAATGACCTTTAGTCTAAAGACAGAAGTGGTAAGCATTTGACTCTCACAATATTGTTCAATAGTAGCTCCCACCATCAATTATCATTGACTGTGTTGACTGTGGTTGATGGGCACTGGGGAATACAGTTTTTTTTTTCAGTTTATCCCCCCCCCCCCCAAATTTCCAATTCAGTTTATTTCAGTCTTTAAGAATATTATGTTAGGTTTCCTTGAAGAGTTGTATGTAGTTTTCCTAACACATTCTTTTTTTGCCTAATATTTTGGTAAGAATAAATCTTCGTATAGTGTTATCTATAAAAACTGCTTACACATGTTGGCATTCACCACTTTTACTATTGAATGCAGGCTTATATTAGCAATTTCTTTAAACAGACATTTTCCTACATATTGTAATAGGAAAAAATGAATGGCAGAATCTGGTGTACTGTGAATTTCAAAGTATAACTCAGTTCCAATTTGTGTATTAATCAAAGATTTTAAAAAATTAGTACTGTCCCGTCAAACAGACTTGTGTGAATCTATTATTATGGATAAAACACAGGTCTTCCATGTTGTAAGTCACATCCACACCAAATGCAACAGGTCATCCTACACTGACAGCAGAGAGAAGGAAGAAACAAGGAAACAGATGCCTGCCCGGGACTCAAAATATGCCTCATGAAAACCACTGACTGTTTATTTTATTTTTTTGCTTTTTCGTTGTGAGAATTTATGGAGGAAATCATATAAAATGTCTCATTTCATTGCACTTACTAATCTATCAGACAAGATTCTTTCTCTTTACTGCAGCTGTTATTCCACAGCTAAATATTAACACTATGAATGAGTTTACTGAATGCAGGAGTGGACAAATGTTGAGGGTGAAATTTTTGCCTCCTCCCCACAAAGCAAGCTGCATCACCATTTATCTCTCTCTATATATACACATAATAAAGGTGAAAATATGTATGTGTGTATGTGGCAGAGGTGTCTATTTACACAGACAGACTCCTGCCTTCACAAACTGCTTTAACCCACCGTGCTGAGGAGCTACCAAAGCCCTCCCTCCAAGGACATTGCAGGTTACAGTGAGCCACATCTCAGTGGTCCTTTCTCTTTCCATTGTTGTGGAATTTGCATGACCCCACCCACTGCCTCTCCCTTAACCCTTTCCTATTCTTTTCTATGGCACATAGCAACTGAACATACTAGAGAGGGAGGTTTAGGGAGAATCCAGCATTATTTATAGGAGTTGTAGGCAATGGGATGTATAGTTCACCTTCAATCTAAAAGAACTCTGGACTCCACCAATGATGGACTTGTTCCAAACTTGGCACACAGAACCCCCATGACTAACTTAACCTACTGGAGGGGTTTGAGGGGAATGACTCACCATAGTGGGAGTTCTAGTTTACCATACAGCCAGAGAGCACAGTGAACCCCACCAATGATGCACCCAGAGCAAACTTGCTCAACATAACAAACTTTAAGTACTGATGGAATTTCTCGGGGTTAGCCGGCATGATGTCAATTGTAGTTAATCTACAACCTTATGCATTTTGTACAAATTAAATACTGACTTTTTCAAATTACTCAGTCAACATTAGGTACCCAAGCTAGTTTATACTAAAAGGGAAAATATGATTGCATGAATGCATGTATATATGTTTGTATGTATGTATGTGATTTCCAAGATGGCTCTCACATTCAGAGAGCCCCATGATTCCCACTAACAATGAATCTGAACCAAACTTGGCACACATACCCCCCCCCCCCCCTTGACCATCTTTAAGGACTGGTGCATTTTGGGGGGCAATGATAGTAGACAATGGGAGTTATAGTTCACCCATATGCGAAGAACACTGGAAATGATGGATCTGGACCAAACCTGGCACACAAACCTACCATGACCAACTTTAAGTACTGGTGGAGGGGTTTTTTTTGGGGGGTGGGGTGATTGGTCATGGATTATGGGACTTGGTTCACCCATATGCAAAGAGCACTATAAACTCTAACGATAATGGAATTGGACCAAATTTGGCACACATACCCACCATGACCAACAGAAAGTGCTGGATGGGTTTGTGGAGGATTGACCCTGGACGATGGGAGTTACAGTTAATCCTCATCCAGAGATCACTGTGAACTCCACCAACAATTGATCTGGACCAAATTTGGCACACATATCTATCATGACCAATTTTGAATACTAATGGAGCATGGGGGGAATTGACCCATAATTATGGGAGTTGCAGTTCACCCACATCCCAATGCATTTTATAGTGGGTCCATTCATAACATCTAAAACCAAACAATGTCTATTTTTGATATTTTCATTAGAAAATACTCAACTGAGGCATTACTGAGTACCCAAGCTAGAATTTTATATGATTGAAACTGGCACATCAGATTTCATTTTCTGCAATTTTTAGCAGTTTTTTGGAGCTGTTTTTGAAATGTTTGGGGGACATGTGGGGATGTATGTTGGGAAAAAAACACTGAATTTTACAGTGGTTTTAATACATTTTAGTTGTGGTTTTTGAATCTGGGAATTTGTGGGCTTCTGGGCAACATACCCAGACTGACAAACAACTTTATTACAACAGTATTCTCCCCATCATTGTTGCTCCGCAAATAAAGATGGACATAAAGGCAGATGTTTTTAGAAAGGAATATTCACATATTAATTTTTAGTGAGTTTTGTAATTCCTTTCTGCTTTTGACTGTTGCACTGGAGGTAGGCCATGGCAGAACTGATTAACATAGAAAGGCATATATTTTGCATCAATAATTCTGTATATTCCTACTCTGTGTGTAATTTTGTAAACATTTAATACATTTACTGTGACTCACCTATGCATTTTAAAAATAAACCTTTATTTTTATAAAAAAAAATTTAAAGAAAAGATAATTGAAAATTAAATGTGAAGAATAGGGGTTTGAGTTATCAGAATTTACTTCATTGTCAAATAGCCACACTGTAATATCATCCTAACCATGAAAGCTTCACTAATTTTGGTGATGATTATTTCCAAGTTGAGGTCAAGATCAGAAAGAAGATAAAATCAGCTGAATGTCATGTACACACACAGAGCATGAAATCACCATATTACATAATAATGTGTGTCCAGCACATAATTTTTCACTAAATAAAAATGTTTCTTTATGATGCCGTGAATAGGATTGATTTGTGCTTTTCTTAGGAATTTAATAAGCATATGTTCAGAGTTTTGATTATGAAAAATTATACATTTAAAACGGACCACACATTTAGATTCTTTTTTTCAAGACACTGTTGACTCTCAACTCATAATGAAGACTAAAGCTGAATTCTGGTCAATAATGAATACCTGGAGAAGGCTGAAGTCATCCGTCTTCCTCCTCCTACCATGCTCCTGAAAGAGTCACAAACACAGTTTTCACCACTCTATCCAACTCGTGATCTACAATTTCCAAATTAACCAGAAAATGTCAAATGACTCTAAAAGCACCAAACTGAAAAACCAACTGCACTGGTGTATGTATATTAATATATATTTCCTTTCTGAATGAGCTCTGTCTGGAATTTTGAGAAGACAGTATTTACAGTCCTGCTACACATTATTCTAAAGCCTAAGTAGAAATCACATGGCTTGGGGGGGGGGGGGCATGAGAGGGACATTTTTGCCACCCCAGAGCCTTCCCCTAACTTTAAGATTTCTTTTTGCTGTGGTTGCAAAACATAAAAAGAAAAGAAAAATGGCAGTATCACAGTGACAAAATCAACTGGAAGTTACCCTGATGTAATCCTCAGAGGCCTAAATGCAGAGTGAAATTGAAATTGGAAATGTCTTAACTGAGAAGATGCATTGCACTATGAAATGCTTCTCTCCCATTCTTATCTGTTAATGTGCTGCTCATACGTGCATTTGTATCAATTTATTGTGATTTCAGATGTAAAAGGAGGTAAAATCTAACTACATGTGGTAACCAAGGACTACTGGTTTGTAAATTAAAGTTAAGGAGGCTCACCTGTCCAGTTCAGGTGAAACTGTTCAGGTTGTGAAACATCTACAGTTGGTAGATGAATTTGATTGCTTTCCTCTATCCTCTCTGTACCTTTTTCTGTTTATATTTTTTCTATCTTATACTATGCATGCTAGTTTGTAAATCAATGCCCATGAATAACTTTATCTTTAATCTATACAATCTAATGAAAAAATAACTGTTTTGCTTTTACCACTGGTATTGATCATCATAATAATCACCATCATTATCAAACCTGTTATTGTCTCTATTGCAAGGAGGCACTTGGATTCCATGCTTGTCTGATGATTTCCATATCAGTTTGCTAGTGAGTTTCCAACTGAGTTTTAAAGGAGCCATCCAAAGTACTTAACCTGATTTGAGGGTAAGTGTCAACAGCTCTTTAAAACAGATCTATTCAGATTAACATCAACTGCATTCACCATTCCACCAACATGGAAACTATCAACTGCTGGTGGAGAAAGCAAGTGGAGATGGGATTGGTATAACAGCAGGCAAGCGCAGAAGCAGAAAAATGTGTTGTAAGAAGATTAAAAAAAGACTATAAGAATGTGAGAGGAGCTGCATCTTACAGCACTGGAAGTTCTTAGGTTCTGATCCCTTCATTATCCATCTTAAAACAGAGCTGATTGTTTTGCTTTAAGAGAAGCAGCCATAGCTGTTCATTCAGATTCCATCATCACATTGAGTTACAGAGAAATCCCACAATTTCTTCCCTTCAACTGCTTTAAGTCCTCATTCAAGAAATGACTAAAACTTCCCACAGCCCTAAGGTAGCTGGGGTGGAGCATAACAAAGTCATCTCCCTTGTCCACTAAATGTTTAAGAAAATGCTCTTAGCTATGGGGTGGTGGTGACAAATTTATTTCAAAATAAATGTGTGAGTAGATTGGAGTTCCCCACAAAATGGTCTTGGGGTTCACATGCATCCCATGGAACACATTTGGTGCACCCTCAATTTATGGTGATATCATGCTCTCCATCATTTCACAGATGAAACCTGGGGCATGTTCAGCCAAGCAATACCTGTGTTTGGTCAAGACATCAACAATTATTAATGAGGGAGGAAAGGCAAGCTAGAAGAAGCTGCAGCAATTTGCTTTAGCCTGGACCTCCGGGGAAGGACATGATTCTACCCCCTTCTCTGCTCCCCATCAAGTTAACTGGATCCCACTCAACTGGACAGCTATTGGCCTATTTCCAATCTCCCCTTTTTGGGCAAGGTCGTGGAACGTGTGGTGGCTGCAGAACTCCAGGCATTCTTGGTAGACACTGATTTTCTAGATCCGGCACAGTCTGTCTTCAGGCCGGGGCATGGTACCGAGACAGCCTTGGTCTCCTTAGTCAATGATCTATGCTGGGAACTGGACAGGGGGAGTGTGTCCCTGCTGGTTCTGCTGGACTTCTCAGCAGCTTTCAATACCGTTGACCACGGTATCCTTCTGGGTCGCCTTGCCGGGATGGGGCTCGGAAGTACTGTTCTGCAGTGGCTCCGGTCCTTTCTGGAGGGTCGTTCCCAGATGGTGTCACTGGAGGACACCTGCTCGGCCCCACAACCTTTGTCTTGTGGGGTCCCACAGGGCTCTGTATTGTTCCCCATGTTGTTTAACATATACATGAAGCCGCTGGGAGAGATCATCCAGAGTTTTGGGGTGCGGTGTCATCTGTACGCAGATGATGCCCAGCTCTGTCACTCCTTCCCACCTGCTACTAAAGAGGCTGTTCAGGTCCTGAACCAGTGTCTGGCCGCTGTGTCAGACTGGGATGAGGGCGAACAAATTGAAATTGAATCCAGACAAGACAGAGGTCCTTCTGGTCAGTCGTAGGGCCGAACAGGGAATAGGGTTACAGCCTGTGTTGGACAGGGTCACACTCCCCCTGAAGACACAGGTTCGCAGTCTGGGTGTTCTCCTGGACTCATCGCTGAGCCTAGAGCCCCAGGTTTCAGTGGTGGCCAGGGGAGCATTTGCACAACTAAGACTTGTGCGCCAGCTGCACCCGTACCTTGGGAAGTCTGACTTGGCCACGGTGGTTCACGCTCTGGTTACATCCTGTTTGGACTACTGCAACACTCTTTATGTGGGGTTGCTTTTGAAGACAGCCTGGAAGCTCCAACTAGTACAACGGGGGGCAGCCAGATTAATAACTGGGGCAGCATACAGGGAGCTTACCACCCCCCCCCCCCCGCTAAGCTAGCTCCATTGGCTGCCGATATGCTACCGAGCCCAATTCAAAGTGCTGGTTTTGACCTATAAAGCCCTAAATGGTTCCGGCCCAATTTACTTATCCGAACGTATCTCCTCATATGAACTGGCCAGATCCCTAAGATCATCTGGAGAGGCCCTGCTCTTGGTCCCACCTGCCTCACAGGCACGGCTGGTGGGGACGAGGGACAGGGCCTACTCGGTGGTGGCTCCCCAGCTGAGGAACACCTTCACCACAAATATCCGACAAGCCCCAACCCTTCTGGGTTTCAGAAAGGCCATGAAAACATGGCTGTGTGCACAAGCTTTTTACGAGTAATAGGATAACGTCGACATGGTCCGATTGAAGGCTGAAGCATGAGGTTTTTAGACAAATGGATCTAATTTACATATGTTTTAAATGTTATAATGCATTTTAATGATGTATTTTTATAGTTTTAATTGATGATATGTACTGTTTTTGTTTTATTATTATGTTCTTGGCATTAAATGTTGACAACTGTTATAAGCCACCCTGAGTCCCTTCGGGTGAGAAGGGCGGGGTATAAATTCTGGAAATAAATAAGAAAACTGAGTACAAACTAGTTTTGCACTTTGAACTCACTTGCAGCAATTGAACTAAGCTGATGACAAATGGGAAAAAGGGGACAAAAAGAAAGTAAGACATTGAAAATTAGCTGAAAAAGGTGATATGATAGAGGAGTAACCAACTGGGACTATTTTGATTTTACAAATGCCTGTCCAGGTTATTATTCCTTGTAGATCAGATTCTATATTTTGACAGAATACAACAGGTCATCAGTATCTGCTCAGGTTTGTTTTCAGGACCCCTCATGAACACAGAAATCCATGAATGCTCAAGTCCTTTGAAATACACTGTCATAGTAAAATGGTGTTTTTGGCATTCTCCTGACATTAAGTTTAGTCATATCTGGCTCAGGCAGTTGGTGCTCATCTCCATTTCTAAGCTGAAGAGCTGGCGATGTCTGTAGACATTTCCAAGTTTATGTGGCTGGCATGATTGCATGGAGCACCGTTACCTTCCCGACAGAGCAATACTTATTGATCTCACATTTCCATGTTTCGAACTGCTAGGTTGGCAGAAGATGGGGCTAACAGAGGGAGCTCCCCTCGCTCTTCGGATTCAAACCGCCAACCTTTTGGTCAGCAAGTTCAGCAGCTCCCGCTGCACAACCGGGAGCTCCTCAAAATGGTGTACTTGGTATAAATGGCAAAATCAATGTTTTCTTTTTAGAATTAAAAGAATCAAATCATAGATGGTTGAATCCATGGGTGCAGAATCTGTGAATACAGGAGGCTGTTTGTTTTTCTTGACCCAGTGAATTGTATACTTCAATTTTAGATTTCTACCATTTCCAAATATTTAAATCAAATTTCAAAATGTAGAATCATTTAAATGTTGTGTCTTCTAAATAATGACAGAGAGAAACCATTTTGTTCCATAGTAAATGGTCAATACAAATGTTTGTGATGATACTCACGACCGTCGGAATGCTGATCGGATGTCCAAGTCACCTGTTGTGGGTGCTTCTGTGATGGCATAGATTACAGTTAAACAAAAACATAATATATTAATGATTCAAATATATTTGTAAGTTAGGCAACAAATAGAAACCCATTACACTTTCCATAGAATTTACTAACCGACACTTCTTTTCCCACTGACACTTCATTGTATATAACACTTTGGTTATACATTTGGAGAATGAAGTTTCACACAATAACTTGAGATGAGGGAAGGGAAAGAGAGAAACCTGGATTTTATCCCAAAACCAAACAATTATTAGCAAGCAGTTTTGCTTTCAGTACTTAGTGTATCAGGGCACTGAAATGTTGAGATTGATTATTTTGATGGTGATGCCAATGACTTCAAATTTATCCCACAGAAATTGATATTCAGGTGCTTCATAGTTTCAAAATGTATGACTCACCCAGCTTCTGTTGACATAAAAATGGATACTGACAAAGCAACGGAACATTCTGTTTTTTATCGTTGCTTTTACAGAATACAGTGTTCCCTCACTTATCTCAGGGGTTAGGTTCCAGGATGACCCGCAATAAGTAAAAATCTGCGAAGTAGGGACGCTATATTAATTTTAATATTTATACATTATTTTAGTAGTTATACAATATTTTAAGTCATTATCAACCAACTGTGTGTTGATAAATTTCCTCCTCCTCCTCCTCCCATTGCTGCTTAGGCTCCTTTTCTTTCCCTTTGGCTTCTCCTTCCTCCCTTCCTTAGGCTGTAAATTGCAATTTTTTATGATTTATAATAGTCTTTTAGAGTTTGTTGAAAAACTGCAAAACAGCGAATCCGCGAAAAGTGAACCGCAGAGTTGTGAGGGAACACTGTACTTGATAAACATTGTGTTGTACAAAGGGTTATTGTAACACTTTGAGACAAAGTGAGACTCAGTCTACGAAAGTTTATGTTATAAACATCTTTCTTTCAGTTAGTTTTAAAGATGCTACACTATCCCTTTGCAAACTGTTCCAGACTAACATGGCTATGTCTTTGCACTGGGCTGTATAAGTTGGGTTTTTGTGTACCTTCTAGTAAAATTCTATAGTTATTGTTTCCAAACTGGGTGCATCTAGACAGAGTAGTTACTCTGATTCTGATATGGAGTGGGCTATTCTGGATCAGTATCAGTAATAGCTTGAGAGCTGCCTGCAGGCTACTCTGTTGGGCCCCGAACTGGCCTGGCAGCTGCATGCCAGCTGCACAAGTGAACAGTACAAAACCAATTCAGTGCCACTCACCTGCCACCCATATCTTGCTCCATGTAACTCCCTTAGTGGTGCCCGCCAGGAACCAAAATGGGAAAGGACACTCCTCAATGCTTGGAATGACCACATCTGGCACGCCAAGGAGACAAAGATGGAAGGAGGGGAGTAATCTTCCCCTCCTTTCTCTTCTCCCCCTTCCAATCTCCTCGGCATGCTGGGCATTGTCATTTCTGGTACTAAAGTGTGTTCCCCACCATGTTGGTGCCCGTTGGGCATTGCTAAGGAAGGTTTGATGGTGTCATCTCCTCTCCCTGGACTTCCTGGTCCTTGGGAAAGCTGAATGGTATACAATCAACTGTGCCACTTACTGAATGGGAAGTGGCACAGTTGATTACATGGAGGTACCATTATTATGATTATGTTTATAAAATTCAATAAATAAAAAGAAATGACATCTGCATTAGTGACAGAATTATAGAATAGGCACTTTAAATATAATGCACTTCATAAATGTGTGACAAAAATGTGAGTTTCTGTAGATTTTTAAAAGATGGTTAGAAAAAAGAATGATAAATAAAAGCCCAATACGCTGCTGAAAAGAAAAAAACCTAGTCTCAAAGTAGCTGCATATTCTGGAGTTTTGGAAAAGCTCCTGAGTATCTAGTGACTTCAGGAAAGGAGATCATGGCCATATTATACCAAATCAGCTGCAGAGCTGATCCAGTATACCTGTGCCATAAACAGCTAGTTTCATCTGAGCAAGTGTGCATACAGATGGCAGAGGGTTTTTCCCCCCTGCAGCTTCTGCATCAGCACCTTCCCTCATTCCCTTCTAGGTGGTGCTGTCTGCCTATGGAAAAGTTGGACAATCATATTTCTGGTTTGCTCAGGATCTTTCCTTCTGGTTCTGTCCAACGGTGCTGAACTAAGAGATTCCTTTAGGCAAACATTAGGTCACATGTTCCTCAGCGAAGCATACACTTGTTGGGTTTTGTAACCACTGAAATAGTGATGCCCTTGAAGCAATAGCAAAAGAACTCTTTACTCAAAGCAAAAGTGTTGGCTAAACTATTTATTTAAAAATATGCTGCTTCAAGTTCCTGGATTTGAGCAGGGTCAGGGAAATGAGCTAATTTCCAGTTCTTTTAAAGTTATTTTTGAGAAAAAAATGGGAAAAGGCTGCAAATGTGGCAGCAGGCATCCCCTCTTCGTTACACTTCCTCTTTTGGGGTTAAACCTTTGAGAACATGTAGCCAATAGTTTATATTCTTACATTCTCACTACTGCTGATTTAATGGATAAAAATATAGAATCAATCTCAATTAAGTCACTAAGAATGCAAAAAAAATTATTTTAAAATAGGTCCTAGATTAGTGGTTCTCAACTGTGGGTCCCCAGGTGTTTTGGCCTACAACTCCCAGAAATCCCAGCCAGTTTGCCAGCTGTTGGGATTTCTGGGAGGCCAAAATATCTGGGGACCCACAGGTTGAGAACCACTGTTCTAGATTTGCAGTTTGGGCTTTTTTGTGTGAAAAATGTGCTGCTGGTGGGGATTTTCTACACAGAAAACAAATTTCCCACAAATGACACAGTTTTTTCTGCAGTAAAATATTTATGCCCAGGAAATAATAATTTTCTGCACAGAAAATTAAATCAAATTGTCTTCAAAAACTTATTCATTTTATTACTTTCTTGCAGCCTTACATGTATTTTCCCCCAATTTAAATTGCAAAATAAGAGACTGCCCATACTGTAAGGATGCTATCTTTACAAAAGCAAACAGAAAATGATTACCCCCACCCCAGTATTAACACATTTTTAAAATAAACTTCACAAACTACATCAGACTAATGTATATATAATATTTGAAGAGTAAGGGTTTCAACTGGATTTATTTCTAAGTAGCTATGCATAGGATTAGATAGTTATCCACTGGCTTTTGTACCTTCCAACATTTCTGACAACAGATCTTAGGCAAAAATATATTCAACTGCAGAGAACATCCATATTTTAAGAAAAAATATGAACGGCAAATTGCATTCAAATAAATATTTAAACCACAGATGAGCAATATGTGATCAACTCCTTTTCTACCTCGCCTCACTCTCCAAATCCATTATTGTTTTTGCCAGATCTCAGCAGTATGGCGGTGGCTTTAAAAATCCAATTTGTTATTCAGTGCAGTCTTTTCAGCTTCTGCAATACTAAATTTGGGTTTCTGGATTTCACAATTACAACAGTAATTGTGAAAGAAAAAGGAGTTTCTGTGGTGGTGGCTGCATGGTGTGGAAGAAAAGTCTAATGGGGTGCAACGCGTCATTTTCCACTTGAACAGATGTTACCATTCCTGATGTAAATCTTGTGGATTTCCCCCCAAAAGTGGCAGACTAATGCAGAAATAGGGTGGAATAGACTTATGGGAGAACTACCAACCAAAATAAGCCACATATATTTTTCCTCATTAAGAATGAGATGTTTTAGAACATGATCTTTAAAATAAAGGTTACACCAGTGTTTCTCAACCTGTGGGTCCCCAGATGTTTTGGCCTTCAACTCCCAGAAATCCCAACAGCTGGTAAACTGGCTGGGATTTCTGGGAGTTGTAGGCCAAAACACCTGGGGACCCACAGGTTGAGAAACACTGGGCTACAGTTTAAATCAGAAATGGGAAACATGTAGCCCCACAGATGTTTCTGGATTGTGTAGTGAGCCCTTTACTTTCTTTATATTGAGTGGTACAGGACCCCATGAGTGTAAAAAGCCACAAATAAAGCATTGCTATTTTTTTTACCTTTAGTCAACTCTTTGGGAAATTCTAAATCCTTCAGTATGACTTTCATCGGAAGCTGACCATAGAATTGCATGGGAAGACCTGGAGATTCCTCTGTAGGAATCTCTCGGTCCTTCAGTTGATTGGAAGAAGTTGACCATAAAATTGCACTGGAGAACCTAGAGATTTCTATTGAGAACATTTTAATCAGATGTGAATAGTCACATCTGCAAAGGTCAAGTCTGCAAATGTAAAGGACTGACTGCAATCCCCTTAGGATTGTCCCTTGGCTATACTGGCTATGATTATAGACAGAAGAAAGCGAAGTCCTACAAGTTCCCCACACTTACCTCAATTAACCAACATCTCTATCGTTTCACCTGGGTAATGAGGAAAACTTACAGAACTGCATTGACTCTTATGACACACACTAGACATCTCTTTAATTATGATCTTACCGTTAACAACAAGGCTAAAATTACAGCTGTCGAACTTGTCCTTTGTCGTCACTTCACATCTATATCCACCCGCATAGGTCATTTTTGCTTCAATTATGTTCATCTCAAAGACATAAACCTTTAAAAATGGAAGCAGTAAATGGACCATTTTAATAAGACTGCATGGTATAGCATTTGTATTCAAATCCTATTATATTTCTATTTAGAAAAGAGGAAGCAAGACATGTTCAATTCAGATAAGAGGTAAAATAGTAAATGTCTTCATGTATTTGGATTCTATTTCTCCTCTTCCCTGAGTAAATACCTTGCTTCTTGTTTCCTAAATCTTCATCTTGCTAAATTTGTTACCATTACCACATGCAGAAGCTTTGTAAGTGAATGTTAATGGAGTGTAAATCTCTGCCAGCTTATTTGCGTCATTGTTTTAGGGAGGTGCTCCCTCTTTCCCACTTTTACAGGAGCAACAGGAACGCTCACATATACAGCTACTACTGTATAACCACTACTTCACTGCAAGGAGGGCCATTAGGACACCTCAAGCACCTAGGAAAGAAGCGTCAAGCCAGTATAAGGCTGCTCTTTCTCATGCAGATGTGCAAGGGCAGTTGGATCCTGCATAAGGAGAAAAGCAGAATATAAAAGTAATAGACATATCTACATACATATGCACATATGTACATACATACATGCTTGGACACATTAACAACTGATGCATGGTTCAGAAGGCTTGTGAATGCTCCCTGCTACTGCTGTATGCCCAGGTCAAGGGTGTTGCAGAAAAACAATAGAATACCTCTTTATATTAACATCCCCATCCATCCATCACCCACCCCACAGAAGCAGGCATAACCTGAGAATTATAACCGTGGGTGACCAATAGCCTCATCCTCAGATAACCTTGTCATAGGATCACTTATAGGTCACCATGTCAGAAACAACCTAAAGGCACACAACAACATTTTTCCAATTTGATTCTAGATGGTTGTCTGTGCTGTATGTAGTTACACTCCTATCCCAAAATCGGAGGTTCATGTACATACTGGATTCGGATATGAGCCTGGTTCCAGCAATGGTTTGCAAAGTTGAAAGTAATGTACACATTAAACCCATTCCTTCAGAAGTCAAATCTGACCACTGCAGCATATGCTTTGATGCATATTCCTTGTATTACTGTAATGCACTCCACATGGGGCTGGTTGTTTGGCAACATTGACATTTCTAAAATGCCGTAGCCAGGCTGAAAGCTGGGGTTGGTTATAAGAATCATGCAAATTCTTTGCTGAAATAGCTCCATTGGCTACTGGTCCACTTCTGGGCATACTTCTAAGTACTAGTTATGACCTTTAAAACTTTAATTGAATTCTTTTTTAAATTATTGAGAAAAGTGGAATATAAAGGAAATGAAATAAAATTAAATCACATAAAATAAAAGGCACATATCACTGAGACTGACATTTCTCTTCAAACTTTTTAGCAAACTCACTGAGATCCCCAGTTTCTGCAATTATGTATTTGTTCAACAAAGGCAAAGTGACTGCTATGCAGACTTTAATTCTGGTGAATCACTACTACTTCAGGAGACATTCCAAAAGCCATGCATCTAAAATAAGTGAATAAGTGATACGCCAGGGCACGTGGGCTACGGCGGGAAGGCCCATCCAGGCTGGCTGGGCCAGGCTGCATGGGGCGGGAGGTGGGGCCAGACATGGCCCCGCCTCCCATGCACCCTGGCCCCACCTCCCGCGCAGTGTGGGAGGCGGGGCCAGGGCGAGTGGGCCATGGCGGGAAGGCCCAGCCAGCCTGGATGGGCCTTCTCTTGCGGGCCTGGATGGCTGGGCCAGGCCGCACAGCACAGGAGGCGGGGCCAGGGCACATGGGCCATGGTGGGAAGGCCCAGCCAGCCTGGATGGGCCTTCTCCTTCAGGCCTAGAAGGATGGGCCAGGCTGTGTGGCGTGGCAGGCAGGGCCAGGTCTGGCCCCGCCTCCCATGCTGCGCTCCCTGGCCCCGCCTCCCGCACCACATGCCCTGGCCCCACCTCCCACGCTGTGCACCCTGCCCCCCTCCTGTGCCATGTACCCTGGCCCCGCCTCCTGCGCTGCATGGGAAGCGGGGCCAGGGCGCGTGGGCCAGGGCGGGAAGGCCCAGCTAGCCTGGATGGGCCACGGCGGGAAGGCCCAGGCCCAAAGGAGAAGGAGGCAGGTGGTGGTGCCATCCTCCCGGGAGCTCGACTGCACCCCCGGGACGATGGCACCACAAGCAAATGCTTCCCTTGCCTGGCGGTTCGACCGCCTCTGCCCCCAGCACAATTAACCATTGGGACTCCAGCACCAGGCCTGAGACCACCCCAGCTAGCTCAGGCAGGGAGATTGTTGAGGTCTAGTGGCAGTGGATTCCCAGAGATTCAACTCCACTCCTCACTCCAGTTGACATCTTGGTTCACTCTTCCAGTGGTTTCATGTATATATTAAACAGCATGGAAGACAAAATGGAACCTTGAGGAAGCTCACAGGTCAACGGCCAGGGATTTGAACAGGAGTCCCCCAGAACCATCTTCTGGGTACAGCCTTCCAGGAAGAACCGGAGCCACTGTAAGATAGTGCCTCCCAGTATCATCCCAATGAGATGGTCCAGAAGGATACCATGGCCAATGGTATCGAAAGCTGCTGAGAGATCCAGTAGAACTAATAGAGACACACTCCCAGAATACAGGGGATATCTGGAGAAATACAACTGAATCAGGACAGAATTTTTCATATTCCTACACTCAATGCTTTGATAGCTCAGAGAGCTAAGACACACATTATTAGAAAGAAAAATATTCTCTTCTTTTGTACTCAGCAACTTGACCTGAAGCGATAAAGGGAAAGTAGTTAATGTTTTTTGTCTAGTTTAATAAGCAGCTTCCAATAAGAACTTTGTAGCAGAAGAGGAATGGTCAGTAGTAACTATGTGCAATTATGGACTTCTTCGTCCCTAAGGGAATACTCTTAAAACAGCAAACAAGCAAATAAATAAATAAAAATGCAGAGTGAAGCCTTTGGTGTGCCAGTTGTACCTTGTTATTTCGATCATAGGTCTCATGAAGCTGGAGGTGCTTTCCTACTTTGCTTGCCAGGTCCATCCACTTTCCTTTGAACCATTTCACAGAAGGTTTCTTTAACAGGCTTTCACCTGCTACTACAGCAGTGAATGTAATGTTTCCACCTTGAGAAGGAAACACATTAAGGTGAATGCATTTTTCAACGCACAACATCCCATTAAACCAATAGACATAGTATGGGTGAAAGACACAGAGTGGTTCCTGAAAAACCTTTTATCACGTGTCATCTACTATCTTTACAAGATCTCTGATTTTTGTATACCACTGCATTAATACTCTCATCGTTCCTGTCTCTTTATTACTTCTTTCCAGCATTCTTCTTACCATGGACAAGCCATTAAGCAGAAGAATTGCAGATGGTGTCTTCTGACTTAGTGGGCAGCCCTCCACTTGGGAATGGCTACAGATAGCAGAAGCATCTTTTTTTTTTTTTTTTTTTTTTTTTGCAATATTATGCTCTTACCCGCAGTCACTTCTCCATCCTGTGGCCGAGACACAAAGATGCCAATTGGATCCACAGGCGCCTTTTCCTGGGTTTCTGTAAGAAGGGCTAAGAGAGAAAAGCTGTAATTAAATATTGGTGTTTCTTTAAAAACAACACCTTTACATTGTACCATCGGTTCCATAATGTATAATGGATCATGACATAATTTACAAACTAGCTCAATATACATTCCATGTTGTCTACCCCACAAGTTGTATCAACCACTGTGTATCAGGGAGTTTTTATGTGAGTTTTAGATTTAGTTTTAGGTTTAGTTTTCAAAAGTGACATTAAACAGTCTCATTCCCCTATTAACTATCACTTGCTAACCACCCTTCTCACACAATTAAAGTTGGCCCTCACATTTGTGGGTTTAACTTATTGTAAATGCCCAATATTGCAAGCTAAACACCATAGGAAACCATATGTAAGAGAAATAAACACCTGTCTTCATATCAGAGGGTTTGCTCTTTAAAAATAGAATTTTTGAATCAAGGAAGGGAAGTGAGGAGGGATGAACAGAAGTTCAAAATGGTGCATCTACACTGTAGAATTAATGCACTTTAACTGACATGACTCAATGCTATGGAATCTTTAATTTGTAGTTTCGTGACAGACCAGAATCTTTGACAGAGAAGTGTAAAGACCTTGTAAAAATACAGCTCCTATGACTGTATAGCGTTGAGCCATGGCAGTTAAAGTGGTATTAAGATGCATTGATTCTGTAGTGTAGATGCACCTTGGGATTCAATTTACCTTAATGCTATGGTTGTAAATGACTTACTATATTTTTAGTTGTTCAGAATTGTTGTTACTGTTATTGATTGCTCCAAACCAATTTAATTTTATGCTGCCTCAAATACAAAGTGGGACATAAACATTTCAGTCTATCCATCAGTCAATACAGCCCACTTTGTAAATCCATGAATAACAGTAATAAATCAGCACTCCACAAAAAAGGACTACGTGGCCCACTGACAGTTCAGAAACATAAATCCAATTGAACATAGTTGGGTGGGAAAGTAGGGAAGAAGTTTTGCATCATAATGAGGATGTGGCATGACAGGAGGATGATCAGAGACAAGGTCAGGGGGAGAATATTCTCCCAATAGTCCACCAGGAAAGCCCCATTCTTGGCTGGTCTGGTCAAAGCTGTTTAGACATCTGTTGACAGAAGCTTAGAAGATGTCTAGATGAGCTACCTGGCCTCCCTCAAATCAAGCTGCACCATCAAAGATGAGGGCCCACAAGTGAATGGAGAACACAGTGTATTAATGTTTGGGTTATTTTTTTTTTACTAAAGAGGGATACTCCCAGTACTATATCTATTTATGTGTATATCTATATATTTACATTCTGGGTCCTTGCTCCCATCTGTAGGCGCAGGCTCTCCTTCTGCAGATACACTTGAGACAACTGGTTCAGAAGGTGCTTCAGGAGGTGGGACCTCTTCCATCTTTTCTAGGAAGGAAGGGAATGCAAACAAAGTTATGGAAAGGCTCAGTATTTTAGCAAAAAATGTGAGACTCTTTGATAAAATGAAGAGTGGAAAATGTGTAATTTTATTTATTATATATTTTCATTATTTATATTCTGCCCTTCTCACCCTGAAGGGGACTCAGGGCAGATCTCAAAACACATATACGGCAAACATTCAATGCCAATTATAACAATGATGAGACAGAAAACAGATATAGGTAGGTATATACAGGCTTTCCCATCTTTTGGCATCTTTGGAGGCTGTGCTTGGTTCTGGCCACCGGAGGGGTGCTGTCACTCCATTTCCCTGCCAAAGAGCTTTCTTTGTTCGGAAACTTCCTCTTTTTTCCGATTGAAATGCCAAGCCTAAATACCGCTTTAATGCGGTTCCTATTTATCTACTTACATTTGTTTTTTAACTGCTAGGTAGGCAAAAGCTGGGCTAAAGGTAAGGAGCTCACCCTGACTTGGGCTTCAAACTGTCAATCTTCCGGTTGGCAAGATTTGTTGCAGCTTGATGATTAACCTGCTGTGCTAAAGCCCAGCCTATTTTAAATGGCCTCTAATGTTATATTCAAGATTCTGTGATCGGCAGAAGAGAAAGTTCAGACCTGGCAACAAATCAAGACTAGCCTTGCTTTGCATTTTTTCTACAGTTTAAAAATGTTTCTTTAAAAGGCCAGAAAGATGAAAATATAACAGCGAGCTCAAGGTTGGAAATTGTCTTTCACAAGCCGGGAAGAAGGGAGGATTGCAATTTTCGCTGATCTTTCCCTCACTTTACAGATCCTGGCACCAGCTGTCTCAATATTACAGAGAGTTTCTGCTTTCCTTGTTGAGACCCCCATTTCCCGCATTCATATAGAAAAAGATCACAACCTTTCTCATTTAGCCAACGTGAAGCTCTTCTCAGTAAAAAGTCTCTCAATGATGGGAGAACCTTTTGATCCACCGAAAAAAAATGTTGGATCCATAATCAGTTCATGCCTAGAGTCTGGTTAGAGTATTTATTACAACTAAACCTTCCAGAAATTCCCAGCCACCAGGGAAATCATGCTACCCCTCTATTCTGCCTTGGTCAGATCACACCTGGAATACTACAATTCTGGGCACTGCAATTGAAGGGAGATTTTGACAAACTGGAAAGTGTCCAGAGGAGGGTGACTCAAATGATCAAGGGTCTGAAGAACAAGCCTTATGAGGAGCGGCTTAAAGAGCTGGGCATATTTAGCCTGCAGAAGAGAAAAGTGCGAAGAGACATGATAGCCATGTATAAATATGTGAGGTGAAGTCATAGGGAGGAGGGAGCAAGCTTGTTTTCTGCTGTCCTGGAGACTAGGACGTGAAATAACAGCGTCAAACTACAGGAAAGGACATTCCACCTGAACATTAGGAAGAACTTCCTCACTGTGAGAGTTGTTCAAAAGTGGAACTCTCTGACCCAGAGTGTGGTGGAGGCTCTTCTTTGGATGCTTTTAAGCAGAGGCTGGATGGCCATCTGTCGGGGATGCAATTTTCCTGCTTCTTGGCAGGGGGTTGGAGTGTATGGCCCAGGAGGTCTCTTCCAACTCTATGATGCTATGATTCTATGGCCAGTGACCATGCAGGTTTGGGGGATGCTGGGAGTTATATGCCAATAAAATAATATTTACAATATCTGAGTATGCAATTAAAACAAGATTATCACAAGTTAGATTCTTATGTCTAAAAAGGTGGCTTCCCAGATGTAATGAGAACCCCATTAACTCTTTGACTGATTTCTTAAATACTTTTCATCAAAGATAGTAATTGAAATATTACACTTTTCATATCCTGGTGACTACACAAGGCAACACTTACACATATGTTAAACTCCATTTACCTGCTTCTTTAACTTTGAGTTCAAATTTGACCTTGGAACTTCCAGCAATGACAGCATATGTCACATCATCCTCTTTTCCAACATCATTAATGGTCAGTGAATGTTTGTTCCCCTCCGACTTGATGACATATTTCTCACTTGCTGTAATTTCTAAGCCATTTCGCTGCCACTTCACCTTGATACCTGTCTTCTCAGTCTCTGCCTCAAAAACAGCGACACCTCCTGCTATCGCTTCTGCTGTCTTTGGTTTTTTGATGAATGCCGAAGCTGACACAAAAACAAGAAGTCATATTGTTTGGTAACAAGACTGAAAAAATGACTAATTTACTGCGAAGAAAGGATTATTTATGAGTTTCAGTGAGTTTGTTGAAGTTACATTGTTATTGCCATATTTTAAAATGATTTTGAACTGTGTTAAAGCCTGATATTTCAATATAATAATGTATTTAAT
This sequence comes from Anolis carolinensis, assembly GCF_035594765.1. Classification (NCBI taxonomy): domain Eukaryota; kingdom Metazoa; phylum Chordata; class Lepidosauria; order Squamata; family Anolidae; genus Anolis; species Anolis carolinensis. The sequence goes on from NC_085841.1 coordinate 303,983,338, forward strand.
TTTTTAAACTTCATATATATATATATATATATATATATATATATATATATATATATTGAAGGGTTTTATATACAGTTATCTTAAAAGAAACATAGATAGGGGGAAGGTAAAGGAGAGAAAAAACACGGAAAAAAGGGGAAGAGGCAATGAGGGGGATAGAGGAATAGAATAGGGAGGAAGAGGGGGGATGGGAAAGTTAGGGGGTAGTTGTCGATCTTCCATTCTCAGCACCTCGGTTTAATTATTCACTGTTATTCTCTTTTCCCAATTCTCTCTGGGTGGATTTGTATCTTAGTCTATCAGTTCCAAATCCTGTAAGTTCATCTTTACATTGAATCTTCAAGTTGATTTCTTATATTCTTCATAAGATGTCCAGTCTGTGCGCTTAATTGGTTTTCCTCTGTGTGTTCTGACCAGAAATGTTAATAAGTCCATATCATATATTATATTAATTTTTTAAACTTCTTAATCATCATTTTTTTAACATTTGTACTTTGCTTTAATTCATACTTTAAGCTTCCAGGTTACATGCTGGTAGAAAGGCAGGATATAATAAAATTAAATCTACTTGACACTCCATATGATTCCCATCCCTGCTTTAGAGACTAGTACAGTTAACAGCCATTAGCCAAGCCTTTACTCTCTGCTAGAAATGAGATAATAACACAGACATAAATATGCAGTAGGACTTCCACATTTATGGGGTTAACTTTTGAAGAGTTCATTACTTGTGGATTTGATTAATTTGTTGTTTCTAGAAATTTTTATGTCCTCCTGAGCGAATCTATGGTCAACTTCTCATGGAAAACAGGTATTGACTTGGGTTACAAAGGCGTATTTTATTTGCCCTTTTCCCACTTTTATGGACGCCCTGCACTCCTAATTCCCATGAAAGTGGAGGGCCTACTGCAATTGCTTCCAAATGTCTTCAACTATATTATTCTTGGCATTTTGAACAGCTAAGTGAAGCAGCAATTTCTTTTTAGGTGATTCCTCGTAGTTCGAGAATGATGGTCTTCCAGTAATTTTTCTTGGAAGATGCCTGTGCATGATTTTTTTTAATGTGTAGAGGTTGGTGCACGGCCGGTCAACACACAGTCTTCACAGAGTGAGGTTCCAGCAGTAGTGTGATTACAGAACTACAGTGGCTTCCCAGTCTGTTGTAGCCTTCTTCCGCCTTCACAGCCGTTGTAACATGTACCATGTTATCCTCCGCCTGCTCCGCCGTTGAGGTCTTTGAGTCTTCGGATTGTTCTTGGTCTGGATCCTCCCCTGTGGCCACTCCTGGGAGTACATGACTCCGGTGGTTGTGCCCGTAGGTTCATTGGAACACGCAAGCCCCCTCACCATGACAAGGTGACAATCCATTGAGGGGTAGAAGCAGCAATTACATAAGAGTCAATGTACAGGAGTGAACTTTTCAATTTTCAGCACAGCAAATGTGGTGACTTCTCAACTCTACATGTTTCTGTTGTTGCAGGTTATGATTCATTGGACCATTCCAGTCCAAAGGGGTCTGGAGTAGGAATGGGGCCAGGCTGTGGCGCAGGCTGTTGAGCAGCCTGCTGCAATAAATCATTGTGACCATGAGGTCATGAGTTCGAGGCCAGCCCGTGGCGGGGTGAGCACCCGTCAATTAAAAATAAAAAATAGCCCCTGCTCATTGCTGGCCTAGCAACCCGAAAGATAGTTGCATCTATCAAGTAGGAGATAAGGTACCACTTATAAAAGTGGGGAGGCAAGTTTAACTAATTTACGACTTGGAATGAGGAAGTGCTGTCAGAGTGGATGATGAAGCAGCTGCTCCCCCCTGTGACCAGAATCGAACATCCCCTCAGGAGAAGGTTAAATTGCCTCTGCGTCTGTCTGTTTCTGTTTGATGTGTTCATGGGCATTGAATGTTTGCCCTATGTGTGTATAATGTAATCCACCCTGAGTCCCCTTCGGGGTGAGAAGGGCGGAATATAAATACTGTAAATAAATAAATAAATAAATAAATAAATAAACAAACAACTTTGCTTGTCCTGGTGGATGTGGGATGGATGGCTGAGGGTGCAAGTCTGTCTGTTCTCCTGAACCTTTTTGATGCTTTTGAGCCTCCTTTTGAGCCACTGGGGTGAGCTGGAATTATGGAATATGTGGCTTCCACATCTCTCTCTTTAAATTTACTAATCCCATGGAAACTGAATTTCTCGAGATGGTAGGTGGATGGCAACATCTCCTAAACTTTAGCAACTCTTTTCCATACCTGGAAATGTCAGATCAGGCCATAGCATCACAGGTTCCATGTACATCTCATTTGAAATATCATAAAACATGCCTCTCACGGAATTGCTTTTGGAATGTGTCAGAAGCTTCAACGAGTTCAGAATGCTGCCACCTGACTATTGATAAGCAGCAATTAACTTTCTCATTACAATACTTCACTGGCAGCTATCAATCCTTTTCCAGGAATAATTAAATGTGCTTGTCATGAGCTTTGAAGCCCCACATGATGTGGGATGAGGTTATTTGAAAGGCAGCCTTCTTTCATTATGAGCCTACTTTGGAGAGGATTTTTCCTCTGTTCTCCTTCATTGGAACAAGCCTTTTTCGGAAGCATTGGTCTCTGCCACATCTGATATTCTTCTGCCAATAGTTTTTGTCATAGGCTTATGGCTTTTAAGTTCACTTATCTCCCAAAGTACATCTACTTAATGGGAGCTTTCTGATTATTGAATATATGTATGTGTATCTCGATAATTTTGATTATGCATATAAATTCTCATTTTGTATGTTTATCTTGTGTTTCATTATTCTTAGCCACCCTGAAAATCATTTATAAGTGAAAATACGAATATAAATGTAAAGTAAATGTATTTGTTTATTTACAATAAATAAGTTCACTTATGGGACTGTTACAGACTCTTTTCTATAGGACCAAGAAGTCATATCTTGATGAGAAATAGAACCTGTCCTCTCTAGCTATAAGACTATTCTTCATATTATTAAACAAAACAGTTTTATAAAATAGAAGGGATTATGCAGTGTCCTTTCAGTGTAAGTGATTATAGACAATCATTTAAACAAATGTCAAATGATTCATGAAAAATAGACCCAAATATTCTCCTGGAATTAACAACTAGAGGCCATATCCCAGCAAAGGCATTCTCTAACACAGGCATGGGCAAACTTTTTTGCCATGGGGCCGCATTGTGGGCCCACCCAGGTAGGTGGGGGGGGGGTCAGGAAAGGGCAGAGGTCATCCTCAGCTTGTTCTCCTGGCATAAAAATGGAGTTGCTCACCCCATCCTTATGCTGAGCGAAAGGCAAGACACGCAGTGACTGCCCCGATCCTTGGACTGTCCTCTTGGCATTATGCTGGGAGGAGGGCGAGACAGGCAGTGGCTGAGAGCACTCCAGAGGGCTCTCTGCTGCTGCGTGCCTTCCTCCTTCATCTTTTTGGCATAAGGATGTGGTGAGCCACCATGTCCTTATGGCAAGAGGAGAAGGAAAATATGGAGGGCCTGAGATAAGCACCCAGGGGGTCACATCTGGCCCCCGGGCCTTAGTTTGCCCATGCCTGCTCTATCATAATAATAATAATAATAATAATAATAATAATAATAATAATAATAATAATAATAATATCAACAACAACAATAACAATAATAAATTTTATTTATACCCCACCCCCATCTCCCCAAAGGGACTCAGGGCAGCTTACAAAAAGTAACAAATAAAAAACAATATAGCAAAAATACAAAACAGTAACAAACAATAAACAGATATCAACTTAATACAATTTAAAATAACATAGGCATTCATAAATAACAATTAAAAGCTATTTTCCCTTCAAAACAACTTTTAATTCCTTTAATTCCTTTCCCAGGGTCCATCCAGACAGGCCCAAAAAGCAGAACCTATCTCCGTTTTTCTGGAGGAATCCAAATGTCTCCGATAAAACCAAATTAATTAAATACCTGATAAGATCTGAATCTTATGATAAGATCCTGGTCTTACCAAGTGTGAACCCCATATTGGACCTGAAGACCGTGTCATATGATTCCTGTTGCTCAATCCACACAGCCATCTTGGTTTTTCGGGCTCTAGGAATCCGAAAAACCAAGACAGCACCCACCCCCTCCCCAAACCCAAAATTTCCCCCTAAAAAAGAAAAAAAAAGACACTTGGCTGCCATAACATTCCTCCTCACAGCAGTGTTTTTTTTTCCTTACTTTATGGGGGAATTTTTTTTTGGGGGGGGGGGGGCATTGTAATCAGGATGGCATGTAGCCACCCTCCAGGAAAGCCTGGGTTTTTGGATGAAAGTGGGGACAGTAATGCGCACTAAAGCGAGTTTTTAAAACCCACTTTGGCACAGATTTCTGGATTGTCTGGAAGCGCCCTCAGATCTATATTTAAATGAACCTATGACCCCACCTGATATACCCTTGCTTCAACTCTCCTAAAAATGTATAAGCTGTTTCCATCCTTAGTTATTGAATGCTCTCTTAGAGCTATAATTTGCATCAAGGATGTTTTTTCCCTTCATAATAAGATTAAAATCCTCTGACATTAAAAATTTTAAAATAATTCTTTATTTCTAACTGTTACATGCCACCTTTAACAGCAAAGTCTTTTCAAGTTAGAACACAATTATAATTTTTTTAAATACAAAAACCATGTCACAATGATAAAACCACTAGTCTAACAGTTCAACAACAACAACAAAAGAATTTTAAAAAATAGTGTTTTGTTTTATTTTGTTTTAAATCAATTGTAAATAAATTGCAAGGTATTATATTGTATATGACTTTAGTTAGTCTCTGGCTTCATGCTTGCTAAAATGGGGTTGTAAAAAAGAGATGTAGGATTACAAGAAGATTAAAAAGTTAAACGGGTGTTTGGTGTTGTGTTGCAGTGAACCACGGGCTGTTAATAGCCTCTCAAAACAAATAGATTCTCTAGGTAGCAAACCCTGACAGCAAAACCGAACAAGTTTCTAAAAATGGCTCCGATACAGCCCACTTGGGAGTCAAGCCAGTGCAGCAGGCGAACCCAGGAGAAGCATCCACAACTTGGCTCCTCTCCCCATAGCATTGGGGATAAAAAGATTGAGAGAAACAGTTTTTATAGAAGCCCAGTTGTTGTCACTCATCCGGTTAGCTACAAAACTATCCATAAATATGTTAATTACTTGCCAACAATGCATCCTGTAGAGTTCCAACTTTAAATGGCAGCTTTGCTGGATTTGTCACTGGCAAGAACTATTGTTGGCCTTCAAACCATTCACAAGAAGGTGGGTTTCTATTCTGCATATAGGGAAGTTTTCTATTTACTATATATACATTTGTGTTAGAAAACAAGGTTTTTTTTGGGGGGGGGGGGGGCAAAGTTATTTTTTTGATATGACCCATGGATAAGCCAAGGGTAATTTTCCTGCTCATGTATCCAGAAAGGCCAAGAACAAAGCCGTGGCAGAGGTATAGTCAGTATTTCTTTTAGGTTTTCTCAGGACATATTAAGCTCTTGCTTTTTTATCACTTTTCACAGAGAACATGATGGTGACTTTTTTGGTTAAGAATGTAGGTACAGTGGGTTGTTGTGAGTTTTCCAGATTGTATGGCCATGTTCCAGAAGCATTCTGTCCTGACGTTTTACCCACATCTATGGCAGGCACTCTCAGAGGTTGTGAGGTATATTGGAAACTAGGCAAGGGAGGCTTATATATCTGTGGAAGGACCAGGTTGGGAGAAAAACCTCTTGTCTGTTAGAGGCAAGTGTGGATGTTGTAATCAATCACCTTGACTAGCATTTAATGGCCTTCCAGCTTCAAGGCCTGGCTGCTTCCTGCCTGGGGGAATCCTTTGTTGGGAGGTGTTAGCTGGCCCTGATTGTTTCATGTCTGGAATTCCCCTGTTTTCAGAATGTTGTTTTTTTATTTACTGTCCTGATTTTAGAGTTTTTTTTAATACCGGTAGTCAGATTTTGTTCATTTTCATAGTTTCCTCCTTTCTGGCCACCAAATGCTAATCAAGGTGATTAATTACAGCATTCACAAGACTTCTTTCTCCCACCCTGGACCTTCCACAGATATATAAACCTCCCTTACCTTGTTTCCAATAGACCTCACAACCTCTGAGGATGCCTTCCATAGATGGTGGCGAAATGTCAGGAGAGAATGCTTCTGGAATATGGCCATACAGCCCGGAAAACTCACAGCAACCCAGTGATTCTGGTCATGGAAGCCTTCGACAACACTATGCAGATACAGTATTTACGCTGGCCCATAAATAAGTTGATCCCAGTTTTGGGGCTGATATTTTATCTAAAATTTCTCCTTATACATGAGTTGATACAGCATACTTTCTTTTAATCTTTTTAACATTTATTTGAAGTTAATCACATAATCCAAACTAGAAGTTATCTACTATTGCTCCCATCTAAATCTCATGTTAGATCTTTTTGTATATAGCATCAGGGGCTTTGAAGAAATGACTTGTGAGCTTTACTAAATTATACACACACATACAAGCCCATTTCTCCTTCAGACTTGTGCATTAAATTCCTTTCTGTGGGACTTATTCTAAATTTCACAATTATTCCATTTATGTGGCAATATTTTCACCAGTAAGGTTGAATCTTGCAAAATGATTCAGAGAATGAATCCTCTTGAAACAGAAAGTTCTTCCTGAGGAGTACCCATTTGAATTTGCTATTGCTAAATTGTATGCCAAAATGCCTTCCTTACAAAAAAAAAATCTCTGCTGTGTTGGCACAAACCACGCTGAGGTCAGTCTGCAGAGAGCTGAACTCTGTGAAGCTACAGCAGTTTCTAGCAAAGGAGTGGAGAAACATAAACTTGTGGTTTTCCCAAATTGGGTCATAGCCACCAGGTTTCTGATTCCCTTGGCTACTTAGTGCCTTAAATCACACTCACAAGAAAATAATATAAACCAAATCTTAGGCGATCTCTCGTAGCCCAAGGATGATGGACCTCCAAGTGTACTGTCTTGATTGTAGATGCGTAGGTGATGTAGAGCCCTATTCTTGACCCGCCTGTTCTTCCGCAGTGAGGGCATCCCTTTCCAGGTGGAAGGCTGTCCTGATCAGGGTTGGCTTGACACACCTTCCGCTTGGCATGTTTCTATCTTAAGCCCTCCATTCATGACTCTTCAAATTCTGCAGCACTGCTGGTCACAGCTGACCTCCAGTTAGAGTGTTCAAGGATCAGGGCTTCCCAATTCTCAGTGTTTATGCCACAGTTTTGAAGGCTGGTTTTAAGCCCATCTTTAAATCTCTTTTCCTGTCCACCAACATTACGTTTCCTGTTCTTGAGTTGGGAGTATAGCAACTGCTTTGGGAGACGGTGATTGGGCATTCAGACAACATGGGCAGTCCAGTGGAGTTGATGGCGAAGGAGCATCACTTCAATGCTGGTGGTCTTTGCTTCTTCCAGCACGCTGACATTTGTCCGCCTGGCTTCCCAAGGGATTTGCAGGATTTTTCAGAGGCAATGCTGATGGAATCATTCCAGGAGTTGAGTGTGACATCTGTAGACCGTCCACGTTTTGCTTCTGCAAAGGTGTTTAGAGTGGCTTGTAGGTCTTCGTCTGAATGCGCACAGACTACGTTATCATCAGCATATTGGAGTTCTGTAACAGATGTTGTTGTGACCTTGGTTTTGGCTTTCAGTCTGCTGAGGTTAAATAGCTTGCCATCTGTCTGACAGATGATTTCCACTCTGGTGGGAAGCTTCCCATCAACAAGATGAAGTATTATAGTGATGAAGATGGAGAATAAGGTTGAGGCAATAACACATCCCTGTTTGACATCTGATTCCACCTTAAGTGGGTCACTTTGGAAGCCATTGCTGTCCAGGACTGTTGCCATCATGTCATTGTGGAGGAGCCATGAAAAGTATTGGTAAAATGATTTCAATCAGATCTTTTCCTTAAGGAAATGGGCTGTTGTTTTTTTCCCTTCCATGTCATAGTGTCCTCAATGTGAACCGTATGTAGAGTACTGACTCATTAGTTATGGAACACATTAATAATTTACTTCATCTGAATCTAACAAATCCCAGTTTAAAACCATACACAAACTAATCAACATGCAAACAAAAGATGTGAGGTTTGCACAGCAGGAGGAAGCCTGATCCATGACAACTTGGCTCTAAGCTTCCTGTCTGAAACTGCATTTCCTCCATCTTGAATTTGGTTTCAGATGGCTGAAGCAGCCGCTGTGTTATGAGCATGAATGCTGGAGGAAGAAAGATGGATGGCCTCATCACTACTACCATTTTACTCAAAATTTCTGCACAATCTGCCTGGTAATATGCATCCTATGGGAATAAAGTTTGAATACAGTAGAATCTTGTTTATCCAACCTTTATTTATCCAGCATTCTGTATTATCCAACGCAGTCTGCCTCCCACCCGGATCCACAACTATTTATCTAGGCAGCAACGCTCAGCGGGCCAACACACCCAACAACAACACAAGTGTAGCCACAATCCCAAACAAGTGGCAGACTTGTTGTGAAACATGATGTTTTGGTGCTTAATTTGTAAAATCATAATGTAATTTGACGTTTAATAGGCTTTTCCTTAATCCCTCCTTATTATCCAACATATTCGCTTATCCAACAATCTGGCGGCCTGTTTATGTTGGATAAGCGAGATTCTACTGTACAAGATAACCTTCATGTATCTCCTTGCCAGATAAGAGCAGAATGATTCAACACCAGTCATATGAATTTGCCAGGGGACTGGAATTGCAATATTGCCTCTGCATGATAGCACCAACAGCTGTCAAAACAAGATCAAAGACAATCAACGGAGAGGCATAATTCCCCATCAGTATCTAGGGATTAATGGCCAACTAAGAGCATCAACAGAACTCTGATGTTCAGCTCAGGGCCAAGATTGCCTACAAACAAAACACAAAGTACCCTGACTTCACAACCTCTGAGGATGCCTGCCATAGATGTGGGTGAAACGTCAGCAGAGAATGCTTCTGGAACATAGCCATACAGCCAGGAAGATTCACAGCAACCCAAAATTATTTTGCTTTGCGATCAATTTTGAAACAAGAAGCAAAGTCTCATTCCACCCTAGATCAAGAATTTTTTAAAAAACTTTGCACTTAGAGAGTTAGGTGGATTTTGCATTGGGTTCTACATTGCCAAGACTTACTTCACCGAAATATCATAGTGGGCCTACTAAGACTGCTGATTTTGCGTCCTTCCACACAAGAATAAATTCTGAGAGAAACTGGAATACTAGTTTTTCTCAGGATTTGAACCACATAGTGGCCCCAAACCCAATTATTTTTTGGAGGTGGTGGGCGGCTACATTCCTTCTCATGCCAAACCAGCGTCAGCACAGAGGCCATGGCCACTGGCCCCCTTTTCTGCCCTTAAACAGTAAAATTAGAGAATTACCAAGACTGGAGGATTCAAAGCACTCCAATTGTGCCTCAAAATGATGCAACAGAGCTTTTGAGGGGGAGTCCCCCTCTCCTCTTGAAAGCTCCTTGAAGCTTCCAGTCTTGGTAACTCTCTAGTTTTACTTTGTTTAAAGCAGTGGTTCTCATCTGTGGGCCGTGGCCCAGTAGGGGGCTGCGAGAACAAAAATCCAGTCTTCACACACTACTTGAATAATGGAAGAAAATGTGCATGAGATTGCTTAGTTAAATATACAAAGAACTCCTTCAATAGTCTCCAGTCCCCTTTAAAATCTAACCATGAAGGTGGAGGCTCCCATAATTTAACTACTGTTCCCAGCACACCTCTGTGTTTCATGGAATCATAGAGTTGGAAGAGATCTCATGGGTCATCCAGTCCAATCCCCTGCCAAGAAACAAAAAAATCACATTCAAAGCACCCTGACAGATGGCCATCCAGCCACCAAAGAAGGAGCCTCCACCATACTTTGGGGCAGAAAGTTCCACTGCTGAACAGCTCTCACCGTTAGAAAGTTCCTCCTAATGTTCAAGTGGAACCTCCTTTCCTGTAATTCGAAGCCATTTCGATTCACTGTGATATGAAAACGTATTTTCTACTGGAAACAATTGGTATTAAAATAATTTGAAGAGAGGACCATTTATTTATTTATCATGTTTCTTCAGTAAAGCTAGGGTCAAACCTTCACTATTGTTTTTTTAAACTAGAAGAGTGTTCTTATGAGGGAAACAGACTTTTTCTTTTCTTTTAATGGACATGGAAAATTGAGGGAATAAAATAATTAGAAAGAGAATATAAAGCCCTTAGATTCGGCATTTCACATTTGCATTTAATTTTTATATTAGGAAAATGGATTTCTACTATTTTTTACAAATCTTATTTTGTTGGATGGTTTGTATTCTCGTTTTTTAATGTTTGTTTATAGATTTTGTGTTAGTTTTTTTTCCCAAATACAAATTACTTTAAAAAAAAGAGAGGACCATTCAATATATATGTGAATCTCATTTTTAGGCAGAGAATCTTGGGATGTATATGTAGTACTTCCCATGGATTTCTTCTTATCTAGTCCATGTAACTCAGATCCAATAGGGAAAAGACAGCGGCTTTCTACGTTTAAATTGATAATGTTTATTTAACAGTTATTCTCTCATCAGTATAATAATTGGCAACAGGTTTGACTTGTGCACTTGGAAGCTCCAAATTGAGCGAGAGCTTGCAAATGTTTTGCCCTGCAACTATATAAAGTTACTGCAAATTCCTTTGGTGGAAAGGGGCAAAGGCACTTTGTGCACTTACAGGCTTAGCTACTCCTTAATCTCAAGTTGTTAAGTCTCGCTATCTTACATTCTTCTTCTCTTTCAGCAGCTGAGGCTGTAAATTCCAGTAACATGAGTAAAAGTCTGGCAGTAAAGCTTCCATTCACATGCACCAGCTTACTTTATAACCTTGTATTTATAATGGTCCTATACATCTGTTGTCTCACTGGTACAATAATGCATAAAATAATTGCATTTATATCGTCGGCGTCGGCGTCGGCGTCTTCTTCTTCTTCTTTACTGTTTCCAGTTTTGCAAATGAAAGCATGCTTTAAGGATATCTTGGAGTTTTACCGTGGGATTATATTCTCCAAGTTATTCAAAGAGAAAATTAACTGAATTTAGAAAACCTAGCTAAAAATTCTGGTCTGAATACCTAACTATGTTTCATTTCATGTTTCAGTTCTTAAAAGGGGATGTAACTGATCTGGTGAAAAAAATATATAAATACCACAGCTATCACTTTCATTCCCCCTGTACTGCAATCATGAAATATATATTTCTTGGAACTGAAACCCCATTCACAGCAGCTAGTCTAACATCTAGTGATTGACGAGTCCCATAATACTGTATTTGGGATAAACACCTTCTGGAACCCCTATTTTGAAACCGTAACTGTTCCGAAATGTCATTTGAAACACATAAAATATATAATTAAGCCTAAAATTTTCTGCGTATTCAAAGCATTCCATACATGGTAAATTGGACATCCTGATTCTGATTAAAAACCAAAACATAAATAAATGGACCCTGGAGATAATTAGCCTTGAATTTTCACAAGAGGCCAACATGACTAAAATGAGGTTATCATACTTTGGACATACCAGATTACATGGCTCATTGATATACATGCAAGTTGATCAATGCCTGGATCCAGATCTATGTGTTTGATAACCTGACCTACAGCTGTATCCAATATAATTATGTGCATTGTATGTAAGAGACTTTCCTCTGGGCACAGAGGCGGTCCACGGGCGAGGCCATTTAAGCGGTTGCTTGTGGTGAAATCATTCCGGGGGCGCAGTGAGGCCCCTGGGAGGATGATGCCACCCCCCCCCCGCCTCCTTCTTCGGCCCACCCGGCCTACCGGAAGGGCCGTCGCGGGCTCCAGAGTGCCCGATGCGGGCTCCGGAAGGCCCAGTGCAGGCTCCGGAAGCCCACGTCGGCCCTTCCGGTGGGCCGGGCGGGCCTTCCGGAGCCTGCGTCAGCCCTTCTGGTGGGCCAGGCGGGCCTTCTGGAGCCCGCGCTGGGCCTTCCGGAGCCCGCTGCCATCTGTTGGAAGCAAGGCAAGTGGGGTTTATTTGTCTGTGGAATAATGTCCAGGATGGGAGAAAGAGCTCTTGTTTGTTGGGAGGCAGGTGTGGATGTTGTAATTAATCACCTTGATTAGCATTTAATGGCCCTGTAGCTTCAAGGCCATTTTGGCAGCCCCAGTTCTATAATGCACTCCATATCTTGTTGAGCCAATTTTGCTTTGGATCTGGGATATTTGGTCTGCTGCAGTGCATTCATTATAGGGTTTGTTTTCAGACATTCCTGCACCTTTTTATAAGTGCTAGGTAAAGGTAAAGGTTTTACCCTGACATTAAGTTTAGTTGTGTCCGATTCTGGGAGTTGGTGCTCATCTCCATTTCTAAGCCGAAGAGCCGGCATTGTCTGTAGACACCTCTAAGGTCATGTGACTGGCATGACTGCATTGAGCTTCCCTCCAGAGCAGTACCTATTGATCTACTCACATTTGCATGTTTTCAAACTGCTACGCTGGCAGAAGTTGAGGCTAACAGCAGGAGGTCACTCCGCTCCCCAGATTTAAACCAGCAACCTTTCGGTCAGCAAGTTCAGCAGCTCAGTGGTTTAACCCGCTGTGCCACCGGCAGCTCTCTTTATATGTGCTGCATTCCCTTTAATGCGCATTGCAGGGCACATTGGCAGTGTGCATTTTATGACTGCCGCAGTTTTGAGTTGGCTTGAAGCTGCATTAAATGGTCAGTGTACAGTGTTCCTTCACTACTTCGCAGTTCACTTTTCGCAGATTCACTGTTTCACAGTTTTTCAATAAACTCTAAAAGAATATTATAAATCATAAAAATTTACAATTTACAGTCTAAGGAAGGGAGGAAGGAGAAGCCAAAGGGAGAGAAAAGGAGCCCAAGCGGCAACAGGAGGAGGAGGCGATTTATCAACACACGATTGGCTGATAAAGACTTAAAATAGTGTATAACGACTAAAATAATGTATAAATATTAAAATAAATATAGTGTCCCTACTTTGCAGATTTTCACTTATTGCAGGTGGTCCTGGAACGCAACCCCTGCGAGAAGTGAGCGAACACTGTATATGAGCCCCCAAATTCTCTAAGGCATTTGTGGACAGTGGGACCAGGAGAGTCATTTCACTGAATATTTTCTGGATTAAGATGGGATTCTTTAACAACTGGAAGGCAGAGGGCAACATTCTCTACTAAGAATTTTGCCTAAGTTGTTACTGAATTAAATTACTATATTTGTTAATATACTGGTGAAGGGAAAGCAGGAATGAGTGAAGAGGACTGGAAGAAATGGGACTCAGGTGGACTACGCCTTCCAGCAATGGTGAAATAATATTAACTGTATTACAAAATGTGGAACATGTTTGTGTGTATTTTTAAATACAGTAGAGTCTCATCCAACATAAACGGGCCGGCAGAATGTTGGATAAGCGAATATGTTGGATAATAAGGAGGCATTAAGGAAAAGCCTATTAAACATCAAATTAGGTTATGATTTTACAAATGAAGAACCAAAACATCATGTTAGGCAACAAATTTGGCAGAAAAAGTAGTTCAATATGCAGTAATGCTATGTAGTAATTACTGTATTTATGAATTTAGCACCAAAATATCACGATATATTGAAAACATTGACTACAAAAATGTTTTGGATAATCCAGAACGTTGGCTAAGCGAGTGTTGGATAAGCGAGACTCTACTGTAACACATTAGATAATACCCCCCCCCCCACACACACACACACACTTTCCTGGTGACACAATAGTTATCATTTGCTACTAATGCATTTCTAATGCCCTGCCCTGAAATGGCAATGAGAATGTTGTAGCTGTCCAGATATTGTTAGTGTGTAACGTCCAGTATTTCTCCTTATTGAATGTATTTCTTAAAGCTGAGGAAATTCGCAGCCTAACAAAATTTAGAGAGTCATATAATTCCCATATTTGGTCTGAACCCCAATGATTAGTCAATCCATGGAAATTGATCTTCCAAGTTCCCATTGAGTCTACTCTAGGCAGGACTAGTAACTTGAGTTTATTTAACATTATTGCTGTATTTTTAACCAAATATTTACTTTAAAAATTGGAGACTTGCCAAGAGCTTTGAAATGACTTGAAACCCCGTCCCTCCTTCCATTCAGCAAATGTCTAGTAAACAATATATTAAAGAAAGTAATAATCTTATCAGCCAATTCATTGTTTTGCAAAAGCATTATCCAATTTACCCATAAAAGTACTTCCTTATAGACAATGTTAGTTGCAGCCTGTTACTTTGAAACTTTGCTCTACTAAAATGGGATTAACTAGCAACTATAATTCTCCATTTCAAAGAACAAGCAAAACAAAAGAAGTTCAAAATGCACTGAAGCATTTACTGCTAAAGGTCATGAAACATTTGAATGCAACATATGTGACTTTCCCGTCATGTGTAGTCTACAGTCACAAATATCTCAGAGTTGGGGTTGTGTCTTCCAGGTTGTGTCACTCAGTATAACACTGATTTTGACATCACATAATCCATAAAATAAGTCCTGGTTTGTTTAGGGTCCCTTTCAGATATCTGTTGTGATTGTTGTTCTAAACAAAAGCTCCCTATAGTTATTACATTATATTATAGCTATATTATAGTTATTATATGTGTATAGCATTTTAGACATGTGCACACGCACATTTCTCTTGCTTATACATGAAACATTTGTATGGATCTGTATTATGTTTTTACAGGCATCTTTCAAACACATAACACTGTGGTAAGGCAGTGGTAAGAAGTCAGTGGTTAGAAAAGCAAACCAGATACTCAAGTTGCCTCCCATGGAAAGAGGGCATGGGGGAAAAACCTGTAAGTCACTGAATGATGTATGCTACAATATGCAGCAGTACTACAGAAAAGAAAATCCATTTCTTCAGTCAGCAGAAATTGGATGAGTAGTCTCCTCCATGTAGTTGATAATAGATAAGAGGCCTTTTATTAACCTCATATTTTGGCATATATTGGTTAATTGTTTATACATAACATTCAAAACACAGCAATGAACCAAATTAGCTAATAATTACAGAACATGGCAGATAATGTAGGCATACAGCTTACAAAAAGACAGCTGTTGCTATTTAGAGAAATCCTGAAGAATTCTATTTTACAGCTGTAGGCGATTAAAATGAGACGCAAAGAATTACAGCCTTAAAATTTTTCTTCCTTCTCTAAACCACAGCATCCCTTCAGTAAGGTAAAATATCAAGTGACTTTCCTGGTGACAAAATACACCATGTCCTCATATTCTCTTTCAAAGGAAAGGAAGGAGATAAATTTACTATTTATGGATGCCTACATGGACTAATCTTAGTGAGAGATATCTAACTCTCAAATGCCTCATTTTCTCATTCCACTGTAAACTTACATTTCTCCTGGATGACCATAAAGGAGGGAAAAGACACAATGCAAGCCCCATTTCTACTCAGAAGGTTTCTGAGATGGTGATGAGAAGAGGAAAGAAATAGGTAGAAAACAAAACATTTGCACTTTCTCCCTTACTAGGATATATGCATATGGTTGCCATGTGGTTTTTCTTTAATAACCTAATCCTCCTTAATTTAATTACCCTTGAATTAAGCTCCTATGCACTTACTTCAAAAGAAAACCACCTGTTTATCCCTCCCGTCTGGGTATCCCCATTACTAAGGCATCTGGTTTCGCTGTGGCATGAGGAAAGCTGCTCCACCTAGCAGTTGTGCTCTGAAAATAGGGAAGATACATTTATTCTCTCCATCTCTAGTCGTGCTCCTTACCTGGTTTCTTTGCTGGTTCCGGCATCTTAAGGTCGGCTTGAGAGGTGAAAAGCCAGGAAGTTACTGGGAGTGCAAAGAGGCTGAATGACTCCCAAGACCCCCACCCCGGCCAAAGAAATACCACTGGCAAGCCCCCCTCCAGCTCCTCCCCTTGTTCTTCCACTGTTGTCAGCACCACCACCTTATCAACAGTACAGAGCACTTGACAGAGTTCTTTTGCCAGGATAAATATAGCTGGATTCCATGTGTCAGGGAGTGTGAACCACCCAAGATAGGCCTTGCTGTTCATTTGATGGTAGATTTATGCAAATCCCAACATTCACAAGGATGCTCTTTTCCTAGCCCTCTACATCTTGTACGATTTGCATCTTTATGGTTAGCACGCATATATAACCTCTCACAGCAATTCAGACAGTATTGTGTAATTCACACATAGATAGATAGATACTGCTCTATCCTGTCTATTTAATTGGGGACATTTGGTCTATATATAATTCTCTCTCATTAAAACCTATAGGGTTCAAACACACTCAAGTTAGGCTATATCATCCTTATCAGTTTGAAAAGACCCAAATGTGGAGCTCATTTCCTATAGGTACCAAATCAATGTTAATTATGAAATATAAATATGAGGTGCGGCTCCATTGGGAGCTTTGTCCTTTGGTAACCTTTAGTTATGAATTAATTGCCTCTAGGATGCTGTCTGAGGGCACCCGAACGTCTTCCTTCAGTTTCCACAATCTCCTCACAATGAACTAGGAGACGTGAGGGAAGCACACAATGAACTGACATCAGAGTTTCTGGGTCCATTTCCTGCTTTCCTTGATAAGATCGGGGCTATCTGTGGAAATGATCCATTTGCCATGCCCCATGTCAGCCTCGCCCATTAAAATGGCCATTTTCTTCAAGGACCCATTGTATACTTTCAACTAACCCCATTGTTTCCACCAGAATCAAACCATTAAGCTTAACATGAGTCCCAATGCCACATCACATTCCTTTCCGATTGTGCCCCTCTCAGAGGTGTATCGATAAACAGATTGATGCTTCATATGCTCCAATGACAGTTTATTAAATTTCCTGCCACCACAAAAGAACCAACCAGCAATGTCATTGCATGGAGTTCTGGGTCAATCATGGTGTGGATCCTGGCTGGACAGTTTCTGAGCGGGTTTCTTGAATAGGTGTCAAATGAAATAAAAATGCTCTGTGTTCACAATGTTCTATATATCACTACTTTGGAGTGCTTTATCCACTGACATCCTCTTTGGCCATCAAGAATAAAACCTCTGTTTTTACCTTCAACCTGTCTGTGTCTGATTTGGCCTTCTGGAAAGCAAGATACCAGTGCTCTTTGATAATGAAGGCTAAAGACCAAAGTTACAACTTCCAGGGTAATTAAAGTCGTATCCAGCTGCATGAATTTGACACTAACAGAATGGGGTGACTACACAATCTTCAGAACGGAAAAGAGAAGGGCAAAACTGAAGAGCCTGCTTGGTTATGTGATTACTTTTTGCATTACAGCAGCAATGCATGGGATTAAAATAGTTGTTACTATTTACTGATTGTAAAGAAACAGGAAAAGTTTTCACTAATTGGGTGTTACAAGAGCTGTAATCTGAAAAGCAACTTCTCAAAAATACTGTTTTGTTGTGAAGCTAGGAAAACCCAAAGAGAGGACTCACGTGTCTTATGAACCTCAGAGATGTGAAACAAAATGCCACACTGTAGAGCTGGCCCATTCTGTTAGTGGTTCTTATGCAAACTTTCCAGTTGTCAGGTTTTATACTATACTAGCTTTGCCCGGCCACGTGTTGCTGTGGCTTATGGGAATCCTTTGTTGGCCAGGTGGAATAGCAGTGAATAGCCTTGCAGCCTCAAAGCCTGGCCATTTTCTTCTTATGTGAATCCTTGTTTGGTGAGCTGGAATGCAATGGAATAGTCTTGCTGCTAGGAAGGCTGGATACTTGCGTTCTAGGGGAATGGTTTTTTGGGCTGCTAGAATTGCAACTAATAGCCTCACTGCTTCAAAGCCTGGCTGCTTGCTACCTAGGGGAATCTTTGGTTGGTCAGCTTCAATAGTACAGAGTTGTATCACTGCTTCAAAGCCTGGCCACCTTCTACCAAGGTTAATCCTTTGTTGGTCTGGCCGAATTGCACTGAATAGCTTTGCAGCTTCAATGCCTGGCTGTGTTATAACTATTGGAATCCCTGTTTGGCGAGCTGGAGTAGCACCTTCAATCAAAGAACTGCTTTGAAGCATGGCTACTTCCTTTGTAGGGGAATCATTGTTTGGCCAGATTGAATTGCACTGAATAGTCTTGCAGCTTAAAAGCCTGACCGCTTTCTACATAGGGCATCCTTGCTAGGTCAGGTTGAATGGGACTGAGTAGCCTCGTGGCTTCAAAGCCTGGGGGTTTTTCACCTAGGGGAAATCTTGGTTGGCCAGGTTGAAAAACACTGAATAGCCTTGCTGCTTGCAAGCCTAGCTGCTTTCTACCTTGTGGAATCCTTGGTTGGCCAGTTTGAATAGCAATTAATAGTCTCGGTGTGGCAGGTATGAATGCTGCAATTAGCTGCCTTGGTTAGCATTTAATGGCCTTGTAGCTTCAAAGCCTGTCTGCTTCATGCCTGGGGAAATCCTTTGTTGGGAGGTGTTAGCTGGCCCTGATTGTTTCCTTTCTGGAATTCCCAATTTCCCTGCTTTCAGAGTGTTCCTCTTTATTTACTGTCCTGGTTTTAGAGATTATATTGTTCTGTATTATTATACCACAGTAATTATTACATATTATATTTATAATCTTATATTATCTTCTTAGAGCTGGATTATATGAGGCCCCTCCAGCACAGCTGTATAAAATCCACACTGAACTGGATTATATGGCAGTGTGAACTCTAGATAATCCAGTTCAAAGGAGATACTGTGGATTATCCTGCCTTGGCATTCTGGGTAATATAGCTGTGTGGAAGGGCCTTGAGTCTACACTGCCATATAATCCAGTTCAAATCAGATAATCTGTATTTTATAGGCTGTGTCAAAGAGACCTAACTGCCTGTGCCCTGGGTGCCATCTTGGCTGAGGGAGTTGCTAGAACATGAAGGGGGCGGGGCCTAAAGGTGGGGGGGGGGGGGTAAAGGCAGCAGAGCCTACCTTTCTAACTGGCAGTTAAGGGAAGAAAAGCTCCTCCTCATCCTCTGTAATTTGGACTATTTTTCTAGTTTTTTTTTATTGTAAGACATATTTTGAATGACTATGTCTTTTGTGGCCAAATTTGGTGTGATTTGGTTCAGTGGTTTTGTTGTTTACTCCATAGTAAAACGTACATTGCATTTTTATATATATAGATATTTCCTGAGTTAAGACTAGTTCTCATGTTTAAAGGCCAAGGACCTGGTGGATGGTTTTGCCCTCCTTCCATTCCTCCTGCTACTGTGCTGCTGGCTACCAGGTGGCAGTGTTGGAAAGATAATGCATAGGATCCAATCTGCATTGTACATTTAGTGATTTTTTGCAGACATATCACAGAACAGGTTCATATGGACATACCAAAAAGTTCACTCATCTTCTATAGTGGAAACATTTCTATAATTAATGGACTGTTAAACATTATAGGGATTTTCTCAAGTCATGATGGTCTGGATCACATGTGTTAAACTCAAGACCCGTGGACTGAATTTGACCCACCATGTCATTTTATGTTGCCTTCCAGATGCTGGACTACAACTCCTGTGTTCCTCGTCATTAGATATCATGACTAAAACTGACAGGAGTTATGATCCAGTAACAACAGGAAGGTTGTAGTTTATTCCATTTAGTGAGGATAGTGGGGTTTGAATTTGGTTACAGTTATTAGTTATACAGGAACTAGTATGCATGGGGATGTATTCACTGCCTCAGGTGTCATTAAATATAGCACTAAAGGAGTAGTGCTTTGAAGCCTTTCTTGTCATATTGCTATCTTCTGTTTCCTTCTCATCTTACCCCAATTGATTAGACTACTAGGCAGTTGTTGTTGTTGTTATCATCATCATCATCATCATCATCATTATCATTATTATTATTATTATTTTATTGTATGACACAGCAAACAAGATAGATATGCTGGATTTCGTTTCACAAAATCACAAGTCGAACACTTCCCAAGTGTTTAGGACTGTGTGATGATGATGATGATGATGATTATTATTATTATTAGTCTGAGACACAGATAAGAGGAGCACTATTACAAATAACCTTGGTACAAATATCTTTCTTCTTCAGCTCTGCTTGGTGACTTTATTCCTGTCTGTTTTATTTATTGATTTCCCTTTTATCTCTGTTTCTTTTTAGTCTTTTTCTTCTTCCTTTGCCACAACTTCTGGCTAAATGTCTTATCCTTCCCTCCATTCTTGGTATCTTTTTCTTTCCCTATCCTTCAACCTCTGCCTACATTTTTATTTTCCTTCCTTCCTTCCTTCCTTCCTTCCTTCCTTCCTTCCTTCCTTCCTTCCTTCCTTCCTTCCTTCCTTCCTTCTTTCCTCTACCCAAAACTTCTTAGCTAATAATCTTCTCATTTCTTTCTCTTTCACCTTCTCTCCCCCCCCCCCCCCCCCCGGCCCATCATGTAGTTCAGTGGTTCTCAACCTGTGGGTCCCAGAGGTTTTGACCTTCAACTCCCAGAAGTCCTGACAGATGGTAAACTGGCTGGGATTTCTGGGAGTTGTAGACCGAAACACCTGGGGATCCATAGGTTGAGAACCACTGATTTAGCTTATCTATTTTCCACCTCTTTTCCAACAATCCCCCCTTTCTTTGGTGCTCTTTTTTTCTTCTGGCAACCCTCATTATTATTATCACCCCACCTCCATATAACAACAACAACAATTTTATTGCCCACCTTTCCTTGTGGCTCAAGGTTGGGTACAACAGGAATGAAATACATTAGAGTCTTGCATATCCAACCTTCACTTATCCGTCATTTCATCTTATTCGACACTCTTATCCGATGCCCTCCTTTTCCTCCAGCATTTCCCCTTCAATTAAAGGAGAGCTCCCAAACTCTCTCTCCATTCCCAATAAGTGAAAAAGACAAGACAAGGAGGAGGAGGAGGGTGGAAAGGGGAAAAAGAGGTAGGGCAGAAAGCGGAAGCATCCTCCCTCCTTCCCTCTGTAATTTCCAAACCTCTTCCACATTCGGGAATTTGCTGCTAGACCCGAGGCGTTGTCTTTCCTTAACCCTTTGAGTCCCTGTTGTTAGAATTCTAGGTGTCCAGTGCTGTGTCAAATGGGTAACAGTAGGAGACTCTATATTATTTGACATTTTCATTTATCCAACGTTCTGCCAGCTCATTTATGTTGGATAAGCTAGACTCTACTGTAGACTGATAAAACACAACACTATTAAAATACATACAACACAAGACCGCACCATTAAAATGTAGATTAATATTTACAAGTTAAAATTTAATGGTGATTACAATTCAAGAAAGAGTTATTAACAGTGATTTTTTTTTTGCATTTCTTATGGTCCTATAGGTGTCATACAGTATATAAATAAATATGGTGACATACAAATGCAACCCTGTATTCTATACAATTACTGAAATCATTGGTTCATTTATTTTTCTCTTTCATAGGCGCCATGTTCTTTGGAAGCTTGTTTAGACCAAATAATGGCCTTTTAGGCTTCCTCTACATGAATAGTAGTTCACTTTTTGAATCATAAGAATTATTTGTCACAGGCGGATGGGTGGAGGATCAGGATTTTAGAGATGCTTAGGTGGAAAATGCCTAAAGAAAAGCTTGGGAATCACTGGTCTAATGCTTAGTGATTGTGAATTTCTCCTGCATGCACAATGCTTGCTTTTGTTTCAACCTGGAAGTCATCTTGTCTGCATGCATCTTTTTTGCTAGTTCTGTGGGCCATTGGGGGAGCAGGAAGTGGCGTTTAGCTCAGCCAGCCTCTCCTCCTTCTCTCTTGAAAGTCAACCAATTAAAAAAATCCCAAACTGCAGCCATCCAGGGCTAGGGCCCTTCCTTTTCCTCTCCCTCTCTCAGGCCCCTTCCACACTATATCCCAGGATCTGATCCCAGATTATCTGGCAGTGTAGATGCATACCATCCAGTTCAAAGCAGATAATCAGGTATCAAATCCTGGGATATAGGGCACTGTAGATCCAGCCTTAGAGGTAAGCCAATTAGGAAAAACACCCTAAACCCACAAATCTGAGGCACTATCAATTGTAAAGTGCAGTTATCTTTTTGGAGCCCCTAAAAGAGCAATTGCAGATTTTTTTAAAACTGTGCTTCACAGGTGGTCAATCAGGTGAATATTCTCATTTAAGATGCTTCTACACAGGCCTAAAACCCATGTTGAAGTGGGTTTAAATAACCTGCTTTGGCGCAGGTTATAGTCCCCACTCACCCATCCAAACCCCAGGCTGGTTGGGGGGGGGGGGGTTTGAGGTGGTTACATTGAAATCGGGATAGCCTGAAGCCACCCCGAAACCCCCATTTACCCTCTAAAACTTACTAAAAAAGGTCTCTGATCACTATTAATTATGTTCTCATGTCCTCTTGGTGTGAGAAAATGATGCCTGAGGAGATGGGAGGGATGAGGAAAAAAATCCCTCCTCATCCCTCCTTCTTATATGTCATTTTTTTTGTGCCAGGAGGACACGAGAGAAGGATTAATGGTGGCCAGGGACTTTTTTTTACTAAGATTTAGGGCAAAATTGGGAGGGGCTGGGTGTAAGGGGATGGGCATCATCCTGCTCCTCCAGACCTTTCAAAGCCTGAAGTAGCGAGATGGCTGTGGTGACCCAGGAAACCTTTGTTCCGAATTAATTTGTTTTTACCAGAGGTGTTGTTTGAATGCCTCTGGTAAAAACTAAGACTGACCCCGCATTTTGGGACTGTCTAGATGGGCCTTTAATCACATTTTGATTCATTATTTTCAATTTTTGACAGCAGACATTTTGAAAAAATAAAAAAATGAATAAAATAACATATTAGTATCCAGAAAAGCAGAGAGTATAAATTCAGGATATATCTCACTTTTAAAAATATTTACACACTAGTACTATCAGACATATTTTCAGAATCTGCAAATTTCTCTTTAGCTATAGAGAAATATAGCAGAGCCATTACTGCTTCTTCAAAAGCTGTAAGTGAAGGACAAAAAAACCTTTCATCCATCCTCACATTTTAATTACAGCATGGCATAGCTATACATTTCTTTCTTTTTAAAAAGCCACAGCTATATCCAGCTTGTTGGAAGAAAGACATTCGTACCAAAGACATTCGATGTTGGAATATCTCAAAATGACAGGAATGGCAGGCATTGGGTTACATGTATTGTTCAGTCATTCATCATTGCCTTAAGTCCAGCTCATGTATCCTTGTTATTTGACTTTTCAAAATTCAGGACTTCTGTTCAAAGAGCATAGTGCTTCCTCTCCATGCTGCCCTTGCCCATCACTTCGCCACTAAACTGATAGGTCAACTTCTTCTTGACTTTCTTGACCTCCCCGGTCTTGCCGTAATTTCTCAATGCTCGTGCCATTTTCTGATAGGTCATTTTCTTGCGGTTACCTTTCTGAACGCCCCAGCGGTGAGCGAGGGCTTCTTTATGTTTGGAGGAGAACTGGAAAGTACCCTTTTCCTTATCTACCCACCAGATACTGTCCTTCATATCTCCACTCCGAAGCAGGTCAAGAAGAAACTGGTACAGTCGGATTTTTTTCTTGCTGCCTATAGGAAGAAATAGACAAAAGAAATACATGTGGTAACTTCGTGACAACAGTAGAAATTGTCTTGGGCTATTGATCCATCTAAATTCAATAGGAACTAAATGCTATAATGAGCTAAGCCTGCTTGATTATTATGATATTTGGAGGGTGGCTTTCTCTGCATCCTAACAGCCTCACAGTCTTGTCTGAGGAGGGCATGAGAGAGCCTTCTCACTAGCTGCTCCCAGGCTATGGAAGGGAGGCTTGGTTGGCTGCCTCTCTTTTCCTATTTTTCCCAGTAGGCCAAGGCTTTCTTATTTAAACAGGGCCTCAGTCTTTCATTGGCTGGGGTGGAAGGATACGGGCGTGCCATTTTCAAAATACATAATATGTTCTTAATGCCTTTTTAGCTATTTTAAATCAACATTTTCATTGTGCTGATGGTTTAATGCTTTTAAAACATTTGTATCACATATCGTTTTAGCGATTTTGTTTTAACTCGTAAGCCACTTTAGATTTCATATTGGGAGAAAAGCACGATACAAAATACATTAATAAATAAACAAAAACATATTGGCTGGCCACAGCTGTCCAAATTTTCAGAAAGGAGCTTTCTGCCAGTATTACAAGTAAATGCCATGGATTCATAAATGTTTTGCATATTTCTAAGAAGTACAGTCTTTCCCCTGAATAGCTATGTCACCCAAAGGGAAAGAATGTCCCCCCCACACACAAAGGTAAGGGAAATTTCAGCACTTCATCATAGAAGTCATCAGCATAAATATGAGTCCAAGGAAGTCATTCAAATATGTAATACCTCTATAATGAACCTTTTGGTGTGAAAATAAGGTTTGGGGGCATTTTTCAACCCCTTTCTTTAAAAAAATATTTCCATGAAAACATCATGATATGATCACTTTGGGATCGCCGTAAGCTGGAAATGACTTGAAGACACACAACAGGAATACTAAAAAAGAAAGGAGCTAATCATGGATGGGAATATCTTAAAATGTGAGATACTGAAGGCACAATTGCAAATAGTGCCAGCAAGGAGAAAAAATAGGAGATATGTAAAATAACTAGAATAGATGTCCAAAGAACTTTTAGCTGAGCTAAGATTTAAAAGACATGCACAAGAAATGGAAAAGAGGGGAAATCACCAAAGAGAAATTCAAACAAAAAATGACATATGTAGGGAAAAGGTTCATAAGTCTATGGTTAGGTCACAAAATGAACTCAGGCTTGCCAGAGAGATTAAAACCAATTTTAAAAGGTTTCTTGGCTATGAGTCATTTGTAAGTCAGTTGTTTGTAACTCAGGGATTGCCTGTATCCTATGTGTGTGTGTGTGTGTGTGTGTGTGTGTGTATACACATACATACAATAATTAAAAAGTAGTAATTATACCATAATGGAAAACTACTAAACAAGCTTCAAGTAAAAATGAACAACTGGTGTTGAAACTTTCCCTTACATTCCAGTTTATTATTGCTATTTTTAGAAAGCACTGACTAGTTGATGGTATAGGTCAGAAAGCTATTGAAATCCTTAAGCTGCTTTTCCTTGACATTTCTGAAAGCTTGATAACTCTTCAGTTTCTAAAAATAATCTTGTTTCAAGATAATTTCCCTTCACCATGGCTCTCCCTTACTTTGGTTCCTATGATTACCCTCTGACACTTCTACCTGAACGAAAGGTGGTCACAGAGATGGATGACAAAAGAACAACAAAAAGGTCAAGTGGGCCATGGTGCTGAACACAATCTTCACGACTTGTGGGCTCACCTGCTTCTCCACTCATAATTCCAGGAACAGTTTCCCCAGTATCAGTCTCCCCATCTGATACTTCCAGAGGGGGGCTTTGTCTTTCTAGGTCTTCTTCGTCAGAACTACGTGGTTGAGGGGGGTACACACACATGCGAGGCACAAAGGTAACCTGCGGGAGAGGAGGAAAGTTGACGGAGTTGAAGAGTTTCCAAGAAAAGAGAACCAAGCAAATGTAGTGGCAAGAATGGCAAAGGTAATACACAATGTGCCCGTTTTGCTGTTAATTGTTATCAAATTCACTCTGACTTATAGTGACACGTTACCTAGGCATCAACTACCTTGCACAGTTCTTGCAACTCAGGCCATGTCTTCTTTGACTGAGTCAATCTACCTGTAATGTGGACTTCCTCTTTCCCGACTGCCTTCTATCTTCACAAACACTGTTGTCCTTCCTAATGGGATTTGCTGACTGAGTAAACACATAGCTGACCTCATGCATACACTCACAGTATACTCATACTCACATTTAAAAAGACACATCGTATTGTGAACACAATTTGAGCAATTCTTGCAAATATCTATACACATAATAAAAATGAAAAATGTGTATGTGTGTATGTGGCAGAGGTGTCCACTTACACAGACAGCCTCCCATTTTCACAAACAGCTATAGCTCCCACTGAGCCAGAGACACCAATGGCCCTTCCTCCAAGGAACATTTCAGGTTATAGTGAGCGCCATGAAGATGTAACCCAAACCTTGCCAGTGTCCTCCACAAACACCATTCTGCCCCTCACCCAAGTGAAATCTTTCATGTGGGGACAATTTCATCCTAGATGTTCTGTTTTTCCTCCAGAATGGACATCCCAAGGTTCCTTAATTTGCATGACCCCGCCCACTGCCTCTCCCTTAACCCTGTCCTACCCTTTCCTATGGCACACAATTAACAGAGGAATTGATTAGCAACTTAACAAGAGGTTTGTGGAGCATTCACCATGATTTACAGGAGTTATACTTGAGCTAGATCCAGAGAGAACTGTGAACCCAACCAACCAAGTGTGGATCTGGACCACACTTGCGATGGATGATGGGACTTGCAATACCTTCACTGATACTGTGACCCTCACTGACAATGGACTCGGACCAAACTTGGCACAAAGAAGCCCCCTGACTAACTGAACATACTGCAGGGGTTGGTGGGAATGGACCTTCATTTTGGGAGTTATAGTTCACCCTTATCTAAAGAGCACTGAACCCAGCTGACGTCAGTTCTGGACCAAACTTGGCACACAGATCCAACATGGCCAACTGTGAATACTGTCATGGTTTGGGGGGGGGGGGGGTGATTGCCCTGAGAATCTGGGACTTGTAGTTCACCCTTATCCAGACAGCACTAAATCCAGCCGACGACGGATCTGGACCAAGGTTACGTGAAATTACCTAACACCCCAAAACAAACAATGCCTTCTTCTAATAATCCGGGCATCCCCTGGTCCCCAAGCTAGTATATACATAAAAGTCAAAGTATGTATGTTTGTTTGCTAGGTAAAGTGGCCCTCTGTAATATCACTGGAAAAGAAAAGGTGACATGTGTATGAGGGGAAGGGAGGAAGGAAGAAAGGAAAGAGCCGCAAAGAAAGCTGTGTTGCCATGGAGGCATACATTTCAACAAAATGAAATGTTATCATCCTGGGGGATTATCATACCAACTCAATGGTATAGTAGAGTTTTGCTGAAGAAATGGTTCTGTTTTGTTTGTGTCTAGAAGTGACTGCCTGAGCTTCTATGTACAGGAAATATGTGACAAGTGGGTCTGGACAGAAAGGGACACTTTGAAATGTATCATGGGAAAGGACACTTTGTTCATGACTCATGCTGCCCAGTGGGTCAGGCATTAGACATCTGATGTTTTTCTGTTGATGCTGAGGTTATTCTGAAATGTTTCATCTTAAAGACTACGCAACTGAGTTGCTACAAGGGTGCAACGATGGGCGGTTAGTGACTTGGCAGATTGGCGGGAGATGTTCAGCGTAGGAAGAGCTGGAATTGGGTAACAGTGTGTCTACATTTCCTGTCATAACATCAAGTGTAAAATTACTGACCTTAACCACCGAGTCACAATGAGGACTTCATAGCTCAATAAAAAAATTATATTGAATATCACATAGATAAACTTTTAAAAAAAACAGACCAAAATATTCCTTAAAACAAATTAAAACAAAACAATCGGAACAGCTAGAGCAGCTTCAAGGAACAAAGGCCATATAGAGACGCACTATTTTAGTTGCCCACCAGAAACTCAGGGTCCTTCCAGACAGCGTTATCATATGGAACAAAGAAAAGGGGCAAAAAAATCGCAGGACCTTAAGGAGAGTTCATACACAGAACTATCAGTCCAGGTAAATACTACTTCGGTGTCCTGACAGGTTCGGTTGTAGTGGATTTTAGAAATCCGCCCTTTTTTTTTGTGTAGGAGCAACTTGAGAAATTGCAAGTTTCTTCTGGTGTGAGAGATTGGCCATCTACAAGGACATTACCCAGGGGACACCTGGATGTTTTTACCATCCTCGTGGGAGGCTTCTCTCATGTCCCCGCATGGAGCTGGAGCTGATAGAGGGAGTTCATCCATGCTTTCCCCAGAATTCGAACCGGCAACCTTCAGTTCAGCTACCCAACCTTCAAGTCATCAGTCCTGCCAGTACAAGGGTTTAACCCATTGCTCCATCGAGGACCATCCACAAGATGGTCACGTGGGACATCCACCAGAAGTTTACTTTTAATTTTTTTAATTGATACTTCGAGATGCACTGGACCTCATAAGAGCTGATGTAGATATACTAATGTGCATACAAGCAGATTTCTTGTCATTATCTCTCCTCACTCGCCTGCTGCCTTTACTTTTTCTCTCTTGAATCCCATTTGCCTTTGGGGTCACTTGCCTGTGCCATAATGCTGCCCAGAATTTGAATTTTGCTCAGAAGGAAATGGGAAGCCAGTGTAGTTTTGGTAAGCAAAAACAAAAGATTCATTAAGGGTGGATCTACACTGTAGATATTATCTAGTTATCTCTTGCTACTGAGAACTTTTGAAGTGAAAGCTCTTTAGGATAAGGATAATATTAAAACTAATAGGCTAAAGACCTTTTGGTTTCTTTGGGCCCTTGGGTGTTAACTATTCATTACAGAATTTTTTAAAATAGAGGTGTGTTGTATTAATAATAATAATAATAATAATAATAATAATAATAATAATATATTAAATGGCTTTTACAACTATTTTAAATTAATGTTTTAATACTGTGTGGCTGTTTAATTTTTAATATAATTTTAACTTCTGTATTATCTATTGCATTTTGTTTTAACTGCATTTTTGTTTAATTGTGAGCTGTGTAGTGTGAGATTAAACAAACAAATTACTTTCATACATTAAATGTAAAAGATTTCATCATCAGGCAAATTCTGCAGAAGCAGGAAATTGTGTCTGCTTCCCATTTCTTTACTAGGTTCCAGTGGGAGCTTTACTCCCTGGGCTACTGCAGGAAAGTAGGGCAGTTTTCTGGGAGAGCCTAGCATAAAGATAACACTATGTAACATGATTTTTGTTCCTGGGTTATACATGTCATTTCCTAATTGGTTCCATCATAAAAGCATGGAAAAAGTTTATTAAACTGCAAAACTTTGTTTTTGCAGGACATCCTGCAGCAAAATTTGCTATAGTTTTTCAATGAATATCTCACATAGTCTGAACCAATTCAACATAGTTTGTGGCATCCACAAAAATAAAGTTTTTGGTGTATAACAACTACTTTCAAAGTAAGTACCATACAATTAAACAGGAAATAACACCTTCAAACCAGGAAAAGTATTTCTTCAAAAAAATTTACATAGTGTAATGATTGAAAAGATTTGATACTCCCAATCCTGTTCCTTCTCACATGCCCTATTTCTAAGCGAGGAGCAGGAGAAGGAGGATATAATTGAATTAACAGTTGAGCACCATCTGTAGTTTAACCAATAAATTGTCATCATCTTCAGTGGTTGTATTTTTTAAAATGACACCTTATCCTCTCTCTGTTAAGCTTTGTTTTTATACTTATTTTATATTTTGATATTTGCTTTTATTAAGCAGTCATTTCCATCTCAGGACCTGAGTGGAGGAATATCAGGGCAAGAGTACTGTTGGAAAAAGGCACGTGTATATATTTCCTAGTTTAGTAGACTTGGTCTTTTTATGTAAATGGCATATTTGCACAACTGAATAATGATGGTGATGATGATGATGCATAATGTATCATGTGAAATGTTTTCATCACCAGCTGTCCCTTGTAACATCATATTTGTTACACCAGCAAGGTTGTTTCCTCTGACATTACAAGAGGTTCTCCCTAGGTTGGTCCTAACAATCTCCTGGCTAAAAGCCCTGGTCTTTAAGCCTTATTTCCGCTGCATATGCCATATCTTATTTCTTGCAGCATTGTTCTATATAGCCTCTTATCTTTGTGTTTGGCAAATGTATTTGTTTGTGTCTTTTCAAAGAATCAGAAGGAATTTCAATATTGCTACGTAATTGGGGTGCTGATTGTACCTGGTGGTTGTGGCTGAGCCCAAGGTGTGTAACAGGGATCCCAGAGTCTAGAACGTGCATCTGTTCAATCTCCATGTGCCGGTAGAGCTGTTGCAGCTGTGGTGGCTGTACACTTTGGAGCTCTGCAAAGTGATTGTCCCCAAAGGTCTCAAAATCAGAGTGCAAGGGATGGTGGTGATATTCCCAATAGTGGTCTGCTGGAGATAAAAGCAATTCACCTGTAGAAAAAAAGAAGAAATTAGCCCTTTGTGTTTGCATAATATTGAGAACCTAGCTAAATCTCTTTGAATAAAGTTTATTTCACAAAGAGTTTGCTTCCATGAGAGACACATGGAATTTGAACCTGATTCCAATACTTGAAGCAGAATACAGGTTTTAGCAAAATATAAAATGGCCAGCAGAGGTTCAAACTGGTCCCTGACAAATATTCATTTGCAGAAACTGAAAAACACTCCCCAAACTAAAGCGCTATATGACTCAGGACCAGACTCTCAGAATCCATCTCCCTATAATAAATTTCCAGGAAGAGGGCTTTCTCTCAGCCCCACCATAGTTATGGTGTTGTATGGTAACCACACAGGAGCTTCCAGTCCATGGAGCTCTCTCCCACAGGAAACTGGACTGGCATCCTCTCTGCTCTCTTCTTGCTAGCAGATAAAGGCATTTAATGATCAAATGGTTATGCTAAAAAGTATTTTGATGGGATTTTAATTCTTATTTCTATGGATTTAAAATAATTTTATACTTTTTAATATTCATGGTGTTTTAACAAGCTTAGTTGTATTTTAATTTTTCTTTCATTACATGTTTGCTTTATCTTGTTTTAACCTTGCTGGATGCCACCTTGGGTCCCATATCAGGAAAAAAGTTAGTTATTAAATAAAATAAAATAAGTAGAAGAAGTTCTGCAGTCTTCACTTGCAGTCTACCAATTTTTTAAGGTCAAATGCTCCTTGTGTTGCATGTGGCATTGTAGGATTATTATTTCAACACCACTGACAACAGCAATTCAATCCAAAGGTTTCTGCTGGATGATGATGCTGGGCCTAACTCTCAATTTTCTGCATATGCATGTGTGCATGTGGAGCTCCACGTGTAGCTATATGCTGTAGCCAGCATGGTGTAGACACAAATTACATTGCCTTTCTGTGATGTAGGAATATGTGTTGCTACAAGACAAGAATCTATGCTGATAGTAACAGTGTTTCTGGTTGGATCTCCCATGTTGGAGCAGGCTTTTGCTAAAGAACCAGACTAAATGTGCCAATTAACTATTGGGCAGCAGCAACAATAGAAGGGAGTGAAACTGGTGGAGTATCTCTCAGAGATTGTATAACCATAAATGAAGCAAGAGATAGTGCAAAAGAATGGAACTCCATAACTGGTTGGCACTTAATGATCTACTGGGATATAGCAGAGGAAAATTACTCCAGTAGTGTTGTTGCTAATGATGCCACTGGAGTCAAATGAAAAGGATATTTAGGTGTTGATATGCTCAAAGATGAAATTCCAACACATATTACGGGAACAAGAAATGTGTGATGCACGCATTAGAGAAAGCTAGACAGCCAGACAGAGTAAAACAAGAAATGGAACATATGAACATTACAATACTTGCATGGATGTATGTAAAGTGGACAAGAATGAAGCATTTTAAGTCAGATAATTACAATTATTTACTCAGAAAATAAAAATCTAAGATGAAATGGGATGGTGTTAATAGTGAAGAGAGATGTAGCAAAAAATATTCCCATCAAAGGCTATAATGTGAGATGTCTGAGTCATGTCAATAAGTCTTCAGGGAAAACTCATCAATCTAATACAACAAGGTGATTCATCTGATGGCCAATATAGAAATCAAATACACTACAAAATTGAAAGCAGAAGATGGAGAAGCTCCATTCTCACTGCAAAAACAAAACCAGGAACAAATTATGGGACAGACCATGAACTGCTAATATCAAAAATTAAAGCGAAAGAACAGTAAACCAACCATCATGCCAAAACAAAAGATCATCTATCAATGGATGATAGATGAAACTCTTCAGGCAGTTTAGGACATAAAGAAGCAAATGTTAAAAGGTGACAGCAAATGAGTTAGTAAAGGTAAACATTTCCCTTTGACATTAAGTCTAGTTGTGTCTGACTCTGGGGGTTGGTGCTCATTTTCATTTCTAAGCCAAAGAGCCAGCGTTGTCTGTAAATGCCTCCAAGTTTATGTGGCTGGCATGACTGCATATAGCACCGTTACCTTCCTGCCGGAGCAGTACCTGCTGATCTACTCACATTTGCATGTTTTTGAACAGCTAGGTTGGCAGAAGCTGGGGATAACAGTGGAAGCTCACCCCATTCCTCAGATTCGAACCGCCAATCTTTTGGTCAGCAAGTTCAGCAGCTCCACGGTTTAGCCCACTGCACCACAGGGGGCTCCTTACAGAGGCATGAAAATTGAAGGAATGAATACCAGCAATTTAAGATATGCAAATGGCATGGTACTACTAATAGAAAATGACAAAGACTTGGAATGATTACTGAAGAAGGTCAAGGAAGAAAGGGCAAAATCTGCTTTACAACTGAACCTTAGGAAAACAAAAATAATTATCACAGATGATTTACATAATTTTAGGACAGGTGATGAAGACATTGAAATAGTCATTTTTCCATTACTTTGCTTAGTCATTAATAAGGATGTAGACAGAAGACAAGAAATCAGAACAAGAGACTAGCATTTGGAAGGATAGCTATGAAGGAACTAGCCAAGATCCTGAATTGTAAAGATATATCATTGAATGCTTCAGTTCTGCTTATCCATGCCATCATATTTCCTAGTTCTATCTGTTGTTCTGAAAGCTGGACAATGAAGAAAGCAGACAGACAGGAAGAGAATCAACCCATTTGAAATATCGTGCTGGGGAAGAGTTCTACAAATATGGTGGATTCCTAAAGAGAGAAATAATTGTATCCTAGAGCTAATTAAGCATGGGTTCTCCATAAATGTCAAGATAACTAAATGGAGACTGTCATATTTTGATACATCATGAGAGAGAATGACCCCCCTAGAAAAGACAATAATTTTTAATAAGGCAGAAGGCAATAGAAGAAAGACCACATTACAGATGAATAAAGTGCCTTGGATCTCACTTTGAGAAAAATGGGCTCCAAATAGAATAGAATAAAATAAAATAAAAAAATAAATGGACTCCATCAAGAAAACAATGATTTTGAATTTTGTAAGATCTCAGTAGGGTGTTGGCGATAGGCAACTTGGAAGCCTCTCATTCATAGGGCAGTTAACAAGACATGATATAGTGGTTTGAGTGTTGGACCAGCATTCTGAGAGATCAGGGTTCGAATCCCTCATCTATAGATATCGAGTGAGTGATTTTGGGAAAGTCACGCTTCTCCAGCCTCACAAGAAAGCAATAGCAAGCCTCCTTTGCCTAAATCTGGCCAAGGAAAGCCTGCATCAGTGTCACCATTATTCAGAATTGACTTGAGATAACAGAACAACAGCAATACTAAAAATTATCTCAGCACACCTGTATATCAGCTAACCTACCATGGGTATGTTATATTTTCTTGAAAGAAACCAGAATACCCTAACTGTCATCACAAAGTGGTTGCAGTATCTGAATAGCCAGCTGGTTGGGTTGAATGTACACCTGGTTAACCAGTTTAATTTGGTATCACACTCTCTTTGCCAAGACAGCTGTAAGGAAAATGTCTGTGGACACTAAGCACCATTAATGATTCATCAGTCCAATAGTCAGAGACCCATCATTTTAATAAATGAATGATACCAGAAGTGCTATAATCTGGCACTTTCTGGTGCTACATGCAAATTTTCATATATTCCTGATCCTTAAATTATGGGATCATTTATGTGACAAGGAACAGTGTTCTATGATTAGAAGAATAATTTTAACTCATTTTCATTGATGATTTTATGAAGTGAAATTACTGTGGTTTTGTCTCACATAAGATACCAAATTAGCCACATAAACCAACTCGGAAAATTCTATCAGGTGGACATCTGCTCTAGCCCTCTGTGTCAAAATGTATAAGAATTATGAAATATATCAGTATGCTCCAGGCATTGTGATATAGCACACTGATATATTTCATAATTCTTGGAATTCATCAAACCAAAAGTACAGGCATGTTATGCTGCAATTCTGCTGGTTCTTACCAGAGAAAACAACTTAGTTCTGATTAAATTTATGCAGGATTGTGCTGAAATCAACAAAGCATCTTGCAGCATTTAAATACTTAGTGTCTTTAAGAGTTTACATTGTAGGATTAATGTAGTTTGACACCACTTTAATAGTCATGTCTCAATGCTATGAAATCATGGAAACTGTAG
Source organism: Anolis carolinensis (assembly GCF_035594765.1). NCBI lineage: Eukaryota > Metazoa > Chordata > Lepidosauria > Squamata > Anolidae > Anolis > Anolis carolinensis. Next base: position 304,017,575 of record NC_085841.1, read on the forward strand.
ATTTACAAGATTGCTGGTGTCGTACCACACTACAAATCCCAGGATTCCACAGCCATGTCAAACTGCATCAATTCTATCATGGAGCTGCACCCTTAGAGATTTTATGGCTTACATTTTTGTTAAATTTAATTTCAGCCTTAATTGAATTTTCACAGGGTGTTATTGTTTTCATTACAATTTGACCACACTTTTTCTCCATTTGTATCTAAATATAGATACATGCAACTGTATGTCCATAAAACTTTATATCATAATAAATTCTGATATATTGATTGTAGGTTGTCATTTATGTGTTTTATTGTATCGAGAAAAGACAATTTTTATTGTAACAAGAAATATATAAAGTTGCTTATAAACTTCTCAATAAAAATAATTAAAAAATAAGCTTGTGTTTCCATAGGATCCTTTATTTTTGTATTTAATGCAAGATGAATGCTTATATCCAATGCTGTGCTAGTGGATGTCCAGTCTGCACCTACTGTTTTCTGTTTCCTCTCCTTACACAGCTTTTTTCAGAACTTAAAAACTGAATCCAGAAGCTGTTCCAGCTGTCTCGGGCCAATTTTGATGGTGAACAGGTCTGCTCAATATTATCCATCTGATAATGAATGGTTCTTGAATTATCGCTTCATATTTATGAACTCCAGTGGTTATCTCTACAGACATTATGCATGAGAAGGTCCTTTCTGACTGAAACAAACTTACATCACCTAGTCCAGCATTGGTTATTCACTCTGCCTGGTGGCAGCCATCCCAAAATGGAGGACAGTTCTTTCCCAGTTGTGTAAACTTTTGGCTCAACATGATATAGATTGAATTATATCACTGAACATCTACAAAGCTACAACACTTTTCCCTGTGGATTCTCTGTGTTTTTGAGGTGTTCAGATGATCAATTTCATGTTAAATTTCTCTAACTTCCAACTGTAAAATGCACAGGAAGGTCTATTCATGGACTGCTAATCATAATGGATATCTATTTCTCTATATGTCATGTAATTTCAGCTTCCACAAGAACCACACGTTTGGAGCCTGGAATGTCAAGCTCATAATTCATGATTTGGGGTCAGATTTTTTCATCTATCTATCTATCTATCTATCTATCTATCTATCTATCTATCTATCTATCTATCTATCTTGTAATTTATCTATCTTGTAATCTCCTTTGCAGGACAACGCTGGCAACAGTCACCCAGAGGACTGTTTCTTCAGCCGCCCCTAAATTGTGGAATGACCTATTAGAAAAGCTTCAACAGTTGAATATGATATCTGAATTTAAAACAGCATTAAATATCAGTCTCTTCTGGCAGGCCTATCCAGATTATTTTTAAAATTATGATATTTGAATTATATAATGGTTGAAAATATATTGAATGTGTATGTTCTTCTAAACTGATGTTTTTAACTCAGTTGTGCATTACGTATTTTCAACTTTTTGTATATGTTGTATTCTTGTATATTGTTGTTCCATTCCTTGATCCATAAAGAGAGATAGGTAAGAAATGATGATGATGATTATGATGATGATGGCTGTTTAGTTAACACTGGTGTGGAGTAAAATAGAGAGTCTGCTATTGCGTTCATGACTGTCTCGTGAGCCTCCCACAGACAGGTGGTTGGCCACACTCTGAAGCCAATGCTGGGCTAGGTAGGTCTTTGGTCTGATCCAACCCAGCTCTTCTTATGGGGAAAGCTCGGAATGTTTTGGTTTAAAGGGAACATCACCAGGTGGGTGGCTTTTTAATATTGGAGTCATTCTGAAAAACTTGTTATGAAGTGAAAGAGGATGTGAAAGAATTATTTGATGGAGAGCATTTGTCTTCAATGCCATGAAAAGATTAAAGGGACAAAACTCACTTCTCTCTCCTTACTCATAGGGGGATAGTCTATTGGAATACAGAACCAGGTTATGTTTCTAAAGGGCCTTGTTTTGTTACCCCCTTCTACTATATCGAGAAAATATATGGCAATATTTTTTCTGCCTTTAGGTACTAGGTACCAGACAGACACCATAGTCAGATGACTATGTTTCTTATATTTCTGTTTTAGTTTAATCATACCTCCCCTAGCCACACAAAAAAAGGATTTTCATAAAACAATCTCATACCAAAATGTAAATCTTGCAATTTGTGATCTTTTCTGCAAGTTGGAAAATTCTCCGGTGGGACTGACAACCTGCATTTATAATACACAAATGTTCTGCTTATTTCACAGCATCCAAACAGCTGTATAGGAGTCCAACTCAGTTGCTTTGGTTGTCCATTCAAAATGCATAATCTCAGTTTCCCATACATTCTGTCCCAGCAATATCTTACAGTAATGGGAGTAAAGGAAAGGGGAAGCTGTGCTGGGCAGGGGAACTCCATGTTTTGTAAACTGTCAAACAGCATCAGTAAACAGTATAGAAATTGTTGAAATCAAACCAGAAGTAAACAAGCTTGGAAATGCCTACGTCCAGAACAGTTCTGGGTGACAATGTACAGAGAATTTATAGTTTGGACAGCCCATTCTTTTTTTGCAAATATGGATGTTATTTCTTAGAAATCAGCTCATGATGTAAAGTCCTTTTGATGATCAACTATGGAAGAACAAGACCAGATGTATAAAGTTGGCTTGCATAAAGGCCACTTTATTTGACTTAGAACCTATTTAAGTTGGAATTGAACTTAGTAATCAGTAAAAAAGGGGAGCAACCTGATCTGGGTTCAGCTGAAGCCAACTTTTAACCCTAGAGTACCTCCTCAGCCTTCCTTGGGATGAACATCTGAGCCAAAGGGCAATCCAATAGTTGAGAACAACCTAAAGGGCCAAAGGGCACTACTGGATTGCCATTTGGACTCAAGTGGTTACTGAAAGGTAAACCCAGGGCAAACTCCCAGATCAGCCTCAAGTATAGACTTTTTCTCCACCCAGTTACCCACTTCTCTTTTATAACTGCAAGGTCTGTGTTGTTTTAGTTTTAGGCTTTGTTATAATCATCATTGCAATTATTGCTATATTAGACAATTGGGTATTTAATTATTGCCTTAGAAATAGGTGCTATGATATTGCTAAACACATTGTTGTGACTTAAATATTGGGACTATGACTATGGAGACTCAACTATGGAAACCAACTGGATAATCTTGGGTAAGTCACACTCTTTTAGTCTCAGAAGAAGGCAAAGGCAAACACTCTCTGGACAAATCTTGCCAAGAACACTCCATGATAGGTTCATCTTAGGGTCACCAGAAATTAGAAAGGACTTGACGGAACTCAACTACAAAGTTTCTGTACTAAAATGCATTTAAAACTATATAAAAATAATCATAATGCCAGACCCTCACCACATTAGTATCCCAACCTTCATCAATTTGAAAAGGCCTGGCAGAACAGAAATATTAAACATAGAAATGTATAATTGTAGGTTATGTATTTGTAATTGTCCAGCAGGATTCTAGCCATTCACCTTAATTTGTATTTGTTTACTATGGGACAAGTGAACAAAGACAGGACCAGAAGATGTGGCCATGCTTTTCCTTCCATTTATTTAAAGTTGTGGTGAGGGGAATGCCAACGAAGAACTAAATTGCTGTGGGAAGTTTCAATTATTTTAAATTTCATGGAGTAGGACCCCAGGATGGTGGGAGTAAGACAAAGAAACTGGGACATTTTAAAAACAGGTGAAAAGGGCGATGACAGAATAACTGGGGCTTCACCTGCCAAATCATTATATTTGGGGGATATGCTAATACAGCCATTTTAGCTACAGTGGAGAAAAATGTGCCAGACAGACACCATAGTCATCTCTGTTGTTCTAATCAAGTATATCAGGACAGTCACAGAAAATTGTTTAGGAAAAGTAAACGCCTCTCTATTTCTAAACAAGGTAGAAGATGCAGAGCAAAAACCTGGACTGAAAAAATTAAAATACAATAATCAATGTAGCTTTTCTTTCACAGCATAGATTACTGTCTCTGAGATTCTGCATCAACTCCTTCTGGAAAACAGTTTTTAACTGAACCCAAGTGCCTCAAAATACAGTAAGCAATAAAGATGCATGATTCTTTCTTCTCCAAATGTCCAATACTGGTATTCCCAGATTTATTTCTGATTTACTTACCACCATGACTATCTGCATCACTGTTGAGATACTGGTAACTGTCATGGGACTGTCTATAAGGGTCTGAGTCATAGGATATCAGCTCTTCAGAGGGCTGCAGGGAGAAGAGAAAATGTGGTTAGATGTGAGCACCCAGCCCAACATTCTACACTTTTACAAAGTAAAGAGAAACAGGCTACCAGAATTTTTCAGATGTGCAATGTGTCTTTAAGGTATATATTTTAGTCAGTGAAAAGTCTTTTTATAAGTTCACAAAACAGTTTTTAACTTAGTTGACTTGATCATACAAGGCAGGCAAACTGGCATGGCAGCACCAAAGATGATGGTCCCTATGCATTGTGCTGCCCGCCTGCCTCCTCCCCATGATTCTCCTGTCAATAGTTCCCAGTCTCACCATATTCTCATCACCTCCTTTGGAGTGATGGGTCTCTTTCCCTTGTAATGGCAGGCATGCCAGCAGTGACTGCCAGGGATCAGAAACATGGTTGTATCCATTGATTACAGATGTTTCTCTGAACCTTGGAAACTTTCCAGGGACTGGCAGTCAGGGGTGCAGGGATTGGCTCTAGTTCCAGGGACCACCATTTGAGTACTGCTGTTTTAGAAGTTCTAGAAGAGAAAACCTCTCTGAATGATGCAGGAAGGGATAGGCCTGGATCTTACTGTCATTTTCACAGAGAGTAAACCCAACTGAAGCAATTCAACTAACTATCTAGATCTCAAATGAGACTTGGGCCACAAACTCATAACCCACCTGTTCAACTGTATGGCCCATCTCCAAGACACGGCAATTGATCATGGACTCCACTGTGTTTTCAACTCACTCACCTAACTGATTCCAAAGTTTCACAAATCCTGGACATCACTCAGCATAGATACTTATGACCTCATCACATAGAGCATTTTCTCCATCACAGGACACTTCACCTCCATTTCAAGGATGAAGAGACATGGATCGCATCACATGCCATTTACCGACCGCCGGCTGTCATCCATTGCCCTTTGTCCTTGAAATGGAGCTGAAGTGTGCTGAAAGGAGGGAGTTCAGAACACAGATGAGTAATTGTGTTCTGAACCACTGGCATGCGGCAGAACCATTGCTACCACTGAAAACACACATGACGGAATCTGACAGATTCACCCATGTTGAATTGTTTCAGTGACATGTAGGAATGGGCATTCCTCACCACTTTGCTGTCACTGCATTTTGTCCTTAATAGTAATCTAGACTCCATATGAAGTGTGTGATGCCTCATGGGTTTTGTAGTCCTGTGCCTAGTGTCACCGTGACAGATGAGGATGAAAACATGGGGTTTTCACAGCCAGAGCCAGAGTTTTTCCAGATGCCTGAGGTTCTTGTCCAAGAACCAATTAAAACTGACCTTGATCAATGCTCACCTCCCTTCGCTAGAAAGCAATCCTTCTCGGCAGATAGGGGAGTGAGAGAGAGAATTCAGAGGAGTGCCCGAATTGCTGCCAAGCAAGAGACTGATTAGCCATGTTTCCCCTGGGAAAATCCAGTGAGTCTCACACCTGCAAGTTGGGTTTCGTTCCCTGTTCTCTAGGGAAAGAGAACGTTGGACGCCCGTTTGGCGGGAAATGAGACCCAGATAAAAGTATCGGGCACTGTTGATTCTTTGCGGAGACAACAGCTCAGCTTCGGGAGTGAATTCCATGTTTCCAGCCTAGTGTGGACTTCGCTAAGTCCACAATCCAGTTTCCTTGCCTCGCCTGCTCAAGTCTCCAAGAATTGCCTCGCTTTGTCCTTAGCCACGGATTTTGTTCTTAGAATCAAGTTTTTAGACTACCTTGCCTCGTTTGAACCACGGACCTTGTTTCCTAGATTCAAGCCTTGTTCCCAGCATCCTTGTGGATTTAACCTTGTGTCTTGAAAGACTTTGGACAATTCCCCTCACTATTGCCTGGCAATAGTGAGTGTTTCGGTATTGGATTTTATCTTTGAACTCTAATATCATTTATTGGACAAACTATTCCTGGACTATTTTAGACCTCATTTGAAAGGTCTGCTTCTGGACTATATTCTCTACTTGCTTTTATCCTTCTTATATATTTCCTTAATAAAGATATTAGATAGTTTTATTGGCCTCCGTGTCTGGTTCTTGGTGCTCTGCTGCCTTGGTGTGTGACAAAGTGGTGGATTTCTCAATTACACTCCATGATCCTTCTGTTGTTTAAAGTGGTTTAAAGACAGTGTGGGTCCTATTTGAAAGACATTATTTAAAATGTGCTGACCTTTTCTAGAGGGAGACCATATTGAAAAGAGTATTAAAGCTGGAGGGAAGACTCCATTGAATGAAGTATTACATGTGGAGTTAAAATTCTGCTGATCTACTAAAGAGGAGGAATTCAAACAAAAGAGAGGAAGATACCATTGAAATAAGAGTTTTTGAAACTGTGTCCTGTCTCCTTTAATGTAAGGGGCTTTGGACAGGGCAATTCTATCCCATGGAAAGAAGAGGTTTTAAAGTGGAGTCAGTCTCCTTTAATGTAAAGGGGCTTTGGGCAGGGCAAGGGATTTCTTGGCTTTCTGTGATGACCCATGGGCCTTGTAGTCCTGCTCAGGACATTGTAATTCCTGATGAAGATGAAAACTTGGGTTTTTTACCTTCCCAGTCTGAACTGGATTCCTCTCAGCCAGATCTTTCCCAGGCAGATCTGGGAACCTTGCACCTGCAAGAAAGTTGTCTCCCAGAAGTATGTCAAACAAGCCCAGAACCTACTTCTCCCGTGTTCTTGCGCCGGGAGTTTTGTAAACAACAGAGAAGTTTGGATTCAGCTTCGCGCAGGAGTGCAAGAATTGCAGCTAAGAATGTAGCCAATTAAGACTGCTTCTCGTGAGAATCTTTAAGGAGTTTAACATCTGGTCTCAGAGTTTAGCTTTCGTTTCTGATTCCCAGAGTACTGCTTCGGTGGGAAAGTTAGACTCTATTTAGGTGTTTTACCCACGGAGTATCTGCGCGGAGTCAATTCGTCAGCCTACGGAGCGAGTTGTGTCTGGACAGCGCGCTCCGATTCAAGCCTCGCTCCTGCTCAAGCCTTGCCTTGCTATCCAGCCTTCGCCTTGCTTCCCAGCCTTTGTTTATCTACGGACTTTGCCTTGTTTCCCAGGACCAATCCTTGCCTTGTTCCACGGATTTTATCAAGTTATTCCACGGACCTTGTTCTTGTTCCTAGTTACCTTGTTCCACGTTTTAAGCCTTGTTTCAAGTATCAAGTTATTTCCTGGCCTTGCTCAAGTTTATGGACTAAAGGACCTTGTCATCTCCCCTCACTTTGCCTGGCAAAGTGAGTGTTTCGGTTATTGGATTACAACTTTGGACCATAATATTTCTTATTGGACATTGCTTTTTTGGACTAATTTTGACCTTTCCTGAAAGGTTCGCTTCTGAACTAACTTTTACATTTGTTTTTATTAACCTTAAATATTTCCTTAATAAAGATATTAGTTAGAATCTGGCCTCTGCGTATGGTTATTGGTGCTCTGTAGCCTGGGTCGTGACAGTTTGACTCCGCCACCCTAAGCACCAATTAACCTCGGCCAGAATGTCTACCGGAACCGTGCCCGGTGGGCAGCCACTGAGCTACACCATCAGCAAGGACGAAGTGGATCGCATCCGCGACAGACTCAACGCCCAGGATGGAGAAATAAAGGGCTTGCGGGAGCGCGGAATCCGCCTCCCGGCCATGGCGTTGCCTACCAAGTTTACTGGAGAAGCTTCTAAGGTTCATGTTTTCCGTCGCCAATGTCAAGCTTATCTAGAGGCCCGTGATGCCGAGTTTCCCCAAGAAGACATCAAAGTGGCGTGGGTTTACAGTCTTCTAGACGGGCCAGCGGCCAATTGGGCGACGGCACTGTTCGACCAAGCCTCTCCACACCTAAGATCAGCGCAACACTTCTTGGACCACCTCAAGGAGACTTGGGGAATCGAGGACAATTTGGAGGCAGCCGGTCACAAACTCCGTCGCCTTTTCCAAGGAGACAGACCTATGTCTCAGTATATAGCCGAGTTCCGAGTGCTGGCCCACAACACCGGCTGGAACGATGTAGCCCTCAGAGGACAATTCCGGGAGGGTCTCAACATTGAAATGCTGGAGGAAATCTCCAAGGTGGATCCTCCCCAGACCCTCGAGGCACTCATTGATCAATGTTTACGGGCTGAAGTCATGATTGCCAAAAGGAAACAGTGGGTTCGAGGCCAGGGCAGTAGAGCCGGGGCAAAACCCCCCGCTCCCGCCAGCGTTCAGCCACGTCCAGTGTGGAGACCCCCACCGCCAACCCCATACCCCAGAGGAGGCGAGGAGGTGCCGATGCAGTTGGGCAATGTGCGTCCCAGACTAGATGCCGCCGAGAAGGCCCGTCGTCAACGCTTAAACCTCTGTTGGTACTGCGGGAACGGGGGCCACTTCGCCAGAGAGTGCCCAGCCAAAGGGAAGCCGGCCGCCCGTCTTGCGGCGGCGTCCTCCACGGAGACGAAGGCGTCTGAGCCGACTGGCACACAGCCGGCGGGGGAAGCCAACGACCGGGTGTAGAGAGGCTCGCCAACCCGGTCAAAAAATCCATTCAAGAGCCGCCAACCGGGGTCCTGTTCCTTCTCGTGGTCACATTATGGTCAGCAAAAAGGGGACCCGTCATGATCCACGCCATGATAGACTCTGGAGCTACCAACAATTTCATTGATAGAGAGTATGCCGACTCTCTGGGATTACAATATCATGATTTCAAGAATGCCCGTGTGGTGCAAGCCATAGACGGCCGCCCCCTCAAGACGGGCCCCGTAAGTCAGTGGTCGGAACCCACCAGGATGTGGATAAGGGAACATATGGAAGAGATTTCCTTCTTTGTTACCGAGGTCCCCCATTTCCCTGTGATTTTGGGAATTCCATGGCTGACTCTCCACGACCCTAACATCTCCTGGTCCAACAGAGAACTGCAGTTTGCTTCACCGTACTGCCAAAACCATTGCCTCGTAGCCAAGGTCTGCCATGCCACAGACACCGAGCCCATCATCACCTTGCCAAAGAAGTACTCCGAGTATTGGGATGTATTCAATGAGAAAGAAGCCGAGAAATTACCCCCACATAGACCTTATGACTGTGCCATTGACTTGGTGGAGGGGGCCCCGATCCCGCGAGGGCATCTCTACTCCCTGACTGAACCAGAGCAAGAAGCTCTCAGGGAATTCCTAGAGACAAACCTTCGCAAGGGATTCATCAGACCCTCTCAATCCCCAGCCGCCTCCCCAGTGATGTTTGTGAAGAAGAAGTCAGGGGAACTACGCTTGGTGGTGGACTACAGAGCATTGAACAATATCACCAAGCGGAACAGCTATCCCCTGCCCTTAATCTCGGATCTACTGGATCGGCTTCGAGGAGCCAAGGTTTACACCAAGCTGGATCTTCGGGGGGCTTACAACTTAGTTCGCATCAGGGAAGGGGACGAGTGGAAGACCGCCTTCCAGACCAAATTCGGATTATTCGAGTCCCGAGTTATGAATTTCGGTTTATGCGGAGCTCCCGCAACGTTCCAGCATTTTGTCAATGACATTTTTCAGGACTATCTAGACAGGTTCTTGATAATCTACCTGGACGATTTTTTGGTGTTTTCTAGATCACAATCAGAACATGAGAACCACGTCAAAATGGTGTTACAACGATTGCGGGATCATGGACTTTATGCCAAGCTGGAAAAATGCGCCTTTGATCTACAAGAGGTAGATTTCCTTGGTTACCGCATCTCGCCTCTAGGGCTTTCCATGGATCCAGCCAAGGTTTCAGCAGTATTGGAATGGCGGGCGCCAACTAACAAGAAAGAGGTGCAGCGTTTCTTGGGGTTCGCGAACTATTACCGCAAGTTCATTCCAGATTTTGCCCGCTGGTCCGACCCCATCACTAGCTGCATCCGTGGAAAGCAGCCTTTCCGCTGGACTGATCAAGCAGAGAAAGGGTTCCAGCAACTAAAGAAACTATTCACCTCCCAGCCAATTCTACAGCACCCAAATCCTGGAACCCCTTTTGTGGTGCAAGCGGACGCCTCTGATGTGGCAATTGGGGCTGTACTCTTACAACCGGTGGGAGATCACCTCCATCCCTGTGCCTTTTACTATCGTCAACTAACCACACCAGAGAGGAATTACACCATTTGGGAAAAAGAACTACTGGCCATAAAGGCAGCCTTTGAGACTTGGAGACATTGGCTAGAAGGGGCCAAATTTCCCATTGAAGTCCACACTGATCATCGTAATCTAGAACATCTAAGAACTGCCCGCAAACTAAATCAGAGGCAGCAACGTTGGGCTTTATTCTTTGAACGTTTCAACTTCCAGATCCATTATGTGACCCCAGCCCAAACCAAGCAAGCAGACGCCCTGTCACGTAAACCGGAATACGCTGCAGGACGCAAGGAGACCTTTGAATCCCAACTACTACAACCCGAGAACTTTGCCACGCTCACAGTGGGGAACACCAAATCCACTCCCATTGGTTCAACTTCCTCTACTCCAGGACCCATCTGTGCTCAAGAAATCAGGGCTAGTCAGCAAGCAGATGCCTGGGCGCAGGACCAACTTCGTCAAGGTCTGCATTTTCCCTTTTCGCTTAAAGATGGACTGCTTTGCTATAGAAATCATGTTTATATCCCACCCGGACCGGGCAGGGAAAAAGCGCTTCGTCTGTGTCATGACTGCAAACCAGCAGGGCATTTCGGACTATTTAAAACCATGCATCTGATCCTAAGGGATTTTTGGTGGCCCAAGATCCGCAAAGATGTGGAAAAATATGTCAACACCTGCCCAGTATGCCAGCGCTCCAAGATAAGAAGGGAGAAACCCTCAGGGCTTCTACATCCCCTTCCTACCCCATCTCGCCCATGGGAAATAATTTCTGCGGATTTCATCACTGACCTACCACCTTCCTGTGGATTCACCACGATCCTAGTGGTGGTGGACCTTTTCACCAAGTTAGCCCATTTCATACCCTGTGAAGGTCTCCCCACGGCCAAAGAGACTGCAGATCTATTCCTTCAACATGTTTTCAGACTACATGGATTGCCCAAGAGTTTAGTCACAGACCGTGGTTCTCAATTCACCTCTCGTTTTTGGAAGGCACTACAAAAACTATTGGGCATAGACTCTCGTTTATCTTCAGCTCATCATCCTCAAACAGATGGGCAAACGGAGCGCACCAATGCCACCTTGGAGCAGTATCTTCGCTGTTATGTAAACTACCAACAGGACAATTGGGCTTCTCTGTTACCACTGTCTGAGTTTGCCTACAACAATGGAGTTCAAGCTTCTACAAAAGAAACGCCGTTCTTTGCAAACTACGGCTTCCACCCACGTTTCTTTCCCCCTGTCATTGAAACTTCAGAAGTTCCCGCAGCAGAGGATTGGCTGCAGGAACTCACAGCGGTGCAACAACTTTTGCTCCAGCAACTGGACCAAGCCAAAGAGGACTATAAACATCGCCAGCCGGGCCCCGAAATCAAGGTAGGAGATCGGGTTTTCCTGTCCACTCTCTTTCTGCCCTCCCACCGCCCTTGCCGGAAGTTAGATGCCCGTTTCATTGGCCCCTATCCAGTGGTGGCGCAATTAAACCCCGTGACTTTCAAACTCCAACTTCCGCGTTCAATGCGCATTCACCCAGTGTTTCACCGTTCCCTGCTCCTTCCGGCGGATGGTGTGCGACCTGATACAGACCAACCGGCCCCCCCTCCTGTTTTGATGAATGGGGAGGAGGAGTTCGAGGTTGAGGACATTTTGGATTCTCGCTTTCACCGCCGCCGCCTACAATATCTCATTGACTGGGTGGGTTTTGGCCCTGAGGAACGCTCTTGGGAAGACGCCTCCACAGTCCATGCTCCTGATCTAACCCGTCGCTTTCATCAGACCTATCCCGCCAAGCCGCGACCTCGCGCCTCGGGGAGAGGGCCCCAGTTTGGGAGGGGCCTTGAGGAGGGGGATAGTGTGATGACCCATGGGCCTTGTAGTCCTGCTCAGGACATTGTAATTCCTGATGAAGATGAAAACTTGGGTTTTTTACCTTCCCAGTCTGAACTGGATTCCTCTCAGCCAGATCTTTCCCAGGCAGATCTGGGAACCTTGCACCTGCAAGAAAGTTGTCTCCCAGAAGTATGTCAAACAAGCCCAGAACCTACTTCTCCCGTGTTCTTGCGCCGGGAGTTTTGTAAACAACAGAGAAGTTTGGATTCAGCTTCGCGCAGGAGTGCAAGAATTGCAGCTAAGAATGTAGCCAATTAAGACTGCTTCTCGTGAGAATCTTTAAGGAGTTTAACATCTGGTCTCAGAGTTTAGCTTTCGTTTCTGATTCCCAGAGTACTGCTTCGGTGGGAAAGTTAGACTCTATTTAGGTGTTTTACCCACGGAGTATCTGCGCGGAGTCAATTCGTCAGCCTACGGAGCGAGTTGTGTCTGGACAGCGCGCTCCGATTCAAGCCTCGCTCCTGCTCAAGCCTTGCCTTGCTATCCAGCCTTCGCCTTGCTTCCCAGCCTTTGTTTATCTACGGACTTTGCCTTGTTTCCCAGGACCAATCCTTGCCTTGTTCCACGGATTTTATCAAGTTATTCCACGGACCTTGTTCTTGTTCCTAGTTACCTTGTTCCACGTTTTAAGCCTTGTTTCAAGTATCAAGTTATTTCCTGGCCTTGCTCAAGTTTATGGACTAAAGGACCTTGTCATCTCCCCTCACTTTGCCTGGCAAAGTGAGTGTTTCGGTTATTGGATTACAACTTTGGACCATAATATTTCTTATTGGACATTGCTTTTTTGGACTAATTTTGACCTTTCCTGAAAGGTTCGCTTCTGAACTAACTTTTACATTTGTTTTTATTAACCTTAAATATTTCCTTAATAAAGATATTAGTTAGAATCTGGCCTCTGCGTATGGTTATTGGTGCTCTGTAGCCTGGGTCGTGACACTTTCAGATATTGAAGTTTTCCTTTATTAAAAAAGGACGGAAAAAAGAATTCTTTGTGTGATGGTTCTGAACGCAGGCAACAATGGGTGAAACCCTGAAGAGAGAAATGTGTGATGGGAAGAGAGACCTTGAAACGGGACAATTGGGGATCTAACAGTACAATTTACAGTATTTGTATTGACAATTCCCTTTGCTAGACAGACGGCCCCAATGCTTCTCAAGGTCCATGTGATGAAGTTCTTAGAGGGATGGTTTGAGCTTTCTCTACGCCTTTTTTTTACAGAAGGTTGGTGAAGAGGAGAACAAAAGATGTTGACACCCTCCCCCCAATTCCTGCTCTCTCCCAGTTTAAAAATAGAGGTTGGCAGGAGGATTTGTTCTCTGATTTTTTTCTATTTCCCCCTTGTCACATCTATCATTTTCTAGGTGGGAAGTTCTCTACCCTAGACCCTTGTGTTTGCAAAACAAAACAAAAGCAACTATTTATCTTCTATAATGAGAGGCACCACATGAGAATTATACACAAAGCAGCAAGCAATATCTTAAGAATAAAAACACTTTATACACAGTATGGGATATTTAAAACAATGGCACATACAGGTACCTCAACGGGACCTATGTGTACCATTAAATATTACTGAACTGTTGTTGTGGTCATGGCCTGGCAACATCAAAAATATTTTTGATTTTGATTTTTGCTATGCTCCCCTCCAAATTGTTTAATATGAGGGACAGATAAAGAAATACAAATGTTGTATGCAGGTGCAGGCAATTAATCTTTATTTGTTGTTTGTCTGAGTTTGCAAAGGATTTGTTTTTTGTTTTTGTTTTTTGTTTTTTTGCTCGCATACATTAGGCCAGTGAGAAGTAAGCTGTAGTAGTATCCTTACGGACCTCCAGGGTCAACAGCAGCTCTTCCATATGAAACAATAAAGTAGATTTTTTTAAAAAAGTAAAAGGGCAAAGGATTTCAGAGGCTTGAGAAAAAGTGGCCTGGAGGCTACATGTAGTCAGAGGGTTAAAATAATATGATATCACACTTTGTTTTACAATACTAGGGTGCATCATAAATGGAATAAAACAAACAAAACTACCAATAAAACTGCTATAAATTGCAGCATTGCATGAAATGGACACCTCTATCATCCAGCTTCATAATCCAATCTAAAAAGCCCAATGAAACAAATAGGTTTGCATCTGGTGGTGAAATTGGTATCCCATATGCTTCTGGGTAGAGGGTACTCCAAAGCCCTGATAACCGTCGCCCCCGCTTTCAAATTGATTTGAAAACGCAGCAGAGAGTTCCATAGATTACTCTCCGAAAGAACGGAGCGGGACCGCAACAGACCATTATTAAAAGACCTTTTTTTCTTCATTTTCCCTTTCCCTGAACTATGTAACAAATCCCCCCAATAAAAGTAGCATTTATTTTAACAGTAACACTCTCTATCTGGTTATTTTGTATCTCCCTCTGACTCCTTCCTTTTTGCATGCGGTTTCTCTCCCTCCCGTCCTTTAACTCCGGCTGAGGTTCTCCGCCATAGATTAACATGGCGGACGATATAAATTGGCTCATATCTCTATCAAAATTACCCCTAGAACGCTCCTCTTTTAGTCTTAACCCTTTCTAAGGCTCCTGACTCGAAGACAACCAGCAGACCCGGAATCGGTCCAGTTTTCGGCATCTCAACAGCTGACTGTCAAACAGAACCGCGTTTCTTTCCAAGCCAAGTTGCTGCTTTATCCCGGGGTTTTCTCTCCCCGCGACTCGCGGAATGGTTCTCCCTGGCCCCCTTCTGTGAAATGGGGATGGGGGGGATCGCTCTCTCGCGGGGGAGACATAGTTCACCAAGGACCCTCACCCTCTACAGCTGCCAAGGGATGCCCGGACGGGGGCCCTCCACGTTTCATTCATAATTTCATAATTTTATGAAAGAGAAGAACACTCTTCCCCACACCTACCCCTTGGACTTATGAAATCCTATACCTCCAAAGACTTACTAACCCATATGTGCCCCTTCCCCATGCCATCTCAATGAATTCCTTATGAACTCTTTCCCCTCATGTATTTGTGAATTTTTATATTCTATGTACATGACTCACTGTTGTATGAATTTCAAACTGTTGGGCTAACTTCATGGATTGTGAAATCATGCTGCTTGAACCCTACTTCTATGTTGGATTCCCCAGATGTTGTGAACTTCGTTCCTATCAAATGTTTTCTATTGCTCATTTATATTGTTTATATCATTCATGATTCCCCTTTATGCAATGTCACCCACCTTTATGGATTCTCCTTTATCTACCTATCTGCCTATATGTATTTACACTCTTTGGGATCCCCGGAAAATATGTGTTTTTCCCTGCTGGGTTTATGTTCCGACTTTATTTATAATTTTCATTTTATCCCAAATAATTGTCAGATCATGAAATCAAATGGGAAATATTATGACCCCAACCTGAACTCTAGCCCCATGACTCAGACCTCCCCTTCCCAAAAAAACAAAGGGATAATCTGCCACAGTTTAATCCCATCTCACTCCGATCGCATGGACAATATAGGGCGAGTCACCAAACTAAAGGTGACTCGCCCCCAAGGCAAACATTGTCACATCGCAGGCCAGGACGCCGCAGGAAGGCACCCTGTGGGGCCGTCAATGATGGCTCATCAAATCACCACTTCCCGTCTGACACCCCAAAGACATATCTAAAATCTGCGAACGTGACAGGACCCCGGACATCCTTGATGGGTGTCATTAATTCCTTTAGAAATTGGCTGGGCCAGAATTAATCCGATGTTTCCTGTCCGGTCACCGCATTGTTTCTATAGCTCCCGCCTCCTCCTCTCTGATTGGCCCGAGGGGGGACAAAAAACAGCTCCCCATTGGGCCAGCAGGGCAAGGCGGGAAACGAAAGCCCGCCTCGTTCAACCTCTCAGCCTATCCGTGATCAGATGGGCAGGGAAGCGGGGCGGGAAATTCAAAGGGCTGTCAGACCGAAACATTGTATAAATATGACTTTATTTGAAACATATGTTACGCTAGTAGATTGAATGATCGCTATTAGCGTCCTTTTCAGCTGAAATTGCTAAATAAAAACTCCTTGGCGGATTTTCCTTCAACTTGGCGGACCTTCTTCATTCCAGGCTTCAGGTTGTATTGCGGCTTATATTCTTCTTTTGGCTTCGCCAGGGTCCGTTCCCTCAGGACCGGGTCGGCTCCCTCCTTAAGGGACCCGATCCCCCAAACGCGGTCGACAACATAATTTGGCTTTACCACGAAGGGACTTGCTTGGAAGTTCCAAAAATCAATTTTTTAGGCTAAAATTCCAAGCGGCGACCTTGGTCCAGATATTCTGGGACAGGTTGGGGAGAGAAACGGCTGCAAGGAGGGCCCTCCGACCAACAATTTGACCTCATTTCGCATCCAAATTTCTCTGGCAGCCCCTTTCTCTCTCTAGATCTGATTCAGGGTACTGAACAAAGGAGCCAGATAGGAGGAAGCAGATTTTTAGCTCCTCGAAGGAAAAGCGCCAACGTGAAACAGGGGACGCCCTGTAAAAAAAAATAAAAAGGGAACCGGCCCCGTTGTTAAGACCCAGGTGGGCGGAGTTCTGGAGGTATTGCACTTCGGATCAGGGCTCGGTAACAAATTCCTGGTGAAACGCGGGAACATCTGGCGCCCGGTGGTGTGCGAGAACAGTCTGGCTTGTGAGATTACAGGTTCTAGGATCGTGGGGAAGGGGAACGATTGTGTTCCCAGGGCACCTACGGATCCCAAGAACGCCAGCCACTCAGCCTTGGTGTAGGGAGAACTCTTGAAAGGACGAGTGCATCCAGCCGGTGGGTGAGTCGTTACTCCATTAACTGTCAGGTACTGGGCAGGGGCTGAGCCAAGGATGGGTGTTTGTTCCGCACGCCTAGGGTGTCCCACCCCAGCAGACATCCCCAAGGATTCTCCTTTGGGCAAGATCCTGGCCGATTGGGGTGGGTTTGCATCGAAAAACATGGTGCAGGCCAGGTTGGTCCGACTAAGCAAGCGTAAGTGGCCCCTCGTGGCCCTTGAAGGAGGAGTCGCCTGGCCTCCACATGGCAGTGAGGATGAGAGTCTCATTTTGAAGCTCCAAAGCCATTGCCATGGGGAGGGCAAGTGGACCCAACTTGCTTATGCTGCAATGTTCATGGCCTTAAGCCAGAGGGAGAGTGGAAGGGGAGAGGGGGTCCAAGTCTTCCCATGCAGGGACGTGGGCTCCAAACCCACCCTCCTCAAAAGCTCCTCTCTAGACCTACTTCCCCTCCCACCTCCACCAGAAGAGGAACTTCTGGAGACATTTGCTTGTCCCCCACCGTACCAACCCCAATTCCCATCCCTTGCCCCACCTCCTCCCCGACTTTTTCCTCCTGTTCTGAGTCTCGCACCGATCCAGAACTCCCAGATTGACCCCTCAAGGGAACCTCTGCTTCCCGGGATCCCCACTCTCCTAGATTCACCCTCCCAGCCCCCTACCCTCTCGCCCCATCCCCCTTCCGCTCCCCAGCCCTCTCCTTTCTCCCAGCCCCATCTCCCCTCCGTTTCCCAACCTCCCATTCCCTCTCAGCCCCCCCAATCCTCCCTCCTCTCTCCTCCTCCCAACCCCCCCATTCTCCAATCCTCTTCTCCCTCTCCTTCCCAATTTCCTTTTCCATTCTTTAATGGCTATCTTCCATACATGCTACCTAGAGGATCACCTTTCCCGATCCCAGACCCTCTCGCCTCTCAGACTTTCCACCCTCTATTGCTCCCCTCTGCGCCTCCTGCGGGGACCTCCCTCGTCTCTTCAGCACCCTCAGCTTCTCAAACCACCCCACCAGTTCCCCTAGCACCCAAAAGACCCAGCCCCAACTGTCCCCCTTCCACTCCTTCGTCAGGAACTTCATCCCTCCCCCCTCAAAGGGTTTCCCAAACACCAGAGGATCCCTTTGAGCCCCTCATCACCAAAAATAGCCTGCGGACCCGCCCCGCCACTGTAATGGCCCCTCTACGGGAGGTGGTCGGGGCAAGGGGAGACCCGGTCCTCATTCATGTCCCTTTCAGTACCACAGACCTCATTACCTGGAAGAAGACAACTGCACCACTTTCCCAGGACCCCTCAGAAATGACCGAACTTTTTAGAACCATTTTTCTAACCCATCGCCCCTCCTGGGCAGATGTTATGACTCTCTTGGGCTCTCTCCTTACTCAAGAGGAGAAGCGCCGCCTACTGGCCGCAGCTCAGGCTGAAATCATGAAGGCCGATGTAGATGACGGTAGAGATGCTGAAATTATTTTTCCAACAAAGGAAGACCCCAGTTGGGACTACAATACCAACGCTGGTATGATGTCTCTAAAGGCCTTCCATCGTGCCATCTTGGCTGGCCTACCGTTGGTCTATCCTCGCCCCATAAACCTTTCTAAATACTATGATATAAAACAAACTCCTGAGGAAAGCCCCTCTGATTTTTATGATCGGTTATGTCGCACTGCAAAACAGTGGACACACATTGACCCCTCTGACCCCCAAAATGCATCCTCTTTAAATTCCCTGTTCATTGGCAGATCTTGCAGGGACATTCGGCTAAAACTCCAGAAACTGGAAGGGGGAGCAGGCATGCCCATCTCCCAGTTAATCAACATTGCTTTTAAGGTGTTCCACAACCGGGAGGATGCAGCAGCCCAGAAGGAAGAAGATGACCGAGAGGCTCAAGCACAGGTCCAAGCAGCCAGTATGGTGGCTGCACTGGCAGAACGTGACAGGGGACGGGGAGTTGGGGAGAACAGAGAAAGGCCAGTTTGGAGGGACAGGGGGCAAGGAAGAGAACCACCAAGGGAACTCCGTTGTTATTACTGCCAGCAGAGGGGGCACTACAGGAGAGAATGTCCCGATCTCAAGGATAAGGGACCAGAGAGCCGGGTCATGTGACTAGGGCAGCGGATCGTCTTGGCTCCCAGTGACCCGTTGGTGCCATTGAAGTTAGGAAAAAGAACTGTGGATTTCCTTCTAGACAGTGGGGCCACCCATTCAGTGGTCACCGAAGGGTTTCGGGGAACAGACATGGGAGCTAGGAAGACTCAGGTAGTGGGGGTCTCAGGGAAAGAGGCAGAGAGGTCTTTTCTCAAGCCCATGGAGTGTGAGGTGGGAGGGAAGACTCTGTCTCATGAGTTCCTGTACATGCCTGAGTGTCCAGTTCCCCTTCTGGGCCGAGACATCCTTTGCAAAATCAGGGCGCAGGTCACCTTTGGGCCAGAGAAGATCATCTTGGCTGTCCCAGAGGAGGAGGGGTGGAGGATACAGGCTCTCCTGCTTCATCAGCCCAGCCCCGAGGCTGACCTGATCCCTTTGGCCATTCTGGAACAAGTCGACCCTGTTGTGTGGGCCGATGGGATTCCAGGGAGGGCCAAGAACGTTGCCCCAGTCAAAATTGCCCTAAAACCGGACATCAGGCCTCCTAGGATTCCCCAATACCGCATTCCCCTCGAAGCCAAAAAGGGCCTCCAGCCCATCATTGAAAATTTTCTGAAGCACTCTCTGCTGAGAGAGTGCGCCTCCCCTTACAACACACCTGTGCTGCCAGTCAAGAAGCCCAACTCAGATGAATACCGCTTTGTGCAGGACCTCAGGGCCATCAATGCTGTTGTGGTGGACATTCATCCCGTGGTGCCTAACCCCTATACTCTTCTTTCCACTATCCCTCCTTCCTGCTCTTGCTTTACTGTTCTGGACTTAAAAGATGCCTTTTTTTCTATCCCTCTGCACATAGATAGCCAAGAAATATTTGCCTTTGAGTGGGAGCATGTGGACTCGGCCAGGAAGGTACAGCTCTGCTGGCAGGTTCTTCCGCAAGGTTTCACCTGTTCTCCTACGATCTTCAGCCAAAGCCTTGCTTCGGAGCTGGACAGGTGGCCGGATCGGGACCAGGGGGTCCTTCTGCAATACATTGACGACCTATTGCTTTGTTGTGAGGATGTACCTACCTGTGAAAGACTTACCATCAGTCTCCTCAACTTCCTGGGAGAGGCTGGCTTCAAGGTCTCCAAAAAGAAAGCTCAAATCTGCAAGGACACTGTGCGTTACTTGGGGTTTGATGTCTCTCAAGGACAGCGGGCTCTGGGGCCGGAGCGGAAGGAAGCTATCTGTAAGGTCCGAGAGCCCAAGACCAAGAAGCAACTGCGGGGTTTTTTGGGCATGGCTGGCTTCTGCAGAATCTGGGTGCCCAACTTCGGACTGCTCGCCAGGCCTCTTTATGAGGCAACCACCGGACCGGAGACTTTCCTCACCTGGACCGCAGAATGCAGGACAGCCTTCGATGCCATCAAGAAAGCCCTCATGTCTGCACCAGCCTTGGGACTCCCTGACATGACCAAGCCCTTCTTCCTTTATGTTCACGAACGTCGGGGGGTGGCAGCGGGGGTGCTGACCCAACCACTGGGCAGCGCCAAAAGGCCAGTCGCCTACTTCTCTAAGCGACTGGACCCCACCAGCCTTGGGTGGCCAGCCTGTCTTCGTGCCGTGGCTGCCACTGCTATGCTGGCCGAGGAGGCCCGGAAGCTGACGTTGGGCCAACCAATGACTGTCTATGTGCCCCATAGCGTCCTGGCAGTCCTGGATGCTAAGGGGACCAACTGGCTGTCAGCAGGACGGCTCACTCGCTACCAGGCTTCGCTCATCGACCAGGGAGACCTCACCCTGGCCACCACCAACTGCCTCAACCCAGCCACCCTGATGCCCATCGAATCAGCCGAAGGGGACGACCAGGAGCCACATGATTGCATCGCCACCATTGAAGAAGTCTACTCCAGCCGGCCGGACCTCAAGGACCAACCGCTTCCCCAGGCAGACTTGGAATACTACACTGATGGGTCGAGCAGTGTCCATCAGGGCGTGAGGAAGGCGGGCTATGCAGTTGTTACTCTGTGGGACACCATAGAGGCAGAGCCATTGCCAGCCGGTACCTCCGCCCAAAAAGCAGAACTCATCGCCCTCACCAGAGCTCTGGAGCTGGCAGCAGGAAGGACTGTCAACATCTACACAGACTCTAAGTTTGCCTTCAATGTCCTGCACGCCCACGGAGCCATCTGGAAGGAGAGGGGACTGCTGACCACTGCAGGCAGCCCAGTCAAGCACCAGGCAGAAATCCTGAGGCTGTTGGACGCCGTCTGCAAGCCCACTGCTGTTGCTGTCATCCACTGTCGGGGACACCAGGCAGGAGACCAGGACGCTGCCAGAGGAAACAGGAGAGCAGATGCCGCGGCTAAGGGGGCCGCCAACAAAACGCCCACCTTCCAGGGAGCCCTCATCCCGGACACCACCATCACCAGTCTCCCTCTGTATGGGACTGTGGACGATGAGTTTGCTAGGAAGGAAGGACTGACACAGGATGGGGGTTGGTGGAAGGACAGCCAAGGCCGTCTGCTCCTCACAGATCCCCTGATGCGTGAAGTGGCCCTCCGCCTTCACAAAAGCACCCACTGGGGTCATGATGCCATGCTGGAACACCTCAGATCCTTCTTCATTGGACCACGCATGGCCCAACAGTCTATCTGGGCCTGTAAGCGATGTCTCCTCTGCCTAAAGAACAACCCCAAGATCCAGAAGAAGCCAGAAGTGGGGCATCTCAGGGCAGGACTGCAGCCAGGACAGGTATGGCAGGTGGATTTTGCTGAATTGCCCTCCAGTAAGAAGTACAAATACCTGTTGGTGTTTGTGGATTGCTACAGCGGGTGGCCTGAAGCTTTCGCCTGCTATACTTGTACTGCCAAAGAGGTCTCTCAAGCCCTCCTCCATGACATCATCCCACGTTTCGGCCTGCCCCTCTGCATTTCTTCGGACAACGGGAGTTCTTTCATCTCCAAGGTCACCCAACAGGTCTCTCGGGTCCTCCAGATCCGGTGGGACTTGCATTCCAGCTGGCACCCAGAAGCAAGCGGCAAGGTTGAAAGGATGAACCAAACCCTTAAGAGACAAGTGGCGAAAATCTGTCAGCAAGCTAACCTACCTTGGCCAGAGGCTCTTCCACTCGCTCTCACTCGAGTCAGGGCTGCCCCTAGGGGCAAGTTAAAATTAAGTCCTTTTGAGATTCTTTATGGTAGACCTTTTCCTTCTTCCCAGGTTCCCTTGAAGGCTGAACACCTACATGAGGTGGGCTCCGAAAGCCTTAGAGCTAGGCTGTCTTCTCTTACCTCTGTCCTCTCTTCCCTAAACAGGTACCTACTCTCCCACCTTCCTGTCCCCTTGGATGCTCCAGTCCACGACTTTTCCATTGGAGATTGGGTCTTCGTGCGGACGTGGCGACCGGAGCCTCTGACTGAGAAGTGGGTCGGACCTCACCAAGTCCTCCTGACCTCCTACACCGCTTGCAAGGTAGCTGGAATCCGTGCCTGGATCCATCACACCAGGCTCAAGAGCGCTCCTGAACCTGAGCCAGCCCCCACCAGCGGTGAGGAAGACAAAGATCTGTGGACAGCTGAGCTGGGAGACGACCTGAAGGTGTTGTTCCGGAAAACACCTCCTCAGGGACCGCCGCCCGCGAACTGTCCTGACCCACACCCTCCCGAGGCCCGGAGAAAGACCAAAAGCCAGAGACCAAAGCACAAGACCCTCTCCAAGGACCTCTCCAAATTTCATCCTTCTAGCACCACGGGAACACCCCCATTTGGACCAACAAACATTTGACAGCTCGCTTTGACAGCTGTCAAATCGGCCCTCACTTCAACCCCCGCTCGGGAGAACTCACACCACGATTCCACTGGGAGCTGTCCGGCGTGCTGAATCAGGAGCCGTGAGTCCTAATTTCCCCTCTAGTTTTCTCTCTGCTCTCTCCCTGTCTTTCCCACTAGGAGCTGTCCCAGGTGCTTAACCCTAGAAAATGCTAACCCTAATTCTCATCTTCTCTTTGACTCTCCCCACCAGTTCTAGCCCGGTGTTGTATGAATGGCTTTCCTCTAAAGTAAACTTCTGGCAGCAGTTGGCCACAAAAGCCTTAAATGTCTCAGATTTTTGCCTGTCCAGTGGAGCCTCAGCCACAGACCTGTTTTCCACCTGTTTAATTGGCATTCCAGAACCTCTGGAAATTTTTAGAAATTATACCATGTTCCAAGACATCCCAAAGGATATGTCTTACAGAGACCTCTCTAACTGGGGAAGAGTCTCCATGGATAAGTTGCCTGGCATGGCTGCCATCCGCCTTGCCCATGTTCCTCAAGCAGAAAATTGTTTTCAAATACCCACCTGCATCGGTGAGTGCCATCAGCTTCCCATTGACAACTCTCTAAATTGCACCCATATAGAAAAACTGTCTCATTTGAATGCCCATTTGGTCCTGCCCCCTGGATGGTTTTTCCTGTGTGGACAGACAGCCTATGGTTATCTACCTGCCAATACCTCCATGGGGAATTGTGCATTGGGTAGGTTGTCTCTTTTTATGCCCTCCAAGAACGACTTAGAGTTGGCACACTCTTTGGGTCGGAAGGCAAGATCCATTCAGAACTTGGACCCGAATTGTGACCCCTCAGTAGTGCTAAAAGGTATCCCACAATTTGTGGCGGCTGCATTGTTCACTCCTGGAGTGGCCTCAGCCATGAATTATAGGGCCATAAAGCATCTGGCCTGCGCTCTGGTCAAAAACATCAATTATACCTCTCAAGCCTTGGCATCAGTGGCAAAGGAAATGCATGAGCTGCGGGAGGCTGTATTAGATAACAGGGCAGCTATTGATTTCCTCCTATTGAAAAACCACTATGGCTGTGAGAGTGTAAGGCACATGTGCTGCTTTAATTTGACAGACCAGACTCCTATGATTCATAAATCCATCGAGGGTTTGAATGATTTGGCCTCAGGAATTAAGGAGACGACTGGATTCGACCTTAGTTTTCTTACTGACTGGCTCCCTTCTTTAGACTGGTTGAGGAAAGGTTTTCTCCTCTTTCTAGCTGTAATCCTTTTCCTTCTAATAATAAGCTGTTGCTGGTCGCATTTGCCCGCTCTGTTCCAAATTTGTCGCAAAAAGAACCATTCGAACCCCTCTCAGCAGATGGCCATGCTGCCGCTAAGAGGTTATAACGCTTATGCGGTAGGGCAGGGGCGAAATAGGCTCCGCCCATCTCGCCCCGCCCTCCCGAGTGGGGGTATGATAACCGTCGCCCCCGCTTTCAAATTGATTTGAAAACGCAGCAGAGAGTTCCATAGATTACTCTCCGAAAGAACGGAGCGGGACCGCAACAGACCATTATTAAAAGACCTTTTTTTCTTCATTTTCCCTTTCCCTGAACTATGTAACAAATCCCCCCAATAAAAGTAGCATTTATTTTAACAGTAACACTCTCTATCTGGTTATTTTGTATCTCCCTCTGACTCCTTCCTTTTTGCATGCGGTTTCTCTCCCTCCCGTCCTTTAACTCCGGCTGAGGTTCTCCGCCATAGATTAACATGGCGGACGATATAAATTGGCTCATATCTCTATCAAAATTACCCCTAGAACGCTCCTCTTTTAGTCTTAACCCTTTCTAAGGCTCCTGACTCGAAGACAACCAGCAGACCCGGAATCGGTCCAGTTTTCGGCATCTCAACAGCTGACTGTCAAACAGAACCGCGTTTCTTTCCAAGCCAAGTTGCTGCTTTATCCCGGGGTTTTCTCTCCCCGCGACTCGCGGAATGGTTCTCCCTGGCCCCCTTCTGTGAAATGGGGATGGGGGGGATCGCTCTCTCGCGGGGGAGACATAGTTCACCAAGGACCCTCACCCTCTACAGCTGCCAAGGGATGCCCGGACGGGGGCCCTCCACGTTTCATTCATAATTTCATAATTTTATGAAAGAGAAGAACACTCTTCCCCACACCTACCCCTTGGACTTATGAAATCCTATACCTCCAAAGACTTACTAACCCATATGTGCCCCTTCCCCATGCCATCTCAATGAATTCCTTATGAACTCTTTCCCCTCATGTATTTGTGAATTTTTATATTCTATGTACATGACTCACTGTTGTATGAATTTCAAACTGTTGGGCTAACTTCATGGATTGTGAAATCATGCTGCTTGAACCCTACTTCTATGTTGGATTCCCCAGATGTTGTGAACTTCGTTCCTATCAAATGTTTTCTATTGCTCATTTATATTGTTTATATCATTCATGATTCCCCTTTATGCAATGTCACCCACCTTTATGGATTCTCCTTTATCTACCTATCTGCCTATATGTATTTACACTCTTTGGGATCCCCGGAAAATATGTGTTTTTCCCTGCTGGGTTTATGTTCCGACTTTATTTATAATTTTCATTTTATCCCAAATAATTGTCAGATCATGAAATCAAATGGGAAATATTATGACCCCAACCTGAACTCTAGCCCCATGACTCAGACCTCCCCTTCCCAAAAAAACAAAGGGATAATCTGCCACAGTTTAATCCCATCTCACTCCGATCGCATGGACAATATAGGGCGAGTCACCAAACTAAAGGTGACTCGCCCCCAAGGCAAACATTGTCACATCGCAGGCCAGGACGCCGCAGGAAGGCACCCTGTGGGGCCGTCAATGATGGCTCATCAAATCACCACTTCCCGTCTGACACCCCAAAGACATATCTAAAATCTGCGAACGTGACAGGACCCCGGACATCCTTGATGGGTGTCATTAATTCCTTTAGAAATTGGCTGGGCCAGAATTAATCCGATGTTTCCTGTCCGGTCACCGCATTGTTTCTATAGCTCCCGCCTCCTCCTCTCTGATTGGCCCGAGGGGGGACAAAAAACAGCTCCCCATTGGGCCAGCAGGGCAAGGCGGGAAACGAAAGCCCGCCTCGTTCAACCTCTCAGCCTATCCGTGATCAGATGGGCAGGGAAGCGGGGCGGGAAATTCAAAGGGCTGTCAGACCGAAACATTGTATAAATATGACTTTATTTGAAACATATGTTACGCTAGTAGATTGAATGATCGCTATTAGCGTCCTTTTCAGCTGAAATTGCTAAATAAAAACTCCTTGGCGGATTTTCCTTCAACTTGGCGGACCTTCTTCATTCCAGGCTTCAGGTTGTATTGCGGCTTATATTCTTCTTTTGGCTTCGCCAGGGTCCGTTCCCTCAGGACCGGGTCGGCTCCCTCCTTAAGGGACCCGATCCCCCAAACGCGGTCGACAACAGCCCTAGGACCAAAACAGAGAATGCTCTGTCTGACCACTTCTACACTGCCATATAAAATCCATATTATCTGCTTTGAATTGGATTATATGGTAGTGTAGACTCATGAAAATGTGGATTATATGGCAGTGTAGAGGGGCCCCAAGACTATTGCCATCCAGTGATATTTGGAGAGGAGATGTCCCTAAGACCTCAAGACAAAGCCAGACTGATAAGCAAAGAAACACTCCTTCAGATGTTCATGTTCTAAGTCATTCAGCGCTTTAGGGGTAAGCAGCTTCACTTTGAACTGGGTTTGGAAATATACGAACAGCCAGTGTGGTTGTTGCACTGTGGATGAAATGCGGCTCTAGCGGAGTCCTGGCCCCTGCGTTCTACATTTGCTAAAGCCACCAGATTGTGAGCCCCCTTCATCTTCTTTGAATACATTTCTCAAAAGGGAGTTGACACCAGGCAGCCAGAGAAGGGACTAAGCAGAGATTTCCATGCTTCTTCCAGCAGTTCAATAAATAGTGTGTGCAAAATTTGTATTGGCTTAGAAACAAGACAAGGTGCTTCCTAATTTGTAAAGGAAGACCTTGAGTTATTTCCAAGCTGATCCCATTGCTCACCTCTGGCCTGCTTTCACACTCCATGTCAAGCCTTTGTGTCTCTCACCTTTGCCATTCCTTACTTTAGGAATAGTAATATACATAGAGTGTGTCTCTTTGGTATTTTAAAAAGAAATCTGGGTATCCTGTGCTCCTAAACCATTCTCCAGATGTCTGTGGAAGTACTATTGGTCTGTACAAGTACTAATGCAGTTGCATTATAGGGCCCTTCCACACAGCCATATAACCCAGAATATCAAGGCAGATAATCCACAATATCTGCTTTGAACTGGATTATCTGAGTTCACACTGCTATATAATCCATTTCAATGTGGATTTTATACAGCTGTGTGGAAGGGGCCCAAGTCATTCCATTGGTCATGACAAACAGCAACACGGGCTGGTTCTACACTGTAGAATCAATGCAGTTTAACACCACTTTAACTGCTATGGCTCAATGCTATGGGATTCTGGGAACTATTGTATGAAATCTATAGCCTTCTCTGCCAAAGAATGCTGGGGCCTCACCAAATTACAGCTCCCATGATTCTATAGTATTAAGCCATGGCAGCTAAAGTGGTGTCAATCTGCATTCGTCATTACAGTGTAGAGCCAACTATAGTCCAACTAATTAGATGCTTGATCCTGTTTACACTGGAACTTTAAATGAGGGCCCTTCCACACAGCATATAACCCAAAATAGCAAGGCAGGTAATCAACAATATCTGCTTTGAACTGGATTATCTGAGTCCACACTGCCATATAATCCAGTTCAATGTGGATTTTATATAACTGTGTGGAAGAGGCCTGAGATGTCGAATGCAAGTGGAAAAACAATGAATGCTGCATCCGAGGACATTAAGACTACTAAGCTTATTAAAGGTATTTAGTCTATATCTTTGAATATTAATACTATGTTGGATATAACTTATGCTTTCAAAACCCTATACCTGGCATTAAGTTTTATTAAATTCACTGTACTCTATAGTGGGGAAGCATAGAGCTGGACCAGAATCCAGACACTACATTTTTTTTTCTTTCACTATGTCAAAGCCTTGCCATACCAAGAAAATAAATATATTTTTGAATTATATTAAAAAGAAGCATAGTTAACATTCTTCCAGGCCAAAGCAGCCACACCATCAAAGGAAAACTGACTGATTAAAATAATTTAAGGGCCTTCACCTTAAATTAAAATGAAGTTGCCTATAGCTTGGGAAAATAATGTTTATTATTTTGGTTCATTCAGCTATCAGTGGCAGACAAAAAGTCAGGTCTGAATATCTGGAAAAATACAGTGATTTTAAGTGAAATGCAATACTTTTGCCTTATTCATGAAACTACAGAAGATCCAGACATCATCTTCTGCCATTTGCAATAAATTCACATTTTCCCATCACTTTTTCTTTTTTTTAATCGCTGCATCATACAATGCTAGGAAATTGCCCCGGTTGACACATTGCCACATAAACAGAACATACAGCTTGTTTGGCAGCCCAATAGGAGATAAGTCAAATATCTATTTGACTAAAACTGCAAAAGCATAAAAATTTCTAAGTCACATGCAGACCACAATATATGATAGACACAATATATGGCCGACTTGGTGTGTTACATATTTAACAAGTCAGTGATGAATTGAAATAAATGCTAAGCAACATTATTTTGTAAAGAGCGAAGTAGCTCTTTAAAGTCCTTAGAAATAATGGAAGTTAATGGATTGACCGAGCATATAGATCAATCTCCTAATCAATACTTGATTTGCTCATATTTCAAGATGTTTTAATTCAAGAAAGGAGTCCAAGAATGCTTTCATTGCCATGATGTAACAGAATGATGGTAAAGATAGAAATGTTTTGTGTATCAGAGTGAAATCTAAATTTTAAAAGCAGTGAAATAAGTACTGCTGGAGAGTGTAAATAATGTGAAGATCACAATGACATTTCTCCTGCAAGCCACTGCCAAATTTTTCCATTTGACATGTGCGTTACTGCCTAGAAAAGAAAAGCAGTCCTTGAGCAGAAAACATATCCTGCTCTCTCTCTCCCTCTCTCTCCCACTCTCTCTCATTCTCTCTCTCTCCCCCCCCCCCCCCCCCCCCAAGAAATGTAAGTCTGAAAGGGATCTGAAAGTTGCCTGCTGTTTCCTTTCTTTGGGGTTGTGGCCAGTTTTTGTGGATTATGGCTTCATCCAGATGGAGGCTTCTCACGCCAGAACTATTTCAAGAAGCGTGTTGGGAAAAGGCAAGTCTTCCCCCCGCCCACCATCCCCCAAACAGTCCCAGGGTACAGAAAACAAACTAGAACAGTACAATAAAAGCTAATGGCTCTCCAGCTTCACCAGCTTCCTGCCTGGCAAGGAACCCTGAACATCCATGCTGCCATATAATTGGTCCCTCCAGCTCGATATTGGTTCCAAGGTTTGGCAGACCCTCTTCTGGTCTTTGGACAGGAGTCTTCACAAGGCTTGTCTTTTGAAGGTGCATATATACTGAATGAATGCAGTTTAACACCACTTTAACTGTTGTGGCTCAATGGTATGGAATCTTAGACCAGTGTTACAAGGTATTTTGCTTTCTCTGTCAAATTGTGTTGGCACCCCAGCAGACTACAGCTCCCAGGATTCCATAGCATTGAGCCATGGCAGTTAAACTGGTGTCAAACTGTGTTAATTCCACCACGTAAATGCACCCAGAGATGCAAGAGGTGTAATCTAGGGCCTTTTGCACACGGAACTACTTTCTTCCAAAGTGCAACAAAAATTCTGTATCTCTTGTGGAACCCATGAAACTATCTATCTATCTAGTTTCTACCTGGGTCTCAGGTGGCACAGTGTGTTCAAGTGCTGAGCTGCTGAACTTGCTGACCAAAAGGTCGCAGGTTTGAATCCGGGGAGCAGAATGAGTGCCCGCTGTTAGCCCCAGCTTCTACCAACTCAGCAGCTCGAAAACATGCAAATGTGAGTAGATCAATAGGTACCGCTCCGGCGAGAAGGTAACAGCGCTCCATGCAGTCATGCCGGCCACATGACCTTGGAGGTATCTATGGACAACACCGGCTCTTCGGCTTAGAAATTGAGATGAGCACCAACCCCCAGAGTCGGACACGACTGGACTTAACATCAGGGAAAACCTTTACACCTCTATCTATCTGTCTGTCTGTCTATCTGTCATCTGTCTATTTATTTGTTCATTCATTCATTTTAGTGATCATAGAAAATTCCATACCATTAAGGAGGCATTCTTTCTAACACCGAGGAATTGCCTGAGAAAAGCAGTCCATAAATTTTGTTATATGCACATCCTGTAATCTATTTCCCGATGATACAGGATAGATAAAATGCAGGGCACCCTCCCCAAATGTATATATGCCTAAGATTTTATAATTCTGCAATTACAAACATGTGACTTGCAAAAGAATTGTTAAGAACGAGGGTGAGACAACAGGAAGTGAGAGAAATCTAACCCTTGGAAGGGAAATCCACTCCTGGAAGAGTTATCATGGGGAAAAGGGATCTCCACTGAAGCTTTATCACCAATATTTGTTTCCACAACAAGCCAGTTTTTTCAAAATCCAATTATCATAGGCACAGTGCAGTGAAATTTTCTGAATAGGGACACAGACAGCAAAAACAAAAACCACAGGAGTGTTCTGTTCACCCTTCACTATACTATCCAAAGCCCCCACCCCTCTATATAACTGGAGTTACTCTTAAAACTTTACCTGTTCCAACTAAGAACAAACCTACAGAACCTATCTTGTTCGTAACTTGGGTACTGACTGTAGTAGGAAGTATCACAAAATTACAAAAGCTTTAAGTAAGGTTTGCAACCCTGTGCTTTGACACTATTGCTGCATAGTGACAACAATTTCAACACCTGACATAAAATTGTAATTTAAGAAGGAATTTGTAACTCCCATTAAATAATTATTATAACATTTATTTTTCAATATAAATGTATTTGCTTCAAATAATCAGCTTAGCTACTATAGGCTGATAAGGGTGTATACATTTTTGGAGCAGCTTGTATATTTGTTATATGTAGTTTGGTTATAACATATCACACAAAGGAGAAAAATGGTCTAGAAATTCATCTTGACCTAAGAAGATTCCTCAGTAACTTCAGTAAATTCACTGAGCACTCAATAGTTTGAAAACATATGTTAGCATGTTCCTTAGGATGAAAACAAATATTCAGGTATCCTAAGTTCTGTTTCTTGAAAGATAATCAAAGAGGATCTAAAATTACAAACATCAAAGCATTTAGACAGGAGATGGGTCTTCGCTATTTCACCTCTTCCTAAAAGAAAAATCTTTTGACAGAAATGTCAGCCTAAGAATAAGAACAGTGTAGATGTACCCTAAGTAACATCTCCAGGTGAAAACTACCTAAACCTACTTTACTAGACACCATGATATGGAGGCCTGTGCAGCTGTGAATGGGCACAGGAGAATGATATTTCTACCTATCCTCCCAAACAGGAGGCCCTTAACTATGAATTGTGACAAGGGTCCTGCTTCTGATTGTCATAGCCTTGTTTATTGAGAGAGGTGTTAGAAATATTCTCCTCCTGCACCAATTGCCAGATGAACCTCCATATCTCGGTGTGGCTGCTGCCTGGCAAAGTAGGTTTTGGAGAGTATTTATATACAATTATGACAGCCGAACCACAATAATGACTAAAGAGTGTAAGTGAATGGATCCATAATTCTAGGGACCTCTTCAAACACACTGCCGAAATTGTAGCGGATTACCGTGGATTGAGGCGGCACCTGCCCAGTGGGCCTGGGGACCCTTCACCCCACGCCCCACACCATCCCGGCTTCTCCCCACTTCGTCAGATGGAGGGGGGAAGCACCAGGCAGCTGCATTGACCCATCATTTTCTAAAAACACGATGTCACCACCTTTTTTGGATGGCGGCAGGGTTTTTTTTGTTTTTGTTTTTTTGCCAGTTTCGCTCCAGAATCACACTGAAAGTACTTCTCTGGGTTGTGAATACATAACTATAATATGGTAATTATTGTATTGTAATTATGGCAGCTTTGGATTAATGATTCTCCTCATAGGGTAAAGGTAAAGGTTTTCCCCTGACATTGTCCAGTTATTTCCAACTTTGGAGGTTGGTACTCATCTCCATTTCTAAGGCAAAGAGCCGGCATTGTCCATAGACACCTCCAAGGTCATGTGGCCGGCATGACTGCATGGAGCGCCGTTACCTTCCCACCAGAGCGGTACCTATTGATCTACTCACATTTGCTTGTTTTTGAACTGCTAGGTTCACAGAAGCTGGAGCTAACAGTGGGAGCTCACCCTGCTCCCTGGATTCGTACTGCCAACCTTTCAGTCAGCAATTTCAGCAGCTCAGCGGTTTAACCCACTGCGCCATTAGGGGCTCCTAATCTTCCATGAGACTTCCCTCATGGAAATCTGCAAAGTAGAAAAGGTTTAAATTCCCTTTTCTTGCTTGTGTTCTCAATAATGATCTCATCCTACATTTTTTTCCTCAATCTGAGAAGGCATTTACACTATTTCAGGAGGTCTCCTATTGTAGTAATACTTTTATTTCTAAGTCTGTTTTAATGGCGTCTATCTATCTATCTACCTACCGCACAATGCATAGGTAGATAGGCTTGTCAGTGTGTTTTTTTTAAAATTCAGATTATTGCACCAACAATTCTTCTGCAGTATTCCACAGATTCTGTTCTTAGGCAATTCCATCTTGGAAGGTGAATGAAATATAAATCATATGGATTACAGTGAGTCTACTGATCCAATTTTATAGTACCCTGAAGGTAATTTTTTTACCTTTTAAAACAATTAAGTGAATGAAACAAAGTTTATGTATACTGTCTCATCAGAAAGCAAAGGTGTCACTATCTCAGCCATCCATTTGGACAATTTTGGATTTTGGAATATTGAGGATAAGGGATACTCAACCTGTATTATGATTCTCTTGTGTGTAAATTCATACCCTGAACTACTGATTACTAACATGTATATTATCTTCCTGGTGATAGTTCTGTTTTCAAGGAAATCCTATTCTGCTACCTGTAGAATTAGTTTCATTTGTAACACAATTTTTTCCATATTTTAGTTACTAAATACATGATTATAGTACAGAATTCTGCTATCATTTTTAATCCTCCTTTCAATGCATGTATAATCCATTATAATGTTTGAAAGGTGACACAGAGAAGAACTCTATACTATCTTCTGACAAATAATAGTGAATAATACCCTGCTGATTAGTCCCAACTGCTGTAGAGCTATTCATTTTATTGTTGATAGGTGAGCCAACACATAAATAAATCTAATGGATTCAATGAGTCTACTATTAAAGAATATTGCAGCAATTATCTGCTTCATTTCAAGTGAGGGCTGTGTGCAGATTAATTCTAATTTACATGAACATTGCAGAATACAACCAGAACTTTTTCCAAGATCACGGGAAAATGAATGGAAGTAATCACAGCATATTATTTGTGTAACATATGATTGGGTTAATTCAGATTCACTCATAAGGCAGCATATTTAAAGCTAGTTATTTTTTATCCTAATATAAATATTCTCTGCCAGATGATTCAGAAATACCCAGCATGACTCCCCATGATGTGCAGCTGAGGTTGGTTTAACGGACATCATTAACCTCATTTCCTTGGAAAGAATTACAAAATAACTGTATGGTTTTTAGAAAGGGTTGGAAGATCTAGTTAACTATCCTTTCTCAGATTATATGTATCTTCTCTGAGTGAAGATGTTTCTTTATTTATGTTGAATATATGTCTTGCCATTAATTTTTGATGTCTTTCCTTTCTAATAATAATAATAATAATAATAATAATAATAACGATAACTTTTTTTTATACCCCAAAGGGACTCAGGGTGGATAACATATGGGACAGAAAGTCCAACAGACATAAAATCAAACAACCAATTAAAACAAAACCACCACTAAAATAAAATAAAAACATTGTGAAATAGAGCCTTAATTGTTGTGCCCAATGTGGCTCTTTATATAAGAGCTTTCAAACACTTGTTCAGGCAGATTACTAGGCTCTCTGTTCCAAGTTGAAGCACTCAATTTTTAAACTTCACATACGTTATACCAGTAAATATTATATAACATCTTCCTATGAAGTTGTCAGTTGTTGCATTTACACTGTAGAAATAGCAGTGGACTGCAGTTGTGGAAAATCAATTATTTTTTTAAAGTCTTTGCAAACAATGACATCTCAACTTTTGGGGAACTGGGACTAAATTGCATATGTTTAGCCTGAAGTGCTAATGACTGAGAAATGAGGTGATCACCATCTTCAAATATCTGGATGTTACATGGAAGATGGTGCAGGCTTGCTTTTATCTTCTCTAGAAAATAGGGTTCACGTCAATGCATCCAAATGACTAGAAGGAAGATTCTGAGTAAAAATTATCAAGAGTATCCTGATGTAAGTATACTGACTGTGGAATTAGCTACTTTGGGAGATTGATGGACTTTTCCCCATTGGAGGTTTTGAAATGGTTGGATGGTCATCTCTCAGGGCTGCTTTAGCTGTGGATTCATGTGTTGGTAGAAACATTGGACTGGGTGGTCCTTGGTATTTCTTCCACCTCTGTGATACCAAATAATGAAAAGAAGTAGGAGAAGCAGGCAAGTGAGCTTCAATGAAAACTGGTTTTAAAATATAAAGCTTCTATGAAGAAGACACTGTTGTTTTGCCTCAATAACTGGTGACCCAAACACTTTGGTGACTGATGCAGAAAAGCGAGATGTCAAACATATATAATCATTTCACATTTTC
This sequence comes from Anolis carolinensis, assembly GCF_035594765.1. Classification (NCBI taxonomy): domain Eukaryota; kingdom Metazoa; phylum Chordata; class Lepidosauria; order Squamata; family Anolidae; genus Anolis; species Anolis carolinensis. The sequence continues at coordinate 304,052,171 of NC_085841.1, forward strand.
AACTATCTTCCCCTCCACTTAGAACTGGTAACTCATTATTACAATCCTTAACATTATTATAAAACATTCAGTAGATGAAGTTTTCCAAGTTGTTCTTTCTCAATATCTCAGTGTCAAACTCTCCAATCTTTGTTTATTTTTTTCCTATTCTGCAACTTTCAAACATCCCAGATTTTTTTTTAAAAAAGACAAATATATTTAAATGGTACCACACTTAAAAACACCCATGAGAAATATTTCATATAATCATATTATGCATTTGATAGCTGACCTCCTCCCATGATGAACATGGTCAAGTTAGGTGGTCCTCAGTTAAGTGGCAAAATTATTTAGCTTCTACAAATGACCAAAGCAGGATAAGTTTTCTCATTCCTCAACTGTAATCATTTATATAATACTGCAAAATTGAAAGGATTATTTTACAACCCAACCGGTATAGATGTGAGATGAGATACATCGTCACACTTTACAACAGGCACTAGAAAATGATCTTTCTTTACTATTTCATTTTTAAAGCACAATGATTTTCTACCCACTTTAATTAGTATCGAAATTAGGGATGTTTATGTTATTTTAGTGCCAAGTAAATACATAGTTTTTATTAAAGCACACGTGTTTATGTTTACATTCTTTTAAATGATTTTGAACTGGTTTTACATTGTCTTGAATTCTTTAATATGCTTTTAGTCTTTCAAACTTTTAGTCTTTTAAACTCTCAACTGATTCTGTGGTATGCCACCCTGAAGTCATTGTATATAGGATAGGATATAAATACTTTCATAAAAAAATAAAGGAAAATATACTCAGCAAAATCAGGGCTCTTGAAGGTTTGCTTTTCCCCTCCAACAATCCCATGAGTGGAGAGCTGCATTATTTGTTTAATTTTTATGAGATCATGACTCAGCATTTTATTTGGTTTTAATTTGTTTAATTGATTGATATGTGTTTTAATTGCTCATGTTTTAGATTGTTGATTTTGTTGAGATGTATTTTAATGTTTGTAAGCTGGTTTGAGTCTCCTTTGGGATAGAGAAAAGCGGGATATAAATGAAGTAAGTGAATGAATGAATGAATAAACTGTTAAGTCCACCAAATAGTATTCAAAATGGCATTACTTACAACTTTATTTTCTGTAATGTAATGTTGTGTTTGTTGATAGTGGTTGTTGCTATAATTTTATGCATTATTGTTTATATGCTTATGTACTTTTTCTGTTATATGCTGCACCCTGGAGTGCTTTTGTAAGCCGCCCCGAGTCCCTACAGAGAGATGGTGGCAGGATATAAATAAAGATTATTATTATTATTATTATTATTATTATTATTATTATTATTATTATTATTTATTACTTGGGATGGCTTATCTATCTGCCTCATCACACTAGAGAATGGATCCACTTTAAATTTGGTTTCTGCCTCCTGCAGAATTCTGGGGGCCAGGACCTATCTTGCTGAGTTGTTTAAAGCCCCCCCCCCCCCGAGTGGATTTAAAGTGGATCCAAGCTCTAGTGTGATGAGGTCCTAAGTCATATATTTGGCATCAAATTTGTGAATAAACTACAATAACGAATCCATCCAGCAGGAGTTATATAGTTTGCTAATTCTACATATCTCTGCTGATATAGAATGTCTTAAGCATATAAATATAAACAAAAAATAAAACAGAATAATACAAGCACTGCAGGAAGCCTGCAGAATCATGCCTAATATTTAGTGGGAGTAGAAAATGGTTATATCAAAACACAAATCCCATTTGGACAGGGCCTAGATCTCTCACTTCAAGTCTATGCATGTTTACTTAGAAGTAAAATTCCATAGAAGTAGCTACTTCATCAGACACACGACCTCATCTGACGGGCTGATTTGTCCAACGTACACTGCTTGTTCTCCACTTTCCTCACGGAGCCCATTATACATCACACAGGGACTTCCGGCTGGGCTCCGTGCTGAAAGAGAAGAGCAAGTGGCGTATGACACTATTACGGCAGCACAGGAGGCTTCCCGTGTTGTCTTAAAAGCAATGGGGGGAAACCAAGCGGCAACAATTCTCCCCCCCCCCCCCATAGGATGGGGGTCAAGGTACAGTGGGCGATGCAGGGCATGGAGCGACAGGTTCTTCCTGATCCCTCCCGCTGGGAGTCCATGAGTTCACGATGCTGTGGAGCAAATCCATGAGCCTTTGTGATGAGGTCCTTAGTAACAGTTCAGAAGGAAGATTATGGTTCTAAAGCAAGTTGGTACGTTTATTATACTATGGAGGAGCCACATGTCTATATTTTTCTATTTACAGTAGAGTCTCACTTATCCAACATAAACGGGCCGGCAGAATGTTGGATAAGCGAATATGTTGGATAATAAGGAGGCATTAAGAAAAAGCCTATTAAACATCAAATTACATTATGATTTTACAAATTAAGCACCAAAACATCATGTTATACAACAAATTTGACAGAAAAAGTAGTTCAATATGCAGAAATGCTATGTAGTAATTACTGTATTTACAAATTTCGCACCAAAATATCACAATATGTTGAAAATATTGACGACAAAAATGAGTTGGATAATCCAGAACGTTGGATAAGCGAGTGTTGGATAAGTGAGACTCTACTGTAATTGATGCTGGTAGTTTTTAGATGGAATATTATTTTATGTGTTTTCTAGATGGAAGGCAAAGGCAAACACAAGTTTGCAAAACCAGTAAAGACATATAAACCTGCAGGTGGTTCGTGGGTTATGAACTGGAGATAATCTCATCAGAATATAAATGTTATAATTAGGAAGTAGATAGGTAAAAACCTTATGATATCACATAATTTGTGGAAGTCGTGTCATAACTGACACCTGGATCTATTCACAATTTTACATAGATAAAAGTGAGAAAAGATATTGCTTCCGCACTGACTGACATTCAAGAAAATTTGCATACATGCTGAAATATTTTGGAATCTCAATGAGTCAAAGCTGATCAAATTTGAGGGACTTAATAAAAAGAAGTAATTTTGATGCAGGTATTGAAAGTAAAGCTGGATTATTATTAGCTGAAGATACAGAATAAAACAGAAGATACAGAATAATTTAAAGAGTTATGATGGTTCCGGTTGGTTACACTCACGTCAGTGTACATAGGACTGTAGTCCTCATGTTATTTTTGAAAATTCTCTTACAAGAGAAGAGTATAAAGCAAAATCAAATAAACTGTATATACACTTTTTCTTATATGCACAAATCTTCATAATTTTGGTTTCTAATATGCATAAAGTACCCACACCCTATATAGATATACATATAGATGTATAGTATTAATCCAATCTGTTCAAACCAAAGTTTCTGAAGTGCATCTCCCTTAATTCAATAGGGCTTTCTCTCTCAAGTAATTGCTATAAGGATTGTATCCTTAGATAATAGATAATAGTTACAATAAAATTTTGTGTATATTTTAGTTGTTTCCTAAATGTACGATTTTATAAATAACATTCAAAACTACAAACTGAAAACAGAATATAAATGTTATAATTGGGAAGTAGATAGGTAAAAAACTACACAAAATAAACTCTAGACATTTCTATACAATTCAGCAGGGGTACTGTCTTCAAAAACCAAAGTGAAATTATGTGCCATCTTTTAAAATTCTAACAAATTCACAGTGAAATAATATTCATTTATATATTTACAGTATTTACAGAACTATAAATAACCCAAGGATAATAATAAATAGGATCTGTTACTTTTTCCTCATTCTAATATATAAGGGCAGTAACATTTCAAACACTGCTAACAAGAACAAGAATTTAAAAAACAACTTTTCAATGTGTCTCTTTATATCTTTAATGCGTTCCTTATATAAAGGGACAAAATCAAAGTTTGTTTTGGGGATTAAAAAAAATCAAGCTGTGGATGGTTGAATACATGGATACAGAGGGCCAACAGTACTCCTGAGAGATGGCCATCCAAGTTCTCTTTAAAGACCTCCAAAGAAAGAGAGTCATTCACGTTTTGAGGAAACAGAATACAATCTCTATGTAAATAGAAAAGTCCACTTGCTCTGTATTGATAATAAAATTAAAGATTTGTATAGCCAGGGGAAAAATGTAGCGGTCAGGAGCTTATCTTCATTGCTTGGTCTAATTAACCTGGACATAAAAATCTTATCTCTCTTTTTAAACTGAACTGACAAAGCCCAATGTTCTTGTATTTAAATATAAAAAGTTATGGAGAATGATATGGGATTTTCTGAAATGTCTAGCTACAGTACCCAAATGACAGACTCATCCAGAACACAACTCTTGGTTGTATGATTTTGTTTTCACCACTTCTTATAATGCCACATATTATAAACCTAATTTGGCTTTAGATTGCAAAGAACTACACAAAGTGAACCTTTTGAACAGCAACACCAGACTTTACAGAGAAGTCTATAAGCTTATCATGCTCATAACACAATGTGGTGCCTTATCAGTAAAGGCAGGTAGAGATAAAGGAACGGAAATGCTAGCTTCCCATTCATTAAATTACATCACTAATCCTATACATGAAGCACTAACATAAAATATCCAAGCACTGTGAATATCACAGATGTCACACCATTCCACAACAACTTATATTTTGGTTAATATTCTGTTGGAAAAACCATAAAGACAAATCTAATATTAATCTTATATACTCACAGGGGGAATGAGGGGGAATCCTTCCATTTTGCAAGCTTGCAACATCCAGCCAACTTCTTTGTGAACTGTCTAAATTTCAATAGTCCAGCTTTTTAAAAGAAGGCATCCAAGAAAATTAAAATTAAAGTAGAAATCCTGGGAATCTATGAAAACTTTTTGCAGTGAATAACCCTAGGCCAAGGAAGGCCCTATTTAATTTTCAGACTTTCCAGCAAGAGTTCTACAGGTGAACTTCTTCCCTAGATATATCGAAAGTCCCTGGTTTTGCCAAGCATCTGTAGTCCTTGGGTTGTGGCAGCCCAGTGTGATGTCAGAGGGAGTTTGCATCAATCTCATTGCAAGGAACTGTGGGGTCGTTAAGAGGAAGTCTGTCGCCACGCTGATCAGCCATGGGCAGGTTCTTTATAAAATCAACAACAAACATCATAGCTCAGGCTGTGACAAAAAGTAGAACGCAGACATTCTAGACTGCAAAAAAAAGGTCACTCTTCATGACACAATGTCTGTGCGACATCAGAGATGCAGAGCCCCATCTCTGACAGCCCTCTGTGTGGGGCTCATTCATGAAACTGAGCCTCACTGACTTCATTGTAACAGTGCACAGGTGACAAAAGATGGAAGATAATGTCTCTCCCCCTCAAAGATATTACTCTGTTTCCCCAAAAATAAGACCAAACCTGAAAATAAGCCCTTACATGATTTTCCAGGATTTATGAGGATGCTTGAAATGTAAGCCCTACTTCAAAAATAAGCCCTAGTTACAGTTCATTAAAACATCAATTTGGAAAAATAAGACATCCCTTAAAAATATTGCATCTTTTGGTGCTAAAATTAATATAAGACCCTGTCTTGTTTTTGGGGAAACAAGCTAGTAGAAGAAATCCAATGGCTATATGCTCATGTATCAGTCTAGAAATTTTAATTAAAAATCAATCCCAAAACCCTGGGTTTTACAACTCAATATGAATACTGTACCTCTTACCAAAAAAAAAAAGGGAATGACCCTGTTCTCTGAGTGGCAAAAGGAAAGAGCTTAGTCCAGGGGTCCCCAAACTAAGGCCCGTGGGCCGGATGTGGCCCTCCAAGGTCATTTACCTGGCCCCTGTCCTAAACTTTAGACTTAAGGTTGACCTATGTCTGAAACAAGTTGAAGGCACACAACAACAACAATCTTAATTTTGGACTATTTCATCATAGTCTGATGCCCCAACAGTCCCAACTGATGCCCCAACTGTGAAATGGCCCTCCACTTAAAAGGTTTGAGGACCCCTGGCTTAGTCCATCTCCAGAGAACCTTAAAGAAGCACTGGTCCCTTGCCCCTATTCTCTCTACTGTGGCACCTTTTTGGTGGTTTGATGGTTTGCCCCTCAGGTGGCATTGGTGCTATCCCTTCTTCATAGAATAACCCTTGATTTATCCATGAGTCATATCAAGATCCATAATTTTGGCCTCAAAACCTGTTGTCAACCTATAAGTGATAAAGGGACAGAGAGTTTCATCTATGCTGAGGATTGTGCCATCACAGCTCAAGCAGGGAGCTTTGAAATGATTGAACAGAAGCTCTCCAAAGCTCTAGGTGCTCTTACTGCTTATTACAGGGAAAGATGAATTCTGAATCCATCTAAAATGCAAACATATGCTTTCCTGCTTAAGAACAGACAAACATCTCAAGCTCTGAGGATTACCTGGGAAGGAATCCCACTGGAACATTGCAGTCTCCTCTGGCTTACAAGAAGCAGTGCTTGACTATCAAGCAAAAAGCAGATGCTAGGAAATATATCATATGACAGCTGACTGGCACAACCTGGGGATCGCAACCAGATACAGTGAAGACATCTGCCCTTGCGCTTTGCTACTCTGTTGCTGAGTACGCATGTCCAGTGTGGATACATCTCACCACATTAAAACAGTGGATGTGACTCTTAATGAGACATGATGCATTATCACAGGATGTCTATGCCTTACACCACTGTAGAAATTATACTGTTTAACCGGTATTGCACCACCTAATATCTGTTGGGAAGTAGCATCCAGTAATGAAAGGACTACGGCATTGGTATCTCTGGCCCATCCTCTGCTTATATAACAGCCAGCAAGCCAGCACCTTAAATCAAGAAAGAGCTTTCAAAGACCCACAGAGATACTCGCAGGAACACCTCAGCAATCAAGAATCCAAAACTGGCAGGATAAAACCTGAAACCCCAATCTGTGCCTGATACCAGATGAAAAGCTCCCCCCTGTGCTCATAGAAGACTTGGCAACTTGGAAGGCGCTGAACAGACTGCGCTCTGGCACCATGAGATGCAGATCCAATCTTAAGAAATGGGGCGAATAAGAATGGACAATGAAAACTTGTTAAACCTTAATTATACTAGAAAGATGTCATAGTTTTACACTGTTTCAGCTGCAGTTGGCTTGGATATGTAGCCTGCTGGGATATTGAAAATTAGTTCTTAAATTTTTTAAAATCCATATTCTTCTTAATCTTTTTCTCCTCCTTCTCCTCCATCTCCTCCCCCCCCCCCCCACCTCTCATAATGGCTATATCACACCATTTAACCAAAACTGGGAATCCAGATTATCCACAGAAATATTAAATCAAAAAAGATAATAAAACACATAGATGTTAGTTTCTTAAATGACCGGGTTCTGAACAGTGTTACTAACTTGCCCCACAGGGTTTTCTCTAGGCCAAGTGAAAAGAGGAGACTACAGAACTAAGTTGTGCTTAAGAGGTCAGTGCACTATTACTTAACTCTTTTTCACGTAGCACAGAGTTTGGAGGTTTGAAAAACAGTGTGTAGGAATTGTGCTGGGGAGGAGAGGAATTGCTGGTTTTCAGATAAAATTTTTCCTCAATACAATTAAACCTCCAGTAATGTAAGGATGCAGAAATATAGGAATCCAGTTGTTGAAGAACTCATTATCCTTGACTATTGGTCTGGAGGAGCTGAGGATGATGGGATTGGAATTCAATATCATCTTACAGCCATGAGGTCATCAAGGCAAATGTGACGTAACCTCTCCTTAGAATACTTACATGGTTATAATGCATTTTATTTTTTAATTAAACATATTAATAAATACATGAACACATACAACACTAAAGTAAAGGTAAAGGTTTCCCCTGACGTTAAGTCCAGTCATGTCTGACTCTGGGGGTTGGTGCTCATCTCCATTTCTAAGCCGAAGAACCGGCGTTGTCCGTAGACACCTCCAAGGTCATGTGGCCGGCATGGAGCATGGAGCGCCATTACCTTCCCCCCGGAGCGGTACCTATTGATCTACTCACATTGGCATGTTTTCGAACTGCTAGGTTGGCAGGAGCTGGGGCTAACAGCGGGCGATCATTCCGCTCCTGGGATTTGAACCTGCGACCTTTCGGTCTGCAAGTTCAGCAGCTCAGTGCTTTAACACACTTCGCACTCAGCAATGGAAACCCACTGGTGCCCAATTCACACTACAGAATTACAGTGCTATTGTTCCACTTTAATTGCCACAGTGGGTGGTTTTACAATGCAGTTTTGCAACACTTTTACATCCATGGCTCAATGCTATGAAATTCTAGGATTTATAGTTTGGTAAGGCACCAGCGCTCTTTGGCAGAGAAAGCTACAGGCCTTGTAAAACTACAGCTCTCATTGTTCCGTCCCCCAGGACGATGGTTTACCTTACCTATTGGTCGTTTGTTTGTTTTCCCTCCTTTGCATCTTGTTTCAGCCTCTGGCTGCAAAGCCCAGGAAAAGTGGCTTGGAATCTGCAAAAGCTGGCTGCAGTTTTCTTTGCAGTGATTGGTCAAAGAGTGCAACATCTTAGGACCGCCCTTTTTACCAGGGTCTAGTCTCCATTTTGGAGCTTCATTCTGGCTATTGTCTTCCAACGTGCTGGAGCTGTGCAAGGCTAACTGGGACAAATCATCCTCAAAACCAGGCCAATCTAAGCCTATCCAAATTAGATAAGTATTGAATTATATTGATCTGGAATAAGAAATCTAGTTAGAGGAGCAGAGTTATTCCATCGCTTCTAGAACTAATCTTTGCTGTAAAGATAGGGAAGGAAAGAGTTTCTCCTTCTAATATAGGCAGCGTGATTAGGGTATAGTGGTTTTATAATCACTTTTGCCTTCTGGAACCAGGGATAATTCTGTGACTAAAACCTATAGAAATTTGTTTCATTTTCTGCAACTTTAAGATCTGTGCCAGGTTTACAACCTTGTATGAATAAACATCCTTTTTTGAAGTTATCCAGACTCAGTCGTTCAATATCTATAGGACAGCTTATAGGGATTTGCAGTTCGCCCGGATAAAGGACAGCACGTTTCAATTTTATAGTTTTTTATTGTCCGGCGGACGGCACAGTTTTGAGGTCGATCAGCGGTTTTTCCGCTTCAGCTAGCTTGCACGGCTTTATAGTTTTTTATAGTTTAGGAAGTTTTAGTATAGGCTGCGGCTTTTCCGCCTGAGCTCAGTCTGCATACCTAAAGACTATACCAGCGTCTGAGGCAGTGGAGCCCGCTCTCAGACCTGAAGGAGTCAAATAGTGGGGCTCTATTTCCTTGCTATTTGGCTCGCGTGTGCGCACGTAGCCCAGTGGCTTTCTGGGTTTGCACAGGCTGTGCAGTTCCCAGCAACGTCCAGGGCTCCCTCGGCGGTAGACCTCGAGCCGCGGAGCACCAGCGACAGTTCTTTGGCTGGCTCTGAGGCGTGGAGCCCACCAGAACCAGGCTAGAACCTGGACAGTCCTGGCAACGCTGCTGCGAGTTCGGCCGGAGCACTCAACCGGCTTTGACAGCCTCTTCATCAGGAGTTCGGCCGGAGCACTCGGCCGGCTTTGACCTGCCTCATGGTCCGGCGGTGGTGACCTGCCTCATCGTCCTGCGGTGGTGACCTGCCTCATCGTCCTGCGGTGGTGACCTTCCTCATCGTCCTGCGGTGGTGACCTGCCTCATCGTCCTGCGGTGGTGACCTGCCTCATCGTCCTGCGGTGGTGACCTGCTTCATCGACCTGCGGTGGTGACCTCCCTTCACAGCGGGGAGGAGGCGTCTCTTCTCTCCTCCTTTCCAAAGCCAGCCTCGGTGCTCCTTCGGCGGCAGGCCTCGAGCCGCAGAGCACGAGGTGCTTGAAAATTTGGCGAAGTCGCCATTTTGGCAGTTTACGTCACTCGGGCAAGGGAGGTATCAAGTGGCAAGTTGCTGTCAGTTGACATTTTGCAGCTTGCCCACCAAAGTCTGGCGCCAAAGGTCACAATCTTTGTAAAGTATAGTTACTTAGTGATATATATTGCTATGGTTAAGTGCTGTGAATTGTATTATATATTGAATTTGCTTTTATTGTAAATTTACTTGCAGGTATATTGCATTTGCCTTTGTTGTAAATTTACTTGCTATTAAGAATACATAATGTCTATGCAATTTCAAGATGATACAGATGGTATACCTCCTTCTGAGGCTGAAAGTAGGAATGAAAGGCCCCAAAGGATAAAGCACCCTTCAGCCAAGATGCTAGCCCATCTAATAGATGAAAAGGAGCTCCTCCATGTGAGGTTAGGTTCGGCATGGGAGCGAATTGTAACATTAATGGACAGAATAGAGAGCTTGGGTATCACAAGGGTGCCAGCCATATTACAGACAGACCTCGAAGAAGCCTTCGGTCTTTGGAGGGGTTTAGTGTCTAAGATAGTCCAGGTCCTCGAGCGCATTAACGCCAAGGATTCAGAGTTAGAAATAGGGAGTGTTTTAGCTGACACTAATGAGAAAGAAAATAGGGTGAGGGCAATCCTAGCTTCCTTATGCAGCCATGAGACCAATCTTTTGAAATCACCTGCTGTGGCACTTAGTCTTAAGTCCAACCGCTCTAGCCAGGTATCTAAACTAAGGGAGTGTGCATCGTCTAAACACAGCCACTCTAGCAAGTCTTCTGCTGCTGGGAGTGCCATCTCTTCCCTAGCTGCCTTGCACATTAAGGAGGCTGCATGTCTGGAGCTAAAGAGCAAGGTAGCGGGGGCGGAGGCTGATGCTAAGGCAGCTGATCTCACCCTTCCCTTTAAAGAAGAAGAGCAACGACTGCAAATAGAACAGGCCCGTAGACAAAGCGAAATGCAAATGGAACAGGCCCGTAGACAAAGCGAAATGCAAATAGAACAGGCTCGTATAGAGATGCTTAGAATAAAGATGGATGCCGCAGCCAAAAGGGTAAGGGCTGAGACTTTGGCCAAGGCCCTAATTGAGCCACTCACAGAAGAAAATGTAAGCCAGTTACCAATACAGAACCCTTCTGCCAAAGTGTTTGCGCACCTTGGCAGCATGTACAGCCAGTTTTCGGATGAGGAACAGGGAGACTTCTCTCCTTACCCAGAGCAGGGCCCCAAAGTCACTTTTGAGTTTCCTGCAGAGCAGAGCGTCATAGCGGGGAGCTCACCCTTGCTCGAGCTACCTGTGCCTCCTGCTAAAACCCTAGGTCAGTCAATCAGGGCCTCAAGGCCGAGCGCTAGTTGGCCCCTACAGACAGCTGCACAGGGAACCATCGATTCGTCAGTGGTCGATGTCATCCCTCCAAGAGGCCAAAGGTTGACGCAAGGTACATGGTGGGAGTCCACTCCACAACAGCAAACTCCTCAATTGTTCCCTTCGACGCCAGAGTCCCAGCTTGTCTCCATCATCAGAAGCCCCAGAAGAGATCTTAAGGACAAGGGTGTCGAAAAGTTTTCGGACAAGCCTGAGGAATTTCTTCTCTGGAAGGCCACCTTCCAGAGAGCAATCAGAGACTTAAAGTTATTGCCTGAGGAAGAACTGACTCTTCTGGCTGCATGGTTGGGCCCAGCCTCATCCTCACAAGTTAAGAAGATCTACGCAGCCCACGTAGCCGATCCCGACAAAGCCCTGGAAAAGGCCTGGGCCAGGTTGCAGCAGAGGTATGGGGCCAGCACAGAGATTGAAGCATCTCTTATGGACAAGCTCCAAAGTTTCCCAGCTTTAAAACTCAAAGACTTCAAACTCTTGTGGGACCTCAGCGATCTCCTTACGGAATTAGAGTCGGCCAAGGAGAATCCAGAACTGCCCGGTTTGAAGTGCCTCGATCAGCACCTGTCCCAGAGGCAGATCTTGACCAAGCTGCCCTTCACTTTGCAAGAACGCTGGGGACAGGAGGTCTTCAACTACAAGGAGGCCCACTCCCAGGCATACCCTCCATTTTCTCATTTGGTCCAGTTCATCACCAGGGCGGCCAGAGAAAGGAATGATCCGCAGACGGGCCTCCCCACCTTATACCAAGGGACCCAGCCAGAGAAGGCACCTAAAGTGGAGAAAAAACCATCCAGAGAGGCCAAAAGACCGGTTAGTGTTAAGGCTGTTGAAACTCAGCACAGGGCCAACGAATCCAAGTCAGAGGTGAAGGAGGTGCTCTGCCCCATTCACCAAAAGCCTCACAGTTTGGCCAACTGCCGGGAATTTGGCAAGAAGCCTTATAAAGAAAGACAACAGATTGTACAGAAGCTGGGCATATGTTTTAGGTGCTGTGGAGCAACTCTTCACTTTGCATCCAACTGCAAAGAGGACGTCAAATGCGCAAGGTGTAACAGCCTTAAGCATTGCACCGCGATGCACAACTCTGACGCTGTCTCCCGCGCCAAAGGGGACACGTCTTCCAAAGAAGGGTCATCTACTGATGCCACCAACATGCAGGCCGCGTCACGGATGCAGGAGGATGCTCCATCGGTCGCCTGTACTGAACTATGCTCTGACGTGCACCAGTACAGAGTTTGTCATCCTATCTGCCTAGCGGATGTATATCCAGCCAAGAGCCCTTGGCTTAGAAAGAGACTCTATGTGGCCCTGGATTCACAGAGCGACGCCTCCCTGGCTACTCCAGAGTTCTTCCGCATGTTTGACCTTAAAACCAAGATGGTCGACTACACTATGACTACGTGTGCAGGAAAAAAGAAGTTGCAGGGTCGCATAGCATCTGGCTTTGTTGTCTCCTCTTGCGACCAGAAGAGACAGTTCAAGTTGCCAGACCTGATTGAGTGTTCCTCCATCCCTCGGAACAAAAAACAAATTGTAACTAGAGAAGTTGTGGAGGCTCATCCACATTTGCGATGGTTAAAGAATGCTATACCAGCCTTTCGGCCAGATGTGGACATTGCCCTTTTGCTTGGCTCGGACTGCCCGAGCTTGTTCTGTGTGAACGACCAAGTTAAAGGACCTCCAGGTGCACCTATCGCACAACAATTGCCATTAGGCTGGACAGTCATAGGCCCAGTGTGCATAAACAAGATGCACCCACCATCGTCGTTGGACTCCAATCAAGCACAGGTGCTTAAAGGTGGACGTCCTACACTTGTGCGCAGTTGCCTAAGTCATATCTCGGTCTACTGCCAAGCAATAACTCCAGAGTATTCCTCCATCTTCAAAGTCTCTGAGAGAGACGAAGCCACAGCGCTCTCGAAAGATGAGCAAAGGTTTTCGGACATTATGAATGCTCAAGTCTCACGAAGTGCAGAGGTGAAAGCCTGCAAATCAACCACAGAAATCAAGATGGGCCAAAGATCTTGCCTGGAACCACACCGTTTTGAACGTTTTTCGGAGTGGCACAGTCTTCTTAGAGCAGTAGCTAGGCTTATACATCGTTTGGCTTGCAAAGATAGTGAGCCTTTACAGGTCCAGGATATGATAAAGGCTAAGAGCGTCATATTCAGGTCAGTTCAGAGGCATGAGTTTAGTCTAGAAATAGCCAGGTTAGAACAAGCGCTTGACACCCCCAGCCGGAGTTTCTTGCGTGAGTTAAACCCATTTCTAGACAAGGAGGGCATTTTAAGAGTGGGAGGGAGGTTAGCTAAGGCTAAACTCAAAGTGTGTACAAAGAACCCCATCATTGTACCCCCCAATAGCCATATTGCTTTGTTGTTGGTTCGTCACTACCATGAGAAGATCCATCATCAGGGTAGAACTCTAACTGAGGCAGCCCTTAGAAATGAAGGTCTGTGGGTAGTTAATGCCAAAAGGTTGGTCAACAGTTGTATTTTCAAATGTGTCAAATGTCGGCGACTCAGACGAAACTGTCAAAGTCAGTTGATGGCAGAACTACCTCAGGATAGGACTTTGACAGACCCACCCTTTTCCCATGTGGGAATCGATGTGTTTGGTCCTTGGGAGGTTGTCACTAGGAAAACCAGGGGTGGTGTTGTAAATAACAAAAGATGGGCGGGTTTGTTTACTTGTTTGTCAAAACGAACTGTCTATATAGAGGTTGCAGAGGGAATGGACACTTCATCATTCATAAACGCATTGAAAAGGTTCATAGCCCTCAGAGGGCCAATTAAGTCAATTTGGTCGGACTGTGGCACCAATTTTGCATGTGCAGACCTTAGCCAACCACTTCTGGAAGAGGTGGAAGGCCGAATACTTAAGCCAGCTTCCAACCAGAAGACTCTGGCAAACCCCAAAGGACAATGCCAAGGTGGGAAACCTTGTGTTGCCAAAGGACAAAGACTTGCCCCGCTATGCCTGGCCTATGGGCATTATACTAAAGACCTTTCCTTGCCCTGACGGTAAGGTTAGAAAAGTTCAAGTAAAGACTCATAGTAAGGACAAAATGTCTGTCCTGGACAGACCAATTAGTGACCTCGTGTTGCTTATTGGAGATGTTTAAAGTTTTATACTGTTGTATTGTTGTGTATACAAAGGTGTTTGTATGTTTTTGATTGGTAAATTCCCACATCCTGGGAATTTAGCGGGGAGTGTTCCGTCCCCCAGGACGATGGTTTACCTTACCTATTGGTCGTTTGTTTGTTTTCCCTCCTTTGCATCTTGTTTCAGCCTCTGGCTGCAAAGCCCAGGAAAAGTGGCTTGGAATCTGCAAAAGCTGGCTGCAGTTTTCTTTGCAGTGATTGGTCAAAGAGTGCAACATCTTAGGACCGCCCTTTTTACCAGGGTCTAGTCTCCATTTTGGAGCTTCATTCTGGCTATTGTCTTCCAACGTGCTGGAGCTGTGCAAGGCTAACTGGGACAAATCATCCTCAAAACCAGGCCAATCTAAGCCTATCCAAATTAGATAAGTATTGAATTATATTGATCTGGAATAAGAAATCTAGTTAGAGGAGCAGAGTTATTCCATCGCTTCTAGAACTAATCTTTGCTGTAAAGATAGGGAAGGAAAGAGTTTCTCCTTCTAATATAGGCAGCGTGATTAGGGTATAGTGGTTTTATAATCACTTTTGCCTTCTGGAACCAGGGATAATTCTGTGACTAAAACCTATAGAAATTTGTTTCATTTTCTGCAACTTTAAGATCTGTGCCAGGTTTACAACCTTGTATGAATAAACATCCTTTTTGAAGTTATCCAGACTCAGTCGTTCAATATCTATAGGACAGCTTATAGGGATTTGCAGTTCGCCCGGATAAAGGACAGCACGTTTCAATTTTATAGTTTTTTATTGTCCGGCGGACGGCACACTCATGATTCCATAACATTAAGCCATGGCAGTTAAAGTGGTATCAAACTGCATTAATAGTACAGTGTGAATACACCCAGAATCTTAGGATCAACAATTCAGAATTCTCAGCCAGAGAGTTCTAGGGCCTCACCAAACTTCAACCTCCAGGATTCCATAGGATGGAACTATGGTACTTCACATGGAATAAAAGCACTATAATTCTTTAGTCGGAATGGACTCGGGTTTACAGTTGACAAGCTACACTCTTTCACCCTTAGAAGAAGGCAATGGAATGGCAAACTATCTCTGAATAACTTTTGCCAAGGTAACTTCAGGACAGAATTGCCATGAATGGAAGGGCACATAACAACTACTTTTTTAAAGCTGGCAGTAAGTATCCTGGTAATTGATGTTTTATTTTCTACCATTTTGATGTGCATTGTTGGAACCAGGATCTGTTCAGCTATTGCTGCTAGAAGCAAAGAGGTAAACAAAACACAACAGCCTAAAAACAAGTAGTAAAAAAGGCAAGTGCAGCAAAGAATGCATGTAAATAAAATATTGTAAACAAAATGAATAATGAAACAGATGTAACTGCCATGAATGAATAATAAAAACAAATGACCTTTTTTTATTAATGAAGATGAATGGGTAAATGAAAATGAAAATACTGCCACACTTTCACTGGCAGACAGAGTAGCACTATGAAGCAGTTCAGTCTAAAAGAAAGAGATCAAAAACATTGATGGGGGCAGGGTATGGATCCAAATGCCACCAGAAATATTCCAGCACCTCTAAAAACATTTTGTTTCTAGTGATAAGATCTTGCACAGTGAAAATAGTTCTAAATCGTCTCTAGGGTGGGGAGCTTGCTTATGAGAGTTTCCAATGCGGAGAGATTTTGCAAGCACTACCCTCCCAACAGTTCTTTATTCTCAAAGATATACCGAAGAATCTGGTGAAATGGAGATGCTGGAGGTGGAGCTTGCATATGCACCTTTGCCCTGACATTTCTAACCCTCATGGAGCTAAAATGGTTTTATAAGTCAATTAGTGACATATCTGCTAAACAATATGGAATACACTAGGAGATTGGGAGATCATTAATTTGGACTGCCTCTGGTCAAAACAAATGCACAGTTTAAACGGAGAGAAAAAGATAACTCTGGATGCATCTTGTCTCCAATTAATGGCACACAGTAGTAGGAATGGAGGTATATTTTCAGTTTAGGAAAGAATTCTGTGTCAAATGTCATTGGCAGTCATTTGTTATTTTAGTATCTTTGCACAACAGAGTCATGGAAAAGGTCCATGCGTCACAGTTGCCTGCAAGGGCTTAAGTGTTTTAATGTGTGTGTGTGTGTGTGTGTGTGTGTGTGTGTGTGTGTGTGCGTGCGCGCGCGCATGCGTGTGCCTTGAGCAAGCACTGTTGATGTGGTCGCATATAGAAAGGTGAAATACTTATGGCGGGGGGAGGAATCATCTATGACAAAAAGAGACATTATTTAGCCATTCTTCCCACACGAACATGGAAGAAATCAGGCTTGGGTTGTATCTACTCTGCGGAATTATAGAGACCGGAATTCAGTAACGTCTTGCAGTCATTGTGTCATTTGGAACAAGTATACAAAACTGTCATGACTACAAATTCTAGGATTTGTAGTTTAGGGAGGCACTAGCTCTCTTTGGCAGAAAAGGCTGCAGGTCTTGTAAAACTATGTGGCCAACGTGCGCTTTTGCAGACAGAAAGAAAAGATTTTGGTCCTGGTAGAGGGGTGGGAGTCATGTAAAAGCTTTGAGGATGTCATAGAGAGAAACCTCTCACTTCGGATTTCATCGGATGCAGGGTCCCCCTGTTTTTACACACTTTAGAAACTGTTTAAAAATGGAGTCCCACAGAGGTCACTACTTCCATTAGTTGCCCATTAAAATGTGTTTAAAATGTATAGAAACTGAGGTTTTTGTAGTCAGAGAGCATTTGTTTCCAGAGCTCCCAATTCACACAGAAATTACTAAAGGCACTTATTTTAACATGGGATGGGTACTGTCAAGATTCTCCAATGTTAGACGGTGCCTCAATGCTCCTTTTCTTGCCAGTAATCCTCTTGCATCAAACTTTTATGGTGATTTTTAAAAAATAATGTATTCTTCAGGAATTGGGCAATATTGATATATTGCCAGTTTGCAGTAGCTATATTTTCTCCTTTTTAAAATAGACCTGGGATTTCCCAATTTTGACACAGCATGTTAATTTTGAGTTTTCCCTTTTATATTACAAATAATTGGAAATACCAGGGAGCCATGGCAGTTAAAGTGGCGTGAAAATGCATTAACTCTTCAAAGTAAATGCACCCTTGCTGTAGCTTTCTATGGGTAGCCTTTCATGAACATAATAATGATGATGGTGTTGGTGATGATGATGATAATGCCTTTATTTCTATACCGCTCTATCTCCCAAAAGGGACTCAGGGCATTGAACAACAAAAGATGGGCAAACATTCAATACCATATTTGCACAACAATAACTTTCTCCTGTCTTAATTCTTGCAAATCCTATATTTTAATGAATAATGTGATAGCACATTGACTAGGAGTCAGCTTGCATGGTGAGGCTTTCTTCTTTATGTGTTATTCCCTTATTGAGTGCAATTGTGCTCCCACCTTGATTTCTTAGAGGGCTCTTTTTCTATAGTTTCTCATCACCAGAGTTCCTCCACGTCTCCTATATAACTTTGGTAGCATGGTATAATTAGATGACAAGTTGCATCACACCCAGCGTTTTATCATTTTAATTAAGTACACTCACATATTATAGTCAACATTGGCATTGTCTACTGGTGTACATAGATTGTTGCTCTGCACACTGGTACAGTTCTTCTCACAGTACCTTCAATACATTGTAGGCATTGCAGAAGTCTACATATGTGCAGTTTTTCACATGGACTGCATATGTGTATGTTTAAAGGGTTGTGGGTTTACAGTATGAAAACTTCTTGATTAACACTAAAAATAAAGAATATATTGCATCTTCCGTAAATTGTCAAGATTTTTTAAATCAAGTATATTTATAGAATCACTAGCTGTGCCCGGCCATGCGTTGCTGTGGTGAAGTATGGTGGTATGGGAAATAAAGTATTGAGGAATTGGTGGTAGTTAAGGTCAAGGGTAAAGGTTTTCCCCAGACATTAAGCCCAGTCATGTCTGACTTTGGAGGTTGGTGCTCATCTCCATTTCTAAGCCGAAGAGCCGGCGTTGTCCATAGACTCCTCCAAGGTCATGTGGGATGACTACATGGAGTGGCGTTACCTTCCCGCCGGAGCAGTACCTATTGATGCACTCACATTTGCATGTTTTCGAACTTCTGGGTTGGCAGAAGCTGGGGCTAACAGTGGGGGCTCTCTTCGCTCCCCCAATTCAAACCTGTGGCCTTTCGGTCCAGAAGTTCAGCAGCTCAGCGCTTTAACACGCTGCGCCATCAGGGGATATTATTTCCTAAAGGTTGTGAGTATACAATATTTCTGATTGGTTTTTTTGTTTGTTGGAGGCAAGTATGAATGCTGCAATTAGGAAAAATGATTAGGATGTAATGGCCTTGCAGCTTTAAAGCCTGGCTGTTTCCTCCCTGAGTGAATTTTTTGGTGGGAGGTGTTAGCTGGCCCTGATTGTTTCCTGTCTGGAATTCCCTTGTTTTCAGAGTGGTGTTGTTTGCGATATTTTATGTGCTTCTACTGTCTGTGGCCCTGAGAAAACAGGATTTGCCAGACTTTGATGATGGGAATACTTTGTTGGGAGGTGTTAGCTGGCCCTGATTGTTTCCTGTGTGGAATTCCCCTGTTTATTTACTGTCCTGGTTTTAGAGATTATATTGTTCTGCATTATTCTATCCCAGTAATTATTTCATATTAAAGAAGAATCTCACGTATCCAACATTCGCTTATACAATGTTCTGGATTATCCAACGCAGTTTGCCTTTTCATAATCAATGTTTTTGTAGTCAGTGTTTTAAATTCATTGTGATATTTTAGTGGTAAATTAGTAAATACAGTACAGTAGAGTCTCACTTATCCAACATAAACGGGCCAGCAGAACGTTGGATAAGCGAATATGTTGGATAATGAGGAATTAAGAATAACCCTATTAAACATCAAATTAAGTTATGATTTTACAAATTAAGCACCAAAACATCATGTTAGACAACAAATTTGTCAGAAAAAGTAGTTCAGTACACAGTAATGTTATGTAGTAATTACTGTATTTACGAATTTAGCACCAAAATATCACGATATATTGAAAACATTGACTACAAAAATGCGTTGGATAATCCAGAACGTTGGATAAGCGAGTGTTGGATAAGTGAGACTCTACTGTAAATACTACATAGCATTACTGCGCATGGAACTACTTTTTCTGTCAAATTTGTTGTATAATATGATGTTTTGGTGCTTAATTTGTATAACGATTACCTAATTTGATGTTTAATTGGCTTTTCCTGAATCCCTTCTTATTATCCAACATATTCACTTATCCTGCCGGCCTGTTTACGTTGGATAAGTGAGACTCTACTGTATATTGATAATCTTAAATTATCTGCTTAGAACTGGATTATATGAGGCCCCTTCTTCACAGCTGTATAAAATGCCCCTGAAGTGGATTATATGGCAGTGTGGAGTCAAGATAATCCAGTGCAAAGCAGATAATATAAGATTATAAATGGGTTATATAGCTGTGTGGAAGGGCCTTGAGTCTACACTGCCATATAATCCAGTGCAAATTAGATAATCTGTGGAAGAAGTCTAAGTGAGGCCTAAATCTGCCTGTTCCCTAAGTGAAACCTGGCTGTCCCTTGGTTGCTAGGCAACCAAGTGGGCAGAGATTAGCCCTCTAAACTGGCAGCAATTGGATAAAAAAAATTATTGCTCTCCCTCTAATTAGGACTTTATTTTTCTTTTCTTTTTGTTGTATCAACCTTGAGGCGTGGATGATGGGTTGTGTTGTCAAATTTTGAGGTTGGGGGGCCTGTACTTTTGTTGTTTTGTGAATTGCCGTGATGCCATCACTCTTTTATATATATAGATATTCTGTTCACATAGGCATCCAAAGGAACACATATCTACTACTTTCTCTCTATAAACAAATGCAGGATGCAGTAGCACTTCCATAGGATTACGTTATAAAAAAGTTACTAGTTCTACTTTTTCTTCATCCTAACTACTAACAGGAATTTGATGGAAAATCATGGTGAACCATTAGTCTGAAAAAAAGTAGATAATGTTCAAGTGCAGGTATTCCTCCACTATTTTGGATTTCTTTATTCATGAATTTGATTTACAATGTTCTTTCTAGGAATCTCTATGGCAATGTTTTCCAAACTGTATTGCTGTGTCAGCTGTAGTGTGCATGTGTATTGTTCGACCGTAACAAGCAACCCTTGAGTCTCTGTGAAATAAGCAATAAATCATATATTTTAAAAGATATAAATGAAAGATTTTTATGATACATGTTGTGTCACCATGTATTTTATTATTACAATTTATGTGTGTGTTCATATCTCTTATAAGGGGTTGGTTAAACCACCAGTTTACAAGTAAAAATAAATTACTGTGTCGCCAAATGATGCATGTCTAAAAGGTGTGCCATCAATATGAACTGTCTGTAAAGCTCTGCTCTAGGTCCTCCAATTCCTACAGTCATGGTAGAGAATTCTCTAGGTCCTCCATTGCAATTCTGTGGCCAGTTTCCAGCAGAAGTTGAACACTGAGTCATGCTGAAAGACCTAGAAATTCCTACAGCAGTGTTCTCTCAGGGAAAAATGTGAAATTTCTTTATTCGCTGATATTCACTTGGACAGCAATCCTGTTCCTAACTCTAGCAAATGTAGAGGACTGACTGTACTATTAGTAGGGCACAAAATGTTTTTGTGTTAGGCTTGATGGGTTAAGTTGAGTAGCTCTTCTCTAGGATGTGTCACAATTAATTGCTAAGCTTGTTGTCTGAATTAGTAGGTTGTAATGCCTTAGCTGATAAACAAACACAACTATTGCTCTTCTGAAGATCATAGCAGTGCATTTATCATAAAGCAGAATAATTCATTTAGTTCCATCACTTCTGAAACAGCCTTTTACCACACTTTGGTTTCCAATTCATAACTGGAAAATTAGGACCAGCTGTTAAATCTTTAGAAAGAGATACAAAAGCAATTAAAGACAACACTGGCCATAACTACCCTTTCTAGAATTGGATGACATAAAGATGGTAGTGCACGTGCTGGTAACCTCAAGGTTGGACTTTTGCAATGCGTTTTACATTTGGCTACCTCTGTACCAAGTTTGGAAAGTCAAATTAGCTCAAAAACACTGGTTACAAGAATATCTAGGCATGAGCAGCATCTCACCCCCATACTAAAGGCACTCCACAGATTGCCAGTTAGTTTCTGGGAAAAGTACAAAGTGTTGGTTTTGACCTTTAAAGCCCAACATGGTGTGGGTCCAGGTCATGTATAGGATTGCCTTCTCTTGTACAATCTGCCCCATGGGACACTGAGGTCCTGGGGGGGGGGGTGTTATTCCAACCAGCCTGAACCTGACTGGCAACTATCACCCAGAGGACCTTCTCTTTGGCTGCCCCAAGACTGTGGAATCACCTGTTAGAAGAGCTCCAACAGCTAAATCAGAATTTAAGACACAAGACCCATCACTTCCGTCAGGCTACCCAGTCAATTTTAATTTGTGAATTTTAACTTGCATTTTAACTATATGCATCCTGTTATATGTATTTTAATAGTCTTGTTTTTTATCTCTCTATTTTCATAGAATCATAGAGCTGGAAGAGACTACATGGACCATCTAGTCCAACTCCCTGCCATGTAGGAAAAGCAAATTAAATCACCTCCAGCAGATAACTATCCAGCCTGTCAGAGGTGCTTTGATTCTACTTTTCCTACATGGCAGACGATTGGACTAGATGGCCAGAGTAGAATGAATGAATTGCAAAACTACAGATTCCATAATTTCAAAGCATTGAGCCAAGGCCTGGCAGTTAATGTGGTGTGAAACTGCTATAATTCTGCCGTGCAGATATACCTTTTGTCTCACTGAAAATGGTTTAATTTTGATGCTTACTAGTGGTTGAGAGAAATGTTACATTCCTTGAACCTCCCTTCCATGAAAAGTTCTGACCAAATGGGTACACATACTACAAGGTGGCGATTACAATATTTACTCAAGTATAACACCATTGATTGCAATGCACACCTCAAGTTTGAAGGCATGCATTGCAATAAAGAGATTTGTTGTTGAATGTAATGCACAGCTTTACCTTGCCTGTCAGCTGTTCTGCTGCCCATTTTGGAATAACAGACAAGCAAGGGGAAGCTGTGCCCCTTCATCAGGCCAAGGCTGGTAAACTCAGCCTGGTGGATGGGCGGCAGCTTCTCAACTCAACTTCTCAACTTTCCCACTGAGGGGCTAGTTTTGAAGGTCCCATGAATGAGGCCAGTGCCCCTCCATAGGGTTCAAGCTGGTGGGTTGACCAGCTTCAGACTGATGAACAGAGTCAAGCAGGTTCACATGCACAATTCTGATGTGCTATCAAATCTAAAACGCACCTCATTTTTGACTATGTAATTTTGCCAAAAAAAGGTGAACATTAGATTCAGGTAAATATGGTAATTGGAAATAAACAAAGCTTCAGAAAAGAGCCAGTGGTACCCCAACCCCACTTTGTAATTACCAGCCACATCATACTGAGGTTGCTTCCCCTCTAACCCTGCATCCTCTTAAGGTGTTTTCTTTCTCTTCCCAACCAAACAACATGTTACATTAGCTATCTGATCCTTATCGCAGTTACTTACTTCACAATAATTAATCTTCTCTTGTCTGTATATAATACAAGTATATTTTTGCATAATGCAAAGCTTCGGCTTTACATACACTTCTTAGTGCTGTAAAATGTATAAGACATTTTCAAAAGGTGGTTTGTCTTTGGTTAGTCCAAATCAGAGTATGCCTTTGTGTATAACAGCACTGCAAGTAACCAAACTTACGCTCCTAGATCTAGTGAAGTGATAGTCCAACTTCAAAAAACGATGAATATATAGTAAGAATACTACAAAATAAATGGCAGAAGGAAGGGCCCCTCACAAAACAAACTTCAGGGGAAATAAAAAGGAGATTAAAAAAATTAAATTGGAAAAATACAAAGAACTAAAAAGAAAGTTTATATGGAAATGGTATAGGACACCAGGCCAAATATCAAACATTTTTATTTTATTTCGTGTCAAAAGCATTGTACACAACAAATACATTTCAAATAATGGAAATTAAAAAAAAAAGAAATCACAAGCAACTAAATAGTTTTGGACCAAAAACGGGCAACATCAACTGCATTGTCTGTAGCTTTAAACAACTCCTCCTCCGTACATGAGGCAGGGCATTGTGGGCAAGCATACATATGCTGAGTTGTTTGTTCAATATCAAACATGGGAATAGGGTTAAGCCCAATATGTTTGGGGGGGGGGGGGAGAGAGAAAAAATGTAATGAGAAGAACTAATTTTGTAAAGGTGAATAGATAACAGAAATATTTCAATATCTAGAATGTATACATACAATAGTTATTAATTAACTAATCAAAATGCTGGTTTTGACCTATAAAGCCCTGAACGGTTCCGGCCCAATCTACTTGTCCGAACGTATCTCCTCCTATGAGCCAGCAAGATCCCTGAGATCATCTGGAGAGGCCCTGCTCTCGGTCCCACCTGCCTCGGAGGCGCGGCTGGTGGGAACGAGGGACAGGGCCTTCTCGGTAGTGGCTCCCCGGCTGTGGAACACCCTCCCAAGAGAGATGTGTCAAATTCCAACCCTGTTGGGCTTCAGAAAAGACCTAAAAACATGGCTGTGTGCCCAGGCTTTTAATCAATAAATGGTGAAAATGACATGGACTGAACTATGGACAAAGCATGAGGAAGAACGGATCTGATTTTATGTTTGAAATGTATATTTTTAATTCATAATGTATTTTAATAGTTTTAACTGTTTTATGTGTTGTTTTATATTGGTTTGTATGGGCATCTAATTGTTGCCACTGTTGTAAGCCGCCCTGAGTCCCTTCTGGTGAGAAGGGCGGGATATAAATGTGAGAAATAAATAAACTATTCACAGATTGTGTTACTACGTATTTAATGAAAAATTATATATGTATACAACAACATATAGTTGATTGTGAGGCCCTATCTACACTGCCATATAATCCAGTTTCTGATCCCAGATTAATTAATTAATTAATGAAAGACCACTTCCAGATCCTGATTGAGAACTAAGCTGCATCTGGGTACCACCATAGGCCACATAATCCAACCCACACAACTCTGTTGAACTTCAGTTGGCTTTTGGAAATTACTGTGAATATTATTTTAGAATTTATGTCACTATATAATTCTTGTCTAACTATATCTGTTTAAGTTATTGATGCTATACTCAATTCACTGATATTAGGTTTAATTTAATGTTAGGTTTTTAACTCTGTATTCATATGTGGGGTCATGTTGGGATTTTATGCCAATATTTATCTGTTTTTTGAAGGCATTGAATGTATGTTGTTTGTTGGAATCCGCCCTGAGTCCCTTCAGGGAGATAGGGCGGAATAGAAATAAAGTTTTTTTATTGTTATTATTATTATTATTATTATTATTATTATTATTATTATCATCTTTGAATTGGATTATGTTGCTGTGTAGACTCATATAATTCAGTTCAGAGCAGATAATCTGGGATCAGATACTGGATTATATGACAATGCAGATTGAGCCTGACTGCCACTGCCAAATCCAGACAGTTGGAAGGTATATATAAATTAACAAGTGATTTGAAGAGATACACATATTTTATTGGGCTGATAAAAGAGAAGCAGCACAGACCTTTGCATGTTTACCTGGAACTAAACTCACTGATTGTAATTGAATTAACTACACACTCAGAGGCAGTCCAACCATAAGGTGAAATAGGCACTTGCCTGTGGCGCCATCGTCCCGGGGGCGCCATCGTCCTGGAAGGAGGGCACCACTCTCCACCTCCTTCTCTTTCGGGCCTTCCGGCGGCCGCGCTGGGCCTCCCGGTGCCCGTGCTGGGCCTTCCGGCCGGCGCGGACCCACCTTTGCACCACGCGAGCCCACCTTTGGGGCCTTCAGAGATTGTGAGGTCTGTAGGAACTTGGAAGCTAGGTATGTGGGGTTTATATATCTGTAGAAGGCCCAGGGTGGGAGAAAGAACTTTTCTTTGAAGCAGGTGTGAATGTTGTAATTAATCACCTTGATTAGCATTTAATGGCCCTGTGGCTTCAAGGCCTGGCTTCTTCTTGCCTGGGAGAATCTTTTTTTGGGAGGAGTTATGTTGTGACTGCGCCTTCGGGGATTATGGTTGATGGGGATGGAATTCGAAGAGGAAGCAAAAACCCTCGTGATGAGGGTTCACTGGAGGAGTTGCGCAGGAAGCGACTTAGAGAGCTATATGGGGGATCTTCTGAGGAAGATTCAGATGGGGAGATGGATGCTGAGGAACAGGTGGTGGCTGGGGAAGCGGGCACTGAATGGGCACAGCCACCGGAGATGTCTGGGGATTTGGGGTCTATGGATACTTCTGAACCTGGGGTTTCTGCAGGAGCTGATCCCAATTGGGATGCTTGGAGAAGGGAGGATGGTTCTTTAAGTGTTCATGGGGCTAAGTGTGGGCAGGATGATTGGGACTCCGACGAATTGCTAGGTACTCCAGATCCACGAGCTCTAGCTGTGTGGAGCTCAGATTCTGAGTAGATTTGGGACACCTGGTGTTTGGGTGTGAGTGTTTGGTCACCCAGGAGGAAGGGGAATAAAATGGGAATGTTTGGCCACTGCACTTTGCGTGTGGCAAGGTGTTGCTGAGGCACCATTGGGATCTCTGTGTTTCCATGAAGACTGGACTTGGACTATGATTTGAATCTGCTGTTATCACCTAGCTTGGCTCTCGCTGTGTCTTATCGTGGACCTGTTTTGGATGACTGCACCCTCTTCAGACCTTGGATCGGAATTTGACCTTGCTACTGCCTTCGCCCTGTGATTGATGACTACTATCGGCTTTTGACTCCTGGCTTGCTCTTTGGACACCGCTGTTATCTCCTGACCTGACCTTGGAATCCCGGACGACGTCTTTTCACCATCCTTTTGGAGCCTTCGGCTTTATCCACATTGTGGAAGCAGTCTACTGCATTCTTAGTTTGTTTGTTGGTTTCCTGACCAATTTGGTGTTTTCTTTTGGGAACTGTTCCTTTGAAAACTACAGAGCCGGCTGGCAGGGCTTGGACTCAGAAAGTGCAGTTTGCACTAAGTTTGTTTAGCTTTGTTTTTACCTGCTTGTGTTGCTGAATTATATTTTTGTTTGAACTGCTCTTGAAGCACTGATAGTGAAGTGTTTCAAGGTTTTTTCTGTGTCTATTTTTGTTCGCTAATTGGCGTCTGACTCTTGACAAGTTAGCTGTCACTGATTTGTAAAATCGTAATGTAATTTGATGTTTTATAGGCTTTTCCTTTATCCTTCCTTATTATCCAACATTTTCGCTTATCCAACGCTTTTATTTTTCAGTGATTGGTTGGGGGGGGGGCGCCAAAATTCTGTTCGCCTACACTTGAA
This sequence comes from Anolis carolinensis, assembly GCF_035594765.1. Lineage (NCBI taxonomy): Eukaryota > Metazoa > Chordata > Lepidosauria > Squamata > Anolidae > Anolis > Anolis carolinensis. Next base: position 304,078,919 of record NC_085841.1, read on the forward strand.
AAATACCTAGGGCCGGCTCTGTACACACTAAAGCTTTAGGCCTACATTCAACAGCTTACTCTAACTAGGCTGGAATATCAGCACTTGCAGTTCCATTGATTCAGTTGAAAGTAACTGAATCAATGTTGAATCTTTCTTAATGCTTATAATTATTTACTGAAAAACTGATGCTAAAAGAATAATTGATCTTATGGGACTTGAAGCAAAATATAAGCAAGAAGAAGGATCCAGGCAACAGAGAATGGACTTGCAATATCTTTATTTTTTCAGAAACAATAGGAGTATTTCTCTTTTTAATACCATGGCTCAATCCACTCAGCATAAATCTATTCAAGCATTTTGTATAACAGTTAAATGATCATAGCTTCTTCCAAAAAATAACGGGGATTATCATTTAGTGAATGTGCTGGGAATTCCTTTGTAAAAGGTCCCTAGACCAAATTGCATGTGGTTTCCCATGTGGAAAAAATGGCACTTGAACTAGTTTTTAGAATGTAATAGTTTTACCCACCCTAAACTTTTACTCACTATTTTGCTAATATCTGGATGTAGAGGATACTGCCTCACTGACCCCACAGGAAACATCTGTGATATAAACATCATTCTACTTTTTACGGTTGATGCCTGCTTGGTCGCTAGCTCTGTGCGTTGATACTGGTACTCCGTATGCTGGCATTCATGATCTGCAGAGGAGTCATGTTGCCGTTTGCTTGCAGGAAGAAATACAAAATACACACATTTCAGCAAACATTTGGGATGTGGTCTGCTGCTCTGAAATTATTCATTTTGATGCCTTCCTGTGTTATGGCATGTCTGATGGGCCATGGTTGATTTTCACTGGTGGTTCATATTATTTTTAGCATTGTCATCTTTAAGATCGTCATGCTGCAGGGGAAATATTTGATATTCATAATTTGCATAATCATTTTTGAAATTAGTGAAGTGATGAAATATAAATATGAGGGGAAAGAACAGTGGTAAAATAAGAAATAGTAGCATTCGTTTACAAACAAGATAATTTTGGCCTCTTCTGCATTGCCATGCAGGGCCGGCTGGAGATAAATTTAAATATTAAGCGGGGGTGCTGAAAAGCGCCCCCCGCCGGCCCCGCCTCCTGCGCCCTGGCCCCGCCTCCCGCCCAGCGTGCCCTGGCCCCGCCTCCCACGCTGCGTGGGAGGCGGGGCCAGGGCACGCTGGGTGGGAGGCAGCGCCAGGGTTGGCCCCGCCTCCCATGCTATTCGCCCTGGCCCCGCCTCCCACGCAGCGTGGGAGGCGGGGCCAGGGTTGGAAAGAGAGAGCCTTCGCCGCCCGGGGAGGGAAGGATGGGATCCCTCCTCCCCTTCCCGGGCGGTGAAAGAGGGAGCCTGGGCAAGGCCAGCCAGAGCGGTACCCCGCCTCCCGCCCAGCCTGACAGCGCCCCCCGGGACCTGCGCCCGAGGCGGCGGCGTCACGTGGCCTCCATGGTGGGGCCGGCCCTGTTGCCATGTAATCTAGATTATTCAAGCAGATAATCCACATTTTCTGCTTTGAACTGGATTATATGAGTCTACACTGTCATAAAAGTGTTAGAGCACCAAAGCTTCTAGCAACAGAAAAGAAAGCATTTATGCTGTAGAATGAATCCACTTTAACTGCCTTGGTTCAGTGCTATGTAGTCACAGGAGCTGTAGTTTTACAAGGTCTTGTGCCTACTCTGCCAAATAATGCTTGCACCTCATCAAATTATAAATCCTAGGATCACACAGCATTGATCCCAGGCCATTAAATTAGACATGAGATGCCTCAGACCCCTTCTACACTGCCATATAAAATCCAGATTATCTGGATTATATGGCAATGTAGACTCACATAATCGAGTTCAAAGCAAATAATGTGGATTATCTGACTTAATAATCTGGATTATATGGCTGTGTAGTAAGGGCCTCAGAGAGGAGCTCCAGGTGCGGCTCCTGAAGTACCTTTCCTTTTGGCTTGGCTCAGTACTAAGGTTACCTTATGATGTGAATCTAATGCGCACCCACATTTTGGTGAGGTTATTTAGCCAAAAAAGGTGAGTGTTAGATTTGAGTAAATAGGGTATCTTAGTGTTGATGTTGCGGAAAAGACATTAGGGGATTTAAAAAAGATACAAATATATTAAATAACATTATTTACAGTGCTTTTTATTAAGAACTAGTCTGCAGAAGTCTTGATGTATTGTTAGTATTGTATTTTTGTATTGTTAGTAAACCGTCAAAATAAACTTTTCAATCAAGTAATAATGCTTGTATTGTAAGGACAAAGACAGGTACAGATGGGCATCTCACAGCAACAGGACAAAAGCTTAGGTAAAGGTAAAGATTTTCCCCGACATTAAGTCTAGTTGTGTCTGACTCTAGGAGTTAGTGTTCATCTCCATTTTTAAGGCGAAGAGTTGGCATTGTCCATAGACACCTCCAAGGTCATGTGGCCAGCATGACTTCATGGACTGCCGTTACCTTCCCTCCAGAGTGGTATCTATTGATCTACTCACATTTGCGTGTTTTTGAACTGCTAGGTTGGCAGAAGCTGGAGCTAACAGCGAGAGCTCACCCCACTCCCTGGATTCGAACTGCAGACCTTTCGGTCAGCAAGTTCAGCAGCTCAGCCGTTTAATCCACTGCACCACTGGGGGGCCTAAAAACTTAGTAGTAGCACAATAATTTGAAGGAATATGGAAGAAAGCTAAAGGGAAGAGTGGAGAGAGTGCATCTCTTCCTGCATGACTTGTCAAAGCCTCATAAACTATGCCTCCTGCGCAAATAGGCTTTATTTTCCTAATTTATACATGTAAGAGTATTCAGTATTCATCAGTCTAAGGGCCCATTCTACAATGCCATATACAATCTAGATTATCTGGTTTGAACTGGATTATATGGCAGTATAGACTCATATAATCCAACACAAAGAAAATAATGTGGATTATTTGCTTTGATAATCTGGGTTGTATGGCAGTGTAGATCCAGTCTAAATCGTATATCTAAATTTCTAAAAAAAAAAAAAAAAAGTAGCAGAAAAGACACAGAGGTCTCTTTCACACTACAATTATAACAGTTGTTTGCATCCCATGGAATCTTGAGGTTTGCAGTTTCTGTGAGGCAATAGAGCTTTCTGAAGGACAATCCGAAATACTCTGCAATCCAAGGATTCCATAGGATGAAGTCATGGCACTGTGAAAAAGACCATATCCAGGGACCCTTTCATGCTGCACAGTTATATTTCTGTATAAGGGAGAGGTATTTTGAATTACCATTAAGAGAGCTCACCATCAAGAGAGCTCCACCAAAGACAAATCCTGGGATTCCATAGAACATTGCCATAGCAAAGTAGAATCATAGTGCTATAATTATATAGTGTTAAAGGGTCCCTGCACACTGTGTTGTATTTGCTGACAAGAAGCATTATATAAAATGGATGAGGAAATCTTGGCCCAGCAGATGTTTAAGACTTCAAATCCCAGAAACCCCAAATGGTGAGAGTAATTGGGTTTTTAGGGGAGTCCAAGACACCTGGGTGGCTTCCATCTCAAAGCTTCCCATCCTGGCTTTACATTTGGCATAATCTAACTATCCCAGGGTGCTGTTTCTGAAATATGAACACAATCCTACTGCCCTGCACATCCGGAGATGTGAGCAAGAAGAGAATGAGTTAGGACTTTAAACATGTTGGAAATCTGAGAATAATAAAACAGAAAAGGGAAGTTGCAGTATCTTTAGCGTGCTGGACTGACTGGATTAGTTTGTGGCAATTCCCAGAATGAGTTAAATCCTTATGGGGGGTCAAAGTGAATCAGAATTTGTGCAGCATACTCTGGAATTTCCCTAAATGACATGTGTGGTTACTGAAAAAAAGGGAAATGGTTTGTTTCACAGCAGGAGATGGCCGGGTGCTAAGAGGAGTCAACGCTGAAACAAAACCAAGGCTGTGTATTTATAATTCTTATGGCTTTGTTTCCGCTAGTGAAGAATTCCTGCTAATTGGGTAGTTAGCAACAAAATATTATCTTTGTTACCATGTTTCTTGTTTTTTAAAAATATAGAATAATCCTAATTACATTATTATTTTCGGGTCAGATTATGTTTTTATTCATGCTGCACTTCTGATCGACATGCCTAGCTACTTTGACATGTGCAAGCGGTAGCCTTGCCAGGTTTTTGAAACAACAGTGAAGGAGTGTTGAAATTTCTGACATTCAGGGTTAAGAAAATAATAATAATAATAATAATAAGAAGAAGAAGAAGAAGAAGAAGAAGAAGAAGTTATCCACCTCTCCTCACAGCTAAGAAGTAGTTTTAGCAATTTTTTTGTTTTACCTGAATACCAAATCAAAGTATTGATTTTGGTCAACTGCAGTTAACATATTGCCCATATTCATAAATTAAATGAGGTATTAACTTCTGTCTTTATGAAGCAGCCACACCTCAAACTACGGGATTTTTTGGTATTTTGTTCTGTCCATAAAAGGAAAGGCTTTCCCTGCCAGTGATACCATGAACAAGCTTTTGCAGCCTCAAACAAGAGACATCCCTTATTACAAGAGAAACCTGGCAAATCTTTCAAGTGGGTTCAGTAATTGTGTTTCTCAGTTACAACAACAACTCTGGTAAAAGCGAATTAATGTGGAGTGAACCAAGGTTTCTCTGGTTTACTCTGCATTAATTAAATACCTCATTAGGACCGGGCCTTACCAAAAGGTCATGTTCCATGACATGGCGGAGGGGGTGAGTCCTTACAGCCATTCTGCTTCTCCAGGCTTTGAAAAGCCCAGAAGAGTGGGGTGGCGCCCTCCACCTCCAGCCCCCCATTTAGATCCCCAAAGTTACTGGAGAGGCCTGCCAGTAGCATAGGCCTCTCCCTATAGTCCCCCTGGCACGGGAAAATGGTGCGTAGGAGGGGTGGGGAGGAGGGAAGAGAGTGACTTGTCACAGGACCTTGGGAATTTTATAGTAAGCCACAGAATCTAGTTCTTCCAGTCTCAGATCTGTCTGCCTGGACTTCTCATTTCTTTCCCCTTATTTCTTTGTTTAATGAGGTCTTTCTTGCAGCGGCTTCCATTCGAACTGTGGGATTTTCTAGAAGTAGTAAATGTTCTGATGGCTGCAGTATTTGTAATTCTTATTGAAGCAACAACAAGAACCAGGTAACATTTCTATTATCCCAGTGGCAATTCTTGTCACTATAAACAGCATGTTGCTACCTACTACTTCATCAGACGGGTTGATTTGCCCATTGTACGCTGCTTCCCCTCCATTTTCAGCATGCAGCCCTTCACACGACGTACAGGCACTTCCAGTCGGGCTCCGTTGCAACATGGGAGCTTTCCTTTGTTGCCTTCCCAGCAATGAGGGGAAGCCAGGCCACAATGCTTCCCCCCATGGGATGAGGGGTAAGGTAAGGTGGGTGATGCAGGGCATGGAATGACGGCTTCTCCACGCCCCTGCTGGGAGCCCATGGATTCTCCCCGATCCAGGACGAATCCATGGGCCTTTTTTTATAAAGTTCCTAGAATCATAGAATAATAGAGTTGGAAGAGACCACATGAGCCATCGATTCCAACCCTCTGCTATGAAGGAAAAGCACCTCTGATAGATGGCCATCCAGTGTCTGTCTAAAAGCTTCCAAAGAAGAAGCTTCCATCACACTCCAAGGCAGAGAGTTCCACTGCTGAACGGCTCTTACCAATCAGGAAGTTCTTCCTAATGTTCTGGTGGAATTTCCTTTCCTGTAACTTGAACCCATTACTCTGAGTCCTAGTTTCCAGTGCAGCAGAAAACAAGCCTGCTCCCTCTTCCTTATGACACCCTTTTACATATTTATACATGGCTATCATGTCTCCTCTCAATCTTCTATTCTGTAGGCTGAACATACCCAGCTCTTTAAGATGCTTTTCATAGGGTATGGTCTCCAGACCTTTGATCATTTTAGTTGCCCTCCTCTGGACACATCCCAGAGAGTATGTTTACCCAAAATTCTGGGATGTGTTGGAATGAAAAATCTCCATGGGATTTGTTCAATATTACCAGTTCACATCAGGTGCCCTGGCCACTAACTCCTTCTCGGTTGTACTTTGAAAGGGAGAAGGGGATGTGATTGGTAGAAGAGATACCCCCTTACCTTTTACATAAATGTATTCAGATATTGTTTTTTAGAGGAAAAAGAGATTGCCATGGCGGGTCTTTTAGCCTCCAGAGTGAAAGGAGAGCAAAGGCACTGAAAAGAGCCAATGGTGAGCAAAGGCACTAAAATGATGCTTGGACAAATTGCATATGGCTTCCTTCAACCTCTCACCTCCTGCCATATTTTACAGGGACTAAAAAAACTAGGTAGACTGCACATGGATGCAGAGGTGGCACTAACAGCCCCAATTATTATGAAGCACTCTTGCAACAACTCTTGATTCTTGGGTGTCAGTGTTTCCCAACACTTGGAAAACATGTTTTTCAATATTTTTTTCAATATTTTCAAATACTGTTTCTATCCTAATTTCCCACTCCTTTCCTATTTTATATCCAGATATGTTTCATTTTGTCATCTTCACACAGTCTCCTCCAGTTCCTCCTGCATTGACTCATTAACAATTTTTAAATGTTCTTAAAATAATCTCTAGAGTAATAGGGCTGAAGTGATAAACCATACTGATGCTAATGGTGTTTATGTTCCTCTGAGTAAACGTGTATACGTGCTTGCGTGCACAAAAATATGCCTGTTTTCCTGTGATGCGTCTCCTCCAGTTCCTCATTTCACACAGGGCAGGTGGGTAAAGTTGGTTCCCAGCAGGGCTAGCACTCCAAGAAGTACTGAAAGTGGCAATGTATCTCCCCCCCACACACACACACACAATTCTTCTTTTACAACTTTACCTTCATGTGTGCTGTTTGGATTGGATTTAAAAATGGGTGACCCTAGAAGACAACGAGTTACTAGATTTAGAAGGCATAAATCTCCCATTTGGATAGCATGTATATTTGGATATACAAAAGGCCAAACCAACTGGCACATTTAATGATCAGTACATAAGGAGACCAATTCTAAACACCTGGAGCAGATATAAAAAAAAGAATTTACACAAAGACACCGGAGTGGATGTCCCCACGTGAGGCATACTACAAAAGGGAGAACACCCTGGTAGGGAAATGGTTAACTTACTCCTAGAAGAATTGGACCAAATGGGCCTTAAATGCAGTTGGCTTCTATATAGACAGCTGAGTGAGAAATTTAAAGAACAACTTAGAACCTTGGGCTTCCAGACTGTGAAAACATGGTTTGATGTGGCGATGTTCCAGAAACAAAAATGACTTACATCATATATATTCCAAAGTCTACTGACTTGGCACATGAAAGAGGAAGTAGTAAAAGACTCGGTGGTTCGATGGGCTCAAAACATAGGCCAAGAGATAAAAATGGCCCAATGGGAAAAGACATGGAAGAGAAGATTGAAGTAAACGACATGTCAAAACCTAAAAGAAAATGTCTACAAAATGCACCTGCGATGGTATCTTCCCTCCAGAGAGATTAGCAAAGATGCACAATTGCACCGACAAATGCTGGAAATGTGGGAAAGAAAAAGGCACATATTACCACATGTGATGGTTATGCAGCAAAGTAAACAACTACTGGAAACAGATTCATGTATACCTCGAAAAGATGTTGAACACAAATTTCAAAATGACATCATAAATGTACCTTTTGAATATGCCTGATGAAGAACTAGAAAGAAAATTTGAAAAAATGTTGTTTTACATGACAGTGGCAGCTTGAATACTATATGCTAGATATTGGAAAACCTCAGAGATACCTACATTAGAGGAATGGGAAGAATACATTACAGATTTGCTGATAATGGATAAAATAGCTATACTCTTAAGAGGAGTACTTTTAGAAAACTTTGTTAATGAATTGCAACCACTGATCCAACATTTCCATGTAAAATTAATCTAAAAATGTACGTAGGGGAACCTATAAGACTGTAGACAAGGAGCAAACTAGTATTAATTTAGAGCCTATGATACCTTTATATGTACTATTTAAATAGAAGACTGTGACCCTTTAAAGAAAATATATTATCTGAGAAATGATTATGGAACACGAATAGCTGGAAGATATTGCACTGAATGCAACAAACACTTAGAAATGTATGTCTGTTTGAATAAATAAAAAAGGAAAAATAAAGAAAGCTACTTTCCCACCTCTTCCCCCAACTCTGAAAGGGATTTCCTTTGAGAAGCACAATTTCACGGGAAAAGTATAGTCTATTTCTAGGTCTCATGGGAAGATAGGGCAGGCTGAATTAACCCTGAAGTCAGGCTTTCATCAGCATGACTTTCTTATATGTATATCTTGACCCTTAAAACTCACTGGTGACCTTGGGCAAGACACACACTGTTAGGGTACATCTACATTGTAGAATTAATGCAGTCTGGCACCACTTCAACTGCCATGGCTCAATGTTATGGATTCCTGAGATTAATAGTTTGGTGAGGCACCAGCACTCTTTAACAGAGAAAGCTAAAAATCGTGTAAAAGTATAACTCTTATGATTCCATAGTATTGAGCCTTGTCAGGTGTCAAACTGCATCAATTTTGCATTTTAAAGTGTAAATGACCCCTAGTTTCAGAAAACCCTGGGTTGCCATACATAAGCTCTCTTTTCAAATGAGAGGGGAGGACTCTGACCTTCATTTGACTGTTTCAGTCCATTCATTCCTTTGGTCAGATCATTACTCTGGGTGTGTTTGAATGCTTTTACTGCTATGCATTCAACACAAAACCCCTTTCTTCTGTATCATGGACATTGGCTAAGACTTGTACAGCTGGGAACATACATTACTGTAACTTCACACAATCTTCTTGCTGCAAAGATGGTTTGGTGCTTCACAGACATTTTGCACAACTCTGTCCTGTGAGTTCCAGAATGAAGCAAGAGAAGGGAGTCCTCCTTTACTAACATGCAAGAGCAAAATGTGCCATTAAAGACTATATACTCTTTGGATGAAAACCCATATTTTTGCTAGTGCTCCCACTCCTTATTTATACCTTTAGAGTCAAATGTAAAGGACAGAAGAAATTTGAAAATAAAGTATCAGTGTATATCCCTCACTCTATCCAGTGGAAAGAAGTTGAAGGCAACTTTTCCATGAAGCTAGAGTGAAGCTAGACATAACAATCACAGTTTAAAAGTTTAAAGCACTGTTTATGAGTGCATCTATAGTAAAGAATTAATGCAGTTTGACATCATTTAACTGCAATGGCACAATGCTATGGAATCATGGGAGTTTCAGTTTTAGAAGATTTTTTGCCTTCTCTGCTGGTGCCTCATCAAATTACAAATTCCAAGTGATGTCAAACTGCAATTATTCTATGATGTACATGCATTCCATGTCTGTCACTTACTTCTCAGTGCCCCCCCCCCCCGTCCCCCCCAGCCAATCATATTTCTGGTCTTGAAGCGGAGCTGAGAGGTAAAGTGGTTGGGATATGATAAGAAGACAGATTGTAAGGAGGCAAGCCACAGCTAAGAACAAAGCTTAGCACCAATTATTGCTATGTTTTTCTCCCTCTAAAAGTTAGAACAACAGATGGATGTGCCGTCATCATGCTGTCATGGGAGTGCAGAATGGCTGTGAGGATGCAATCCTAGATCCCGCATTGGGATTTGTGATGGCATTTCCCACTGACCTAAACTGAGGGAAGCTCCAAATCTTGCCACAGGATTCAGATTTGACCCAGTGTTTTTTAAACCCATGGTCAAGCTGGATTAAGTGCCTTACCCTGTGTCTTATCTTGTGTATGGTGTATGGATGCCCCAGGCTAATGTAATTCCTACACTGCATTAAATCAGTGCCTGTGATTCAAAGATATAATCCGGATGGTTATACCTAGAGCTTAGAAAATATATTTTTGAGACTATTGGTCCCAGAATCCCCTAGCTAGCCTTTCTAGTGGCCGTGTTAACTGGGGAACTCAGGGAATTCTGTTTAAAAAAAAAACAAAAAAACAAAAGATGCAAGCAATTGTCTCCCACCAGTCTTCTCTGTAGCATGGCAACACACACACACAAACAAAAACAAAGGACATTTTAAGGGTTGGTTTGGGTATTAAGAGACAACAGTTAAAACAAATATGATGTGACACATAGAATCCTGTGCGCAACATAAATCATGTTAACCATTATGACCCGGTCTAGCCCTTCCAATGTCACTTTTGTTTGTTCTGTACACAGAAGGTAGGACCAACACAGGCTGAAATCATGACACAGCTGGCTTGGAGGAACACATAAAACAAGTGCCTCCAATCTCAATTCTTCATCCTCAGCTCTGTTTGCTACTGAACCCAGCTAAATGTAAAGATTTTAACCAAGCTGGCAGCAGTGGGAATCATGTTTATAAAAAACTACAAGCCCTGCTGAGCTGGTACACAGAAAAAAGGAAGCGATAACAAAAAACACATGCACACAACCACACACATACACACACACACACTGCAATGCCCTTAAATGGCTTGGTTTAGGGCTAGCTTTCTTCAATCAATGAAAAACAATGATAGCTCTTCAAAACTTGTATTATTGTAATGCCTTGTCCTTTTCCACAGCATGATAATTCCCATCCAAACTAATAGTTGTGGAGTAGTGAGTGGCCATGTGGTCCATCATCCATCCACAGGTGAAAGAACTAGTGCTACAGTATAGTTAAGGATGCTACATTTCAAGTTTGTTCCAGAGTACTTTGCATTAGAGGAAGGACATTTCAGTTTCTGTTGGGAAAATCAACTTCCATTTGCCTTGGTTCCTTGCAGCCAGTTGCTCTGGTTCTTCTGCCTTTTGCTTCAAGCCTTGTTCTTCCTTTATAATACACAAGAGTAATTTTGCTGCAGTAGAAGTTCTTCTCAAAAGAGATCACATCAGTGAATAAGGTGAGAAAAAAATGTGAAATGCATGAGGAACAGGGACAGGAAGCTCAAGGCTTTTGTTTCACATATTTTGCTTTCTGAACATTCAAGTAAGGTCCAGGTCAGGACAAAAAAAACACAGATGGATATTCAACCATACTTGGTACACAGTACAATGTGTTATATTTTTCCTCTTGTGTGCCTTCAAATTGTTTCTTACCAATTCTGAGTCTAAGGTGAATCTATCACAGGGTTTACATTTCACTTGGGCTTATGTTCTGGTGCCTCATCAAACTATAATTCTCGGGATTCCATAGCATTGAGCCATGACAGTTAAAATGTAGTCAAAATTAATTAACTCAAAAATGTAGATGTCCCAGGTGGATACTGAAAACCAAAAGGAACCCAGCCTTTAAAAATAATCACATCTGCTTATATCTAACGTGTGTGTGTGTGTGTGAAAATAAATAAAAATAATGATAGCGGCTAGAAGTCATTTTCATATTTATAGGGAGACAGAGCTATTCACCACTCTCCACTTGAGGCCCAAAGCAGGAATTACACATCAGATGGCTTAGCCATACAAATCATTAGTCTGCATGTCTTTGATATCTAAGCAAGCAGATGATCCCAATCTGTACACAAGCCATGTTTTAATGCTGATGTTATTTTGGGATTTCTTTTGAGGAGGACCACAATGTTGATTCATCATTCCCATCTTGACTCTCACAAGGCAATCATGCAGCTCTCATTTCAAAATCGCCAGCCCCGCCAGCAAGTCTCCATCAGTCTTGAGAAAACAGGAAGCACCCTCACAGCACAGGAAGCAGTGGGCTCCTGCACACTCCCAGTGAACTGAACTGAAGAACCTGTTGCAAAATGTTAACAAAATGTCAAACTCCCAAAAGAAAGCAACAAGAAATCTGCTGACTGACCAGCTGCAATGCAGTGCTGGACATCATCTATTCAAATCCACCATACTCAATATGCTCAGACTGCTGTGAGAGCCAATGCAGTGTAGTGATGAGGAGTGTTGAATAATTAGTGTGGAGATCAGGGTCTGAATCCCCACTTGGCAAACCTCCCCTAAAGGAATCTTGCCAAGAAAGCCTTGTGATGGGTTTGCCTTCAGGTCATCATATGTTGGAAATGACTTAAAGGTGCACAGCAACAACAAGCTACTGTCTCTTGAATATATTTGATTACTATTAATAAAACATCTTCACCCAGGCAGTTTAAACAATGGAGGACCAAAGGAATTTTAGCTCTAAACATATTTTATATAAAGACAAACAACTAAAAATGTAAGGGCATTTCCAGACAGCATCAAAATGTGAGACAAATAAGTGGGGTGAAAAATCGTAGAGTCTGACAGCAAGTCCAAACACAGACCTGTCAGTCCCAGTAAATGCTCCCCTGCCATCCTGACACCTTCCTTTGTAGTGGATTTTAGAAAGATGAATGGGGGACATCTGATGAAAGTTTACTATTATTGTTAATTTTAAACAAGATGCACTGGATCTTATATGCGCTGATTTGGATATCAAAATGTACACACAAGCAGGTTTCTTATTATCTCTCCTCACCATCCTGTAAATTCAAGCTCTGTTTAATTTCATAAACATCAAACAAAAGGAATGGTTGCAGAGAGTTCTCAGTGTAATTGCTTTCCAATTGTGCTTCCATTTAGCCACCTGTGGGTCTGTGGCTCAATTTGTTTACAGTCCTGATCGGCTGTTTTGGGATTTTAAAATGGACTGGAGCAGTCCTCAGCAGTTTATAGGAATGAAGTCATGTGTTTTCCTTGACTGCAGGTATATACAGTTATTTTTTGGCCAAAAGCAGGTTTTAAGTGCACTTTTTTAACATGTGTTTTTCAGCTGTTAATCCGAATCAACACACATTTTCCTTAAACATCATTTAGCCATTCCTCTTGCTTTTGTGTTTTAGGGCCTGTGTATAAAGGCCCAACATGTTACAATTGACTGTCTAATAAAAACAATCAATTGTAATATCTTGGGGCCCTTTCCCGCGGGGTAGGGGAAGAGAAAAGAGGTAGCTAAAGTACCAGCAAGTGTGAGAGGTCTTACAAAGTATGATATGGTCTGTGTTGCAGAGGGACCCATTACTAAGGCTGTAGTGACACTGGTTAATAGCAGTTTGACTGAAGAAAAGTTCCACATTGAATCGGCATCTAGAACAGCATGGGAAGGTTATTTCAGAAAAGGAATGACAGAGACAGAGGGGGCTAAAATGTATTTTTTCGTTACATCAAATCCTGGGTGCGTCTACACTATAAAACGGATGCAGCTTGATATCTCCTGAACTGACATGGCCCAATGCTTAAAGATACTTAAAATACTGATCAACTTTACTATAGTATTATTAAAAGAGGGAAATGCAATCCTTTAATTATTATTACTCTTGTCCCTTACTGTATATTCTGATATATAAGTCTAGAAGTTTTAGTAAACTAATTGACCCACAAAACCTTTGTTGACTTTTCCATGGTTAAATGTAAGTGATGTACACCAACTCTTATCAATAAAGGAACCATCTATAAGTTGGTTGGCAAATGGTAACGCTCAAGCCTGTCCTGGAAGAACTTTTTTAAAAAGCACTGGCCCCTCTACTCCATCCACTGCATCACTGCTTCAGGCCTTTTTGAATGCCTGGAGAAATTATGGTAGCACTGTTCCTTTCCCCTCTAAGTGGACTAACACTTACCTTATCCATGGGTCATATCAAAATCCAGAATTTTGACCCCAAAATCTATTTTAATGTATACATGAAATCAACTTATACATGAATGCATATAGTAATTATTCGGTTCTTACAAATTTGTTGTGGCCTATCTTTAATTTTTACTCTTAGCATGACCTTCATTCTGTTTTATATGGACATTCTGTCCCAAAAAGCTTACTTTTTAAGGATGTGGTTAACAGAAGAGTGAACAGTTCAGAGTAGTGGTTTGTATATTGGACTATGGATCTCATCAGACGGGTAGGGGGAAAGCGGGGGGATGCAGGGGAAAGTATTTTACCGCCTCTCTCTTTATTCTGGGATGGCCTTTCCCCATATTTTCTTGTCCTTTCTGCTATTCCTTTTCATATTCTCCTTTTATGCTCAGAGAACTTCTGGGTCCATTTCTCTATGCTGCCAAAAGCGAGTCTTATGGAGTCCTGTTGGAAGTTGCCTGCATCATTTGATAACCTCTGTGGGACTCCGTTTCAGAGAGAGAAGACACAAAAAAGACTGCATCTGGGACACCCAAGTTTGCATCCTTAGTTAGGCCAGGAAACCCAATGGATGGCCTTGGATAAATCACTTTTATGACATCAGTCTTTTGTCTTGCAATAATCATGTTGTTAAACAAATGGAAATATATTAGCATATTAACAATTATTTTCACATCTTACCTACAATAATATTGTGTTATCAAGTCAGTGATGCACATCCCTGCAATTGGTCTTCAACACTGTTTCATTTGATCCCATTTTCCTACCCATGGTCAACATATGGACCATATACATGGTGTTTAATTTTTCTTTTTTCTTATGCAGCAATTGCAAAATTGCAGTTTTGACGCTTCTTGCAGATGTATGACACTATCATAGTCTGATAACTGTGACTCAGCCTGGCAATGTAATTATGCAATTATTGTAAAACAAAATTTTAAAAATTAAATAAAACCCAGAGAATTGATTGAAGGCATTGTTCCTATGCACCAATTTATTTATTTATTTATTTATTTACAGCATTTATATTCCGCCCTTCTCACCCCGAAGGGGAATCAGGGCGGATCACATTACACATATAGGCAAACATTCAATGCCTTTTAACATAGAACAAAGACAAACAAACTTAGGCTCCAAGTGGGCCTCGAACTCATGACCTCCTGGTCAGAGTGATTCATGGCAGTTAATTGCAGCTGGCTTGCTCTCCCGCCTGTGCCACAGCCCGGGTCCAAGATGTCATCTGTGTCAGGACTTTAACTGCGTGGGGACAAGGATGGGGAGAAGAGGATAACCATTCCTTCTCACACTGGAATGAAATGATTGCACCAGAAACAACAGTTGAACAGCAGTGGTATTGCAGCCATTAATGGAATCAAGACATAAATAATGAACACCACTCAGAAACAGGAGAACTCCAGAGATCAAGCAATCAAGGGCTAGTTAACAACTCCCAAACAGACTACATCTATGCAGATATCCTCACTGATTGACTTTACAAACTTCATGGCTACTCAAATGCTAATTCAAGCTTGCTAATTGCAACATTCACACTTGCTTTAAACAGACAAGGGTTTTTTTCTTCCATCCTGGACATTCCACAGGTACACATACTTCACTTGCTTCACTGCCAACAGAACCCCTGAAGATGCCAGCCATGGATGCAGGCAAAACATTAGGAGAGAATGCTGCTGGAACATGGCCATACATACAGCCATGAAAAACTCACAGCAAAATAAAATGCATTAATATTTTTTAGGTTCAAATTCAGTCATTCACAAATGTTGCATTAAATATAATACTAATTACAGCCATAAGTGAACTGGCCAAATTAAAATGTAGCCATTTGCTCAGTGACTGAGAGTATTGGAGAAAAATGATCAAAAAGAGACTTAAGAGAACAACATGGAAAAGCTGTATAATGGGATATATTAGATCTTTCCTAGCCTCTTGATAATAATAACAATAACAAAGCATACAAAACCTCTCAACTTTGAGGTTATTACAGGGCAATAAGTGTTGTTCCATAGAGTTATTGTTATATCTGTCATCTAATTCATTTCATGGGATAATTATCAAAGAGAAAGCCTTCCTGTTTTTAGTAACAGCTATCAAAAGCATGTTGGCCAAGATCTGATTTCATTAGTTACATATATATGAGCGTTTCCTGGTTTAAATCTTCTAAACCTGTTTTATACGACAGTAGATGCTACAAGTGATAGACATCTGTTCTCTTGTTGATCAATTTACACTCCTACCACCTCCATCAGTATTTTCTGATGTGACAATCAGAAGCAGGATCCTTTTCACTATCCTCTCACTTGAGATCACTGGCAGGAGACCATAGCCGATTTATTTATTATTATTTCTTTACCATATTTATACCCCGCCCTTTTCAACCCCATAGGGGACTCAAGGCAACTTTACACATAGGTAGCTATTTGAAGCCTTAAAACAGTGGTTCTTAACCTGCGGGTCCCCATATGTTTTTGCCCTACAACTCCCAGAAATCCCAGCCAGTTTACCAGCTGTTAGGATTTCTGGAAGTTGAAGGCCAAAACATCTGGGGACCCACAGGTTGAGAACCACTGCCTTAAAACAATGTACAATTAAAATAAACATTTTAAAATTGAATTTAAAACACATAAACTGTAACTTGGAAGAGGAAGAAGTTCCCCACAAATCCTTTTGGAGCTCTTGTAGTCTATGGCTGGCTGGGTCTACATTGGCCCATAATCTGTGACCAATCTGGCATGTCCTAAATTGGTCCTGGGTATGGTCCACCCAGGGTTCTCTCTAGAAATCTCTAGGTCCTCCAGCATAATTGGAGGAAGTTGATTGTAGAGTTACAGTGGAGGACCTAGAGCTTTCTAGAAAGAACATTTTAAATCAAATCTGTGAATAATCAAATTTGCAAAAGTCAAACTGCAAATATAGAGGGACAACTGTAGTTAATTGAAGGTGCTACATGGAGCATTCATCACCACCACTTTCAGTCTATTTACAGACACTATTCAAGGTGTTGGCTATGATCTATAAAGACTTATTTGGAGGTCTGGAGGACTGTATCTCCTTGCACGAGTCTGCCCAAGCCCAAAATCTTTGGAGGATGATCTTTCTCAGTCTCATCATCTTCACAGACATGTTTAGTACCGTGTTTCCCCAAAAATAAGACAGTGTCTTATATTAATTTTTGCTCCCAAAGATGCTCTAGGTCTTATTTTCAGGGGATGTCTTATTTTCCCATGAAAAAGAATTCACATTTATTTTTGAACAAAAAATGAACATTTATTATATACTGTACAGTAGTTGTCATCACAAACCAGCATAACCAGACAAACTGTGAATCCTATCAAGAATGTCTTGTTACTACCATTATTTCCATGTACAACACTCTATGGTACATAGATTTACCGATCCTGCATGCTCTGGTGTTCTGTTCGGCGGGCATGCTTCCAAACAAAAACTTTGCTAGGTCTTACTTTTGGGGGAGGCCTTATATTTAGCAATTCAGCATAACCTCTACTAGGTCTTATTTTCTGGGGATGTCTTAGTTTAGGGGAAACAAGGTAGGCACAAGGGAGAGGGGCTCTTGGAGCTGATAGAAGCTACAATGTATTGCTTTTCCTTTGACTTATTCTTGCCATGAACTGAAAAGGCTGGTCCTCTGAATTCCAGTAGTAACAGTTTAATTGGATAATTTTCTGGCTGGTTGCTCTAATGGAAGGAAAGTATTAAAATACTTCTGATACTTTTGATCTATCACTTAGCCACACCAAAGAGCAGCAAATCCTCTGGGGTGTAACAGTTGGTCTGGTCGTAACCACAGCCCCTTATCTCTCACAGACAGCTTCCAGTTCCTCCCTTTACCACATGAATTGTAGTACATATAGGAGGAGATGTGGGGTTGAGAGCTGCCATATATCATCAGATAGATGATTCTGTAAAGTAAGCACAGAAGGCAAAAAAGTATGTGCTTCTATGCCTTCAGGTCGCCTGTCATCTTATGGACCCCATGAATTTCATAGGGTTTTCTTAGGCAAGAAATACTCAGAGTTGCCTTTCCCAGTTCCTTCTTTAAAATATATTTATTTATTTATTTATTTATTATTTGCTACATTTATATGGCGCCCTTCTCACCCCGAAGGGGACTCAGAGCGGCTTACAAATTAAATTTACATACAGTATTATATTATTGGCATAGCACAATACTGGTAATAAATTACTATATTGTACTGTATTAATATATTGTAATATTATTAGTAATATTACATGTAAAATATAATATGTAATTAATATTATTATATCATATTATTAGTATTATATCATATTACAATATAATATTATGTGCCTTTAAATAATTTCTAACTTATGGTGACCCTAAGGTGAATCTCTATCTAGTGGGCTTCCTGCAGTAAGATTTGTTCAGAGCCTTTGCCTATCTCAGATGGCCAAGGTCACTCAGGGGACTTTCATGACCAAGTGGGGATTCCTTAGGTGCACCATAAGACAGGTATGACTTGATGGCACACAGCAAATATCATGTCTCAAGTTTTTGACGTTCCTTCCTCCTCCAATTTCCATGCCTTCTGCTGAGATTAATCCAACTTTCTATATGAGAAAGTAATATACATTACATTTAAAAGAAGCCCCATATATACAGAGTCAAATGTTGCCTAACTGCACCATGGAAACAAAATACTGACCACTGCAGACAAAAATGATATGTCGATATATTGATGTCAAATTATACATTTTTGTTAAAATGCAGAAAACATATATTCACCATTCACTATCAGGTTTAGCAAATTTTATTGATCTCCAGTTTTTCAGTTCAAGAAAATAAAAATATTAATTGTTAACAAACAATGTTATGAGTATTGATTCTTCATTATGACAGAATGGGCAGATAGCTGCAAGGAATAAACTGCAGTATTCTCCACAGGCAAGTATTAAGTCACAAGCAATATAGTAATGTGTAAGACATTTATTTGCTAAAAAGAGTACAACAAAGTAATGTAACACTGGAGAACCACATTATTGGTTTCTCTTGGTGAAATGCAGGGGTGGGGGGCAATTTTCTGGAGCAGGTCCTGGAGCCAGTTTACTACCACTGGGACTTTGGGTGCCATTTCACACAAGAAAGTTAAAGTGCTATCATTCTACTTTAATTGCCATGGCTACATCCTATGGAATTCTGGCCTTTGTGGATTTTGAGGCACTAAAGCTCTCTGGCTGAAGATTCTAAATGCAGCTTCTTAAAGTATAATTCCCAGGATTCCATAGGCAGTCAAAGTGGAATCATTGCATTACAGTGACCAACAGACATTTTGGTGCCTCAAGTGTGAGCCCTGTTTCTGGGTATATTTGATCTGATGATTCCAAAAATCATACTGGTTTCCTCCTATCAGTTCTAGTTTTTGAGATACAGAACATATGTCATCTATTACTTTGGATTTTGCTCAATTGCCAATCAATTGCCAAACAAAGTACAAAGTATTGGTTTTGACCTTTAAAGTCCTACATGGTTTGGGTCCAGATTACCTACAGGACTGCCTTCTCCTGTACAAACTTAGGTCCTCTGGGGAGCATAAAGTCCATCCTGCCAGGACCTGACTGGCAATCCTCATCCAGAGAATCTTTTCATCAGCCGCCCCAAGACTGTGAAATGACCTTCCAGAAGAGCTCCAACAGCTAAATAAACTGTCAGAATTATAGGTTAAAGAAGGTTGTGTGTTTAAAGAAGAGGGCATTTTTTTATTTTGGTCCTACCAGTAAGAAGACCCTGTCCCAAGACTTCATCACGGCACCTCTGTTGGTGGGGATATCTGAAGGAGGTTTTCCAAAGAACATGTCCTACTTATATAAGTCTTTACAACCATCTTCCTAACACCATATAGTAATGTTACACCTGAGGCAATCTTTGAAACAGTGACTTATTAGCTAAACTCTTCACAGTTGTATTATACCACGTACACAAAGTGCTTTCTCACTGAGCTAGCTTGGAGGAGAATTTTATTTTTTCCAGCAACCACAATTTGTGGTTAGATGGTATAGAAAGGGGCAGTGTTCCTGGAAAAGAGGAACAACTTCAAAAAGAAGGTGCTTATACTCTTTATTTTTAAAAAAGGTACTGGATTATTTATGCCGATGCTCTCAACTCACTGCCCCCACAAGCTTAGTGTTGAGAAATAACTAGTGAAAAATAACCAGGTAGTTGCAATTATTTTTGCAGTGGAGAAAACATAATTATGCTACGTTGTAAATGCAATGTAAGGAAGTATTCCTTTTGTAGGATAGCCACAACTTTGAAAGTTATTGTTTAAAGTTACAGTAGTATTTTTGTTTTATTTATCAACATGCTTATATTCACACTATTTCACAGGGTTTCGATATGTCACTGCATTTCTTTCCTTTCAGTGGGATGTTTTCCATTGAGAGAGGCTGTTTGTAGTAATTCTTCAATCTACAATCAATATTTGTTTTTATAACTGCAAGACCAGAGTAGAGTTATTCATGATAGGACAACTTGGAGGTCTCTCATTCATGGGGTAGCCGTAAGTCGAAATCAACTTGACGGAAATCGAAGTTGGACCCAATGATTCAGGCTGGACCTACACTGCCATATACCGGTAATCCAGTTTCTGAATTCAGATTATCTGATTTGAACTGGATTATATGAATCTATACTACCATATAATCAAATTCAAAGCAGATAATCTGGATTCAGAAACTGGATTATATGGCAGTGTAGATGGGGCCGAAGTTAACAACAACAAAATGCAACATCCTTTGTACTGCAAATGATGTACAAATTCAGCAAACTCCAGCAACATTTCACCCACCCTCCTTAAGTGTATCTTGTACTGGTCTGTAAGATTGGAGTTCTAATAATTTTTTTAAAACAACAACAACAACAAATAACTGCATCAGTTATTTGTGAATAGAAAGGAAACAAAGAACTACAGGTTTTCAAGCGCTTAGCCACAACAGCATTTGTGGGGGTAGACCTTGGAGTTCTGAAACTCTTATCTTATGATTCAGCTGCTCTTGTGCCAATTTACAGTAACAAGAAGAGGTGGCCTGTATGGGAACAAGTGTTGACAAAGGCCTCTTGTACAACTTCCTTTGGGCACCTTTTTTGCCGCTGTCAGGGTAGGACAACTTCAGCATGCAAAGAGAGAGCAAAAAATAGAAAGAAGGAGACAGCAGCCAGACATCTTAGCATTGTGAGGACATTAATAAAGTCAAAGAAGGAGGAAAGTGATAAAAATAACTACTTTTATAGCTCTAGTTGTTCTAGGTCATTCACTGGAAAGGTCTGAATTTTACTTAATAATAGGAGCTACTTTACTTATTCTGATCACTTACCAAGTAATTGTTATTATTGCAGTCCATAAAGGTAACTTGCTACATTATACTTTAGTAATAAATTACCATAAGTGTTACTATTGTGTGTTGGATAATTGTGCTCCACGATTCCCCAACTGGCCAATTCAGGGAGCTTCCGGACATTACTAAAATGTGGGACAAAATGGGTTAAACTAACTCGTTTTTGCTTGCGTTGTAGTTCCCACCCTTTCTCACAACCCCGGGATTTCTCTCCCATGGTGACTACATCCAGACACCCTCCAGCTACCCATTCCCTTACCCAAAACTTATCCCACAGGCTTGCCAGAAATGGAGGGAATCTCTGGAAAGCTGTGGAGTTGCTTCAGAATGACGTTGGAGGAGGCGAGGGGAGGTATTTTCTCCCACGCAGCTCTCCAGAGAGGCCCTCCATGCCTGGCAAGTCTGTGGGGTACAATTTGGGGGAGGGAATGGGGGGGGGGGCTGCCATCCTGCTCTTCCTGGCTTTTAGAAGCCCGGAGAAGCAAGTTGGCTGTGTCCTCACAGGCTCAATACCCCATTAGACCCGGGCCTTTCCGGAAGGCTTGGATGTAATGGGGTATCAAATTAATTCTAAACAAAGGAAACTTTGGTTTGTTCCGAATTAATTTGTTTTTACCGGAGGCATTGTTTGGACACCTCCAGTAAAGACCAAGACCAGTTTTTGGGACTGACTGAATGCGCCCTCAGACATTGCAAATACAAAAATAAAAATGCAAAACAACATTTTTTGAGCTTCAGCATGAAGCAGCCAATATGTGATCTTTTCTCTACCACCTTCCATTGCTCAGACTGAGTGTGCACCTTCACTGTAGAATATTTATTTATTTATTTATTTATGGTACTTTTACCCCTACTTCCTAGCCCTCTTGTCATAAGAATAATGAACTAATTTGCTCTCTTATTCATGACAACCAGGATATGTGGATCTGCAGTCATCGGTTTCCATTGAAAGGAAATCAAGCAGCTACTCAGCAAAAGAAGTCTCATGAGAGAAAATAGCTCTTATATATTATGTTACCTTCTCCCCCCCCCCTTTTGTTTGCATGCTACATTTCAAAAATCCCATGGAGCAAGTCTTGAATGATGAGAAATCATGTATGACGGCTAGCAAAATGCCTTAGACAACACTTCCTCCATCCCATGTCTTATCCCCACACTGAACCAATATCTATCTGCACAATAAAGGCATAAAGAGAAACAGAGCTTCTCTGTACAGCCTCATCTGCTTTGTTGAGGGATCAAAAGATCATTTTATTCACGTGTTTTAAAAATACCACTATTTCATCATAAAAGAAAACAACAAAGGAGGGAATCAATTGTTGACGCTTCATTGCTTTTGAAACTAAACTTAGTTCATTGAACAAAACATTTCTATAAAGCTTTCCTGCCCTACCTAGGGTTCCTAAGGCAATTTACAAAATTCATGGGCCCATTGATTAAACTGTAACTCCCTATACACTTACCAAGAAGTAATAAAATGGTCTGAACTTACAGAGAGAGGAATAAGTTCAATCAATATTCTAGGAACCATTGTTAAGCAGACATCAGCAATGTAACTAGCTAGTTTCGGCCTTCCTTTGTATCGCAAACTGCAGGAGCACATGGTTGCTTGCCCCTAAAGATCCAACCACTTCAACTGCATTGATCTGGTCCTCAGTGTTTGTTAGGATGAGATCAAGAGTAGCCCATCCCCTTGTTGCCTCTTCTACCTTCTGGACCATAAAATTGACTGCAAGGCAAGCGAGGAATCCTTCCATTGCAGTCCTGATATTGCAAAATAGAGCAAAAATGCCTAAACTGTGGGACTGTGCAGTTTCAGCAAAATAAAGAAAACAGAGAAATAGAAAAAAAACATAGTTTACATGCACTGGATAGGGCAAATCCACATAGAAAGCAAGGCTATGTAGAAGACTTATGAGGAGGATTTGCATCAGCAAAGTTCTGGAAAAAGCACAATTGTGCCAAAGTGTGAAAGAGACCATTCCAGTAAAAGTGCTTAAGCAATGTGATTGCAATGAGACAACAGCCTGGTGTGATAAAGTCCTATGTTTGTTTTAATTGTTGGCAGCCACTTTGAATCCCAGACTGTGGAGGGGGAGGCAGGATGGTGATGATAATGATTATGAGGAGGACAGAGGAAAACAGCAGCAACAGGTTTTGTGTGTTGCTTTTGTTTTTTTATGAATGCTCCCATTAGAAAATGCATAAGGATGTGGGTGAATTCTCAAAAATCTTGGGTCAACCCTCCCAAAACTCCCCCAGTATTCACAGTTGACCATGTTGGGTCTGTGCGCCAAATTTGGTCCAGATCCATCATCTGCTGGGTTCAGTATTCTCTGGATAAATGTGAACTACAACTCCCAGTATCCCCAGGCAATTACCCTGAAACCATGCCAGTATTCACAGTTGGCCACGTTGGGCCTGTGTGCCAAGTTTGGTCCAGATCTTAGATTGCAGGTGAACTATACATCCCAGTCCCTACAACTCCTATAAATCATGGTGAATTATCCCCAAACCTCTCCAGTCTGTTCAGTTGCTGATCAATTCCTCTGTTTGCTGTGTGTCATAGAAAAGAATAGGAAAGGGTTAAGGGAGAGGCAGTGGGTGGGGTCATGCAAATGGAGAGAGAAAGGAACACTGGGATGTTCTTGCTGTAACTGCAATGTCCTTGGAGGGAGTGACTTGGTGGCTCTACAGCACTGGGAACTGTTGCCTGTTTGTGGAGGCTGGAGGCTGTCTGTGTGAGTGGACACCCGTGCCACTTATACACATACAGATTTTCACTTTTATTACTGTATGTGTATAAGTAGATAAAGATTTAAGTTTGGCCAGGCTTACACTTGTGTCAATAGTGCCAAGTATACTTTACAACAGCATCACAAGAATTCTTTCTTTTAAAAAAAAAGACAGGCTACTGTTTGGAAATTTTCAAAATCTGAATCCAGCTTTTCGATCTACTGGATCTCAAACCTCTGATGTTTAAGTGTTTCACTTTGAAACCACAGAACATATTACTTCTGCTTTATTGAAAGCAGAAATTCTCAGGCAGTTTCATATTCACAGATAGGAAGCCTTGGACAAATATGAAGTCGTTGATGGGCTACTTGCAAGGGAGTGTTTACTGCAAAACCAAAAGTTAGGGAGCAGTATTGAGAAAAGAAAGTACAGGAGGATGCAGAGGTTTGTGAATTAGCCTTGAGCTTTCTTAGTCACATGGTGTCCTTCAAGAACTATGCAGAACTCATGATTTCCATGTGACATTGTAGAGGAGTCATGGTATTAGACTGTCACAACAAGAAGAAGGGTCATGGTGCAGTAAACATAACTAGAGATAAAAGGTAAAACAATTCTGTCCTAACCTTACATTAGAGCTTACATTATCAGATACACTTTTTCCAGTAAAGAGGTTTCTTGTCTGTCTAAATTTGTAATGTAAGAATCTTATTTCACAGCATTGTGATTTCCTGTCTCTTTCTGCGAAACAAATGCAAGATCAGTTCAAACAGAGCTTAGGACATTAACCTGTGTTTAACTCCCAATGAATACTTGTATGCAAGAAATACATTATATGTATATTTGTCATATGAATTAGTTCACAAAATATGCATTGCTAATAAAGGCAGTATACAAATGTGGACATGAACATTTGTAAACATTTGTAAAAAAAATCTTTCAAAGTATGCATTGGTAAATGAATTATTTTATCCTAATGTCTATTCTACATATATTTTATATTTTATAGGAATTTACATCCTTCTCAGAACCAAAGACTGTATTACAAAATTGAGAAAAGTGAAAGATCTAAAGGATATCATCATTTCTATCTGCAATTTTGTATGGAATTGAAATCAACTAAAAATACAAATGAAGTAATAAGGAACAAAATCTTGAAGAACCCACAGCATAATCACTTCATGGCTTTAAGACATTGAACATACTAAATGAGAAGTTAAGGACCTTCAGATTGGTTATGATAATTTGAATAGAAGGCTGCAGTGTAGTGCTGCTACAAAAAAGGTGAACGCTATTTTAGCCAGCATTTATTTATTTATTTATTTTGTGTCAAAAGCATTGCATAATAAATCAGTTTAAAAGTGATAAAATAAAGGAATCACAAGCAGCTAAATAGTTTTAGACCAAAAGTGGGCAACAGCAAACGCATTGTCCGTAGCTTTAAACAACTCCTCCTCAGTACATGAGATAGGACATTATGGGCAAGCATACATATGCGGAGTTGTTTGTTCTGCTCCACAGTCACACAAGGTGAAGGATTCCTCCAGGTAGTGCTATCTTTCCAAGTTGTCTTTAGATCTGCCCACTCCACTTCTGAGTCTGTTCAGGGACTTCCTAGTTGCCCATTCTTGTTTTTCCCCTGGAGGCAGACCCTTATGGGAGGTCATCCAGTTGGGATTGCCTGGTTTAGCTGCCCAGAGGGACACCCTTGCTGTTGCTGGGGAAACATTAAGAGGAGTGGTGGTTCTCATGAAGCTTTTCCTTGATTTAAGTCTAGTGGGAGGAGGTTGATAGTCATGCAGTGGATGGCTTTCTCAGTGTTCGACCTAATTTCTCTCAAAGTTAGCAGAAACTTCCCGTCACACATCCCGGGGGGGGGGGGGCAATGCCAGCTAACTTGTAGAGTTTATCAACAGGTGTAGGTTTAAGGCATCCTGTGATTATTCTGCATGTTTCGTTCAGTGCTATGTCCACCTGCTTCGCATGGGCAGACTTGTGTCAGACAGGACAAGCGTACTCCGCAGCTGAGCAAGGCAAGGACAGGGCTGATGTTCTTATTAATTGTGGATCTGCACCCACAGTAAGTTTCCGCAGGATATTATTGCGTGCAGCTTTGTGCTTGGTGTCCATGCAGTGTTTCCTATATATTAGTGTTCGATCTAAGGTGACACCAAGATATTTAGGATGGAAACAGTGTTCAAGCTCTTGGCCTTCCCAAGTAACTTTCAGTTTCCTGTTGGCTTCATGGTTACGTAGGTGGAAAGCACACACTTGTGTCTTGGTAGGGTTAGGCTTCAGGTGGTTCTCTTTGTAGTAGCTGGAGAGATCTTTCAAGGCATTAGTGAGTTGCTTTTCAACTGTTTCAAAAAATTTTGCTTGTGTTGTTAGGCCAAGGTCATCAGCATATATAAAGCTCTTTGTGAGTGATGGTTGTGACTGATCGTTTGTGAAGATGTTAAACAAGGTTGGTGCAAGAACGCTGCCTTGGGGTAAACCATTCTTTTGCCTCCTCCCTCTACTTTTCCTGTCCTGAAACTCCACATAGAAGCTGCGGTTTTCCAGGAGGGTCTGGACAGTTTTTGTAAAGTCAAAGTCCCGGGTAATATGGTAGACCTTATGCAGCATTTTTCTATGTTGCACCATGTCATAGGCTGCCATAAGGTCCACAAAAACTGTTCCCGTAATGCAGCCTTTCTCATAGCCTTCCTCAATATGCTATACTTCCTTTAGCCTGCATTAATGGAAGTATAGTCTCCAAGTTGAAAGAAGTAGTAGTCCAATTATATTCTATGCTGGTCAGGCCTCATTTGGAATACTATGTTCAGTTCTAGGTGCCTCATTTTAAAAAGGTTGTAAACAAATTGGAGCAGGTGCAGAGAAGATCAATGAGGGTGATAAGAGGTATGGAAGAGAAAACATATGAGGAAAGTTTGAAGTTCACCCTGATGAAGAGAAGAATGAGTGTGGCATGACTGCACATGATAACTTCAAGAAGCGCCACTTCTCTGCTGCGCCAGAGGATAGAAGCGACCATTAAATAGCCCGGCTTGCTGTTGACCTATGCAGCCCTGAAAGACAGTTGCATCTGTCAAGTAGGGAAATTTAGGTACGCTTTATGCGGGAGGCTAATTTAACTAATTTACAACACCATAAAACTGTCAGCAAAACATGAGGAAAAGAATGAGGAAGTACAGCCACTAGTGGACGGTGAAGCAACAGCTCCCCCTGTGGCCGGAATCATGAAGCTGGAAAAATGTTAAATGCCTCTGTGTCTGTCTATACTGTATGTTGTTTGTCTGTTGGCATTGAATGTTTGCCATATATGTGTTCATTGTAATCTGCCCTGAGTCCCCTTCGGGGTGAGAAGGGCGGAATATAAATACTGTAAATAAATAAATAAAAAATAGAACCAGATCTAATGAGTGTAGGTTATACGAAAGTAGATTTTGATTAGATATTAGAAGGAACTTCCTTACAGTAAGAGAGGTGGGCAGTGAAATCAATTGCCTAGGAAGGTGACTGGCAGCGTCTTCTTCTTTGGGTATCTTCATAAAGAAGCTGGACAGCTACCTACTGAGGATGCTTTAGATCAGTGGTTCTCAACCTGTGGGTTCCCAGATGTTTTGGCCTTCACCTCCCAGAAATCCTAACAGCTGCTAAACTGGCTGAGATTTCTGGGAGTTGTAGGCCAAAACACCTGGAGACCCACAGGTTGAGAACAACTGCTTTAGCTGGAGGGTCTGTATTTTGCAGGGATTGTACTTCATGGCCAAAAAGACCTCTTCCAACTCTGTGATTCTACGACTTTATGACTCTTTGAATCTATGAGACTAACAAAGATAAAAATGTTAGCTAAAATTCTTGTGCAGCCATGGAAACTTACTGGGTTTAGCCTGCAGAAGAGAAGGCTGAGAGGAGACATGATAGCCATGTACAAATACGTGAAGGGAAGTCATAGAGAGGAGGGAGCAAGCTTGTTTTCTGCTGCCCTGCAGACTAGGACACGGAACAATGGCTTCAAACTACAGGAAAGGAGATTCCACCTGAACATCAGGAAGAACTTCCTCACTGTGAGGGCTGTTCGACAGTGGAACTCTCTCCCCGGGGCCGTGGTGGAGGCTCCTTCTTTGGAGGCTTTTAAGCAGAGGCTGGATGGCCATCTGTCAGGGGTGCTTTGAATGCGATTTCCTGCTTCTTAGCAGGGGGTTGGACTAGATGGCCCATGTGGTCTCTTCCAACTCTACTATTCTATGATTCTATGTAGTCTTGGGCCCTGTCTACACTACCATATAATCCAGATTATCTGCTTTGAACTGGATTATATGGCAATGTAGACTCATATAGTTCAGCTCAAAGCAGATAATCTGGATTCAGAAATTGGATTATATGGCAGTGTAAATCCAGCCTTGAACTTTCAGCTTCAGAGGAAGGTGACAGCTAA
Organism: Anolis carolinensis; assembly: GCF_035594765.1. Lineage (NCBI taxonomy): Eukaryota > Metazoa > Chordata > Lepidosauria > Squamata > Anolidae > Anolis > Anolis carolinensis. The sequence continues at coordinate 304,107,122 of NC_085841.1, forward strand.
CCTCCTTTGAAGAGATAGTGCAAAAAAAAAAACCCAACAAAAATAATAAAACTACACACACAACCTATGATAGGGTTATTATAAATCAGACGTGATTTGGAGGCACACAACAGCAACAGCCAACTTTTATTATAAAATGTCAGTAATGAAAATGTACCAAAAAAAAATAACTTCACCTTCTCACTAATACAATACTGTGGTTGCCTGAAAACTAGCTACAAGGCCTCTCTGGGAAGGGAGTTGCATAAATATACAAAGAGGTTTTAAAAAGGAGAAGTCCTCAAACCTTCTAGCTGTCAACCTGAGAGATGATACCTGGGAACATTGAGCAGGGTCAGACCTCACTGATCCACTCACAGCCTCCGGGAAGCGGCTTTTTCTGGCATGAAACCATCAAACCATTTAGCAATGAAGAATATGTAGTCTTCCTGACAGTATGGGATTGCCACTCATATCATTAGCTTTGTTGTCATGGGACATACAGTTCAACAACATTTGAAGGGTGCACCCTTCAAATTATCTAGATCCATTTCAGTCTGGTTTCAGGTCTGGTTATGGGATAGAGTCAGCTTTGCTCATTTTAGTGGGTGACCTACGTAAAGAACTGGACAGGGGAAGTGTATACCTATTGGTTCTCTTGGATCTTTCAGCAGCTTTTGATACCATCGACCATCGACTCAGTCACCTTTCTGGGATGGGGCTTGGAGATACTGTTCTTCAGTGGCTCCCTTCCTTCCTGGAGGGACGTGCTCAGAATGTGGTGCTGGGGGACTTCTGTTTGACTCCTTGACCACTGACCTCTGGGGTCCCTCAGGGCTCTATGTTGTCCCTTATGCTGTTCAACATATACATGAAGGCTCTGGGAAAGGTGATCTGGAGCTTTGGAGTGAAGTGCCATCTATAAACATACAACTAACTCTATCACTCCTTTTCACCAAATTACAAGGAAGAAATTCCTGTGTTAAACTAATGCCTGGCAGCTGCAATGGACTTGATAAGGACAAACAAATTGAAGCTTAATCCAGAGCTTCAGAGGTGGGACAAGGGTGTTCCTAGTCAGTCAAAAGACAGATCTGGGAATACAGATTCAGCCCGTGCTGGGTGGGGTCACACTCCCCCTGAAAACACAGGCAGCTCCAGTGATGGCATTACACCTAATACATTAAGCACAAAACACAATGTTGTTTGAATTAAAAATAGTCTTAAATGAGGAGTATATTAATGCACACCTTTCAAGGCAGTTCTCTCACTCTGAGATTTCTCTTCTTCACACTGAAATTTGGAGATTAGGGGGTCAGGCCCTATGAACTGGGAATTCTACAAAAATAAGTCATTAATGGAATGAAAATAAGAAGTGATGTCATATTGTAGAGGGAACAAGCAAGTTTTCTGTTGCTCCAGAAACTAGGACATAGATCAATGGATTGAAACTGCAGGAAAAGAGTTCCCAACTAAACATTAGGAAGAACTTCTTTATGATAAGAGTGGTTTGATAGTGGAATATGCTGCCTGAGAGTGTCATGGGGTCTCCTTCTCTGGAGGTTTTAAAACAGAGACTGAATGGCCATCCGTTGGGAGTGTTTTAATTATGAATTCCTACATGACCATAGGTTGGCTTGATGGTCCTTGTGGTCTCTTCCAACTTTACAGTTCTCTTATTTTAATAAATTGGGAGCAAGACAGTGGGGAAAAGGAAATGGTGCAGTAAAAAAACATTGTATTCATAGGTGACAAGGAACAACCTTGCTTCTTGTTCTCCATCATTCAACAATTTTTTTAAAGAGGCATCGTTTCTGTGCTCACGTTTGAGTGAGACGATGGGAAGCACTAATCTTTCAATGAACATTCAAACCTCACTGTTGATCAGAAGCTGGTTCAGCCAAACTCAAGAATTGCAACCTCCACCAACCTGGTGCCCTCCTAATGTATTGGATGGACAGCTCCCTTCATCGTCATCATGCAGCACATCATTGGCTGAGATTATGGCAGTTGTAAGGCAACTGAAGGGTGCAAAGTTGAGGAATTCTCAAACCAGCATTCCAAACTGAACTCGGCCACATTGAGCTAGCTGAGGGAAAAGAAACTTCATATTGTGACTACTGTGGTTGATGATCAGTGGAAAAGATGACATCTTTGCCATAGCACAAGAAAGTGACTAATGTGAAAAGGTCTGGATCCCTTAACACTGGCAACTTAAAAATGGCAACACAAATCCAGTTGCTTGTCCCAACTAAAACAGGCTCATTGAATCAAACTTACTACTCAGCTATTGATTCAAGAAACCTACCTTAGTTGGGCCTAGCAGTTGGGTTTAGGACCTTGATGGTAGCAGGAATTATGGTCTTAGCTGGATGCAATGCCACAAGCTCAAGAGTTAATGTGCTGACAGAAGCCTTGAGGTTTACAGCTGAAATACCAAATATAAAAATAATGTGATGAGTAAGACTAAAATTCCCTGGTTTGTGCTTCCAAGGGGCAAGTGTTCCCCTCCTCCGACAACACTGACTTCCCCTTTTCTGCTGCGTCTTGCAGAACAGCATCCTGGGATGAGTCAGAAAAGCACAAGCCAGCCTGCCATATTGCAAGGCCAGACCAACCCATTCATGGCAGCCTCAGGCCTGGACCGAAGGGCCCCCTGCTGTTGCCTCTCAGGGCTAGAGGCATCTCACTCATGCATTTCCCATTAATCAAAAAAAGAACAAATGAAATGCACCACTGTAGATTTCATCAGTGCAGTAGGGGGCATTTTAATCCTTCCCCTGCATGTCCTCCTCAATCCAGACTTTTTTTGGACTTTTATACCCAGAATTTCCCCAGACAGGCATAACCACAGGTCTGTCCTGTCCCCTGATCAAAACGATACCCAAATTTTTTTTGCCAAGCAAAGAAAGGGAAAAATCCTCTTTCCCCCTTTGCCACAAACAGAAATCTCAAATGTATTTGTGCAAGAGGGTTTTGATTAGAGCTTGAAAACATCACTTTAAGGGGTTGTAGTACCCAGAATATCTAAGATTGGGAGACTGGGGAAAATTGGAACTGTCCAAATTTCCCCTCTCCAAGCTCTGATTGAGAGGGAAAAGGTTATACATCCTCCTCCCACAAAGTTGAATTCATAGTCTCCAAAATCTGCATATTTATCTATGTATCTATTTTTAAATCTTTACAAACCACAGTCATGGATTTTTTAACTCCCTTTTTTACTTATGGTTTCTGAGAATATTCTTTGGAAGAACTGCTATTATTTTTAGTTTGTGGCATCATACTCGATTTCCACCGAGATCTCACTTATTTTATTTTCTATTGCCTGAAAAAGATTTATGTCTTTTGGAAAACAATTTTCCCTGGTAGCTCTCCATACAATTGCATGTTTATGGCACTATTTCTATTTTATGAAGCAGTAGGCAGTTTCTTCTTTCCAAAGAAAAATATCATGAAAGTGACACCAAAAATCAGAATGGATTTAGCCTGTGTTCATTTGCATATGCTTGCTATTTATTTTCAAAATAAGATTAAGCCTATCCTTACACTGATATTTCATCGTTTTCCACTGTTGCTTCAAAAATCACCAGACACAAAAGACTTCTTGCATTTTTCATTATTAACATAGACGTTTCTAATCTTTAAAATTTATTATCATCCCAGCTCTGAATACTTCTTAGATTCCAGAAGTACTAGTAAGATGCTTTTCAAGGTATACTGGAATCCCCCTTCCCCAGTAAATTAGAAGCATTTCCATAAGGTGTCATACTAGAAAGGCACCATGCAGCTGTTCTATCGCTTTCTCCCAAAACACATTTTCTATTGTAATGAAAAGGACGGAAGAAATGGGAAACATGGGAGGATTATGAGTGGGTAACAAAATCATGTGAAGTCACCCCAAAATTGAAGCAGGGTGATAGGGTGACAAAAGCCTAATTTGACAATGTTTTTTTTTGCTATAGAAGCCCACAACATCATATGAATAGCATGTACATTGTTGATGCACATACTGCTCTGACAGCTTCAGGATACAAGGGCATTTTCAAAACTGTGTTGTTCCAAATTAACAGTTGTTGCTTTTAATTGCTGTCAGGTTAGTTTCAACTTATGGCCAATCTATGAATGAGATGTACATCCAAATGAACTACAGGATGAATAGTGCATGAGTATTTATTTTCATAGATTTCATAATGTATAAAATTTAGCTTCCCACATTATCAACATCTTGTTAAAACATACTTGGCAAATAATGATCAGTTCAAGAATATTTAAAGCAAGTCGATTGGAACTGGGAAGCATTCCCTCAAATCAATTAAAAGCTGTAATTTTCATGGGCTCAAAAGTTCCATACCAAGGCATCCATGGACATAATATCTGGATGTTTTACACTTAGAGGACACAATATGGGGGTCTAACACAGTGGTTCTCAGCCTGTGAGTTTCTAGGTGTTTTGGCCTACAACTCCCCGAAATCCCAGCCAGTTTACCAACTGTTAGGATTTCTGAGAGTTGAAGGCCAAAACATCCGGGGACCCACAGGTTGAGAACCACTAGTCTAGCAGGTTATTTTTTTTTCTTACAGGAGCACAGATCCAGAGCTTTGGGGCATAGCTGCTAAGAAATAAAGATGAGAATGGCTATTGCAGTTCTGTTAACATTCCTGAAGTTTATTTTGGGACTGTGGGAGAAGGCTGTCTTGTGTATTGCCAGTAAGATACATGTTGTAAAAAGGAGGAATAGAAAAACAGGAGGCTCCCTGGACCCCTCTGGGGATATTGGATGCAGAACATGGCAACTCCAGATCAATTCACCCAGAAAACAGGAGAGACTCTTTCATACACTGCTGCTAAGATTCCTGGGGTGTGGAAAAAAGCACAGAAACAGAGGGGGCTCCGGAGTTGCTGATAAAATGCTTGAAGTAAAAGAAGAATGGGAACATCAGCAAGATTTCTCTGCTGGAAAGGTTCTTCATCTTTCCTCAGGCTAAGAAGAAGGCAGGAGTGAGAAAAGAAGACATGGAGCTAATATAGTGGGTGTATATCAGCTAGCATTAAAATAAAACATTAGTTCAGCTCAAGAGATGATCACATCAACACAAGAGATAAGATCATCCAAGCGCTTTCCTTGTGTGGAATCCTCTTTCACTGCAGTTTGCAATCTTTTATAAGTGGCTTACAGACACCAGTTAAACACTAGTGGTTTCGACAGGTTTGGGTGGGTTTCAATGTGATTGAACTCTGGGATTGATTTTTCTATTTCAGTATACTTTTACATTGTTACAATTTTGGTTTTCTAATTAAAAGGTAGGATATAGGTACTTTAAGCAGAAAGAAGGAAAAAGAGATTAGGAAGATTAGGGTCTCGGTCAGATATAAAGCTTCATAGATAAATTGTGCCTCCTTGTGGTTGTTCTTTGTAAAAAAGACTTCGTGAATCTCTTTTTTGTCTACAAGTCGGTGGGGTATAATAGCATTAAATAACCACATGGTGGCACCATTTATCAACTGTATACAGGCAGTCCCTGGGGATGTTACAAACAAGGTAGGTTTTGTAGGTTTGCTCTTAAGTTGAATTTGTTTGTAAGTCAGAACATGTACTTTTTTAAAAGTGTGACTCCAGCCATATGTGTGTGTGTTTTGGATAACATAGGGAAAGGTTAACACCCCTGTGGTATTTGTCTGTGCCACTGTTCAGAAATTTTTGCCTCAATTTCTGTCCCTGTAATAATTGGATTTTGAAAAATTTGGCTTGTTGTGGAAACAAGGATTGGCAAGAAAGCTTCAGTGATGAAAACTTTTCCCCATGATAACTCTTCCAGGAGTGAATTTCCCTTCCTAGGGGTAGATTTCTCTCACTTCCTGTTGTCTCACCCCCATTCTTAACTATGGGTTGTTTGCAAGTTGTATGTTTGTAACTCAAGGACTGCCTGTATACGATTCTCAGACTACAACATTTAGTCAAAAAGACCTGAAAACCTGGGTCAGTTGTGAACAGGTCAATGTAAGTACTGTACTTTAACTCATATCAAAAAAATTAATCCTCTCCTTCTCTGAGTGGTGAAAGGGAAGAACTTAGGGCCCTTCCACACAGCCATATAATCCAGAATATCAAGGCAGAAAATACAACAGCAGCAGCAGCAGCAACAACAACAACAACAACACTTTATTTGTATACATCTCTATCTCCTGAAGGGACTCAGGGCGGTTTCCAACATAAGTAAAACATTCAAAACAAACATTAAAAAACATCCAACCGTAATAAAAACATAAACATAATTACTATTAAAACAACATATTCATTTGGAATTAAAACCAGTTTCAATACAGCTCCATTGGGTGAAGTTCAACTACCAATGGTCAAATCCCACAATATCTGCTTTGAACTGGGTTATCTGAGTCCATACTGCCATATATTCCAATTCAAAGCAGATAATGTGGGATTTTATTCAGATGTGTGAAGGGGCCTTAATTTGTCCTAGGAAAACCCCAAAGAAGCACTGTCTCTCTACTTTCTCTACTGCAATACTGTCCTTGGCCCTTTTAATGTCTGGGTGGGGAAATGCTGGCAGTAGCCAGGGGCAATTTGGCTGGCATTGGCCATTTTCCCTCTCCATGGAATAACCCTCAGCATACCCATGGGCAGGCCTGTAGCGAGGGGGGGGGGGTTAGGGGTTCAAACCCCCCCCCCCCCGAAATTTTTCAGGTTTAAAAAAAAAACTGGTTTACTCATGAATTTTAACTAGTTAACCAAATCCCCATGCTAAGTCTATGAGACGTAAAACATTAAGAGTCCCTCCAGGCACTATCTCAAGCAGATATTGACAGGTCTGAACCCGGGGGGCAGGTGGGTCAGGGTTTCAACCCCCCCACCCCGAAATTTTCAAAACTCCTCCTGAAATTTTTTTCTGGCTACGGCTATACCCATGGGTCATGTCAAAATCCATAATTTTGGCCTTCAACTCGCCCTCAATGAATACATGGTCAATTTACACACAAGTATATATGATATATTTTTTCCATTTTGATGCTGATCACTTTGTTGCCTAATTTCAATTCCTTTCCTTTGTACCCTAACTTTATTCCCCAAGAGTCACATCTTCCACAACATGCATTTGACAGCCTGACTCAGAATCATTTCCCACTAAATACAGTGAGGTTTACCCTTAAGTGAACATGAAAGTTTTAAAATGCTTCCATAATGTTATGAATTTTTAAAAGCCAACTCAGGCCCCTTCTACACTTTGAGCTGGATTATATGGCAGTGTAGAAGGGGTTTGAGTGTGGTGCTGGAATAAGATGGTAATGTAGGAAGAACTCTATTCTCTGACATCCTGGATCTGCAGAGCTCATGATAACCAAATTCATTCGTTTTATGGAAAGACATTTCTCCTGCTGAGATCCATAGATGCCTAGATAAAATTTGCTGCTGGCAGCCATGGTACATGGCTTTTGTTCAAACATATCATAAAGACTAATGCTGTTCATTTCGTCAAGTCATCTGTCCCACTAAACTGTTTTTTAAAATCTCTCTCTGATAACTGAATGCAGTGGGCCCACAAATGCAAAATTTCTGGAAAATTCGAAGCCATGATGGGAAGAACATTTTCCCTAGGAAAAAACTCATGGGGGTGATTAAAATGTAATATTAGCTCTCTTTCCAAATTGATAGTTACTCTGTTATGTTAAGAACATAAAGTGCATTAGGGATAAATTGTTTTGACACAAACATTTCATGTTTAATATACTGAAATTACTTTTAAAAGAAAATAATAGTAATTTGAAATTACTTTTCAAATATTTGTTATTCTTGGGTTTTTGTTCATGTTGTTTGTTTTGAAGTGTAAGGAACCCCTGAACTATAAAGACCTTCTTTAGTTTTACCATTTGTGGAGAACAATAAAACAATAACAACAAAGGGTTGCTGTGAGTTTTCCGGGCTGTATGGCCATGTTCCAAAAGCATTCTCTCCTGACTTTTTGCCCACACGAGGAGATAATGCTTATGGAGCATGGCCATATAAGCCCAGAAAACTCATAGCAACCCAGTGATTCCAGTCATGAAAGCCTTTGACAACACAGTTGTTGACAGTAACAACAAACCTGAAAAAAAGGATCAACCATCAATATTAGTAAAGACAAGAACATGATTTTATCTTTTCCTATCCTCCATATTACCAAGCATATGTAAAATCTTCACCTATAAAAAGAACCAAGGGAAAAAACAAGACTAGGCAATGGCATTACCATGATGTGCACTGCAGTACTGAATATAGTTTTACATAAATTTTTACTTGCTACATAGCTTTTAGAAATACTGTAGGAGTATTAATTATATTCACCCCTTCTCTTTAATATTGCATTCTTAGTGCTAAAAGAGAGAGCTCCATAAAATTTTTTTCATGAGGTGGAGAGTCTTCAGGGGAAAAGACAAAACAAACTTTAGAATAATTTTACTGTTGTAGTACATTGTACAATGAAATTAAATGCCTCCCTCCCTTATCATACAAAAAACCCACACCCATCCTTCCACACTCCAACCACCACCATACAGTCCCCAATGCCACTATTTCATGTTCTTTTCCCACAGGCTTTTACATTTCTAGATCCATGGTTCAGTTTGTTCTTTGAGGGTTTATCTACACTGGAGAAAAAAAAATGTGTGGCTGGTTATGGCAATCTTACCATGATGTGCATGATATATGTGGGTTAATGGGATCATTGCAGGGTCAATGCAGACTTGGAAAGTGTGGTGCCAAACAGATTTTTTTATTAGTGTAGACAAGTCCTGGGCCACAGAATAAAAGAGTAGAAAGATATAGTTGGACAGAGTTGGAGAGTGTCCTGCTGAGTTTTCTGAAGCTCTTGCAGAAGATGGTGATAAATAAGAAAAGAAAAAACTAGTTGGTTCCTTTCTGAATTTCAGATTTCATTCCATGCTAATCCACAGTTAAAAGACATAGAGCTACCACCGCAGGTGGGCGTTGGTGGGTGGGAACACAAACATAACAATATGGCATTTCAGTAGTTTTACATTTCTTCAAAGGACTGCAAATAGAAATTCAAATACAGCATGGTGCTTTGAAGTTGCGCATGTATTGCTGTGTGACTTATAATTAATGCTGCCGAGTCCAGTGAATGACCTACAAGAAGAAAACATCAGAAACAAGGCCTGTATCAAACATCATCAGGTAACATCATCAGGTAGCCTGATTTTGGATGTTGTTAAAGAGCAGCAAAATGTTAGCTATCGGTTATCATGATTGCATGTGAGAGGGACGTGGGTTTAAAAAGAATTTTCAAAGATACTTGTAATGACTGTAAGTCCCATATGTTTTGATTGACCTAAGTTGCAAGAGGCCTGTGTTTGAGAAAAGGCCTGCGCTTGAGAGAAAATGCTGATGTTTGGGGAAAGAGTTGTTCCAGAGAAAAGAAGTTACTTTCAAACAATAACAATACATCATGTCAGAACCGGTTCCCATACAATTTCGAGCGTATACTTGCAACAAGTCAGGGTCAGTAACATGAAAGCACCATTGTCTAAAGAATCACATGTTGTTACAGCATAGAAAACCAATGGGATTGCATGATGGTTAAGATGCTTGTGATGTAGACAACATTAGACAAATGGGGTAAATGATCTTTGTAAACCAATAAGGATATGCTTGCTAATTTCTGTGGAGGTGATAAAACCCTGGCAACCATTTTGGAAATTTGGACAAATCCTTTTGATGACCGAAACCCCGGCTTTTAAATTAATTTGAATTCGCAGCGGAGAGTTCCGCAGATCACTCACCAAAAGGGAACGGAACGGGACCGCAGCAGACTATTATTAAAAGATCTTTTTTTCTTCACTTTCCCCTTCCCTGCACTATGTAACAAATCCCCCAATAAAAGTAGCATTTATTTTAACAGTAACACTCTCTATCTGGTTATTTTGTGTCATTCCCTGACTCCTTCCTTTGCATGTAATTTCTCTCTCTCTCTCTCACTAACCCGTCTGATCTTTAAAACCCTGGCGGAGGCTTCTCCGCCATAGGTTAATACGGCGGACGGTACAAATTGGCTCATATCTTTATCAAAATTACCCCTAGCACACTCATCTTTTAGTCCTAACCCTTTTTAAGGCCCCTGACTCAAGGACCACCAGCGGAACCGAAATCGGTCCAGTTCTCGGCACCTCAACAGCTGACTGTCAAACGGGACCGACTGCTCCTTTCAAGCCAAACTGCCATCTCTATGAATTCCTTCCATCACAGATGAACTCTTTTTCCTCATGTATCCGTGAATTTTCATATTCTATGTACCTGGACACCCTCATGACTCACTGTTGTATGAATTTCTAATCGTTGGGCTAACTTCATGAATTGTGAAATCATGCTGCTAGAACTCCACTCCTATGACTTTCCATATTGGGTTCCCCAGATGTTGTGAACTTCGTTCTTATCAAATGTTTTCAATTGTTTATATCATTCATGATTCCCCTTTATGCAATGTAACCCACCTTTATGGATTCTCCCTTACTTCCTTGAAATCTATCTATCTGCCTATATGTATTTGTACTCTTTGGGATCCCCGGAAAATATGTGTTTTTCCCAGCTGGGTTTATGTTCCAACTTTATTTTAATTTTCATTCTATTTCATATAATTGTCAAATCATGAAATCAAATGGGAAATATTTTGACCCCAACATGAACCCCGGCCCCTATGACCCAGGTTTACCTTCCCCAAAACAAAAGGTTAATCCGCTGCCGCATAACCTAATCAGAATCAGATTGCATGGACAGTATAGGGCTTGAGTCGCCGAATAAAAGGTGATTCGCCCTCAAGGCAAACATTGTCATATCTCCTCCAAAGGGAAAACCAGGACGTCTCAGGAAGACGCCCTGCTGCGCCCATTGCCACCCATCCTTACTTCCCCCCCTGACACTTCAAGGCATATCTAAAATCAGTGTACATGACAGGAACCCCTGATGACTGTCATTAATCCCTTTAGAAATCGGCCGGGCAAGGACTAATCCGATCCTTCCTGCTTAGTCACTTCATTGTTTCAATAGCTCCCGCCTTCCCCTCTCTGATTGGCCCGAGTGGGGACAAAAAACGGCTCCCCATTGGGACAGCAGAGCAAGGCGGGAAACGAAAGCCCGCCTCATTCAACCTTCTAGCCTATCTGCGATCAGATGGGCGGGGGAGCGGGGCGGGAAATTCAAAGGGCTGTCAGACCGAAACATTGTATAAATATGGCTTTATTTTGAATGTATGATACGCTAGTAGACTGAATGATCGCTACTAGTGTCCTTTTCAGCTGAATCGCTCAATAAAGACTCCTTGGCGGATTTTCCTTCATCTTTGGCGGACCTTCTTCATTTCGGCTCCAGGTTGTATTGCGGCTCATATTCTCCTATTGGCTCCGCCAAGGTCCGTTCTCTCAGGACCAGATCGGCTCTCTCCTTAAGGGGCCCGATCCCCTAGAAATGCGGTCGACAACATAATTTGGCTTTACCACGAAGGGACTTGCTTGGAAGTTCCAAAGGTCAATTTCTAGGCTAAAATTCCAAGCGGCGACCTTGGTCCAGATATTCTGGAACAGGTTGGGGAGAGAAACGGCTGCAAGGAGGGCCCTCCGACCAACAATTTGACCTCATTTCACATCCAAATTTCTCTGGCAGTCCCTTTCTCTCTCTAGATCTGATTCAGGGTACAGAACAAAGGAGCCAGATAGGAGGAAGCAGATTTTTAGCTCCTCGAAGGAAAGGCGCCAACGTGAAACAGGGGACGCCCTGAAAAAAGGGAACCGGCTCCGTTGTTGAGACCCAGGTGGGCGGAGCTCTGGAGGTATTGCACTTCGGATCAGGGCTCGGTAACAAATTCCTGGTGAAACGCGGGAACATCTGGCACCTGGAGGCGTGTGAGAACAGTCTGGCTTGCAGATTACAGGTTCAAGGATCGTGGGGTAGGGGAACGGTTGTGTTCCCGGGGCACCTGCGGATTCCACGAACGCCAGCCATTCAGCCTTGGTGGAAGGAACTCTTGGAAGGACAAGCTGCATCTGGCCGGTTGGGTGAGTCGTTACTCCATTAACTGTCAGTGTAGGCAGGGGCTGAGCCAAGGATGGGTGTTTGTTCAGCACGTCTAGGGTGTCCCACCCCAGCAGACATCCCCAGGGATTCTCCATTGGGCAAGATCCTGGCCAATTGGGGTGGGCTTGCATCGAAAAGCATGGTGCAGGCCAGGTTGGGCTAACCCAGCGCGCATAAGTGGCCCCTTGTGGCCCTTGAAGGGGGAACAGCTTGCCCCCCCCCCCCCCCGCTTGAGTCGCCGAATTCGGAGTGTTGACCTAAGGTGACTCGCCATGGGGAGGGCAGGTGGTTCCAGCTTGCTTATGCCGCAATGTTCATGGCCCTAAGCCAGGGAGAGAATTGGAGGGGGGAGGGGGTCCACGTCTTCCCATGCAGAGATTTGGACTCCAAAAACAACCCCCCCAAAGATTCCTCTCTAGACCCTTTCCCCTTACCCCCTCCTCCAGAGGGTTTTCTGGACACATTTGCTTACCCTCTCCCCCACCCCATCAGCCCCCCCCCCCCAAGAAATTCCCCTCCAGAGAGTTCAGCCCAGTCTAACGTGGAGGAGGGCTCCCAGCTCCCTCCCCTCGCATCCCAAAAACACACTCGATCCAAAACACTGTTCCTCTTCTCACACACACACTCAACTATTCTTCGCCTCTCCACCCCCCCCCCCCCAACCGAATCCCTCTAAGCCTTTTCCCATTCCAAGACTCCTTCCCCCTTGCGGCCCCCCTCCCTTAAATCTCTCCCTCTCTTCCTCTCGCTCGTCCTTTTGGCCAGAGGAACAGGGGGAAAGGAGGGGCCGTGGGGGGGATGAGGACCATCAGGGGAAGGAGGAATTGACTGTTCAGAGACCATAAAACATCCATTGCCATCCTCTGTTTTATCTGAAGCCTGAATATTGGGTCAATAGTTTTCCAAAAAATTATTTTCCCCCTCTCTCCCTCCCTTTCAAAGCAATTTGCTTCTGAATTTTTGAGTCACAGTTCAATCCCCTTTTTCCCTCTTCTTTTCTGTTTGTTTTCAAAACATTACCCATAACTCCAGAAACTCCCCAAAGATCCAAGAGGAACATAAATTTTTAGACTGACAATTTGCATTTTTGTGGGTTACAATTTGCAAGTGGGATCTTTGATCTGGCATTCTTTCCAAATCGTCAGGTCACATCTTGAAGTTAGCTCAAACTAAAGGGTCCTGTGTCCCCAAAGACTCCTTTCCCTTTTTCCTTTTTTCTTCACCCAATCCCTTTGGGCAACCCTGCAAAACCCCTCCCCTTTTTGAATCTCTCTCTCTCGCTCTGCCCCTCTCCCCTCTCTGGGGGTTATTGTGTATCTTTGGAAAACCTTCCATCTTCAGGGACTGGCTGAATCCTGCCTGGGGCTTCCCTGTTCTCTGAGTAGTATTCTTTGTTTGTTGCCTTGATTTTGGAGTTTTGTCTGTCCTTTAAAATTGGGGGACCAAGTTTGGTTCCTCTTTCTCATGGTTTTCTTCCTTGGGCTATCCTTTCTGTTTCTCTCTCTCCCTCTTGTTTGCTATTTCTTGAATGACTGTGTATACAATGGGTTAGGGGTTTTACTAACACTCTCTCAGTATAAAAGGGACCGTTGGAAAATGTAGAATGGGAACCCTGGCACCCCACATGGAAGGCACCCCACTCCGACCTGGACTACCAGGACCATCATCCGCTCCTGTGGCTATAAAGGGACTCTGAGAAACCCAGCTCAGATAAGGCAAGAGCAACCAGTGGGGTGCCATCACGGTGATGAGGCCCCCACCCACCAGCTGGCTCTAATCCCTGGCAGGGGTCGTAAGACTGACCCTGAGCAGAAGAACACCCCCCTTCAACTGCAGGGAGGAAAGGGTGCCCCCACGAGACCAGGAGAAGGCTGGCAGGTAAGGGCGACCCCCCCTCACCTGAGAAGAGGCGGCAGAGGCTAAAGGTGCGTCCCCATGGAGCCACGAACAGGACCCTCGCTGTTGGTCGCTGGGTCAGGCGCGAGTGGGGAGCCCTAACATGGCTGTGAGGGTGCCAGAGGAACCTTCAGTATTGAAGATGTCCCAGAAGGTATGAATGATTTATTTCCATTTTTTTCTCCTCCTTTTTTCTTCCTTATAAAATTAACCCTCCTGTCACGACCCAGGCTGCAGAGCACCAATAACCATACACAGAGGCCAGAATCTAACTAATATCTTTATTGAAGGAATATATAAAGTTAATAAAAGCAAGTGTATGAAATAGTCCAGAAATAGACCTTTCAGGAAAGGTCAAAATTAGTCCAAAGAAACAATGTCCAATATGAAATATTAAGGTCCAAAGTTGTAATCCAATAACCGAAACACTCACTTTGCCAGGCAAAGTGAGGGGAGATGACAAGGTCTTTTAATCCATGAAACTTGAGCGAGGCTAGGAAGTAACTTGATTCTTGGAAAAACGAGGCTTGATTCAAGGCAACAAGGAAACAAGGAACAAGAACAAGATCCGTGGTAATTTCTTGGCAAAATCCGGGAAACAAGACGAGGCTGAGTCTTAGAAAGCAAGGCAGGATTCGTGGAGTAAACAAAGCTGGGAACGAAGGCTTGGCGACAGGAACGGAGGCTTGGAAGCGGAGTAGCTGTCCACACACGCTACTCCGGTTGCTGACGAATTGACTCCGCAAGATCCCTTTGTGGGTAAAACACCTAAATAGGGTCCCGTTTTCCCGCCCAAGAGCAGTTCTCTGGAGAACCAGAAACGAAAGCTATTTTCTGAGTCCAGATGCATGACTCCCTAAAGTTTCCCATGGGAAGCAGGCTTAATCAGCTGAATGCTTAGCAGCTATCCTAGCACTCCTGCGAGACGCCTGATCGACTCCTCTCTGTTGTTTACAAAAATCATGGCGAGAAAACGTAGGAGATTTAGGCTCAGGGCTTGTTTGACAGACTTCTGGAAGACAAATCTCTTGCAGGTGCAAGGTTTCCAATTCTGGCTGGGAAAGTTCCAATTCTGACTGAAACGGCGAAAAACCCAAGTTCTCCTCCTCATCTGGCACAACAGTGCCAGAAACGGGACTACATGGCCCATGACTCATCACACCTCCACACTTAGGGTCTTGGGGGAAGGGGAGTGGGGAGGGGACACGTGATCTCTTTTCTTTGCTGTCTTGAGGCATTCTCTATCCCTTGGACCCCCCTTCCCGGGTGGAGGTGCTGGACCTGGCTGTGGTCACTAGGAGGCGCCTGGTGAAGATGGCATCCCGACCTCCTCGAAGTCCTCCTGACCTCCTACACCGCTTGCAAGGTGCTGGAATCCGTGCCAGGATCCATCAAGAGTGCTCTGGAACCAGAACCAGCCCCCACCAGCGGCGAGGAAGACAAAGACCTGTGGACTGCTGAGCTGGGAGACGACCTGAGGGTGTTGTTCCGGAAAACACCTCCTCAGGGCCTGCCGCCCGCAAACTGTCCTGACCCACACCCTCCCGCGGCCTGGAGAAAGACCAAACGCCAGAGACAAAAGCACAAGACCCCCTCCAAGGACCCCTCCAAATCCCATCCTCCTAGCACCACGGGAACACCCCTTTTTGGACCTACAAACATTTGACAGCTCAATTTGACAGCTGTCAAATCCGCCTGCCAGCTGATCGGCTCTTACTTCAACCTCCACTCAGAGGGGCAGGCGCTACGATTCCGCTGGGAGCTGTCCATGGTACTACCTCAGGAGCTGTGAGTTCTAATTTTCTCTCTATTTTTTCCCTCTCTGTTCCTTCCCTACCTTTCACCGCTGGGAGCTGTCCAGCGTGCTAACCCTAAAAATGCTAACCCTAATTCTCATTGTTTCTCTAACCCTCCCTGTCAATTCTAGATTTCTCCTCTTTCTAGCTGTAATCCTTTTCCTTCTAATAATAAGCTGCTGCTGGTCGCATTTGCCCGCTCTGTTCCAAATTTGTCGCAAAAAGAACCATTCGAACCCCTCTCAGCAGATGGCCATACTGCCGCTGAGAGGTTACAACGCTTATGCGGTAGGGCAGGGGCGAAATGGGCTCCTCCCACTTCGCCCCGCCCTCCCGAGTGGGGTTATGATGACCGAAACCCCGGCTTTTAAATTAATTTGAATTCGCAGCGGAGAGTTCCGCAGATCACTCACCAAAAGGGAACGGAACGGGACCGCAGCAGACTATTATTAAAAGATCTTTTTTTCTTCACTTTCCCCTTCCCTGCACTATGTAACAAATCCCCCAATAAAAGTAGCATTTATTTTAACAGTAACACTCTCTATCTGGTTATTTTGTGTCATTCCCTGAC
Source organism: Anolis carolinensis (assembly GCF_035594765.1). Classification (NCBI taxonomy): domain Eukaryota; kingdom Metazoa; phylum Chordata; class Lepidosauria; order Squamata; family Anolidae; genus Anolis; species Anolis carolinensis. Next base: position 304,123,438 of record NC_085841.1, read on the forward strand.
TCCTTCCTTTGCATGTAATTTCTCTCTCTCTCTCACTAACCCGTCTGATCTTTAAAACCCTGGCAGAGGCTTCTCCGCCATAGGTTAATACGGCGGACGGTACAAATTGGCTCATATCTTTATCAAAATTACCCCTAGCACACTCATCTTTTAGTCCTAACCCTTTTTAAGGCCCCTGACTCAAGGACCACCAGCGGAACCGAAATCAGTCCAGTTCTCGGCACCTCAACAGCTGACTGTCAAACGGGACCGACTGCTCCTTTCAAGCCAAACTGCTGCCTTATCCCGGACTTTCCTCTCCCCGCGACCCGCGGAATGCTTTTAAGAGATCCCTAGCCCCTTTCTGTGAACTGGGGATGGGGGGATCGCTCTCCCGCTGGGGAGACATAGTTCTCCAAGGACCCTCATCCTCTCTACAGTTGCCAGGGGGTGCCCGGACGGGCGCCCTCCACGTTTCATTCATACCTTAATAATTTTATGAAGGAGAAGAACACTCTTCCCCAGACCTATCCCTGGACTTATGAAATCTTATACTTCCCAAGACTGCAACCCACATGTGCCCCTTCCCCATGCCATCTCTATGAATTCCTTCCATCACAGATGAACTCTTTTTCCTCATGTATCCGTGAATTTTCATATTCTATGTACCTGGACACCCTCATGACTCACTGTTGTATGAATTTCTAATCGTTGGGCTAACTTCATGAATTGTGAAATCATGCTGCTAGAACTCCACTCCTATGACTTTCCATATTGGGTTCCCCAGATGTTGTGAACTTCGTTCTTATCAAATGTTTTCAATTGTTTATATCATTCATGATTCCCCTTTATGCAATGTAACCCACCTTTATGGATTCTCCCTTACTTCCTTGAAATCTATCTATCTGCCTATATGTATTTGTACTCTTTGGGATCCCCGGAAAATATGTGTTTTTCCCAGCTGGGTTTATGTTCCAACTTTATTTTAATTTTCATTCTATTTCATATAATTGTCAAATCATGAAATCAAATGGGAAATATTTTGACCCCAACATGAACCCCGGCCCCTATGACCCAGGTTTACCTTCCCCAAAACAAAAGGTTAATCCGCTGCCGCATAACCTAATCAGAATCAGATTGCATGGACAGTATAGGGCTTGAGTCGCCGAATAAAAGGTGATTCGCCCTCAAGGCAAACATTGTCATATCTCCTCCAAAGGGAAAACCAGGACGTCTCAGGAAGACGCCCTGCTGCGCCCATTGCCACCCATCCTTACTTCCCCCCCTGACACTTCAAGGCATATCTAAAATCAGTGTACATGACAGGAACCCCTGATGACTGTCATTAATCCCTTTAGAAATCGGCCGGGCAAGGACTAATCCGATCCTTCCTGCTTAGTCACTTCATTGTTTCAATAGCTCCCGCCTTCCCCTCTCTGATTGGCCCGAGTGGGGACAAAAAACGGCTCCCCATTGGGACAGCAGAGCAAGGCGGGAAACGAAAGCCCGCCTCATTCAACCTTCTAGCCTATCCGCGATCAGATGGGCGGGGGAGCGGGGCGGGAAATTCAAAGGGCTGTCAGACCGAAACATTGTATAAATATGGCTTTATTTTGAATGTATGATACGCTAGTAGACTGAATGATCGCTACTAGTGTCCTTTTCAGCTGAATCGCTCAATAAAGACTCCTTGGCGGATTTTCCTTCATCTTTGGCGGACCTTCTTCATTTCGGCTCCAGGTTGTATTGCGGCTCATATTCTCCTATTGGCTCCGCCAAGGTCCGTTCTCTCAGGACCAGATCGGCTCTCTCCTTAAGGGGCCCGATCCCCTAGAAACGCGGTCGACAACACTTTGATTGCATTTATGCATGTATTTGTCACATTGCTATGGCCACGCAATAAATAGTTCTTTTGCAGTTTGAAGATCCAACTTTTTGTAGTGTTTTTCCTCGCCCTCTTCACAGAAAAGGGGCCTCCTGCTTTTGACTTTGGATTAAGAGGAGTATTTTTTACATCTTTTACATCTTTGCCCCTTCACATGGAGCCCTCGATGGCACAGCGGGTAAACCACTGAGCTGCTGAACTTGCTGACCAAAAGGTTGGTGGTTGTAATCCAGGAAGCGGGGTGAGCTCCCACTGTTAGCTCCAGCTTCTGACAACCTAGCAGTTTGAAAACATGCTAATTATGAGTAGATCAATAGGTACCGCTCCGGCAGGAAGGTAATGGTGCTCCATGCAGTCATGATCTTGGAGGTGTTTATGGACAACGCCGGCTCTTCGGCTTAGAAATGGAGATGAGTACCAAGCGCCAGAGTCGGACACGACTAGACTTAATGTCAGGGGAAAACCTATACCTTTACCTTATCATGATTGTATTAATATTGGCAGGGAAGGATGGAGATGTTTGTAGGATCTTCTGCCTCACCTGCCAGTGACTGCCTTGTCATAGGCCCCATCTACACTGGCATATAATGAAGCTTGAAATTGCATTTTTTGGTCAGTGAGTAGACTCATGTAATGCAGTTTAACTTCATTGAACTGCACTATATGAGTCCACACTGACCAGATAAGGCAGTTTTAAATATGGCAGTGTAAATGAGGCCTCTCCCCCCAAGTGCCTTGGTAGAAGTGGTTGCAGCAGGACTGCTTCCCTTGGCAGTGTGGCTTGGAATCATGGGCCTGAACAAGGGTGATGGATGCCTCCAGAAATCCCTCCTTCTCTGTTATTCCCTAAGGCCAGTCCTGGGCAAACTTGGGCCCTCCAAGGGTTTTGGACTTCAGCTCCCACAATTCCTAACAGCTCCCCCAGGCAGGAAGCAGCCAAGCTTTGAAACTGCAAGGTTATTCAGTGCTAATCAAGGTGGCCAATTGCAACATTCACACTGCCTCAAAGAAGAGTTCTTTCTCCCACCCACTTTAAATTGGATTTAAAGGGGATCCAAGCTTTAAGGCCCTTCCACACAGCCCTATATCCCAGAATATCAAGGCAGAAAACCCCATATTATCTGAGTGTGGATTCAGATAACCTAGTTCAAAGCAGATATTGTACGATTTTCTGTAGGATACAGGGCTGTGTGGAAGGGCTCCTAAGGTCCTAAGGTACTGTTTTCTGCTTCTGTACGGAATAGTAACGGCACTTCCGGTCCCCTATGTGGCTCTGTCCGGAAAAGCGTCCGTTCTTTATTTGGTCCCCTTAGCGGCGCCATGCTGAAAAGAGTGTTCCGCTTCGGAAGCATCGGAAGTGGCGCTCGCATTAAGAGCTCCGTCGGGGTGGAGGCTGGGACCGACGTGGCCGAGTCGGGAGGGGGGCGTGGCCAAGACTGGAGGGGCGTGGCCAATCCCAAGTGGCGGCGGCGACGCAGCTGGATGGCAGGGGCAGCCCGGAGCTCCCCGCTCTCGCACGGTAAGCGAAGGGGAGGGGAAGGGGAGGGTGGAAAAGTTGGGGTCCGCTTCGGGGAGCGCTCTCTTGAGCCAGCGTTGTGCGGGACCCGCAACTTTCCCACCCAGGATAGGGTGCTGCCCGAGGAAGAGATGGAGGAGCATCCGCAGCGGCAGAGAGGGAGAGAGAGCGGCGTCCAGTGCCTTCCACTTGCGCTTTGAGTCCTTGCCTGGGGCCGCGTCCGCTCTTCGCCTCCGCTGACCTTTGCAAAACAGATGCTGCTCCACTCCCTTGTGCCATCCCAGCCTCATCCTTTTTATATCTATTCAGACTGCTCAGGTCTTGTACAACCAGCCCTCCGTACCCGCGGGCCTTGCTTCCTCGGATCCAGCTATCCACGGCTTGGAAATAACTTTTTTTAAAAGTCCCCAAAGCCAACCGTGATTTTCTCATTTTATATAAGGATGGGATACCATTATAGAATTGGCAGAATTGCCACCCGAGCCGCAGCAAGTCATGCTTCACCTCCCATCTCCTTATTTAAAGTTACTTTCATCATTCCGCTACCATCATCTGGCACTTTCATCCAGCCCTTATTATTATTATTATTATTATTATTCCACGGACTATATTATTACAGTAGAGTCTCACTTATCCAACATAAACGGGCCGGCAGAACGTTGGATAAACGAATATGTTGGATAATAAGGAGGGATTAAGGAAAAGCCTATTAAACATCAAATAAAGTTATAATTTTACAAATTAAGCACCAAAACATCATGTTACACAACAAATTTGACAGAAAAGGTAGTTCAATACGCAGTAATGCTATGTAGTAATTACTGTATTTATGAATTTAGCACCAAAATATCACGATGTATTGAAAACATTGATTACAAAAATGCGTTGGATAATCCAGAACATTGGATAAGTAAGTGTTGGATAAGTGAGACTCTGCTGTATTTTATTGTATGACACATCAAACAAGATAGACATGCTGGATTTCGTATCACAAAATCACAAGTAGAACTCTTCCCAAGTGTCTAGGACTGTGTGATGTATTTTCGGATGATGCGTCTAGAGCCCAGCAGGGTGGCCTTTTGCAGTTGGCAGATCGTAATTTTGTCAATGTCTATTGTTTCCAAATGCCGGCTGAGATCTTTTGGCACGGCACCCAACATGCCGATCACCACCGGGACCACCTGCACTGGTTTCTGCCAGAGTCTTTGAAGTTCGATCTTGAGGTCCTGATAGTGGCTGAGTTTTTCCTGTTGTTTTTCGTCAGTGCGACTGTCACCTGGGGTGGCAACATCAATGATCCAAACCTTTTTCTTTTCCACAACTGTGATGTCTGGTGTGTTGTGTTCCAGAACTTTGTCAGTCTGGATTTAGAAGTCACACAGTATCTTTGCGTGCTCATTTTCCAATACTTTTGCAGGTTTGTGATCCCACCAGTTCTTTTCTGCTGGGAGGTGGTACTTGAGGCATAAGTTCCAATGAATCATTTGGGCCACGTAGTTGTGCCTCTGTTTGTAGTCTGTGCAATTTTATTACAGCAGCTGAGGATATGATCAATGGTTTCATCGGTTTCCTTGCACAGTCTGCATTTTGGGTCATCAGCTGATTTTTCGATCTTGGCCTTAATTGCGTTTGTTCTGATGGCTTGCTCCTGGGCTGCAAGGATCAGGCCTTCTGTCTCCTTCTTCAGTGTCCCATTCATGAGCCATAGCCAGGTTATTGTTATTATTAATAAGAATAATAATAATAATATTTGTATTCCACATCCTTTATTAATTATTATTATTTGTATCCCACATACTATATTATTATTAACGGGGTGAGCATTCACCGTTAGCCCCAGGTCACCTGCCCACCTAGCAAGTCAAAAGCAGAAATGCGAGTAGATAAATAGGTACCACTTTTAGCAGGGAGGTAATAAAGGTGCCCTTAAGGAGAGTAGTCGGAGGAAGGCTTCTCGGCATGGTTCGATTCCGTGGCCAGAGTCGAGCACAGCCTCCAAGATGCCGGAAATAAGATGGGACAGCTGCCTTTACCTCTGTTTGTGTTGTCTGTCGTTAATTGTATAATCGGCATTGAATGTTTGCCATATATGTGTTCTGTAAGCCGTTCTGAGTCCCCTTCGGGGTGAGAAGGGAGGGGTATAAATACTGTAAGTAAGTAAATAAATAAATAAATGTATATTTTGATCACTCCCATTGTACCATGGCAATTGGTTTCGCTGAATATTGTTTACGTGGCTGTTTGATATTATTATGTTATATTTTAATTGTGTTTTTACCTGCTTTGTTACTTTTATTGTTTTTACTTTACCTATGTTTTTACTTTGGATCATTTGCATTTTACTTTGGAGCATTTGCCACATGTGTAAGCCGCCCCGAGTCCCATTTGGGAGATGGTGGCGGGGTATAAAAATAAAGTTATTGTTATTATTATTAATAATAATAACTTAATGTTTATATCCCACCTCCATCTCCCCGAAGGGACTTGGGACGGCTCACTTGGGGACAAGCCCAAACAACATAGATTAAAACAAGGATCAATAAAATTTAAACAAACAGCGATTGAAAACCTGAGCAATAATAATTACTGAACATTCAGAGGGTAAAAATTGTGCATAGAACTCTGAGTAGGGCTTGTGGATGGTGTAAGGTCAATCACAAATAGGGGCGGAAGAGCAGTATCAATGAAACACTAAAACCTATAGGGCAAGGGACAATGATAAAGTGCAGTAGCTGATAGTGAGTTATAATTGGGGCCGAGTATCTAGTGAGACTATTTAATCAAAGGCACACCAGAACACCCATGTTTTTATTATTATTATTATTATTATTATTATTATTATTACTACTACTACTACTGGCCACATAATGAGTCCTTGAAGTGACTGGCTTGACCTTGAAGGAGCTGAGGGTATCCACGGCCGACAGGGAGCTCCACGGATTGAGGGCCCTTCCACACAGCCATATGACCCAGAATATCGAGGCAGGAAATCCTACCATATCTGCTTTGAACTGGCTTATCTGAGTCCACACTTCCACATATCCCAGTTCAAAGCAGATAATGTGTGTGGAAGAGGCCAAAGGGAAAGGGTTTCACTTTATCTACTTTCAGTTGGCAAAAGGTATCATGGGTGTATTAGGAGCTGCAGTGGCACAATGGGTTAAACCTTTGTGCCGTCTGAACTGCTGACTGAAGGTTGGGTTGCTGACCTGAAGGTTGCCGGCTCAAATCTGCAAGACGCAATGAGTTCCCGTCTGTCAGCTTTAGCTTGCAGGGACATGAGAGAAGCCTTCCACAGGATGGTAACACATCCAGGCATCCCCTGAGCAACGTCTTTCACACCAGAAGCAAATTGCCGTATGTTCTCAAGTCGCTTCTGACACGATAAAAAAACATAGAATCATAGAGTTGGAAGAGACCTTGTGGGCCATCCAGTCCAACCCTCATCCAAGATGCAGGAAAATCACATTCAAAGCATCCTCACCAGATGACCATCCAGCCTCTGCTTTAAAAACCTCCAAAGAAGGAGCCTCCACCACACTCCAGAGCAGAGAGTTCCACTGCTGAACAGCTCTCTCCAAATTCATGAGAGAGAAGAGTTGCAATGGCGTATCTCATGAAGATAGCTGAACTGGGATACATTTAATTGAATGCTGTTTGGTGGAAGTTTTATGCTTTAAATTACAGTATTTGGAATTGTGGGGCTTGTCAAAGGTGGGTGCAACAGAGTGTTATGAAATGTTTTCCTCAGTGCTGGGGATTATATACACATGAGCAGAAATTTAAAAAAATTAAAAACGAGGATGAAATGGCAATGAAGAATTGCATCTCATGATAATTTAGCATAAAGCTCAAATCAAGGTGCAGAAATTAATATTCTTTGACTTCGGCCCTCATTCAATGTAACCTGCATTAGCAAGAGGTGAGGGACAATGGGAATTGTCCTTGAACAGACTCCGGAGGGTGGTAGTACTTTATCATATATTCCCAAGATAATCAAAGTATCACATTTATATGTTTAGTAATTGATGGTTATTCAGTGAAGGTTGGGTTGCTGACCTGAAGGTTGCCTGTTCGAATCCAGGGAGAGTGTAGATGAGCTCCCTCTGTCAGCTCCAGCTCCCCATGCAGGGATATGAGAGAAGCCTCCCACAAAGATGGTAAAACATCAAAACATCCATTCATCTCCTGGGCAATGTCTTTGCAGACAGCCAATTCTCCCACACCAAAAGCGACTTGCAGTTTCTCAAGTCGCTCCCGTCACAAAAAAAGTGACTTTGTTGTGTTAGTTTGGAAAACCTAGTCTGCAAAGGGATCGTATATCGCTTTTGAAACTAAATAAAAGAAATAACCCTTGGAAGTCTTTCTTAAACTGGGTCTATTTTTTCAGACATCATCTGCAAAAGCTCATGTTAAAACCTGCTTTATCTCAGTTATTCTGAAAAATGTTACAAGATCCCTTTGCATGGTGATTAGTCAGTCATGGTAGCCTTGCTCTGTTAATTACTTTATCTGGTGGGACAAGAAGCAGGAACAAAATTAGTATTTAATGTCAGAATAGCTGAGTCGCGAAAATCATGAGCACATAATCTTCACTTATGTCCTTGTCAAATAGAGTATCAGCAATCATAGCTAATATAGAGGCCAGTAAGGAAAGTCCATGCAGTCATGCCTGCTACATGACCTTGGAGGTGTCTATTGACAATGCCGGCTCTTCGGCTTAGAAATGGAGATGAGCACCAACCCTCAGAGTCGGACACAAGTAGACTTAATGTCAGGGGAAAACCTTTATCTTAAGGAAAGGATAGTGAATACTTGCTAGTCTCCATTATTGCTATTCAAGAGAGAACTGCATTAAGGCTAAATTGAGGCCAGAAGGTCTGTGACCATATCTTAGTGTTGCTTGGTGGTCAAAAACAATGTTGTGTCTAATGATGAATGGTACATGCCTTAATCTTCCTTCAACCAGAAGCAAGTTCACCTGTCACAGACCCCTTTGCATTCTGAAAACACCATAATGGTACTGACAGTAGCATGTTGACCTGTGTTTGCTTCTTTTGTGTCTAACTCTGGTTTAGCATAAAGTGGAACATCACAATTATGGATGGTGTAGAGAAAACAAGAGAGTAACATCTCCCCCATTCTGTGTAATACTGAAGCTTGCTTCTTTCATTAAGCTTGTATTCAATACAGACTAAAAGGAAGTGCTGCTTCCTGAAAAGTATCTGTAATTTACAGGATAATGGCCATATAATGTTGTGATTACCAGTACAGGCAGTCCCAAGTTACGAGACAAGATAGGCACAAACAAGATAGGTTCTGTAAGTTTGCTCTTAGGTTGAATTTGTTTGTAAGTTGGAACAGCCATAGAAATAGATGCTTGGATAGCATAAGGAAAGGTGTTTGTTTTATGTGTTGTTAAAGGCTTTCATGGGGCCCCTGGTGGCACAGTATGTTAAAGCGCTGAGCTGCTAAACTTGCGGACTAAAAGGTCCCAGGTTCAAATCCTTTGAGCGGAATGAGCGCCCGCTGTTAGCCTCAGCTCCTGCCAACCTAGCAGTTTGAAAACATGCAAATGTGAGTAGATCAATAGGTACCGCTCCGGCTGGAAGGTAACAGCACTCCATGCAGTCATGCCGGCCGCATGACTTGGAGATGTCTATGGACAATGCCGGCTCTTCGTCTTAGAAATGGAGATGAGCACCAACTGTCAGGGGAAACCTTTACCTTTACCTAAAGGCTTTCATGGCCAGAATCACTGGGTTGCTGTGAGTTTTCCGGACTGTATGACCATGTTCAAGAAGCATTATCTCCTGACGTTTCACCCGCATCTATGGCAGGCATCCTAGAGATTGTGATGTCTGTTGGAAACTAGGCAAGTGGGGTTTATATGTCTGCGGAATGTCCAGGGTGGGAGAAAGAACTCTTGTCTGTTTGAGGCAGGTGTGAATGTTGTAACTGGCCTCCTTGATTCACATTGAATAGCCTTTCAGCCTCAAGGTCTGGCTGCTTATTGCCTGAGGTGATCTCCTCCCACTTTTATATGCTGTTTGATAAGTGTAATATTGCAAATGGTACTATTGTTCACTCAGGTGAGTTCATTAAAGTTCCCTTTACTACCTGACAAATCCCAAGTTGAATAGCTACAGGGTAGTTTACTTGTAGCCAGAACTATGTGTTTTCCATTATTCTTAGAAAGTCGCAAAAGTGCCCACATATTGTGAGGGCTTCAGAATTATGCTTCTGGAGAATCTCAGCTTTTGTTTTTCTAACCTTTGTAACTGCAATTTTAGCAGCCACAGGCATGGTTGAAAAAAGCATCCCAGGAGTTGGTCTTCAGAGTTTAGCATTGGTTCTTTCTCTTCTCTATGATAACAAAACCGGAATAACGGTGCACCTGCACTGTAAAATTAATGCGTGTTGACACCACATTAACTACCATGGCTTAAAGCTATGGGATTTGTAGTTTGTGACGAAGCAAGTACTCTTTGGCAGAGAAGTCTAAAGACTCTGTAAAACTGCAATTCCCAAGTTTACATAGAATTGAGCCATGGCAGTTAAAAGTGTTGTCAATTTGCATTAATTCTACAGTGTAGATACGCTGTAAAGTATGTAAGGTGGTTAATGTTTCAGAATGAATTGTGGGGAATAAGGCAGAAACTTCTGTTATTCTTGGTTGAGAATTTGGATTACCTGTCTGTGGATTTGCCTGTCTTTATGTTTTAGCACATTCCTGCCTTTGGAGACTTGGGTTTCTCCAACCCCAACGGTCAGGGTGCTATTTAGGATGCCGTGATGTCAATGTGTGACGTGGCTTTTGGAACAGAATATCAGGCCAACCCAGCTCCCAGATGAATCTGAACAGACCATAGTTTCCCCTGGCCCTTGTCCATTGTTACTTGTAGAACAGGGATAATAACCTACCTCGCATTGTTGTTGTGAGTAGTGTTTGTAATGCGCTATAAAGTTATAAGTACAAGAATAAATGCACTCTTTGTGTGATATCACCATATCTGCATGCACTCTTTTTGAGAGGACCTTGTTGTGGTTAGTTGAGCAGGATTCTGAGTATGGAAAATCCCACAGGGGCTTCTGATTCAACAGTATTAGAATTACTGTGAGTGGGAGCCGCAGAGCCTTGTAGCTCTTGGCAGAAGGTCAGGGTTTCCAATTGGACTCCAGGCACTCACTGCCGGACTACTTGCTCTGGAAAGGAGTTTGCTTGTTGCTATTTCTACTTCCGTTGTGGGGGAACAAAATGACATTTTGTCTGGACTCACTGGCATAATTAGAGACAACCTATGAGCTTCAGAAGAATGTGCCTATAATTTATTTTTAAAGTTTGGCATGGCCTGGGATTTGAGGCAAGGAAAAAATGTTAAGTAGTGTGGTCGCCAAGGGCAAAGATACCAGAGGAGGAGCAGAAGAAACTCAGCTGCTCAAAACAGGGCTGGATGGAGAAGGGAGTTGGATTTCCCAGGTGCTTTGGAAGGAGGCCATGGCTGGAATAGGCTGGAATGGAAATCTTGTGTCAGGGAGACCCAGCAACTTCCAAAATGTGTAAACACTCTGGTCTATTTCTACTTGGTGTTTCTTTTGGACTTGGTGCACATTTACAGTTGGAGTTTTATTCACTTTGGGCTCTCTACTGTGCAAGAGAGACAAGTCACGCTCTTTCAGCCTCAAAGGCGAAACCCACTGTGCAGTAATCTTGCCAAGAAAACCCTGTGGCTTGAGAGCCACCGTGAGTTGTAAAAGACTTGAAGGTGCACCACCACCACAACTGTGCAATCTTAGATATGTTTACTTCCAAGCAAGCATAGGACCACAGCTCAAGTCATGTAAATCGCTTCACAGTCCTGGACTGGTCTACCATCTGCAAAGCTTGAAGTTATTTTTGCTTGGGCTGCCTTTTCGCCCCGCTCACTACCCCCTGTTGGCATCTTTTTCTTTTTTGACCTGGAGAAATCCTAGTTATATCTTTTATACTCCAAGCTGTATTGCAGTCACTGCTCACAGTTTGGGCAAGATGCCTTCAGGGAACACAGCTGTTTTCCAACAAGCCATGAGATGATTTTGACTCTAATGTACCAACATGGAATGTGCTCTGACTCAAGCTGCTTCAGCCTCTGGGTCATGACCACAAGCTTTGCCCCTGGGGACTAGGAAGAGTCATAAGGCCAGCTCTCTCTGATTTGGTTCCTGCATAAAAGCCACGTTTGACTGACATGGGGGGATTTCTCATAGTTTACACCTTTTTTCTATATCCCACTTGCTTATGTGACTGGATCTACACTGACATATAATCTAGATTCTGAATCCAGATTATCTGCTTTGAACTGGATTATGAGTCTACACTGCCATATAATCCAGTTCAAAACAGATCATCTGGATTCAGAAATTGGATTATATGGCAGTGTAGTGAGGCATGTGATGTAGGTAGTGCCAGAATGGTGTAGTGGTTTCAGTATTGGTCTAGGACTCTGGGAAATGAATGTCCACTCAGACCCTAGGAAAATCACTTTCTCAGCTGAAGAGAGAAAACCCCCCTGATTAAATCTTTCAAAGAGAACCAATAGACAGAGTCACCATCAGATGGAGCTGACTTGAAGGCACACAATAACAACATGAATACAAGTCCATTGGATGAATCCTTTGATAAACACTGTGTTTTTAGTTTGTGAAGGGCCACAAAACCTCTGCACATGGAGTTTGACCACGAGTGGTTCATTATACAGACGAGTCCTTTCTTCATAACATGATGACAAATGGATGAACTGACATTCATAAAACCTTAACTGGTATCTGTATAATTAAATGCTGGGGTACCTGATGAAGATGCATTACAGATGCAGCACCTTTTATGCTGTACTCATTACATTTTTTAAAAAGACCAGAGAGGAGTAAAGTCCCAAAAAGTGAGAAGAGGGACTGTTGATTTGAATGAGTTCCCCTCTATCTTTCCACCCTTAACTTGGGCTCCTTAGAAATGCTCCTGTACCAGCCCCCACCCCCCCCCCCCCCCCCACACACACACATCACCAATGATAAATTATACCGTATTTCTCTTCTTCATATTTTTACATCCCTTGTTCCTATGGCCGTGCTTGTGAGGTAAGATGTACCTTATATTTTAACACATCTGAAGGGCAATGGGTTGGGGAAGACTTGACTTAGAAGCTTCCGTTATTCAGAGAACATAACTCACAGCAACCCAACACACAGCAACCCAACGAAATAATTGTTTTGCTGTCTTTGACCCATCAGTGCTCTGGTTGCACTGTGGCTATAGCAAGTGTTTTGGGACAACTCTAAGGCAGGCCAAGATTAGGAAGAATGGTTCTCTAGTGTTCTCTAGTCTTCTGGTGTTAGTGTTCTCTGGTTGTTGGAGATACTACTTTTGAACGTGGGTGTTTTGTTTTTATTGTGTCAATCCTGTCCACTATGAATTTGTTGAATCCTTTTATAAATAGCCATCTTCCTGTAGGAGAAATCTGTCAGAGTCTTGGTAGATAAAAATAGTACTTCCCTGTTCCATTTTACTGCTGAACCAGTAGTATATATGAGTATGTGTCAAGGCAGATGTCCCTGGGAAGAAAAAAATTCCCCTGAGTAGCACACAAATGTGTTGAAGCATCAATCTTTGGCAATCTGGCTTTGACCCACTGAATGCCAGGTACCTGTGGCCCATGGAGATCATGTGTTCTTAGCAGGTACCTGCAGTATTTAAATGTCCTATTCAAGCTATGCTTGGGATGACCAGGCTTTCTTACGTTCCCAGACTTAGTGTCACATACAGATGGAATTGTAAACCATAGACCGCACTCATTTTTGTATCTGTGTTGTTTAAAAATGGTGATTGTGCGTTGAGTAGGGTGGAGAAGCTGAGCATGATAGGGAAGAGATAAAAGATGGAGAATAGAATTCTTCTTGCTCTTAGGGATTGGAGCAATCCCACATGGGTGGCTTCTTGTTGCAAGATCCAGTTGAGTTTGTGACCTTTTGGCAATCACAGCCACAGTCCTCATAAATGTTGTCCCATCTGAAAATTATGGACTCAATTAGTCCCAGCCAGAATAGACACAATGAATCAGTGAAACGAGTATAAACAATGTACCGTTCAGTAGTTTATTGAATCTGTCTGTTCTCCTTTGGACAAGTAACAGGATTTAACATTTTTCCTTTGCCAAAAGGTATCTAGATATCAGGGCTGACATTCTTGTGATGACAAGCAAAATGGTTGTCAGTTCAGTTCATGTAATTGCTGAAAATGCATCATGCCCTACATTTAGTAGACTACGACTTCCATCAGTCTGGTGGCATCTGCTGTGTTTTTGCCATAGGCAAGAAGGGAGGAACGTGGTAAGTCCTGACTGGATGAAAAAGCATTGGGCGGTAGGTCACTGTTCTTGCAATGACATATAGTGGTTGTATCCCAGCCCATCATAGTACTTAGCATCAAATTAATTATTTTTGTATCCTACTTTTTCGCTAAGATATGCTACTTCTCCTCCAGTTCTTATCTTCCCAGGAATTTTATGAAATGAAATTAGTTTGAAAGATAACCGGCACAGCTTCACCTATGCTTTGTGGTTCAGTGTAAATGTGAGCCTATTTGTTTGTCTTTACCTGGTGCTCTGATGTGCCTTTTGTGACTTGCAAAAACCATTGACTCTGGCCTGGTTTACTATGGCCCTTTAGAGGAATTTCCAACCAGGCTGATAATCTTGTAGTAGTAGTTGCACTTGTGACAAAGCAAATGTCTGAATGATCCTTTATAGCTGTTCTATAGTGCGTGCCCATGTTAGACAGGTGAGCACTTCATCTTAGTCGTGAGAACAGGTGCTTGGTAACTTGTCAGGAGGGCTGTTTGAATTTGTCTCTGTCTTTGCTTGGCATAAGTAGAAAAACCGTGCACTGTTGGAGTTTTTTATGGTCTAAACTTTAAATAGACTTGCAAGTCATTCCACAAAAAAATCCCTTCTTCTAAAGAAGAACTCAGTTTTTCACATCAACTCACACCCCATTTGTAGATATGTGCCTTCTTCTTGGACTAGACTACATGCACACAACCCTAGTGAGATGAAAGTGAGGCTCAATCACAGAAAAAGAGCTATCAAGGGAGATATATGGTGGTAGTAGCTGGTTGTAGTTGTGTGCTTTCATGACATTTCCAACTTATGTTGACCCTAACGGCAAATTTATCATTGGTTTTTCTTGGCATGATTTTTTCACAGGAGGTTTGCCTCTGCTTTCCTCTGAGCCTGGGAGATCATGCCTTGCCCAGAGTCACTCAATGGTTTTCCATGCCAAGCAGAACTTCAAACCCTGACTGCCAATGTCATAATCCAACCCTTGAACCATCTGTCTCTCCTTTATCTCATAATATCACTCTTTTGTACTATGGAGATATGTACAGAAAGGGAAGATACCCAGGGATTGCAGTGACTTTAATCTCATGGTGAGAGTTCCCTGTTTCAGAAAAATAAATAATAGTATAAGTCATCCTTATTTACCTTTTAAGGTTTTTTTGAAGGAAAGATTGAATCAGGGGAACAAATAAAATCCTTGGTAAGTTTGGGATTTTTTTTTTTAAGTCGGATGACAGCGAGGTGGATGAGAAGTGCTAAAAGGTTTTAGACACAGACTTGTGTGACCTTTCCTTCCTTCCATTTTTGCATTTCAGGGATTAACCAGCCAGGCTGAGGCTGCATAGCAACAATGGGTGAGGGTTTTTTCATCCATGGAGTCCTTTCCATCTTATTGCTTACCGTCTCCTGTGTGGCCCATGAACTCCCCTTGTGTGAGAAGGAGGCTGAGTCCTGGGGAGCCATATTCAGCGAAGACCGCCTGGATGCCTGGATCTATTCTTTGATTGGTTCAGTTATGGTGGGGCTGAGTGGAGTTTTTCCTCTGTTGATCATTCCTCTGGAGACCGGAGCAGCTCTGAAGTCAGAAGGTATGTCAGTTCCTTTCTCTAGCATGCCTGATACTACTGCTTCTCTTTTCCAGACAAACTTCTCAGCCAGTGAATGTTGGGAATGGTACATACAGCACAACCCTCATATCCATGAGTGATACATTCTTGAACTTACAGTAGAACAGAAAACTATGGATAAAATGAACAGCTTCTGCCAGATGTTTACCATAAAGTAGCCACAGAGGACCTAGAATGGGGATATGAACTCATTTTCATCAAGGGCCACATCAGCCTTATGGTTGCCTTGAAGGGGCTGTGGAATCCATGGATGGAGAATCTGTGGATACAGAACGCCAACTATAATTGTTTTTACATAGCAACTGGTGCTCTTTAGTTTCTTATGCAGTTTGGGTCTCCAGGTGTTAGTGAACGACAACTCCCATCACTTTTGATTATCTGCCATGCGGTCTGGGGATGATGGGAATTGCAATTCAATATCTCTTGTGGCTCGGAGGTTGGGAAAAGGTTCAAGGACATTTCAAAGTCATACCCACAAGCACTGTATTCAAACCCCACTATTGTTTTATATGTTACTATATCACAACTCCCATCATCCCTAGTCACTGTGTCTAATGATGAGGAATCCAGGAATTGTAATCCAGCATCTGTAGGGCTACGTAAAATGACATGGCGGGCCGGATTTGGACTGCTGGTCTTAAGTTTGACACATGTGACCTAAGAAAATTCTGAAAGGTATCCTCTCTAGGAATTTGCTAGGTCCTCTAGGCCAGATCTGTGGTAACTTCTGGAAGAAACATACCATAGAATCCCCTGGAAGAACTAGAAAATTCCTAGAGAGACTTTTCAGACATGGGTAGGTGAAATCCTGGGTACCAGTCCCATGTGTACAGGGGTGGGGTGCATGCACATGGATGTTCCTGAAGTGGTCTAATCAGAACTCTGCATTGACTGTTTATCTTTCAGAGGGATCCCGTCGACTGAAGCAACTCTTGAGTTTTGCTATTGGGGGGCTCCTGGGAAATGTGTTCCTGCACTTGCTCCCTGAGGCCTGGGCATACACCTGCAGCGCCACTGCAGGTAACTGAGACCAGAGCTCTGAGATCATGAAGCACTCATGGATAAGACTGCTATATCACATTTCTCTCAGTATGGAAGTGGTGTTCACTGGTGGATTCTAGGATGGGGCCCTCTCCATGGTGGTGTCTTACAAGGGACATTGGGCTGCTGGGATTTTTAATGTTTTTTACCTCTTGTCCTATGTTTTGGCCGATAATACAGTACAAACCCACTATCTCTGGATTCAATATCCATGGTTTTACCTATACATGCTCTAAAAATATTCCCCCTCTCTAAATCGAGTTCCCAACATCTGCCAATCAGAATGGGCACAATGGGACTTCTATCCCAACATATCAGAGAGTATCTAGTGGAGAAAACTAGTGTATACACCCAGCAGAGAAAAATCAGGGAGAAAAACAGTACAAACATCTTTATTTCTGAGTCACAGAAGAATGCCTCTGCACCTCAGTGACCTCAGAAAAGGTAAGTTGCTGTGCCCTAGAACTAGATCTTGGAAATTTAACATTTTTGCTGGCTGGGGGACTTTGGGACATTTAAGTCCCAAATCCTATAGTGAACTGCTTGATTAGTAGATGGTAAATCTTTTGCCCTGTCTTCCTATCCAAATGTGAGCCTGATTGACTTCAGGAATGTCTCTGTTTTTCTTGTAAGGCTATTATCTCTGCCTTTTGGGTTTCAGGATTGCAATGCCTCACACGTGCCTATCATCCTCATAGCTTGCCTGCAGTAGTCTGAGAGAGAGGGCGTGAAGCTGATCAAAAGGCACATTTTGTGCCTTTGGGCAGAGAACTTACCAATGAGGGTGTGGCAGAACAATGAATGCATTTTACAGAGGCGCAGGTTTCATGCCCCCACATGCAATTCAGGCAGGCGGGCATAGCTTCAAGTCTTGTCATGGCAATCAGAGGAGTCTTTCTCTACTCAAGAAATCCCAGTTTTGCTCTTTCACTAAATTGGTGGGCTTCCATGCAGCACTTGCTTTTGAAGAGTGGACACATGTTCTGTGCCAGTCTCCTGATGCACAAATTCCTCACCAAATCAGTCTAGTGATTCCTACCTTTGGGTCCTGACATATTATGCCATAACAACAATCACTTGTAGTGATCATTTCTTTGGTGACCCAAGTTGAGGAACCCCTAAATGATTTTCCTAATCCAGGAAGAGGACAGACACAGCCCTAAGTGAGGCATACTTACCTTAACTAATCCTCATGCTACAAATAATTAGATGTAAGAGAGTATTTAAAGCTTGAAGAGATGTTGCATGGCTCTGGAGAACTGTTTTAAGATTCTGAATGAGTTTCTCATTGTACTTAGCTCTGCCAATCCCTGAGCACTTTGGAACTGGCACGCCACCATAGAGTGCTAAATTTATCCCGCCTTGTCTGATTTCAGAAGCTGAACATGATCGGACCTTGAATGCTTGAATGAGAATACTAGGTTGTGGGATCACTATGTCAGGCTTGGAAATAATCTTCCTTGAAACCCAGGAGAGCTACTGCTATCAATCAGACCCTGCTGGGCTAGATGACCAAAGACAGAGGTCCTCAAACTTTTTAAGCTGAGGGCCGGTTCACGGTCCTGCAGACTGTGGGAGGGCAAACTATAATTTGGAAAAAAAATGAACAAATTCCTGTGCACATTTCACATATCTTATTTGTAGTGCAAAAAAAAAAAGAAACAACAATACAATATTTAAAATGAAGAACAGTGTTAACCAACATAAACTTACCAGTATTTCAGTGTGAATTGTGGGCCTGCTTTTGTCTAATGTCAAGTTAATTAGGATTGTTGTTGTTGTGTGCCTCCAAGTCATTTTCAGTTTAAGGTGACCCTAAGTCTAAAGTTTAGGGAGGGGGCTGGGTAAATGACCTTGGGGAGCCTTAGTTTGGGATCCCTGACCAAAGGTCTTACTCAACATAAAGCACCATCCTTCATTTCTGTTTCCTCTGTATGTATTTTATGCTATGGGAGATAGTAATGATTCTTAAAGCCCAAGTAGTTTGTACTCTGATATCTTTCTTTTTTCCTCACCAAGGAGAAGGGCAGAGCTTTCAGCAGCAAAAACTTCTTGGGCTCTGGGTGATTGTTGGCTTGCTGACCTTCTTGAGTCTGCAGAAGATGTTCCCAGATAGTGAAAAGCAAGGAGAGTCCAGCCTGGTGAGTGGGCTATAAAATGAGTATGTAGTTTGGATATGATGCATAGTTTGAGTGGCCAGCTGGTTGTGGAAATTCACACAGAAGCTGACTTGTGTTCTCTCCCAGTAGATTATGTAATAGTTAAGAGGAATGGAATAGACTTGTGATATGAGAGGGTAACTGGGGAAGGGGAGGGCTGCTTACATTATATCCTGAGGAATACCTTGTCACAGGAGTGGGGGAAGTTGGGGGACCCAGGCTTCATGTAGTCCCAAATCCAATTCATGTGGTCCTTGGTGTCCCCCAGATCAACCCTACAGGCCCCCTAATATCTTTTTCATACCACCATGCAATTAAGGTGCTACAAAGTGGTTGCTGTTTTCATGACCATAAAAAAACTCACCCCTTTTCTGTGGTTTAGGTCAATGACCCCCAAGTTTCTGCTAAAAAGATTCCAAATGGGAGCAGCTTCTCTGTACAGGAGGCAGCCAATCCAATCCAGAGAAAGAAGCCAGGCCGAGCTCAGTACAATGGTTCTTCTCGTGTATCTTTATCATCAACCCCCAAAATCAAGGTAAAGGCCTTTGATGAAGGGAACTGGTTGGGCAGGGGAGGTGGTAGTTATGTGGGAAAATGTGACATTTCTCAAGGGGTGGAGAGACACCAAAGGGTCTTCAAGACCTTCTTGAACACACAGGCAGTGGCCTCACCCATCCTACTGATCCACCCAAAATTTAGCCTTATTACAATTCTGTGATCCCACAGAGATAGGCTATAATAGTACTGGTCTGTCTGGCCCAATCTGCTTGACTGATGAATTCCAAGCTTTCTTTGTGAAAATTGTCTTTGTTTCTGATCTCCTGGACAATCGTCTATCTCTTGTTCATTGGAATCCCTGAAGTTCTCTTTATCTTCTTCCCACCTCCATGTAGATCAGTGGATACCTCAATCTCTTGGCCAACACAATAGACAACTTCACTCATGGCCTAGCAGTGGCAGCCAGCTTTCTGGTTAGTAGAAAGGTAAGTTCCCTTTTGATAGGGTCTGTCTGAACCTATTGTGATGGTGAGATGAGAGAGACTGATGTGAAAAGCACAGAGAAATTTCTGCTGTGTTCCCAATGTTTTTTTTAAAAAAAACATTTTCAGTCTCTAGCAGAAGATCAGGGTACTCTGTAGGGAATCGTTTCATCCTGTTCCCATAATCTTCCTTAAATCCCAGCACTAAAGGCCCTTTTACAATTGATGCATCAGCTAGTGGCTTTGAGGCTCCGGCTATTTTAAGCACTTTGAACACGGAAACTGTTCTGTTAAGCATCCCTTTTTGTTCAGGGATGGACAATGCATCACTTTCCAGATGTTTTTGGACTGCATCAGCCCTAAGCAGTGTAACCAGTTCTGAGGAATTTTAGGATTTCCAATCCAGCCATATTTGCAGCAGCATACTTTACCCAACTGTGTATAGTCATTTGCAAAACAAAAAAAAGCCTTAAAAAGCTTCAAGCTTTGTTAAAATTCATGGACTGCTCTACATGTTTCTTTTATGGGCTGTAGGTTGGACTTCTGACCACCATGGCGATTCTCCTGCATGAAATACCCCATGAGGTGAGTGGAGTCTGTCACATAACTTCCCGGATAATTGAACAGTTCTCTCTTTGGGAGGTGGAAAGGAAAGCATTGACTTAGCACTTAGCAACAAAATAACTACAGAAGCTCTGCAGAGCAATATAAGCTTAAACAATAAAAACCTCTTCCCCCAAGGATCCTACAGTTTGAATGTTGACAGTGGCAGATGGGAAGAAATGTGTAAATGGGAACAAATATATTGATTTGGGAGGAGAGCCCAAGATTGTTGTAGCAAAAACAGCATCAAACTCTAGTAATCCTTTATACCAGGTATGGGCAAACTTCGTCCCTCGAGATGTTTTGGACTTCAACTTCAACCGGCTGTTAGGAATTGTGGGAGTTGAAGTGCAAAACACCTAGAAGGCCAAAGTTTGCCCATACCTGCTTTATAGGCTTTCTGTGGTGTAAGCCTTGGTGACTACAGAGCCCTACAGAGCCCTTCATGAGATGTATGGAAAATTACTTTACTTGCTAATATTTATGTAAATGCTTGAATGAGTAGAATTAAAATGTGGGTCTCAATTTTGTGGGAAAAGTAGGGTATAAATCGCATACATCACTGATCTCCAGGTCCTTGGATAGAATCCAATCATTCATGGTCCCAGAATTCAATTAGTTACACTTAGTAGACTGTGAAATCAACAGTGATTCTAACAATATTACTGTAAGGGACAGATTGTTAAGCAAGCATTCTTAAGATACTAATTATTCGATCATTAGGAGGTAGAGCAAACATCCTGGAAAGGATATCATATTTCTGGTGGTGGAAAGGCTTCATTGAATTCTAGTTTTAAGAGACAGAGTTAAAGCTCTGAATCAGGAGGGGGCAAAATGTGCCCCTGAGGCCACCTTTAATCCCTAAGGCTATTTATGACCCCTAACTTCCCCTATCTTTTGTCTGCTGAAAAATGGCAAATTGTATTCCTTGGAATTTCAGAACAAGCAATTCCAGAGATGGTTATTCACCTTTTAAATAAGAACCCGCTTCACTCAATGTTACTTGATATTTTTTTAAAAATTGTTTTTAACAACCAGAAAAAGACTTTCTGGGTTTTTTCTTCCATTTTTGGCAGTGCATTTAGCCCTGAGGGGTTGAGGCATAAATTGACCCCAAATCCACCAGGGTTGCTGACCCATGTTCTCTTATATGTGAGAATTCTACCCTAGAAGGACCTCAAGCAGTGAAAATGGCCTAACAGTGGTCATTAACAAACAATAGAGCAATAATAGTGTACTGATAAACACATTTGCTAAAATAAAAAAGCCTTTTCCTCTGTTCAAGCGAGCAGAGATAACAGGAAATCTCTCTTTCACACTGGAATCTGTGGTTGAACTTCTTTGGTTCAAGAGCGACCATCCTGACAGAATGTTCTGGCAGACTGAAGAGTTTTCCCATGAATTTGGAATATTGTAGTTGATGGTGATAATTTAATTAAAACCACACAAACGCACAAGAGCTAACCCAGATGAGAGACTCTCAGTCTCTTGTATCTTGCATCTCACCAGTCACTCTGTTGAAGAAAGGGAGACCTGTCATGGTAGAAACAAAGTCTTTCTACAGCAATGGTTCTCAACCTCTGGGTCCCCAGGTGTTTTGGCCTACAACTCCCAGAAATCCCAGCCAGTTTAACAACTGTCAGGATTTCTGAGAGTTGAAGGCCAAAACATCTGGGAACCCACATGTTGAGAACCACTGCACTACACCATGGTGGCTCTCTAGTTCCATTAGCAGTGGGGAAATTGTGGGAAATCCCTGATAAAAGTAGCTGCAATGACAGTAATTTGTAAATGGGGAAAGGTGGGAACAGAGAGAAACACTGTCCAAAGTTTTTAATAGTGTGCAAAAAGCACAGAGCATATTCCATGGCAGCTAGAGTCCAAAAGACATCACACTAGGATCTTTGTAAATGTATTAATGAATTGTTCAGTTTCCTCTCAGGCACAAAGGGTGTTGTTGGTGACAGCAGACAGGGGATATTCTCTTTGTTTAGAATCCCTTCTTCCCATAAAAATAGCTTGGAAATGCTGTTCTCTCCTATGCAACTAGAATATATATGGTAACTGATATTTCATATCTTGAGATAACCACATTTTGGCTCTTGAGACTGAGCACTAGTCAGGGAAGGTTAATGTGGTAGGTGCCATGTTGGAAATGAGTGACTAGTGCCATGTTAGCCAGTTTAATGCTTTACCACCAAACTCACTTTTTTTGGCATCTCTATAGGTGGGGGATTTTGCCATCCTCCTTCGCGCTGGGTTTGATCGCTGGAGTGCTGCCAAGTTGCAGCTCTCCACAGCCCTTGGGGGAGTTCTGGGAGCTTGCTTTGCGATTTGTGCTCAGTCACCAAAAGGAACAGGTAAGGATCTGAAAAGGAAACTTTTTTGTGTTCATGAATGAAGGCATAGTGAATTGAAGACAGCAATTTATTTAACAACACAGTGCTGGTCCAGCTGTCAGCATTCCAACTGAGAAATCTGCCACCAAAGCAAACATGCCGTTTATAGCAGTTTTGGAGGAAATTACCTAGCAACAGCATATTCCAAGTAAAAATTCCTCATGTTGGACCTTTTCATTTCATTTCAGGTTGTTAATGTTATTGACAGACAGAGCTGGTTAGTTGATGATAGATTCAGAATGTTCTGGTAATCTTTCATCTTCTTTTCTTTGAGGTTCCTAAGAACTTTGTAGCTTCCGATTTTCCTTGGTTTGCAATACTTGTCTATTTTTTTTTTTAGTCAACTTCTGACTTTTCTGTTCAGGGTCAGGATGAAGGGGAAGTTGTCTCAGCTGGCCTCTTGTAGTTCTCTCCTGCCACCTCTTGGTAATATATGCTTTTCTCACTGTTCCTCCAGGGGAAACCATCGCTTGGATTCTCCCATTTACCTCTGGGGGATTCTTATACATTGCCTTGGTAAATGTTGTGCCTGATCTCTTAGAGGAAAAGAATCCTTGGTAAGTGCAGCTTGGTAAGTGATGAAGTAGGTCAGAACCTATTTCATCAGATGCATGCTTTTCAGCCTTAAAAGCAATTAATTCATGAAAGTACAAAGAATGGATAAAGTTGTATTATATTTCAGAAAGCTGCAGCGGACATAAGATAGACCAGAGAGATATTTATATTTCTCTCCCCTTTGCTGTTTTATCATACTGTAATAATCTATTTGCCACATACAACCTACAGTAAACAACTTTATACAGTACAGCCCATGTATACATGGGGAATATGTTCCCAGACTTTGCGTGCATATGTAAGACTGTGGGTAATAGTGAACCATATTGAAATAAAAGACTTCCAGTTCAAGAATATCATAGATAATATATTTCATTAGATATGTATAAATTAAACTGAGTATACTGGCTCCACAGATACAAAGGCTGTACTGTATTAGGGCTGTACTATATCCCAATTAGACCAGAGTGCATTTGAAGAGCCAGATGGAGAAATGGAGATGAGCACCAACCCCCAGAGTCAGACATGACTGGACTTAACGTCAGGGGAAACCTTTATCTTTATATCCCAATTAGCAAGGATGCAAAATTTGTTTCCAAATTTGTTTCCAAAACATAGCAACAAAGTTTTCCAGCCAGAACTACTGAATCTGGGTTCAAGCCATAGTTGGAATAAAGTGGATGGACCCGACAGTTTTTGCTGACAGTGTGATGGATGGGGTGGATATCCATGGGCTATCCAGCCAGTCAGGTATGCATCTCTAGTGTGGGGTAGTAGATTTAGGTTGAGTGGGAAAGGGGTTTCCCAACTACCCGATAGGGAGAAATCTGAAGGAAGGGTTCTTCTCGTGTGATCTTGACTTTCCCATGGGCTTGGAGAAGATTGTAGAAATTGCTTCTTTGACTGGGGTAAAAAAGGCAATGCAAACATGTTGTGCCTTTCTTGAATCCAACCTTTTTTTTTAATCTGTCCCTGCTTTGCCTAGGAACTCAGTGCAACAAGTCCTCCTCCTGTGTACCGGCATTCTTGTCATGGTGCTTCTTTCGCTCACCACTGAATGAGTGGCTCAGACTTCCTTCTGCTGCACTTCAAGGCTGCCTTCATTCTGAACTGTTACAAAGCAATAAGGGACACCATTGGATTTTTCTTCGTTGTGTGCCTGTGGATCCGGCTGCTGCTATAAAAGGGCGGATAAGGGGAGCATGGTTTTTAGGATGGAATGGTGGACTGTTATTCTTGTTTTAAAATCATTAGAATCCGGGACTTCCAAAGATTTAAGAGAACCAAGTGAACGTTGGTTTGGGTTTTTTAAAATTGTGCGTCTGTATGTGTGTTTTTATAAAATAATAATTTAAACAGAAGTCATCACTGAAGAGAGAAATTGCTGTTGGTGGTGGCATGGGCAACATGGCCAATCAGACCTGAATGCGTGCTAGAATGGCTTGGGCAAAACTCCAGAGCTCAATAAAAGGCAAGATCGCAGCACCTGCATACAGCTGAAATAATTATCTGGCTTTAGAGATAGAGGGAAAAGTGCTCTGAACAGCTGCAAAATGTTTGATAGTTGCATGTATGTTGGGAGGAAAATAGGAAACTGCTTTCTACCGGGTTCAGGCTGTATTTGTCCTTCAAACCCAATTATTTTAAACTTTCACTCGTCATGGTTGCCCAAGATTTTGGGCATTAAGAGATATTTCCCATAGCTGCTCCCTGAATTCTATTTCTCTCTGAAGACAGGAAGGACTGAGCCCATATCCTTCTGTGTGCTTGGTATACATGCTGCTGTTGAGCTATTCTCCATCCCTATAAAGTTAATTTTCCAGGTCCTCTGAGAGAAAGTTCTTATATGGCCTGGTTCTCTCCTTTTTTCGTTCCAGATGGCATTAGAAGATCCTGTGGGACTAAACAAGTCCTTTCTTGAGCTTCTTGGTACTTAAGCATTATACTGAAATTGGGATTCATGCTGTACTCTGCTGGAGAAGTTATGCAACAGTTCTGCCTCTGTCTATAACAGTTTCTCAAAGACAGTATCACCAGAGTCAAACTCTTTTTTTCTGTCTTGCACACACACTAACGGATGAAAATTATCCTTCAAAGATATCTTGGGATTTCATGTAGGGGAGCAGTCTTTGGGAGATTCTGTTACAGCTCTTCTCCCAAAATTCTCCTGTCTTTTCAGCCATCTGGTAGGATGAAAGCCATATGTTCAGTCTATCATTCACAAAGTGAACAATTTGTACTGCTCCAGGTGTTCATAGACTGCACCCCCCCCCCCCATTATCCGTCATTATTGACCATGCTGCTTATCACTAATGGGAATTGCAGTCCAAACGTTGGTCTAATACATTTCACATTTCAACTTCTTTTAGTGGCTACTCTGTGCATTCAGTCTTTGTGAGCTGGGCCTGCATTCCCTCAGTGGGTAACAGAAAACATGGGAATAGGGAAGACACAGCTGAGCCTACAAAAGTTGCATACAGAGAAGGGCGCACTCAGGGTCCTGCTAAGATATTGGGAGGATAATTGCCAAAAGGGAGCTTGGAACCATTGAAGCTGCTTAGTGAAATAGAAAGTCTTATCCTGGCTGTGATCAAGGTTGTGTCTATTGTGCCGTTGAAACCATTTTTAAAAAAATGAAAATTGTGCACCATGAAAGTAAATTCTTACATCCCATGTACACTTTTACAAAATCATAGTTTATTTCCTAAGCTTGCCTGTAATGAGGCAAAAGGTATGTAAGTGCATTGCAGACCTACCTCTGCTGAAGGAGTTTCTTGGGGTAAGAAGAAACAGTTTCTCCTCATTCTTGTTTCTGAGATTTCAAGTAGGTCCCTACAACTTTTAGGAACTTTATATCAGGGTGAGAAACCTTCCCACCTAAAGCCACTATGGATCACCTTTCTACCACATTTCCAAAACGTGTCACTGTTTTACATTGCCAAAACCGGATTTGTTCAGCAAACCTGCAACACTCCTTGCCATTTTAATCCCCTTTGAAATGTGCTCATGCCGCTTGTTTTCAAGAGAGAAGTCCCACGTTGCCTCTAAAATTTGATGGTGTCCCTTGTTAAATTTAGGCAATGTCCCTGTGAACTAGTCAATTGGAGGCTGTTGGCCAGCTCTGTTTTATAGAAAAGACCAAAATGAGATTCTCTGGATGTGCAATTTCATTTCTCCAGAACGTGTATGTTGACATTTCTTTAACTGTAAGATCTAATTTAGAGCCTCCTTGAGATATCTTTGGCAGTTCAACACACCTAATAAAATAATCAGGGCTTTACGGTAGTTCCTGTCCTTAATGTGTAGTATAAAGCAGAGATGAGCCCCAATAGTTCTGAAATTAATTCAGATTAAGGTAGCAGCAACTCCATAGCCTAACCTTTTTCTTGACATGAGACCATTTTCTTTTTAAAATTAAAAACAGGCTAGTGCCAATTATGCTGGGCTTTGGCATTTGCCACACTATGCCAGAGTCTGACATCAGGCTTGTTTTCTCAATATTTGCTGCTTGTGGAGCTGGCAGCTTCTGTTGCACTGTGTTCTCACAACATATGCTCCAAAGTGTGCTTCACATCTTTGTCTATATAATGCACACGCAGACACATCCTTTGAGACTAAAAACTGTCTTGGAACAAATAGCTGTGTTGAAATTCTGTTTTGTCACCAACACATGGATTAAGATACTTTGTTTTGCCCTATTTTCCCTTTAAAAAGGTACCTCAGCACAAGAAATCAGCAGGGGTTAGAATAAGATTATAGTATAACATCTACATGCACAAATACCTTAAAGTGACCAGATTATATCTGGCTAAGCAGGGACAGCCCTGGGTTAGTACTTGGATGGGAGACCACCAACAAATATTAGTTCTTGTCAAAACCACCTCAGAGGGTTTTTTTTTTGGCTAATCATAGAATAATTGAGTTGGAAGAGACCTCATGGGCCATCCAGTCCAACTCCCTGCCAAGAAGCAGGAAAATCGCATTCAAAGCACCCCTGACAGATGGTCAACTAGCCTCTGTTTAAAAGCCTCTAAAGAAGGAGCCTCCACCACACTCCAGCTAAGAAAACCCTGTTGAATTCATGGGGTGTCATGAATTGACAGGTGACTTGAGAACACACATACCCACATAAGAGGTACAGCTTTTGTTACCCTTAGATATGGCATAGACCATGTTTCTTTATTGGAAATATTTCCTATTATATAGTTTTAGAATGTTTCTTTCAGAATATTAGAATGAATTCAAACTGTAATAAAGTGGAATTGTTTTGGGTGTGCTTCTATCCAGATTAGATGGTAAAGAACTTCCATCCTTGGGCCACAATTCCCATGGCAGTTGGCCATACTGTCGGGGCAGTTATGAGAGTTGTAATCCAACACATCTGTAGAGGACCAGGGTGGTTTAGGACAATGTCTTTTCTGCGACTGAAGTGCTCAGATCACTGGAGTCTGCTGTCTCTGCAATCCCTGAAAGATTATCATGTGTCTCCAACCATTGCTAATCTAATCCATACTCCAGTCCCACATGCCCTGTAGCTACCATGCTAACAATTCATGGATTGCAAACTGGCCAGAAAAATCACTGGGACAAGCACTTTTCTATAGTCTGCACTATAGTGCAAAAGCAACATCTGATATTGGGTCACCATCCACTTTGGCTAAATGGTGCAGCAGCATTAAATCTACAGGGCTAGAAACACTGTGATGTAGATTAGTCCTGTGACTATTGCTGAATGCTGCCACAGCCATAGAGAGGGAAGTTTTGTCCCCTTCTCCCACAAAGCAACAATGAATGTAGCTCATCTGCCTCTCTGACTCTAATCATGAAGCATTCTCTCTTTGCCCTTGGAAGGTTGCCTTTCCCCAGCAGCTGTTCTCAGCTGTTAAGCATCTGGATTCTAGCTCCAAAAAAGCAGTTCCAAAATGATACTCTTCCCCTCCCCTCCCAAGCATCCTGTAATTAATCGATGTTAGGCACTGAGTGATGCTCCAGAACTCTGCTCTGGCTCGATTTGTCTTGCTTCAGCTCAGACAGCTAGCAAAGCCTTGGAAAAGCAGAAATACCATTGCTGGGGCACAAGAGCCACTATTATTTAGGAATATTTATTACTCTTAAATATCTGGTTGGCATCCGTAAGCAGCTTTGGTGCATTCCAAAGACTGAATGCACAGAAGCTCATGTTATTTGCATCAGGACTCAGTCTGGTGTAGGCTGCAAACTCCAGCAGGAATTTACTGCTCACTGTTTAGGAATGCAAAGTGGGTGACACTGACTCATAAATCTTGGAACTGTTGTGGTTGGCTGGCAGCCCAGGCTGCCTGGACCAAGTTTGGAAATCTTGGGAGCTTTTGCCTGAAGTGTCCACTCAAGGCCCAAGGGAAAAGGCTCAGCTGCAATTTGGCACCTGCCCCACAATATTGCGCACAGGATCTGTGGGAGGGTGCAGTTAGTGTCTCCACAATATTTGTGACTTTAGGAAATGCAGAGAAAATCCTATTTTTCTGGCTTTATTTTGCACTAGCTCCTGTTCATTTTTACTCATTTCTGTTCATCCACTTTTCATGGAGGTGACAGAGATGAAATAAAGGCATGTATACTTGCCTTTGGCATGGATACTTCTACACTCTGATACAGTGGACTGTTCTGCCCCAGAGCGTGGTGGAGTCTTCTTACCTGGAGGTTTGTAAGCAGATGTTCTGATTGTGTGATCTTGCTGGATGGCCCATGGGATCTCTTCCAACTCTAGGATTCTATTTTTTTTTACTGTATTCCAGAACCACTGCTTTTAATATTGCTACCACTACATCTAAATAACATTTCTACCTTATCTTCCCTTGCAAAGCTGGAACTCCCAACTGTCTTAAAATTGCAGTTAATATAGTTAAAACATATAAAAGATCCACAGGAAATTAGAATTAAATTATTGCAAGTTTTTTAAAAAAAACGACATAAGAACACAAATGATGAAAAAACAATTAAAAGGCAATAACTTTGGTGCATCACATACATATTGAATGAAACACAGTACAACCCCTGTATCTGTGGGGAATACGTTCCTGGTTGGATAACGTTTACCTAAAACTGCAGATAGAACTGAATGCTATTAATGACATGGGTCCCACTCCTAGCATACCAAAAGGTTGTTTGAGAGGATCAAGCGATTCCTAGGGAGATATTTTTAAAGGAATTTGTAAGGTCCTCTAATACAATTCTACAATAACTTTCAGGGGAAGCATACCATAGAATCATCTTGAGGACATTACAGTTTCCTAGAGATCATTTTCCCTGGGTGTGGGTAAAGGAAACCATGGATGTGGGTTCTGTGGTTATGGGGGGTGTCTTACCAATATTTTCAAACCAAAGAAAATTCTTTTCCTCAAGTCAATGGTTGGAAATTATTCAAAAGTCCTTCTGATCCAAATCCCCTACATCTAAGTAAAATTGTCCTCATCTGGGCATTCTTTTATAGCCAAAGAGAGGATTCATACTATAATGCACAAGTGAAGAATAAGGCCATCCTGGCAGGTGGGAAATTCTGTTACAAAGAAGAGAAAACTATATATTACACTCTTGTTTCAAACATCTTCTCTTAGTTGCCTCCAATTAGAGCTGGGGCAGGGTGTCTCCAAATGTGGAGCTTGTTTCCAAAAGCTACCAAATCCATCTTAACAAACTGTACAGGAATTGGACAAAAGCATGCAGAGAATATGCATTATTTTCTATAAAACACAATATTCCAGACCCTGTACCTAAGTAATATGATCAGTTTGGATAGTTTTGATCTGCACATAATATTCTATTCCTAGCTAACAATGTGCTGCCACCTATAACTAATATTTTTAATGGATTTGGAATCTTTTGGAAACAAATTCCAGGAATGGGGCCTCACAGTTTCTCATCAGCCAGCATGATTAATGCCCATGTTAGCTATAGGAGCCATCTGATGGAAAGGTAACTGATCCAAGTTGTAGTCCCCAATATCTGGTGGGTATACTGCCTCTAAGGCAGTGTTTCTCAAACTGTGCTCCTACGGGTATTTTAGATTTCAGCTCCCAGAAATCCCAGCCAGTTTACTAACTATTAGGAATTGTGGAAGCTGAAATCCAAAACTTCTGGAGAATCACAGTTTGAGAAACTCTGCTCTAAGTTATTTCTGTTGAGTGATCAAAATAAACAGGTTTAGCAACATTAGGCTTTCCACTTTTAAGAAATGAAATAAATAAATTGATCACAGGTGGCTCTTTTTCTTCCGACATTTCCTCTGGTCCTCTCCATCCTTTACTTAAATCTCATAGTATTCCCAGATATGTATGGCTAATCCTCAAGAAGAAGAAAAGTCTTCTATAGCTACCTGCCTGAAACAGAGCCAAAGGACCGATGTGGTCTTCTTAGATGGAAACCCCAAGGTCCAAAGTAGCAGAATTTGGACAGGCAATTAATCAACATAGGAACTGAATTAAAATTTTTAAAAAGTATTGAGGCTTGAGACTCACCAGGGAAATAAAATAAAGGGAAAGGAAATAAGAGAAAGAGGGCCAGATGATGAAACTGACATTTATTTTAAGCTGCGTATATCCTACGCTGCCAAAATCATAGTCCAGGAGGAAAAGAAAATAGCTTTGCAAAAGAAGAAGAAGCAAATATTTCAGAAAAGTCCACAGAAAACCATCTCGTTGTCAAATGATTGCAATCAAAGAGTGAAATCTAAAAACAAAGCTATTCTCATCAGAAACACACGGGAAAGGAAAGCTGTGATAAAAAACGAAATCAAAAAAATCAGCAGTGAAGAAGAATGGAAGCTTCTCTGCTCCACAACACCTCAAATCTTTCCCTCTTCTCTAATGGGCTCCTTCTCTCCTTCGTCTCCCAAACATAATTCAGTTATGAATCAGTACATCTGAGGTTGAGATGTATGATTGCAGTGAGATGGCCCAGTTGTTTTTTGGTGCGTTTGAGTCATTCCCAAATTATGGTGATCCTGTGACAAGGCTTTCTTGGAAATATTTGTTCAGAGGGGTTGCCTTTGTCCTACTCTGAAGCTGAGAGAGTGTGATTTGCCCAAGGCCACTCAGTTGGTTTCCATGGCAGAACAGGGATTTTAACCCTGTTCCCCAAAGTCATCATGCTGGCTCTATTGTATCTACAATCGTTGTGATATTTCCAGATATTTGGGGCTTCAGCTTCCAACAAAATCAATAGAAAGGCATCATACAATAAAAAAATCTGCAAAAATAAAGGTTAAGGTTTCCAACCTCTATTATAGAATGAAAATTTGTAATCTTGGGATAAGCCTACTGTCCGCTAGCAGAACGGAGAGTATTCTGACTTGCCAGCCCAAGCTGAATTTGCATGCATTGAACCAGCCTTGTGAATGATTCAGCACACAATCTGGAGTCCTGTTCCCTGAGTCTAGAAATACATATATGTGTGCAAGTAACATCCTAAATATGCACACCATTATCATCAATCAGTGTTATTAATAATAATAAATGTTTGCATTTATATAGTACATTATTATTATTATTATTATTATTATTATTATTATTATTATTTTATTATGACACAGCAAACAAGATAGATATGCTGGATTTCATATCACAAAATCACAAGTCGAACTATATATAAGCATTTATATAGTACATTATTATTATTATTATTATTATTATTATTATTATTATTATTATTATTATTAGATACACAACAAGATTAGTACACAGTAAACAAGATCACTATGCGGGCTTTTATATTGGATCCCACATCGGACACTTCCCAAGTGTCTAAGACTATGTGATGTATCAGTGAATAATGCATGCAGATCCGAGTAGGGTAGCCTTTTGCAGCTGACAGATGGTAATTTTGTCAGTGCCTATTGTTTTTAACTCCTGGCCAAGGTCTTTAGGCACTACACCCAGTGTGCTGATCACCACTGGGACCACCTTTACTGGCTTGTGCCAGAGTCTTTACACTTCAATCTTTAAATCCTCGTATCGTATAAGCTTTTTCCAGTTGCTTCTTGTCAATCCTGCTGTCACCTGGGAATGGGATTGCAACATTATTATTGTGTTTATTATGTGTTTATTATGAGAAGGAACCAAATCAAGGGAGCAGGTAGAAAGATTCGGCGACATCAATATTTTGGATAGTTCATCTGACAAGACGGGAAAAGAAGGTAACTGAGAAAAAGCAGGCATTTGATATGCTGATAATAGGGAAGGTTCAGGGGCAGCAAGATGAGAAGGGATACAGTGTTCCCTCACTACTTTGCGGTTCAATTTTTGCGGATTTGCTGTTTTGCGGTTTTTCAATAAACTCTAAAATATTACAAATCATAAAAAATTACAATGTACAGCCTAATGAAGGGAGGAAGGAGAAGCCAAAGGGAGAGAAAAGGAACCCAAGTGGCAACAGGAGGAGAAGGAGGCGATTTATCAACATACGTTTGGTTGATAAAGACTTAAAATAGTGTACAACTACTAAAATAATTTTAAAATAAATATAGTGTCCCTACATCATGGATTTTCACTTATTGCGGGTGGTCCTGGAACCTAACCCTCATGATAAGTGAGGGAACACTGTAGTTACAATTTTAGCATTAAAGAAAGTTACAGGATCATCCACAAAGAAAAGTAAAGGTGGAAGGGCAGGCTTCAAAAGAGAATTAAAGGTAGAAAACAGACACTGTGGGAATAGCGTGTGTGATGTCTCATGGGCCTTGTAGTCCCGTTCCTAGTGCTATTGTGGCTGATGAGGAGGAAAATTTGGGATTTCCACCGGTTCAGCTTGAATCGGAGCCTCACCACCTGGAGGATGTTTGTCCTCAGGAAGTTAACCAAACAAGCCTTGGGCAGAATTCTCCCCCGTTTTCCCGAAAGGATAATTATAATAGAGATAGAGGAGCCAGGGAGGCTAATCGCCGGAGCCTCAGAATCGCTGCCAGACAATTAGCTGATTAGGTCTGCTTCCCTTGGGAAATTCTAAGGAGTCATGCATCTGGACAGAGTTGGGTTTCATTTCTTGTTCTCTAGGGAAAGTGTACTGTTGGCGGGAAAACAAGACCCTATATAGGGGTTTTGCCGCAAGGGGAACCTTGCGGAGTCAATTTGTTCAGCTTGAGGAGAGAGATCGTGTGTGGACTTCGAACCCCAGTTCCTTGTCTCCCGGATCGAGTTTCCAATCTAGCCTTGTTTCACGGATCAAGTTTCCAGCCTTGCCTTGTTTCACGGACTTCTATGGACTCAGTTCATGTTTCATGTTTGCCTTGTTTCAAGTTTGATCTAGCCAAGATTCAAGCCTATTTTCCAGCCTTGTTGTCAAGCTTCCTTGGACTTTAAAGATCCTGTCATTCCCCACACCATTGCTTGGCAAGGTGTGTGTTTCGGTCAAGTGGATTATAACTTTGGACTTTAATATCTTATATTGGACAATATATTTCTGGACTATATTTGACCTCATCTGAAAGGTCTGCTTCTGAACTATATTCTTCACTTGTTTTTATTGACTTTATATATTTCTTTAATAAAGATATTAGATAGATTCTGGTCTCTGCGCATGGTTATTGGTGCTCTGCAGCCTGGGACCTGACAGCGTGTTAGCGTGAATCAATTAATCTTTATGGCAAAAGAAATAGCAGAAAAGAAAGAAAAAATTATGTAATAATAAATATAGTCAGCCCACTCCCTTGATTTCCCCCACAAACATTCATGTGTTCAAGATCAGGAATGGAGGTATCTATCAAGTAAAAGGAGTAAGCTAAGACTAAAGTTTGGTAGAGGGGACAACTATCAAGAGTTGAAGATAAAGTTAAGGAATAGCTGCATCCAAGGAACCCACAGAATTAAAGGAAGGCAGAAAAGAGATTAATGCTTGCAAAAAGACCTCGGAATTAACAGAATGAAGCTCTTGAAAGGAAGGAGCATTACAACATTGAGGAGGTGCATTGTGAACAAGTGCAAAATAAGCAAGATGATAATCAGACAAAGGAAAATCAGCAACTGAAAAGCAAGAGATGGAACAATCTATCTATAAACATAATAAAAGGGCAAATATGTATGTATGTGTGTGGCTGGGATGACCACTTACACAGACAAGGCCCCACTTCCACAAATAGCTATAGCTCCCACTACTCCGGAGACACCAATGGCCTTCCCTCCAATGACATTTCAGGTTACAGCGAGCGCTGTGAACATGCCCAAGAGCCCTGTCAATGTCCACCACAAACACAATACTACCCACCACCCAAGTGAAGGCTTTCATATGGGAACAATTTCATCCTAGAGTTTCTGTTTTTCCTCCACCATGGACATCCCATTGTTTCTGATTCTCTCCAATGGTGTGGAATTTGCATGACCCTTACCACTGCCTCTCCCATAACCCTTTCCTATTATGGCACACAGCAAACAGAGGAATTGATCAGCAACTGAACATACTATAGAGGTTTGGGGAGAATTCACCATGATTTATAGTTGTAGGTACTAGGATGTATAGTTCGCCTGCAATCTAAGAGCACTCTGAACTCCACCAAGTAACCTTTCTTTCTGGGAGTTGTAGTTCACCCACAACCAGAGAAACTGTGACCTGGACCGAACTTGGCACACAGAGCCCCCATGACTAACTCAACCTACTGAAGGGGTTTGAGTGGATTGACTCACCATAGTGTGAGTTTTTATTTATTTATTTATTCAATTATTTATTTATTTATAGTATTTATATTCCGCTTTTCTCACCCTAAAGGGCACTCAGGGCGGATTACAATGAACATAAATATGGCAAACATTCAATGCCATCAGACAAATAACATACAGTATAGACACACACAGAGGCAATTTTTTTTAACATTTCCAGCTTCATGAGGGTATGCTCAATTCTGGCCACAGGGAGAGCTGTTGCTTCATCATCCATGAGTGACACCAAGTGCTGTACTTCCTCATCCCTTTCCATGTGCTGGCAGTTTTATGGTGTTGTAAATAAGTTAAATTAGCCTCCCTGCATAAAGCGTACCTAAATTTCCTAGTTGACAGATGCAACTGTCTTTCGGGCTGCTTAGGTAAACAGCAAGCCGGGCTATTTAATGGTCAGGGGCTTAACCCGACCCGGGCTTAGAACTCATGACCTCTTGGTCAGTAATGATCTATTGCAGATAGTTACTAGCCAGCTGTATATTACCCTACAGCCAGAGAGCACGCTGAACCCCACTGCTGATGCATCTAGAGCAAACTTGCCCAACCTAACAAACTTTAAGTACTGATGGAGTTTCTGGGGATTAACCTGGCATGATGTCAGTTGTAGTTAATCCACAACCTTATGCATTTTGTAAAATTTAAAAAATGACTTTTTCAAGTAACCTGGGCAATGCCAGGTAGCCAAGCTAGTTCTAAATAAAGGTTGAGACAATGTCCAAGGGAAAGTGTAGGTAATATGTGAGTCCAAAAGAAGGCAATAAAGAAAGAAAGCATAAGACAGAATGGTCTTTGGAATACTCTATTGAAGTCACCCGTAATAAGAGTGAAAATACCATCTGAGAGAAAGAAAGTGAACCAAAAATAAAAGATAAAAGTTGAAAATGGGCCAGGTGGCGGTAAATGACTCAAATCTGCAGAGGCGAGAAGTCTCCCAACAAGGGGCTTAAGAAGAGAAAGTATGTGGGTTGAAAGGGGTGGGGGAAGGACAAAAACTGGCATGAGCTCAGTAATAGAAGACTCCACCACACGACTTTCATGGCGACTTGTATGAGAAAAGGAGAGTCCTCCAAAAGAGAAGACGGCTGAAGTTGCACCAGCATAGGCAGGGAGCCAGGTTTTGAAAACTGAAAAGATCTGGAGAGAAATAAGTCATGAACAGTAGTAACTTTTGGAACAGCTGAGTGTCAGTTTCATAATGAACAAGAAAGAAGAAAAGGGAAGATGGGAAGAAAAAAGACAGAGATAGGTACCAGATTAGAAGAAACATAAAACAACATGAGCCTTAGTAAAGAGAAAGGAAAGAAACATTAAAAAGAGCTATGAGTGTAAGGCAGATTGTCCCAGTCTTGGAAAACTATTAACTTTAGGACGTTCCTCATAAACGATTAACTGAAATCATATCCTTTGAAATACCCATTCATCAGTTCTGGTCCCGAGCTGAGGAACTAAGGAGAACAAGCCCATCTCATCCAAAGGGGGGAAACCTCTTCCAGTTTAGGAACCAAATTTAATTCCAGGGACTTTCTCAAGAGCGGCATTCCAGTGGTGGTCAGGGCCAAAAGTGGAACTGAAAAAGTATAAATCATTCTAACTCTAAAGCCTTTGCCACCAGCAAATAAGAAGCATTTCAATCATTTAAAATGAGGCAAAGCCTCTACCAGACATAAGAAAACACAATTTCATGGGGAAAAGGTCATGGCCTTCTGGAAAAGCTCAAAGGGGTTGAGATCCCATAAAAACAGATTTAACCCCACAATCCAAGGTTCTCTAATTCAACAAGCAAACTCTTGGGGAGGAAATGTCTCATTACTGATCCCTGACCACTAGTATTCACTAAATTCACTAAATCTAAACCAGGACTTCCCAGAAATTGTTGGTCTGCCTCTTTCATAATCCATTTTGAAAGATAACCATGTTGCTTATGGCTGATGGGGGCTGCATGCCAATAATATCTTGAGAGTCATAGTTGTCAACCCCTGCTCTTATTATACAGATCCCATCTAAGGCAGAATAAACCTTATTGTCTTTTATTTAAGAAAATCTGTAATCTGTAATCCATCCTGTACAGTACCTTTATTGGGCCGAACCAAAGATGGAAAACACATCACACTGGCTGGTGGGCTTCGTCACCAGGCAGAGGTGGTAAAAACATAGAAGGGAAATAGAGCGATCATGTTGTTGTCCTGGCAGTGTCTATATTCTGCTTTGAATGCTATAGGAAGTGTGTGTAGGCAAAAAGTGAGTTCCCACTTTCACAGCCATATGCTGAGTGGGAACAAAGGCAATAAAACAGAGGAAATTGTACTTCTCCATTTGCAGTTGCAAAACACAATCCTGGCTCTGACAACCTGATTTGACCGCAGACTGTTTGAAGCTACTGTGATGGAAGAACATAGTGGGGCAGTAGTCTTTATGTTAGACAGGAGTTCTAAGATTCTGAGTTCAAATCCCCATGGAAGCCCACTAGGTGACCTTGGGCAAGTCGCACTCTCTCAGCCTTAGGACAACGCAGTGGCACATCTCCTCCCCATGCAAATGTAAGGCATCAGTGAGTCTTAATCCAGCCCTGCATTGACACACAGAAACATAAACTCATAAACTCATTTCAGTCCCATTCCAAGATAACTGGAATAGCTAAAAGGGGCCACTTTGGGGGCTTCAGAAGAAGAGGGAAGCTAAAGCCCCCTTCCCACTATGGCCACCTCACTGCACCGGGGTGGCAAGAGGCACCAATGTAAGCAGCGCAATGAGCCCATGCTGTGTTTTATTCGAGACTGTGAAGGAGCTATCCAAGCTGCTCAGCGTTTCCTTGGATCCCTCTTTTAAAAATTAGAATAGACTACAAAGTAATAATTGAACATGAGTCGAAAGCATGACGTGGCAGCTAAAAAAGCCAATATGATTCTAGGTTGCATCAAGAGGAGTATACTGTAGAGATCAAGAGAAGTCATTATGATTTGGTCGGACCTCACTTGGAATAATACTGCATCCAGTTCTGGGAATCCCAATTCAAGAGGGATATTGAAAAGCTGGAACGTGTCCAGAGAAGGTCAAACTGATCAAAAATTTGGATACACAATCCTATGAGGAGTGGCTGAAGGATCTGGTTATGTTTAACCTGCAGAAGAGAGAGACGCTGAGAGGGGACATGAGATGCATGTTTAAATATTTGAAAGGATGCCACATGGAGGAGGGAGCAGGCATGTTTCTGCTGCTCTGGAGATTAGGGCACAGAAATGGATTAAAATTGCAGGAAAAGAGATTCCACCTAACTTACTGTTAGAGATGTCATCCTGCACTGCTCAAGTCTCTATTGTTAGATAGCAAGCATAGAATAGACTGAAGGACACCTCTCTATACTCCCATGCATGCCAGATAGGATTGACTGTTTCTTCCTTCTTCCTGTTCTGTTTAGATCCACCCATACACTTGATGATCTAGCAATGTGATATCTCCTAGGGATTTGAGGTAACATCCTCAATTTAGATTGGAATTTTTATGGCCCTAGAGCAAAAGGCACAGACCATGCGGTTTGGTCGCCATTCTGATCCTGATTCTTTTTCTGAGCCCTTTGTTTCATCAAAAGGGATGCATTTTGCCTCTTCTCACAGGCAAAATGTAGCTATCTAGATTTGTTTATTATTTTCACCAGCCTACCTATCTTAGACCTAGCTAAGATAAGCTAGTTAGCTCCAAACCTTTCCTATCTACAATGGATTTCTTTTACCTCAATAAATACTTTTAAACTTTTAAGCTGACTTTGTGACCCTTTGCCATCCAGAAGAACAAAGGCTTTCCTGAAACTCACTTCATGTAAGTTTCCTGCTGTTTTGGAAGAGTTACTTCCACACACTCTGCTGTTTTCCTGGGAATTTACCTCACAAAGGAGGGTCATTTGAGCTTAACCGCTCGCA
Organism: Anolis carolinensis; assembly: GCF_035594765.1. NCBI lineage: Eukaryota > Metazoa > Chordata > Lepidosauria > Squamata > Anolidae > Anolis > Anolis carolinensis. The sequence continues at coordinate 304,162,145 of NC_085841.1, forward strand.
GATTCCCAACACTTACTTATGATGGCCTTCCAAGTGTAGTGTCTTGGTGGTGGGTACGTAGGTGATTGTGGAGTCCTACTCTTGACCTGCATGTTCTTCCACAGTGAGGACATCAGTTTCCAGGGGGAAGGAGGGGCCCGGTCAGGGTTGGCTTGATGCACCTTCCTCTTGCCGTGTTTTCCCCTTTCCCCTTCCATTTGTGCCTCTTCAAATTCCACAGCACTGCTGGTCACAACTGACCTCCAGTTAAGAGAGCTCAAGGGCCAGGGCTTCCCAGTTCTCGGTGTCTATGCCACGGTTTTTAAGGTTAGCTTTCGGTCCGTCTTTAAATCTCTTTTCCTGTCCACCAATATTCCCTTTTCCATTCTTGAGTTGAGAGCAGAATAACTGCTTTGGGAGACAGTGATTGGGCATTTGGAAAATGTGGCAAATCCAGTGGAGTTGATGGTGGAGGAGCATCGCTTCAATTGTGGTGGTCTTTGCTTCTTCCAGCATGCTGACATTTGTCCATCTGTCTTCCCAAGAGATTTGCAGGATTTTTCGGAGGCAATGCTGAAGCAATTGTTCCAGGAGTTGAGTGTCATTAGACAGTCCATGTTTCGTAAGCGCATAAGAGGGTTGGGATTCTACCTAAACATTTGGAAGAACCTCTTGATGGTAAGAGCTGTTTGGCAGTGCAGTATTCTGCCTCCTCTGAATGTGGTGGTCTCCTTCGCTGTAAGTTTCTAAGCAGAGGCTGGATGTCCATTTGCCGGGGATGCTTTGATTGTGTGTTCCTGCAGGGCAGAAGGCGGGTTGGATTGGATGGTCCTTGAGGTCCCTTCCAACTCTAAGATGGGATGCTTCTGGGAAATGAAGAAAGCCTCCGTGGCCAGGAAAGCATCCTTCTGAATCCTGTCAGTTTGTACCTCACTGGAGTAGGCCTAACGTAAAGGTAAAGGTTTCCCCTGATGTTAAGTCCAGTCATGTCTGACTCTGGGGGTCGGTGCTCATCTCCGAAGAGCCAGCGTTGTCCGTAGACACCTCCAAGGTCATGTGGCTGGCATGACTTCATGGAGCGCCGTTACCTTCCCGCCGGAGCGGTACCTATTGATCTAATCACATTGGCATGTTTTCGAACTGCTAGGTTGGCAGGAGCTGGAGCTAACAGCGGCCGCTCACGCCGCTCCCGGGTTTTGAACCTGGGACCTTTCGGTCTCCAGCTCAGTGCTTTAACACACTTCGCCACCGGGGCTCCTTGGAGTAGGCCTACTTTTTTTTTTTTTTTAAGAAACTGCAAGTTGCTTCTGGTGTGAGAGGATTGGCTGTCTGCAAGGATGTTGCCCAGGGGACACCAGGGGTTTTGGTCGGAGGCTTCTCTCATGTCCCTGCATGGAACTGGAGCTGATAGAGCAGGCATGGGCAAACTTCAGCCCTCCGGGTGTTTTGGACTCCAACTCCCACAATTCCTAACAGCCTACCGGCTGTTAGGAATTGTGGGAGTTGAAGTCCAAAACACCCGGAGGGCCGAAGTTTGCCCATGCCTGTGATAGAGAGAACTCATCCGCACTCTCCCTGGGTTGGATTCGAATCGGCAACCTTCAGGTCAGCAGTCTTGCCAGCAGAAAGGTTTAACCCGCTGCGCCATCGGGGGCTCCAGTAAAACTACGGAATGGGTGGGATATATCGGGTTGAGGGGGTTCTCCTGTCAATAGAAGAGCCCAGAGGAGGCCCGGCAGGCGGGCCCCTGAGGCGACTGAGGGAGGGAGGGAGGCCTGAGGCCTGTTCCCCGGCGGGCAGCCTGCCTGGCGCTGCGTTCCCTCGTGCGGCCTGCAGGGGGCGCGGCGGGGCGCGCGCGCAGAGGCGTCCTCGGCCTCAGTGGCGGGGGGCGGGCAAGATGGCGGCGGCGGCTCAGGCGCTGAGCTGCGCGGGTCTGCTGCTGGCCGCCGCCGCCCTGGCCCTCCTGGCCGTGGCCATCGGCACCGACTCCTGGTACGAGACGGACGCGCGGACGCACCGCGATCGCTGCCGGGGCTACGGCCACAAGCGCCACCCCATCAGCGACCCGCCGGGCTCCATGTCGGCGCCCATCCCGCAGCTGCCCCTCCGCGCACGCCCGCCCAGGGCCCTCCTCGCCGCGGGGAAGGAGGAGCAGGCCCAGGCCCAGGCCCAGGCCCAGGCCCCGGCGGGGAAGAAGGCGGCGGGCTCTCCCCCGGCCCCTCCCGCGCCCCCCGCCGCCCTCGTCCTGGAATCGCACTGCGGCCGGCGCTTCAACTCCACCGTCTCGGGCCTCTGGCGGCGCTGCCACCGCGAGGGCTTCGAGCCCGACAGCGAGGAGCTCATCCAGAAAGGTGAGGGAAGAGGGAAGGCAGAAAGGAAATGTGAGAGGGAGGAGGGAGGAAAGAGAGAGGGCAAGGAGGAAAGCCAGGGGCTGGGCGAGGCTGGGTCCCTGGGCGCCCCTCCCTGCCTCCCTCCCTCCCTCGTCCTAGCCAAGCCTGTGGGCGACGCCGCTGTCCAGGGTGCTGAACCCTTGCCGCATCCCCAGCGCCGCCTCCCTCCTCCCTCCCAAGACCACTCTTCTGCCGAGCTCCCTTTGAGGGGAAGCCCCCACCCCATTTCTTTCTCGTTTTCACCTCCATTCCCTCCCCCGCTTCATCCCCAGCGAAGCCACAGTTGTCCAAGGGCCTGGCGGTTTTCCATCTCTCACATGGAGGCTCAACAGGAGGAGCTGGAAGGCAACATGAGCTTGTTGCGAATCCCAAGAACCCCGTAGAACAGTGGTTCTTAACCTGTGGGTCCCCAGATGCTTTGGCCTTCAACTCCCAGAAATCCCAACCGCTGGTAAACTGGCTGGGACCTCTGGGAGTTGTAGGCCAAAACACCTGGGAACCCACAGGTAGAGAACCTTATCTGTTTTAAAGGCAGTGAATTATTGCCTCCATGTAAGCTGCCTTGAGTCCCCTTCGGGGTAGAGAAAGGCAGGGTAGAAATAGAGCAAATAAATAAATAAACTACTGCTGTAGAATTGTAGAGTTGGAAGAGATCTCATGGGCCATCCAGTGCAAACCTCTGCCAAGAAGCAGGAAAATCGCATTCAACACACCCGCAACAGATGGCCATCCGGTCCCTGCTTAATAGCCTCCAAAGAAGGAGCCTTCACCACACTCCAGGGCAGGAAGTTCCACTGCTGAACAGCTCTCACAGTGAGGACGTGTTTCCTAATGTTGAGGTGGAATATCCTTTCCTGAGGTCTGAAGCCGTTAGTCCACATCCCTGTCTCCAAGGCAGCAGAAAACAAGCCTTCTCCCTCCTCCCTATGACTTCCCCTCACATCTTTATACATGCCCCTGAGTATGTCTCCTCCCAGTCTTCTCTTTTGCAGGTTAAACATGCCCAGGTCTTTAAGCCTCTCCTCATAGGGCTTGTTCTCCAGACTCTTGATCATTTTAATCACCCTCCTCTAGACACATTCCAGCTTGTCAGCATCTCCCTTAAATTGTGGTGCCCATAATTGGACACAGTATTCCAGGTTTTATATTCCAGGTAGCATGACTTCCCTGGATCTAAACACTAGACTCTTATTGATGCAGGCCAAAATCCCATTGGGTTTTTTTGCCGCAGCATGACATTGTTGGCTCATGTTTAACTTGTTGTCCACGAGGACTCCGAGATCTTTTTCACATGTACTGCTGTCAAGCCAGGCATCCCCATTCTGTATCTTTGCATTTCATTTTTTTCTGCCTAAGTGGAGAATCTTGCATTTGTCCCTGTTGAAGTTTATTTTGTTAGTTTCGGCCCATCTCTCTAATCTGTCAAGATCGTTTTGAATTCTGCTCCTCTCTTCTGGAGTAATAGCTATCCCTCCCAATTTGGTGTCTCTCACAGGGCTTGTTTTCGAGACCTTTCATCATTTTAGTCACTTTCCTTTAGACACTTTCAGCTTCTCAACATCTCCCTTCAATTCCAGTGCCCAGAATTGGACACAGTGTGATTACAGGTGTGATCTGACCAGAATAGGCAGAATAGAGGGGTAGCATGACTTCCTTGGATCTAGACACTAGACTCCTATTAATGTAGGCCAAAATCCCACTGGCTTTTTTAGCCGCCTCCCCGTGGTTGTTTCCATCACATTTTAGAGTTCCTTGCCACTCCCTTCCACCCCCTCCACACACACACACACACACACACACACACACACACACACAGAGGTTCTCGTTTATGGAAGAATTGTCTCCCTGTACATAGCTGTCCTGCATGAGACAGACTGGGAACTAGTGCAGTTGGCAAAAAATTATGGTTGCAGCAGCTGGGGAAAGGAATGCTGATCGTATTTCTAATTAATCATTTGGCATGCTATAGTTCTCTGGTGAATTTGTATGTCTGCATGGTCAGAATTGTCCATCTGCCCATGATTCGGAGTGTCAGTGTGTACACATACACAAGAGATTAGGCATATTAATGCCTGAAGATACACTGGAGGGTATGTGTGTGTTTGAGTGAATGCTCTCTGGCTGCCTCTTAATACAGGTAAAGGGGAAGGCAATTTGTTGGATATGGATGCCCTGTATGCCCAATGAACCTATAGTCCTCAAGGGAAATACATCTGTATTCCCCCAGCAGCACTGCCTGGGCAGTAGGGCTGTGCATTTCAGTTGCAAAACCAGAATTTAAGGCAATTGTTGTGCTTTATATTCTTACCTACAAAGATTTAATATAATATAGTGATTTTATTGCTGTGAGTTTTCTGGGCTATATGGAATGTCCAGGGTGGAAGAAAGAACTCTTGCATGCTTCAAAGTCTGGCTTCTTCCTGCCTAGGAGAATATAGCAGTTGAATGCTGAGTTAGACCCAGGATTGAATCCCCACTCAGCCACCGGGACTGACAGGGTCACCTTGAGTGAGTTGCTCTCTCTCTCAGCCATAAAAGAAGGCAATTGCAAACCTCTTGTGAATAAATCATGGCAGGAGAATCCTAGAATAAGGCACTGCTTCTTAACCTGTGTTTCCTGACCTCAAATCGGGCCTCCTTAGTTCAATGTTGGGGTCATGGAAAACTTGGCAATAGTAAAAAGTTTATGGAGACCAACCATTTACACAAATCTGGTAGCAACAATGTGCAGTATTTGCAGTAAATCTGCACAAAATACTTCAGCTATACACAAAAAAGAAGATCCACCTGTTTAGCAAGACTTGCAAATTCTGCTTTATTATCAGTAAAGTATTGATTTTATGCCTATTTTATATACCTATATAGCTGCAGTCTTGTAAACATTTCTCGGGCAGAAAGAGGTCACAAGTGGAAAAAGTCCAAGAAGCCCTAAAACATGGTCATCATTAGTCACCACATAATAATATAGTAAATGCCTTTGAGCGGCATTGAATTGTTATGGTTGACAACATGGCAGACTATGATGGATGCTGCTGTGGCGACCTGACTGCTCCCTGACACTTAGGGTCAAGCTAAATGTTCAATGGAAAACATGTTTTCTACAATTAACCAGTTCTTCTTTCCCAAATGCCATTTTCTCAGGCACAAACGTCTGTACTCAGGATTTCAATTCAAGCATATGGTTATCTCTGACAACCAAATGCACGTTAAATGCAAAATATGAAGATGAGGGAAATCTCACCTTTCATCACTTGGGGGATCTTTTAAAACATGTACAGTATTACGCAGAACATTTTTGTGAATGGTCTCTGGTGTGCCACCTTCTGGCATGAGATGCCAAGAAAATGTATTTGATATTGCTGACATGTGACCAAGAACTGAATAGGTTTTAAAAAGCAGCAGAAAGCAGCTGTAACATTGTGCTAAAGAGACTAAACCACAATTTATCTTTATTACAGTTTGTAACTGATTAACAAATCAAAGATTGGACCTCTGCTTTTTAATAACGGAATCATATGCTGTATACAAAGGGGTGCCTTTTCCCTGTAGGAGCTGGGAAGTTTAACTGTAACATACAAGATGTTTCAGTCCATTCCTTCATATTCCAAGATCTGTCTTCCAGGGAATGGAAGAAATTGCAAACAAGTACTGTGTCATTTCCTGCCCATTCTACAAACATATTAGTAACATTAAAAGTAGTAACAATTTATATCACACTCTTGCATTAGAAATACTCAGAGTAGGGATATAGCTCAGTTGTACAAGCATAGCTTTCACTACTAACTGATTACTAGAAAAAATATTAAATCAAGTCAAAAATTAATGGACTGAAACATACTGGTAGACTGATCTAGAGTTAAACCAATCGAATCAAAGGGACTTATATAAGCATTGACTCACCATTCAGCCATTGATTCAGCAGGTCTGCTCTGACTGAGATCACCAATAAGATTCAGACCAAAGCATCCTACATTTGGAAATGGAACTAAACCTGACATCAATAGGGTTACGAGATGTTACATATTAACACAGGCAGAAATAAAGTAGATGCCATACATTGGAAACTGGACAGTTCTACCACCAACATAGATGTTCTGTTGGACGAATAGAGGAAATTTCAGGATGAGTCAAGAAAGCTGTGGATCTTCAGAACCAAGTCAAGTTATTACCATGTTTCAAAAGAACCTGAGACTTCACTATCCTTAGGAGTCTTGTAATCCTTAGGGTGTGATGTGATGAATTGCAGGCCAAGTGCAGACAGCGTGAAGGGAGGGAATGCCCCTTCAGCTCTTCTCTTAGCTGCACTGGACTGACAGAATGATTACTCTCCCATCACCTACTTCCTATACATGGAGGTAGGATTTCTCTGCCAGAATGTAGAGATATTTAGATTACTAGTTGGCATTAACTTGACAAATTTGTATATGACTAATGACACATATATGACCCTTTGGTCTAAATCCAGATACTTCTCCCAACTAAATAAGGTCCATTGAATTAATTGGTGAAGGGAAATCAACATTTACATAACTCCAATTGATTCAGTGAGCCTACTCTAGTTGGGACATGCAATTGGATATATGTCTTTGGTTCCCAAATCTCCTCTAAGTTGCCTTTTCTAGGAAGCCTTTTTTGTCATTAAAAGGTAAAGGTTTCCCCTGACTTTAAGTCCAGTCATGTGTGACTCTGGGGGTTGGTGCTCATCTCCATTTCTAAGCCGAAGAGCCGGCGTTGTCCATAGACACCTCCAAGGTCATGTGGCCGGCATGACTGCATGGAGCTCCGTTACCTTCCCGCTGGAACAGTACCTATTGATCAACTCACATTGGCATGTTTTCGAACTGCTAGGTTGGCAGGAGCTGGAGCTAACAGCGGCCGCTCCCACCGCTCCCGGGGATTGAACTTGGGACCTTTCGGTCTCCAGCTCAGTGCTTTAACGCACTTCACTACCGGGGCTCCTTTTTGTCATTACCCAACTGTAATTTAACAAAAGCACAAATAATTGAAACAACAGCCTATTATTGCAATGTTTATCTCTGTTCCTTTTCCTCCCACTCTTCTGTTGTTTTCCTGTGCCTATTTTGAGACTGTAAACTTCTTGGGGCAGCAACCTGTCAGATCTGTTCATTGTAAAACAGCATTTATACAGATTTCTAAAGACGTAGCCATGATAATCGATTGCAACAGAATAAGAGTTGTGTAGGTGCTTTAACACAAATAGATTAATTATTGCATGGTATTTCTTAGATTACAAACTGCTTTCTCATGTGAATGAATTATAAGCTTAGATGTTCAGATGCATATATATAGCAAATGTGGGTGTCAGTGGGCTATGACTGTTAGATGAGAGTGGGATTAGATATAGAAAGTACTGACACTTAACAGTGGTCGTTAGCAATATTCTTGATGAAATTAGAAACCTATTGGAAATAACACATAATAATCTGTTATCTGATATAAGCTTTAACTCAGTACTTTATACTATATGTTTGAAGGTCATTCATTCATGTAGAGCAATGAATTACCCTTTCCTCAAAAGGGTAACTGAGTTATTCTGTTGTGTGGAAAACCCAGAGAGTCCTGTTGCATCTTGAAGAAGATTTATTAATATAGGCCATATACAAAACTGATGTGGTACCCAACCTAGTAATAGTTATAGGGTGATAGGAAACCATCATTCTGATACAACCCTTTTAATGATAAATAGGAAGTTGTAAATATATCATAATTCAGATGGCTCTCTCTAATCTTCATTTGCTGTTTCTTTACTCCATAATAATCACATTGAAGTTGGTGATAGAGTGTCCTAGGAGATAAAAATATTTTACACTGTGGGTTGAGTGTAATCATTTCTGATGTCAAATGTGTGGCCTGCGTATTGTTCTGCATCACAATGGCCCTGTTTGCCCTATGCAGGATACTGAAGGTCATTGCTGGCCAAAGATGGCATGCACCCAATGGGAAGATAAGCAAGCGAATAAGTGTTTACAGTTGTAGGTGACACCATTGAGTCTGTAATACTGGAGGGAACAAAGGAACAAATGGCCTCTGGGTTTGTACCAGAATCTTATCACTGTGTTTGCATCCATGCTGTGCAGCCCATTTTTGTTAGTGTGTAATTGTAGACAGCTAAGAGGATGCCTGTGACTAGGCTGCCAAACTCATGTTCACCAAGGACCACGTCAGCCTTATGGTTGCCCTTGGTGAACATGAGTTTGACAGCCCCAAGTCATAGGCATCCTCTTAACTGTCTACAACTATACACTAAGACCATTTGTAATTGTAAGACTGTATGAATGCAATTATGTTATTCTGGCATCTAAAGCCATGCAGGCCACATAAATTGACGGGTGGGCCAGATTCAGTCTGTGCCCTTGCATTTAACACATGTGCTATAAGTAAACACAGACTTACCAACAAATTGATGTGAATTGTCTAGCATATAACTCATTAACAACAACAACAACAACAACAATAACAATGCTAATATAGCAGATCTTCTGTTTCTAACTCTGTATTATGTGTAAGATACCACTCTGTCTTCTGTTTATAGAACCAATTATGAAATAATCAGTAACTTTCCTGAATTTCAATTCTCTAGGGTCCATTTTCTGCCATTTAATGTTTCCATCTTGATTGCATCCATTAAGAGGCATTTCATTTCATTTATTTCGTTTTATTAATTGGTATTCTCCTGCATCATTTGATTATTCTTCTCGCTGATGCTTCCTGTTCTCCTCTAGCCCAGGGTTTCCTTCCCTCATTGATGCTGCTTGAGGGATTTAAAACCAACTCTATTGCTCATTTTCTAAACACTGTTCTAATGTGTTTTATCTTTTTTTGAGGCTTTGCCAGATGTCCATCCGTGTTGTACAACTGGACCACAATCTGCTGCAGAGTTACGTGTCCCTATGTCACTAAGCCCAGTGGACTTAACTGTGCCCATGTGTAGATTGCCTTCCAAGGTTCCTTTTTACTCTAGATTGGAAAGCTACTAGTGATCTTTAAAACGTCTCCCAGTACATTGGCAAGAACAGCTTATAGTCTTCCAGATGTTGGATTGCAACTCCTATCATTCCTAACAGTGCAGTAATGACAAACGACAAGCTCTGCAGCCCAAGGACTTTGGGAGAGCCACATGGTGCCTATCTCCATAGTGCAAATTTGGGCAACGTTACACACTATGTTACAGGTTATGTTCTCGGTCATATATTGCTAATTTTTGTCCAGCCTTCCGCTGTTTTCTGTTTGCCTTTAAAAAAATCAAAGTAGGTGATTACAATGCATGGCTCACTATGCATTGTAATAATTACAAGTGTCCCCCAAAGTTCATGAGACTGAGTCATTGTTATAAGATGTATAGCTCACCATGCATTATAATCATTAGAACAGTATCCCCTCCCTCCCAAATTCATGCAGTTGAGTCACCTTTCGAAAGATGGCATGGACTCTCGGATTTGTAAAGATTTATTTTTAACTAATATTTTTTATTTAGTTTGATGTTTTAACTGAGTGCTGTTTTTAGCTTATAGCTATATAACAAATTTAGCTGTAACAAGGCGAACTAAAGCAATACAACAAGGCCAATCGACAAGAAAAAGAAATGGAAGAAGCAAGGGATACAGATTAGCACTGAGAGGTTTTGTTCATTCCCTGGGTTTTCACTTAAAAGGGATGTCATTAAAATACCTTTATATTCAGCTAGGCACCGAGCTGAGTATAGGTTTGCCACAGAGTTTGATAAGCAGATAATGCCTACCGTGGGGGGGCGGGCAAATGTTAAATGAATGTCTCTAGATCTCTAGAGGATTTACATGGATTTCTAATGGTTTGACAATACTAAGCAAAACTGAAAATTTAAAATGAAATCCTGCCATAGCTGCCCTTGTATCAATTATCTCTTAGCTTTGGTTCTCCTCGCCTGTAAAATGGAAGCTTTAATTGACAACCTTTGGCCTTGTCTTTCAATAGGTCTACTGGCAGCACTGATAATTCCATGTCCAAATTTCAGAGCTTCAGTATCTTGAATGGCATTTTATTATTGACATACAGGATATGTCATAGAATCCAGCTGTCTACTGCTGCTTCTTTCCAGTCATTTGTTCCTGGCTCTATGTGCCTAGAAATAGTAATGTAAGGAGGTGTAGCAAAGGAAATGAAAAGAAGCTAAAGGGTATCAGCCAGTTATATCTTTTACAATAAATTAATAAGGTATTAACCTTTATTAAGGCCAACTAAAGAGTTGTAAACATACCATTGCACAATAAGCAAAAAGCTTCAAAAGCGTTTTAATTATTTTCCTTTATGTTAAATAAGGGGGCATAATGGGCCATGATAGGTAAAAAAAACCCCAAAACCTCGTGAGAGTTAATTGGGACTTATTTTCCTTATTTATAGTTGTTGTGTGCCTTCAGGTTGTTTCCGGTGTATGGTGATCCTAAGGTGAACCTATCACACGATTTTCTTGGCAGGATGTCTCTGGACAACCTGGAATGCCTCCAGAGAAGGGCGACTAAATTGATCAAGGGTCTGGAGAACAAGCCCTATGAGGAGCGGCTTAAAGAGTAGGCATGTTTAGCCTGCAGAAGAGAAGGCAGAAAGGAGACACGATGGCCATTTATCAAGATGTGAGGGGAAGTCATAAGGAGGGGGGAGCAAACTTGTTTTCCACTGCCCTGGAGACCAGGACGTGGAACAATGGCTTTAAACTACAGGAAAGGAGATTCAACCTGAACATTAGGAAGAACTCCCTAACTGTGAGAGCTGTTTAGCAGCGGAACTCTCTGCCCTGGACTGTGGTGGAGGCTCCTTCTTTGGAGGTTTTAAGCAGAGGCTAGATGACCATCTATCGGGGGTGCTTTGAATGCGGTTTTTCTGCTTCTTGGCGTGTGTGTGTGTGTGTGTGTGTGGACTGGATGGCCCACAAAGTCTTTCCAAACTCTATGATTATATGATTCTGTTATTCCGATGCCAGGAGACTTAGACTTCCCCAAGGTCACCCAATGGATTTCCATGGCTGACTACAGATTCAAACCCTGGGCTGCAGAGTTGCAGTCTAATGGTCAAACCATTGCACACTGTGTTTGTTCTTGTATTTAGAATTAGCATGGATTGATTCATTTTTGTAGAACATGCTCATTTTCTGTAGTTAACTTTATATGTTCAAGGCTATCAAATATATGTTTTTTAACCAGAGAAAGAAAGTGTAGTTCTGGACAATTCTTTTCCACCAATCTTTGGCAAGCATCGATTTGATTTCAAAAAAGAAAATAATGCTGCTTATCTTGTGTTCACAAAGAAGAGGGAGATTTTTGTAATAGTAAAAATGGAGGTTTGCAAAGACTAGATTGGACTGGATGTGTCACTATGAGGATCTTGCCTCCTTACCCCACTACTTTTCTCATTAGATGTTAGATTGTAACTGACACCAAATATGAAGACCTCCAAAAGTGAGGGCTTTCTCCTATTTCTACCTCTGTCACTAGAGTACTAGGGCTTTCTCCTATTTCTACCTCTGTCACTAGGGGCCGGGCTGTGGCGCAGCTGTTGAGCAGCTGCCTTAAATCACTCTGACCATGAGGTCATGAGTTCGAGGCCAGCCCGTGGCGGGGTGAGCACCCGTCAATTAAAAATAAAAAATAGCCCCTGCTCGTTGCTGACCTAGCAACCCGAAAGATAGTTGCATCTATCAAGTAGGAGATAAGGTACCACTTATAAAGTGGGGAGGCAAGATTAACTAATTTACGACCTGGTATGAGGAAGTGCCGTCAGTGTGGATGATGAAGCAGCTGCTCCCCCCTGTGGCCAGAATCGAACATCCCCTCAGAAGAACGTTAACTTGCCTCTGCGTGTCTCTCAGTCTCTGTTTGATGTGTTTATGGGCATTGAATGTTTGCCCTATGTGTGTTATAATGTGATCCGCCCTGAGTCCCCTTCGGGGTGAGAAGGGCGGAATATAAATACTGTAAATAAATAAATAATAATAATAGAGTAAGGACTCTTCCAGTCTCACTGCTGTGGCCACCATTGCAGGGACCTACTAGATGCCTTCATGATTCCTGTAAGCAATATTACATAATTGGACACCAACTGTCTTTATCCTGTGCTCTCACCACAGACACTGTATCTGAACCCCATCTTTATATGGATTGAGCATCCCTTATCCAGATTTCCAATATCTGAAATGCCCCAGAACCTTACATTCTCCACATGGGAGAATAGAGACATCTTTGCTTTCTGGTGGTTCAGCGTACATAAACTTTGTTTCATGCACAAAATTCCTTTCAGGCCATGTGTATAAGGTGTATAAAAACATAAATGGATGTCATGTTTAGTCTTGGATCCCATTTCCAAGAGATCTTCTTATGTTCATATATGTAAATAGAGACATTCCAAAATCGGGGGGGGGGGGGGGTTAGGATCCGAAGCATTCTGGGCAGGGGATACTCAACCTACATATACTTATAGTGTTTCAGGAAGCCAAAAGTGTATGAATAATAAAAAGAAGATATATTAACAGAAGCGGAACATATTCCTAAAGCTAACTAAAAAACTTTAATTCTCACTCATTCACCCCACACTCTACACTGATCCAATTTATAGCAACTGTCAATCACCAACCCAATTAAAATCCCTTAATGTATTCTACCTATCAGCATTTGCTCTCAACTTTCCATTTGCCCCCTCCCTCCCACAACTAGCTCCTTCCTTGATTATTTAATATATGCAAAACTAAATGACCTTAATGTTTTATAGTGTTTTCTACAAAAGGTCCATGACATCAAAGTCAACAACAAATTCGAGATAGGATAACAAACTGATGTTCTCTTCAGCTTCTGAAATGGATAATTAAATATAGCTTTACCGTGTCTCAAGGCTGAAGCTATTGATAATAAATTCTGTTGAAACAATATTGGGGAAAGCAGTTTAAGGTTTTAATTTACTTCTATATAGAGCAATTGTGGATGATACCAGAATTGTCTTGGGGCTTACTAAAGTCAATAGAAACTGATTTGAGCTGGGAAGGGATTGAGAAGGTGTAACGATCTGACATTATGAGTTTTGCAATAAAACCCAACCTTGCTAGTTGTTTGATTTGGCTCTCAAACTCTGCTTGAGCGCAAAATAACATAGAAAATATCACTTGTGGGCTGATCTTATATAATGATTTTATGATTTACATTGGAAGTAAGCTTTCTCTGGTAATAATTATGAACAGAGACAAAAAAGACTTCCAAGAGTGAAATCACAATTTGTTAGGGAGGAGTTATTTTTGCCTTACTCTGAGGCTGAGAGAGTGTGACTTCTCAAAGGACACCTAGTGGATTTCCATGCTTGAGTCTCCTCATCTCCAGAGTCATAGTCAATGCTCAAACCATTACAAAATGCTGGCTCTCTAAAATCACAATTCAAATTCCTTTTTGCAGTTTGTGCTGTTATTTTTTTTTATAACTTCTCATTTAGGCTTCTGGTTTTTTTTTTCATAGCAGAAAATTGTACTGCATTGCTTGGCATGGGACATTGTCGTTCTTGCTTACGTTACACAATAATGTATAATAAGGGTAGTAGAAACAGCCACTTAGTGTCTATTGAGAACTTCTGAATATTAAAAGTGCTTCAAGGTATGTAATATTTCTGTAGTACACAAATAAGAACACCTGTCTGATGATAGAATAACTACCTTGGAATGTGATGGATTTTCCTTCATTTGATGTTTTTAAACAGAATTTAGACTCTCGGGGGTGTTTTTTCATCGCCAGGCAGTAAAACTAGATGGCTTGTGAGATTCTTTCAAACCTCATGATTCTATAATTCATATGGGCCTCTATATGTTGTTGGACTGCAACTCCCAGCATTTCATACTATTGCCCATGCTAGCTACAGTTGCTGGGACATGCAGTCCAACATCATATGGAAGGGCACATGTCCACCTGCCCCTGGTTGTAATATTCATAAGGCCAGTAACCTGGTTTTGCCCACATATTGCAGAAATAGAGATGAGGTTGAGAATCAGTTTCAGCCAATGTTTAATGCTCATCTCTCAGAGGTACTTTAGTAGAGGATTGCTGTATTAGCAGGGGCTTGGTCTAGATGGTTCTTCCTACTCTATGATTCTGTGAGACATCACAGGGTGTAATGGGCTGCAAAGAGAAAGCAAGATCATGGAAGTCTACTTTCAGATAAGGCATCACCATCTGAAGGCTCTACTTTTGTCTCATTCAGGAATCATCCAGCGCTGCTCAGCTGTGAAGTATCACTACACCTCATCTTCCCTGCCACGTAATTTGCCGGTCAATATTACCAATACAATTCGCCAAGATGAATGGCATGCCCTCCGTAAGTAACCCAAGCATTTACTTAACACTCCAGCATCTTGGGATAAACCAAATAAGAATGGAACATGTCCCTTTTTAGCAGTAAAATGTTACTTTTGGTACAATAACTACCAGAATCTCTTTGTTTGCCTAGCCAATGATTCAAAGCTCTGGAATGTAGGTTAAAGAATGGGTGAATGGCCCTCCCTGTCAAAAACATACACATGAAAAGTAGCATACAAAAATTTAGCCTTCTTTCTTGTGTATTAGCTTTCTATGTGCAAGGACATCTTGATGGAGGAGGCATCAAATCTCTTTTGGATTCATCTGAGTACAGTAATCTCAAGTTCTATCTATCTGTTTATCTAGGTACACTAATCTCTTAGTGAAAAGAAGTTGAGTTCAGTCAAGTCCCTTTGGCACTGGAACAATGTTTTGAATTCTGCTGTAATTAATTAACTGAATATAAATTATTCTAAGGTTGTTGAAAATTGTTGGGTTATCATTGCTCTACTGGGAGTGATTAAAAGAAAAAAACCTGAAAAAAGAGATATAAGGAATGATCCTTTTGAAATTATTAACCATGTAAACCTGAAGTCAGAAACTGTTTGACATTCATGCCATTTGCCTGACTAGATTAAGGGCATTCAGCCTAGTTTTGTCTTCCCCCTTAGTCCATGCAGTCCATAGCATGTTTAAGATATTATTGGACTGGTGGTAAGGCAGAGAATTTGGTAAATCAGTGGCTATATATTTTATTTTTATGTTTGAGATAAGTATTTCTTTGCTCAATACTGTAACTCAATAGCTAGCTTATTAGGGATCATGCCTCCCTGATTGCACATATTAATTCTTTTTTTCTTTTCCTGACAGTAACTGCCTACTGATTAATCTGAAACATTTAGAATCTTCTTGCCCTTTTCTTATCTGCACTGTCTGTTGAACTTCCCAAAAACCTTTCAAGGCTTTTCAGAAATATATTGCCAAAACGCTACCCAGCCAGCATCTCTGCTAGTGTGTCATGCTTCTGAATGCAAGCCAGGTTGATGACTTGGATCATGCCTGTTCGTGCTATTCAAGAGCCATGGGGTGATGGTGGGGGAGGGATTTGGGTGCGGTATATCTGTATGTGTGAGAGTACACCCACACGCATATCCAGCATGTCAGAATTTCACGACTAGGCCCAGTTTCCTATTTTGCTTACTCTGGTCCAGGGATTAACAAAGGCTCAATATTTTTGTGAAATGTGGCTTTGCTTTCGGAAATGCTTTTGCAGCCTAGATTGATTCAATGCAAGATTGTCTCTTATTTCGTCTAGCACTCTTCTATTCCTCTCTCTCTTTCTTTCTCCACTTCGTTCCATCTTCTTCCTTCACTGAACCAACACCTCCCCACAGATCTGCGGAGAATGACAGCTGGCTTCATTGGTATGGCAGTTTCCATCATCCTGTTTGGATGGATTATTGGCATGCTGGGCTGTTGTAAACAGCATGAGCTCATGCAATATGTAGCAGGGCTGCTCTTCCTTATGGGAGGTGAGAGTTCTTTTTTTGCTTACATCCAAGAGCCGTGCAATTGTCGTGATGCATGTATGCAGTGAATTAAAGCCTGGGTGATGGGCTCCCATCACAAGAAACCATGCTTCAGCTAACTAGAGTTTAAAACACCACTTGGCAAAATGCTGAAATGACATGAAGTGTCAGATAATACTATTCACCACATTCTTCTGTGCTTGCAGCTGCCCAAATCAGGACTGTTTCACAGGATAATCCAAAATCCAAAACACTTCTGGTTCCAAGAATTTCAGATAAGGGATACTCAAGCTGTATTTTGTTATCATACTGAAACAGCAGCAACCGGTGGCTTTTTATGAAACCGCTGTCAACATTATTATGGTGTGATTAATAGGATGTTTGTGTCATATAATGCAGAGCCTCTTTCCTTCTAAACCAAAAGAGGCAACTGCGGGAATCATATTCCCAAGGTGTGAACTGGTGCTGGACAAAACCACAAAATATTACAGCGATTTTAAGCTTTTGCTCATATAATAAAGAACTGGGCAGCTTAAAGCAAAAGTAGTCTCCCTTAGCCTGATGTGGAACTCAATCTGCTATCATTCCCTAGCCAGGATGGCCATGTTGGCTGGGATGATAGAAGAAATAATGTAGCACATATGCAGAGTGTAAGAAGGCTGATGCAAATGGAATAGCAGTTGATAGTGGAAGAATAGGAAGCATTTAAAACTAATGCTTTTTGTTGTTGACAACAAGTGAGACAGAGAGAGGAGATACAGAGCATGGGATGGGAGGGGGGGACACTAATGAATCTGAATATAAGTTCCAGTAAGAGTCCACTCTAGTAAATAGGACCCTGGTGTACTTGTGCGCAACCTTTCTTTTTCTTTTTCTTCCTTCTCTACATGAAAGCCTCACAAGCCTGATCTTGCCCTTTGTGGGGAAGATGAGAAGCATTACTATGAGGCATGAACCTTCCTTTCTTTTTGCTTCCTTCCTCAGGTACCTGCTGCATCATTTCTCTTTGCACCTGTGTGGCTGGGATCAACTTTGAGCTATCCCGTTATCCTCGCTACGTCTACGGCTTGCCAGAAGACATCAGTCATGGCTATGGCTGGTCCATGTTCTGTGCCTGGGGAGGCCTGGGGCTGACCCTCCTGGCAGGATTCTTATGCACACTGGCTCCCTCGCTGAATAGCCCTCGGACTGTGGTACAGAAACCTAGACAGGAAAACGGTGCCGTGTGATGCGAAGGCCGCAAAGGACTCTCTAGCAAGCACAGTCCAGCAGTAGGTTCCCACTGATGCAACGTGGGCACCTGAGATTCATGAAGCAAGGGTGGCCCTTCTCGTGGAACAAATTAAGGGGTGCAATTGCTTTTTCAATGTCTTGGGGGAACACCACTCGTTGATTCTTCAGCCTGCCTGTCTCTGATACAAACGAACTGATCAGGTTCATTTTTATTCCTGGTTTGCCTAAAGGAAAGTTTTCTGTTATATAGGATGTGTTGCTGTAGGATCTGTGTACCATTTAAGCTGAACCAGATTTCTGCTAGTGGAAGCCACTGTGAATTCTGTTTGGTGTCCAGTGACTCAAAGGAACTCCATTTCAAGGAACTCTTAAGGACAAGCCAGAGTCAGAGGCCAAAGGGAAATTCATCTAGTCTCAGTATTGATTCTCCTTTGCAACAGAGACCTAGACCTCTATTTGCATTGAAATAGCACTTGAAGTCAGCTTGTTCTGAGGGGGCTTTAATTATTCAGACGGGGAGGTTAGAAAGTACTTTCTCTGGACCACTCAGTATCTGAGCCTTGTCAGTTCTGGAAGCCAAATATGCATAGCAGCTCATGAAGCCATTTGCAAGGTTGATGCATAGGATACAAGGGGAAAATGGAATTTAACTAGGTTTCAGATGCTTGCCAGATTCTTCCACAAGGGGGCACACCTGAGTTAGTGATAATAACTCCACCCAAAAGTATGCAAGTAGTCCAAACTTACAGACAGGAATAATAGTCTGAATTTCACTGGGTTACTGACTCCATCGTGACATTCCTGTGTGTTAGGTTAAAGCCACATGTTGATTTAAAAGCAAGGCTGCTCTTCTGCAGTCCTGTCTTTCCAACTTCTGTAAAAAGAGCCAAATTCAGATTTACAATTCCACTTCAAAGTTCACAAATGAGCACAGAAACAAACTCGCCCCCTTGATGGCAACTTTTTTGACAGAAAAGGGAGCATTCTTGATTTAAAGGGGCTTGCTGTATGCACGTGAATGAGAGCTGAACCTAAACTCAGGAACATCAACAATGGTGCTGAGGGGAAGCGCTGGTCTTTCCTCATTGTACTCCTTTTCTGTCTCCCTAAAAGACTGCACAAGAAGCCTTGGTTAGAGGGGCTGTTTACATTGTATTTTTAAGTGGCATGTAATTAATTACTCAGTGCTAAAGTCAATGTATTCATGGAAAGTGTGATTTTTAAATGGAAGTTGTATGTTTCAAGAGATATTAAATTAAAAGGCCTGGTTACAGTGAATGGATGGGCATTCCCACCTTTTGGGACTTCTGTAAAGAAGATCTCATTTCATTTATCCTCTACAAAAGACAAGAAACTCCATCAGGGACTTAAGATACAAATGTCAGTCATTTCTAGAGCCATTCTTTCAAGGCTCATTTCTATCTAACAACACCTAGTATGTACAAGGCAAGTTGTATGTAAAAGAAAAAACATACTGGCTGTTGTGATCAGAGGCTAATGGGTCCAGCAGTATTTACCTTTGGCATTCCCCGAGTTACAAACATCCAACTTATATACAATTTCTAGTTACAAATGGGGAATGAAAACTAGGAAGTGAGAAGAAACCTAGTCCTAGGAAGGGAAATCCACTCCTGGGAAAACGGTATCTCTGCTGAAGCTTCATCACCGATTCTTGTTTCCATGACAACAAATTTTCAAAATCCAATTGTCACAAGAACGAAAAGTGAGGTGAAATCTTCTGAACAGGGGCAGACAGCAAAATGAACATTATAGGGGTGTTAAACCTTCCCTAAGCTATCCAACTTTATTTTTATGCTGGCATTATAGTCAAAAATCTACCTGTTCCATCTTACATATAAATTCAACTTAAGAAACAACCTACAGAACCTATCTTGTTTGCCAGGGATTGCCTATACTGGGCTTTAGTTCAAATGCTGAACAAGGGATTTTAAAATGTACATAAGCAAGGAACTGCAGTACTATTACAGCAGATGTCCTTTCAGAGATTCTCTATTCAATCACACAACGGAATACAATGGGTTTGAGGTTATTAGTGTGACTTTGGGTATTCTTCTATCTTAGGTTCACCCCAACTCCAAATTTGGATGTTTATAGTGCTTTAAAACATTACTGATATGCCTCAAACATTAAAAGGACCAGCTCAGAAATTTTTCTTCCTTAAACTCCAGCAACACAACTTTCTTCATCAAAGCAGATACTTTTATTTCCCCCCCACCTCTGTTGCTTTACAGAAAGTAATACAATTCAGTTCAAAGTGTTTTGATCCTGCATTCTCAGTCAAGGATGAAAGATTCAAGCGTAATATTGTAAGTTGGCTTTCTTCTTGGCCTGCACTTCCAAGATTCCTTCCATGTAATCTTCGTGGGTCAGCTCCGTAGCTCCATGCCGCAGTGCAATCATTCCCTGTCCCAGTGAAAAAAGGAATAGTTTAAGAAATGTATCTGAATAATGCACTCCCCAATCAGACACAGTATAGTGCCACTTTTAAGTTGAAAGCCTTCTCAACTTAAAAGACCACACCTGGAATACTATATCCAATTCTGGGCACCGCAATTGAAGGGACAACTTCCTCTGTGAGAGCTGTTTAGCAGTGGAATTCTCTCTCTGCCCCAGAGTGTGGTGGAGGCCCCTTCTTTGAAGGCTTTTAAGCAGAGGCTGGATGGCCATCTGTTGGGGATACTCTGAATGCCATTTTCCTGCTTAGCAGGGGGTTGGAGTGGATGGCCCACGAGGTCTTTTCCAACTCGATTATTCTACAATTCCTTGCAATCAATATTTTACTTTGGTCAGATTCCCCTGGAATACTGTGCCCAAATCTAGGCACCACAGTTCAAGAAAGATATTCACAAGCTGGAACTTGCCCAGAGGAGGGCAACTGAAACAGTAAAAGGCATGAAAGCCAAATCCTAGGCTT
Organism: Anolis carolinensis; assembly: GCF_035594765.1. Taxonomy (NCBI): domain Eukaryota; kingdom Metazoa; phylum Chordata; class Lepidosauria; order Squamata; family Anolidae; genus Anolis; species Anolis carolinensis. Next base: position 304,182,528 of record NC_085841.1, read on the forward strand.
AACTTGGAGAAGAGAAGGTTAAGAGGGACATGATAGCCATGTTTAAATATTTGAAAGAATGTCCAATTGAGGAGGGGACAAGCATCTTTTCTGCCACTCTAGAGACTAGGACATGGAGCAGTGAATTCAAATGGCAGGAGAGATTCTACCTAAACATTAGGAAAAACTTCCTGATGGTAAGAACTGTTTGACAGTGGAATATGTTTGGATTATGATGGAGTCTCCTTTGGAGGTTTTTAAACACAGGCTAGATGACCATCTGTCAGGAGTGCTTTGGTTGGGTGGGTGCCCTGCAGGACAACTGGGTGGCCCTTGGGATCTCTTCCAAATCTATGATTCTATGAAAGAGAAATCCTTTCATTACCCAATGGAAATCAGACAAGGAAAGAGCCTTATAAGACATACGTACCGCTTCTACACACACAGCCTTGCACTGGGCACCGTTGAAGTCATCTGTACAACGAGCCAACTCTTCATAATTCACATCAGGGCTGCCGAGAAAGAAATTCAGTGTTGTGGGGGGAATCGCCAGAGGACTTTATGATAACGCTTAAAACTCCAAACTATGATAGTGTGTAATTAAAGATAAAAAACACTCCTTCCAAAACTTTAAAGCAAATTTTGAATCCATATACACCAAGAAGATCAGCTTTATTAGTGTATAATTTATTCTAGTTTTGCTACTCAATGGAGAGTAAAAAAGTGATGCAATGTACCTAACATTCATCTTGCGTGAGTGAATCTGCATAATCCTGGCTCTGGCCTCCTCGTTGGGCATTGGGAACTCAATCTTGCGGTCCAGCCGTCCTGAACGGAGTAGAGCAGGATCAAGGATATCTACCCGGTTGGTGGCAGCAATCACCTGGACAGAGGAGATCACTTTGCAATAAGGCCAACTGCAGATTGTACTCAAAAACCATAAGGATTTCCCTCTTCAATGCTCATTAACTCATTCTCAGACTCTTCACCAAGGTCAACCTACCTTTACTTGTGTGTTGGGTTGGAATCCATCAAGCTGGTTCAGCAATTCCAACATGGTCCTCTGTACTTCACGATCACCAGCCTTTTCACTATCAAATCTAAAAGAAAATAAGACAGAAAGTCAAACTTGCTTTCATTCTACCCATTGAAAAGACAGTCGACGAATAGGCCTAATTCAAAACGTGCCTGTGATGCTATAAATAAGAGAAACAAATCCCTGCCACTATTTGGTTGTACGTATCTGGAACTACATACCGAAACTTGAACGTGCTAATAATTTATTTGCCAGAATTAATGCATCAGCTCAGGTGGTGTAAGGGCCTCCTACAGTGATGATGTGGAAAAGTTTGTGCAAATTGTATATGATCTGTCCTTCACACAACTGCACCTACATGGAGGTAGCTTATGGGGAGATGTTTTTTTTTTCTTCATTAGTTACCATGTGCTATTCCATACAGGGTTACAAAAATAGTCATTTGGTTGCATATATGGAATTTGGCAACTCATATAAAAGGGCTGGGAGGGAAATCGTTTCAGTCATATTAATCATCATCTTCCACTACGGATGACAGAATAGTAAACCCTCAGCCAAATAGGCTTCAGTCTATTTCTGAAAAGAGTTCACTCAGTTGCTTTGGCCCTTTCTGAAAATTGCTGGAAGTGGGGAATTCAATTCTGCTTGAATCAGAGCTGTACTGTCACACTATTTCTAGTTGCACAGTCCATTACACTCTTTATTTTGTTTGTCCTTGGCCTAATCTTGAGGGAAAATATTGCTGCTTCCATTTTGCAGGTGGAAAACCACCTGAAGTAGTCTTGCCTTCTGCCACAGATAAGGTCAGACTTCAGCTCAATTTCCAACCCACAATCCTCTTGTGTCTAAAATCTAACAGCATTTAATTCACTATAAAACGGACCACTGACACATTCACATCTAACCTATGTTCTTGTAGAATTGGTATGGATCCCTTGAAAGCTTACAAATAATCATCTCAATGTATTTGGATGTGGACACTCATCACAGAAGTTACAGGACAAAGTTCAAATATCATACCTCTTTGTGCCAATGGCATCCAGTTCATCAATGAAGATGATAGAAGGTGCTTTCTCTTTGGCCAATGCAAAGGCATCTCGCACCAACTTGGCTCCATCTCCAATGAACATCTGCACTAACTGTGGACCTGCCAGCTTCAAAAATGTAGCCTAAAATGCAGGCAGGGGGAAAAAGCATTACTAAAAAATATTTTGTATCTTAATATAGTCTCTTAATTTGAGACAGTTTAGAAAACCGATGTTGGAAGTAAAAGTATGCAAATAGTCATAATAGCAAGGGTTTGCTTATACATTACATAGATATGGATTAACTATGCACAATCCTACCCAACAATCTCCTTTTTCTCCATGACAAAACACTGAACACAATTCATTGAGGAATTCAGGAACACATCAGCAAATAAACCACCCTTACCTTTGTCTGTGCAGCACATGCTCTTGCTAAGAGGGTCTTCCCTGTTCCTGGGGGTCCATACATCAGTACTCCTTTGGGAGGCTGGATACCCAGGTTTTCAAATTTCTCTTTATGATTCATTGGCAGAACAATAGCTTCTACTAACTGCCAAGACAGAAAGGTACAGATTACTACTTCCACTTACCCTCCACGGACACACACATACACACACTAAAAGACATGAAGGCCTTATATATAGAAACTAGCTGTGCCCGGCCACACGTTGCTGTGGCGAAGTATGGTGGTATGGGAAATAAAGTATTGAGGATTTGGAGGTAGTTAAGGTCAAGGGTAAAGGTTTTCCCCAGACATTAAGTCCAGTCGTGTCTTACTCTGGAGGTTGGTGCTCATCTCCATTTCTAAGCCGAAGAGTCAGCGTTGTCCGTAGACTCCTCCAAGGTCATGTGGGATGACTACATGGAGCGGCGTTACCTTCCCGCCGGAGCAGTACCTATTGATGCACTCACATTTTCATGTTTTCGAACTTCTGGGTTGGCAGAAGCTGGAGCTAACAGTGGGGGCTCTCTCCGCTCCCCCAATTCAAACCTGTGGCCTTTCAGTCCAGAAGTTCAGCAGCTCAGCGCTTTAACACGCTGCGCCATCAGGGGATATTATTTCCTAAAGGTTGTGAATATACAATATTTCTGATTGGTTTTTTTTGTTTGTTGGAGGCAAGTATGAATGCTGCAATTAAGAAAAATGATTAGGATGTAATGGCCTTGCAGCTTTAAAGCCTGGCTGTTTCCTCCCTGAGTGAATTTTTTGTTGGGAGGTGTTAGCTGGCCCTGATTGTTTCCTGTCTGGAATTCCCCTGTTTATTTACTGTCCTGGTTTTAGAGATTATATTGTTCTGCATTATTCTATCCCAGTAATTATTTCATATTAAAGAAGAATCTCACTTATCCAACATTCGCTTATACAATGTTCTGGATTATCCAACGCAGTCTGCCTTTTCATAATCAATGTTTTTGTAGTCAGTGTTTTAAATTCATTGTGATATTTTAGTGGTAAATTTGTAAATACAGTACAGTAGAGTCTCACTTATCCAACATAAACGGGCCGGCAGAACGTTGGATAAGCGAATATGTTGGATAATGAGGAATTAAGGATAACCCTATTAAACATCAAATTAAGTTATGATTTTACAAATTAAGCACCAAAACATCATGTTAAACAACAAATTTGTCAGAAAAAGTAGTTCAGTACACAGTAATGCTATATAGTAATTACTGTATTTATGAATTTAGCAAGTGGATTATATGGCAGTGTGGAGTCAAGATAATCCAGTGCAAAGCAGATAATATAAGATTATAAATGGGTTATATAGCTGTGTGGAAGGGCCTTGAGTCTACACTGCCATATAATCCAGTGCAAATTAGATAATCTGTGGAAGAAGTCTAAGTGAGGCCTAAATCTGCCTGTCCCCTAACTGAAACCTGGCTGTCCCTTGGTTGCTAGGCAACCAAGTGGGCAGAGATTAGCCCTCTAAACTGGCAGCAATTGGATAAAAAAAATTATTGCTCTCCCTCTAATTAGGACTTTATTTTTCTTTTCTTTTTGTTGTATCAACCTTGAGGCGTGGATGATGGGTTGTGTTGTCAAATTTTGAGGTTGGGGGGGCCTGTACTTTTGTTGTTTTGTGAATTGCCGTGATGGCATCACTCTTTTATATATATAGATAATAAAATCCTGCCTGAAGATTTAATATGAAAGACAAATTCATTTTTAATGACACAGCCTTTTGTTCTCACCTCCTGAATCTGTTTATCCAGTCCTCCAATGTCACTGTACTGTTCTGTAGGTCTCTCATCTACCTCCATGGCTTTTACCCGTGAATCGTATTCTGTGGGCAAGGTCTCCAGTATCAGGTAAGAATCCTTGTTCACTCCCTGGAGAGATAAGTTGATTAATAGGTCTTCTCTACTCCAAAATCCATTATTTCATCAGCAAGATATGCTCTTTCACAACAGTAGGTGTGAATGTTTTCCAGAACCTATTACCTGGCATCAGGTATTAGGGTAGAAATGTGGATTTATAAGATGAAAGGAAGGCACACAAGTACATATTACCTTGTATCTCACCTTGGAAGAAAGGTAGGGAATAAATTCGGTAAATATTTTTTAAAGTATATAGATTTCTTAAAGATAGCCCAAACTACCAAATGCTGTACAGTTCTTTATTGTTAAACAGGTTCCACAGATCTAAGAAAATTAGAATAAGATAAATATTTCACAGGAAATCCTGTTGTTCTTGAGAATGTTTAGCTTATTAGAAAACAAACAGAGTAAATATTTATTGTTACTCATGCTTTGGTCGAACAGAAATTACTCACCACTAAGTCTCCAGGCTTCAATTTTTCAGCATCAACTAACCCAATCACAGGCAGAAAATAAGTCTATTGAAGAAAAAGCAATTAAAATTATTTACAACCTGATTCAGTTTAAGTTCTTTATGAACCTAAAACTTTAAGCACCTGGTCTTTAGATCCAGGATGCACTGGATTTAAATTAAACGAAAGGCTTGCTGATAGGAACAAAGTTACAACACTTATATTATTGGGGTGTTGTGTGGTTTCTGGGCTGTATGACCATGTTCTAGCAGCATTTTTTCCTAATGTTTCACCCGAATCTGTGGCTGGCATCTTCAGAGGCTGCTAGAACATGGCCATACAGCTCAATAACCACACAACACCCTAGTGATTCTAAAAGTCTTCAACAGTACTTATGTTAAGTGGCGCAATGGGTTAAACCTTTGTGTCGACTGAACTGCTGAGCTGAAGGTCAGCGGTTCAAATCTGTGAGACGGGGTGAGCTCCCATCTGTTAGCCCTAGCTTCCCATGTGGGAACATGAGAGAAGTCTCCCACAGAACAGTAACACATCCAGGGATCCCCTGGGCAACGTCTTTGTAGACAGCCGATTCTCTCACACCAGAAGCGACTTGCAGTATGTTCTCAATTCACGTCTCACACGATAAAAAAATACTTCTGTTATTTATTTCAAACCTTACACCCTGACTTTCTGTTTCTAAGACTAAACTACACAATAAACACTTTTAATACCAAATCTTGAAACTACAAGAATAAAAGCAATATTTCACTTTGCTTAATATTCCAATCCAGTAACAAAAATAAAAATGGCTGATATAAAAGTATTTTTAAGCATACTCTTGAAAGCTATCTCTTTTCTGGAAGGTAGGGCCATGATCTTGTATGTGGGAAGTTTCTCAGAATCAGGTGGAATAGGCCAAGGATATTTTTGCATATTTCTATCAGATGCAATCCCTAGATTCTCCAATTAAATTGATTTTTGTTAGTATACATTTTAGAGAGGACCTATCAGATTGAGTACTGAGCTTCTCAGAAGACAAAAGAAGTCTTGATGTATATTCTTAAATCTGAAAACACTTTCTCATCATGCTATGCTTACCTGACGAGTAGAGGTTTTTATCACAGCACACTTCCCCTTCCTTTGAGAATCAAGGTCAATATTGGCTCCATCTTCCTCTTGATCATTGGGATCAACATCCAGTAGCTGGAGGGGTAGAGAAACTATCAAATGTGCAGCCATATTGGTGAAATATTAAATGAAAACAGCATATTCCTGCTTAACACATGCACAAGTGTTAGTATTATGTCTGCAGACTAGCTAAACTGACTTTGGTCCACTGCTCTTAAAGAAGCACCAATTACATTCACCAAAATGTTATGGAAATTAGTAGTAGGTAGATTACAATATATCAAAGAAATATATCATACATTTTAGAAATGAATCAAGAAAAGAAAACAAAGGCATCAAGATGACTCTGCTTCCCCAAGAAGCTTAAATCAAAATGAGACAAAACATAATTAATGTATTTTAATACTACTCATCAGCCAAACAGCACCGCTGTGGTTTCCAATTTAAAAAGCGCACCTGCAAAACTATTTCCATCCTTCAAATAGGAAAATTGATTTAGGGATTGGGGGGGGGGAAGCATGAAGAGTGCTGTCTTCACCTTAAAATGGTTCTTTACAGTGGAAAATGATTACTTATTTTTTCAGATACAAATATTACAGCACAAAGCTCAATCCTAGCTATATAAACTGTGTGTTCAATGGTGCTTCTTCTTCAACAAGTATTACCAGGACTGCAGCCAAAATGTCAAGAAATCATGCCAATTCACTCATAGCCAGGAAGAAAATTCTGTAATCATGGTAAGTCTAATAAAGAAAATAAAATAATGGAAGCCCCCCTTCCAAAGCATCACAAAACCTCCAGCATTAATAAATAGTCATAGTAAACATCCATTTTCCTAGTTTGGAGGATGGGAAAGAGAAAACACTCACCTCTATGACATTGGAAACAAGGTAAGGAAGAGTTTTATTCACTTTAATCTTTTCACTGTTCTCTTTGATCTTGTCTTTCATGGCTTGTAGTTCATGGGTAACTCTTAAGACCTCACTCTTCATGATCTGTAAATTGAATTAGTTTAAAGAATAATTTTAAACAAAGTGGGGTTAATTCTGAAAGCAAGTTCCAACATGAGTGAGAGCTGTGGCGCCACCTGTCGACTTTAGCACAATATTCCAGTTTGTGATTTTTTAACATCTACATGTACTTGTGGTGTGACGTCACTCAAGAGATTCAGTCTGGAAAATGTTCTTGCTTCAATAATCAAATCCTGAATTAACATTTCAGGTTTTTTTTTTAAATGGATGAAGGTGATCAAATGAAAATTTTACTCAGGTAAGGCAAACGTGCTGTCAGTTAGAAATTCTGATAATATTGGACAAGATGTCCAGACTATTTTGGACATCCCTATATTTTCCTTAAGTAATTGGTTCTCAATGTGGCTATACACACAGTCCCCAGGTTATGAACAAAATAGGTTCTGTAGGGTTGTTCTTAAGTTGAATTTGTATGTAAATTGGAACAGGTACATTTTAAAAGTGTAACTCCAGCCAAATATGTATGTTTTGGATAGCATAGGGAAGGCATTTGTTTTGCTGCCTGTTTCCCCATTTATAAGATTTCACCTCGCTTTCTGTCTCTATGATAATTGGATTTTGAAAAATCTGGCTTGTTGTGGAAACAAGGATTGGTGAGAAAGCTTCAGTGGAGACATCTTTTCTCCACGATAACTCTTTCAGGAGTGGATTTCCTTACCGAAGGGTAGATTTCTCTCACTTCCTGTGGTCTCATCCCCATTCTTAACTATGAGTTAAATGTAAGTTGGATGTTTGTAACTCTGGGACTGCCTGTACGTTTGGATTTTTTTAATGCTTTTAGGTGCACAGAAAATAATAGTGATCAAGAAGTGCTTTTTCCACCTGCACCAATTGCATCTTTTGTGGGAAAAGTTGGACCTGCAATCATTGGACCTGCAAACAGGACTACTGTATTATTCTCAATGTATGAGGCGGCCTGAGGACAGTTTGGAAACTCCAGCAAATCTAAAAAAGGTGTGCTAGATTGGTAATTGGGGATACCAAAATCCATGTGTTGACCATATATTTGTTTTGTTGGTATATTCTGTCAGCTTCACCAGTCCTAGGATGCATCTAGATCAACAAGCTTTTGAGAAGGATTAATCCGTAGCCAAGTCCCTAGTCGCCAGATAGTTATCCGTTCTGCACCTTACCCACTTTCCCATCCCTGTGATACACTGTTTGCATTACCCCTCGCCCAGTTCTTTTATAGTTGATTAGGTCCTTTTTAGCACTCCTGATCATTGGACTACTGAACATTGCCTTATGGAGTTTCAACGTACTCGGTTTTATATATACAGTCTCGCTTATCCAACTTTCGTTATTCAACTTTCTGGATTATCCAACGCAGTCTGCCTTTTAGTAGTCAGTGTTTTTAGTCAATGTTTTCAATACATTGCAATGTTTTGGTGCTAAATGTGTAAATACCGTAATTACTACATAACATTGTGTATTGAACTGCTTTTTCTGTCGATTTGTTGTAAAACATGATGTTTTGGTGCTTAATTTGTAAAATTGTAACGTAATTTGATGTTTAATAGGCTTTTCCTTAATCTCTCCTTATTATCCAACATTTTCACTTATCCAACATTCTGCCAGCCCGTTTATGTTGGATAAGCGAGACTATACTGTATAATTTTTTGTGTGTTTTATCAGAGTTTTTGTATTTGATCATGTTTTTATTATATTTTTATTACTTTTTCATTTTGTGGTCTTTATTTTATTTGTCATCATTTTGCTTATTAAATTATAGTTAGGTTGCTTATATTGTCTAACGTGCCTTGCTTTGATGTAAACTTTTTGTATGGTTTTCTTTTGGCATTGAATGGTTGCCATATTGTTAGAAACAAGTCCCTTCGGGGAGATAGGGAGGTCTATAAATAAAGATTATTATTATTATTACATCAGGCACGGGCAAACTTTGGCCCTCCAGATGTTTGGGACTTCAACTCCTACAACCTACCGGCTGTTAGGAATTGTGGGAGTTGAAGCCCAAAACACCGGAGGGTCAAAGTTTGCCCATGCCTAATCTGCACAGCAGAATGGACAGAGTTTGACACCTTTAACTGCCAGGGCTCAATGCTAGGGAATCCTGGAAGTTGTAGCTTTACGAGGTCTTGAGCCCAAGAGTGTTGGCACCTCACCAAATTACAAATCGCAGGGTTCCGCAGAATGGAGCGGGAGAGTTAAAAGTGTTGCCAAAATGCATGAATTCTACAGTGCAGAGCAGGCATGGGCAACCTTGGGCCCTGCGGGTGTTTTGGACTTCAACTCCTACCATTCCTAACAGCCTCAGGCCCTTTCCTGAGGGGGAAAAGGAAAGGGCCTGAGGCTGTTAGGAATGGTGGGAGTTGAAGTCCAAAACACCTGGAGGGCCCAAGGTTGCCAGTGACTGGTGTAAATGCACCCAGGAAGAACTAGAGGGAGGCTTCACCTTGATCTCGCTGTCGAGGAGGCGGGTGCGCTGCACGATCTCTTCCGTGGACATCTTGAGCACCTCCTCGCCGATGCCATCCTGAGGGGGAAAACACACAGTCATGGCACCAAGCGGCGCGGAGCCCGTCCCTTCAGGCCCCTTCCTTCCTTCCCCGCTCGCTCTGGACTCTTCCCAAAGACGGCGAAGGAAGCCCCCCCCCCCCCCCCCCGGTAACGTACAGCGAACTGCCCCCTTCCCCCCCAAATCCCTCTCTCCTTTTTCCTCACCTCCGCCTCATCCCACACTGACGCCATCTTGCCTCGGTAGAAGAATCAAACTCTGCTTTCGGAGAAACGGATTCGGCACACACTTGAGCGGAAATGGCGTCATTCCCTCAACCGCAATGGCCGCGATTGCTTCTCCGCCCTCCTCCGTGACGACATAGTCGAACCTGCCAAAGTGCCTTCAACGTGGTGACGCACAACATCGCTAAATGTTGGCTCTTGCATCCATCTTTGTTTCGGGCAACGACGGAAGCCTCAGAGGGCCTGGAGCGTTAACTCCTGGAGTAGAACTATTGCAGTTTGACACTACTTTAACTGCTTTTGGCTGAATGCTATGGAATCTTGCGATTTGTATCTTGGTGAGGCACACTCTTTGGCAGAGGAGGCTGAAGATCTTGTCAAACTACAACTTGTTGGAGATAGCAACCATCTCAAGTCTCCTCTATTTGATGTTTTGTCTCTTTTATAATGTGTCAGTTTATTTCCTGAAGTGTACGTGTTATTTGGTTTGGAGTAACCTTAGCTCTATGTACTTAAAGCAGTGGGAGGGGCTGCAGACCATGTGACTATTTCAGTGACTGTTCAGAATGTTCAGTTTTAAAAGGATGACAGTTAGAAATGTCAGTTGAGGCTTGAGTCTGTCTGAGTGCAGAAGTCAATGTTAGGAGTTAGAAGACAGTTGAAGCTTGAATTCTTTGGAAGTAGACTGTTATTAAAGAGAGCTGTACAAAACATAGTTTTGAAGAGACTGTTAAAGATTATAAATTAAAGATACAAACTGAAATGTTTTAAAGTTTAACCTGACAAGAAATGTGCCAGTATATTTAAATACATGAAGTTATGAGTAAACAAACACATTATTTCAAAGACGTCAACTTGAATCTTTGTCTGCTGAGAGCGTCAAATAGAAACAAAATATTTATGTGCCAAGTGATCTTCCATTACCCAATAAACTAAAGGAACACCTTTATAACTCTACTAGCTGTGCCCGGCCACGCGTTGCTGTGGCGTTGTCTGGTGGTGTTGGTGAGAAATTGTTGAGGTAGTGGTGGCATTGAATGTCTGTTGTATGGTTGTCTTTATGTTTAGTATGCACACTGAAATGGATTATATGGCAGTGTGGAGTCAAGATAATCCAGTTCAAAGTAGATGATATAAGATTCTAAATGGGTTATATAGCTGTGTGGAAGGGCCTTGAGTCTACACTGCCATATAATCCAGTTAAAATCTGTGGAAGAGGCCTAAGTGAGGCCTAACTGTGCCTGTCCCCTGGGCTGAGTAGGTTGCTAGGAGACCAAGTGGGCGGAGCTTAGCCTTCAAACTGGCAGCAATTGGATAAAAACTATTATTCTTCTCCCTGTAATTAGGACTTTATTTTTCCTTTCTTTTTGTTGTATCAACCTAGAGCCGTGGATGATGGGTTGCGTTGTCAAATTTCGAGGTTGGGGGGCCTGTAGTTTTGTTGTTTTGTCCGCTGCCCTGATGCCATCACTCTTTTATATATATAGATTACCCACTAGGTTGTGATTCTAACAGGTCATAATCCATCATCCCAATACAACTCTCAAAACTCCATGGCCTAGAGTCTCGAAGGGGACTCAAAGCAGCTTAACAAAAAAAACCATTAGCATAACCATTTACAATATACAAACATTAAACCAGAATTACATATAAACAGTGTTTAAAGCTTCCCAGATAAAAACTATTAAAACAAATTCAAAGTTAAAAACCACATGGCAATTAAAGTGGTGTGAAACTGAAATCATTCCACATCTTTTCCCACTGTACTGTTTCTTCTTTTTTCCCCCTTGACTATTACCATAGGGCTACTAGTCCATAGAGCATCATCGAGTTTAGACTTGGCAAAATTTAGGAAATATGCAGACTTCTGCACAAATTATTACTTGTGGGGAGCTTTTGTACAAGCCAAGCAGCCATCTTTTTTAAACACAGATCTATTCAGTGGCTGATGGCTCAGAGATACAAACCACTTCTTCAAAGGCTGCAGAATAAAGTGGACATTTGCTGTGCTATGTTTTCCATTTCTCAGGATCTGCTTATACCACAGGTGCGTGATTTATAAATAATAAGTGTCTCTTTCTTAATATGCTTATATGTAGTTAACAGTGGCACAGAGGGCAGCCTTCTGATTGAAGAACCCTGCAGTTCGGCACCACTTTAACTGCCATGGCTCAACACTATGGAATCATGAGTATTGTAGTTTTACAAGGTCTTTAGCCTTCTCTGCCAAAGAGTGCTGTGCCTCACCAAGCTACAGATCCCAGGATCCCATAGCATTGGGCCGCATCAGCTGAAGTATTGTCAAACTGCGGGCTCGGGCTGTGGTGCAGGCTGGAGAGCAGCTGCAATGAATCACTGCAATGAATCACTCTGACCAGGAGGTCATGAGTTCGAGGCCCGCTCGGAGCCTATGTTTGTCTTGTCTTTGTTCTATGTTAAAAGGCATTGAATGTTTGCCTATATGTGTAATGTGATCCGCCCTGAGTCCCCTTCGGGGTGAGAAGGGCGGAATATAAATGCTGTAAATAAAATAAATAAAATAAATTCATGATGTTTAATTCTGTTTTTGCAGTTGCTATCTAGATATGTTGTGGCTCTTTATACATCTTATAGAAAGACTACACTTTTTATTTTATTGCTCTTGGGCTGCTTAGGAGGATGAAGAAAAATGTAAACACAAGCTTGTAACTTAACAATGCCAGCACAGAACCAAGCTGCCAGGTCCAAGGTATGTTTTCATACACTGGCTAATACAGTTCACCTTGAACAAATAGCATCAGTAGCCAATAAGATAACAAAGTTGAAACTGGGGTTGTCATCCATATAGTTAGATACATCTGGATATATTTATTTGTAGTGAAGTGCTCCCTGCCCAGTAGCTCTTGCAACAAGAACAATGCTTTCCCCCCCACATCATTTTCTGCTATCCACAGCATACATTTCTGAGCTAGCAATTCCCTGCTACTTTTTCTTTGGTCGGGGAGGCTACAACCTTGTCAAATTAATTTGAAGACATTGAACTAAAGGCTGATACAGCTTTATTGATTCCAATATATATAAATAGATTAAAGTTTACATCTATTGCTGACAACACCACAATTGCAAACAGAAAGCTGTTTTTGCCCATTTAATAGCACATGTATAGCAAAGGAATACAAGACAAGAAATCTTTCCTGAGGACGGTCCACACAAAGACGCTTTCCTCTGTACAGTCCATGCAGCAACTGAATTTTTTGTGTGAACAGAATAGATGGTATAGGTCTCAGATCAAGAGAATTGGGTACAGTGGGAAGAATCCCAAGTATACAATAAAAAGACATACAAAACAGGAAAAGCACATTTTTGAAGAACAGATGGGGAGATCACAGATCTGAACATTGTAAGGCAGTGGTTCTCAGCCTTTATTACTCCAGGTGTTGATTTTCCAAAAAACAAACAAAACCCAGCCATCATGGTTAAAGGCTGAGTGTTAATGTACAAAACATCTGGAAGGCTGAAGACTGGAAAAAATGTAATGCACTTGGCAATCTTGAATATAATCACCAGGCAAGCTCAGAAAGAGCATTGCTTTTAATTTTAGATTTGAATAATTTTTCAAAGCATAGATGGGAAGATACTTTTAAGAAGATGCTAACAATAGTAACCAGAAAGAAATGAGGAACGAAGTCTGGGAAAAGACTGCTGTCTCCCTATTGCTATGAGAAAGCTACACATGTGTAAATCCAAGATGAAAAAAATACAGCATCATGTTGTCATGATCATGTTGTTTCCCACAAGGAATGAATAAATAACAAGGATTTGGGGGTCTGAACTGGTGGATGCTACTAGAAGCAGCAGAACAAGAGAATGAGAGGACTGGAATTGTGGGAAGCCATGGTAGACAACACCCTTAAAGGATCAGAGGTGACATATTGGTTGTGATTATTGGCTTTATGGAAGGAGATGCCACAGAACTCCTACTAGATGTCCACACCTCAAATATGTGGAACATGATGGCACAGATGAAAGCTGACTTGTTGCATCAATTGTGCAGAAGATCCTCTTCCTACACTGTGCATTCACCTTCACCTTCTCAACATGTGCCACAAATGTTTCAATGCACTACTTTTTGGTGACATGTAAAAAGTGAGCTCCTATCATAGATTCAGCAGATCACACAAATCCTGGTTTAACAGATGAACGCCGGCAGTTGGGGCAGCCACGTGTTCCATTAGTCTGGAGGCACCTGCAGAGGAACATCAATGCATAGTTTGAGGCTGGAACAATTATTATTTATCTGTTTTTTAGAGACTGGATGATCTGGGGATTAGGATATATATTCAGTAATAATCAGATTCTTCTGTTATTTTGAATGTTTTGCATGTCTGTTGCTTTGATTTTTTGTCAACGAGTTCCTCTTAAAATGAAATCTATTAACATGTAGTATAGCTTAATGTCTACTCTGAACACACTAAGTTCCAGCTTGGACATTCCACTTCTCATGTTAAAAACATTCTCCTTACAAAAGTAAGGTTAGATTTATCCATGAGTATTCTCCACTTTTGTGTGTGAAGTTTCTAAAAAGCATATTCCACACATCAAAATAAAAGTGAAAACACTTTATAATTAAATTTAAAATATGAATGTAAGTATAAACATAATTTGGATTCAGGCAAAGCAGTGTAACACAGCTTGCTTTAACTCAAGTGCAAATCCCATTCAGTTCAGTAGGATTTACCCTCATGTAAGGTTGTATAGGAGTACAGCCTAAATTAGTTTAATTTCCATCTAGATCAGTGATTCCCAAAGTGGGCGCTACTGCCCACTGGTGGGTGCTGCAGCGATCCAGGGGGGCGGTGATGGCACCTATTAGGAGATGGGGCAGGGCTAGAGGAGTGGGCGTGGCTTCTTCCCAAGAGCCCGAGACAGGGCTGAGCCTCTGTATACCTCCCCTGAGGCGCTTGTTAGAACATGGGTGTGAGGTATAGAGGTCCAGCCCCACCATGTGATGTCCCATGGGCCTTGGAGTTCTGATCCCAGCGCCATCGTGGTTGATGATGATGAAAACATGGGTTTTTTGCCGGCTCAGCAAGAGACGGAATTTTTCCAGATGCCTGTTGTTGATGATTCTACCCAAGAGCCCATTAAAAAAGACCTTGAGCAGGCCTTTCCTACTGCCTCCCCCCCTTTTGCTAGGAAACAGTCCTATGCTGCGAGTCGGGGAGAAAAAGAGCAGTTTCGGAGAAGCTTGAGATTAGCAGCTAAACAAGATGTTAATTAGCTATGTTCCCCTGGGAAATTCTAGGGAGGAATGCATCTGGAGGGAGATGTGTTTCGCTTCTCTTTCCCTTGGGAAAGGAAGCTCTGGACACCTGCTTTGCAGGAAAATGGGACTTAGTTAAAAGTGCCCGACACGGAGGGTTCCGTGCGGAGTCAACAGATCAGCTTCGGGAGTGATTTCGTGTTTCCAGCCAAGTGTAGACTTGGTAAAGTCTGCAACTCCAGTTCCCTTGCCTTGCCTTGTCTAGCCAAGTATTCAAGAACCATCTTGCCGTGTTTCCAGCCTTGGACCTTGTTTCTAGTATCAAGCCTTGTTCCCAGTTCTTGCCGTGGATTTACTTTGAACTTTGGAAAGACCTTTGGACGCTTCCCCACTCTATTGCTTGTAAACAGAGTGTGTTTCGGTTTGGAATTATAACTTTGGACTCTAATATAAAATATTGGACAATGTGATGACTCATGGGCCATGTAGTCCCGTTCCTAGTACTATTGTGGCAGATGAAGAGGAAAACTTGGGTTTTCCACCGTTTCAGCCAGAATTGGAGCCCTTGCACCTGCAAGATGTTTGGCCACAAGAAGTCAGCCAAACAAGCCTTGAGCAGAAATCTCCCCCATTTTCTCGCCGGGATTATTATAATCAAGATAGAAGCGCTCGGGAGGCGACTCGCAGGAGCGCCAGGATAGCTGCCAGACAATTAGCTGATTAAGTCTGTTTCCCTTGGGAAACTTTAAGGAGTCATGCATCTGGACACAGTATGGGTTTCGTTTCTTGTTCCCCAGGGAAAGTGTTTCTTGGCGGGAAAACAAGATCCTATATAGGTGTTTGCCTGCAAAGAAATCCTTGCGGAGTCAATTCGTCAGCTGGAGGAGTGAGATCGTGTGTAGACTTCGTACTCCAGTTCCCTGTTTCCCAGATCAAGTTTCCAGCCTTGCCTTGTCCCGCGTTTACCACGGACCTTGTTTTTCCTCTTGTTGCCTTGTTTCGAGTCTTGTTCTAGCCAAGTATCAAGTTTGCTTCCAGCCTATTTGCCAAGTTTCTATGGACTTAAGGACCTTGTCTTCTCCCCACACTTTGCTTGGCAAAGTGTGTGTTTCAGTTATTGGATTATAACTTTGGACTTTAATATCACATATTGGACATTATTTTCCTGGACTATATTTGACCTTTCCTGAAAGGTCTACTTCTGAACTATATTCTACACTTGTTTTTATTGACTTTATATATTTTCTTAATAAAGATATTAGATAGATTCTGGTCTCTGCGCATGGTTATTGGTGCTCTGCAGCCAGGGTCCTGACAGACAATATAATTTTGGACTATATTTGACCTTCCCTGAAAGGTCTTTTACTGGACTACATTTCCTACTTGTTTTTATTACTCTTATATAGTTCCTTAATAAAGATATTAGATAGTTTTTGGCCTCCGTGTGTCGGTTCTTGGTGCTCCGTTGCCTTGGGCGTGACACACCAGCACTTGGGAAGAGGCCCCGCCCCCTCCTCTAGCCCCACCCCCTGTGTCCAGGACAGGGATAGAAGCTCAGCCCTGACTCAGAACTCGTAACTCTACCCATCCCAGTCCTGGCCGCCCATTTGTGGCCCCGCCCACCTCCCCCTCCCAGCCCTGCATCTTGGACTAAGGGAGAGGCTCAGCCCCGCCCTCTTGAGCAAGAGCCACGCCCACCCCTCTAAGCCACACCCCTCTTCCCAGGGGACGCTGAGTAATATTTTTTCTGGAAAGGGGGCGGTAGGCCAAATAAGTTTGGGAACCACTGATCTAGATGATATCACTAGTATTTATGTAGTGAATATTCTGTCTACCTGAATTCAATAAAATCCAACTTCAACAAAATTTCTCTTAAGTCTGACCCAGTCTGTTCTGGTATGGAATTTCCTAACCACATCAAGAAACCAGCAAATTCATGCCATTATTTGTTAACATAGGCACCTTCTAAAACAGGATTCATATTTATTTATTCACTTCTTAATAATATTATGATCTTATATTTTAAATACTGGGGGAAAAAGATTAATGGGTTACTTAGTTATAACTATATTAACTATTAACCATAACTAAAGATAAAGTGTATGTAAAGTTTCAAACCACAGCCATTTCCATACTATTTCTGTTTTGCTATTTTTGTTTCCCAGATCTGTTACGGAGGATCTTTTACTCTCTATTGAAGGAAACTGAGCAAACAACTTATATTTTAGGAACTCACATTTGTCTGGACTAAGCTACCAACTTGTTCGCTGAAGTTTCTGGATACTTGTGCTGCTATTTACTACATGCTAAAGTTAGCCTTGCCAGACAGTGGCTGCCAAGATCATCCAAGCCATGAGTTCATTTGCTATTTCCCTTTTGATGCTGGCACTGAGGCTCTCTTTGTTTACAATCAGGCTTCCAAGCTACTCCCTTAACTTGCCTATTTATTCCATGTATGATTTCTGACAAAGATTTCTTTGTACAATCTCCATGCCTGCCACACAGAATTTTATGGGGTGTCCAGTCAATGAATCATGAATTTACAGCCTCCCCAAATATTTTTCCCACAATGAAAAGAACAAAAATGAAAGGAAATGATTTGAGAGAAAAATAGAATAGCTGATGATGCTGAAAGTATTCCCCAGATGCAAGTATTGTATTTGAAGTGGCTGCAAGATATGGTGATGCTCCTGCTTACTTGCCTGTAACAGTTCTCTGCAAGCACTTGTATTCAATTACTCAACAGTCTGTGCTCTTAACATTTTTTTATCCATTTTAGCATGCTAAGGATGCTGCATCCTAAATTTGGACATGAGTTTGGAATGGCTGACCTTCAAATACCATCTGGTTTTAGGCATTATTTTCAGTAGGAACCTCCCTAACACAATTCAACAGTCCCTTTTTCTCCTCTATTTCACCACGTCTATGAGGGTACAATCTAATCTAGCTATTGCTGTATCATTAATTTCAATATTCCTCTCCCTGCTTCATTTCAAAGTGACAATAATTCTATTAACAGCCATGATAATAATTCACACATTTTTCTTCCTCTCATCACATTTCAGTTCATAAACAGAGAATTCAAAGTCAGCCCAAAAATATTTGTTTATATAAAATATAGCAGCTGCCCTAAATGGGATTTTAATGTTGGTGTGAAGCTTTCACATTCTCCTCTCTATTTCTCCCCCTCCCTCCCCCTAAACCAAGCAATGCCAAATATTCAGGGAAGCAGAAAATAACTCTCTGGTGTAAGTTGGAGTGAAACAGTAAGCGGCAACTGATTGATTACATTTTCTATAATAAACATATGCACATTATATTAAACTGAATGTGCAGTCACAGAGAGACTTGTCTGTGAATGGATAGCACTGCAATTCAAGTAGAAACGTGGACTTGGAATTTCTGGCCCTATGCTTGAAACTGTCAGAAGAGAAGCCATTGTGCAAGTGATCAAAACAATCTCTAGATATATATCTCTTTGCTCCATCTCTCTGTTATTCTCTATTGTTGGCTATGTGCATAGTTTCTATGTCTGGAAAGGGAAAGTTTCCAAGATCATTGACAGAACTTGGAGACGAGATTATTCATTTTTTAAAAACTCTATTTATAGTCATCATACAAGGCAAGAACAAAAATGTTCTCTTGGCATGATACGTAGGCTAGAATTTTAAGGGTTAATGTTTAACTTGAAGATGTGCTTAAGCTATATTTTTTCAAGGAAAATCCATGCGTATTGATGGCCTCTCTTCTATTGTTTTGATATACTACAACATGGAGTAGCATTTATGCATGTTTTGACTGAATTTGCCAATACACTAATGCAGCCTTCACCAAATAGACTGCAATTCCCAGATTCCCCAATCAGTTATGGCAGAATTTCTTTAGAATGATTGAGGCGATCTTTAAAAGAACGGGTTCCTCTCTTTTTTCTATCCATTCTTATATTCCTGCTTGTGTTCATTCAGGTCTTTGCCTTGTCATGCTTCCCCTACGAACTGAGCTCTTTCTTTTTTTACTCCTTACTTTAAGTGGAAGACATGGGAGCAAGGCAAGGCCTGAAGCTGGTGGTTCTTGTCTCCAATGGATTCCCCACACATGCCACAGTAAAGCTCCATTTCTTCAACACATTCATGAAACTTCACTACATGGTTGCGAAGCTCTCGTTGCTGCCCCTTTGTGCGATAGATCCCTTCGCAAAGACAGTGAATCTTCAGCAATCCAAGCTGTGTACAGAGGGAAAATTGAGAAGGAAAAGAGTCACAGGGAAAGAAGGAATCATAGAGGATATTAGAGAACATAACTTTTAAGAGAAGAGCCAAAAAAACCCCTTTATAACAGAATCTCCTCTTATAGTATACAACCAATTATAATTATGCTAGGCAATGGTTTCAGTTGTTAGACTAATAATCTGCAATCTCTGATCTATCAGGAAAACAGAGATTTGCCAGTGCACAAAAACAGTAGAACTTTAGAAGTGTTTTCTTTTTCAGTGTCCAAAAATTATCTCCCATAAAACAACTTGTTTCACATCATGCACTCAAGAGACAAGAATGAAGTAGATTTTGATGGTAATAAAATATTTGATTCACTCACAACTTTTATGTGATCAGCATACAACAGGTACAAAAACTTATTAGTCCATTTTCAGATATCTTTGAGAAGGTTCCCTGTGCTAGTTGGCCAGGGCATCTCTCGTAAAAAAACAGCAATCAACAGATATAGTCAAATGGAGAGAGTGTGCGTGAGAGAGTGCATGTGGTCTGCACCCCCTTTTATAACGTCTCAGAAACCAGAGAGGAAAGGAAGCTGCACACCAGAACATAAATACAGGAAACAGTAAGCAACAAGATCATAGACAAACAGATTGCTAGAGAAGGCTTGATGAAGGTTGTCATTTCCAACTGAGATCTACTTGTTACTGAGTGATCCAGCCACTGACTAATGCCCGGATTGCAAGTCCGGGAACAATTTACATTTGACACTTTTAAAAATGTTATATACCTTGCAAACTTGTTATAAAAATGTTATATACCTTGCAAATGGAGCATCAGATTATTGGGACTATGGGATAATGAGTGAATGTGTCCATCATTATTATTACTGTACCTTCCATTAGTAGTGGGCAAATGCAGATGAAATCTAGTTTTGCATTTGGTTAACTGAGGGGCTTTTTGAGCAGGCTGGGTATTTGCAGGACATGGGGAGGTGGGGGATAAAACTACTGTGTTTTGCTGCAGTATTTTTAGCACTCTTTTTAGCACTATTGACATTGAGTAAAAAAGGCTGGAAAAACAGTTTTTTTAGGGCTGGGTTGTACCCAGTAAACTGCAGTAAACAATGCAATAAATAAAGGTTGAGCTGGAGAAGAATGGGATCCTTTTCTAGATCACCAAATATAACCATAAACCCCTGCCTGCAAACAGCAGCCCTTTCCAGAATCCTTACTGAAAGTTTGTGAATAGCAAAATAGAGAGAAAAGGGAGAGGATAAGCCTGGTTCGCCAGCTACCTGCATTATATTAAAAAGAACAAAGCTTACCTGACCTCTTTGTTTCACTTTACATGTGCATATTGTTATCTTTTAGTAAAGTCTACTATAACATGTTTACCAGCTCCTCTTTTTTGTGGAGTGGGGAACTATTCCTGTCCTTTCCATGTTATTTTATCCCTAATTTTCTATCAAAGAAGTAATGCCCAGCCATAGATCTACTTTGTTACTTGTATGCTGTACTTGTATATTGTATAGCATTTCTCCTTTGTATCTGCTGGTATTAGGTTTCAGGAACTCCTGTGGATACTAAATCCATGGATGCTCAAGTCAATGGTACCGTGTTTCCCCGAAAACAAGACAGTGTCTTATATTAATTTTTGCTCCCAAAGATGCTCTAGGTCTTATTTTCAGAGGATGTCTTATTTTTCCATGAAGAAGAATTCACATTTATTGTTGAACAAAAAAATGAACATTTATTATATACTGCACAGTAGTTGTCATCACAAACCAGCATAACCAGTGAATCCTATCAAGAATTTCTTGTTACTACCATTATTTCCATGTACAACAATCTATGGTACGTACATTTATCAAACCTGCATGCTCTGGTTTTCTGTTCGGCGGGCATGCTTCCAAACACAAATGGTGCTAGGTCTTACTTTCGGGGGAGGCCTTACATTTAGCAATTCAGCAAAATCTCTACTAGGTCTTATTTTCTGAGGATGTCTTATTTTAGGGGAAACAGGGTATGTACAATGATGTATTAAAATGGCACCCTTAATATAAAATGACAAAAGTAAGGGTTGCTTTTTAGAATTTTTTTTTTGTGGGTGGAGAATATTTTTAAGCCCTGGATCACTGAATTCTTTGATACAGATGGGCAACTGGATTTCTTTCTTGCAAGTGAGTTCCAGAGGAATTTGCAGGATTTTCTGCCTAATCCGTTGACTTTAATATTTTGTGGGAGTGTATAAATACTATGTCTGGGGCCAAGCCTAATTTTTATCCCACCTTCATTTGCCATGAGAAACCAACCATCCAAGCAAGCAACCACCACTGCAGACTGGTCAGATGAGAAGATACCCTGATCTAACATTCAGGAACTAAAAACATCTAATGATATCTGACCCTTGGAAAGACTATTATTCTCTCTAGTCCTTCCAAAACTCCAAAGAGCATCAAACTGAAAAAGGAGCATCAATAATTTAAAAAATCAGTAAGGTACCCATGCCCTATCACAGTTCTTCCAGTGCCACTCTCATTGAAAAAATAATCCTACAAGTTATTGTGCATTCATTTTCACTTATTGCCAGGTGTCTTGAAGCCAGGTGTCTCCAGGCAGATGTTTACTCTTTATTTTTAAATTTAAAATATATACCCACCTTTCTCCTAGTATAGGGCATAAGCTGGATTAACTGATATATATCTTGGCAATAAAGAACAAAAGACTTCTCATAATTGGCACAGCAAAGAAATGGAAGATTACTTACTTTGTTTCCTAGTCCCTCTGCCAGCTCATAAGCCTTCTCAATGCTTTCAAGTGCCTGTAAAAAACAAGGCAGGCTGCATATTATACCAGAGGAAGCAGAAATGACTTTGCCTTGTGTCAATTGATTTTATCTTGAATGTTAAGGCATGTATCAGTTGAAAGCTACAAAATTATAATATGAATTGTGGAGATTTCTATTGAATTCTCATCTGCATTGATGGTGGATTAATAAGGTTCTGCAGAGAAAATCATTACGGAACTTGCTTTATTTCATTGGAAGCTGAAGCACTGTACATAAGATTTTTGTTCAGGTCTAAGTGCAATTTCATCAAGATTCTTTGTCTGATGCCTCCACTACCATTGCCATTGATATAAAAGGAGAAATCAACAAATGCTTTTATTTTATTTTGGTGAAAAAAATGGTTAAACTTTGCAGAGACAGTAGTTCTTTTTGAGAGGATGAAGCATGTCAATAGTGAAAGCAACTAAGTGTAAAATATTTATTCTCGGTGCATCTAAAGTCTCAGAATTTTCTTAAAAGTTTTGGGTCTAATGTGCATGAACATGGAACACAACAAGAAGGAACCCCTAGATAAATTTCCTGTGAAAAATAATGATGTGCAGGAATTGAAGTTATGAAGAATAAACCAAGCCTTATGAGGAATGGCTGAAGGAGGTGGGTATGTTTAGCTTGGAGAAAAGAAGGCAGAGAGGGGATGTGATAGCCATGTTTAAATATTTGAAAGGAAGTCATGCTGGGGGGGGGGGGGCTTGTTTTTTGCTGTTCTGGAGACAGGACATGGAGCAATGGATTCAAGCTGCAGGAAAAGAGATTCCACCTAAACTTCCTGACAATAACCATTGTTTGAAAGGGGAATATCCTGCTTGGGTTGTGGTGGAGTCTCTTCCTTTGGAGGTTGTCAAGCAGAAGCTGGATGGCCATCTATTGGGGGTGCTTTGATTCTGTGTTCTTGTGGTCTCTTCCAACTGTGATTCTGTGATTCTAAGAAAACATTGTATTTGAGGCTTTGAAAACTGCATTGCATTTCCCCCCTAAATTTGTATTAAGGTGTAATCTTTCCCATTATTCGGAAAGAGATGTAAGCTTTTGATAAAAAGCACATTGAAAAGTGCCATGAAACAAACTAACCATCTGACGGAGAAGTGAAAGGGCTTTGCTTCCTGCATTGATGCTCTTTTGCTCTGTTAGTATCTTAGGGAGCTTTGTATTTTTCTGCACTCTCTTGGCCAATGTTATTTGTTCATTCATACATTCAATCATTTTAGTCGTTCATTTACTCTGCCTTTCTCTCGGCATGGGACTCCAAGTTAATTACAAAGAAGTTCAACTAAAATCATTATTTTACACATTTTAAAAAAACAAGCAAGCAATTATGTTGAAAAGGTTAAAATAGTTTAAACACATTTAACTCAATTTAAAAGATAAATGCACAGCACTCTCAAAACACCCTTCTGTTTTGAAAATCAAGCCACAAATTGGACTGCTACAGAATAAATTTAGTATTATAAAAGACTGATGCAGATAAATTTTAACAGCTTGGAAAAACAGGCAAGCCTGAAGCTGGTGCAACCAAAAATGAATCCAGCAGTGTCTATCCCAATCCAGTTTGTTGCTCACCTTGTCCGGCTCCTTCTGAATCACCCAGCACTTGGCCACACCCAGGAGCACTTGAATTTGCCCTAGACGATTCCCGATCTCTGTCATGATGCTCATTGAGGAATCATAGCGGGGGAAAGCTGTCTGCCATACAAGAAAGACTCTTAGAACAAGCCAAGCCTTGAAACCATCCCCTCAGGCTGCCTCCGCCTTTCTCATCTTATCTAACAGGATGAGTTCATAGTTCTTACCTGTACGTCTCCACGGCTGCGGTGGATATCAGCAAAGCAGAGCAGACACTGGGCCTGCAAAGGACGATCTCCATGCTGAAGAGCAATCTTCATGGACTCCTAGCAAGACACACCTGCAGAGTTAGAATTTGAACCTTTTCTACCATGCCATAGATCAGTGGTTCTCAACCTGTGGGTCCCCAGATGTTTTGGCCTCCAACTCCCAGAAATTCTAGCAGCTGGTAAACTGGCTGGGATTTTTGGGAGTTGTAGACCAAAACAGCCGGGGACCCACAGGTTGAGAACCACTGCCCTAGATCCTGGTTGCTATAAAAATCCTGCATCCTCTTGAACTAAAACCAGATCTCTAAGGCCCCTTCCACACAGCTGTATAAATTCTGTATTAAATTGGATTATCTAGATAATCCCGTTCAAAGCAGATATTGTGAATTATCTGCCTTGATATTCTGGGTTATATGGCTGTGTGGAAGGGCCCTAGGATATCAGTTCAAGAAAGGTCTTTCCTATCGACTGCTCTCTGACTCATTCAACAGAAGATGCCAGGGACTGAACTTGAAACTTTTTGTATGCAAGAATACAGAACAAAGATGTTTTGATCTTTCACCTCCATCTTATCCAGAAACTATTTCTGAGTTTCAGTTTGGTTCTCTAAGGTGACTTATAATTTAATGTTTTAAAACAACGTGGATTTTAAAAAATCCTCTTTAAATGCTGTTAAAAACATGAGGGAAAGAGTCTAAGTGGACATAAGTAGAGTTAATACATTTAAAGTAACTTAAAAGATCAGTCTAAAGTATTGACCACAGAAGAGGCCAGTTTAAATGACTTTGAGAATCCCATGCTTGGAGGATGGCCAGACAAGAGACATGCCTTGCATTCCAGCTAAGCAAGCCTCTTGTGGTGGTGGGATATACAGAACATTGCCTCTGGAGATAATGACACATATAGAACATAGCCTGTGGTGGTGGTGGGACATGTGGAACTTACAGAACATGGTCTCATGTGGTGGGACATATAGAACAAATGGAACCTAGCCTCTTAGGGTATATAGAAAGACCCTGTCTTAAATGTGAGCAAGTTAGTTTGGAAGGTAATAATAATAATAATAATAATAATAATAATAATAAATAATTATTAATAATTAATAATTATAAATCGCACAGACAGACTACAATCAGAGGGACAACTATGTGGCCCAAATGATTCAATGGAACTTGTGCCTCAAGTACCACCTCCCAGCAGTAAAGAACTGGTGGGATCACAAACCTGCAAAAGTATTGGAAAATGAGCACGCAAAGATACTGTGAGACTTCCGAATCCAGACTGACAAAGTTCTGGAACACAACACACCAGACATCACAGTTGTGGAAAAGAAAAAGGTTTGGATCATTGATGTTGCCATCCCAGGTGACAGTCGCATTGACAAAAAACAACAGGAAAAACTCAGCCACTATCAGGACCTCAAGACTGAACTTCAAAGACTCCGGCAGAAACCAGTACAGGTGGTCCCAGTGGTGATCGGCACATTGGGTGCCATGCCAAAAGATCTCAGCCGGCATTTGGAAACAATAGACATTGACAAAATTACGATCTGCCAACTGCAAAAGGCCACCCTGCTGGGATCTGCGCGCATCATCCGAAAATACATCACACAGTCCTAGACACTTAGGAAGTGTTCGACTTGTGATTTTGTGATACGAAATCCAGCATATCTATCTTGTTTGCTGTGTCATACAACGTCGTTGTGTCAATAATAATAATATTACACTTGGGAAGTGTCTGATGTGTGATCCAATACAACAGCCAGCATAGTGATCTTGTTTGCTGTGTACTAATCTTATTGTGCATCAAATAATAATAATAATAATCTGCGCGCATCATCCGAAAATACATCACACAGTCCTAGACACTTGGGAAGTGTTCGACTTGTGATCTTGTGATACGAAATCCAGCATAACTATCTTGTTTGCTGTGTCATACAATATAATAATAAATAATTATTGTTGTTATTATTATTAATATGTTTATGTTTATTATGTTTTTATGCTCCACTTTTTCTCTCCACAAGGAGACTCAAAGTGACTTACATTATAAGCATTTCAATACAATTTCAAATCTACAAACATTAAAACATAATTAAACAAAAATGATATTTTTAAAATCACAGTTAAAATCCATTAAAATATATAATAATAATAAAATTAAACATATAATAATATTTTAGATATTTTGTAATATGCTTTTTTCTTGCCTATATTATTCCCATAATAAAATTGGATAAAAACACCTCTGGCAACAGCCTTCATGGGGCAATGTTTGTACCTCACAGCACTCCATAGCATCTCCCAAGCGTCCCAGCTTTCGATAGGCTACAGCCATGTAGAACTGGCTCATTGCACGGTACTTTAGACTCCAGCCCTTTCCATAATCATTCACCAGCTCAGCTGCTTTACAAGGGAAGAACAAGGCTTTCTCATAGTCCTTAGGAAGACAAGAGAGAGAGAGAGAGAGAAAGAAAGACAGGTGTTGGTGTGGTAACGGATTAACACTCTTGCACCAAAAATGTCAAGACAGTCATGACAGGCTATTATTTTGCAAGCAGATTAAAACCTGGTCTCTTGCAGAAGAGTGTCCCTGAATGAGCCTGAGAGACAGATATCATCTAGACCAGTGATTCCCAAAGCGGGCATTACCAGTGATTCCCAAAGTGGGCACTGGAGCGATCCAGGGGGGTGGTGATGGCACCTAATAGGACATGGGTCGGGGCTAGAGGAGGGGTGGGGCCTCTTCCCAAGTGCCGGAGACAGGGCTGAGCACCTGAGGCGCCTGTTAAGACACACAGGGGGCAGAGCTAGATGAGTGGGCGTGGCTTCCTTCCAAGAGCTCGAGACAGGGCTGAGCCTCTATATCTCTCCTGAAAGGGGGGGCTAGGGGCAGGGGCGGGGCCTCTTCCCAAGAACGTGAGACAGGGCTGAGCCTCTGTATATCTCCCCTGAGGTGCTTGTTAGAACACGGGAGCGGGGTACAGAGGTTCAGCCCCATCAGGCACTTGGGAAGAGGCCCTGCCTCCTCCTCTAGTCCCGCCCCCTGTGTCCTGGCAGGTGCCGCAGGACAGGGATAGAAGCTCAGCCCTGCCTCAGAGCTCGTAACTCCGCCCATCCCAGTCCTGGCCACCCATTTGTGGCCCCACCCAACTCCCCTTGCAGCTCTGCATCTTGGACTAGGGGAGAGGCTCAGCCCCGCCCCCTTGAGCAGGAGCCACACCCACCCCTCTAAGCCATGCCCCCTTTCCGGGGGGGGCGCTGAGTCATATTTTTCCTTTCATATGGAAAGGAAAGGGGGCAGCAGGCCAAATAAGTTTGGGAACCACTGATCTAGACCTTCAAATATTCTGGGCAGCATGTCCCAGCAGGCGTACATGGCCAACATGGCCAATTGGGAAGAATTCTAGAAAGTGCAGGTCAGCAACTTCTTGAATACTGCATGATTGTTAGCTTTGGCCTAACTAATAAGGTGTGATAGCCATCACAAGAAAAGGTAAAAAAAAAATCAAGAAGGGGAACCAGTGTTTTGAATCTTAAGTTTTTGCATGTCCGCCCCTCCCATTTCTTAATATTGTATTGTATGTACAAATCTTACAAAATAGATACAACAAATGAATTACAAACAAAGTTTTGTACAGCCCTAGTATTTTTGCTTGCTTCTGGGACACTTGTTATCCAGCTTGCAGCAGTTCAGGGAAGTCGTGATTAGGAAACTATAAATCACTTCACAACCAGCATCCCGTGACATAAATTGCATGTTTAGACTCTGGTTCTACCTACATAGTATCTGTTCCGTCCCCCAGGACGATGGTTTGCCTTACCTATTGGTCGTTTGTTTGTTTTCCCTCCTTTACATTTTGTTTGAGCCTCTGGCTGCAAAGGCCTAGGAAAAATGGCTTGGAATCTGCAAGAGCTGGCTGCAGTTTTCTTTGCAGTGATTGGTCAAAGAGTGCAACATCTTAGGACCGCCCTTTTTACCAGGGTCTAGTCTCCATTTTGGAGCTTCATTCTGGCTATAGTCTTCCAACGTGCTGGAGCTGTGCAAGGCTAACTGGGACAAATCATCCTCAAAACCAGGCCAATCTAAGCCTATCCAAATTAGATAAGTATTGAATTATATTGATCTGGAATAGGAAATCTAGTTAGAGGAGCAGGGTTATTCTGTCGCTTCTAGAACTAATCTTTGCTGTAAAGATAGGGAAGGAAAGAGTTTCTCCTTCTAATATAGACAGCGTGATTAGGGTATAGTGGTTTTATAATCACCTTTGCCTTCTGGAACCAGGGATAATTCTGCAACTAAAACCTATGGAAATTTGTTTCATTTTCTGCAACTTTAAGATCTGTGCCAGGTTTACAACCTTGTATGAATAAACATCCTTTTTTGAAGTTATCCAGACTCAGTCGTTCAATATCTATAGGACAGCTTATAGGGATTTGCAGTTCGCCCGGATAAAGGACAGCACGTTTCAGTTTTATAGCTTTTTATTGTCCGGCGGACGGCACAGTTTTGAGGTAGATCAGCGGTTTTTCTGCTTGAGCTAGCTTGCACGGCTTTATAGTTTTTTATAGTTTAGGAAGTTTTAGTATAGGCTGCGGCTTTTCCGCCTAAGCTCAGTCTGCATACCTAAAGACTCTACCAGCGTCTGAGGCAGTGGAGCCCGCTCTCAGACCTGAAGGAGTCAAATAGTGGGGCTCTATTTCCTTGCTATTTGGCTCGCGTGTGCGCACGTAGCCCAGTGGCTTTCTGGGTTTGCACAGGCTGTGCAGTTCCCAGCAACGTCCAGGGCTCCCTCGGCGGTAGACCTCGAGCCGCGGAGCACCAGCGACAGTTCTTTGGCTGGCTCTGAGGCGTGAAGCCCACCAGAACCAGGCTAGAACCTGGACAGGCCTGGCAACGCTGCTGCGAGTTCGGCCGGAGCACTCAACCGGCTTTGACAGCCTCTTCATCAGGAGTTCGGCCGGAGCACTCGGCCGGCTTTGACCTGCCTCATGGTCCGGCGGTGGTGACCTGCCTCATCGTCCTGCGGTGGTGACCTGCTTCATCGACCTGCGGTGGTGACCTCCCTTCACAGCGGGGAGGAGGCGTCTCTTCTCTCCTCCTTTCCAAAGCCAGCCTCGGTGCTCCTTCGGCGGCAGGCCTCGAGCCGCAGAGCACGAGGTGCTTGAAAATTTGGCGAAGTCGCCATTTTGGCAGTTTACGTCACTCGGGCAAGGGAGGTAACAAGTGGCAAGTTGCTGTCAGTTGGCATTTTGCAACTTGCCCACCAAAATCTGGCGCCAAAGGTCACAATCTTTGTAAAGTATAGTTACTTAGTGATATATATTGCTATGGTTAAGTGCTGTGAATTGTATTATATATTGAATTTGCTTTTATTGTAAATTTACTTGCAGGTATATTGCATTTGCCTTTGTTGTAAATTTACTTGCTATTAAGAATACATAATGTCTATGCAATTTCAAGATGATACAGATGGCGTACCTCCTTCTGAGGCTGAAAGTAGGAATGAAAGGCCCCAAAGGATAAAGCACCCTTCAGCCAAGATGCTAGCCCATCTAATAGATGAAAAGGAGCTCCTCCATGTGAGGTTAGGTTCGGCATGGGAGCGAATTGTAACATTGATGGACAGAATTGAGAGCTTGGGTATTACAAGGGTGCCATCCATATTACAGACAGACCTTGAAGAGACCTTCGGTCTCTGGAGGGGTTTGGTGTCTAAGATAGTCCAGGTCCTCGAGCGCATTAACGCCAAGGATTCAGAGTTAGAAATAGTGAGTGTCTTAGCTGACACTAATGAGAAAGAAAATAAGGTGAGGGCAATTCTAGATGCCTTGGAATTTAGTTCTCCACCTGTTAATCTAAGGTCTGAGCCAAAAGGAAATCAGTCTTCCTTATGCAGCCATGAGACCAATCTTTTAAAATCACCTGCTGTGGCACTTAGTCTTAAGTCCAACCGCTCTAGCCAGGTATCTAAACTAAGGGAGTGTGCATCATCTAAACATAGCCACTCTAGCAAGTCTTCTGCTGCTGGGAGTGCCATCTCTTCCCTAGCTGCCTTGCACATTAAGGAGGCTGCACGTCTGGAGCTAAAGAGCAAGGTAGCGGGGGCGGAGGCTGATGCTAAGGCAGCTGATCTCACCCTTCCCTTTAAAGAAGAAGAGCAACGACTGCAAATAGAACAGGCCCGTAGACAAAGCGAAATGCAAATGGAACAGGCCCGTAGACAAAGCGAAATGCAAATAGAACAGGCTCGTATAGAGATGCTTAGAATAAAGATGGATGCCGCAGCCAAAAGGGTAAGGGCTGAGACTTTGGCCAAGGCCCTAATTGAGCCACTCACAGAAGAAAATGTAAGCCAGTTACCAATACAGGATCCTTCTGCCAAAGTGTTTGCGCACCTTGGCAGCATGAACAGCCAGTTTTCGGATGAGGAACAGGGAGACTTCTCTCCTTACCCAGAGCAGAGCGTCATAGCGGGGAGCTCACCCTTGCTCGAGCTACCTGTGCCTCCTGCTAAAACCCTAGGTCAGTCAATCAGGGCCTCAAGGCCGAGTGCTAGTTGGCCCCTACAGACAGCTGCACAGGGAACCATCGATTCGTCAGTGGTCGATGTCATCCCTCCAAGAGGCCAAAGGTTGACGCAAGGTACACGGTGGGAGTCCACTCCACAACAGCAAACTCCTCAATTGTTCCCTTCGACGCCAGAGTCCCAGCTTGTCTCCATCATCAGAAGCCCCAGAAGAGATCTTAAGGACAAGGGTGTCGAAAAGTTTTCGGACAAGCCTGAGGAATTTCTTCTCTGGAAGGCCACCTTCCAGAGAGCAATCAGAGACTTAAAGTTATTGCCTGAGGAAGAACTGACTCTTCTGGCTGCATGGTTGGGCCCAGCCTCATCCTCACAAGTTAAGAAGATCTACGCAGCCCACGTAGCCGATCCCGACAAAGCCCTGGAAAAGGCCTGGGCCAGGTTGCAGCAGAGGTATGGGGCCAGCACAGAGATTGAAGCATCTCTTATGGACAAGCTCCAAAGGTTCCCAGCTTTAAAACTCAAAGACTTCAAACTCTTGTGGGACCTCAGCGATCTCCTTACGGAATTAGAGTCGGCCAAGGAGAATCCAGAACTGCCCGGTTTGAAGTGCCTCGATCAGCACCTGTCCCAGAGGCAGATCTTGACCAAGCTGCCCTTCACTTTGCAAGAACGCTGGGGACAGGAGGTCTTCAACTACAAGGAGGCCCACTCCCAGGCATACCCTCCATTTTCTCATTTGGTCCAGTTCATCACCAGGGCGGCCAGAGAAAGGAATGATCCGCAGACGGGCCTCCCCACCTTATACCAAGGGACCCAGCCAGAGAAGGCACCTGAAGTGGACAAGAAACCATCCAGAGAGGCCAAAAGACCGGTTAGTGTTAGGGCTGTTGAAACTCAGCACAGGGCCAACGAATCCAAGTCAGAGGTGAAGGAGGTGCTCTGCCCCATTCACCAAAAGCCTCACAGTTTGGCCAACTGCCGGGAATTTGGCAAGAAGCCTTATAAAGAAAGACAACAGATTGTACAGAAGCTGGGCGTATGTTTTAGGTGCTGTGGAGCAACTCTTCACTTTGCATCCAACTGCAAAGAGGACGTCAAATGCGCAAGGTGTAACAGCCTTAAGCATTGCACCGCGATGCACAACTCTGACGCTGTCTCCCGCGCCAAAGGGGACACGTCTTCCAAAGAAGGGTCATCTACTGAAGCCACCAACATGCAGGCCGCGTCACGGATGCAGGAGGATGCTCCATCGGTCGCCTGTACTGAACTATGCTCTGACGTGCACCAGTTAAGAGTTTGTCATCCTATCTGCCTAGCGGATGTATATCCAGCCAAGAGCCCTTGGCTTAGAAAGAGACTCTATGTGGCCCTGGATTCACAGAGCGACGCCTCCCTAGCTACTCCAGAGTTCTTCCGCATGTTTGACCTTAAAACCAAGATGGTCAATTACACCATGACTACATGTGCAGGAAAAAAGAAGTTGCAGGGTCGCATAGCATCTGGCTTTGTTGTCTCCTCTTGCGACCAGAAGAGACAGTTCAAGTTGCCAGACCTGATTGAGTGTTCCTCCATCCCTCGGAACAAAAAACAAATTGTAACTAGAGAAGTTGTGGAGGCTCATCCACATTTGCGACGGTTAAAGAATGCCATACCAGCCTTTCAGCCAGATGTGGACATTGCCCTTCTGCTTGGTGCGGACTGTCCGAACTTGTTCTATGTGAACGACCAAGTTAAGGGACCTCCAGGGGCGCCCATTGCTCAGCTGCTACCACTAGGCTGGACAGTTACAGGCCCAGTGTGCATAAACAAGATGCACCCACCATCGTCGTTGGACTCCAATCAAGCACAGGTGCTTAAAGGTGGACGTCCTACACTTGTGCGCAGTTGCCTAAGTCACATCTCAGTCTACTGCCAAGCAATAACTCCAGAGTATTCCTCCATCTTCAAAGTCTCTGGGAGAGACGAAGCCACAGCGCTCTCGAAAGATGAGCAAAGGTTTTCGGACATTATGAATGCTCAAGTCTCACGAAGTGCAGAGGTGAAAGTTTGCAAGATGACCACAGAAATCAAGATGGGCCAAAGATCTTGCCTGGAACCACACCGTTTTGAACGTTTTTCGGAGTGGCACAGTCTTCTTAGAGCAGTAGCTAGGCTTATACATCGTTTAGCTTGCAAAGATAGTGAGCCTTTACAGGTCCAGGATATGATAAAGGCTAAGAGCGTCATATTCAAGTCAGTGCAGAGATCTGCTTTCAAGCAGGAAATAGCTAGGCTAGAGCAAGGGCTCAACATCCCTAATCAAAGTCTTCTAAATGAGTTAAACCCATTTCTAGACAAGGAGGGTATTTTGAGAGTTGGAGGAAGGTTAGCCAAAGCTAAACTCAAGGCGTGTATAAAGAACCCTATCATTGTACCCCCCAATAGCCATATTGCTTTGTTGTTGGTTCGTCACTACCATGAGAAAATCCATCATCAAGGTAGAACTCTGACTGAGGCGACCCTTAGAAATGAAGGCCTGTGGGTGGTAAATGCTAAAAGTTTGGTCAGCAGTGTTATTTTTAAGTGTGTCAAATGTCGGCGACTCAGAGTCAGCTGATGGCTGAGTTACCTCAGGACAGGACTTTGACAGACCCCCCCTTTTCCCATGTGGGAATCGATGTGTTTGGTCCTTGGGAGGTTGTCACTAGGAAAACCAGGGGTGGTGTTGTAAATAACAAGAGGTGGGCAGTTTTGTTTACTTGTTTAGTAATACGAGCTGTCCATATAGAAGTCATAGAAGGGATGGACACTTCATCATTTTTAAATGCATTGAAAAGGTTCATAGCCCTCAGAGGGCCAATTAAGTCAATTCGATCGGACTGTGGCACCAATTTTGCATGTGCAGACCTTAGCCAACCACTTCTGGAAGCGGTGGAAGGCCGAATACTTAAGCCAGCTTCCAACCAGAAGACTCTGGCAAACCCCAAAGGACAATGCCAAGGTGGGAAACCTTGTGTTGCCAAAGGACAAGGACTTGCCCCGCTATGCCTGGCCTATGGGCATTATACTAAAGACCTTTCCTTGCCCTGACGGTAAGGTTAGAAAAGTTCAAGTAAAGACTCATAGTAAGGACAAAATGTCTGTCCTGGACAGACCAATTAGTGACCTCGTGTTGCTTATTGGAGATGTTTAAAGTTTTATACTGTTGTATTGTTGTGTATACAAAGGTGTTTGTATGTTTTTGATTGGTAAATTCCCACATCCTGGGAATTTAGCGGGGAGTGTTCCGTCCCCCAGGACGATGGTTTGCCTTACCTATTGGTCGTTTGTTTGTTTTCCCTCCTTTACATTTTGTTTGAGCCTCTGGCTGCAAAGGCCTAGGAAAAATGGCTTGGAATCTGCAAGAGCTGGCTGCAGTTTTCTTTGCAGTGATTGGTCAAAGAGTGCAACATCTTAGGACCGCCCTTTTTACCAGGGTCTAGTCTCCATTTTGGAGCTTCATTCTGGCTATAGTCTTCCAACGTGCTGGAGCTGTGCAAGGCTAACTGGGACAAATCATCCTCAAAACCAGGCCAATCTAAGCCTATCCAAATTAGATAAGTATTGAATTATATTGATCTGGAATAGGAAATCTAGTTAGAGGAGCAGGGTTATTCTGTCGCTTCTAGAACTAATCTTTGCTGTAAAGATAGGGAAGGAAAGAGTTTCTCCTTCTAATATAGACAGCGTGATTAGGGTATAGTGGTTTTATAATCACCTTTGCCTTCTGGAACCAGGGATAATTCTGCAACTAAAACCTATGGAAATTTGTTTCATTTTCTGCAACTTTAAGATCTGTGCCAGGTTTACAACCTTGTATGAATAAACATCCTTTTTTGAAGTTATCCAGACTCAGTCGTTCAATATCTATAGGACAGCTTATAGGGATTTGCAGTTCGCCCGGATAAAGGACAGCACGTTTCAGTTTTATAGCTTTTTATTGTCCGGCGGACGGCACAGTATCTCATTATGTATATGCAGGTACGCCAAAATCTGGAAAAAAAAATATGGAACATTTCTGGTCCCAAGCATTTTGGATAAGGGACACTCAACTTGTATAACACAATTTTAAAGTGTGTGAATTCATTCCTAGAAATGGATGTATCTGTTTCAGGCTCATCTTAGGAGGCCAGTTACAAATTTGATGGAAGTATATTCAGTGACTCTCTGGGCACTGATAAAACTGTCCTCACATTCACAGCATCAGAAGATAATCTTAAAAGTGTAGCAAACATTTTCTCCCAACATTTTATATGTCCAATTTCAGTTTTTCCCATTACAAACTGCTAATGAAAGTCTTACAAGGCATTTTCTTTCAGAAAATAAAGTAACACCCATGTATAAAAATCTGAATATAGAGAAGCTCAGGTCTCTTCTTCCTTCTATTTCAGCAAAATTGACCCTGACAAATAAGAGTGAGATGCCCAGATTCTGATGTCTTTGTTGGTTGGCAAAGACTGTTGGAGTCAGTAACCATCTGTAAACATCTGTGTGGTGGTCTCTAGGAGCAGGAGTCTTTCACTAGGACATTTCCCACATTATCTCCGAGTGCATGCTTGGGGTTTAGAAAAGAGGGAACTCATTACTTAAAGGTTTCAGTTATTTTGATTATTTGAATTGTTTTATTTGTCTAGTTTTTTTAAATTAAAATGCTTTAATTTTATTGTAATGACAACCTTAGGTGCTACTTTTTCAAAAATAGGGAAATGCTGGACAAAATTTATTAAATAAATAATGCACCATAGATTACAACTCCTAGAATCTCCTGCTGAAGTGGCCGCCATAGCTGGGGATTCTAGGGAGTTGTTTAAAACAACAATGTTGTCATACTTTGGGTCCTAAACCACTCTTTGAATAGGCCCACAGTTACTTGTCACAATGTTCCCAATTCCTCTCCTTCCTTACCCCATTTGAGGAATACTTACCTTGAGATGTGTATAGAAATTTCCTAAGCTGCAACAGACACGACACTCGAGCATCTTGTCATCGTTGTTGTGTGCATAGCGTAGGGCTTTCTCAAAGCACTCCAGGGCCTTCTGGAAGATGCTGAGGCCAAGGTAGGCATTGCCCATGCTGAGGCTGACCTGGCCATTCAGCTGCAGGCTCACTGTGGTGCCTTGCATGTTCAGGCAGGTCTTGCAATAAGATATTGTTTTTTGGAATTCACAGAGCTTCTCGTTGCTCCGTGCCAGATTCAGGTAGCTTTCTGTAAGGTAGTCGGGATCTTCAAGCTCCCGGGCTGTGTCAATCTGCACAACTGCAAACTTTTAACAAGAGAATAGAATGTTTAAGAAGCATCAAGTCTGGAATATGGAGAGTATTTTCTTACACAAGGAATACTGAGAGGTGGTTCTATCAGTTCTGTCTTCTTAAATAAAGCCTAAAGCACAGATGTAGTATAGGGTAAATGATCCAAGATTCTACATAAGTAGTGGTGGACATTCTTTCTGGACCTATCAGTCACCAGCATACAGACCTGTAGGTTGGAGCCATATGTGCAAGCTTGTGATATATGCAAAGCAAGCCCCACTAATCCACTCAGCTTTCACTCCCCATCTCAGCATGCAGATTTATGTTTCGCCTTCTACTCACTGAGATCTAGGGAATGTTGAGATGTGGTTAGAGTTAAAGCAAATTATGATATGTTGCTCTGACTAGGGATATGAAGTGATAGGGAGACCAACATTCTCTTTTACCATTGATGCTGCTTTTACATCTCCAGTCCTGACACTGAGAAATGTTTGTCAAGGCATTCTGTTTATAAACTTGTTTATTTCATAAACAGTCTCCAAACTTAGCATAGTCCCTTTATTTAGACTCCAAAGTATTCAGTGCAAGATCTGTATCGTTCTTAGCATCTTAAGTGAAGCAAGGATGAAGTAATCTTAGCTATTTTAAATCTTTAACAAGCTGCTCTCCATACTCCATTGTTTTGTGTCTTCACATGCCTCCGAGTTACCTGTAGATTTATGGCAACCCCATTAATGTTAAGACACCCTTATGCAGAGAATACTCAGAAGTGGCTTTCTATTGCTTTCCTCTGAAATATAAGCTACAGCAGGGCTTCTTTTTCCACTCTTTTCACCTGAGACATTTTTACATGACCCCAGGCATATAGATATATAAAATAAGTATTTAAAAATCAATTTTTTACTGATAATCAATCAGTGTTTGCAAGGGTTGCTAAACAGGATGTTTTTTCCATTTTGTGGAGTACAGCTGAAGCATCTTGTGCAGAGTCTACTGTAAACACTGTATGTTTTGCTTAACAGATTTATGTAAATGGGTAGCATTCAAAAACCTTTTACTGGTGGGCCCCATTCATGTACTAACCAGGCCTCACTTTACTTTCAATAATAATAATAATAATAATAATAATCATCATCATCATCATCATCATCATCACCATCATCACATCATCCGAAAATACATCACACAGTCCTAAACGCTTGGGAAGTGTTCAACTTGTGATTTTGTGATACGAAATCCAGCATATATATCTTGTTTGCTGTGTCATACTCTGTCTTTGTCTCATTGATGATGATAATAATAATTCCTTCCTTCCTTCTCCCAATGAGAGGAGAAGGAATACTCTGTTGACTTCAGGGTATTTAGGCCTTTACTTTATTATTTAATGAGAATGTGAATTATTAATTTTCTGAAATTTTTAGTGAACTGGCAGCGACAGCAAAAATAATCTAGGTTCTATCCTCTGTTACCAAGTGATGTCAATCCCTGATGTTAGCCCTGCATCACACATAAAGAATGGCTTACACCTGAGGTTCAAGTGTTATTCTGCAACTTTTCACCTTCTAGGATCTACTCTAATGCTGGTACTCTACTCATGCAATAGGACAATCCAGTGTGAGTGTACCAGCCTTTCCTAAGCATCCTTTCCCCAGTGCTCCAGTGGGTTGGGAAATCCTCTAGAGATGGTTTTTAAGTGGCTCTTAAGGCTGTGGGGTGGAAGGCTTGATAAGAGAAACCGATGTGTAAGTATAAGCTTCACACTGGATTTAGGAGTAAGTTCAAAGATTCCATCGTTTGCCTTTTTTCTTTCTTCCCACAGCACAATTCACATCTTATCGTTTCTACAGCTCAAAATCCTTTATTTTACCCATCAAGCTTTTCACATCCTCTTTGTTACCACATTATGCAGAAAGTCAGCAGATCCTCTATCTTAGCTCAACTCTCATATGCAGACGAAAGTCTGACTTTTGCTAAGGGAGATGGTGATTTTAGGCATGGATGAAATCTCTATTGTCAGGCCATAGAATGTGCCTGGTCACTGCATGCATTGTAGACAGATGATATCCTCAAATACAGAATAATGATTTGTATCCTCAAATAATAAGTCTAGCTTCAAAGGTTTGAGAACCCCTGGTCTAGACAGACATTAATCGTCTTGGTTTATGTGAGATGTCACAACAGCAGTTAAAAAACAAACAAGCGACAAAGAGCAGGAACCACTTTTGAATACATCTATGTGGCTGTTTTGTTGTTTGATCACCAGCATCTCTGTATATTTATGTTCCTGCCTATTTAGATTGTATGTTATTTGAATCAGGGATGCTGTTTTATGCATACTGTATTTCTTGTTTGAAAGTTGCTTATTCCTTGGTCTCTGAATGTGTTGACTGTTAGTCTATGTTTTCATGCTAAAGCAATTAGGTTTCTATGTATTGTACAGTTGGGGTCCCACCAAGGGGAAAAATATATGTCCGGATCCAAACATGTACCTGTTTCCAGTGTGTTCTTTCCCCCAACATCTAGTATTGTTTTATAGAGAGCTAACATTGTGTAAACTTATTTTGACTTTGCACAGGACAGAGACATCCTTGATATTAAGGAAAGTTACCTTTCTGTTGCTATTGGGGTTGAATTTCTGTTATCTATTTTGTATTGCCACACAACCAAAAATGGGAGTGATTCCTGGCTGCACTGAAATCCCTTCGGACGGTTTAAAACAAAACATAGTCCTGTCATTGTAACATCATCACTTTTTTTTTCTCCTGTGATTTCAACCATCTTTGTCTGATGAAGAAGAAAACAGTGGAACTTTGAAAGCTTGCATGATGTATTTTCTGTATTTTGCTTAGCCTATAAAGGTATCATGCTTTTGTGGCTTTTGCTGTATTTTGCTGGGAGATCCTATGTAAAATAGCTATCAATTATGGGACTGCCTTGCCAGCCGCCCTCTGTCTCATGAGTAGCAGTCCAGAAGGGAAAAAAAAAAACTCTGGATACAACCGAATGTATGTAAAGCACTTTGAGCATTCAGAGGAAAATATTATTTGATTGCTATGGTTAGTGGTCAACTGTTAGGAACACTATTTGGGAACCACTTCCTTATTGTCATGATACTATGTGCCGATTTATAATCACAATAAACATAGGAGTGCTTGGTTATTATTACTTCATAGAACTGATGGTTCACTAAAGCCAGGGGTATTCATACAGTATTGTCTCCTTTGATCCATAAGCTAAGCAATCCTGACAGATTCAAATATAGCACCGCAAAACTGAACAAACATATGAATTTTTCAGGTTAGAGAAATGCAGGTTGGTAATTCATATACCTCTGCAACTTACAATGCTTTACATCACCAAAGTTGCTGTATTGGAATTCACAAGGTATTTGTAACTACTGTCTTTTGAAAGAATCTGGCTATTAAAGAATGGTTTTAATGATAGATAGATAGATAGATAGATAGATAGATAGATAGATAGATAGATAGGGATGCAAATTGGGGACAGAGAAGTGATAGCATATTAAATAAATACATTTATATAAATCACATTTCACTATTTGAACAGCTTTCTGAAGCTTGTTGCTCCCTACATTGTAATGAAATAAATGTTCATACATTCAAGTCAGGTTGCTTTACCTTCAACATATCTTTGTACCGGCCCATCTCGGAGTGAGCAGTGATGAGACACCCTAGGACACGAAACCTGCCGGCAGAATCTGTACTCTTTTCCAAGACCCTCAACCAGACCTGGAGGGCCTTTTCAGTCTGATTTGATTGGTAAAGTTGTAGTCCTTTTTCAATCTGCTGCTTTGTCTGGTCCTGACCCATCTCCTTTGTGCTCAAGAGCTTCATATACCAGTCTGGCAGGATAGCAGAAGCACTGGAGGTCCACACACAAAAAGATGTTATCACAGCAAACTCAGTATTAAGGAAGGATAAGTTTCATGCTTTGGAAATTCAGGACCATGAGAACCTCAGGCCATTCAGAAGGTAGAAATGTCCGCAAGAGATGCCATCAAAATATTGTGTCAATCATCTTAATCTCCATCTTCTAGACTAGCATCTTGTTTCATGCTCTCCTGTCCATGGAAGACAAAGACTCAGAAGGCAAAAAAAAGTGCAGGAAGGAAAGAAAGAAAACCACTATGTAGCTGGTGTGAAATTTAATCGGAATGGCCCCTCCTGACCACTGGTGACAGCTGTGGCCGCCAATCCTAGTCACATGACTTCCCAGGAATGCCAGTCTTGGTAACTCACAAGGTCAGAAAGTGAGTCAAAGCCAACTCTCCTCCTTCCCTGGATGCAGCTAATATAAATGTACTAGAGAAGGCACAACTCACTGTGGCAGTATAGCACAAGCCAACCCTTTATTCAATATGCATACTCTGGGAACAAAATGCGATTCTAAAAGCATCTGGGATATTTACTTCTTTAGGACTCCATGAATCCTTGAAACTCTTGGAATCCACCTTTTTTGCCCTCTTGCTGGCATGTCCAGTAGCTACGTTGGGAGGGAAATGCTGAAGGTTGTAGACCCCAGGTACGATATCGAGCTGTGGGTTCAATGCAAATGTAATGTGACTCTCACTAGGGCAATCATTTACATGTGTGCAAACTCGTCTTCATGTACACATGGATCAGGTTGGAGCAGGTAGTACCTTACCAGGATAGCGTTCTTAAGTTTGTAATGGATCATTCTGTGAATGTATTGTCTATCTGCAAATCTTGAAAAGGGCAGGTTTCTCTCAAGAGAAAGGGATAAAATGAAAATCGTTGTTATATAAATGAACATGGGACATTGTACAGTACAACCCTCATACACGCGGAGGATATGTTCCTGGATTACATGTGGATACATGAAACCATGGATAAGATTGAACTCCCATTATTTAAAACAGAGAAACCAAGAGGATATAGCTTGTACTGGTGGCACTATGTGAATAAGTGAAACCGGGTGTATTGGCTCCATAGATACAGGAGTCAAACTATATGCATTTTTTACTGTCCCTACATGAGCATAGTTTTAAGATCTCTGAGGAAAGGTTTTCTCTTGAATCTACCACCATCACAGGCATGTTCACTGGGGACATGAAAGAAAGCCTTCTCAGTGGCTGCTTCCAGACTGCAATTCCCTTCCATGGGAGGTTTAGTTGGACCCCACTTTCTGCCAGCTGGCAAAGACTTATTTAGGCAGGATTTTTACTCTTAACTCTCATAAAAAAATGAGCCCCTTTAATGGAATGGGCTATTTATTTATCCTTTTTATGGTTTCAGATGTATTTTAACTGTTTTAATTTTTTGCTTATTTTTTTTAAAAGATTTTAGCCACTCTGGGGCTGTGTATTGGGAGAAAAACAGGATATCAATTGAACACATTCCATCTGAGAAGTGATTATTGTCATATTGGGAAAATGCAGAAACTGAGAGTATTTTCTCAACAAGGAATGACAAATGTAACTAAGGCATTTAAAGAACTGCTAGGCTCATGCCACCTTCCCTGCCCATAGCTTCCTGCTTCTCTCTGTTCCACCTTTCAACTTTTCTGTACTTGTCCGTCTTTACTTGTGTGACTGAATTAGAATATAACAGCAATCATGGGCATTCAGATAGGGTTACTGAAGATGGTGGGAGAGAGTAATACTGGGGAAGTGTGGGTATCTTGGGGATATGGACTGATCTGTTTTTGTTGTGTTAAAAAAGCAATAAAAACAAAGGCAACCACCTTAAAAGTTGACTGAAAGGGTTAATAAAATTATGAATGGTGTGGAGGAAAAAAAGAGATGGAAGCAGTCTCTGGGGACAATAAATTGAGAGCAAATGGAACAGCTGGTGAATAGTTGCCTCTCGTTTTACATTGCTCCTGACTCAAGGCATTTCCATATGTCTTCTTACTAACCCAAGCCTTGTACCTGTATGGCCCTGTCTCAGTATGGTGCATCTCCCCGTCAGAGCAATCAGCAAGATCACATAAAAACTTTGGTATCTAGAGTTGTCATATCAATATGTATGCATATGCAAATATGGGTATTCTGAAAACAAAAATATTTCTTCTAAATGTGTTGTCGAAGGCTTTCATGGCCGGGATCACAGGGTTGTTGTATGTCTTTCGGGCTGTGTGGCCATGTTCCAGAAGTATTCTCTCCTGACGTTTCGCCCACATCTATGGCAGGCATCCTCAGAGGTGTTTTGAATAAGGGATATTCAATAAGGGATATTCAATCTGTATATAGCAAGCTCAAACTTACAAACAGCTTTATTATTTTTATTAGGATTACCCTCCTAAGAACAGTTATTCCCAGTTACAATGCTAGAAGTATTCACCCCCTTCGTTGACTTTTCTATATTTTATTTCTATATTACAGCCTTGAACAAAAATGTATTTAATTGGCATGGCTACCAATTGATGAACACAAGACACTCAGCATTGTGAAAGTACACAATATTTTTTATTGTTGCACCAAAGTTAAGTAAACAAAAACGAACTGACACTTGTTTTGGCGGTATTTATTCCACATTTGTTATGTTTAAACAAACTCTAGTACAAACCATACCTCCAAAGTCCACCTTTGTATGCAATTCCACTTCCACATAATTTCACATTATATGCACTTGTACAAGGAAATCCCATAGTCTGCTGGAAAGCATATGCAAACAGCCTTTTTGAAAACCAAGGGGATATCACAACATGGTAGAGATAGCTATGCAGAAGCACTGAACAGAGTTGGTTCATTAAAAACCATTCAAAACTATGAACACCTTCCTGGGTACCATTAAATCCATTATTACAAAACTAGCCATGCCTAGTTTCTTCTACGAAGATAATTCACCCATGGTAGAGCTATCACCCACATAGTCCACAAAACTTGAACTTCATAGAAGTTGTGTGAGGAAAACCATTGGTGAAAGAAAACGTATCAAAAATACTCTGGCATTTGAAAAAGGGTACAAAGAAGACATAGCAAACATATGGGGAAATGTTCTCTGGTTCTGAACAGACCAACTGTGAATTTTCTTGTTTTGCAAATATGGTGCTTTCTGTGGGTAGGTGCCTTTAAGTCGTTGGTTGTCTTATGAGGATCCCATGAATTGCATTGGGTTTTCTTCGGTAAGGAATACTCAAGGGATTTTGCCAGTTCCTTCCTGTGAAATATTGCATACACCTCTTGGTATCCGTTGGTAGTCTCCCATTCAAGTAACAACCAGGGCTGGCACTACTTACCTTCCAAGATCAGACACAATCCTGTGCCTTCAGGGAATTTTAGTCCCACCTCCATCTCAAGTTTGGTTGGTGGGAGTGAGAGGGCCTCCTCACTGGCTGCCCCTCAACTCTGGAACTTCCTGTCCAGGGAAGCCAGAGTGGCCCCTTCCCTGCTCTCCTTCCGGTGCAGGCAAAAACCTTTTTATGCAGACATGCGCTTAAAGATGAAGGTGTTTTAAGTCAGGGTGTGCTGTGGTTTTATATACGTTTATTTATTTATTTTATTTAATTTATATACCACTCTTCTCCCCCAGGGGGACCCAGAGCGGTCGTACATACTGGCAAGATTAATGCCACATATAATACAAAATATAGTAAAACAAACGATCGTAAAAACACACTTAAAAACCAATATTATACCCCATTTAAAACAGTAAAGCACTGTGTGGCCATTACAACAGGGCCAGTAGCATTGGGCCAAAAGTCAGAGCCAGTCTGTATTCAATTACACATTAATCCAGCGAATACATCAGATTATATCGACCGTATCTTAGGATGGGCCAAAAGCTTGGTCCCACATCCAGGTCTTCAGCTGCTTCCTAAAAGACATGAGTGAGGGGGCTTCCCTAATCTCCCTTGGCAAGGAGTTCCACAGCCGCGGAGCCACCACCGAAAAAGCCCTGTTCCTCGTTCCAGCCAAATGCACCTGTGATGGCGGGGGACCGAGAGCAGGGCCTCACTCGAAGATCTTAATCTGCGGGGCGGCTCATAGGGGGAGATACGTTCGGAGAGGTAAGTTGGACCAGAGCCGTTTAGGGTTTTGTAGGCCAAAGCCAGCACTTTAAATTGTGCCCGGAAGCTAACAGGCAGCCAGTGGAGCTGCTTCAACAGAGGAGTTGTATGCTCCCTGTACGGCGCTCCAGTTAATAACCTGGCTGCCGAACGTTGGACTAGTTCCAGCTTCCGAACAGTCTTTGAAGGCAACCCCACGTGGAGCGCATTGCAATAGTCCAAACGAGATGTAACCAGAGCGTGGACCACCGTGGCCATGTCAGGCTTCCCAAGGTATGGGCGCAGTTGGCGCACAAGTTTGAGTTGTGCGAAGGCCCCCCTGGCCACCGCCGAAACCTGGGGTTCCAGGCTCAGCGATGAGTCCAGGAGGACACCCAAACTGCGAACCTGCGCCTTCAGGGGGAGTGCGACCCCATCCAGCACAGGCTGTAACCCTATACCCTGTTCGGCCTTACGACTGACCAGGAGGACCTCTGTCTTGTCTGGATTCAACTTCAATTTGTTCACCCTCATCCAGTCCGACACAGCAGCCAGGCACCGGTTCAGGATCTGGACGGCCTCCTTGGAAGCTGGAGAAAAGGAGTGATAGAGTTGGACATCATCTGCGTACAGATGACACCGAACTCCAAAACTCCGGATGATCTCACCCAGCGGCTTCATGTAGATGTTAAACAACAAAGGGGACAGTACTGAACCCTGTGGGACTCCACAAGACAACGGTTGTGGAGCCGAACAGCTGTCCCCTATCAACACCTTCTGGGTACGGTCCTCAAGGAAGGACTGGAGCCACTGCAATGCAGTACCCCCAAGGCCCATTCCCACGAGGCAACCCAGAAGGATACCGTGGTCTACGGTATCGAAGGCCGCTGAGAGATCCAGGAGAACCAGCAGGGACACACTCCCCCTGTCGAGCTCTCTGCGGAGATCATCCACCAAGGAGACCAAGGCCGTCTCAGTTCCATGCCCCGGTCTGAAGCCAGACTGTGCCGGATCCAGATAATCAGTTGCTTCCAAGAATCCCTGGAGTTGTGAGGCAACCACGCGTTCCACGACCTTGCCCAAAAAGGGGAGATTGGAAACAGGCCGAAAGTTATTCCAATTAGTGGGGTCAAGTGATGGCTTCTTCAACAGCGGTTTTATTACGGCTTGTTTGAGGCCGGCTGGAAGTCTGCCTTCCCGGAGGGAGGCATTCACCACCACTCTTACCCACTCGACCAACCCCCCTCTGGCTTCTTTAA
Organism: Anolis carolinensis; assembly: GCF_035594765.1. Lineage (NCBI taxonomy): Eukaryota > Metazoa > Chordata > Lepidosauria > Squamata > Anolidae > Anolis > Anolis carolinensis. The sequence goes on from NC_085841.1 coordinate 304,227,363, forward strand.
CCAGCCAGGATGGGCAGGGGTCTAGGATGCATGTGGTCGCTCTCGCTTCTCCAAGGACCTTGACCACATCCTCGGGTTGCACAGATTGAAATGAATCCATCAAAATAGGACAAGCAGGTGCTCTTGCTACATCTTCGGAGATTGCATCAACCGTGGCGTCAAGCTCGGAACGGATCAAAGCGATTTTCTTTAAAAAGAACTGGGAAAAAGCTTCACATTTCTCTGCCACATCATCTGTGGGCGCAGTTTGAGGGGTGTTGTTAAGCAGCCCTCTGACAGTTCTAAAAAGCTCGGCAGGACGGTTTTTGGCTGCCTCAATTCTAGAACTATAATAGTTTTTTTTACAGCAGCCATTGCTTTGCAATATGTTTTCCTTTGGGCTTTAACCCGTTCTAAATTTGATTTGCTCCGTCGCTTTCGCCACACACGCTCTAGACGCCTCGTCTCGCGCTTCATCGCTGCCAACTCCCCGGAAAACCAGGGTGCTAGTTTAGCTCTGCGCATTGCGAGGGGCCGCTCTGGAGCGATCGTGTCTATTGCCCTGGCCATCTCCCCATTGTAGAGTGTGACCAGAGCATCAACAGAATCACCTACCGAGGAGGCGGGAACATCCCCAAGAGCCATCAGGAATCCATTTGGATCCATAAGCCTCCTGGGGTGGACCATCTTAATGGGTCCACCACCCCCGCGGAGGTTAGGGGTTGCAGTAATTCTAAACTTGACCAAGTGGTGGTCAGTCCATGACAGTGGGACTAACGAGAGCTCTTCCACACCACCACCATTCTCCCATCCCTGGCAAAATACCAAGTCCAATGTATGTCCAGCACATTGGGGAGGGCCAGAAATCACTTGGGACAGTCCCATGGTTGCCATGGTATCCATGAAAACCTGAGCCGCTCCCGACAGGGTGGTCTCTGCGTGTATGTTGAAGTCTCCCAGCACAAGAAGCCGCTGAGACTCCAACACCAAGCTCGAGATCACCCTGGCTAGCTCAGTCAGGGAGTTTGTAGTGTTGCGGGGTGGACGGTATACTACAAATATCCCTATACTGTCCCGGTCTCCTACCCGCAGGTGGACGCTTTCAAATGAGGTAGATTGCGGGATGAGGCATCTGGTCACGGGGATAGAATCCCTATAGATTATTGCAACCCCACCTCCCGTCCCTCCGGATCTTGGCTGGTGCTGAACAGAGTAACCTGGAGGACAGAGCTGAGTGAGGTTAGGCCCACCCAACTCATCCAACCAGGTTTCTGTTATACAAGCCAGGTCTGCTCGCTCTTTATGGCTTTAACTTGAATTGTTTTTAATATTAATGATGTTTAATACTGTTTTAATATTTGTATATTGTATATTTTAAGGTTTATTTATTTATTTACAGTATTTATATTCTGTCCTTCTCACCCTAAAGGGGACTCAGGATCACAATGTACACATAAGTGGCAAACATTCAATGCCATATGAACATAGACAGAGAGGCAATTTAACATTCTCCAGCTTCCAGCTTACTGAGGGTATGCTCGATTCCGGCCACAGGGGGAGCAGCTGCTTCATCATTCACTGTGACACCGAGTCCTTGATGGATATTTCTTCATTCCAAATGCTGCTGGACGATTTTTATGTTGTAAATTAAATTAGCCTCCCAGCATAAGCGGTACCTAAATTTCCTACTTGATAGATGCAACTATCATTCAGGTTTCTTAGGTTAGCAACGAGTAGGGCTATTTTTTTTAATGGTTGGTTGCTCACTCTGACACGGGTTGGCTTTGAACTCATGACCTCTTGGTCATAGTGATTTATTGCAGCTGGCTACTAACCAGCCGCGCCACAGCCCAGCCCCAATTATTGTAATACTTTTAATTGTGAGCTGCTTTGAGTCTCCATGGAGAGAAGGCGGGATATAAATAATAACTACGTTTGAAGATTCCAACTTTTTCACCTGTTCTTGCTCTTTAGACTATTTTCAGCAACAGTTTAGCTGTATGCCATGCAATGTTTTGCTTTTTATCAAAGTGCTGCTAATAGCACTGATGCCAGGCTTATATGCATGTCTGCTAGAAAAAAAACTCTCTTCAAATATTCATAGATGAGTAAAAGAGCAGAGACAGTATCAGGGTGCCAAATTATGATCTTCAGAAGGAAGAATTCGTGAGTCAAATGATGCTTCCAACATTGTCTTTTGAATGAGACATCTGAAGTTTGTTACAATTTTTCTGTATGCATTTTGTGACACTTATTTCACTTTCAGGCTTAAAAGGTTATAAATACAAGGCTAATTCCTTGGAATAATGCTCCATTATTATTCTGATGCAGTATACAGATTATTTCAGAGCAACAGTTGGAATATGAAATTTGAAGTTTACTCTGAAAATTTAAATCTATGAGTTACCCACTTGCAAACCAAGTGCTTGTAACTGAGAGAAAACAAGAGGACAGAAATATCAAGTGAATTTATAGTCCAGCTCATTCAGGCAATTCCTTTTTGCAACCAAGATTCCAATTTGTTTTTGGTTATTGTGGAGGCAGAGAAGAAATGTAACTCTCCTTTGAGCATTCACAAATGCTTCCTTGTACTATAGCTGGAATGAGGATGAGAAGAATATTCAATTTTCTGAAGATCATGGTAGCCTATTCCAGATATAGCGGTCTTCTTTTTAGACACTGTTCTCTCATTGAGAAATTTAGACTGGCCCTGCTTAATATACGTGGTAGACGGGGATGATAGCCTTTTTTTTTTAAGAGTAGTATGCAGTCAAAAAAGGATGCTGTACAACACAGTTTATTGAAAAGCTCCTGTTTCAGATATCCATGTCATTTGCTCTCCATGGTGTTTTTTTGGCATTAACACACAATGGTATAATGACTTATCATCATCTCTCAGCAATCAAACAATGTGATTATAATCATATTCAGCTGTTTCCTTCACCTTCCACTCTTCTTATAAGCAACTGGACTTCTGAACAACTGCTCATTTTCCTCTTCTGTTCAAAACAGGTGCATGCTCAACAAACTACATTAGATGGAATGCATGACTGAATACTTACCATCCTGTATTCACCATTACTATTAAACTAGCAATATTGTTTAAATATTTTTAGAGCTTTAAAAACAACTGACTCAGTTGAAGGAAAAATTAATGGGTTGTTGTATGTCTTTCGGGTTGTGCGGCCATGTTCCAGAAGTATCCTCTCCTGACGTTTCGCCCACATCTATGGCAGGCATCCCCAGAGGCTGTGAGGCATGGATGCCTGCCATAGATGTGGGCGAAACGTCACGAACATGGCTGCACAGCCCGAAAGACATACAACAAACCTGTGATCCTGGCCATGAAAGCCTTCGACAACACAGAAAAATTAATAGACAGTAAAAAGACCCTTACCATAGGAAAAGATCATCATACATCTACTGTAACTTCCTTTGGCATATTAAGGTTTCTAAATGAACCTCTGCTCAACTCTCACATTTTTATTTAAGACATTTTGTTGTAATAAGAATCTACATTGCTTATACAATAGAATAAATCCCACAATATTTTTTTTGTAAATTACAGCAGCTGGTGTGGCAGTTGTCTTACCATATTGAGAACCTTGTAATAATTTGAAGCAGAAGGTACAATAATTAACACAATAAAAATGCAGGTCACCTCCAAGACTTACATTTTCATACTAGATCACAATCCTGCATTTGTACGATGAATAATCTTGTCTGGATATGCAGATGAATTAGTTACAAATTAACTGTAATGACTTAACAAAGATACGGTCATGGCATTCTATACACTCGGTTTCCTGTAGCACTGAAGACAGCAAAGCTGGCATTAAAAATAGGGAGAAAGATCACAATAAAAACAAGTATCACTCAGTCATTATGCAAGTTTCTTATACATTTAAACCAAATTTGTGGCCACTGCTGGAGATAATACTTTGGAATTGTATTTATTTATTTATTTATTTAGGTCTTATGTTGTGTGATAAGCATTTCTATATCCCTCATTTCTTTAAAAAAGGACCAAGAGGAAATTACAGAGAAATTAAACTAAAATTGATCAAGGGAGAATTATTTTTCTCTATAAGAAAAGATTTAAGTGGCTACATTTTCCCCTGATTTGTGAAACAATCAGAATTAGTTATTATGTGAATTAGAAGAGCACAAAAGTAAAACACTGAACTACTTATCCAAAAAAGATAACCAGGTTTAGAGACCATGCCCTATGAGGAGTCATGAGGGCCATGTTAAATCCAAAAGGAAGAGAGAGCATACTTATTTTCTGCTGCCCCGGAGACTAGGACTCAGAGCAATGGGTTCAAGTTACAGAAAAGGAGATTCCACCTGAACGTTAGCAAGAACTTCCTGACTGTACGAGCTGTTCAACAGTTGAGTTCTCTGCCTCGGCTCCTTCTTTGGAGGCTTCTATAAACAGGCTGGATGGTGCTTTGATTGTACTTTTCCTCATGGCAGGAAATAGACTGGATGGCCTTGGGGGTCCTCCTCAATGGATTGTCACCTTGTCGTGGCAAGGGGGCTTACGTGTTCCAATGAACCTGTGGGCGTAACTACTGGAGTCATGCACTCCTGCGGGGGCACAGGGGAGGTTCCAGACAGAGCACAATCCGAAGACCTCAATGGCGGATCAGGCAGAAGATAATATGGTACATGTTACAATGGTTGTGAAGGAGGAAGAAGGCTGCAACAGACTGAGAAGCCATTGTTGTCGTGTTAACCACGTCACTGGTTGGGACCCTCACTCTGTGAAGACTGTGTATTGATGGGCTGTGCACACACATTAAAAAAACTTACGCACAGGCATCTTCCAAGAACTTGGAAGGTCATCATACTCGGACAACGGGGGATCACCTAAGTAAGTAAGGCCCTGGTGGTCTCTTAGAACCCTATGATTTTAAGGGCATCCAACAAAAATTTTCAATCTTGTACAAAGACAACGAGCACATAGTTTGTACACATAAAATATCACCAAAAGTAAACCTGGTATATGACTATATCTGATGTTTAAAAATTTTAGGGGAAAACTACATTAGAAACAGAAAACACTGAGAAAATCAATTTAAATCCATAGGCAGTGTGGGAAGGAAAAGATAGAAAAGAAAGAGTAACACAAACAATTGGCTATTTATCTGCCATGTGTAAGTAGAAAGACGACACAGGAATTTCTTCTCAAACAGTTTAATAGCAAATAAACAAAGGGAGGTACCACACTTGGCATATACAAAATGACTTCTTATCTGTGTGTCTGTGCAATTAAAACAGCTTTAAGTTCCCCAGTGGGACAAAAAGAAACCACACACAAAAGGAAGCAAATTCCTTAATACATACTCGCTCGTTCCAAACTTGTAACATAACTTTCATTTTTAAATGCACTACACAAACTCCGTGATCAAAAAAGCAACATGTGCTTCCATTTTTAAACCATTAAAGTAAAATCCATAATTTTCTACAGAATACAACACAATTTCACACAAAAAGGACATTTCGTTTTGCAAATCAAACAAGAAAAAAGAACAGCTCAAACAAGGTAAAGAAAAGCATTGCTACAACAGAATCACGACTCTGAGTTGATTAATCCTGTTACTGCAGAACAGACTCTACATTTGGTCATAGTGGCAATTTGTTTTCTTGTCACATTTGTGAATCACTTTACATTGTTTTCTAGTAGAAAAGGCAAAAAACTGTACAAAACCCCTAGTGTTAAATACAATGTTTGTACCAATAAAAAAGCCCACAGGTTTGTTTCCAAAATGTAAATTTCTTTTTTTTTAAATTATTCACAAAAAGCAGCCAGAAATAAAAGGCAGCTGCTGCTTTACTGTCTCAAATCCATTAAAACCACCACAGAATAATTAAAACAACCAAAGAAAGAAAGGAAAGAAGAAAAGTAACATCCAATGTTTGGCATTTTGGTTTTCTCCAGAGATTTTTTATTCCACAGGATTCTCCAGAGTTCCTCATGAAACTGTATGAGCATTGTAAAGAAATGTATTGGCAAAATTAATCTATACAATGCAGGTTTTCAACTTCCCTGCTATCAGACATTCCTGTGCATTGCGACTGTGAGCCTAAGAGCGACCATCTCACAGCTGTACCCCCAGATAATGCAGCCATATCCTTCTCAAGAAAACATATGCCCTCAAGATCACAAGACTGAGGGGAAAATCTATCTATGCATATTTATCTAAGAAGCATGGAGAAGCACTTCTTTGCCCAACAAGGGGGTGGGGAATCTTTGACCCTAGCAATGAGGCAAATTAATGCTCCATATGGTCTGGATAGGTCTCCTACAGACCCCTATTTGCAAAAGCTTTGCTTCACACATCTTCCTCCTCTTAGTTCCTTCATGGCTTCCCCATCCCTTTGCTCCTTGTGAGAAAGCACCTACCACAGGACTTCCTTACAAGTGTTATGAAACTCAGTATTAAGTCTCATGTTCTATAATAAATTGTATGTGTAGCAAGGTTGAGGCACATTTCCCAGAGAAGGACAATCTGTCCTATTTCTTCATCAGACGAAAAAAGAAAAAGAAAAAAAAAACTGCAGGACTCCTTACCCAATTTAAGAACAAAAACTTTAAAAAAATATCTCCATAGAGAAGACCCCCAGCTAAGGCCCCTGAGAAAAGGAGCCGGGGTTGGTACCCTGTTCAGGTAACAGCTAGTAGGCTGTTATATTGTGCTTGTCGCTTGGAGAAAGAGCCAGCAGTTTTGAGCCTAGGCTTACAGATTCCTTCTATAGGAAATGCAGAACATGCTACTTCAAGTGTTCGGGAGTGGAGAGAAATCCAGCTTGCATCACTGGGTTCTAGTGGTGTTAAAACTCACAAAGCAATCCAGATATTATATTAAGAGGTACAAATTAAGGCTACTCCAAAAGAGCTTGAGCTCCAATGGATCTCAGAAGCAGTATTACAGCAAACATCCCACAACTTTCTGTTGAACTTCTATTGACTATCCCTGCTGCCATCACCAGAACAGTGCAATCAAACCCCCTGAGATCTTTTCATAGCTGTGATGGTAGAACAAGGTGCAGATACTGTGTAGAGCAGTCCAAATGCACAGGAGATGTCTTAACATGATACATGACCACAAGTCTGGCATTCAAAAAAGATAGCTTCAAAACCTATTAAATTGCTCAGTTTTTGCACAAACTATAGAAAACAGAGGTGGAGAGTGTGTGTGTGTATATACAAGATTGTGAAGAACACAGCAGGAAACATGCAAAACGTTTACAAGAGCATTACTTGAGTTTTTAAAGGAAAAAAAACAAAATCTCACATTTTGCTGAGGAGATTGTAGTTACAAAAAACTAAGCATGCTAGGGTTTAACAAAATACAACATCAACTTTGATTAAACTTTCACTGCAGACAAAGGCTGATAATCACACAAGAAGGAAAAAAGCAGTAAGTGCCAGGGCAAAAATGCAGCTACAATCAGGAGAAAGTGTAGTTCAAGTGTTTTCTGCTGAGGCTACTCAAGTCAAAGAATACATGCTATCTCCCCAAGCACAAAATGTAGATTCAGCAAAATGTGACTGGACACCTCCTGAAAGTTTTTAGTTGCATCATTTTACTTTTTCCTTCAAAGATTTTTGTTTTAAAACTAAGCACACAGAAAAAACTAAGCCTAGAAAGTGATTGGCTGTATGTTCACAGAAATACAAATACTCCACAAGGTATGCTAGCAAGGCTGCTCTGAAGACAATTACAAAGAATCAGAATCACAAAATCAAGTGGTTATCTTACGAAGTTCTAGAAAAATAGAATTCTTTTATATTCAAATGCAAGTTTAAATATTCCCCTTCAGCAGTCTTTCTAGCAAAACCAATTTGGCAGCACAAAAAAGGGAAAAAAAAGAAAGAAGAAACAAACATAATAAAAATACACATCAGCATCAAAAGTCAACACAAGGTCAAAAGGTGAGAGTTCAAGCATCAGAGAAGCTGAAGAGACAAGGATTTGGACGATGTACTTGAACGCCACATCGACATGCTTTAGGCACAACGATGAACAAACGGCAGGAATCTAGAAAAAAAAACAAACCAGAAAGAAGGAGACCCACTGAGTTACACAGAGCAGTACATCCAAACAGAGAGAGAGAAAGAACAAGAATGGGCACTATACAATGAGACCTCTTGGGGAAGGGAGCTGACAAGGAGGGGCAGCACATGCCAACAGTGAACAAGTAAAGGTTGAAGTGCATAGGACACCAACTAAATGTCAAAACTGTCAGAAACCAAAGGGAAGGAGAGGCCTGGGATTCCTTTTAGACACTGGCTGCAGAATGGACTATGGCTTAGTGGCACACAGGTGGCTGTGCGTATTATCACAGCTTTAAGCCAATATTCCTGCTACCTCTGCCTGAGGAAGGTGTTAAAGTAAACCCACTCTGCTGGAACCTGACTTCCTGAAATATGGTTCCAGGAATGGTTCGGACTGTAAGAGCTGGGAAGCAGGGAAGGAATGCCCAGGTGGCTGATAGTTGAGATATTTTTTCCTTTCCTAGCACAGGATATTACTTAGGCGGCAGTGGCCTATGGAATCCACACTTTTTTTCCGGCTAGTGTTTTGAATGCAATACTAGCAGTTAGCTTTAGAATAAAAAAAATGACATATGACACATTAAGTGGAACTGAATCCCTTATGAAATAGGAAGGAATTAAGATTTGATTGCAAGTTAATACTTGCTTTGGCCAAGTCTTTTTTATTTTGATAGCTGCAAAGAAATTTGCTTTTGCAACTCCTTCAATAAAGAAATCCTGTTTCCTGAACTCGTGAGGAGGAATTCTGGACTCTCAGAATCTCTACAGTCACTGTTGCCAGCCTGAATGGTAGAAGCTTTTTCTGAAGCATCTTGAAATTTTTAGAACTGATAGAATCACTAATAGAGGGCACAGCACAAAAGACATAATTTGCAAGGACAGATACATGTAAGCGTTCTGTTAATGAGATGATGTACATGAAAAACTGTCTGAAACAGAATATGATTACTTGGAAAAGCGTGCTTCTTTCATTTCCCTAACTTCTATTTAAATCAGTCAGAGGTATAATACAACATGATTTAAACATACCATTGCATTTCTGTCAGATGAAATAAAGCAATCTTCTAATATGTGTTTGTGGATTCCCAAAGCATGTAGATCTGTAGCTTACAAACATTAACGCTACAGTATCACAATTAATTTTAACGTTATCTAGGTTGAAAAACAAGAATACTGGCTTTGGATCCAGAATATGTGTTCCCTGGATGGAAGGAGTCTTTACAGTAGCAGAAGGCCTCCTATTCAGTGCAGAAGAAAAAATCCTCACCAATTTCCCCGTGCAGTCCTCTGTACCTCAGGAAAACCTGATCCTGAGGGTTGAGAGGCCCTCTGGAATAGGAGTGAAGGTGGTACTGGAGGGGAATAGGTGAAAATCACCTTACTTCAATGTACATCTTTGCTCAAGGATTGCTCCTTCTGAGCACAGTGCATTTGGTAAGGAAATGAAAGTTTCATAGAAGCTAGGTATACCAGGATAATTAACAAATAGTACCTTGGGGATTTTTATTCTTGACATGACGTATAGCTAATAGAATCTAAGAAGTAGATCCTTCCATGAATACATTTACAAGAATTGGCTGTATACATACACAGACAAATTAAGAAGGCAAAGGGAAAATCTGTAAAAACACGCGGCAACTTTAATCACCAGTTGCCCAATCTACATTTTCTTATAAAAATAAGGCTCCTTTAGAAAGCAATACTTCAACATTTGTCTCATGCCAAGTCTGCTTGAAATACTCTTTAGTATAGCATGTCTCCCTTATCTCATTTCAGTCTCATGTCTGCATATTACTGAACATACCCATTTTATTCTGAGAAGTGGATTTAATCGAAAATACACTCAGAATTACTTCCATAATTAAATATAATTTTAAGTTTATATAGAACTGACAATTTTTATATTGTACAATTAAAACAGTGTGTATTTGATCGATTGGTCCAAACATAAAAAATGAATATGGTTTTCCTAAAAGGGGAAACGTATAAGACAATATCTTTGGCTTTCTGCCAAAGTATTTATTCAACTCTGAAAAGGGAATGGGGTGGGGAAGAGAGATAAACTTTACAAAGAATTTGACAGTATGACAGGGTGGACCAAAACACAACATGGGAAACAAATATGTATGCATGTGTATGTAGGATCAAAACTTCTGATCAGTAGTGAATCTATTCTAGAGTCTTAATTTTAAAATGTTTTGAAAAGCGTACATGATCCGATTAACATGTCAAATAAAAGTAAGAAGGAAGGCATATTTTGGTTCAAGTCTTCTAGATTCATTCATAACAACAGCACCAAAGGCACAAAAGTTTTGCCAATATATTCTAAAGATTTAATTTTGGAAAATTAACTTGGTTATATTTGCTTTGGTAACAGTGTTGTGTGGGATGAGGGCACGTGAATGAATCGTACTACTTAATAAATGTTATATAGGACAATCTACGCTGAAGTGTTGCTTTGTAACTCAACTGGAGGCATTTTGCCTCACGGTGGCTGTGATGACATCATATCAACAGGTTATGGAAATTATGGCCATTAAAAAAAGGTGACAGAATAGATTATTCAAAGAAATCAACATATGTGGCCAAAGAAAAGACAAAGAAAGGGACCGAAAGAGAGCAGAGGACAGAAGAGGTACTGGGAGGAGTGACTACAGATAAACTCGAGCACAGCTTTCCCCCTCCACTGGTTCACAGCATTAATTCTTCTCCTATTTAGCAGTTTGTCCAGCTGCAAACAGGCCACTGAAAGTCAGTAGTTTTAATCAAGCACATTGCTGTATGTATATGTAACACAATCACATTCAGGATTATGCAAAACCCTGGTCTTTTCCAGTGAAATAATTTAGATAATAAATATTCTCCACCCAGGAGCAGTATAAAACTTCTATAAAAATAGAAACACATTCTCAGTTATATTAGGTTGATTCTGGAGCAGCTGCTCCCAACCATGACCTTTTTTTTCCTGAAAAGTATATTATTTATAAAAAGAATCCCATGACAACTCTGGAAGCCTCAATACTCCAATACTTCATTTTTGCCACAGAATATCAGGACACAACTTTTCCTAGTGCACAAAATTCAAATGTATACAGTTCACCTAAATGTATGCATATGCTTCTGAACAGATTGAAGTATTCAACATAGAAGGGTACCATATGCCAGCTTAAATAGGAAATTTGGAAATCTGACCATTCAACCTTTTGCCATTACTGTATGTGCTTTATAATACTGACAGTTTTATATTCACTAACCCATCCGCCAGGATTACAGATAGGTTTGTAACAATACTTCTAAACTTCGCCATATAAAATAATCTGAACCTGAGATGGATGGCCCTGCAGAATTTACACTTTGAGGTTTTAAACACAGGGGACCCAGTCCCTGATTATGGTCAAGTCTTATTCTGAGGTTTACCAAGGTTTACCAAGCCAAGGACATTTCAGAATGAATGAGCCTTATGGATCTTTCCGACAAAGTGAACTTAATTTTTTTCCTGAAATCTGTTCCCTACTTTACTTAAATACTTGATTTCCAACTACAGGGCATATGGACTGACAAAGTAAGAGAATAAACTGAGGAAGGGGTGTACTGAATCTTATGTATAAACTCTGTAAGCTTCTCTACTAGTAGGGCTGGCTTTTTTTGTGGCTCAAGGGCTAAGTTCTATCCTGACTTCTTGCCATGGCTCAGGTCAGAATGTCAGAAGTTCCCTTTAGTCCCAATGTCACTGGTGTATACAAAAAAGGCCTTTAACACTTTGGTACACACATAAAAAGTAGGTGTGTATTAGAAAAGGAAGAAACCTGACTTTAAATGATTAGGCACCAGGCTACACACACTACAAAGGCAGGATCAAGGTTTGGTGACACTTCAGCCCTTTGCATGAAACCTTACATGTTTGATATTGGCACACACACTCAAAGGAAAACTGTAATGTAGCAAGATTTTTTAATAGGAAAAAATATATGTGTGTAAGAAAAAAGATCTTTGGGACAATATTTTTTTCCAGATATATGCTCGCAGAAAGTGTGCAAAAAGTAGAATGTCATTAATCAGAGCAATGTGATGTTATTTAAAAGCCACCTGTTTGTTTAGTATTAAGGAGGATTTAGGTTATACTTTATGGACATTGATTCTGCTAACTGCTTTATGTACAAGATGTAGAATTGAGAGGGAAGAAGAATTAAAAATTGAATCATGACCCACCAAATTTCCTGGCTTACATCCTTATTTGTATGTATTAGTATTTAACTGACTTGATTTCAAGTCTTGTTTTCATCAAGCAAGAACCACCAAAAGATTACTAATGTCTAATTTTTTAAAAAGTTGCTCTGGTTGGATTGCAAATCTTTGATTTAAAAATTCATTGGCTCACACTAACTGCCCCTTACAAATGCACTACATCATTAAAATCACTACAGTTTTCCTTTTAACACATGAATTTAACACATTAATTGCCGAACTGATTTTCTCCCACCCTCATGATTGATTCAATATAAAGTCCTTGTATTAATTAAATAAAGCTGAGTAAACAAGAAAGGCTTCTTGGGGTCTGCTCAATTACCAGCCACCAAGTTGTTTGAATTCAGTCCCTCCACTTCCTCCATGAATATCATTTGGGGTTTGGCAACAGATCTGCTCCTCTTCTCTTTGTCAAGTCTAAGTCATACAGTGTCAGCTTGAAGCACCTCCTATTTTGCTGTCCTCCCCATGGTGGCTGGCATTGGTCCTTCTCAAAACACACTGGTTACAAACACAGCAAACTTAAAAAAAAAGAATCAGCGATATGGCACCTAAACTCCAAAGTAAAACACTGGAAACAAAAGCACAAACTCGTCCTCCATCCGAAGAATTCCCAGTAGAGGCAGCAGCTGAGTCTTCAGGGGAAGATGTGTCAGATAGAATGACATCAATTAGCTTCCGTGACTGTAAAAATACAGCCTTCAAGAGTTTCAATCACTAAGCGCACTCCTCCCCAACTTACCAGAAGATCCTTCTCACTCCAGTTCCAGAGGGGAGGGGCGCTCAGTATGGCTTGCTGTCATTCTTAGAGCGCTTGAGCTGTACTTTCAGTCGTTTCATGCCAATCTGAAATCCATTCATTGACTGGATGGCAGCCTGTGCAGAAACTGGATTGTCATAACTTACAAAACCTAAGAAAAAGAGAAGGTGACATTAGAAGTGAGAGTAGAATTGGCATAAGTGATCCAGTACATTCAGACTGAAGATATAATCAGAATCCTAGAATTAGAAGAGATCACATGGACCATCAAGTCCAACCCCTTGCAATATAGGAAAAGCACAATCAAAGAACCCCTGACAGATGGCCCTCCAGCCTCTGTTTAAAAGCCTCCAAGGAAGGAGCTTCTACCATACTCTGAGGCAGAGTTCCACTATTGAACAGTTCTTCCTAATGTTCAGGTGGAATCTCCTTTCTTGTAATTTGAACCCATTGCTCTGACCACTAGTCTCCAGGGCCCCAGAAAACAAGTATTTGCATTCATACTTTGGCTGCAAAATATGTGAACTCTTAATGTGTCTATAATTAAATGTATAAGATAGCTTTATTTTTTAAAAGCCTGTAAAGCTTCTTTATATAAAGTTTCAGGGAAAAGTCAGAGGTGACCTGCTTTAATGCACTGTAGCATGTGCTGGTACTTCCTCCTCTCTGCAGAATAACTCTCGACTTATTCACAGTTCATATCAAAACCCATAAGTTTGCCTCCAAAACCCGCTTTCAGCTTATACAGATGATAGGAGCAAATGTGACAGAAGCTGGAGAAGAAATCAGTTTTCCCTTCCAGAGGAGGTCTTTACATCCCATGGAGTGCTAACTTGGAAAATCCTATGTTTCTGGTGTGGGAGAACACACTAGACTGCTTTTGGATGAAGGGAATCAAAAGGTTCTGTGTATGTGTAGATAATCATGAACAGTACTTTGCGTATCTCCAAAAGCCATTCCTGGCGATCAATGGCCCTCTGTAATAATGTGAGAAAGAGGACAAAGAGTTGTAGCATTACCGAAAAACAGAGAATTTACTAGGGCTTCTGTTTATGAAATTGGAAGTGATCACAAGTGCTATCTAGGTTTACCACTTGCCATATAGGAATGCACAGTAAAAGAACTCCCAAGAGATGGCTAACGCTGTAATTTCCAACTCTATGGTATGTATTCTTTGAATGTACAGATAGTAGTTAAATTAAGTGAAATCTGTTTTAAGAATACATCTTTCATATCCAGAATGACTTCATATCATCATCATAATATTAATAGATTTATTAATAAATAATAAATGAATTTATATTGAACGAATACAAACTGCGACGTACTGCAATTGGCTGGACAGAGAGAACACGTAAAGGGATTAAATAGCAAGATGTTGAAACTAAGGGATGTGGAAGGAAATGATTGTACCTAACAGGTTTGTGAAGGAACAAATAACAGCTATGTTCTGCAAAGTTCTCTCATGAGAACCAAGGGGAAAAAAAACAGGATCTTTCTCTTTACCCAGTAGAATGCCTGCAATGATAGTGACCCACCAAACCTAACACATTCCCTCTGCTACATGTGCTGGTCTGTCAAGGTTTAGTAAACCTTTTCATTTATTTCCAGCTTATGGGTGAAAAAAATCCAAGAGCTGGGTTGAGAATTTTATTAATATGTAGTCAAATCAGGTAGCAAAATAATTATGGAATTTGAGTTAAGAAATTAATTAAAATGCTAATTGAAATGAAGTTTTATCAATAGGCTTACCATCAAAAGATGTACCACTTTACCAATTAATGTTGTAAGTATTTGCTTCCAACAGGATAAATTATTAAAATCAGTATCATCCATCCCAGAACTAAGAATACAGTAGAACACTGCAAATATGCTATTATGTAAAAATGTTATCACCATGATAAAAGCAAGAATTTTATATTTATTTCAAACGGAGGGAAAATAATTATAGCATGGGGCATAGCAACTATTATTTCCCTGGCATTTTCAAGATACAATTCCCAACAGATTTTCTGCAACAAACCATCTATTTTTCTCTTTGTCAGTTTAATATTTTTCTTCTGCAAAAAATAACTTAAACCCAACATACCAAAACATTTGCTCAAATTGGTCTGCTTGTCAATGAAAACCTTGGCAGAGACGACATTCCCAAAAGGCATAAACATCTGCAGCAAGTCTTGGTCTCCAAATTCTTGGGGGAGGTGATAGATGAATAGATTGGCTCCCTCTGGACCTTTAAAACATCCATTTAGAAACAAATTCAAGAAAAACACACATCTTCAGGTATTAATGCAGAGCATAAACGCAGATACAAAAATGTATTCAAACTTACAAAATGGGACTTGTTTCCAAGGTATACCAAATATCATGAAACTCTACCATGTCCTGAGGGGCAAAATCTGATGACTTCTTGTCAGAAAACTTAAATCTGAAAGACGTTTCAGACAGATCCTTCTCAAACTTAGCACTTAAACAATATGTCTTTCTATTGTCTATCTTATTTGTTCTTTGTTTTGTCAAAATGTTGCCATGTATTTGTTAGAAAGTAGATTAAAAAGCAGATTTTAAAATGTGTAACTTTATAAGATGTTTACTCACTTTATCATGGTTGTGGTATAATTTTTCTTTAAAAAATAAAAACCCAATAAAAACTATTTAACAGTAGAAAAAAAATCACATCTAAATATGATGGTTTTTCAAAGTAACATTACCAAGCTAAGAGTCTAAAAACCCCAAAGGCACCAGATCTCGGAAGATATGCAAGATCAGTTCTGCTAAGTACTTTGATGGAAGACCACAATATATACTAGGTGATGTATCCATATTTCAGAGGAAGGAACTGGTAAAACTAAGTGTTCCTTGTCTCAAAAACCCTATGAAATCCACATGGTTGCCATAAGCCCAGCAGTAGACTTGAAGGCATCCAGACACACCAAGCTAACCTTGAAGTACTTCTCTATATTCCCAATAAATTCAGTAACTGCTGTTCCTGGTATAATTGTTGCTAATAGAGTGGTCAATAAGACAGAAAATCTCCAGTTAAAAGGTGGCTTTAGGCTGGGATGAACAACCATCAAGTGATGGGATGCTACACTGGATGTGTAGGGAACATTTGAAAATTGCATGTTCCTCCTGTCATACTCAACCCCAAATTTATGGGTGCTGTTGCAGAAACCTAGGGATGTCATAGAATCATAGATGATGATTGGGGGGGGGGGGATACTTATATTGCTGTTAGATTTGGCAAACTGCCATAAATTCTATATGAATTTCATAGAATAAAAATTCTGCTGGCCAGATTCTACATCATCTACTTAGCTACATAAATGCATCTGATTAAGTGTTTCTGATTGTCACAGCCTCGCTCACTCATGGGAAGGAGGTGAAGCATTGTTCCATGCCTTGATCACAAGCTGAAGAGACCCCCTTCACTTGACTGGTAAAGAATTTTGTGAGGGCATTCATGAGCATGACAATAGCGCCATGATCATGATTATGTAGTGCTTGTGAGTAAGAATCAGTTATGGACCTGTAATTTGGGGGTATGCACTCATAATACTAACTGCCACTGTTTTATAGTTGTTGAGCAGATTAAATATACAACCTAGTGGGCTAGTAAAAAAGTAGAATTTGAATTAAGGACACTCCATGTGAAATGTTCTCAAATCCTTGAATATACAATAGATATCTAACATCTACTTTCCCATAAAACAGGAAATATGAATGATCTCTAAAGGTACAATGGAAGTATTGAAGTTCACATAATGAAATACATCTTTTCCCTAGTGAAAAACACAGATTTGAAGTACCTGGGTGTTTAGGAATGTCCAAAGCTCAACAGAAACCAGCATATACACATAGGTTGTTTGATGAATAAGCCCAGAGGGTGAAACAGGGAAATCTTTACACAGTTTCTGTCCATGCTATCTGTAATCTAAATCAGTGGTAGATAATTTGTGTCACCACCACGTCATAGCCTGCCTCCCATCAATGCTTTCACTTACCTTCCTTTTGACTTCCTGCTGCACCAATACTCTGCTGTGTTAATAAACTCTGGTTGTAAAGTGTGGGCAATGCAGCAGCAGCATATTGCTGGATTCCAGAATAGGCCTGAGTCAGGGCCTCCATTGTGCTCCCTGTGCCATTTGAAAGGCCACCACTGCCTAAACCACCATTCAAGGCTGCCATTCCTATACAAAAAAGCAAAGAAAAGCATATAAGTAACTGATTTATTACCCAAACATATTCCATTATTCAGTTAATAGGAGCCACACTTTGTAGGAATCAAATCAAATGGCTCATTTTGGTTTCAGTCTTTCACAGTCTTTTGGTCATGTTGATCTTACCTGCTAAAGAGCCAACATTGAGGCCTGCAGTAGCCCCAGCCAGTGTTTGCAATGCTCCAAGAGAAGCCATTGGGTTAACTGAAGAACTGCTACTGGAACTTGGTGATGAACCTGCTATTAAAATGAGATAGTTAGCTGCTTCCAACGTACTGCTTACTTTCTCAAATGCCAAAAAATGTTGAACTAATGGTTTGATTAAGGCATACCGAGGATGCCATAAATATATTAAACAATGAAATAATCAATTCTCTAATTGTGTACAGTAGCGTTATTATACTAATAGAAGTACTGTGGTCTAATCTGTTGTGATCCTGATTGTCCCCAAAACATTCAGAAAGATTGGTTGCTTATCTGTAATGGTAGTTCTTCAAGTGGTCATCTGTGAACTCACACAAATGGGCAAAATGTGTCTTACTATAGTATGCTACTGTGGCCTGTAGCGACAATATAGTTGGTAGACGTAGTTTGCTTTCCTTTGTGGTCTCTCCTTATATGTTGTTTTATATTATAAAAATGTGTTTTTACTTTTTAATAAAGACATATTGTAAAAAACAAACAAACCCCCAAATAGGTTACTTGCATCCTCACAGTGCATCATCCAGAATTTCCTAGATCTCTTACATAAATATTCCAGCAGAAGTCCCACCCACTCCCCACATACCATATCTACACACTTCTTGCCTAAACCCCCAGTTCCTTGATGCCAAAGCAGCAGCCATGGCTCTAAGGATAGACAGGATACAAGGAGAGGAGGATGGGTAGGGTTGAGTGAGTTCACATATGACTACTCGAAGAATTGCAATTACAGGCAGGGGCGGTTCACCCATAAGGCAATTTAGGCAGTTGCCTCGGGCGGCATCGTTTTGGGGGGGGGGGGGCGCACAGTTGAGGCTGTCTCCTGCCGGGTGAAGCAGCTGGCGAGCGTGCTCTCCAGCTGCTTCACCTGGAGGCAGCCCCGCTGGAAGCGGAGCCGAGGCACGGGTGGGCGAGTGAAGGAGGGCTGCAAAGGCCCTCCCCCCTTCATCTGCTCACTTGCTCCTTCACCACACCGGGCACTGGTGCTGCCGGCCGCGGCATGGCAAAGGAGCCGAGGCACGGGCGGGCGAGTTAAAGAGGGCCACAAAGGCCCTTCCCCTTCATACGCTCGCTTACTCCTTCACCACACCGGGTACTGGTGCTGCTGGCCTCGGCATGGCGAAGGAGCCAAGGCATGGGTGGGTGAGTGAAGGAGGAGGGCCGCAAAGGCCCTTCTCCTTCACCTGCTCGCTTGCTCCTTTGCCACACCGGGCGCTGGTGCTGCTGGCCCCGGTGTGGAGAAGGAGCCGAGGCACGGGCGGATGAGTGGATTACCAATACCGCATTGAACTGCTTTTTCTGTGGATTTGTTGCAAAACATGATGTTTTGGTGCTTAATTTGTAAAATCATAACAAAATGTGACATTTAATAGGATTTTCCTTAATCCCTCCTTATTATCCAAGATATTCGCTTATCCAAGGTTCTGCTGGACCGTTTAGCTTGGATAAGTGAGACTCTACTGTATGTGGAATGTCAGTCCTTGAGGCAAATGTGAATGTTGTAAGTGGCCACCTTGATTAGCATTGAATGGTTTTGCAACTTCAAAGCCTGTCTCGGGGAATCCGTTGTTGGAAGGTGTTAGCTGGCCCTGATTGTTTCCTGTCTGGAATTCCTCTGTTTTCTGAGTGGTGTTCTTTATTTACTGTCTTGATTTTAGAGTTTTTTTAATACCAGGGGCGAGATTCCCTTTCGGTGGCCTTTTAATTGTGGATTATCTGCCTTGATATTCTGGGTTATATGGCTGTGTGGAAGAGCACTGAGGGTCCTTCCACACAGCCATATAACCCAGAATATCAAAGCAGAATAACCCACAATATCTGCTTTGAACTGGGTTATTTGAGTCCACACTGCTCTATATCCCAGTTCAATGTTTGGTGCTAAATCGGCAAATATAGTAATTCCTACATAACATTACCATGTATTGAACTGCTTTTTCTGTTGGTTTGTTGTAAAACATGATGTTTTGGTGCTTAATTTGTAAAATCATAATGTAATTTGATATTTAATAGGCTTTTCCTTAATCCCTCATTATCATCCAACATTTTCGCTTATCCAGCGCTTTTATTTTTCAGTGGTTTGTTTTTTTTGGGGGGGGGGGGCAAAATTCTGTTCGCCTACACTTTAAAATTACCTACGGCTGGCCCTGGTTACAGGTGAGCAACCTGCCCTCCTTTGTTGTCTCTGTAACTAACAGAAATGGGAAACCAGTAAGCTACTAACCATAGGAGGCAATGTTATGCCTCCCAGGTATTATTATACAGCTGTCCCAAACACCACCACTGTTTGAAATCTGGTAGGAATTTTGGAGATGTGGTACAGTGGGTTCCCTCTCAAAAGCTAGCCAATGCTGCCATTGCCCTCAAGTTCATAGGCCAAATGGATGCTCACTGCAACCCATCTGGAGATATGTTGTGCTGAGACAGGTAGATGAATAATACAGAATCTATATGTCTTTCTGAAGGAAAATGAATGGTGTATGTCCAGTGAGTGGTGTGACTCTCAACTTATGTCTAGGAGAGAGGACTAATGATCTATCATCTTCTATCTCACATAATGAAGTGCTAACAATGCCTCCATCAATGAATCTGTTTCATGAATATGATCTCATGACCAGTGTTGACAAGAAAAAGGATCTAAACAGTAAGAATAAGAATAATCACAATCATGGAAATTATGATAGGGACATGAAGATGACAAGGTAATAATACAACAAAGCTTCCTGGTACAGCAGAGTCAGATAATGGAATAGGGGAAAGCAGGTGATCCTGAAGAGATGAGACCACAACTGAACTCAAAACTTAATCAGGAGTTTTACCAGCACATTCAATGCACTTTTTATAGGGGTTCACAGAACCCATAATAACAGAGAAGCGGATGCAAAATCCAAACCACAAAGCAAAGCAAAATTGTTGTGAGACAGTCCAAGTAAGGAAAAGTAAAAATTTGAGAATCATGGTTAGCCAAAAACATGACAAAAATTCATCCAACAATCTGGGTTTGAGTATTAAAACAATGGCACCAAGGGAGTGGGCAGGTCTACCATCAAAATGCTTGTGTAAAAGCTCTAGAAGGTTCTAAATGATGCACTGTGGAGGTGTGGGTAAGCCATTTGTATGAGTCACAGAGATTACAAAGAAGTATTAATAATGCTTCTCTATCATACAGAATTCTGAATTCTGGCTGGTTCATCTTTTCATTAGTGCTTTGTACCTGAAAATAAAGACACAAGTCTGGAAACATTGCCTTAATTTACATTACAGCTACCATTTTTAAAAAAGGAACCCATGGTGCAGAAACAAACATTCTCATGACTCCTCCTAAGTTCCAGTAGACTCCTGCTAATTTCTAGGAGACTGCTTATGAGGATACAAAAATCTGTTTTATTGGTGCAATAAACAGCGGCATAAGGAGCAAGTTTAATTACTATCCCAATGACATCCTCAAATAAATAGTTCTACTTTTTTCCGCACAAGTGAAATAACTGCCATTCACTTACATAAAAAGAAGGGCTGCATTTGAACACTTATAATACAGTAAAGACAAAACTTTCTCCAATGAAGACTCTGGTTTCAAAATTTAAAGTCTGCTCATGTGCACACATGCATAAGCATAGTGACTTGCAAACCAAATATCAAAGTGGGTAACTGTCATGAGTAGGAAGAGGCACAGTATCTTGGAGGGAGCTAATATGCTCTGGGGGCAATTCTGCCATGTTTTTGCCTCCCCTCCACTTCATGTTCCCATTCTGATTTTGTAAAAAGGCCCCTCCTGAGCTGGGGTGGAGTGGGAAGAGAGAAACATCAGTTTATAGTTTAAGCATGGATAGTTGGTTCTACGGCCATGTAGAATGTGGCTCTAGGACATCAACTTTGTATTTTATCAGGAAATCGCTCTTACCTGAACTGGTGAGCACACTTAGAGGACTGTTGGAAGAATTGAGTGCAGTAGTACCACTTGGTGTGTTCTGAGCTGCACTGGCTGCAGCTGCTAATGCAGCTAGGTTCTGCAACTGCATTGCGTTCAACCCTGAAACACATCAATTAACACACATTATGCCTGCATCTGTACTGCTAACCTCTAGATCTCTGATGGATCCAAAAGCACTACCATTCAGTAGCTTCTTTTAGGCACAAGGATATACAAAACCATTATGAACCCCTGATGCAAAAAAACAAAAAAAAAAAAACAAAAACAAAAAACACCTTTTCCTAACATTACAGCTTCTGGGGTTGTTGTATGTCTTTCGGGCTGTGTGGCCATGTTCCAGAAGTATTGGCCACACAGCCCGAAAGACATACAACAACCCTGTGATCCCGGCCATGAAAGCCTTCGACAACACATTACAGCTTCTATTTATGGAATCATGACTAGCCTAAGAAACAATGTGCCATCTCATCAAGCTTCAGCAGGAGACAAAGAAGCAAGATTTATCCACCAGCTATCTCTCAAACTACCACATGACCCAAATATTTGTGAGATCAGTATCCACAGTCTATTTATTCACATTTGACAAAAATATGTTCTCTATAATCAATTTCTATGTTTTCCAGCGTGACTCTATGGTCTTCTTGGGCCAGAAGTCTTTCTTTTCAATAGGGTTTGCTATTGTCTGCATTTTCACATATCCATTTGAAGTCTAGGAACACACACCTCATGGATTTGGGGTCATAGTGTATTTCTATCCCAGAACTCAATAACATTAAGTACCAATACTCAGGTCTGTTTGATTTCCTTTTCCCTCCCCAGAGTTTGTTTCCTTCTCTGTTTTGTCTTTAATACTGAGAGTTTGTAATAGGCTATTTGTGCTATTTGATATTGACTTTATGTAATCTGTTCTGAGAGATTACCATCTGGAGAGGGGGCAAAAATGCTTTAAACAATCACTGTTAAAATAGAACCAAATATTCTGTTTGCAGCTCCATGGTGATTAGCTCCAAGCATGGTTTAATTCAACCCACATGCTGCAGAAGTACTCACCAACCCACTTACCCTTCTTTCAGTCCCCATAAAACTAGAATCAGCTACAACTGGCAGTGACTATACATTTTTGCAGCCTCTGCATATTATAGAAGAATTAGGCAGAACCTGCCTCCAAATCCTGTTGGGCTACAACCCACTCCAGTCCTATTCAGTAAAGGCAATTGTGAGAGACAATGGGAGTTGTACTAACTGTGGGAAAAACAGCAAGTGAAAATTCAGATGCTTTTGACAGTCACTCAATACTGACAAAGCAGCTGTTTTTTTCTTCCCTTTATCGTATTGACATCTTACCTCAAACTCTCAAAGCATCAAGGGGGCATTATCTTACATTGTTGTACACTATAATCATACTTTTCAATACTTAAATAAGGTGGCGCTTCCACTCCATTATCCTTACCATTCTCCTTCCCTATCATGCAAGAATCTTCCGAGTACACTGTTAATCTCATTTAGAGGCTGTAAATGCCTTCCTATTCAGTTACCCACTCCCAAGTATTCTAGATTATTTTTGCTTACATATTAGTTTCAACTCAAAAACCAGTCTAGAAATATTTTGAAATTAAATACTGGTAATAAAATACGTCATTGGAACTTCTATTCATCATAGGAACGGGATTCAATAGAGAAAAAAATAGTTTAATTACAATTTTGCTAATGGCTGAAAAACGGATTTCTTTCTATAAAAATTGCCAAGCAAATTAAGGAATGGGTTTTAGTTGGGATTTTAACTCCATTGAATGTTTAAATTATGTCTGGTTAGTTATTTATTACGTTGTTGTGTCCTTTATAATTTTTCATGAGATGTTGTTTTGATGACTATGTTTATTTTCATGGTTGTAATGTTTTTGTTTACATGTTGTTCACTTTGAGTCCTGATCTGGGAGAAAAGCATGATATAAATAAATTAAAATAATCTTTTTCAATTTTCAATATGAATCCTAGACACATTTGGACTAACATAAAGACACCATGATTTTTTAAATTGCTACTGAAGGACATCTTCAATAGTAGTTTCCAGGAGTTCTTATTGCTACTGCATAAGGCATCAAGAAACAAAGTGTATCATCCAGTTATAATCCCTCCTGTCAATGAACAGCTTCTATCACCAGAAAGGGGAGAATGCCATTTCCACTAAAATCTCCTGAAAATATGTTCTGGAAAGGGATCATGGAGGTGCTAATAGGTGAGAAACATAGAAGCCTGTTTTGTTTTGCAAGTAGAAGGTCGTGGATGTGACATGCCTGAAGTGTGTTTACTTCATAAAATCATACTGGCCTCATTGCTAAACCATCTCTTGAAAGATATTTGAAAATATGCATTGTTGACCCTTTGCTAGAAAATTAGAGGATTCTTCTAGGATGTGAGTTTGAGTAAAAGGAAAATATCACAACAGAATTATGATTCCCAACTCCATATACCAAGCTTCTGTGCTACTATTATTTGTGTTTGTGGACAGATATAGTGCTTGTGCTTTCTGTTTTTCTGCCATTGGATCTAGATGGAGTAACTGAGTTTCTCTTCATTATTGCAACAACATGATATCTGCTAGTCACTAGACATAATTGAAGAACACATTATGAAAAGTGAGTGCCTTGCAAGGAAAGTGAGGACCTGCTTCTAAAATAGGTACAACTGAATTTTCTATGTATTTAAAATATTTTCTGTAGAAAGAAGAACAGGACAATTTTGCTATCAAAGTCCTTGGGGAAAATACAAAGACAAGATAGAGTTTGGAAAGCAAAAACCGCTGTACTCTGTTATTGACAACCGCAATAAATCTTTGCCAACATTAGTATATCACACCACACAGTCTTAAGAGCAATTTGCATTAATAATTACTATAATTATTTTTCCCATTTTGCTGTCAACCCTTTACAAGTACAAAGACACTTACCACCCATTGGGTGAAGGCTGCCCAGTGTGTTCAGATTCCCAGAGGATGCTGCTGCTGTTTGCTGAAGGAGCTGTAAATAAAGCTAGACATTACACCAAAAACAGAACAAGAGTGAAAATGAGGGCTGGCTCCACTTCTGGGAGGCACTGCACTACACCACAGCCAGAGTGCCGTCTCAAGCAGAATTCCTGTTGCTGATGCATCACACAAGATCAAGCTACACACAGAGCAATGACATTCTCCAATACCGGGTAAGAACGTCATTTAAAAAGGAAAGTTTTGATGAACCATGCCATTCCAGGTGAAATAGTCTCTCTGAAATCATGGCTCATGCATTGCTAATTATGTAATTGTAGACAAAATGGTCCACACCACAGCAGCAACAACAACAACAACAACACACAGGCACTACATTATATGGAGAAAACAACATGATTTCCTTATTTATGCCATCAGCAAAGCCTCTCTAAGGCCAGCCCTTATCATACATAGACTGTGTCCTCTGCACCAATATGAAGGCTATGAAGTGATAACAATGGAATGACTATTCACCTATATTCAGCACCTTGTCTGGAAAATACTATAACAAAGCAAATTTCTGGTACAGAACCTAAGTATAAGAGTACTTATACGCTAAGCTACAACTGTAGTTAGGGAGTGATACTGCACAACAACTATCAAAGAAACTCACTGCTAAATACTGGGGTCCAAGTGTATTCAATCCAGCCAGGTTTCCCCAAACGGAGGCAGCACTGATTTGTTGCATCTGCTGCTGGAGCTGCTGTGCAATTCGTTTCTGTTCTTTATCCTTTTGGGTATCTGCAAACTTCACTACGATGGGGGAAGAGCACCCCTGAAAAACAAGTCACATAAATAGACCCTCAAGCATTCACCCCACCAAAATCTAAGAAACAAGTCCTAACTCTTTACAAGCAGAACTGGGGAACACATTGATTAGAAGTTCCTCATCTGCTGTTAACTCTTATTTTAAAGATTGTACCAGGGCTTCAGCCTGAATAGACAGAATTGAACTCTATTTGCTAGCAAACTTTCAAGAATAGTTACAGTTGGCCATATTTTCTTCGGTCCCACTTTGTATTATTTCCTCCTCTCCACATTCCTGAAATATTGCACCCCCCCCCCCCATCTATTCCCAACTGCTTTTCAATCCTAGGCTAAAAACATTTCTGCACTCTCACTTTATATAAACATATGATTCCTCTTAAGAAAGTCTGAGGGATTCCACAAATCCAATGGACTCATTTCAGCTCTTATTCTTTATATTTTATCTTACTACTTTCCTCTCAAGAGTGGAAAGTGATGTGACTCAAGCCGCATACTTAAAAAACTAAGTTAACTGTAGAGGTTTTGACATTTGCTGTGGCCTAAATCCAATTGTTAGTCTTAACAACAGCATGAAGTTTCCAGAGATTTAGTGGGTTGACTAGTGTGATTAACAATTGGATTTATGCTAGTATCCATAGCTCTTTTCAATTGTGCATCTTAAACATCACACTTCTTGTGATCAAACAAAAACATGTCTTACCTCCATGGTCTGTGCTTGATGCATTGCTTTGATTGCAGTTTGTGCCATAGCTCTTGTTGTAAAAGTCACAAAAGCACAACCTGAAAAGAAAAAAGGATTTAACTCAACCATCGTATTTATATCAGCCTAGAAATGGAAAGTGAAGACATCCATTCTGCTGATTTTTAGACTGTCCAAATGAAATGCTGGGTAACAAGAGAGATCCTTGAAAGTGAAATTGCAGAGTTCTATCTGCTTACCTCGACTTAGGCCATCAGGACCCCGCAGAATTCTGCATTCTTCTATCTGCCCAAAGGAGGAAAACATCACTCTGATATCATTTTCATTGCACTTCTTTGAGATCATTCCAATGAATAACTTCCTATCTTCCACTGCTAAAGAAAGGAAGAACAAAAAGGAAAATCACTCTATAATGGCTGAATGACTAATAAGACATTGTTTACTCCCTGAATGAACCTTTCCTGACTGAAATAATGAAAGCTTTAACTGTTTACTTCAACTGTGATTTGTGACTACAACCTTACAAGATGACTTCACATTGCACACTGCATATCCATGATAAATTTTAGTAGATTTGCACTAAATAGTATTCATTTTAGAAAGTACGTCTATGGATGTATATACACACTAGTCGAAACCATTGGCTCCTGGTTTGTTTCTGGGCACAATTCAAATATTGGTTTTGACCTACAAGCCCTATATGGGCTTGGGTTCAGACTATCTTCATATACAAGCCAGCTCACACTTTAAGATCTGCAGGGGATTGCTCCCAGATAGTGGAATTTCCTTCCACAGGAAGTCCAGTTAGTTAACTTCCTGTAATTTTTCCAGCGGCAGGTCAAGAGAATTGTATTCAGGTACACCTATGTTACGTAGCAAAAGTGTAATCTGATGTACTGTATTTCATTTTTAATTTTTTTTATCGTAATTATGATTTAAATGTGTTTTAAACTGTGTAACCACATTTTAAAAATATTATTTACTTCTTAACTTTTGTAAAATAAGAATTTAAATTAATCTTGTTTTAAATTATTGCAACCCATTTTGGCTCCCACTCCAGGAAAAAGGCAAGATATAAATGCAATAAACAAACTAACTAATTAACCAACCACATACAGGCAGTCCCCAAGTTATGAACAAGATAGGTTTTGTAGGTTTGTTCTTAAGTTAAATTTGTATGTAAGTCAGAACAGGTACATTTTTAAGTGTATCTTCAAACATACAAACACACACACACATGCACTTTGGGGCTGGCAAAAATTTGACCCCACCTCCCAGTGGTGATGGCTGGATAACCAACCAATGGGGCAATGGTCTGCAGTGATAGGAGGTGCAATGTGTGCCAGCTGCAGTACAAACAGTTGCATCAACCTGTCAAAATCACAAAAGTTTTTTTTCTGAGGATTGCCCAAAACAAAGCCATGTGAAAACAACAGGCAAAGCGGACCTGCAAATTCGTGGGACAAATGTTAGGAAGAAGATGATATATAGGAACTCTGGATAGCATCGGGAAGAATTAACACCCTTGTGGTGTTTGTTTTGCTGTCTGCGCCCCTGTTCAGAAGATTTCACCTCACTTTCTGTCCTTGTGGGAATTGGATGTTGAAAAAATTGGCTTGTTGTGGAAACAAGGATAGGTGATAAAGCTTCAGTGGAGACTGCTTTCTCCCATGACAATGCTTTCAGAAGTGAATTTCTGTTCTTAGGGGTAGATTTCTCTCACTTTCTGTTGTCTCATCCCCATTCTTAACTGTGAGTTGTTTTTAAGCCAGATGTTTGTGACTCAGGGTCTGCCTGTACTTGGTGTTACTCATTAAAAATCTACAGAAAGTCAAAAATTGTGATTCACAAAAATGCATACTTTTATCTTGATTTTTTTCAATATCATAAATATTACTAATCTCTGTTTTAATATAGATGGGATGGACAAAAACAGAAGAAAACTGTTGTACATATCTTTAAATACTATATTTTGAAGACTATTTCCACACACAAGGCATTATCTTTTATAGAATCATAGAATCATAGAATAGTAGAGTTGGAAGAGACCTCATGGGCCATCTAGTCCAACCCCCCGCTAAGAAGCAGGAAATCGCATTCAAAGCACCCCCGACAGATGGCCATCCAGCCTCTGCTTAAAAGCTTCCAAAGAAGGAGCCTCCACCACAGTCTGGGGGAGAGAGTTCTACTGCCGAACAGCCCTCACAGTGAGGAAATTCTTCCTGATGTTCAGGTGGAATCTCCTTTCCTGTAGTTTGAAGCCATTGTTCCGTGTCCTAGTCTGCAGGACAGCAGAAAATAAGCTTGCTCCCTCCTCCCTATGACTTCCCCTCATGTATTTGTACATGGCTATCATGTCTCCTCTCAGCCTTCTCTTCTGCAGGCTAAACATGCCCAGCTCTTTAAGCCTCTCCTCATAGGGCTTGTTCTCCAGACCCTTAATCATTTTAGTCGCCCTCCTCTGGACGCTTTCCAGCTTGTCAACATCTCCCTTCATCTGCGGTGCCCAAAATTGGACACAGTTCTGAATTTCTCCTAAAGCCTTCATCTTAGGTACACCCTAAGCACCCCTACGCATACTGGAGTTACTTTTCCCCAAGCATAGCATTTGGACAAGTAAACCTGGTAACTGGGAAATAGGTTTTGCACTTCCAATGAATGTTGGAATTATATAGCTGAAGGTGTCCCTGTAATTATTATCTCTTTGTTATCTATGTTCTCAACAGCCCCCTCCCTGCAAAGCACAGGGCCTAGTTTCGTGGGGTCTACTCCTCCTAAGACTAAGGCACAAATAACAGGCAGTATGTAAGGGGAAGCCGGGGCAGTTGGCTCATATGGTAGGCTACTGTTTCCTAAGTTGAAATGGGTGACTTCTCACATAATAGATCTCATTAAAACAAAACATACGTTATGACACTTACCATTATTCTTTTCACTGTCAGCTGGCTTCATCTGAATGGGATGGTGCATCTATGGGAGAGGAAAGGAAAAGTCACATTTTCTGGAACAGAATAAATCCAGCTTACATTGACTTTAAGCTACTGTAACAGACAACTTATAACCTCATTATTATACTGATATATAAGAAGAAGAAAAAGAAAACCAAAGGGTTCCACATATTCAGTGCCAGGAAATTTGGCACTTTGCGATTTATGTGGAGAGGTTGAAAGACAAATGAGAGAAATAAGGTTCATTATCTTACCCCTGGGAGGATCTTCATGTTATGAAGAGCATTCTGTGCTTCTAGTGCAGCTTTACGGGTATAAAATGTAACAAAACAGCACCCTGTAAAGCAAGTAAGTTCTGTGATACATCGAATATGAGAAGCCACCTCTCTAGCATGCATTTCACATTTGAAAGGATATTAAACTAAAAGGTGTCACTATCAATTTATTCCACAGCATTTTAGTACCTTAACTATGAAACACTCCAGTCCTACCTAAATACAATTTAGACATGGGATAAAAAGTATTAAAGTCTTGTGGAAAAAGCTTTCAGACTGTAGTCCATTTCAAAGTTATGCCAACTAAAATTTGGTATGTTTTTTAAAGTTTCACAAGATTCTGCTGTTTTTGCTACAATAAACAACGGTAATATAGTTCTCCTCCTTGCAGCAATTTAAGGGATGCTGCTATTAGCCATATATATAGAAGACCCAAAGGGGGCCATTTACAGAACCTGATCGATAGAATCTATTAAGACAAAGCTTCCTTTCTGAAATATGTGCTTCCATTAGATCATGTCCACACATGCAATAGAATGAACTATACAGAGGGTAAAATTCACATTTTCATGCTTCTCACTCATAAAAAAGAAAAGAAAAACCACATGATCTGCAATTCTGCAAATTCCACAACAATGTTCCTGATGTTTCATAATTTGTCAGAACTTGCAAAACTATTTCTCTTGCCTACAGAAAAACATTAAACACTGCTTCTCCATCCCTAACTCTGCAACTTCTGCAATTTCATACATGTATAGACTAGTTCAGTGGTTCTCAACCTGTGGGTCCCCAGGTGTTTTGGCCTACAACTCCCATAAATCCCAGCCAGTTTACCAGCTGTTAGGAATTCTGGGAGTTGAAGGCCAAAACACCTGGGGACCCACAGGCTGAGAACCACTGGACTAGGTCATATTTTAGGATACATAATTGAATATGATAAAATACTATCTAGTCTACACAAATTGGAAGATCTCTTGAGCTGAGAAATGAAACATATGAACAGTCCTGCATTAAAAATTCTTGCCAGTGTAGAATTGTTCATAATGTTTCAATTTTCAGTTCAAGATACAGTAGAGTCTCACTTATCCAACACTCGCTTATCCAACGTTCTGGATTATCCAACGCTTTTTTGTAGTCAATGTTTTCAATACATCGTGATATTTTGGTGCCAAGTTCGTAAATACAGTAATTTCTACATAGCATTACTGTGTATTGAACTACTTTTTCTGTCAAATTTGTGGTATAACATGATGTTTTGGTGCTTACTTTGTAAAATCATAACCTAATTTGATGTTTAATAGGCTTTTCCTTAATCCCTCCTAATTATCCAACATATTTGTTTATCCAACATTCTGCCGGCCCGTTTATGTTAGATAAGTGAGACTCTACTGTATCATCCAATTTTAATACCTGAGGTGATCAACTGGTAATCATCAATAACGCAGATAAAGATCAGAAGCTGATTTATTTCCCGCTAACCTTCATCACCCATTTGGGCGATTTCATTTACATTTCACGATA
The DNA here is from genome assembly GCF_035594765.1 of Anolis carolinensis. NCBI lineage: Eukaryota > Metazoa > Chordata > Lepidosauria > Squamata > Anolidae > Anolis > Anolis carolinensis. The sequence goes on from NC_085841.1 coordinate 304,257,998, forward strand.
GAAGGTATACTAATCTTACAGAAGACAGGTTGCAAATGATGCAAGACAAAAGGATCTACTACAATATGAATGTAGTCAAGATTTACCTTCACTTTAGGCAATACAGTTTTAAAGTGATAAATAAATGAATAAGATTAATGTCCTTATAAATCTAAGTCCAGGTATGAAGACTGGATGAAGTTTTTTGTAACATTCACATTCAATTGCTTTTACTTGTAAAATATTGTCCTATTAGTCACCTAGACTTCATTTCTAGAACATGGACTTGCCAATTGGGTTTTCTTGCTGACATTCTAGGTAAAACAATATGGAAGAGAAATGCATGTTTTATCACATCAAACAAAGCAACTGAGCTACATGTAGGCAAGAGTTTGTAAATATGAAATAGAACATTGGAAATTAAACTTTCTATCCTAGTGGTGGGGGAGATTATTTCTCACCTTTGCTCTGAGGAGGGTTTTGGCTCCTGTCCCGCAGGACATTAATTTCATAGACAGCACCATACTGTTCAAATAGTTCTCGCAGGTCTTTTTCAGACCAACTCCGTGGGACCTGGCCCACAAACATCTTGATGGCATCTATGTCTGGTTGGTCAGGATGATCCAGTGTGCCATTCATTTTCTTTGAGCTGCATGAGTTAATGAGAAGCATGTGATAAATATCCTCCTTAGGTGTGTCCCATTTAATCGTTTCCCCAACATACAAAACAACTATAGAACGCCAATGTTGTTTAAAGTGCAACTTCCTGATCTATTTGTGTAGAAAAATCAAAATCCATTTTGTCTTCTGAAAACAAGGATTGGGGGAAGAACTTGCATGACAATCACTGCTTTTTTCAGCTGTATTTCTCCCTGAAAAGTTAGAACCTTAGAAAATGGAAGATTAAATAAACATTTATTGAAAATGATGATGATCTGGGAACACATGAGACATTGGTGTACTTATCTAACCAAACAAGATACAATCATTCTCTAAGAGTGAATATATGGCCATGGTAAGTAAAATTGAGCTAAATTAGGGCTCCAAAGAAATAAAAAAGGCATGTCAGCATGCTTAGTTGAAACTAAAGTTTGCAAACCTCCCCAAGCTTGCAAAAAAACAAAAACAAAAAAACAAAAAAAACTAACTGTGTGCTTTAGGTAAAGAAGAAAAACAGAAATAAGGTGGGTGAAGAACTGAATGCTCTGGGTGAAGAGAATGTTACTGAACTGAAACTCTCTCATGTAGGACTGGAGTGGGATCACCCTCCCTGCATTATATGCTACAGACAATGCTAGTGGAGTGGGAAATTTTTCAGTTTATTATTCCCATCTTTTTGCGATTTCTTATAGACCTCTATCTTACTTGTATTCAAATCAGTTTCATAAGGTAAGGCCAATCTAAGAATTTGTTTACCAATGAAAAACAGGTCTGGAAAACAGTAGCCTTGTTTCATTCCAGCAACCAACTGGGTTCAACCTACAATACTGTAAATGCATAGCAGATGAATATGTATGTATAGTGAAAATTTGACTGGTTAAGAAAAATAAGGTCAGTTGACTGGGCAAATAATAAACAATCAAATAATAGTTTTGAGTCACTGACTTCAATAAACGAACAGGAAACAGCTTCAACAAGTTTGATATTCATGCTGATAACATAAACCAGTTAGTTAGCAGTGAGTTGAATGCAGGGAACTGGAATCTAGCAGAAGTTTCTCACTGAAGGAAGAGGACTAGCTATTTTGCAGATTCCTCTTCCTTCCCACATCCCTAGCTGCTCCAGTGCATTCCAAACTTTTGGATCAGCTTTTCAAAGGCCAGAGAGATGATAGTGGATAGTAGACATTCACATCAGGTCTGAAGTAAATAAATACATAGTTTATAGCATGAATGATTCAATAAACACTTAGACTTGGGATTTAATCCTAGAACACCAGAGTCAAGCTTCAGTTGTATAATTAAAAATCCCAGTACCCATAATGGCATTTCTAATGTAGTGAAACACCTGACAATAGTGAAATAATAAGTAGCTAACTGACCAGTATATCAAATCTATGGTTATTCACTGAATTTTTGGAGGAAGGGGAGGAGGCACTATTCAAAATGTAAAAACACAGACATCTAGGTTCTTCTACTTTGTCAAAATCTGTAGAACACAATCACTGCATTCTATTAAGAAGTTTCTCCCAACAAACTTGTTGTTTAAGCTCAAAATTCCTCCAATGTGGAATCCTGCAAATGTTTCAAAATGCAATTTCTAGCAATCCCAACCACCATGGCTAATAACAGAAATGATAGAAATATTAGTGCTGACAACACCATATTAGACAAGGTTTAGTTTTGTCTAAGGTCTTAAATATGAACATCTGAACAGCCAAGGTGGCCTATCAAAGCTTTCCTCTTGGCTGCCACTCTAAGCCTCTATGGTAACCCAATGTCCACACAGAGCACATCTATATGGTTTCTTTCTTTAGAAACACCATAGAGGGTGGGAGGGTGGAGAAAGGAGAAATAGTTTTATTTACAGCAGTGTGGTGTACATTATTCATCCCTCCTTTATATAATACCAAAAAAAACCCTAAAAAAGGATGTGTTATATTGCATTAGCAAAGGAATTGTATTGTACTGTTGCCATAATTTTACTTAATGTGAATTATCTTGAGAGCAAAGTTTACAGAAAAGTTATATACAATTATGAAAGTAATTCCAGTGAAACTACCAATAATTTTAATGTTTTGAAAATCAAACTTGCTCCCACCAGAGCATTATTGGTCATACTTGGTCACAGGACACATAAATATTTCAATGAGAAAGCTACCTTTTATCCTAATCCTTTCCTATATGGCCATTTCCAGGGGACAATATGATTGCCAATTCATAAACTCATTCCACATAACTGAAAATCATTTTGAAAAGGAATCATAGGAACACCTGAACTGGTTTTACTCCCATGAAATCTTGAACTAGATGAGGTCTCGATGATTTAGATGGCCAGAATGGAAAGTAGTTTATCCCACTGAACTAATCTTAGAAAAATCTGAATTCCACTGAAATCAATGACACATACTTACATTATGGTGAACTCTTTGGGAATGTATGTGCTTTCAAGCTGCCTGTTGATTTATGGTGATCCCATGTATTTTTTATAGAATGTTCTCAGGCAAGGAATACACAGAGGTGGCTTTGCCAGTTCCTTTCTCTGAAATATAGGCTACAGTACCTGGTTTTCACTGGCAGTCTCTCACCCAAATACTAACCAGGCTAACCCTGCTTAGCTTCTAAAATCAGACAGTATTTTGTGCCTTTGGAGCAGGGGTCCCCAAACTAAGACCTGTGGGTCAGATGCAGCCATCAACAGTCTGGGGGAACATGAACCGACCCTCTGCTTAAAAAGTTTGAGTACCCTTGCTTTAGAGTATTGTTGTGAACATACAGTGAAAAAGAATCTTTTGATTCAAGAAGGAATTGCACTTTGAGATTTTCTGTCTTTCACAATTAATACTTTGATCAGATGTGTCCCAGATATGCTGGATTACAGACTCATGCCCACAGCATTTAGGATCCCTAAATAGACATTAATTTGATGCCATCCTGTATCAAATTATAGTCATTTGGGTAGGTCTGTGCCATGCATATCGACAGTACAACACTACAATTTTCAACAGAAACTGATCTGCATAGTCTAATCAATTCTTATTACAGTGTTCCCTCACTACTCCGCGGTTCACTTTTCGCAAATTCGCTGTTTTTCAATAAATTCTAAAAGACTATTATAAATCATAAAAAATTACAATTTACAGCCTAAGAAAGGGAGGAAGGAGAAGCCAAAGGGAGAGAAAAGGAGCTCAAGCGGCAACGGCAGGAGAAGGAGGCGATTTATCAACACACAATTGGTTGATAAAGACTTAAAATAGTGTATAACTACTAAAATGATGTATAAATATTAAAATAAATATAGTGTCCCTACTTTGCAGATTTTCACTTATTGCGGGTGGTCCTGGAACCTAACTCCAGCGATAAGTGAGGGAACACTGTACTCACATTTAAATGCTAAACAAGAGAAACTTTATGTGTTGCATTGAACTCATGAAGCTCTAAGATAATTATATTTTACATAAATCACAATGGGATTTTTCTAGAGGAAAATGAAATACATATTAAATGCATTCCTCACACTTACCTGAAAACCAGTTCATTTAGATGTGGTTAATTATATAACAATAAACTATCAATGTCTGAAAGACTACACTAAATTTTCCTCTTGTGTTTAAACTACCTTAGGTTATCATCTCATACAGAGCATAAAATTAATTTAGTATGTGAAGCTTACTTGCTACAAATGTAATACTATAAAACTGTACAAGTGTCTGGGACACTCCTTTTTAGACTGCACAAACATGCAAATACCAGTGTAGTGTAGCTCTGAAACCAGTTCACTGTGGAACAGAGTTTGAGAGTGAATACAAAATATTTGCTACTGTACCCGAGGGAGATCCTACTCACAAAAAATAAGCTACAAGCATCTTTCAGAATCTCTTTTACAAGTAAACTCTTGGGTTGAACATGCCTGTTTCAGTTATTTCCTTAATACAGAACATTAAAGAATCCCCACCACCCCACAATCAAAATAAAACGAACAAATTCAAATCAGTATCATTGTAGATTAGCTATGAAAACAAAATACTTACATAGGGCTGGCATTCAAGGAGCAATGATCCACCATCATTTCTGGGAGGAATTCCAACTTAAAAGCAGCCATCACTTCTCTGCTTACCACAAACCACTAATGCTAGATCACTGTCCTGTCGAACCAATTGAACACCACCACTTAAGTTCAGCAGGTCTTAACACACTGATCCACACAAAAGACACTCAAACCACAAGGACACAAGCTTGGGGAGACCAGCAATAGACACCACAAAAACAGGCTGGACTGGGAAAGGAACATGGGGACCAGGATTAAAAAGGGGATGTGACCATGTGAAGAGAAACTCAGCTCACTACACAATGAAAATGCTGATGCACTGGGCTTGTTTTGTGCAATTTTCCCTGGCGAAGCAGTACTGTGTGCACTGTCAGATAAACAGAGTGTCAGATCCATGAAGATAGTTGTGTGCAACAGAGCAGAAGAAACACAAACTAGCTTCATAGCTTCCAATCAAATTCTCTACTCAAAAGGGGGTACAAGTACATGGAGCCTCAAATATTCCTTTAGGTAGAATATTTTTGATAAACTAGGATCTTATTATAATTGAGTTGCTGATTTAGAACAACCTAATTGAAACTGTACAAGATGATTAAACCTTGGATCCAGAATAAGCTAGTTGGAACTGTACAAAACTTTTAAAATTTTGATGAAATTTGCCATTTGCATCTGTGCAAAACTTCAAACTTTGGAAGATTTAAGTCCAAAGGCACATCCAAGCTGAAAAGATGTTGTTCATCCCTCCCAAATTCACTTATGAAAGAAGCAATATAGTTCTAATGATTGCACTGTTGAACAAATCTGTGCAAATTACCGTATTTTTCGGTTTAAAAGACGCACCTGATGATAAGACGCACCTAGACCCACACGTTCTTGTTCTTGTGAAATGCCTCCAGCTTCCTCCGCCGGCCCGGGAGCAGCGTGTCTTCCCCGCTGGCGGACGCTTGCGGGGCGGGCATTTTCCCCGCCGAGGCCGCCGGCTGCTGTGGGGGCCGGTGGTTCATGCCTAGCCCTTCCTCCTCCTCCTCCTCCTCCTCCGCTGGCTTCCTGGCGATGGCGGCTGCTCGGCCTCGAGGGGGGAGGAGGAGAAGGCAGGCGCAGCGGCGGCGGCGACAAGCGAGGGGCGCCTCCCACCGCCAGCGCCTCCTGCGGGGCCTACTCTGAAAAATCCAGGCGGCGGCTCAGTCCCGGCCTGGCCTCTTCTGCCTCGGAGAGAAGGAGGAGGAGGAGGACGGCCCCTTCCCCCCGCTCGCTCTCAGTTCCCAGAGCCTTCTTCTTCATATTGCGTTTATAAGATGCACTGACTTTTCCCCTCTATTTTGGGGGGGAAAAAAGTGCGTCTTATAAAACGAAAAATACGGTAACCTTTCTGCATCTACCAGGTAGTGCTCACACAATTATTTTCTCCCTCCATCAGGTAGCAACTAAACTGAACAAACACTTCTTACAAATAGAGTCTCACTTATCCAACCTAAACGGGCCAGAAGAAAGTTGGATAAGCGAAAATGTTGAATAATAAGGAATGATTAAGGAAAAGCCTATTAAACGTCAAATTGTTGTAATTTTACAAATTAAGCACCAAAACATCATGTTTTACAACAAATCAACAGAAAAAGCAGTTCAGTACATGGTAACGTTATGTAGTAATTACTGTATTTATAAATTTAGCACCAAAACATCCCAATGTATTGAAAACACTGACTACTAAAAGGTAAACTGCGTTGGATAATACAGAACGCTGGATAAGCGAAGGTTGGATAAGCGAGACTCTACTGTATTTTCAAACACAAGAGATGTGTAACAAATTTTCAAGAAGTAAAAAGATACAAAAGTATTTAACAGAAAAGCCTTACTAGTAACAGGGACCTTAAACTTTCTCTGACTTTCCTAAGCCTCTGAAAGTGTGTGGGGGATTTATTCTATTAGAATACATATCACTACAAGATGGTTTAGTTTTAAAACACTGAATGGTTAAGTTATTTTTATCTTATCAAGTTGACTAGTACCTTCAAGCTACTGATAATACAGCCCAACACACATTTTGGGGCCTCTAATGTTAGACCTATTATCGGTATATCTGACCTGCTGATTCCAAAAATGGCACCAGTTTTCCCTTATAAACTCTAGTTTTTGAGATACAGAGCATATATGCCATATACCAGTCTTCGCAAATGCAATTTTTTGAACCAAATAACCTCAGGAACAGGCTTAAAAACCATTTTTTTTGTTGGGCTGTGTAATTTTTATTATTCCTTCAAAGCAAATACTACCTCTTTGGAACACATTGATTTCTTTTAATTAAAACTTGCTTGTTCACCTATTAGCCTTTTACACTTTTAGTTTCTTTCTTCAATGTGCTCAATAGTATGTTGCTGTTTTAACAATAAATACTGGAGAAAAATGTACTCACAAATTATTTTCTTAGAGACCTATTTGGCTTTAACATTATAAAATCTAAGGTGTGAGCACCCTGTAGACATCCTAATCCTATTACCCCCCCCCCCCCCCCCCCTAATATGGCCAATCATCATCTGGAAGGTAACAAGGTTCCGTTTCCTGCACTGTGTATGAGATGAGAGCAAAGTGCATGGTGCAGACAATATGGAAAGTGATAAAGACTTTTCTAGAATCCAAGGTCCTTCAATGAGATATTACCATATGTGGTAATATCTACCAACATAAATGACTTTAAAGGAACTGAGACCAATCATAAAGAATAAATCAATTATTTGTTAGTTTGTCATGAAAACAAGTATCTTCAGAATAAGAGACAAGATCTCTCTGAAATCACTGGGAAACAAGAGAAGGAGACAGCTATTATTTATATGATATGCTAGTGGGCTTCAGATAGGTACAGGCTATCCAAATAACCAAAATGCTTTGGACCAGAAGTCTTTTGTATTTTGGTTTTAATTTTTTTTCTAAAACTTGTATATACATAATGGCATGTCTTGGAGATGGGATCCAAGCCTAAACACAAAATTAATGTATGCTTCAGACCCTGAAAGCATTTTGTACACAATTTTTTTTAAAAAAAATTTGAGCATGAAACATGGTTTGTGTAGACTGAACCATCAGAAAGTAAAGATGTCACTATCTCAGACACCCATGGGAACACTGATGCTCAACCTGTATTAGATGGGAATTTTGTGCCCTTAATAAAATTAAACCTATTTATAACTTTTCAAATTAAGATACTCTGGTGAAGGAGTCTTTTGTGAAATTGAAGTGCTACCTTTCTCAAACAGTGTCAATATTCTGAATGAATCTCAAAGTTCCAAACATAAGTACAACAGCTATGCAAAAAAAGTTGAAAGCCATATTAGACAGTAAAGCTCCAGTTATCTGACAAGCTTGTCTGAAATTCACATTGATTTCCTTTTTCACTCACACATTCCCACTTTTCTACAAAAGAATATGGGTTAAGTGATATGCTGATGCCTATGCCATTCTTAACTGGAAAAACATACATTATCCACACAAATGAGAAACACTTACATTTTTGACAGTTCTAGAAACAACTGATCAGCCTCTTAAAATAGATGATTAATGCCGTTTTTTTCTACCCTCTGATTGTTGCAGTATATGGTTTTCATTATATCTTGCTTGTCAGCTACCAAATTGATAAGAGGAGTTAAACTGTGTAGTGAGGGGAAAACTGTACCCAATACTCTTTTGCAGTGTGGAAAGGGGTCTGTCAACATGAGATAATGGCTTCTTGATTTAGCAGATACTACCAAGTTGCCATTCAAACACAGGAGTAAACACTTGTCTATGAGGTCTGGGCAGATCTGCACCATACCACTGCAATGCTCCTTTCACACTTCTATGATGCACACTAAGAATGCCCAGATGGTAGTAGCTTATGGGCCACTTCCCAACTCTACAGCAATTTTGCCAGAGCCATAGCAATCCTGCCAAATTTCAAACTTAGCAAATGGGTAGCACAATAGCAGATGAGAATCAAGTGAAGTGCACAGTGATTCCCCACCTGGAGCTAAAAGAAAAGAAAACACATTTCACATATTTTGGCTGGATATGAGCCAGCTGAATTTATCCAGAGAAGAAATCTCTATAAATATATTCTTATATAAAGGATTAACAATGTATGGCATTCTCCGCATAAGACATGAGGGCCAATTGCCAAGATATTTTAAAAGACTCCACAAATTCACAGAAAACAGATCCATCAAGAAAACAGATTCACAATTAGTCATAATAGTTAAACAACTTTTCCATGATCAAGGGAAAAAAGCATCAATGCTAAATGACACAGCCTAAATATACACAAAGAAAGCTGTTGTCTTGCCTTGCTTGAAATTTTCCCAAGAGGAATATGTTCATACTCGTATATTGGTGGGAAAAGAAAGCTGCAGTGGATTGTAGCAGAATTCTTAAAGGTGGAGAAAATAAGTTTCAAGACAGGGGAAATCAGGTACTGAAAACCCACTCATCTGTGAAACATACTGGGAACTCAGAGGAAGTCACTAAGTGGTCTAATCTGATTACAATAATCCAGAACCCTGGCTAAATGGAATAAATAACTGCACTGCTGGTTTATGGTGCCCTTCACTCAACAACTGCTTCTGTAAAACAGTCACCCTTCCAAATAACTACCCATTTAACATGCTCAGCCAAACCTATGGCTTGCTCAAATAATCTCAGGTGGACAAAAAAAAATTCAAAGTCACACATACAAATGCAAAGTATATGAAGCGAGACAGATTTTGGAAGACTGGACTTCCAGTTCACTCTAACAAGATGATGACAAGCATCAATGAGTTGAAACAGGAACATCGGAAAGTACTTTATGCTATGTCAAACCACCACTAGTCCATCTGGCATTGCATTATCAGCCATGACTGCAACAATTATCCAAGATTTCAGGTGTGATTTTCCTATCTTTACTTGGGGACTGAATCAGTGACCTTCTGCATGCAAAGCATGTGCTGTGTAATTGAACAATGTCCCTTTTTCTTAAGTTTAGATAGCTTAGACTAACTGGCTGAGACATTCTGTTTTCTTGGAGGAAAAACAAACTGACTGAGTGGACATTTAGATAACAACCCTAAATCCAATGCTATAGTGACAATATGACATCAGTGTGACACAGAGACATACACACACAGTCCTTGATGAACACCCCCCCCCCCAAAGCTTCAAAGAGTTCCCTTAGCAGATTTAAGTGTGTAGTGCACTAGGGAGCGGAAATCACCACCTACTGATTCCATTGACAGTGAATGCCACCTCCTTGTATTCTGATTGTTGTCACACAAAATTAAAATGGCAATCTTGATAAGTATATATACCCTTGATAGGCTAACTCACATGTCCCAAATCAATATCCAGGCTATTAACACATCCAGATCTCTTAGTTAGGCACACTTTGATGTTAAAGTTATGGTATCTGTATGGTCTGAGTTTCAAAATAAAATAAGGGAGCACCATGTCTGCAAACTTCTTCTTCTCCTTTACTTTAACAGTCTGATTACAAAGCTTTCATGATTACAATTTTTAATTTACCCTCCTCTCAACCTGCCTTTTCCAACTTCTTTTCTGATGAATAAATAAAAGGTGAAGTTGAGTTGGTCAAATAATTTAAGATAAATATATTTCTTTTTAGCACATACACAAGTTGATTCAGATATAGGTTATGGTATATGGCTGAGTAACAGCTCAACATTAAAATGAAGTTTCACAGGTAATAAAATAAGACAAGTTGTCACTCTATGCCAGCTTTAGGAATGTCTGGTGCCAGATGGAAGGACCTAGGCAGTCTCCACAGGACAGAGCCCCCGCCTCCGTGTAATACGTCTGTGTCCTCAGTAGCAACCAAATCATTATAATAACAGTATAGCCACTTCCTGTTTGAAAAGAAAAGGACCCATCTGGGCCTAAAAGAATACAAGGCCTGCCCCAAACAGAAAAAAAATAGCCAACAGTAACTTGCAAAGGCTTTGAAAAAAAAAACCCAAGCCAAACAAATTTTGACCCGTCCCACTAAATTTTGAGCAGGTTCACAAAAATAGCTGTAGGGTTGCATTAGACCCATAGGCTTTATTTTCCTCAACAGTGTTCAAGGGAAAACCCCCTGCTGCTTCCACAGACTTCCAGGAGCAGGAAATCTCGTTTGTGCCTTCTAAAATGGGGATCAAGAAATGACAAAAACAGCCTTAGGGGCCATATTCAGCTTGATTCTTATTGACAACAAGTAAGATGGGTACAGAGTGCTGTATATATAGTGAAATTTATGTTGAACATGTACAGCCCAGTTAACCAGAAGCACTGGTGAAATACAGTGGGTTTTGAGGGGGGGAAAGATAATCAAAAATTCATCCATGTGCCTGTGGAAGTCATAACAGCACCTTCAGGACAGTTCAGTTTAATCAGACACACAATTTTAAATTCTACAGCTACTGCACTAGCTTCAAGAGCATAAGGAAAGCAACAGATTTCATATGCTTCAAAGTTTGCCAAGGACGTTATGCACTTTTGAGTATCACATTTTACACAGGCAAAGATCTCTTCATGAACTCACCAATCAGCTTTCCTTCCTAAACACACAGATTAGATTACCTCTACCTTTCCATCGACAGCTATGCATGGAAGGAGGGGAGAATTGATCAAGTCTCAGGCTGTAGGGGCAAAAGTATACATGGATTCCTCAAAAAGTTATGAAAAACTAAATTCTAATACTGCCTCTGCTGGTTTTTAATTGTGAATGGAAGCATTTCTGAGCAAACTGTACCTCCTGGTGTAATACTTTCTTATATCTGGAAGAAAAAAACAGTATAGAATGGTGATCCCAACAGCACTTTCTGGAGTAAAAAGCAAACTGTTCTCTACAACTAAAATATCCTAACATTTCAGATTTGTGAGACAGTGGTAAAGAACAATTGCCAGGTAAGGCTTTCTCCAAATATGAATCTGGAGCATTTCTCAACAGCTTTGTTCATACACAGTATCAAAAATTGTCTGAGATATGCAAGCATAGAATCCTTATAAGCCATAAATGGGTTCTCCATATTCACAGGCTATAGATCAGTGGTTCTCAACCTGTGGGGCTCCAGATGTTTTGGCCTTCAACTCCCAGAAATCCTAACAGCTGGGAACTGGCTGGGATTTCTGGGTGTTGGAGGCCAAAACACCCGGGGACCCACAGGTTGAGAACCACTGCTATAGATCGACAGACTGAACCAACTGTACATCAAAATTTCAACCCCCCCCCCCAAAAAAACCCAAACATTTTAAAAAATTAAAAATTTCAAAAATAGCAGTGTAGGACATCTCATTTTTCCCATGCCCCAACCATCTGCCTCATGAGATGACCTCAGCAAAAGCTGTTCTGCAATGCTCTCCTGCTGAAGGCAAAGAAGTATCTTAGGCGAGGAACAATGGGAGGAAGAGAGGGAAAATGTTGCCCACATGGAAGGCTAGGGTGCATGCAAGGCAGCTGCGTCCATGGCACTGGTGGTGGAAAGGATTGGGAGTGGTGCTTGAGTTCCCTTTTCATTCTAGGGACCTGAGTATCCAAGATTTGTATTGCTGTAGTGTCCTGGGGCCTATTATTATTGTTATTATTATTTCTAGACCACACTCTCTATCCAGAGGGACTCAGGGTAGTTAATACACATATAAAACGGCAAACATTCAATGCCACAACTACATCACTAGATACAAGAATGTGAAGGGCAAACTGCATACTTTTAATAGCAAGATTGTATCTAACTTTCTTTTGAATTTCATGACAAATGTCAAATGTAATGTTACTTTAATAATGCAGAATTACTTCTGCTTTTGAATATTCTGTTCTCATCTCTGCACAAGTATCAAATCCATTATTTAGAGCAAAATGTACTATGAATTTATTGTAACACGCACACACACACACACACAAAACCATAATAAAAGCCAGAAAACAAATACGAGTTAAAAAGCAACAAAATACAAATGCAATGTTTATTTGAAAAAATAAACCCTGTTTTTTTTTCAAATAAACAATTTGATGGACAATTTGAAAATGCAGCTGCAATTTTAAATGCTACTTAACTAGCTTGACCTCCTTTTCCCACTCCTTTTGCTACTCTTCCACCTGTTCTTTCAAGTACTGCCAAAAACATCAGCCCCTCACTGCATTTCCCACCTTCTGATCATAATTTTTTAGGGGTGGTGGTGGACTGGATGGCCCTTGTGGTCTTTTACAACTCTATGATTCCGTGAAGGATCTTCTTTTGCTGGCTGGTTGAACTTTCCCCAATGACTGACCTCCTCTTTCTCCTACCAAATTTTAAATCCATTTCCCAACGATCAACCTCCTCACCTCACTCCTTCCACTGCCAGATTTTAAGCCCTTTTTCTGCTGAAAAGGGGATTAAATTTTAACAGCAGGAGGAGAGATCTTTGGTGGTAGAAAGATGCAGAATGGAGTAAGAGGCTGGTGCTGCTGGCAGGACATGAAAGACCAGGTGGAGGGGAAGTAAGAGTGAAGGGAAACAGGTGGATTGCTGTGGAAAAGTGATGGAAAGGGACTGCTGGACTAGGGCTCTTGTAGGAAAAAGTCGGTAGCACACATGTTGGGGTGGGGTTTATGATATTCATGGCTTTCCACTTGTGCTGGAGTCCTGGGCCCCTAACACACACAAATTTGGGGGGGGGGGGTGAGAGGACACTGTAAAATGGAGCAACAAACTAAACATTTGCTTCTATTTATGCAGGTTACTGCATAAGGATTTCCAAAACTCACTATAATTCCAATACACCAAGTACTGCTGGTACTAGTCATGCCACTGATTTAGTGGTTGCTAGTAAAACATGCAAGCATTAGTGGAATGTTCTTCGTCTTCTTCTGCTAATATATTGGATATAAAGGCTCAGAAACTCTCAAAGCAAAACAAAATATGGAAAGACATGTAACACACTCATTTTCTTATACATCAGTAGTGTATTTTGAACTTATGCTCAACATACACACATACATATGTTCTTCTTCAGTAAATAAAAGGTATTCACCCACTTATTTATATAAGCACAGAAGCAGACATATTTAGTCATATTATCTCATACCTTAATATAGCCACTAAGAAAATCCTTGTGGGGGGAGGGAGGTGAGAAACACAGACATTTAATAATATTTCCTAGATGCACAACTAATGTAAAGCACAATCCTACATCTATTATTTACATCTGTAAAACACAGGAATAAAAATACTGTTTATGGCTGAATAGAGTATATGGATATTTTTCCAGTCAAACCAATTCAAACAAAAGTTCTGTCTTTATGTAATTTGGAACATAATAAGAAATTATGCACCATATTTTTCTGCTGGAAAATCGTATCTTTTCAATAAGTACATTTGGACACAATGACTAACTAGCTGCTCTAGAATGACTCAACATGCCACCTATGGTTTGATTATTCTAATGTCCCAATCAACATTATAGTCGTTGGAATATGTTTTTGAGGGGGGTGGGCACTACAGCAGAGAGCAAGGATTCTTTCCTTTCTGATTCATAGACAGAAAGTTGTATCAATGAATCGCACTAGATTCTGGACATTATCTCTAAAAACTAATTTTACTTCTGAAATTTGTGTTCAAAGACATTTGCAGTCATAACATGATTTTAGACATGGCTATTACATTAGCATATGTAGGAACTGTATTCCAATCTTATCAGTAACATTGATTATGTAGCATTCTTCATAACTATCTTGGTGAGATAATAACACCAAGGGGTTTTTGTGCAGTTATATGTACAATTTGTATTTACAATTTTCAATTTTAAGCTGAAGCTTCATCAAGACAACTGAAACTTACTCATGATCAGTATATATAGCAGTTTAAGCTATGATACATAGGATTGCACTTCCCTTGAAAATTCAGTTTCACTTAATTCATCCTCTGCTTCCGTTTTGAATGCTCAGTTAACAGCCACGCCAAGGAGTGCCTTAGTCTGGTGTGTCATCTACTTGATGTATTAAAGTAAAGGAAACTTCCCATTCTCTATTAGTCTGAAAGTTTACTTTTCATTTATTACTAGCTTGGGGACCCAGCGATGCCTGGGTCATTTGAGAATGGTATTATTTGTCTTTTAATGTTATGTATTGTGTTTGGAGTGGGTGAACTACAATTCCCAGAATCCTCCCCAAACCCTGCCAGTATGATAAGTTGGCCATTTTGGGCGTGTGTCCCAGGTGTGGTGCAGGACTGTCTGGATGGGGGTGAACTACTGCAACTTCCAGATTCCCGGGGCAATTGCCCCAAAATATCTATCAGTATCCACAGGAGGCAATATTGAGTCTGTGTGCCAAGTTTGGTCTAGATTCATCATTGGCTGGGTTCAGTGGTCTTTGGATGGAGGTGAACTACAACTCCCAAAATCAAGGGCCCTTCCCAGAAATACCTGCAGTATGTTCAGTAGGTCATGAGGCTTCTGTGTGTGAAGTGTGGTCCTAGTGCATTGTCGGTGGGGGTCAGTGTTTATCTGGCTGCAGATGAACTGTAACTCCCTTTTTCCCAAACTTGTCCAATATGTTGTATTGGTTATGGGGCTTTGTGTGCCAAGTGTGATGCTCATTCATTGCAGGTGAACTATAAATCCCAGTACCTACTACTCCTCAACTTCCAGTCCAGTTCCCCTCCAAACCCATCAGTAGTGAAATCTGGGCATATTGGGTCTGCATGGCAAGTTTGGCCGAGAGCCATCATTATTTGGGTTCATAGCGTTCTGGGTGTAGGTGAACTACAACTCCTGTATATTCCCCAGTAGGAGTGACAGTGCTCTGACTTGATGCAGGGTGAACTACAACTCCCACCATGTGGAGTCAATCCCTAAACTCCTCCAGTAAGTTTAGTTGCAGCTCAGTTCAGCTGTGTTTGTTATGCAGAGATTCCACAGCAATGGAGAACTCTGGGATGCCTGCCTGTGGTGGAAGAAAAAGCAAAATCTAGAATGAAATGGTCCCCAAACGAAAGCATTCCTTGGGGGGTGGGCTGTAGTGTTTGGGAAGGACATTGGCAGGGGCTGGGCTGCATGTTCATGGTGCTCGCTGTAACTGCAATGTCAGTGGAAAAGAGTGACTTGCTAGATTCTTAACCCTGGGAAGTAGAGCCTGTTTGTGGAGGCCGGAGGCTGTCTGTGTGAGCAGACATCTGTGCCACATACACACATATGGGTTTTTGCTTTTATTATGGATTTAGATTTAGATAGATGGAGTAGGCAGAAATGTGCTTAAATGCACAGTTCTGGCTGAGAATTTATCATAATTAGGTTTGTTTCTCTTACTGCTTTCCCTCTCAGCTAGCCTCTTCCCCTTTTCTCTAGCTTTCCCATTTTTCTCCAACATGCCATTATCTCTACATCATAGTCAAAGTTAAGTTGAGGTGAAAGGAACATTCTACTTTCACCCCAACCCCTTTGTTTCTTAAAAGAAGATTCTCCAGCCCCTTCTATATCCACAGTATCATCCTACAAGATAGACAGACCATTCTATGGGTATTAGTTTTTTTCTGCCCAGCAAGCAACAGAATAAGCAACATATAGTATAAGGCACAGAGGCAAAGTGATAAGAAAAAAGCAAAAAAATAAAAAAAGAAGTTAGCTCTCCTCATTAGTTTTGGTGATATTGGATAGGACTGAAATATCAGCCCTGTATGTGGGACAGAAGGCTAGGAAAACTAACTTCAATACTCAATTTTTCTTTCATGTTCTGAGCAGAATAAAAAGACAAAAAATATCAGTGAACTTATATAATTGGCATATGAATGGAAATACAGGGAAACACAGATACTTTTAGAACTGGGTTGCTGTGAGTTTTCCAGGCTGTATGGCCATGTTCCGGAAGCTTCAATGCCTGGCTGCTTCTTGTCTGAGGGAATCTTTTGTTGGGGGGGGGGGGTGTTAACTGGCTCTGATTGTTTCTTGTCTGGAATTCCCCTGTCTTCTGGGTGTTGCTCTTTATTTACTGTCCTGATTTTAGAGTTTTTTTAATATTGGTAGCCAGATTTTGTTCATTTTCATGGTTTCCTCCTTTAAGATGAAATTGTCCACATGCTTGTGGATTTTAATGGCTTCTCTGTGTAGTCTGACATGGTAGTTGTTAGAGTGGTCCAGCATTTCTGTGTTCTCAAATAATATGCTATGTCCAGAGTTCTTTCTCCAACCCTGAACGTTCCACAGATATATATATCCCACTTGCCTAGTTTCCAACAGACCTCACAACCTCTAAGGATATCTGCCATAGAATGTTTCTGGATCATGGCCATACATCCTGGAAAACTCACAGCAACCAAGTGATTCCGGCCATGAAAACCTTTGACAACACTTTTAGAAGTATCTGAGAAAGAAATGCTCAACACATCTGAACGCCCCAAGTATATTGCAGACAATATAAAATCATTCCTACACAAAGAGATTTTTCCAGCACGTTCTATCCACCCCTGAAGCAGTAAAGGGCAGGAGGAAGCAAACATGAAATATTTTCTCACAAAGAGTATCCTATCCTAAAGAATGAACAAATTCTGTATTAGTGTGGCTAAACTACATCATTACTGAGCAATCTAACAAATACTCATATGTAATCTTTATTTTTTAAAAATAAATTCCCCCTACTTCGACTTTGTGCGCCAACCCGTATCCCATTTCACTGTTTCACTGATTGAGCTCTGGCACCACAAGATGCAGAGCCCACGTTAAGAAATGGGGCTACAAAGTGGAGTCCATGACATGAGAGTATGGAGAAGAGCAAACCACAGATCGCTTACTACAATGCAGTCTGAGCACTGCCACATGCACAATGGAGGACCTTCTTATAGCAACACCAGAGGCACTCCAAGTGGCCAGCTGCTCGTCAAAGGACATTTAGTATAACTTTGTGTTTTTAAATACATTGCAACTGTACCCTCGGTTTGCATCTAACACGATAAATAAAAAAAAAATCTGTCTCGCCTCTTATTTCACTGTGTTTCCTAACAAGCCGCTTCAAACATGACTTGTGGGGGCCAAGTTACCAGACGAGAGCGAGGGAAGGGGAGGGGAGAGACTTCTATTATAAATCAAGGAAGGCGTCTCTTCCAAGAGTCAGAAGCTCGCCATTTAAAAGCTATCACGTGCCCATCCTTCTAGGGACTGGGACTTCCCCCCTCCTTCCCTCTATGAAGGTCTATGAAAGGGCCCGGGATACACGCCACACGGGCTCCTCGCTGGTCAGGATCCCTTTACACCAGGCGTGAGCAAACCTGGGCCTCCAGGTGTTTTGGACTCTAACTTACACCATTTCTAACAGCCTCGGGCCCCTTCCTTTCCCCCGTCGGCCGTTTAAGCGGCTGAGGGGGAAAAGGAAGGGGCCTGAGGCTGTTAGAAATGGTGGGAGTTGGGAGTCCAAAACACCTGGAGGGCACAGGTTTGCCAATGCTTGCTTTACAAGGAGGCCTGGTGGTCCGGAGTCAATTTACTCGGGTAGGGCTGCGCGGGAAGGCTATTGCGGGACAATCGCAGGCAGCCTCTGTAACGGGGAGGCTCCGCGCCGGGCCAAAAAGCGGCCTCTAGGAGACCAGCCCAGCCCCGCCCCTTCGCCCTGGGATGGCGGCGGCTCCTCAGTCGGTCCTGTGATTCCCCCCTCACCCCGCCCGCCTCGCAGCTATTTCTGGAGAAACAGGCGAAGGGAAGCTTTACTCGCAGCTAACACTGCTAACTTGCTGGGACAGTGTGGCAAGACTTCCCCCATTTTCTCCTAATGGGCCCGCCCGTTTCCAAAGCCTTCGCGTTTGGACTGGACGGAACTAAAAGGACACGCGGGGGGGGGGGGGCGGGGGAAGAGAAAGGGTGATTATTATCCTGACTCCCTTTTCCTACCAAACTCCCCAGAAACATACACACATACGAACACACATACACCGGCAAGGGGAAAGGGAGGCCCAGTCCAAAAAAGAAGCATATTCCTCACAGGAGGGGTAAGGGAAGCCGCCCGGGAGGAGGCCGCCGGAGGGCGCAGACTCACCGTCCCCTCCCTGCCCTTCCTGGGCTCCTCCGCCCTCGCCTGCCTCAGGGGATCCGCCCGCGCCCCGCTCGGCTCCCTCCGCCTCAGGACGGTGTCGCAAGATGGCGGCACTTCCGGGAGAGACCATTCCAAGGATGAGGGGGAGGGCGTGTAAACAGGAAGGAGGGGAAAAAAGGAGAGTCCGTTATGGGTGCGCGAGAGGGAAGGAGGCCGAGGAGAGCCCTCCCCCCAACAACGCACCAATGGGCGTACCCAGCTCTTCTTCTCAGAGGCCCGGTGGTTCGCCTTCCATCTCGGCGGAGGCTGAGGATGTTCTCGGCGGGGCTGCGATGAAGGCGGCTATGGGATGAGCTCGCCAGGCGGCCCTCCTCCTCCCCCGCTGCTTCCCATCTCGCTGCGACGATGGCGTGATGCCGCGGCCGAGCTGGGCATGGTGCTCCGGAGCGTGTTGGGCCCCGGCGCGGCGCGGCTCCTCTTCTACCCGACGCTGCTGTACACGCTGGCGAGGGAGCGCGTGCCCGGCTCGCGGAGGCCCTGGTTCAGCCGCATCGACCACGCCGTCCTCCTCGGGGCCCTGCCGCTCAGGGGACGCTGCCGACAGGTAAACAAACCAGGCCGCGAAGAGGAGGCCGTTGTGTCTAGACCAGGCATGGGCAAACTTGGGCCCTCCAGGGTTTTGGACTTCAATTCCCAGCCATTCCTTACAGCCTCAGGCCCTTTCCTTTTCCCACTCAGCCGCTTAAGTTGTTGTCCTAGTGGACAACAAGTTAAAAATGAGCCAACAATATAATGCAGCAGCTAAACAAGCCAATGGGATGTTGGCCTGTATAAATAGGAGTCTGGTGTCTAGATCCAGGAAAGTCATGCTACCCCTCTATTCTGCCTTGGTCAGACCACACTGTGTCCAATTCTGGGTAGCGCAATTGAAGGGAAACATTGACAAACTGGAATGTGTCCAGAGGAGGGCGACTCAAAGGATCAAGGGCCTGGAGAACAAGCCCTATGAGGAACGGTTTGAAGAGCTGGTCCTGTTTAGCCTGCAGGAGAGAAGGCTAAGAGGAGACATGATGGGGGCCATGTATAAAGATGTGAGGGGAAGTGATAGGGATTTAATGCAATTGACACATCTTTCGAAACCATGGATCAAGGCTATGGGACCATGGGAATTGTAGTTTTACATGGTCTTTAGCCTTCTCTGCCAAAGAATGCTGGTACCTACCAAACTGTAGATCCCGGGATTTGCCAGAGTAATTTGCAGCGTTGCAGTAGTTGGATGGAAGCAGTGGAACGCAGAACGAAGAGACTTTGTATATAGTTTTACTAAAGTCTCTGGGTGTCACTTCGTTCTGTGTTCCACTGATTCCATCCAACTACTGCTGCGCTGCAAATACTCTGACAGGATTCTGTGGCAGTTAAAGTAGTGTCAAATTACATTAATCCTACAGTGTAGATCCACCCGTGACCATGTATAAATATGTGAGGGAAGGCCTTAAACAGGCAAGAGTTTTTTCTCCCACCCTGGGCCTTCCACAGATATATAAACCCCACTTGCCTAGTTCCCAACAGACCTCATAACCTGTGAGGATGCCTGCCATAGATGTGGATGGAATGTCAGGAGAGAATGCTTCTGGAACATTACCATAGAGCCCCGAAAACTCACAGCAACCCAGTGATTCCAGCCATGAAAGCCTTCGACAACACATTTATGTTTTATGTTTGCAAGTTACAAGAGTCCCTTCGAGGAGAGAGGGTGGGTTAAAAATCAACAATTATTATTATTTTCATTATATCATAGAATTGGAAGAGAACACATGGGCCATCTAGTCTGAGGCAGAATCAAAGCACCCCCGACAGATGGCCATCCAGCCTCTGTTTAAAAGCCTCCATAGGAGGAGCTTCCATTACACTCCGAGGCAGAGTTCCGCTGCTGAACAGCTTTTAGAGTCATGAACTTCTTCCTATTGTTCAGGTGGAATCTGCTTTCTGAATTAAGGTTTTTGCACGAAGTTCTGGATGAATGGATTTAATTATATGTTTTAAGTTTTTATAATGCATTTTAAATAGTATTATTAATTTATATGTATTGTGCTGATTTTATAATTATGTTTTTGGGCATTAAATTTTGCCAATCTCTGTGAGTCGTCCTGAGTCCCCTCGGGTGAAAAGGGTGGGGTACAAATCATGTAAATAAATAAATAAATATCCTGTCATATGGACCCATTCTCCTTCAAGTATGGTTTCCAGCCATCTCTGCTGAAGGGTGCTGGGCCTTCGCCAGACTACAACTTCAGGGATTTCATAGAGCCATGGCAGGTAAACCAGTCCCGGAGGAAGGGGCACCTTTCCTAGTTGGGAGCGTTTCTGCAGTTCCCCGAACCCCTACCTCCTTGCTGCCTTATAGGAGTTACAGGCCAACAAAGTGAAAAGACCTGGGTTTTCACTTTTTGTTGATGGAATCCTGGGAGTTGTAGTTTTACAAAATCTTCAACCTTGGTTTCAACCTAACACCTTTGCTTATTCAGTTGAGTCTAACCACAGTTGAGTCTAACCATCTTCCTCTTTTCCTGTTGCCTCCCACATTACTGAGCATTACAATAATTTCCAATAAGTTATGCCTTCTCAGTATATCCAGTGTTTAGTAGTTTTAGCTTCTAGTGAGGGTTTGGGCTTGATTTACCCCAGGACCCATTCATTCATTTGGTCCATGGTATTTGCAGAACATCCCTCCAACACTACTTTCCAAATTCCTTGATTGTCTTTACTGCCCCAGTGGCGCAGTGGGATAAACTGCTGAACTTGCTGACCAAAAAGTCAGTGGTTTAAATCCGGGGAGCGGGGTGAGCTCCCACTGTTAGCCCCTCTCTGCTGTAGCACTGCTTCTAAATGTCTTTCTAAATGCCTGGGTAGGGAGATGGTGGCGATGGCCAGGAGCAGCTGGTCTCCAGATCTGGCATTGATGATTTCCCCCCTTTGTGGAATAAACCTTGCTTTATGTATCATATAAAACTTTTGGCCCCAAAGCCTGTCCTCCACTAATTCATTAGGTCAATTTACATGGTGATATATGGTGATTTTATACTGTAGATGGGCCTTTCCCTACCGTTTTATTTTCTTCTTATTACTAAGGACTTTGACGTCACACTAAAAGATATACAGAAAAAATGAAAGAAAAAGGAAAGAAGTGTAAAAGTACAACAAGAAAGAAAATGACTTACAATAGTCTTTTCAGCAGTTTTACAGCAGATAGGGGATACTCAAGCTGTGTTGAGTTTCCCTTATCCAGTATGAATTCTTTGATGCCTCTTCAAGCTAATTCTCTGAATAAAACACTGGAAGGAATTCTGGGAGAACTATTTTCACCAGAAAGATAGGATATAAGTAAGCACTTTGTTTTCCACAAGAACTTTGTTGGGGTAATCTGGTGACTTCTAGTGTGGGGATTTTGCTCTTGGAAATTAAATTACTCATCCAAGTTGATAGGATCGGTTGACCACTTGTGTTGTCCCTGCTGTTGGTTATTGCGCCAGGCTACTGGTTATTGGTTGTTGAGTTTATGCTTTTATGATTTTTATATGTTTTTATGTATTAATTCATTGTAAGTGAATGTATCTTATGTTGTTGTATTTTATTGTTGCATTACTGGGTTTGGTCCCCATGTAAGCCGTCCCTGAATCCCTTCGGGGATATGAGGCGGGATATAAGAATAAAGTTGTTATTATTTATATGTTCATTAGTATTTCTGAAAGCCTTCTGTTTACTTTGTTCGCTTCTGAGAAAACTTTTAGAGACTCCAAGAAGCCTCCTGGAGTGATCATGCAGGTTGTTTGTGGCTTGTTTTTCATGAAAAGAAGGGAAGTGGCATTGTTCACGCCACCAGTGAGGTAAATGTAGGAATCAGAGCAGCTGGAACTATCTTTGGTCATATCTGGTATGTGGATATTGCCAAACTTGAATTGGCCAACCCATGATCTCGATGTTCAGCACATTGCTCTTGAGTGATAGTTATAATTGAACATAAATGTGTGCAGTTTCATATGTTGCTTTTTATACAATACCAGTGTTTATTATGGTTTCTATTAAAATAATGGGTTGTCAAGTTTATTTCTGTGCCATTTATCTGCCAACTTAAATTGAACAGATGTTTATTGTTGGCATTGAAGGATAACTACTGTTAGCTGTTTGTGAAGACAGATGTTTTTAAAAAAGGAAATTGGGCTATGCACTTTATTTTTTTTCTTGCAGCTGGTAGATGAAGAGAATGTTCGTGGAGTGGTCACCATGAATGAAGAGTATGAGACTCGCTTCCTGTGTTGCTCCCCCCAGGTGAGTCCCACCCAATTTCAGTGTTCCTAGAGAAGTGAAGATGCAAATGACAGCCACTAAAGGAAATGGAAATATAGATATACATACATGTATACACACATACAAACATTACTTTGACAGGAAACAATACAAGATCATCGCAATTTGAATGAGACTTGCTTACCATTCAGCCTGACCTATGTTCCACAAAAGCCATAGGAGAATGCTTCTTTTTGAAGTCTTAATTTGTGACTTTGTTCTGGTATGGTCCAAGTCTGCATATGGCTCAGGGTCATTCTTACAGTCCAAAGGCACTCTCTCTGCTCCACGTATTTAGGCTGAAAAGGAGAAATCATCAGCCCTGGAAGCTTTGAGCTGCAATTTTAAGTCAAGGTCTAGTATGCTTTCTCGTGTTTGTGTGGTAAGATTTTAACTGTTGCTTCATTTCCAGTTTTGGAAAGGGAAACAAAAACATTTGATGTTCAGCCCATCTCAAGTTCATTGGGGAAGGGGGAAGTTAATTGGTTTTTAGACCTTGATCACTTGTGCGGGGAGGGTTCCCCAAACTTTAGTCTTCCAGGGGGGTTGGATTTCAACTCCCAGAATACCTATTCATTGGCCAGGGCAGCTGAGGCTTCTGGGAGTTGAAATCCAAAACACTTGGGGGACAAGAGTTTGGGAATCACTGATGTAGAATGAATGTAGTTTTACACCACTTTAACGGCCATGGTTCACTGCTATGAAATCAAGGGATTTGTAGTTTGATGAGGTAGCATCACTTCAGTAGAGAAGTCTTAAAGACTTGTAAACTACAATTCCTGTGATTCCAAAGCATTGTTCCATGGCAGTTAAAGTGGTATCAAACTGCATTATTTCTACAGTGCAATGCATCTTTAATCTTAGGTTGCTTTCATCGTATTAGCACTTAGTGTTCCAGCATTACTTTCCCCTGCTTATTTGAGGTTGTTTGTCATTCCATCAGCTATCATATCATATTTTAAATAAATAACATTGCTAACGTTCAAGTTTCCACATGGTTTTGCCTAATACACTGATACCCTTTCCATTTCTTTCCTCTCCTAATGGCTGATTATGTCTTCTGGTTTACTGCAGGAATGGGAGGCGATGGGAGTAGAACAGCTGCGCCTTAGTACTGTGGACCTAACTGGAGTCCCCTCAATGGAAAACCTGCACAAAGGTGTTGAGTTTCTACTGAAGCATCGTGAACGCGGGAATAGTGTTTACGTGCACTGCAAAGCTGGCCGCTTTCGCAGTGCCACTATGGTGGCTGCTTACTTAATTCAGGTAAGAAGTGTTTGTACAAATTTGAAGGGGGCAACTAGTGGTCTTCCAGATTTTCTTGGATTGCAGCTTCTGTCATAGTTTTTTATAATAGTGGCTAAAGCTAATGGATGATACAGTTCATCAACATCTGAAGGGGCAGGGGTTGCTGACCTCAGCACAAATAGAAAACGTGGCAATGGCAAAGGAGACTTACATTGGTAATACCATAAAAGTGTTTATGCTTAAGGACATGAGAAGATATCGAAGTTTTTCTGGGGTTGTTACTCTGGTCCTAGTAGGGACATAATGAAACAAAATCCAGTTTTACTAGCTGAGGTATTTGATTTAGTAATCACTAGACTAAAAAAGACTGTGCCTTCCAGATACCTTTTAGGTCACTAGAATGGATCCAGGATTATTTCATCTGAGTGAAAACCCCTCCTGCCTTTTGCAAAATGGAAGAAAAACAAAGTTACCCCTAAAAGACTGGACGGAATGATAATGCATTTTAATTAATTGCAGGGAGTGTTAAGTTTTAAGAACAAGATTTTGATCTAGGTTTGTGTCCCATTTATCCTTGTGTGATATTTGGACAGTGCAGAAGCTTACAATCCTCCTGTTAAAACTGAGTGGAAAACAGTTCAGAAGTCATCCTTCCCTTTGCAAGAGTAGAAAGAAAGAGGATGTTTCACATTTTGCTGGGATCAGCTCAAGGTAGATTTCGGTTGAAAGGCTTATACAGTTGGGAAGAAATAATTGTAAGTCTATTAAATAGGAGTGCAATGTGAAATAACCTCCCACTGTACTGTATACATCACTTTGTTTCTAGTTTAGGAGATATTATTTTTTCAATTGGCTTTTCTGCCTTTATAGATTCACCAGTGGAGCCCTCAAGAAGCAATAGAAGCCATTGCTAAGATCCGTCCTCATATCATTGTCCGCAATAAACAAGTTCAGTTGCTAGAGGACTTTCATAAGTGCGTAACAGTTGGAAGTCCAACACAATCAGAGCAAAAACTACAAGATGGAGAACACAAATCACCAGAGCAGATGGAGAATAATCGTCTGAAAACACCTGGTTCCTAAGATGTTATTTAGGAATGGACTACAGTTGTTTCAGGTACCAAACAGTAAGCTTTCTGCAGCATTAGAATAAAAGAATTACAGCCCCAGTAGGTCAGCATATTTGGCCTTTACTGTTCTCTTATCTCTTGTTTATTATTTCAAAGTAGATGAATGGGGCCACTTTTGTCAGTGGTTCTGTCTCAAATACAAGCAATAAAACCACTGTATTGTTTCAGTAGAGGCCTTTATTGAGTTTTGTACTGCAAATGGTTTACAGTATCAACAGATATGTTTGAAACAAGTTTCAGGACAGGGTACCCCAGCATTGGTGCAATGCCAGCTTTTTTTCCTGCCAGATAGCACTGTGGTCTCCTCTATTCTTAGTACAATCTAGAAAACTACAAGATGTATTACTTTCAGTACCTTTGGCTTAATAATTGTCTTCTGCAACCCTAATTAGGAGGGAACCTTTAGAACTTGACTGGTAATTGCACCTCCTGGGGATGTTTTATAACTTGAAGGATTGCACAACCTGCAACATGGGGAGCTCTAAGTAATTGAAGGAGTGGTTCAACAGCTTGGACAAGTGTTTGCTGGTGGTAAAATATGTAAACCTAAGAAGGTTTTCACCTTTGGGGCACAAAAGGTGACCAGCACAGGACTACGGTGTTACCAATAAGCTAGGCAAGTCTGAGGTCCCACAAATTAAGGGCTAGTGTTACAGCAGGTACGGTAGTGGTGTTGCTTGTTTGTGAGTGAAGGTTTGAAGAAAGGGTGGAATTGTCTACAAGTACTGTAGTCTGCCTCAAAGAGCTGGTGCTATGGGGTCTATGTAGCTCTGACCTGTTTAATGGAATGTTTCAGTGTTCTAGTTATAGGTTTTTCTTCCCTCATGCCAAAACAAATTGTAGATTTGTAAGGAGCACTTTGAGACCACTGTTGACAGCTACCACAGAGGTGGCAGGATTGAGTTTGAAGGTATTGGCATCTCCCTTTTTGTAGCGATCCCGGAAGATGTAGATGTTCCCATTACAGCTAGCAATTTTCCAGAGGGATGGCACTGAACTCCAGGCATCTGGCAAGCAGAGCCTGGTGAAGCTATCCAGGAGAGGATTATAGCACAACAGTGAATCCCCCTCTGCTACTATAAACACTAGGTCCTTGTGCACTGCAGCATGCATGCAGCCTGCAAAAGGTAACACGTAAGGCTTCACATGGCACTTTTCTGTGTTGGTGTCATAGCACTGGATAAGCCGTGAAGGCTTGGTAAAAAAGTCCA
The DNA here is from genome assembly GCF_035594765.1 of Anolis carolinensis. NCBI lineage: Eukaryota > Metazoa > Chordata > Lepidosauria > Squamata > Anolidae > Anolis > Anolis carolinensis. Next base: position 304,284,610 of record NC_085841.1, read on the forward strand.
GGTCATTCTCCTCACCACCCAACAAATAAATGACGCCATTGAGATTTACACCTGTAGCTCCAGACACAGCTACTTCCAGCTGGCTAGTTTCTGTCCATACATTGTCTCTGACTCTGTAGTATATGACTGCACTAGAGAGGATATCTTGCAGTGTCTTGCCACCCAGTGAATAGATAGCATCCTTACTAGGAACAGAAACCAGAGTGTGTTGAAGCCTGTCGCGGGGCAGAGGTGCACACCATTCCCAGTCTATTGTGGTATTGTTGCATTTCCACATGCGGCGTGGAATGGATCCTCCAACAACATAGAGGTCACTACCATGCTTGCAGGCTGTAGTGATCTGGTGGCACAAGCTGTTTTGACCACTAACAGAAATTGAGTCATCATCAGCGCAGTGCAGCGAGACAGCAAGAGAATGTGTTCGGGATGACTCCTTTCCAATCAGGTAGATATGAACCTTCTCTCCAATTTCCTAAGGAAAAAAAAGATTCATTAGACTTGCATGGGTCTTTGTCCAGAAATTCACACAATGGGAAATCTGCTAAGTTGGACCTGCTTTCTACTACATTGTCCTACAAGGTATTAGGCCATTCGCAGGCTACATACTGGGACTAAAGTCTCTCATTACCCATTTATTTCAGACCAATCATTATTGGCTTTTTCATATTGCACAATTATATTACTGTTTCTGCTTTAACTGCCATGGACCTATCTTATGGAATCCTTTAATTTCTCATTTGGTGAAGCACTAGACCTCTCTGGCAGAGACTCCTAAGTACTCCCCCCTAACTGAAACACTCAACCACAGGATAGAAAAATGGCAATTCAAGTGGAATAACAGTGCTCTAATTCTTATGAAAGGGGCCCTAGGTGAGATGCATAATTGTACAGAGTCACTTAGAAACACGTATGGAAATGCCAAACTAGCAAATTTAAAGTGACATTTTAAAGTAGTATTTTTTACTTATTTAAGCAAAAATTAAGTCATTGCAGCATCCAAAGTACCTCGTATTTTTAACATAATTTCCACCTGATTGCAGATAAGGAAGGGGATGATCATGACGGCTAAGTCCTGCATTATATTCTCACAGTGGCCAACTTGATGATTATGGGTCAGCTACAAGCAATGGCACCCTCCTGCTTCTATTTCTCTGCAACTGGAACTAAGAATCATACTGTCTTTGAAAACGGAGTTGTCTTCTTTCATTAGTTGGTCTAAGGCTCAAAGCTGGTGACCATCATAACATCCTGTATTGAACTGTATAATTTGGTGTAAAGAGTACCTCCTTTTCTCTAACCTGACTTTCTCATCATTCCGTTTCATAGTGTGAACCCGGAGTCTTCTATTATGGCAGAGGTCAGGATATCTGCCTATCTACTCTTCTTCTAACTTGCATGATTGTATACCTCTAAAATGTCCCTTCTTACTTTTTTTCTAAACTAAAAAACCCTGGACCCCCAAACTATGTACCTTTAAACTTGATCGCAGTATCTCTGAAAAACCAGCACGCTCTTCTTTATTAAAGCCAATCCAGGTGTCTATGGCAGCTGTTGGATTCTGAGAACATGGAACACCATCTGTAAGATTGCAAAGACAAAAATCATGAAGTATTCAGCTTGCATGGCATTGGTACTCCTACTTTCCCCCCAAAACATGTCATTCCTGTTCTATAGAGAAACACAGAAGCTGCAAGAAGGTGAGCTGAGCTCTACCCAGGATCACCCCAGATAATTCATGGATTTAGATGGGAAATATGATGCCAATATTAGATCACTAGACTTTTCCTCCTGCAGTTCAAACAAAAAAATTCATTTAGCATTCAATGAACTGGGAGAAGGTTTTGTATTCCTTGCTGTACGATAATTTACAGAGGACAGTGAGAATGCTGTTGTAGCAGACTAACACTTCCAATATTATCCTATACAGACTTAACCCATTCTATATGCTTTTGATGACAAAAAAAGATTCCAGTCATACTATAGGTCACCACAATTGATTTCATGTCTTAACATATTTCAAACAGATGCATTCTTCAGAAATATTTATAGCAATTTGGATTATTTACTCTTGATAGTACAATGATATGAGCCTGATTTAGCATGGACTTTCTGGTTGTTACAAGGAAAGGCAAGATTTCTAGTCTCCAAGACAGCAAGCTTTTCTCTCTGCAGGAAAGCTAGCTTTGTTTGGTTAATCTCATTACTAGTAATGAGTTCAGTGACTGTAGAAGTCAGCAGGTTAATAGAGATTACACTTGTAAAAGCGGAACAGTGGACTTGGTAGCAGGATTTTAAAACACTGTTCAGTTATGAATGCTTTCTTTGAAACTTACTAATTTTCCCTTGATTTCTACAAAACAAGTGCTGGCATGGATTTGTAGGTTCAAGTAACATTCTGTATATATCATATGCCTCTTGTAGATAAAGTAGTTTATAGTAAGAAGTGACAAATATTTTGAAATAATGTGTAAGAAAATAGCACACTAAAAACCATGGCACTAACTGACAATTTCTTTGGCTACTAATAAGACAACTTGATCTGAGACTCAGACTTCAGTTTCTAAAAATATTTCAGTCAAGATATTTATGCTGATATGATGGCCTGATCTTTATTTTGTTTATTTAGATTCCTAACCTGATAGTTCCTTTCCTGCTTCTTGTTCTTACCCATAAATGCATATTTCCTTGGTTCAGCAAGTTTTCACAAAACAGTAGTAAACCAAATACAAGTTCTGTGAACATGCCAAGTGAGAGTCTGTTGAATTGATGATAAGAAAGCTGACCTCTTGCTATTCTGCAGCTTGTGACTGACTGTAGTGTCTTGTTTCCTGAAAACAAGCAACACCCAAAAGGAAGGCAACTTTCTTTCCATAATAAGAGTTATATGAGAAGTAACACCACTCCGATAGGCATAGCCTGGCTGTATGAGATTGTGTGCAAGTTTCTCTATGGCAACTGACTAGCATTTTTTGCCTTCATTTGGAGGAAATATGGGGTAAGAAAGTAGACGTTAATCCTGTGAATGGATCTGGAGAGTTCCTTTTCAAATCTAATTCTATTAGACTTGATATCATCAAATTTGGTTTATGTTCCATATTTCATGACCTAAAATATCCCAACAGAGTTTAATCATCCTCTTAGGTGACCAATTACTATTTGAGGCTGCATGTTTTCTATGGGCCTAAGTAAATACAGGTGGTTTGAGTGTTGGACATCTCTTGGCCATGAAACCCAGTGACTGACTTTGGGCACATCACACACTCTCAGCCTCGGAGGAAAGCAATGGCAAACCTCTTCTGAACAAATCTTGCCAAGAAAACCATGTAATGGGGTCAACACAGGTTGGAAACTACTTGGAGGCAAACAAGTAAATATAAAGACATTTTCTACTGATCACTGTTGCAAATACTGAAAGTAGAAAGCCAAACAAAAGACATTTATCTTTACTACTGAGTTTGCGGCGAATTAGTCAATTGACTTATTAATATTTATCAGTATCAACATTAACTTCAATTTCATAAGAGACAATTCAAATTAAGGCCTAAAGAGAACACTGCACTGATGTTGAAGCACCACAGGGACACCTATCTCTCCATCAACTCATGGTGCCATGTGGCTCTAGCGAAGGCTGGAGGGGGTCTCATAGGAATGGCAATGGGAAAAGTGGTATTGCTGCCTTCCAGTTTCACTCAGGGAAACATTTCCATCAGTGAATGTACCTCATTAGGTCCCAGTCTGCTGTTTTTAACAACGAATACTATTGAATTGTACATTGCTATTCTAAAATCTGTTTTTCCAGAAGGTTGTGTAAAATGAAACCTTTTATGAACTATAATTTCCAGCTTCTTAAAGCAGGCTACTTGTGATGCAAAATGGATTTTAGTGGATGAGATCACAAGATCAGAGGGACGGATTAGAGTTGCAGAGTATCAGTCACAGGAGCTGTATAACTACTCAGTACTACAGAGTTTTTGAATATGTAAACATAAATATGTAAACCATTATTATCTTCTGGACCTAATGATTGCTTCTTCCAGAAAACCTTTTGGTGGCACTGGCTCTGCAATAGCTGACTTGGCTACAAAGCCTGAAGAGCGATCACTTGTTCATAACTCAAGTGTCAGGAGAGCAGACTTCTCCTTCCTCCCCCACAAAAGACACAAAAGTTTTGTGGAGCAGGTTTGGAGTATATGCACTGTATTTTAACAAACTGAAATTCCAGACACATCACAAAGATAACTCCATGTAAATCACATTGTAATAATTGAGATATAACTAGAACATATTATCATGACCCAGGACTTGAGGGTAGTTGAAGTGCAACTCCCAAGTTTAGTTTTATATTTGGCTGTCTGGAGTCTAAATTCAGACTATGAATGTGCATTTTCAAGGGTTATACAGCATGTCTATAATGGCCATTCCATTAATGATGAGCACTTCTTGTGCTGGACTAAGTTTACATTTGTGATCTCGTATTCCGGTAATTGCTGACTTCATATACCAGTTCTGAATTTCACAGCTTCCCTTTAATATAAATAAAAATAGAACTAGATGTCATGTGCATACTGGAGGGCTTGAACTCCCAATCTTCCTATCTTTTTCCATGGAGTTTAAATATAAATATATAGAATGTTTTAAATAAAGTTAAATGGGGGATAGAATGGAACCCCCAAAACCAAGGAAATAAAGTCTCCTTTAACCATCTTTCAAAAATGCCCTTCAGAGGAAAAAAAAATCAAAATTGTAAAATAGTTCATCCTCAGTAATCCTATGACACCAAGGTTGATGGCATTAAAAGCCAGAGGCCCATAGCAGAACAGAAAGGGCACACTTCTGCCCAGTTCTTGGTGTAGAGTGTATATTGGGCAACAAATGACAATTCTACTTACCTGAGATGATATCTGTCAGGAGACGGAGAGGAAGGTGAAGAAACTCCTCTGTTTCCTGAAGTTGTGCTAAGTATGACTTAGCACAGTGCTTGGCAGCTGTGTAGAGCTCCACATCACTGTGCTGATCAGCCAACCACATAATCTGCAAACAGTTTTTCACTTGTACTGTTCGAGCTAAGAAACGGGAGCACTCCTCAAAAAGGGCAGTTAGTTGGTACATATCTGCCACTTCATATGTCTCCTGCAAATCTTCTGCCCTAAGCTTCACAGTTCCATGATATATGTAGTCTACCAGGAGCTGAAAGACACTCTCACTGACATCTTGTAACTCAATCACCCGGTTATGTGCCTCTTTCAGGTTGGATGTGAACATAGAACGGAAAAAGCAGCTCTGAGCAGAGAGGACAAGTCGGTGTAATTGAAATTCTTTGCCTTCCACCGAAATGGTAACGTCAGCAAAGAGCTCATCCTCTAGACACAACTTCATAATTCCTTGGGCCACACGGCCTGAATGAGAACGATCAGTGAAAGTATAATTCACAAAATAGTTCTCAGTTGAAGAATTTCCAGTTTCTTCTGCTGAGGAACCTCCAGTCTCCTCTAGTGAGTCCATATTGCTGCCTTGGTTTGACCTCCAGCAATCTGAAATGCAAAACATTGGGAATTCTTTGTTACAAAACTGGTATTTTCAGCTAAAGCGATAAATCTCAATGGGGAGGGAGTTCCAAAGGAAGGAGGAACTATTGAGGAGGCCTTTTTTCTCATTGCCGCCAACTGTATTTGTGACAGTGGCAGCAGCAATGAGAGAAGGATCTCTCCGGAAGATCTTAATGATGCAGGCAGGTTGGTAAGTTGGGCCTGAACCGTTTAGGGCTTTAAAGGTCAAAACCACCACCTTGAATCGGGCTTGGAAACATATTGGCAGCTAGTTTAAGTGTAGCAGGGGGATGGTACGCTTCCTGGGTCCAGCACCTGTCAACCTGGCTGTAGATCTCTGAACTAGTTGGGGTTTCTGAGCACTTTTCTGGGGCAGCCTCATGTAGAGCCCGTTACAGTAGTTTAAATGGGATGTAACTAAAGCGTGGACCACCATGGCCAAGTCTGGCTTCTCAAGTTATGGTCGCAGCTGGTGCACAAGTTTTCATTGTGCAAAGACCCTCCTGGCAACGGTTTTAGCGATGCATCCAGGAGGACCCCCAGATTGCAGACCTGTGTCTTCGGGGTGTGTGATCTCATCCAAAACAGGTTGCCACCCTATACTCCGACCTGCCTTACGACTGACCAGGAGGGCCTCTGTCTTGCTTGGATTCAGTTTCAATTTGTTCACCCTCTCCAGCCCACAACAGCTGACAGGCAAGGGTTCAGGATCTGGGCTGCTTCCTTGACTTTTGGTGGAAAGGAGTAGTAGAGTTAGGTGTCATCTGCTTTTCCTCCAGGACTGGGACCCAAAGTGGCTACACAGCAGGCATGGGCAAGCTTGGGCCTTCCGGGTGTTTTGGACTCCAACTCCCACCATTCCTAACAGCCTCAGGCTGTGAAGCGGCTGAGGGGGAAAAGGAAAGGGCCTGAGGCTGTTAGGAATGGTGGGAGTTGGACTCCAAAACACCCGGAGGGCCCAAGCTTGCCCATGCCTGAGGTTTTTGAAATAGCCTACGTTTCCAGGGCCGCCCCTTCCTGCCTTCCTCTCTCTAGCTGGAGACTAACGGCCCTTCCGCCCCCGCAACTGGCAGGCAGGAGCTCAGCGCTTACTTGCAGCAGCGGCGCCGTCCTTCATTCCTCCGGCTCCGGAGCTTCACACCGGGAACGGCTCGAGGGAAAGAGGAAGGGAGAAGGGACGTCAAAGCGGGTGCGCTTCCCGACTCCGGGCGGCGTGCTCGCGGAAGTCGCTCCGCCCCCTCATTTCCGGATCATTTCGGGGGGGCCTCGCGCGCGCGTGCGCACGTACGCACGGCTTTGGGTGCCGCGTGACGACAGCCGCGGCCAATAGGAAAGATCGCGCGGGCCACGGCGGGCGTATGCGCATGCGCCTTGCGGGTCCGTTCCGTGCCCTTGTGCGTCCTGCTTCTCTCGGTCGCCGTCCCGGAGAGGAGAGATGTTGGCGGCCGCGCTGGGGCGAGCCCGGGCTGGGCTGAGAGGTGAGGTTCGTAAAGGGCCCTTCGGGGCGACGCCGGAGGGGCGCCTCGGACTTTGAGAGGCTCTGTCCGCGACCACCACTGACGGGGATTTCTGCTGGCCGAGGTCCCGGAGTACTGTATGACTGAGTTTTCTTCACAGGGAATTCTGGGAAATGTAGTTTTGCGAGGCAGTGGACGCATCACTAGCGGGAGTTTATCGGCACCTCACGAAACTACAATTCCCAGGCTTCTGAGTGAGGCCATGCTAAGGGCAAACAGTACAAACCCTACGTTTCCATAGTTCTTAAGAGTGTTGTCGAAGGCTTTAATGGCCCGAATCACTGGGTCGCTGTGAGTTTTCCGGGCTGTATGGCCATATCCCAGAAGCATTCACTCCTGGCGTTTCGCCTACATCTATGACAGGTATCCTCAGAGGTTGTGAGGTCTGCTGGAAACCTGGACTTTCCACAGATATATAAATTCCAATTGCCTAGTTTCCAACAAACCTCACAACGGGTTGCTGTGAGTTTTCCGGGTCGAATGGCCATGTTCCAGAAGCATTCTTACCTGACGTTTCGCCTGCATCTTTGTCAGGCATCCTCAGAGGTAATGAGGTATGTTGGAAACCAGTCAAGTGAGGTTTATATATCTGTGGATTGTTCAGGTGGGAGAAAGAACTCTTGTCTGTTGGAGGCAGGTGTGATTAGCATTGAATAGCCTTTCAGCATCCAAGTCTGGCTGCTTACAGTCTGTGGGAATCCTTTGTTGGGAGGTGTTAGCTAGCCCTGATAGTTTCATGCCTGTAATTCCCCTGTCTTCTGAATGTTGTTCTTTATTTACTGTCCTGATTTTAGAGTTTTTTAAAAAAAAAAATACTGGTAACCAGATTTTGTTCATTTTTATGGTTTTCTCCTTTTTGTTGAAATTGTCCACATGCTGGTGGATTTCGGTGGCTTCACTGTGTAGTCTGACATAGTAGTCTGACATCTCACAACCTCTGAGGGTGCCTGTCATAGATGTGGGTGAATCGTCAGGAGAGAATGCTTCTGGAACATGACCATAAAGCCTGGAAAACTCATAGCAACCCACTTCTTAAGAGTGTTTCCTCAGAAACTTATTCACCGTTTGTGGTGTAGTACCTACATTTCCCTTGACTTTATTAGTATTATTCCCACCTTTGTTATGTGTATTTTAATATATGCATTTTAATAATATTATATCTGTTTTAGCCATGTTGTACCCAGCCTCCAACCATATTATTGTTATTATCATCATCGTTATCATCCCCTGATCTGATTTTTCATGTTCTTGGTTAATTCCCTTATAGAGTATAGCTTGCTTTTTCCTCTCAAATTCACGTTTGTAATATGGTGGCAAAGACTCCTTATTTTCCCCTTCTGCTACTACATATCTCTGCAGTAGGTGATAATACTTCTGGAACATGGCCATACAGCCCGGAAAACATACAACAACCCTATTTCTGCAATGTTATGTAGCAAAGTTGTTCAGGGGAAGCATTCATTGGAAGCCCACCTTGACCTATTCACAAATCCTTTTGCAAATAAATGTGCTTCGTCTGCACATAGTTTGTAGCATTTCAAGGATGAGACTTTGTCGAGGTTATCAACTGTCGCCACATAGACTTCAATTTGTGGCACCCCCTTATGAATGAAGGACCTTAAGTCACTGTCAGCCCAACTCAGGTTTTGCAAACTCAGGGCTGACCTTTCCTCAGTTGAGTCTATCCATCTGGCATTCAGTCTTCTTCTTTTCTTGCTGCCTTCTACCGTACTAAGCATTATATTTTTTCTCTAGTGAACTGTGTCTTCTCATGGTATGTCCAAAGTATGACAGTCTTAGTTTAATTATCTTGGTTTCTGGGAAGAGTCTGGCTTTGATCTGCGCTAGAATTTATTTATTTATTTACTGTATTTATATACAGTAGAGTCTCACTTATCCAACATAAACGGGCCGGCAGAACGTTGGATAATGCGCAGTAATGCTATGTAGTAATTACTGTATTTACGAATTTAGCACCAAAATATTACAATGTATTGAAAACATTGACTACAAAAACATTGACTACTAAAAGGCAGACTGTATTGGATAATCCAGAACATCGGAGAAGTGAATGTTAGATAAGTGAGACTCTACTGTAATATGAAATAATTACTGTGGTATAATAATACAGAACAATATAATCTCTAAAACCAGGACAGTAAATAAAGACTAACACTCTGAAAGCAGGGAAATTGGGAATTCTAGAAAGGAAACAATCAGGGCCAGCTAAAACTTTCCAACAAAGGATTCCCCCAGGCAGGAAGCAGCCAGGCTTTGAAGCTGCAAGGCCATTAAATGCTAATCAAGGTGGCTAATTGCAGCATTCATACCTGCCACACTGAGACTATTAATTGCTATTCAAACTGGCCAACCAAGGATTCCGCAAGGTAGAAAGCGGCCAGGCTTGCAATCAGCAAGGCTGTTCAGTGCTATTCAACCTGGCCAACCAAGATTTCCCCTACGTGAAAAACCCCCAGGCTTTGAAGCCACAAGGCTACTCCGTCCCATTCAACCTGGCCCAGCAAGGATGTCCTGTGTAGAAAGTGGCCAGGCTTTTAAGCTGCAAGACTATTCAGTGCAATTCAAGCTGGCCAAACAATTATTCCCTTACAAAGGAAGTAGCCAGGCTTCAAAGCGGCTCTTTGATTGAGGCTGCGACTCCAGCTACTCCAGAAAATGGCCAGGCTTTGAGTCTGCAAGGCTATTCACTGCTATTCCACCTGGCCAACAAATGATACCCATAAGCTACAACAATGCGTGGCCGGGCAAAGCTAGTAAACTATAAAGCAAAAGCTGATTTCCCTCTGAAATTCTTTGATACACTCCAATATCCAACATGTGTTTCCAAAACAATCTATCATGCCTCTGCTGAATTCAGTCTGGATACTTGGTGTTTCTTGTTCTACATATGGTCAAACTCATTGTAGCAGAATTGTGAGCATCATTTAACTGGCACAAGGAATTCGTCCAATTGCCTGGTTGTTACTGCAATCTGCAGTGTCCCCTTTGTAGGAGATTGAAATATATATTAAGAATTTCCAATCTCTGAGCCATTGTTTTCTTTTCCATATTGTTGGACAGTTTTAACGTACAATTTGAGTGATTTCTGTCTCTGTTGCTTGAAACAGCTATATTGATATGCTGTCTGTTCCTGGTGATTTATTTTAAATGATTTTAAACTACTTTTAATCCTGTGCTAGAAGGAAGTTGGGTTTTAAATAAAGTAAAATAATAATTATATGTCCTATGGTTACTTGCAGTTTGTATAATTTCTGTTTGTTTGGGTTTTTTAAAATGTAGTAAATAATAATACAACTAATCAAGTCATTATTCCTCCAGGTTGGTTTTCATATGGATTCCCCCCCAGTGTGAATTCAGTTTTATTTTTTTATTGGGGGAGAGGGGTCTGTTTTATGTCTTAAAACACCTCCCCATCTCATAATTCTTCTGAGAATTAATATAAAACTAAATGTATATTCATTACTCAGGTTTTAAATACTGTATTTCCTAAGTATAAATGCCTGTAGATTGTGATCAAAATAGCCTTGTATCACAAAGTCCATAAAGTCTCCGCAGAAGAGGCTTGGGGTCTTTAAATGGTATTGTTATCCCTTCCATTTACTTCTAATGAAGAAAGAAAGTTGGAGAACTCAAAGAGAACACCAAATAATTAGGTCTTCCCATCCTCCCAAAACAGAGTAGCTTTGTTACATTTCTGCTCATGTTAGCCTGCTTATTTATTACTGGCTTACAGAAATATATACTGATGAAATGGTTTGCTTTTTATTAATTTGAGTAGATTATTTGTGCTACAGATTAAATAACTTATCTTATAATTTTTATAAGAAATTATACCATTGTAAAAATGCAAGTGTTCCAACAGATCTTTTCCTTTTTATAGTTACAGGACGCTCTGCAATGTTATTACAAACTCGCTTTGAAGGAAGTGCTAGTGCTGAGACCCGACGTAAGTCTGACATCTTTAGTGTTTGAACCGATCCATGTTTACCATAGAGTAAGGCAGCTTTGTTACAAGTTTAAAATGATGGCAATGTCTAAACCTCGTTGTGATAGGACATTACAAGATATTCTATAGGCAGATGGCTGATAACATTCTGTTTTTATGTGGGTAGGCAGAGGCAGTAGACACCTGGCCCCACCATACAATTGTATTTTCACCCTTGGAAGTTATTTTTGGTCATGTGTAGTTATCTGGACTTTAGCTGTGCAGTGTGATTTTGAAATAGAAACATTTTCTGAAGATGCTGTGGTAGGATTATATTTGCATTATCCCAGCAAGCATGATGTACTAAAAGATTGTTTCTCTGTCTCCTGGCTTCAGTAACAAATAATATTTGGTACCTAAAAGAGCAATAAACTGATTAAAGCATAAAGTTCATTCCATCAAATGCATGAACTATTAGTGTGACCCGTGGATGAAAATATAATCTTATGGGAAGCTGATTGTTGATAGTGTCTGCCTGCCTTCCCAAATGTGAGTAGAATTGTCTCAAACATCTCAACTATTTGTCACATCTATTGGTAGATTGAGGTTGTATGTTATTGTGACATACCATACAGCTTTGCCTCTCACAGTTGGGTCCTCCAGATATCTGGGACTTCAACTCACAGAAGCCCCAGTCAGCATGTTGACTGGGTCTAGAATTCTGGGAGCTGAAGTCCTGGAGAACCCGTGTTTGAGAACTACTAACCTACAGCATTTCACAAAAGCATCAGAGCTTGATGCAGTGGCAGTATGTTCACAAGCTATCCCAGGTAAGGACCTTATTGTTGCCAAATGTGTGCCTACATGAGCCTACACTTTTGCAATGTGATACATCTAGAAAACCCTTTGAGGCTCATTGAAGACATAGTGGGAAAATCTGTGTCTTAAGGATAGCATGTTTGCTTGTTTTGTTTGAAGCAATATAGAACCAGCAGTTTTCTCTTGTAACACGATTTCTAGGATAGAGCCCTTTACTAAGAGAGCATTGCAGCAAGCCATTGGTGCCTGAGCAAATTTTGTGTTACTGCATGGATCTGTGCTTGTGAATTACAAAGCATGGAAGACCTCCTTCCCATACTCTTTCATTAACTTGAAGGTTGTTTGATTATGCAATGGTGCTGTTTTCTCCCCATACCTTACACTATGAAATTCTTTTTTAGCCACTGTTAGGCCAAAGGATGAAGTAACTCTAAAACAGCTGTCTGCCTTTGGAGAATATGTGGCTGAAATTCTGCCCAAGTATGTTCAACAAGTGCAGGTGGGTTCTGCAAACTGAAACATTCTCTCTTGAAGCTGTAATAGGAAGAGCCAGATCAAACATATTAGGAGGAGCAGAACGATGCAGGAAAGTTTTTTAAGTATACCCTAAAGTTTATTTGCTCAAACTTGCAGCCATTAATACACTCATTTAGAAATTGTGCTGATGGTTTAAGAGGAATCTAGTTTAGCAGTGCAGTTTTTGTTTATGTCCATCCTCCCAATATATTTCTGTTTTTTTCCCCTACCAGGTGACATGTTTCAATGAGTTGGAAATCTTAATTCACCCAGATGGAGTCATTCCAGTTCTAACCTTTCTAAAAGATCACACAAATGCTCAGTTTAAATCCTTGGCTGACCTAACAGCTGTTGATGTTCCATCTCGACAGTACCGTTTTGAGGTAAGAGCAGATTTTCAATATTTACTACAAAGGTGATTCTTGGTTGCAAACCCTCCAAAGATCAAAAATATTGTTTATCCTTTGTACAACAAATAAATAAACGTAATGTTATCCCATTGGTTTTTTCCTTTACTCATGTCTCCATCCCCATGGCTGACTACCATGCTTTATGTTTGCTGATCTCTGGGGTATTGCTTCTAGATTACCACATCTGTGATCTCTTGTGACAAATTTAGTTTTTATGCAGTCACTAATTCAGAAATGGTTGTCATTCTTAGTACTGTGCATGGTGTGATGCTAGTGATGTTGGTGTTGCGAAAGACTACTATTGCTTAAACCACTAAAAAGTTCCTGGGTTATCAGGAGTTGCTTTGAGAGCAATGTCCCCTTTTGGGATAATGTTGTAAGGAGTTTTATAAATAGCTAAATATAAATATACCTGAAAAACCATCAACGTGACACTTCATGATCTGTATTTTGCTTGTGTGACCAACTCTTTTAAATGCAATTGACAGTCCTTTCTAAATTATTTCTCCTGTTCTTTGGCCATCTTAAAATACTCACACTAGTATAAACACCTTAATAGGTCATCCTAATTATAGCAGTTCAAATCTGAATCTAGCTTAAAGTGCTTTGAATTATGTTTAATCAGTGTAATATAATAGTCTACTGGGTTATACTTGTTCAATTTAAGTTGGTGTCATATGCTAATGCATTATGTTGGGCATTTGTCATTCCGGCTACATTGCAGAAGGCTTTCACAGATGAGATCTAAATAAGTGTGTAACTCTGCAGATGGACCTGATAAGGACATATTCATTTCATAGAAGTGGCTATCTCACAATTTATAGACAATGTTTTGGTGTGAACATTGATGGCTTCTTGATTTTGTCACTTTAAGGCATTTTCAATTTTCAGTTATGCTCCCCTTCCCCAGTTCTTAATGTCTGTAGGAAATAATCTCGTTAAGCAATTTCAAATAGCTACATCTTTTGACAGATGGAAAAAGAATGTTTACTAGGCTAGTGCAATAGATGAAAAAATGTTTCATAGAATCATAGAATCATAGAATAGTAGAGTTGGAAGAGACCACATGGGTGTCAGGACCCAGGCTGCAGAGCACCAATAACCATACACAGAGGCCAGAATCTATCTAATATCTTTATTGTAGGAGTATATAAAGTTAATAAAAACAAGTGTAGAAAATAGTCCAGAAGTAGACCTTTCAGGAAAGGTCAAAATTAGTCCAAAGAAACAATGTCCAATATGAAATATTAAGGTCCAAAGTTGTAATCCAGTAACCGAAACACTCACTTTGCCAAGCAAAGTGAGGGGAGATGACAAGGTCCTTTAGTCCATGAAACTTAAGCAAGGCTAGGAAGTAAACTTGATTCTTAGAACACTAGGCTTAATTCAAGGCAACAAGAAACGAGGAGCAAGAACAGGATCCGTGGTAAATTCGTGGTGAGGTCCGGGAAGCAAGGCAAGGTCCGTGGAGCAAGACAAGGTCCTGGGAAGCAAGGCAAGGCTGGAAACGGGAACAAAGGGCTTGGACGCGGGAGTAGCGTAGTCCACACACAACCTACTCCCGAAGCTGACGAATTGACTTCGCAAGATTCCTACGTGGGCAAAACACCTAAATAGGGTCTCGTTTTCCCGCCAAAGAACAATTCTCTGGGGAACCAGAACCGAAAGCCATTCTCTGTGTCCAGATGCATGACTCCCTAAAGTTTCCCATGGGAAGCAGGCTTAATCAGCTGAATGCCTGGCAGCAATCCTAGCGCTCCTGCGAGACGCCTCCTGAGCGCCTTTCTGTTGTTTATAATAATCACGGCGAGAAAATGGGGGAGATTTCGGCTCAAGGCTTGTTTGGCACAACAGTGCTAGGAACGGGACTACATGGCCCATGAGTCATCACAATGGGCCATCCAGTCCAACCCCCTGCTAAGAAGCAGGAAATCGCATTCAAAGCACCCCCGACAGATGGCCATCCAACCTCTGCTTAAAAGCCTCCAAAGAAGGAGCCTCCACCACGGCCCCAGGGAGAGAGTTCCACTGTCGAACAGCTCTCACAGTGAGGAAGTTCTTCCTGATGTTCAGGTGGAATCTCCTTTCCTGTAGTTTGAAGCCATTGTTCCGTGTCCTAGTCTGCAGGGCAGCAGAAAACAAGCTTGCTCCCTCCTCCCTATGACTTCCCTTCACGTATTTGTACATGGCTATCATGTCTCCTCTCAGCCTTCTCTTCTGCAGGCTAAACATGCCCAGCTCTTTAAGCCGCTCCTCATAGGGCTTGTTCTCCAGACCCTTAATCATTTTAGTCGCCCTCCTCTGGACGCTTTCCAGCTTGTCAACATCTCCCTTCAACTGTGGTGCCCAAAATTGGACACAGTATTCCAGGTGTGGTCTGACCAAGGCAGAATACAGGGGGAGCATGACTTCCCTGGATCTAGACGCTATTCCCCTATTGATGCAGGCCAGAATCCCATTGGCTTTTTTAGCAGCCGCATCACATTGTTGGCTCATGTTTAA
Source organism: Anolis carolinensis (assembly GCF_035594765.1). NCBI lineage: Eukaryota > Metazoa > Chordata > Lepidosauria > Squamata > Anolidae > Anolis > Anolis carolinensis. The sequence continues at coordinate 304,299,866 of NC_085841.1, forward strand.
CTTGTTGTCCACAAGGACTCCAAGGTCTTTTTCGCACACACTGCTGTCAAGCCAGGCGTCCCCCATTCTGTATCTTTGATTTCCATTTTTTCTGCCATTTTTTCAGTACTCATTCCACCGGCGAGTCATTTTAAAAGTGTTTCTGAAATATTGTAAGTGTCTGTTTCATTATTATAACGAGAATAAAGAATTTTTGTTACTATTTTGTTCAGTAATTACGTTGGGGGGGGGGGGGGAAGACACCTTCCGGGGCTCCTTTCTTACTCGTTTTTAGAGCTGTTGCGGCAATCAACGTACACAGAATAGGCTGGCAGTACCCCTGGATGATAGTGATACCCACAAAATGAACCAAAAAAGGATTGTGCCTGCCTTAAACAACTTGTTGTGTGGTTATGGCAACCAAAACACACAAAATAGGTTGGCAGTCCCTAGAAGATACCCTCAAAATGCTGCAAAAAAAGACGAAAGGCAGAATGTGCACACACCCGAAAAAAGAAGTAAGGAGTAAAGCCTTAGCTTTAAGCTATCGTCACCTCCTCCTCCTCCTCCCCCCCCCCTCTCTCTCTCTCTCTCTCTCTCTCTCTGGTGCTAGTACTCTAGTGCCTGCCTTCCTGTCTACAAAGTTAATCCTAGAGATTAACAAAAATAAACCGTTCTCTTTCCCTGACCAATCACAAAGGGAGGGTGTGGTATGGCACTCAAGGACTCAAGGAAAAGGGATACTAAAGGCTGCAAGAATATCCCAGATGGGCCATATGCAGCCTAATGGTTATGCTATTCCCACCTAGATCTTTGCAGTCTGAAACTTACGGGTTTAATGAGGCATGAAGCAAATCTGTTGACTCTGTGGTGCTCCCCCTTGGACATTACACATGTTTTAGATGCAGACCAATAAGATAATAAATACATGAGATAATAAAATTTAGATTAACAGTGTTATTTCACTAGTTAAGACAATGATATTTCTGATTTAATTCTGCAATATTATGCACAAAAATCTAAACCTGCAGTCTCATGTGCATTCCGTGCAGTCAACCAGTTACTTTTAATTCTTAAGGAAAGGCTTAGTAATATCAGTCCATTAAATAAGTTTGATTGGAATTGGTTTTGTGTCTGTTTACTCCTGAGAAAATATGAATAAGATTGTTCTGTAATCATCTTATATTTTTGTTTCTTAATTAACATGATCTTTGAAATGACATAATGCACTATTTTATTGTAATCTCTGAAGGTTTCCTCTTTACTATTTGGCACTGCCATTCCAGATTTGTCTAAATTGATTAGTGAGAAAATTGAATTTTCCTGGCTGGGCATTTGTGGAATCTGACTCAGACATTCTAAAACAATTTTTTTTCCTGAAAGGTGTTCAAAATACTGTTTTTCTCCTGTCTGATTTAGTCTAAAATATTTTGTGGGAAGCTGAGGCAGATCATTGATAAGACAGCCTAAATATTAAATATAGTGTATATAGATTTTGGAAGTCAGTGGTTTACTTCTAAAATACTGGAGAGGGGAAAGCACCGTGGAGACACAATGGAAAACACCATTGTGTTTTAAACTGTGACTGTATTGCAATTATAGGAAATCACTTTAAAACTTTTTATTTCTTTGTAATGTGAAAATCTGTTCCATTACCTGACACAACTGCATTTTACTTTTCCTTCTTAGATTGTTTACAATCTCTTATCCCTACGCTACAACTCCCGGATTCGTGTGAAAACATATACTGATGAATTGACACCTATTGATTCAGTAGTCCCAGTACACCAAGCATCGAACTGGTATGAAAGAGAGGTAAGAAGTGGAGCTATTGAGACCTGAGACAAAGGAGCAAAGTCAATTTATTTCCAAAAGGAAGAGAACTTGTCACATTTGAGATTGACAGAATTGTTTCAAGCAGTTTTTTAAAGGTTTTAGTGGTATTAGCAGTCTTCTTTCTGAGTATTCTTTGTTTGCATTGTGGACCTTGCTGTCAACTGTTTTTTGAGCTTTTTTAGAAACTGGTTAATGCTCATTCATTTTCAATTTTATTTTAAGACTTGCAAAAGTTCTTTTTACCAGGAGTGTACTAGAGATCCATGTAGTTTCTTAATACTTGAACCAGCTTTATTTGAATGATACATGTATGTCTGAAATACATTTACAAACATGATTGTTCTTTAGGAAGAGAAAAATTTGGAGCTTCTAAAATATTTCTTCTTTTGTGAGGTAAACATTGTTTGCATTAAGGCTCCTGTAGCCTCAAAAAAACTGAGGGATGAATGAAAAAAGAAGGGACAGGCTACCTTAAGCTAAAAGTCAAATCTTTTTCTCACTTTTTAATGAAAAACCATTTGACATATAGTAGAGCCACAATCTCAGTTAAACCCTCTGTTTCTCTAGCCAAGTTAAGTTTGCCAAATAAAGGTCTTTTCCAGCACATGCTGCAGTATAGTTATGTGTTAAGTTGTGTTGGTGGAGTGATAACATAGATTCCTTCAGATCTGCAGTATCTGTGTTAATTTGGTTTGGAATACAAAAATTGCAAGATTTTTTTAAAAACATGATGAGTTCATAAATATAATTTATTCCTCATCTAACTTACTTGCTATTCAAAATGTCTGCTTTACTACATTTAAGTTCTTGTAAGAAGAAAGAAAAATATACAGTATTGTTGGAAGAATTAAATATACAGTAGAGTCTCACTTATCCAACACTCGCTTATCCAACGTTCTGGATTATCCAATGCATTTTTGTAGTCAATGTTTTCAATACATCATGATATTTTGGTGCTAAATTCGTAAATACAGTAATTACTACATAGCATTACTGTGTATTAAACTACTTTTTCTGTCAAATTTGTTGTATAACATGATGTTTTGGTGCTTAATTTGTAAAATCATAACCTAATTTAATGTTTAATAGGCTTTTCCTTAATCTCTCCTTATTATCCAACATATTCGCTTATCCAACGTTCTGCCGGCCTGTTTATGTTGGATAAGCGAGACTCTACTGTATATGCCATTTGAAGGTATTAAAATCAGACGTGATAATTCAAAGCCATATTTCAGGGATATTCTTTCCCATGCTCTCCTGGCTTCTAGCTTCGTCTTTTTCACTGGATCACTTTTTGTGCTATAAAATTAACTTTTTAGTTATAGAAAACTAATATAAAATTTTCAAGTTATCATATAGTTAATTTGAATATTAGAAAGCATTTTGGCCTTTGGTTGTTAGAAATTTTGTTCCTTAATCATTAAACTGTGTCTGTTATGACATTATTCCAGTCCCACAAGACAGGATATCAAGGTGCAAGATTATAATTGGACAGATAGACATTATTTGAAGAGGGGCATGTTGCTGCTGGTGCTGGAGAAATATATTTCAAACAAGTAGTTGATGCTTTATTTAAACCTCAAGCATTTGTAAGTGTGAGTGCCACAGGTTCTTCCGCCTATCAGTAGCTTCCCTTCTGGCAATTGATAGTCTGTTCTTCATGTTTGTACGGTCATTGAAATCAAACCAGTGTACTACATGATTGAGTATGGCTTGACTATTTGATTCCTGCATCTCTAGGTCTGGGACATGTATGGAGTCTTCTTTGCCAACCACCCTGATCTGAGGCGAATCCTGACAGATTATGGCTTTGAGGGGCATCCTTTCCGGAAAGATTTCCCTCTGTCTGGATATGTGGAGGTAAAAGCTTCACAACATAGATAAAAGTGTTTTTTCATAGCTTTGGGTATGTTTTTAATATCTTTAAAACATAGCTGCTTTTTTATAGCAGGCATGGGCAAACGTCAGCCCTCCAGGTGTTTTGGATTTCAACTCCCTGAAGGGCCAACATTTGCCCATGCTTGTTCTATAGGGTGGAAAAAAAAATTAAAATGGCATATCATTCTGGTATGTATATCGTGTTCTCTCACTTATAGTTGTGGTTAGGTTCCAAGGACCACCTGCAATAAGTGAAAATCCGCGAAGTAGGGACGCTATATTTATTTTAATATTTATACCTTATTTTAGTAGTTTTACACTATTTTAAGTCTTTCTCAACCAATCATGTGTTGATAAATTGCCTCCTTCTCCTCCCGTTGCTGCTTGGGCTCCTTTTCTCTCCCTTTGGCTTCTCCTTTCTCCTTTCCTTAGGCTGTAAATTGTAATTTTTATGATTTATAATAGTCTTTTAGAGTTTATTGAAAAATTGCAAAACAGTGAATCCGCAAAAAGTGAACCGCAAAGTAGTGAGGGAACACTGTATAGGGAACAGGCAGGGAAGGGTTAATCCAACCTCCAGTTGAGCTTTTCTCTAATGTCAGCAAGTTGAATCTTCCTTCTAAAAGAGGAGACTTCTTCTTTTTCAGTACATGACTGTAGCTATATAAAAACTACCTCTTAGAATGACAGTACAATATGTAATCAGAAAATAATTGTCAGGAGGGAGCTAATGAATAGATAGTGAATCCCAAGGAGTCCCTAAGTAAGGCTGTACATAGTAGCGCTGTGAGAAAAGCAATATTGCTTCTTTGTTACCATTTCACCATTCAGATAGTCTGTGGATTTGCTTACCTTTCCTCTTCTATGCCAGAATACAACTTCATAGTAAGGCCAGCTTTCCATTTTTAGTCATATGACAAGAAAACAATCAGGAAAGGAATGTCCCAAAGTAGTATCTACAGCTTGTTGGGTGATATGGAAGAGAATTGCATACAGATTAATGCAGTAGATGTGTTTCAAGGTATTACTTAAAAAAATTGATACAGGAAGCAGAAGTAACATGGAAAGAATAGGATTAGGTTCATACAACACAAAAACTAAGAGGTTTTAACATGTTTCAAAGTTAATAATATGTGCATATGAAATGAAACAACCATATCTAGTAAGCCTTGTATGAGTAAATGAAAATATTTTTAAACTTCTAAAGACCACTTGAGGGTTTCATCCAAAATAGCTTTTTTCATCAGCCTTTACTTTTTTGATTTCCATGATGGTAGCCGCAACTATAGATCACTTTTATTTATTAATATGAAGATGGAGTGGGATGTTGGAGTTGGTGAAGAAGGCTTATCTGCTGTCCCCTTTCCCTTTTGTTTTGATGTCCAGATGTGCTCAGCAAGGGATTTTGTAGGCAGTTGTGAAGTCTACATAAACTGAGAGATTTGCAGATGAACCAGTCTATCTCTATGTTGAAGGAGAAAGGGAACAACATATAGGCTCCTTCAACATACAGACAGACTGGTTCATCTGTGAAAATCTTATGAATGAAGCCTTGAGAGCTCTTGTACTGGGACAGTAACGACATGAACTAAATTTATTCAGTCATAAGTGTTTAATTTCATAACTATTAAAGTTGAACATGCATATAAATAAAAATAAGATTTATGAATTTGGAATGCTGCTAGTGAACAATACTAGCTAGTGACCCTGTATGAGGAGAACAGAAATGCTTTTGAAATTCCAGGTATGTTCACCCTCATATTCTTTTCTCTCTTTCAGGTTAGATATGATGATGAGGTGAAACGTGTCGTGGCTGAACCAGTGGAGCTGGCTCAGGAGTTCCGCAAATTCGACTTGAACAGTCCCTGGGAGACTTTTCCTGCCTACCGTGATGCTCCAGAAACCTTGAAGATAGAACCAGGAGAGAAGAAAGAAGATGTGAAATAGTTATTGCAAGGAGCAGAGACTATGCCCTTCTTGTTTAATCTCAATATTTATATATAATAAATAAAAACAAAAAAAATTACATATGTTTTCTTGTCTGTTTGATATGTGAGGGAATTGCACCTTGCAAGTTAGTTGTCAAGAGAACATAACGTGAAATTATATTTCTCAGTGAAGTCATAAATTAACTATTTTTTCTTGCTGAAGTCATATATCATTTGCATTGTGGAAGACACTGTCTGTTCAGGGTGATGGAGTGTATAAGGGATGAAGTGGGGAGATGAGTGAATGAAAATGAATGGTAAGAGTGGAATATGATGACTAAGAGTGTGGTGGAGCCTCCTTCTCTGGAGGTTTTTCAGCAAAGGTTACATGGCCATCATTCAGGAATGCTTTGATTTTGTGTTTTTGCATGACTGAGAATTGGACGATCAATTCGGCTTCTCTTCAGCCATCAGAAAAGCTTCAAGCTAATGAAAGAGCATGGAAAGGAGGTCTAACATGCTTTGTGACTCTCCAGCGTAGATTCTCAGTAACCCAAAATTTGTTGAGGTTAGTAAAAGGCTGTATCCTAGACAAACACTGCAGGAGGAAAATGCCGGTTCAAATAGGCAAACAAGCTATATTTCAGACAGATTTCCCACCATGCTTGCAATCATCCTTAAAGGCTTTTCTGGATGTATCGTATTGCACAGATGTAGGGTATTGTAGACATACATTTAGCAACAATCAGGATGAGGTCCTTATAATTTATGAACATGCAACCACTGCATCAATCTCTGATGCTCTTAGAAATGCTGTAGGTTAGTGGTTCTCAAACACTGGTTTTCCAGGTGTGTGGGACTTCAGCTCCCAGAATCCCTGACCCAGAGGACATGTTGACTGGGGCTTCTGTGAGTTGAAGTCCCAGATACCTGAAGAACCCAGCTGTGAGAAGCACAGCTATACACCATTGATAACATACAACCTCAACCCACCAATAGATGCAAACTATATGCAGCGATAAATGTGATCTCAAATACATGTCTTTATTTCATACAGAGCAGAGACATAAATAAGGCTTTTGCTTAAATGTGGTGCAATGTGAGTCGTATAAGCTGTTCATTGATTGCTAATGGGCATCCAGAATGAGTTGGAAACTGCAGAAGTGAAACTGAAGGTCATTGTAAAAACAGTAATATTTAGGACAGGCTATGATTGGGGCGGGGGGGAAGGGAGACTGAATTGGTAGCTAAAGAATGCTGCAAGCAATGGGTTCATGGATACTGTATAGAAGGCCTTTTCGACTCCAGGGTTTGACCTCAGAGCAGTATCTGGAAACTAGACATTGAAGGGTTTTTCCTGCATTTAATGAACATTGTTTCGAAGGCTGCAGCAGCCTGTGGGATTTATGAGTGACAACAGAAATCATACCAAAGCTGAGTGCAGAGCTGTGAGCAGCTTCAATTGCACAGATGTGGAGCTAATCAGCCACAGAATACAAAAGGAATCCAGTGGGTGAACTTTTCTAAACAACAAACTGGGGAGCATTTTACTTATGTTGATGTTTTGTTTTGGAAGCTGGTCTGGCTTTTTAAATGGTGTTTTTAAGTGGGGTCATCACCTTCCTTGAAAAGATGGCTTTCACTTTTCCCCTACAGTGGAGCACTCACTTTTGTGTTATCAGGATTTACTAACTGGGCTTAACTGATAAATGATGGCTGACATCTTATTGGTGACATACACACACACAAGGAGCTATTTTTTCTCTTGCTCTTGTACTCCATCCCAAAACCCAGGAATGGCGGCTACTATCTCTTACTGGTGAGAAAGGGGAGGCAATTCACCGTGAAGATAGGATTGCTTTCGTTTTTGAGGGAAAGAAAAGGGGAGAGCATGCCATCTGCAAGAGTAGGTTTTTTTCTCCCCATAACCAAAAGACCAAATCCAGCCTTGCCTCCCTGCTGGCCTGCAGCAACAGCCCATCCTGAGGCTTGACAGCTGAGATGAGAGAAGGATGGATGTGGAACTCCACGGGCAGAGTTATGCTCAGATGCAGGATCAGCCTTGAGCTCAAGGCTTTCTTAACATTGCAACATTCCTATATTGCTTAGAGGATTTTTCAACATGTCTCTATACCAGAGTTTGGTAACGCGTGGCCTTGCAGATACTGTTGGAATAGAAGTGATGATTTTAGGTTTAGGATTTGGCTTAGGATTTGGGAGTTCACGTTTTCTAGCTGCACATCAGAAAGGCCATACATCCCCAAACCCAGCTTTACTAGGCATAATACAATCTGTATGGAGCAAAGTATGATGCATAATGTATTGTATCACATGGCTGTGTGTATGCATGCATCTGTTTTGAATTGCAGCATTGTAACTTCCAATTAATTGTCTCCCAATGAGGGAAATAGGAGCAAATCAGAGGTGACTCCTTTCATCTGAAAACAACTTCAACAATTTGTGGGTAGGCACCGAATTAATAAAGAAAACCAGAACTTCAGTCAAAGGTTTCCAACTTATTTCCAAACCATCAGCTTGGCTACTACAGAAGAATTTAGCAGCAACCCTTGATTGATAAATATCAGAGAATTTATAAATTTGTTTTAAATGCCATGATACAAGACTACAGTCTGTGTAGTACATTAATTTGAAGTTCCCACAAACCTCACCATTCAAAAGTAAAAAAAATGTTATAAAAACACTTCAGATCAAGTATGAGGGTTATCCAGAAAGTAGATTACATTTTGGAATTAAACATGAACAAAGTATAGGAGAAAACATTTACCATATGCAGTTGAAAGCCACAGCCCAATACCACTTCTCAACATAGTCACCATTCAAATCTAGGCACTTATCATAGCGATGAATGAGCTTGGCAACTCCTTCCCCACAAAACCCCACGCTCGTCCTGGATTGCTCCTCTAAGGTTTTGCAAATGCTTGCAAACGATGTCAGCAAGGAAGGTTATGGCACCCATTTTTTGGGACAGGAAAGGTTTGCTTCTTGTGGACTCCCTGGAACGAGGCATGACGATAAACTCAGAAAGGTATTGCCAAACTTTGCAAAACCTTAGAAGAGCGACCCAGGATGAGCGTGGGGGAAAGTTGAGTGCGGGGATTTTGCTGTTTCATGGGGACGCCCAGCCCCACACAGCAGGTCGCACACGTGAAGTTCTGGAGTCTTCTAGGTGGGAGTTGTTTCCTCATATGCCATGCAGTCCAGGCCTTGTGATTACCACTTGTTTCCAACAATGGGGGGGGGGGGGGGAGAGGTGACTGGCAATGCAGCATTTTGGCAATGATGCGCAGCTGCAGAAAGGGGTGACTGGCTGGTTGAGGATGCAAGTGGCAGAGTTTTGTGGGAAAGGAGTTGCCAAGCTAATTCATCACTATGATAAGTGCCTAGATTTGAATGGTGAATATGTTGAGAAGTGGTATTTGGCTGTGGCTTTCAACTGCATATGGTAAATGTTTTCTCCTATACTTTGTTCATTTTTATTTCCAAAATGTAATCTACTTTCTGGATAGCCCTCATAGAATTTAGTATGTGGATGACATTAAGCCAGTACACAGAGTTCTGCCATAATCATAGAAAGACATAAACCCCTCACACTTTTTTTACGGATGTCAGCTACTTTTTTCCATGGCATTATCATGTATCCTACGAGACCATTGTGAGACTAAAGATTGATTCACTTTGGTTTGTGTCTAGGGGATTATGGATTAGGTTACAGTTTACTTGGAGTAAGCTAAACTAAGTTTTAGCCACTGTGAGTTACTATTGACAGCTACAGCAGAGCTGTTTAAGCTGCTCAAGGTTCTGAGCAATAGATTAGATATGGCTGGTTAGACTAACCAAGGCCCCATCTACACTGCCATTATAGTGCAGATTGAACTGCATTAAATGGTTGTTGTAGACTCGTATAATGCAGTTTAACTGCAATGAACTTGATAATATGACCATATAATGCAGTTCAATTTGTATTATAATGGCAGTTTAAATGGGACCCAAGAGAAGTTAGAGATTGTCTTACACTTAATTCTAGCAATAGGAGCAATAGACACAAAAACCTTTATCTCTTTTATACTGAACAGTGCAGGCCTCAAAAAAGCTCTAGTCTGTGATTTTAGAGCTTTAGCCAAAGTAGCACCATGTTTGTCCTTTCACTGGTTTAACTGTGGAATATCCTGGCAGCAGATAATTTGATGAAAGGAAAGAGTAGTGTTTATAATCAGCCAAGGCTCCCAGGACCAAATGTCTCAGCAACTGTGAACAGCCTGCTTTTGTGTTCTGCTGATATAGCATATGCCTGTTTATATGCAAATGTAGTCTGCTTACCTTTGGGATTTTTTTCTTATCTTGAAAGGCATTGCTATAGACCTACACATGTATACTCATGAATATATCCTGCTAATTTTAACCTATATAACCTGAGAGCATTTGTTAGTAATGATTGCCCCTCAGTCTTGACTCCCTTCTCTGTGAAAGGCAAGTGGTATTGAGTTGGTCCCTTTGATCAAAGTTTTGTGTGTTTTCATTTCCTTTCTAACAATTTTAGAACTCTTCCTACAGCTAAGGTACTTGGGAATGTCTTCAGTTCCTATCTAACTTTTGTACTACTTTAACTGACATTTATTTATGTATTTATTTATTCATTCATTCGTTTGTTTATTTATTTATTTATTTATCTATCGTGTCAGAAGCAAAATTGAGGGTACAGTTAAAATGTTGTTGTTGTTTTTTTAAAAAAAATACAAACAAAGTTAAAAACTTCACATTATATTCGATTTTCTTTGACCAGAAGCTGGTCTCTTGGAGTGCCTCTGTGTGGCTGTGAGAAAATCATCCGTTGTGCACGTGGCAGGGCTCAAGCTGCATTGTAGTAAGTGGTTTGTGGTTTGCTCTTCTCCAGACTCGCATGTCATGGAATCCACTTTGTAGCCCCATCTCTTAAGGTTAGCTCTGCATATTGTGGTACCAGAGCGCAGTCTGTTCAGTGCCTTCCAAGTCGCCCAGTCTTCTGTGTGCCCAGGAAGGAGCTTCTCATCCCGTATCAGCCATGGATTAAGGTTCCCGGGTTTCAACCTGCCACTTTTGAACTTTCGCTTGCTGAGGTGTTCCTGCGAGTATCTCTGTAGATCTTATAAGATATTTCTTGATTTAAGGTGTTGGCATGCTTCCTGATATCTGAATAGAGAATGGGACAGAGATATCACTGCTTTGGTTCTTTTATTATTAGCTGCTACTTCCTGACGGATGTCAGGTGGTGTAATGCTGGCTAAACAGTATAATTTCTCCAGCAGTGTGGGGCATAGGCATCCTGTGATAATCCGGCATGTCTCATTAAGAGCTACTTCCACTGTTTTAACATGGTGAGATGTATTCCACACTGGACATGCGTATTCAGCAAAAGAGTAGCAAAGTGCAAGGGCAGATGTCTTCACTGTGTCTGGTTGTGATCCCCAGATTGTGCCAGTCAGCTTTTGTATGATGTTATTTCTAGCACCTACCTTTTGCTTGATATTCAAGCAGTGCTTCTTATAAGTCAGAGCACGGTCCAGAGTAACTCCCAGGTATTTTGGTATGCTGCAATGCTCCAGTGGGATTCCTTCTCAGGTAATCCTCAGGGTTTGAGATGTTTGTCTGTTCTTAAGATGAAAAGCACATATCTCCATTTTAGATGGATTAAGAATCAGCTGGTTTTCCCTGTAATAGGCAGTAAGAGCACCTAAAGCTTGGGAGAACTTCTGTTCAACCATTTCAAAGCTTAGGTGGTGATAGCACGATCGTCAGCATAGATGAAACTCTCTGTCCCTTCTGGCAGTGGTTGATCATTTGTGTAAATATTAAACATTGATGGAGGAAGCATACCTTGTGTGACTGTGGAGCAGAACAACAAACCCCTCATATGTATGCTTGCCCACAATGCCCTGCCTCATGCATGGAGGAGGAGTTGTTTAAAGCTACGGACAATGCAATTGCTGTTGCCCACTTTTGGTCTAAAACTATTTAGCTGTTTGGGATTCCTTTATTTTATCACTTTTAAACTTATTTATTATGCAATGCTTTTGACACGAAATAATAAAAAAGCTGGATCCTGGGATTTGTAGTTCAGCGAGGAAGTAGAGCTCTCTGACAGAGATCCTAAATATCCTATGAAACCATGACTCTAGATCCCATGGACTGGAGTCATGCCGGTTAAGGTGAGATCAAACTCTTATCATTGTGTAGTGTGAAAGGGTCCAGATAGATCAAAGATTTCCTTTGCTGTATTCTCCAGCAAGGGATGTGAACATGCTAGTGTCACTTTACTTCCAGACTGGACTTAAGTTGTTGGATTGTGTGTATGTGAGTAAGAGAGAAATGGAGTTGAAAATTATTCTGAATATCTGGTAGCTGACTCTGTTCATAATAGAATTACAACAGGCATTTTGAACTTATTAAAGGCAGCTATCCAATGTAGAAGTAGCTGACTAATATGGGGTGGAGGGGGGGGGAGAGAGAGAGTCATACGCATATATGTATTGGGTCATTAAACCTTTCTAACCACCCCTCCAGAATTATTGTATTGGGCCCCTTTTTTGCTCTGATTAATATTGGACGCTATGAAGTCTGCACAGATTTGCCAGCTCCACCCTTCTCTGGCATGTTAGGATTGCTCTTGCATTTCAGGATTGGAAAGGAAATGCTAAATGAAAAAAGGAAGAATGCTGGAGGCAAATCAATGCGTGTTGCCCTTTGTCCTCTCTTATTGTCAGGTGGTATCAATTGGCCTTTGAAGGAAGACTAGATTATACTTATGCACATCCAGAATTTTCAGCATAGACCTTTGACTATTAAAAGCATGGCCTTTGTGCTTAAGAGCAATAAAACTAGCAAACTTCTATGTGGGAAATAAATCATGGAGGCTTAAAATGATGTGCCAAGACCAAAATATGGAACAGCCAGATGCTCCAAGTGGAAATACACGGGACTCAATTTGGCAGAATTCTTTGAGAATCTGAGTTGAATTTGTTGGTTTTTATTTTTATGCACAGTAAAGGAAACTAGGAATTCAAATACAAGCCCTTCCCAGGCTGGAACTGGGAGGAAGGAAACGGTTCCAGCTGTGGCTTCTGGGATTGAAAGGGAGAGGGAAGAGAAGCTACTTCAAACAGCATTAGCTTTCCCTAAAGTGTTTCTCTGAAGAAAGAAGAAATCGGAGTGTTCTCAGCATGGCCTGGATTTTCCACTTTGCAACTTGTCTCTGGGTAACCATGGCTCTCTGCGTATTTGCTGGATCCCGGAGGCAGATAGGTAAGAACTGTCTGTAGTGGAGAATGTTGTTATGCAATATCTAATCAGTATAGTAATATATTATTAAGGATGGTTATGGTTATTTGAATAATACAGTGAGCCCTTGGTATATGCTGGGTTTGATTCCAGGACCCTCATGGATACCAAAATCATGGACACTCAAGTCCCATTGTATACCATGGTATGGTAAAATGATGCCCCACATATAAAATGGGAAATTCAAGCTTTGCTTTTTGGGAGTTTTTAAAAATATATCTCTTCAAGCCATGGCTGTTGGAATCTGTGGGTGCAGAATCTGTAGCAATTTGCACTTGAATATTAGAGAAAGGCTTTAATTCAGGACTTAAGCTACTGTGTTAAGGACAAGATAGGATTGTTTGGCAAATGCACGGCATTTCTGCAACTACAGGAGCATCAAAGCTTGAGGAAATTACATTGCTTTCCTACAACTCCCAAATCCCACAACTGGTATAGCTACTATATTTTCCCAATCTCTACAGGGTATATAGTTTGAAGTCATCTATGAATATTCTTCCCCCCTATTTATAGCACAGTACACTTGTGTCAGGAGCCTCCAGTGGTGCAGCGGTTTAAACCACTGAGCTGCTGAACTTGCTGACTGAAAGGTTGGCGGTTCGAATGTGGGGAGCGGAGTGAGCTCCCCTGTTAGCCCCAGCTTCTGCCAACCTAGCAGTTCAAAAACATGCAAATGTGAGTAGATCAATAGTTACCACTTCTGCGGGAAAGTAATGGCGCTCCATGCAGTCATGCCAGCCACATGACCTTGGAGGTGTCTATGGACAACGTTGGCTCTTTGGCTTAGATGAACATGACTAGACTTAATGTCAGGGAAAAACCTTTTCCTTTACTACACTTGTGTCAAGTGGACTGCAGGAGCCCTAATGGAAGCAAGTAAGAGCACAATATTTGCACGTGACTGTGACATCTAAGTGCCCCCTTTTCATGAAAGAGCTTCCGTACTTGTCATTTGTTTGACAAATTCAGCAGGAATTCTTTGCCAGCTTGGAGAGCTAATTGGAGGAGGAGGAATGTGTAGCATTAGCTTTTCCGACACTTATTCATCTGCAAAAGGCACAGAGCTTTTGAGCAAGTCATAAAAAACACCCTTCTAATTTCCCACAGCCTTTTAAGAAAACATTTGTATGCATAGTTTTTAATGCTTTTCAGGAAAAAAAACCCCCTCAAGCGTTGGCATTGCCCTCCCCTTTAACACTTAGAATAAACTTCTCTTTTCATGGAACCCCTTCACACTATCTTTTCCTCTCGCCTAGAATTCAGAACATGTCAACATCATCTGGGAATTTTCCAGCAATTTTAGCAAAGAGCTGGTAGAGCTGAGAAATCTGGCAGAAGCAGATGGTTAGTGAGAAAGCTATATATATTTCTGCAAATTGGCTATTTTTTTCCCCATGTATTACATCTCAGAACTTAGAGAAGTTAGTTTGAGGGCTACAGGTGTCAGAATTTCCATCAGCATGGGGTTCATTGACACTATAGAATTAGTGCAATTTGACACCTCTTTCAATGCCATGGCTCAGGGCTGTGGGACCATGGGAGTTACAGTTTTACGACATCTTAGCATTCTCTGCTGAAGAGGGCTGGTACCTACCAAACTGTAGATTCTGGGATTCTATGGCAGTTAAAGTCGTGTCAAATTGCATTAATTCCAAAGTGTAGATGCACCCATGGTTACAGGCTGTAATTTTAGGAGCTGTAATCCCAAACTAACTTTTCCAAGCTTTGCTTTTTCTAATGAACTCTACACCACTGCTCTTGTTCCAGTGGCTGAATATGTTTGGGCATAATAATTTCAGAAGATAGCTGGTTGGTTGGTTTCAACTTGTAGCAATTGTAAAAATATGCTAGGTGGAGCACGGATGAGGCTAGCAGGGCAGCAATTCTTAACATCCCAAGTAGTTGTTTCCCTTTTATTTTAGAAAAACAATCATATCCTATCTTTTTGTCCTGAAAGTCTGCCTGGACTATGTACTGAGAAAAAAGAAATGCATCTTCAAATCATACTGAATCCCAAATCCCAAACAGCTGGCTTTGATCAAAGAGACTGCAACCTGGGTGGAGACATATTTTTCCTTAAAGTGCATGGTTTCACCCTCTCTTAGGGATCTTCTATGTGCTTTTCTCATCTTCCTTGGGGAGAATTATTGTAGAATGAAATATGGAAAGCTGTTGACAACAACAGCAGTTACTTACAGACTATTACAGGGCCCCCCTTAAATGAAATTAATAGTCCTAAAAGCAAATTTTAGGAAGTATTGCTTTCCAACTAGTTTCTCTGGTTTTCTTGTTTTGCATTGGTGAATTACATAATGCAAAATGTTGTTTTGCTCTCTTTACTGAATATGATGATCAGGTCTTCCCACATGATTTCCCCCTTTATCACTGGTTAAAAACCCTTCATTTCATGTATCTACATGTCTTTGGTGTATCCAGTGATCTATCCCAGACCTGTGTCTGCATGTGGTGCTCTAAAAGGATTTTACCTTCTCATATAGGAGGAAATGCAGTTATGGTCCTTCAAATGAGTTGGACTACAACTCCTATCAGTCCTGGCCAGAATTGCTATTGAGGGATGATTTATTTATTATTTATTTAAAACATTTATATTCCACCCTTCTCACCTTGAAGGGGACTCAGGGCGGAGCACAACATATATACAGCAAACATTCAGTGCCGGAACATACAATAAATATAAATATACATAAACACTAAAATCAGTTATCTTCATATTAAAGCCATTATTTAAAACCATCACAAGTCAACCGTACTGGATCCGGTCAGTAGGGTGAAATTTCCTATTGCTTACCCTTATTGTACTGTCCCAAAAGCTTGGTCCCACAGCCAAGTTTTTACCATCTTTCTAAAGGACAGGAGGGAGGGGGCTGATCTAATCTCGCCAGGGAGGGAATTCCATAACCGAGGGGCCATCACTGAGAAGGCCCTGTCCCTCATCCCCGCCAATCGTGCCTGTGACGGTGGCGGGACCAAGAGCAGGGCCTCCCCGGAAGATCATAATCTCCATGGTGGTTCATAGAGGAAGATGTGTTCGGACAGGTAAACTGAGCCGGGGCTGTTTAGGGTTTTATAGGCCAAAGCCAGCACTTTGAATTGTGTTGGTAGCAAATTGGCAACCAGCAGAACTGACGCAACATGGAAGTTGTGTGCTCCCTGTACGCTGCCCCAGATATTAACCTAGCTGCCTCTCGTTGAACTATTTGAAGCTTCCAAACAGTCTACAAAGGCAACCCCACGTAGAGCACATTGCAGTAATCTATCCTAGATGTAACAAAAGCGTGGACCGTGATGGAGGTTGTATTCTAGTAATATTGGAATTCACGTATATTCTTCCTCATCCCTGCTTCATGGAACATCAGCTGATATTGCCTCCCACAAGTCCCAGCAATGTAAACGAAATTGTATATTGGAAACTGAAAGAAGAGCACTTAAAACAAGCATGATTTCATATAAGCAGCAGCTAAGTTTATCCTTTTATAGTCATACAAATGATGCTTGTGCACTATAAAGTACAAAATCAGAGATAGAACATGAAGCACAGAATCAACAAAACAACAGTTTTCATAAATCACATACATTGTAGGGGGATAGCCATGGGGTATGTGTGAAGGCATCCTTCCCCCTCCCCCCCCCCCAATTTTGTCCTCCAAAACAAATTTTTCCTTCAATCTACAAATTTCTAACATCGCAGAGAGACAATGAAAATAATTTATATCTGGAGTTCTTATATTTGCTGATTCATAATCCCCTGTTATTTGTCTGTTCTGTTTCTCCAGGTGCTCAAATTGTAGTTTTAAGTTACTGCAATCCTGGAATTGAAGGAAAATTTCATTGCAGTAGGGATTCTTTTGGGGTGGAAGGAAGGCAATACCTTCATTTTGCCCCATCTGTAGCTACACCCCTGATATAACAACTGGGTAATCTGTTAACATAATTGAATGCCCACTTACCCAATTATAGCATTGTCTATAAAAGCATGAAACTCAGAAATGCTTTGATCTCAAAACAGATGGTCTCTTTTACAACAAATGCCATTACTGTAGGCAAAACATTTCCAAATTGTTTCTGAAGTCATTGTGGTAAGCCCGCTATCTGTATCTATGCATCTTAATCTCAACTTTATGATCTGATTAGGGTCATAAATCAGGTTGAGTATAAAGTGTAGCACCTGAAGCGGGTCAATGTCAGGTGATGAAATTAAACTGGGAAGGGAAGCTGATAGTGAAAAGAAGCTTCCAACTTCTATAATGCCTTGTTCTTGTCTCTGTCATTTTGTATCTTTCACTTACAAAGCTGGGGCAGCTGGAATATAAACAGCAATGACAACTCAGAGAAAACTTAAGAGGCAAAAGGAATATAATTAAGTCCATGAGTCTATGATCTTGGTGGGGCAAATTTGTTAATTTTGTTGTAGTGTCATTAATTAAATTAAAATTACATTATAAAAATGCTATATTATCAATATAATAATATATTAACTCAGGTTAGTATATTAAATAATAACTGTCAAACCATAGGAAATCAGATAAAGCAATATATACAAAAGAGATAGGTTGAGTGATATCACATTGAGTATCTTTTAATCCAAAACATTTGGAACCAAATGAGTTTTGGACTATTTTTTTGGGGGGGGGGGGGGTTGAAATATTTGTTTATACAATAGAGTGTTTCTTAGAGATGGGACCCATGTCTAAACATGAAATTCATTTATGTTTCATATACACATTGCCTGAAGATGAATTCATACACAGTATTTAAAATAATTTTGTGCATTTATACACCTTTTTTTTTCCGTGTCAGGAGCAACCGGAGTTGCTTCTGGAGTGAGAGAATTGGCCGTCTGCAAGGACGTTGCCCAGGGGACGCCCGGATGTTTTGATGTTTTACCATCCTTGTGGGAGGCTTCTCTCATGTCCCCACATGGAGCTGGAGCTGATAGAGGGAGCTCATCCACGCTCTCCCTGGGAGGGATTCGAACCTGGCAGCTTTCAGGTCAGCAACTCAACCTTCAAGTCATGAGGCTTTTATCCCCTAGGCCACCGGGGGCTCCTATTTATACACTGAACCATCAGAAAACAAAAACTTCACCATCTCAGCCACCCATGTAGACAATTTTAGATTTTGGAGCTTTTCTGATTCCTGGAAAACAGATACTCAACCTACATTTATTATTAAAGGCTAGTAATGTTTTTAATTGCTCTTATTTTTGTATTTTTGTATTACAGATGAACGATTTCATGTCAGAGATACTGCAGACGCAAATAGTGGAGAGAATACTGATGTCATATTAGAGGTAATTAAATCAAAACAATATCAAGGGAATCCAAGAGGATCCATGGGCATGGATCTGCCATTTACAAAACCACTTATCAATATTCCACCTCTCCAACTTACAATGCAGTATCACTATCACTTCAGCTGCTTGGATGTCCAGCTGCTCCAGACAAACAATTTGTTAGGATAGGAAGGAGACTGTGGAGGTACTGGTAATAGTATTATTGGAGGGGTTTCTGCAGATGATAACATATACTGCTCCACTCATTTCACATTGAATAAGCTTGCTCCTTTTGAGGGGGGAGTCTCTGCCACAACTATATACCCTGGTGTAAGCACTTGATGTAGAACAGTTTCATACCTCTGTTACTGTGCAATCCCATCTGCATATACAGAAATGCATCTACACCAAATGTGAAGATGAACACCTTTAATCACAGGAAAGGCAGCGATAAAAGGTTCCTACAGAACCTGGATAGTGTCACCCAATGGTAACTTGCATGTTACTAAAGTAGTGAATTTGCTCCATGTTTAAGTCTATACTTTAAGGAAGCTATCCAAGGTACTGAAGCTATTCCAAAGTAAGTTTGACACTGATGTTCTTCAACATATCAGCTGCCACTTGTGCTTCCAGTGTTTGACAAATATGATGGACATTCTATTGCAATGTTACTCAAAGTAATGGTTTATGGATTGCGATACCAATATATGAACTACTGATTACTAGTTAACAACTGGTTTTCATAAAAGAAGCAGTTGTAGGCCATGGAAACAATATATACAAGGGCTATCCAGAAAGTACATTATGTTTTGGAATTAAAAATGAATGAAGTAAAGGAGAAAACATTTACTATATGCAGTTGAAAGCCACACCCAAATACCACATCTCATGTCATCGCCATTCAAATCTAGGCACTTATCATAATGAAAAATGAGCTTGGAAACTCCTTCCCCACTAAATTCTGCCACCTACGTCATCAACCCTTAACCCTTCCCCCTTCCCACAGTGTCGCCAAAACTCTGTTTTGCCAGCCACACCCCCATTGTTGGAAACAAGTGGTTGACGATGGAAGTGGCAGAATTTAGTGGGGAAGGAGTTTCCAAGCTCATTTATTGCTATGATAATTGCCTAGATTTGAATGGCGACTATGTTGAGAAGTGGTATTTGGGTGTGGCTTTCAACTGCATATGGTAAATGTTTTCTCTTATACTTTGTTCATTTTTAATTCCAAAACGTAATCTACTTTCTGGATAGCCCTCATACTTTCTGGATAACCCTCATTTTGTTGCACCTGTTTTAACAGATGTTTTATATTAGCCAAGGATTTCAGCTTCACTTTTATTTCAAACCAGGTGCTGATGCTTCAGAAGAGAATTGCTGGAACTGCATTTTGCTTTTCTAAACCAAGGCCCACCAGATGGCATCCATGGGCTGTATCTGAACACATAGACTGAAATATAGCTGGCACTGCTTTAGAAAGGAAAAGGATCTGAACTATTAATCATGGGGTTGCATGAAAAAGGGGAGAGTTCTAACTGGAAAGCTGACATTTACTACTGACCATTTTGTTTGGCAGCACTATTTCCTAAGACAGTAGCTCCCAATGTTTTTTTTTAAATTGGAACTCACTCTTGATTTATTTATTTATGTTTCTCTCTCTCTAAATTCTTCTCACATCTTCTCATCACATATACACACAAGGCCCTAATATCTATTGCTCCCCACAACTGGCAGCATATAATCCATTTTCAACCCACCAGTTAGAGATGAGTGTTGCATGGAGGCACATATTTACACTCAAAGCAAATCAATTTCATTTAATCTGTACCTTAGCATCCCAATTTGCCATTATTTGAAGAATTAAAATTGGGAACGGAGGAAGCCAGTCTCTCTAAGAGAAGAAAATATGTGGTGATATGTATTTCCAGAGACACACAATTTCTGCCTTTTTGTAAATAACACTATCTCTGTGGCAAGTTTTCCACCTGCAGACAGAACCGGCCCTAGGTATTTTTCAAGTGTAGGCGAACAGAATTTTGCCCCCCCCCCCCCCAAAAAAAAATCACTGAAAAATAAAAGCATTGGATAAGCGAAAATGTTGGATAATAAGGAGGGATTAAGGAAAAGCCTATTAAACATCAAATTACATTAAGAATTTACAAATTAAGCACCAAAACATCATGTTTTACAACAAATCAACAGAAAAAGTAGTCTTGACTGTGCCCCTGTATGTTTGGCGACCGAAGCGACCGCTTAATTGGCCTCATTGTTGGACTGGCTCTGCCTGCAGAACAAAACTCCCCATGCAAATGATTGTTATCTTGACGTAGTGCTGGGGCTTGTGCGCCTCGATGATGCCATGAGCTAAATCGTGTAGGGCCACCCAAGACGGGAAGGTCATGGCAGAGAGGTCAGACTAAATACGATCCCTGGGGAAAGTAACGGCAACCCACCCCAGTATTCTTGCCATGAAAACTAAATGGATCAGTACAACCAGAGAAATGTCGGTATACCATCGGAAGATAGGACTCCCAGGTCGGAAGATGGTTAAAACGCTACTGGGGAGGAACAGAGGACTAGTTCAACTAGCCCCAGATGTGATGCAGTTAGCTGAAAGCTGAAAGGAAGGCTAACGGCCGATGGTGCTGGAGGCGAATGACAAATCCGATGTTCTAAAGATCAACACACTATAGGAACCTGGAATGTAAGATCTATGAGCTAGGGCAAACTGGATGTGGTCATTGATGAGATGTCAAGATTAAAGATAGACATTCTGGGAGTCAGTGAACTGAAATGGACTGGAATGGGCCACTTCAACAGATGACCACCAGATCTACTACTGCAGACAAGGGGAACACCAAAGAAATGGAGTAGCCTTCATAATTAATAATAAAGTTGCTAAAGCAATGCTTGGATACAACCCAAAAATGATAGAATGATCTCAATTTGAGTTCAAGGCAAGCTGTTTAACATCTCAGTGATCCAAATATACGCCCCAACCACAGCTGCTGAAGAAGCAGCATTAGATCAGTTCTATGAGGATCTGCAGCACCTACTGGATAATACACCAAAAAGAGACATTATTTTAATTACAGGAGATTGAAATCCTAAGGTGGGCAATCAAATGACAACTGGGATCACAGGAAGCATGGTTTGGGACAACAAAATGAAGCAGGACGTAGGCTGATAGAATTTTGCCAGGAAAACTCACTGTGCATAACAAACACCATTTTCCAACAACCTAAAAGACGGCTTTATACATGGACTTCACCAGATTGACTACATCCTTTGCAGCCAAATGTGGCGGATATCCATCCAGTCGGTGAAAACAAGACCTGGAGCTGACTGTAGTTCAGATCACGAACTTCTTATTGCACAATTTAGAATCAGACTAAAGAGAATGGGGAAAATACACAGACCAATTAGATATGATCTCACAAATATTCCTAGTGAATATGCAGTGGAGGTGAAGAATAGATTTCAGGGACTAGATTTAATAGAGTCCCAGAAAAACTATGGACAGAAGTTCACAACATTGTTCAGGAGGCGGCAACAAAGTATGTCCCAAAGAAAAAGAAAACCAAGAACGCAAGATGGTTGTCTGCTGAGACACTGGAAGTAGCCAAAGAAAGAAGGAAGGTGAAAGGAAACAGCGATAGCGGGAGATACGCCCAATTAAATGCACAATTCCAGAGGCTAGCCAGAAGAGACAAAGAACTATTTTTAAACAAGCAATGCATGGAAATGGAAGAAGACAACAGAATAGGAAGGACAAGAGACCTCTTCCAGAAAATCAGAAACATCGGAGGTAAATTTCAGGCAAAAATGGGCATGATCAAAAACAAAGATGGCAAGGACCTATCAGAAGCTGAAGAGATCAAGAAAAGGTGGCGAGAATATACAGAAGATCTCTATAGGAAGGATAATAATTTAGAGGATAGCTTTGATGGTGTGGTGAGTGAACTAGAACCAGACATCCTGAGGCGTGAGGTTGAATGGGCCTTAAGAAGCATCGTTAATAAAAAGGCAGCAGGCGATGACGGGATCCCAGCTGAGCTGTTTAACATCTTGGAAGATGATGCTGTCAAGGTGATGCATGTCATATGCCAGCAAATATGGAAAACACAAGAATGGCCATCAGATTGGAAAAAATCTATTTATATCCCCATACCAAAAAAGGGAAAAACTAAAGAATGCTCAAACTTCTGTACAGTGGCACTTATTTCCCATGCCAGTAAGGTAATGCTCAAGATCCTGCAAGGTAGACTCCAGCAATACATGGAGCGAGAGTTGCCAGATGTCCAAGCTGGGTTTAGAAAAGGAGAGGAACAAGAGACCAAATTGCCAATATCCGCTGGATAATGGAAGAAGCCAGGGAGTTTCAGAAAAACATATATTTCTGCTTTATTGACTATTCCAAAGCCTTTGACTGTGTGGATCGTAATAAATTATGGCATGTTCTTGGTGGCATGGGGATACCAAGTCACCTTGTCTGTCTCCTGAGAAATCTGTATAAAGACCAAATAGCCACAGTCAGAACAGACTACGGAACAACAGACTGGTTCAAGATTGGGAAAGGAGCACGGCAGGACTGCATACTTTCACCCTACCTATTCAACTTGTATGCAGAACACATCATGCGACGTGCGGGGCTTGACGAATCCAAGGCTGGAGTTAAAATTGTTGGAAGAAACATTAACAACCTTAGGTATGCAGATGATACCACTCTGATGGCTGAAAGTGAGGAGGAGCTGAGGAGCCTTATCACCAAGGTGAAAGAAGAAAGTGCAAAAGCCGGGCTGCTGTTAAACATCAAGAAAACCAAGATCATGGCTACGCGACTGATTGACAACTGGCAAACAGAGGGAGAAAACGTGGAGGCAGTGACAGATCACTGCAGATGCAGACTGTAGCCAGGAAATCAGAAGAGGTTTACTTCTTGGGAGGAGAGTAATGGCCAACCTCGATAAAATAGTGAAAAGCAGAGACATCACATTGGCAACGAAGGTCTGCATAGTCAAAGCAATGGTATTCCCCATAGTAACCTATGGATGCGAGAGCTGGACCATAAGGAAGGCTGAGCGAAGGAAGATAGATGCTTTTGAACTTTTGCTGGGGGAAAATCCTGAGAGTGCCTTGGACAGCAAGAAGATCCAACCAGTCCACCTTCCAGGAAATAATGCCCAGTTGCTCACTGGAGGGAAGGATATTGGAGGCAAAGATGAAGTATTTTGGCCACATAATGAGAAGACAGGAAAGCTTGGAAAAGATCACGATGCTGGGGGAAATGGAAGGAAAAAGGAAGAGAGGCCGATCAAGGGCAAGATGGATGGACGGAGGTGAGGAGCAGGGTAAGAAGAGTGAGTATAGAATCACAGGCTTGGAACGGATCTAATGATAGTTTAGTCTATATTGCTTTCTTAGACTAGAAAACCTAGACAAAATTCTTTATTACACATCCTGTTCATTATAACCTCCATAACCCCATCTTCAATAGACTGGTGCTGTCAATAGGAGTACTCAAGTATGCAAGCAAGTTTTTACTCATTGAAGAAATAATTTAACTCAACTCATCTCATATTGTGTCTAATTCTGGGCACCACAACTGAAAGGAGATGTTGACAAGCTGGAAGGTGTCCCCAGGACGGTGACTAAAATTATCAAGGGTCTGGAGAACAAGCCCTACGAGAAACGGCTGAAAGAGCTGGGCATATTTAGCCTGCAAAAGAGAAGGCTAAGAGGAGACATGATAGCTATGTATAAATATATGAGGGGAAGTCATAGGAAGGAGGGAACAAGCTTGTTTTCTGCTGCCCTGGAGACTAGGACACAGAAAAATGGCTTTAAACTACAGAAAAGGAGATTCCACCTGAACTTCCTCACTGTGAGAGCTGTTCAGCAGTGGAACTCTCTGCCCTGGACTGTGGTGGAGGCTCCAAAGGAGGCTTTTAATAAGCAGAGGGCGGATGGCCATCTGTCGGGGGTGCTTTGAATGCAATTTCCTGCTTCTTGGCAGGGGATTGGACTGGATGGCCCATGAGATCTCTTCCAACTCTATGATTCTATGATTTTATGATTCTATGATCTGATTCAGTATGTGAATCAGATCACATGCCATTCCCTCTCCTGGTTACAAACATTCTCTGAACAAAAATGTAATTCCCATTCTCCAGAAGTGAGGCCTTGCCCAGGCATGAATATAGAGAAAATATCCCATTTACCTGTGCATTTCTGTTCATTCTTTTTCAGTTACTTTGGGGAGGGATTGAAATTATGGCCAATGAAACAATCAAGATTGAGGATGAGGAGCTGGCTTCTCTGCGTCCTGCAAAACGGTTGCTTCAGATACTTCAGCATGAGATTCCCAAAAACCCAGCTGGGATTGAGGAGCACCTGGACTATCTCTCCCAGACAGACACCCCTATAACCCCAGAAGAATTTGAGCAGCTCATCTTCACCATGGTCTACTGTGCTTACAAGGTTCGCTCCATCCAAGGCCTGGAGAAAAATCTTTGGATCAATCTTTTTTCCCAGTTGGTCACTGAAATCATTCATGAGCTCTGCAAACAATTCTGTCCTAAGGAATCTGTGGATTCTGTTGAGCTTCTGGCCTCCAGGCCTTGGCAGGAAATGCCTGTCTATATTAGTGCACTGAAAAAGTTCTATTGGTCTAGTCTAGCCATGGCCCATAGAAACCAAGGAGATTCTCATGTTTAAAGGGTGTTTGGGTCTTGCAGCTCTTGCTTATGCAAAATAACAGGCAAGAACATTTTTTTTAGGTTCATGAATTCCTTCAGCATTACCCAAGACCCTTCGTGATTTTATCTCCTTATTGTATGGTAGTGACCTCTGGGCCATTAAAAAAAATCTATATGACTAAATCACTCATGGTCTGAGACTCCTGTCTCTGAGGTCTTTATAGAAATGGTTCTCAATCTTTGGTCTTCTAGATAAGTTTCATTTTCATTTCCCAAGCCTCCAGTCAGTGTAGATAGTGTTCAGAGGCCCTGGAAGCTAAATCCAAAGCATCTGGAGGACCAAAGGTTGATTGCCATTGGTCTAGGGTCATACAGATCAGATGATATTTCCTCCTTCCCATTGGAAAATGCTGTGCTGTGGATTGGGGTGGGATTTCAGATGAAAATGGGATTACTTGTCCCTCCTCCATGACTGTTCTCAAAGAATGCAGAAAGAACATATTTACATGTAGTGAAAATTACAATGAAGCAAATTCATATTAGGAAGAGGTTGTGAAATGTAAGAATGATTCCCTGGTAGAACAGCTATCTACTTAACAGGATACTTTTAAGAAAATGATAGTCAGGCATCAGATTAAGAGTACTTGATGCATGCTGTCCATCATTTTCTGAGACTGTTCTTGCAAAATAGTCAGCTGTTCCAACAGTAAATAGTTCTTATAGTTTTCGGTATACAATGTCCTTTCTGGAGGGGGCTAGATTCAATGGTTCATATGGAACTCCTCCCATTGTTTACTTTCTTCTTGTAATTGCTTCTAGACCTCCATTGTTTTAGATAAAAATTGACTCTATTATATTTAACATCCAAGACATTTGAAAGAATAAGAATTTCTGTTCTGCTACCTACATTTTTAATCACTGAAGATCCCATAAACGTACCAACTTCCTCAGCTGCATCCAGGAGGTGATAAGTGAGCCATGGATATCTTTACTGAATGTCATATCAAATTCAGCTGATTTCTGAATGTATTGTGTCTGTGTGGGATTCACTGATATAGTCTATAAACAACCACATATTTTATTAGGTAGGACGTTGCTTATATTTAACCAGAAACCTATTAAAGATTTACAAACATGAAATATGAATGTGTGACTGTGTAGGCTTAACTAAGGAACATTTTTATCTGTGTTTTGCTTTTTTAACTAAAACCATTTCTGGTTGGTTGTATAGGAAACTGGATATTATCAAGTGCTTGTACCAGAATATTCATATTGCAATCAAGAAAGTGAAAAATTGGTCAGTAGAAAGCATGCCAATCAGTATAACATATAAACACTCAAACTACAGAAGAACTCAAGAGAAGTGAGTCCATTTCATTTGCTGCCATTGTTAAAATAATACTCAAGGGAAGCATCTAGGAATTCTCCAAGGTGGGACAGCTGACTTCAATAGTAGATGCAGCTTCAAATCCAGTTCAAATGTATTCCAGTCATCTGCTTTGGAGGCAAATAACCTCCCTGCTGAATACTGCCTCTGCAGTCACCCATATACACAGTGGCTGGAATTCTGTTGGTCAGATATATTTTCTTAACTTGGACTTGTGCATATTTGTCTTATTTTGGATGCAGCTATTCACTAGCCCCTTGCACAGCATTCAAAACTCTCCCCTGGCAGCTGAGAAAGGGGGCAGTGCTGTTACTGCTGTGACAAGACAGAAGGAGGAAAACGAGGCATTGAAGGTTACCAAGAAACAACCTATCTTGGCTGCAATTGTAGCTGAAGGGAAAGATAAATTAGTCCGTTTCTCCTTTCTGCTTGTAATGAAGACTGTAAACACATGCAGATACACAGAGACCATAAGGGCAGTGGTTCTCAACCTGTGAGTCCCCAGATGTTTTGGTCTTCAACTCCCAGAAATCCTAACAGCTGGTAAACTGGCTGGAATTTCTGGGAGTCACACGCCAAAATAGCTAGGGTTGTTGAGAACCACTGCCATAAGGTTTAACTGGCAGATCAATCCAGTAAACTACTCTGATGAATCAGTGTAGGGGGAATTTCAATTGCTGGACATTTAAGGCAAGAGCAAAAATCATGGGACCATCAAAAGTTGGTAGACTACTAACTTCCAGAATTCCTCACTCTTGTCTATACTAGCTAGTGCTGCTGAGAATGGCAGCAGTACTAACTAATGACATCTGAACAACCACAAAATGTCCATCCCTGATTTAAATATATAGTACATGTTAGTTTTTTTTAACTCTTGGAGGACTGATGTTTTACTGAAGTAAATAACTGAATACATTAAAGACAATATTTTTTAATTTTTTAAGACAATGAATGGTATGCAGTAGTTCCCTCTATTGGCTTGTATCTCCTTCATTGTATATTTGCTTGGCAATATGTAAATTTATTTAAATTAGTCAATACTTTGCAAAAATGCAGACAATAATTCAGTCACAACATTAACATCTCTAAAGGAAAGCATGCTACCTTTTAGTAGATTCCAAAATAAATAAATCACCACATGAAACATACCATCCAACCTACTACTTTTTGTCTCAAGCTTTATTGAGTTCATCGTTCAATCACATTTGTCCCTTTATCAATATGTCTGGTTTGCAGAAGCTGTGACCAATTTCTGAGTGACTTGCAGAGAGAGAGAGAGAGAGAGAGAAAGAGAGAGAGAGAGACAATACATTCTCCCAGCATGTCTATAACACTTTCTTATCACATCTCCTTTTACTGCCCCTATTTCTTCTACTCCCCAAACTACCTCATGCTTAATGTTTTAATCAAACAGCAACAATGAACAAAACACACATTACCCCGCAAAGGTCATTCTATGGATGAATGGGAGAAACGACGATGGCTCTGCAAGCAGGACACAAACGTGCAGCATAAGGAATGCACTGGACATAAAATAGCATGCTCTTGACACTGTCATGTAAAGGGTGGCATCTGTCCAGGATTTGCACCAGAGTCTGCTTCATCTTAACTTCTTTCGTGCTCTTTCTGTGTTGACATTTAGAGCCTTGATCCCGGAGACAGGATGACATCAGGCGGTGGTTTTGGCTTAGTCTCAGGATAGATAAGGAACCCTGTGAAGGTGATGTATTTTCCATGGTTGCTATAGGCACCGTAGCCATCATGCTGGTGACTGTAGAGCCAGACAGTATCTCCATACTGCAGGGGGAGCATAATGCTTTGACTTTGCATTTCTCGCCTTTTGGAGTGGTTGTCATCATAGATCATTGCTTGAACTTCATTGTGGTTCTTCATCAGTTTCACTGACATGGTCTTAAAAGGCATCTTTCCAATGGTGAAGGAAAAATAGTAGGCGCCTGGAATACGACATGTGAAGATGCCACTTGAGAAGTTGAAATCTTTCCCAATGTTCACAAACTCTGTGTCAAATGTGATCGGTTCATGCTGGGTTTGCTTCTCATCTGACCCCAGGAGGCTTTCAGAACGGGCAGCAGAAAATGCTGAGCGAGGATCCTGTGATCTGCTGGGTTGGTCAGAAAGCAGGTGCTTCTCTGAGATTTCATTATGGCTCATGGAAAGCTGCTGAATGACACGAGGGGGAGGCCCTGATGGTTCCCCTAATTCTTGTGAGACCACGGTGTTTTGAAAATAGCTTGAAGTGTCTGGATATATAAGGTACCCATTAAAAGTTGTATAGGGGCCGACATTACTGTAGAGGGCATACTTGGGATCCCCATGTAAACGCAGCCAGACTGTGTCGCCATAATCCAATTGCAACATAGCACTCTGGCTTGCCACTTTCCTCTCTTTGCGGTGATGTTCATCATACACAATCGCTTGGACCTCATTCTTGTTTCTCATCAGCATGACTGACAAATTTTTCTTGGGGTATTTCCCAACTGTGAAGGAGAAGTAGTAGGCTCCAGGTATACGGCATCGGAATAACCCAGCTTTGGGGTCAAAGTCACCACCAATATTCACATAGACCTTATCAAAGGTGATCACCATTTCAGTGCTTCCTTCCATGCTGCTGGTTCGAGCAACTGAGAAAGCAGAACGGAATTCGGTCCCAGAATCAACAGGGAAGCCATAGACCAGGGAGCAGGCTGCGTGGCACAGGAAGCCAAAGAAAAGCTGAGTTTTCAGTTGAGTCATCATATCTGGAAAAAAACCCAAAAAAACAGGGAAAGGTGTAGGAGGAGACATTTTAGTTGAGGTGTTATAAAACATGTTTCTAAATCAAGAAGGAGTTCAAAACTCCAGTTTCTTCTCCACAGTCTTAACAAGAAAAAACTATATAAACATGTTTTTGAAATCCAAACAACCACAAAAAGATTATGTGACTACTCATGGAAGTCTACCACAACAAGACCAGTTAGTATTAGTTCCAGATTTTACAAGAGTCAGGTCACAATTCTACACACTTACATGAGAATTAGCATTATTAGGACTAACTTAAGATAGTTTGCTAACAAACCGAAGCAGCCTCCCTTAACGTGTGTGTTCTTCCTCATTAATATCTTTTTCCTATCTTGATCACACTTGAATGTTGCTTGGCCATCTGCATCCTAGTTTTCATCTGGGGAATGTTGGAGGGTTGTATAACCTCTCACATTTCCCATATTCTGGTCTAAAGAGTCTAGTTTAGGTTTTCACACTTTTGGTATAGATTGAGTGGGGAATGGAAATTTGAAGAAGATATTTTTAATGAGACTCCCTCTCTGTATACGCTCAGCTCCCCTTCCTTGCCACAATTGCTGTTGGCTACTTACTCATTTCTCCTGCTGAGCAAAGCTGAACTATGTGAAAGCAAGGTGAAGGCAAGGTAAGCAGAAAAATGATGCTTTTCTTCTTCCTCCTCTCACTGTCTGGGCTCTTGCAGAGAGCAGATTAACAAGTAGCCTGAGCAAGCAGAGCAAGATGTGTCCTGGTTTTCACCTGTGAACTATGGAGGGTTATGCAATTTCCCCTCAATTCAGTTTTGGCTGCGCAGGATGGAACCAGGATGGAATAAGTGTTACAACGTGTGAATGTGTTGTGAGAAAACTTGGACTAGCATTATAACTGTCATCATTTGAAGCACAAGTTGGAGCATGACTAATATCTGGATGAGAAAGGCCATGGAGATTGCAGAAGTTTGATGTGACTAGCCACTTCGTATGTTTCTGCAGATAAGTTTGCATGGATGTTGTTTTTATACCACAGTTCTATTTATTGCTATTGCAGCCTAATTATTATTTCATTTATTTGTGTTATTTTCATTGTGTTTTTCTTTCACCTAAATATCCTGTTTCAATCTCTCTGCTTCCCCTCCCTTGCAGCTTTACAGCAATGTAGTCTGAAGTGTTCTCTCTCTAGATGTTGCTGATTTAAATTGCTGTATCCATCAAGGATAAAAAGTCTGGAAACTGTTTGAATTTAAGGATTGAATGCCATAAGGTCACAGCATGAAGGGCCTTGCTGTTGTCCTACTTCTTATGTTAGCAAGGCTGGAGACAAAATTATATACAGCCACTGTGATACTTTAAAAAAAGAAAGATAAACTGGTAGATTAAAGTGAAATTAGTTCACAGCCAATAGTGATGCCTTCCAAAAGTTAGAAAAACATACAATCAGGGCCTTTTCTTCTGCAACACCCATCCCTGCAGCGGTGCCAACATTGATGTCACTCAAACCATGACAAAAACCATGATGGCTTAGGTACCCGTACCCTCAATGTCCCCTCCCATTGGCCATTTTTCAGTTCAAACCATGGCACGACTTCTAGTCGTGCCAGAACTAGTTCGGCAATATGGCAAGCAGAGGGAGAATTAATTCCTTGTCTTTTCATGATTCCCAATCTTTGGATTAAATTCTACTGCCAATTGAAAAATAGAGCGAAATCCACTGAATCAACTGCTGGATAATAAATCTAATTTTTTTCGTGTCAGGAGTGACTTGAGAAACTGCAAGTTGCTTCCTGTGTGAGAGAATTGTCTGTCTGCAAGGATGTTGCCCAGGGGACACCTGGATGTTTTGATGTTTTACCATCCTTGTGGGGGGTTTCTCTCATGTCCCCGCATGGGGAGCTGGAGCTGACAGAAGGAGCTCATCCATGCTTTCCCCAGATTTGAACCGGCAACCTTCAGGTCAGCCAACCAACCTTCAGCTCAGCAGTCCTGCCGGCACAAAGGTTTAACTCACTGCGCCACTGGGAGCTCCAATAAATTTTGTTGAGTCAATGGAACTCCTCTAGTTGAGACCAGTGACTGGGTTTTAGGCACAAATGAATATACAGTAGTCTCTCACTTATCCAACACTCACTTATCCAATGTTCTGGATTATCTAACGCATTTTTGTAGTCAATGTTTTCAATACATCGTGATATTTTGGTGCTAAATTCGTAAATACAGTAATTACTACATAGCATTAATGCGTAATGAACTACCTTTTCTGTCAAATTTTTTTGTATAACATGTTTGGGTGCTTAATTTTTAAATCATAACCTATTTTGATGTTTAATAGGCTTTTTCTTAATCTCTCCTTATTATCCAACATATTCGCTTATCCAACATTCTGCCGGCCCGTTTATGTTGGATAAGTGAGATTCTACTGTATATGTAAGTTCTTCCAAACAATAAATTTGAAATCCCTGATCCAAAGCAGGCAATCTGTGATCAAAATAAGACTGTGCAGTACAGTGGAAAACCATGGCTGACCCACAAGAGGATATTAGACAGGATGGGAACTTAAAACATTCCCCTCCCTGCAAAGGCTTTCATATTTATTATTCCAATGGCAAGAGGCCAAAACATGAACGATTGGCAGTTTCAGTCTGAAAACTGGCTTGACACTCACTGTAGAGATGTGAAGCTCCTTTCACTGTCCTTTCTTTCCTGGGCTCATTAAAACATCACTCAGTCTGAGAGATGGACAGCTAGGGCCTCCTGTCTGCCCTGTTTGTCACGTCACAAATGGCCCGATGCCAGAGATGTCAGTCTATGCATTTAGAAGGCTGTTTTGTGAGAACCAAAAGCTTTCCACAATACAAGGCAGAAAGGTCTGATATTTGGAAGAGACTCTGAAAAGGATGGTTTTATGATTAATATATGGGAGTGGGGAAAACTCTGAACACTCTGAAGACCAAGTGGGAATTAGAAATTCTGCTCAATTAACTCAGGACCTCATCAGGCGGGGTGAATGCAGCATCCTAGGACACTTTCACCCCATCTTGAGGATGGAGCCCCCCTCCAGACATCACACACATAGGCCCAACCCCCAACTGGGGTGAAAGCATCACCAGGTGCTTTCCCCCCAATGGAGCTAGCACGGGGCCTCCCTGTGAGGGTGATGCTTTCTCCATGTGATTGTGAAAGCATCACCGAGAAGGAGCTGTGCATGGAGCGACAGATTTGTCCCGCTGCTCCTTCTTTCCTCCTGGATGCCCGACGAAGCAGGTGCTTTGCCTGGCCTTTATGATGAGGCTGTCAGTCTTGTCCTTCTCAGTAGGCTCAAGCAAAAATATGTTCCTGCAACCTTTAACAGCTTGTTTATTCTTCTTCATTAACATGTCCTGCCATTTTGACCACACTGATGTAGCTTGGCGATATGTGTCTTGATTTTTCCTCTGTGAAATGTTGTAGGGTATGCAGGGCTTGCATTGTACATCTGGGATCCAGATGTACAATTTGATGGCACTTCCACAAGGCCATAGATAAGGCATTTTGGCTTTTCCGCCTATTTTTGATGTAGCGCCCCTCCCAGTGATACCATATGCAGTAAGAGAGTGGGCATGTCTGAGGATCCAGAGACCAATCTTTCCCCATACTTAGAACCCCTTGTAGGCTATACCAGACCTCTGAGAAAATAGCTGGAGGTGGCTTTCACTTTTATAAAAAAAAAAACCATGGAGTTAGACCCTCCCTCTGGAAGTTAGAGAACACAGTCTACATCCGATTAGAAAACCTTGGCAGTGAAAAAATTCTTCTTTGCTATCATTACATCTCCAGAGTGCCATTCAATAGAGGTATCTCAAGTGATTGGGAGTTTTTATGTTCTACAGATGTTCTGCAGACTCAGCAACTTGAGTCCATCCATCTACAATGCATACTACATTCTAATAACTTCCTCCACCATTCATATAATTATCTGTTCACCTTGGATTTAGGCCAGTGTTTCTCAAACTGTGCTTTTCCAGGTGTTTTGGACTTCAGCTCCCAGAATCCCATCCATTTTACCAGCTGTTAGGAATTGTGGGAGCTGAAGTCTAAAACACATGGAGGAGCAGAGTTTGAGAAACACTGGTTTAGGCAATATCTTTCTTTTAGCATTTAATCTACATTTACTTTTGCTATAAACAGAATCTCTCACCTCATCATCATGCCCACAAATGCTGCATTTCACACATGCAACCTACTCACTCATAGTTATAGAAGTCTATTCCTAGGGATTAAATAAAGAGTAGGATAGAAATATTGTTCAATAAACAATAAATAAGATGTAGAAATCCCACTTTTGTTGTTGCTGTAGTGCGCTTTCAAGTCATTTCCAACTTATGACAACTGTAAAGCAAACCTATCATAAGGTTTTCTTGGCAAGGTTTGTTCAGAAGAGTTTTGCCATTGCCTGACAAACTGAGATTTACCCAAATTTATTAACACTTAATAAAGGAAGTTGTTTACTCTAGTGGGCTGGGGAGTCCACAGGATAACATGGATGCCAGTATAGAAGTAGGCATTTCCCTTCCTTTGTTAGCACCAGGGTCTGGAGCGTATTATGAATGGGGAAGGATCATGAGAATTGCAATCCAACAACATCCCCACACTTGTTTTAGTAGGTGTCTCCTCTGGATTGAAAAATGCTAGAGAAGAAGACCCTTGAGTCCAACAAAATAATGTTAAGAAAGTTAAAAGGAATCAGAAAATGGTTTTGCTTTTCAATCTATGATCAGAGGTATTTTTAAAGCAGAATGGTTCACTTGAGGCAAAACAGGATTAATTTACACATTACAAGTTGCTGTCCCTTTCCCAAGCCATCTGTTTCCCTCTGCAAACATGAACATCTGTCTCAGTCTTGTGAGTCCATAGTGCATTCTGATATTATGTCCACAAGATTGTCCACAAACTCAAGATAGCTGCAGCATCTTTGTTCCTGCTGAGGATGACAAAAAAGCTCTGTGTTGGCAGCACGTAGCTGGTAATGCTTCAAAGCATGCTTTTTTCCTTAGGACCAGGTTTAACATTTCTCTGGTCAAAGCCATGTGAAGGAGCTTGCAGACTCAAAGACCTCCCCAATGAATCACAGAATCATAGAGGTGGCAAAGACTACAAGGATCATCCAATCCAACCCCCTGCCATGCAGAAAAACACAATCAAAGCACTCCCAACAGATGGCCATCCAGCCTCTGTTTAAAAATCTTCAGAGGCAGATTCTGAGGTAGAATATTCCACCGTCAAAGAGATCTAACCATCAGGAAATTATTTTTAATTTCAGGTGTAATCTCTTTTCCTTCCTTTTGAACTCATTCCTCTAGGTCCTAGTCTCTAGAGCAGCAGAAAACAAACTTGCTCTTTTCTCAATATGACATCCTTTCAAATATTTAAACATGGCTATTGTACCCTCTTAACATTCACTTCTCCATGCTAAACACACCTAGCTACCTAAGTTGTTCCTCACAGCACTGAGCTTCCAAATTTTTGTCCATTTTGATTGCCTTTTTCTGGAAATGTTCCAGCTTGCCCAAAACTGGACACTGCATCCCAGGTTAGGTCTGACCAAAGCAAAATAGACTGGGACTATTATTTTCCTCTATCTAGACACTATATATGAATTGATGCTGCCTAGTATTGCATTGGTGGTTTTTTTTTTGCCACATCAACCTGTTGATTCATATCCAGCTTGTGGTTTACTAACTCCTGGATCCCTTTCACATGTACTGCTGACAAACCACGGTAAGTATCACCCTCATCTTTTACCAAGGCATTCCATTTTTTTCTGATTAAGTGCAATACCTTTTGTTTCTTTCTGTTGACATTCATTTTGTTAATTTTGGCTCAGCTCTCTAATCTGTTAAGGTCATTTTGAATTCTGATGTTTCTCCTCTGGGTTATTGACTCCCCAAACAATTTGATGTCATCTGCAAATTTCATAAGCATGCCCTCTTTTCCATCATCCAAGGCATTTATAATTATGACCCTGTGGTCCCTCGGGCAGCAGCTACTCTGTTACAGTTTCAGCATTAATTTATATACAGTAAGGACACTGTGGAAAGGTTAAATTAAGCAATTTTGCAGCAGTTCTGGGCAGAAATAGCCATTTTAGTTCCATTTTAAATCTTTATAAATAGCTAACAATTACTCTAATTTCCTCAAGTTCCACAGTGAAAACATTAGATAGCAGAATGGCTTCATCTTCTGTCTTAATCAATAGTGATTGTGTCAGAAATGGAGTGGAGCTCTTTATTATTTTTATCTTCTGCAAATGTTTAAACTGACTAAGAATGTGACTCATCATAATGCGATGAAATTAATGCGATGGAAGCCAAGGGTCAAAATATAAACAGCTCATATCTTTAGCCACTAGTTTCAGTCCCACTCTGAATTTAAGCATGTCACCGTTTTTCCAGCTGAGCGAAAAACAAATATCAACAGCCTCATGCTGGCTGGAGAAGATTTTTCTGACATCCCAGAAAATCAATACAGCAGATGAAGGGGTTTATGCTCACACTGATGTTCAGGGTATTAAAACTGTAGGAAGGGGACTCCAATGAAGGCCTGATATTACTGGAAAGCACACCGTTATTTTAAATTGGTTTTCAGGACAGTGCAGATGTTTCCACAAACACAAAACAATCATATATGTATTATATGTGGCTAATGTATTAGTTCTGGAAATGAAATAAGATGTGTGGCTGAACAGATTGGCATAAGTGCTTCCCAGCATGTTGTGAGCTGCATTAGAAAATCCTGGGATTTTCTTGTCGGCTGCACTGTAACACATCACTTTCTCCCTAATGTCTAAGGACAGCTGCAAGTGTCTCAATTATATGAATCATCAAAAGCTTGTGCAAGGAGCAGCCCGCCTTGTGGTTAGTGGAGATGTGATAAAGCTTTCCACTCCCACTCATTGGCCTTTGGTTTGTTCAGAGGTTGCGTGCCGCCTTCTCTCATCCACTGGATGGAGATAACTTGTCTCAGATGATGGCACAATTTATAATTTGTTTATACCACCTCAGGGAGAAAAAGTGTCTTAAAATGGTGAATCGGTTTTGAACCAAAGATTTCTTCACAACGGCATATTTCTCCTAGTTGTTTATTGAACTCTTGGAATATTAAATGGCAGAAAGATGTATTTTTCTCTGCTCTCCAGTGAGTACTATGAGACCATAAAGCTCCTCTAATACTCCCTTACCACATGGACTCTGTTGCAAGTGTAAGTGACGGGGTACTCTTTTTGAGGCCAGAAGGAATCTTTCTGAGCTCGAGATCAAACATAGAGGAATAAGTACTATTTTAGGGAGCATATGGATGGCTTCTTATAGGATTCGGGAATGAATGGCTCACCATTGGTATTTAGGTTCCAAATCTACCAATGTTAGGCAACATAATCAGTGATGAGAACCGATGAGCTGGAGTCTAATAACACTTGGAGCATCATTCTTCAACCCTGATTTGCAGTGTTCCATGTCCTCTGAGATGTCATAGATGAAAATCCGGACATATGTGACTAAGCAACATCAGACTGTGGTCAAGATAGCAAAATTATTGATGAGGAGGAATAGGTAAGTTATGAGAGACTACAGTAGTTTCCTTTTGCCTGATCCTACTGGGAAGGGCAAGATTCTGCCCCATGCTCTTTTTTTTCTCTTTCTCCTGCTGAGTTGAGCATAAACTACTATTTCACATTGAACTTAGTTTGTGCTTTGTCTCAGTGGAAGAAACCAAGGACAAAGGGGCAAAGTGGGAGGAGCTGAGAAAAATGGGACATTTGCAAAGCAGCTCAAAATGTGGGATGACAGGATTAATTGGGATTGTCCCAGTTGGGTCAGTAGGAGGGTATGGTGTTTCCCCAAGATTGATTGCAGAGCAGTGGCCATGTCAATCCATTGCAATAAAAGCAACAAAGGGTCTTATGGGATTTTGAAGATTAACACCTATATCATGGCATATGCTTTTGCAATCTACAGTTCACTTCAATGCACCCAAGGTGGAAAGGACCAGTACCATTATTATAATAGTAAATTCAGGCAATCCCTAGGTTACAAATAAGATAGGTTCTGTGGGTTTGTTCTTAAGCTGAATTTGTATGTAAGTTGGAACAGGCACATTTTAAAGTGTTTTATATATAAGAAAACTTTGGATAGCATAGGGCAGTGATTCTCAACCTTTCTAATGCCTCAGCCCCTTAATACAGTTCCTCATGTTGTAGTGACCCCCAACCATAAAATTGTTTTGGTTGCTACTTCATAACTGTCATTTTGCTACTGATATGCAGGGTGTATTTTCATTCACTGGACCAAATTTGGCACAAATTCCCAATACACCCAAATTTGAATGCTGGTGGGGTTGGGTGGGGGTTGATTTTGCCATTTGGGAGCTGTAGTTGCTGAGATTTATGGTTCACCTACAATCAAAGAGCGTTCTGAAATCCAATGATTGAATTGAACCAAACTTGGCATATAGAACTCCCATGACCAACAGAAAATACTGGAACGGTTTGGTGGGCATTGACCTTGAGTTTGGGAGTTGTAGTTCACCTAGATCCAGAGAGTGCTGTGGACACAAACAATGATGGATCTGGACCAAACTTGGCACAAATATGCAATATGCCCAAAATATGAACACTGGTGAAGTTTGGGGAAAACAGAATTTGGGAGTTGTAGTTACTGGGATTTACAGTTTACCTACAATCAAAAAGCCCCATGAACCTCACCAATGATAGAATTGGGCCACAGGACAGGCGGAGAGATCTTCAGCCTTCTCTGCCAAAAGGGTCACCTAAGACCATCAGAAATATGTTTTTTGATGGTCTTCGGCAACCCCTCTGAAGCTCCCTTGTGACCCCACCAGGGGTCCCAACCCCCAGGTTGAGAAACGCAGGCAGAGGGAATCATTAACATCCCTGTGGTGTTTGTTTTGCTGTTTGTGCAGCTGTTCAGAAGATTTCACCTCAGTTCCTGTCCCTGTGATAATGGGATTTTGAAAAAATTGGCTTGTTGTGGAAACAGTTAACTCCAGTTAACAATCATGTGAGATACGTGAACCACTATCATGTACCAGTTGTGGAAACAAGGACTGATGATAAAGCTTCAGTTGAGACACCTTTTCCCCATGATAACTCTTTCAGGATTGAATTTATCCTCCTAGTAATAGATTTCTCTCACTTCCTGTTGTCTCACCCCTGTTCTCAACTATGAAGATGTTTCTCAACTAAGTCAAATGTTTCTAACTTGGGGTCTGCCTGTAACGGGTCTGTAATTTTTTCCCACCTGACTATTTCTACAGAGAATTTGAGAAAGGCAAATTTCCATACAGTTTGTATGTTGAAACAATGCATAAATCACATGGGATTTCATTCTTAATATGCCACAGTTCAATGAGCAAATCCCTAGTGAGAAATCTTAAGTGCTGGTGTCTAATTCCTCATATTCAGTTTGTCTCATTCATTCATTTAGGACCAATTCCTTCCGGCAGTTGCTCTGTGAACTTCTAGTCCCAGAGAGACTGTCTTTATGTTAGAGATTTCCCCCAGTGTTTGGCTAGTGGAAGCAGTACACTTTTGTTCTTTTTGATATCCAATGATCTTTAACTTTTCCAAGAGCTTTCTTTTTTTGGTAATTGGAAAGGTGCTTTTACCTTGGGAAAGAATCTCCCTCGTGTGAATCTGAAAGCAAAACAAAACAGGTTTTGCACTCGGATAGCTTTCTCTGTGTCAAAGTCCTTCAGGATTCAAATCACATGAGGATTCAAAAGCACTGTGCTTCCCCTTGTCTTCTCTTCTGGATCCAAACACTTTTCATCTCATAAGGAAATTGTCCAGTTGGACACTAAAACGCTATGCAATTTAAAGCCCAGTTCTATGTTCCAGCATGAAGTACAGTAAGAATATAGAGTTGGGTCTGGATTTAGTCTTCTATGAACAGAAGGGTTCCCTCTATTCACCAAACATGATTAATCCCATGGTGTGGTGGTGGTGGTGATGGTGGGGCTGCCAGACTATGGAAAGTGTGGGTGACATTTGTCAATCCTCCCTCCCTGTAGGTCCCAATATCCTCTTTCCCTCACATATATACTATTATGGAATAGTGTTTAGAAGGGGCAAGGGGCTAGAGAGGAGAGGTGGGATTATTGATAGATAACTCTGATAGGAATGTCTGATAGGAATGTCTCCTGATAAAACAGTCTCTCCCTAGTAAGAGATTGTCAATTCAAGCAAGCCACTGGCTGGAACTTGGTTTCTATGACAGCCTAGCACAAAAACTTAAATTCAAAAATAACCTTCCATTTTCACATATTCCTCTTTTCTCCACGTTATTTCTCCCTCTTGTGCTAAACGGTTAAAATTTTCATTTTAAATTATTTTTGTCTGCAATAATCAAATTAATAATTTCTAAACAAATCTCTTTTATTATATTAAATCTATCATTGCCTCTATTAAACCACATTCATTGTTTATTGATTCGCATTTCTTTCAGTGAGTCTTTTCATTTAGCATTTCGTATTCAAATTTTGTCCAAAAGGACCTCAACACAATCCTATCAGTAATTGTCAGAGCTTGGAAATGTTAAATTTCTAGACTATAGGTCTCAAAATCCACTAGCTTGCATGGTCACCAGTTTCATTAGGAGCTGGGAATCTTATCTTTTTTTCTGTTACAAAACATGGCAAGTGTGCATTACTAAGCCAGGATTTTAATACACACAACAGAGATAACCTTTCTGATATCATCACTAAGGATTCTTCTTG
Source organism: Anolis carolinensis (assembly GCF_035594765.1). Classification (NCBI taxonomy): domain Eukaryota; kingdom Metazoa; phylum Chordata; class Lepidosauria; order Squamata; family Anolidae; genus Anolis; species Anolis carolinensis. The sequence goes on from NC_085841.1 coordinate 304,339,738, forward strand.
TCAGAGTTTGCATATAATTTTGGGGTTTTATGCATGAGTGAGATAAGCTTTGATCCTCAGGCTTCTTTTATTATAAAAAATAACAGAATGAAAGATCTTTATAAGTACAAGTATCAAGATCAATCAGGCTTACCTGAGATTCAGCTTTGAGTCCTGCCAGACTCAATATCCCTTTAATTTCACAATTATTTGCCCAAATGCTAATATCCAGAATCCAGCTGTGTCTGGTGGTTTTCATTTAGTAGGATAACAAATCTACTCCAGGTTTCACTTCAAAGAGCCATCCAAGATGTTGCACCTATTTTTGGCACAAGGTTCAGCACCTTGAATAGTTATTTTAAAGCAGCCTCATCGTTACTACACCATTGCAACGAGAGCGACTGGTCTCACGAAACCCTCTTATAGTGCCAATGGGAATGTCAGAAGTAGAAGGGCTGACTACCCATGAAAGGTGCGACAACAAGCCTCCTGACTGCTGCTTTTCCTCCTCCTCCCTCGCCTTGAACAGAGCCGTTCCATGTGGTGGTTGTGGGGGCTGGGGGGTGGCGCCTTGGTGTCTTTGTTTTTAGGCCTGTTCCTGGGGTTATTTTGGGTGCTGATTCAAAAAATTGCATTGGATAGACCACATCAATTCTAGATTATTAAATATGGTTTTCTGTGGGTGAGCAGATGGTGAGTACTGGATGACATATGTTCTGTATCAGAAACTAGAACTGATGTGGTCTATCCAATGCAATTTTCTGAATCATTATTTTATGAGATTGCTAAAATGCAGTATGCACTCTTTACTCAAGTGGGCCACTGAATATTAAAAGTAAGGGAATAGGTCTATCAGTGGGTTCTTATTTATAAATTTTAAACATGATTCCATCCAAGAGTTGTTTTTGACCCTTGTATCACATGTGGAGCTTAATCTTTTATTCTTTCAATGTTGGAGAAGAAGCCACATTCCATATTTCAATGAACATTGAACACCTGCTGATGCCAACAAACTTGCAATTAAATTTTATCCTCCTGACACCTTCCTTCTGCTGCCCTCTTGGAAACACATAAAGTAAAAATTAATCACATACTACTTGATCAAAATAATTTCTCTTGGCAACTTACATGCCCTCCTCATCCCCTGCTGGTTAAACCCCCTGATGACTCCCTGAAACCTACAATGAATCTCATCAGCCTTATATATCCTTTGTCTACAATTCTCCATATCTCCTTTTCCAGCAAGAGAAAATCAAGATATCTCTTCATATAATTCACTGTTCTTTCTTTCTGCTGTCCAGAATGCTTTATTACTCTGTTCACTCCAGTTAACAAACATGTGAGTAAGTGAATCACTATCATTTATCAAAACAGTAAATTCATATCTGAGGAACTGATCTCCAGAAGATATTGAGTAAACTTATGGTATGGAGGTCACAGAGCTCCAACACCAAAGTCATATCTGAAAAATTCACTCGTCATCTTCCTAATGCTAACAAAACTGGCTTTCTAATGATCATTGGGATTACAACAGGATCTTATTAAAATCCAGGATACAAAATAGATAAAGGTATATAATTTGTGGGATGAGCCTCTAAATGTAAGAATGAATGAATGAAAGATAAAGCTTTGTCAGCTTTATGTTTGTGATGCCTTTGTAACAGCTCTCTCCCTTTGATTAGACAAACAAGCAAACAAGCAAGGGTAAGCAGTACACACATCTGAGGAACTGATCTCCAAAAGATACTAAGCCATAGATCTATTTATCATGCAACACTGATGCTCATATCTTTCATGCTCTACAGTTGAAACTCTTAGATTAGGCATGGGCAAACTTTGGCCCTCCAGGTGTTTTGGACTTCGACCCCCACAATTCTTAACAACCTCAGGCCCCTTCCTTTCCCCCCTCAGCGGCTTAAGCTTTAGCGGCTGAGGGGGAAAATGAAAGGGCCTGAGGCTGTTAGGAATTGTAGGAGTTGAAGTCCAAAACACTGAAGGGCCAAAGTTTGCCCATGCCTGCCTTAGATCCTACTTTAACTGGTCCTAGTTGTTATAGAATCCTGGGATTTGAAGTTTGATGAGGTACTAGAGTTGTTTGGATGATAATTCTAAATATGCTAACCCTAAACTGTAAATCCCAGGATCCATAGTATCAGGCTTGTAGCCAGGATTTTGTTTTGGGAGGGGCTGGGATTTTGGTTGGGGGGGGGGGGCGGGCTGAGTCTGAGCCGGAGAGGTTCTACCCTAGCAAACCTTTCGTATTGTTATCCCAATACCCCCATGCATATGGGATATATTGAGCATGGTGATCAGATCTTGATATGAATAAACATAACAGTTTAAATCATAAATGTAAGGCCTTCTCATGGACCACCCTGAGAATTTCAGGGGGGGGGGGGGGGCTGAAGCCCCTCAAGCCCCCCCCCCCCCCCCGGCTACATGCCTGCATAGTATGGAACTATGGCAATTATAGTGGGATTAAAGTGTCAAATTGTCTAGTTTTAGACACACGACTCCTACAATGGCTAAGTCCCAGCAAACCTTTCCCTCCTATGGTCCTTATCACCAATCTCTCTTACCCTTCTCAGATCTGATTTCAGGAAAACTGAGATAGATATTATATCATCGGACAAATGTCTGAGTCTGATGGGGGTTCTCACCACCCTGAAGGTGAAATAAACCTGCTCTCCTTGCTCCACTTTTCACAATCAGTTCCAGCCCCTTGATGAATCTCTTTGCTGCTTCGCTCTGTGATCATTTCCTGTCCCTGGCTGGGTTACTCCTACTGGGAGCCACAATCCTTTAATCAAACACAGCAAGAATTTTCTCTTTTGTTGTCAATCTTCCTAGAGTCCTTATTAGAAAGGGCAGGTTGGAGACAATAAAGGGCTAAGGAAGTATCTGAACTAAGAATCTTCTAACTAAGATTAGAAATAACATACAAAAAAGGACTGTGCAGAGTCATTGGTAAAAAAAAGTGTAGCCAAATGTAAAAAGGTTGGAAAACAGGAGCGGTCTTAAATGGCAATGCAAAAAGTTAAGGACTTCATCACATTGAAGCAGGGAAGTGTCTGGTAGAGTAGAGTTAGAGTAAGTAATATATTGTGGCTCTTTACTGGATTTTAGAGTTACAAGCCTAGCAAGTACCCATAATTTCCAGTTTAGTTCTAGTAAAAGCCCTTAAAAATATGGTCAGTGATGCCACTATCTCTGTTCTGGTAGTTTCTTCTCTCTGCTTTCCATGTGGAAGGGTGATTTACAAAAGACTTCTCTTTAAGCACACTGCCAGGAATAACACTGCAAGGAAAAGAAAACTAGATCCCATTTAGATTTCTCAGAAAGTATTACCTGGAGGTTTCAAATAGCATTTGAATTGATAGAACTCTGTTCTGGGTTCAGGCAAGACACAAAGCTGGAGGGAGGGGTTTTTAATTCATGTGATTTTGTTGGAAATTTACCCAACATTGTCCAGGCTGATTTCGTCATTTGAATGAAAAACTTGCTTTGAGTACTGGAACTTCTTAGCATTTGTTTCATATCAGAATCCATGAAAAATGGATTGAAACCAGCAATCCTCCTACCTCTAGCCAAAGTTTGCAGAATATTTCAAAGCTTGCACAAAAATGTCAACTTCAGTGTAAACATCACATTTGGTGAAATCCAGTTCATAAGTGTATATTTTAGAGCCAAACAAACAAACAAACAAACAAAAATTAAAAACAAGCCAAATCACAGAAATCCAAAAGCACACAAAGCTACCAACTTTGTTCTCTCAGTTACCAGTTCCTACTGTGCTACAAGCTGCCTTTCCATACTAATATTCCAGACTAACACGGCTATGGTCTTTGAACTGAAATCCAAAGAGTTTGTTCAGGAAGTATTAGAAGTAGTTGACATGTCAGTTCCAAAAGATGACTGCAGTCATTGTTGTAGTGATTCTGTGATAAATCATCTGGCTTTGTATAGCATAACAGACAAACAATTTTATAGTACTGAAAAGGCAGGCAAGTTTTGGCTGGAATCCCATATGAGAGATGTATATTGGTAACTATGGTTCTATGAATTCTAGCTTGATGCTCCAAATCCCCACCTACTGGGAAGCAACCTATGCTATTGACAGGGGTCTGTTCCTCTGAGTTTGTGAAACAGCTGGCAGATGTCCTCATCCCCTCACATAAGTGATTTCCAGTACAACAGGTAGAAGTAGGGCCCCTGTTGCAATCCTCCCTTGTGCAAGAAATTGCTCATACAAAAGGGGATGAGAGTGGGAACACCAGCCATTGTTTCCCAACTGACAGGGGAACAGATCCCTGTCAATCACCGCTACTGCTGCCCGATAAAAAGGGATTGACTTGCTGTTCTTAAACTATGTCAATTCATGTGACCACATGTTTATTTTTCATGTATCCACTCACAGTTTCCATTGTGTAAATGCAAAATTTAGTTCCCTAAACATTTCAGCTTTTATAAAAAAAAATGTAATACACCATACACATACATAGAAGTCCAGCCCACATGGTTATAGAGAAAAGCTTGGAAATGTGTGGGCAGAATCAGAAGAACGCTTAGGTCCTTTCAATAATATTATTTGAGACAAAGTAGAATATAAAGTATCAAACATTGTTACTGAAGCAAGCTGTTTTGCCACAAAAGGGCTACACATTATGATTTAATTCAATATTCTGTGTTTTCATTATCAGGAAGAGGGAGAAGTAGTTGTGAGATGTGCTGTCTCAAATGCCAGAACAACCTCTCTAACTTTATTTATTCACTTTGAAGGAGCAGCCCATGAGCAGAGCAAAGCAACAGGAGCAGAAAACCTTCCGCCACTTGGCCTAGGCAGCAAAATATTGTAGACTCTGTCTTCTTTGCTCAGCCATTGAAACCCACTGGGTGACCTTGATGAGACACACACTCTCAGCTCCAAAAACCCTATGGTCAACTTATGGTCACCATAAGTCCAAAATAACATGAAGGAACATTACATATATCTTAATTTGTTTGAATGTTCAAAGTTTAAAACTGTCATTAAATACGATAATAAAGTGAACAGACCTAAGAATGTGTTGTTGAAGGCTTTCATGACCAGAATTACTGGGTTGCTGTAAGTTTTCCGGGCTGTATAGCTATGTTCCAGAAGCATTCTCTTCTGACATTTCACCCACATTTGTGGCAGGCATCCTTAAAGGTTGTGAGGTCTGTTGGAAACTAGGCAAGTGGGGTTTATATATTTGTGGAATCATGTCCAGGGTTGGAGAAAGAACTCTTGTCTGAGGTAAGCGTGAATGTTTCAATTGGCCAGCTTGATTAGCATTGAATACCTTTGCAACTTCAAAGCCTGGCTTTGTTGGAATCCTTTGTTGGATTCCTAGTTTCCAACACACCTCACAAACGTTTGAGGATGCTTGCAATAGAAGTGGGCAAAACGCCAGGAGAAAATGCTTCTGGAACATGGCCATACAGTCCGGAAAAATCACAGCAACCCAAATCTAAGGATCACAGAGATGTATTGAAGTGGGAAGATTTATGATTGGCTGTTATTTTTTTTTCTTTATGGTATTGAAGGGCTATTAAGTCTTACAAATGAGTATTGTGATTCTGAAAAGATGATAAAAATGGATTTGTAGGTGCTTCACACTGAGATCCCACCAATGCCAGCACATCTTTGAGAACAAGATCACTGGTATATTATTGAACTGCTTGAACAGCAAGCAGGTCAAGACCTTTCTCTGCCACCAGGCATTTGGGGAGGAATGAGAGGCATGCTGCTGGGGAGGTTGTGGGTGGGATCTTGGGGGAGGCGGGACTGCTTGTTGTAAAATGCATTTTAAATTGTATTAATTATATTTTAACTGTATGTTAACCTAACACATAGAGTACTATTTATTTGTTTTAAATTGATCAAAGTGTGTAACACCTCCCAACAAAGGATTCCACCAGGCAGAAAACAGCCAGGCTTTGAAGCTGCAAGGCTATCCAATGCTAACCATACTTGCCTCAAACAGACAAGAGTTCTTTCTCTCACCCTGGACATTCCACAGATATATAAACCTCACTTACCTAGCTTCCAACAGACCTCACAGCCTCTGAGGATGCCTGCTGTAGATGTGGTCGAAACGTCAGGAGAGAATGCTTCTGAAACATAGCCATATAGCCCGGAAAACTCACAGCAACCCAATGATTCCGGCCAGGAAATCCTTTGACAACACAAAGTGTCTTTCCGGGGAGAAAGGCTGGGTATAATAATAAATATATTTTCCTGTTATTGATAGTCTCTGATACAGTAGGGGCAGAAATGCAGACAGCTGCCATCTGACTAAATGGGATGATCTCCTCAAAAGCAGAGCATGTTGAAAACTGTGTTACACACCAGCTCCCTGGAGAAGAAAAGCTGCGGGAAATTACAGTAGCACCAAAAATGAATAATTGAAGCAAAGCGCGTTCAAGATGTGCATCAACACAAGAGGCCAGAGTGCAGCCTTCTAACCAGCTGGCAGTGCAGAAACTCACAAAGAAAGTGCCCGATAGAGAAATTTCTCAGAAGAAGCTGACCCACTTTTTTAGGAGCTTTGAGGAGGGCCGGGGAAGAGGTCACTGCAAGGACTGTGGTACCAGAATAATGGATCTGGCCAGCAGCATCGCAACCAGAAAGCAAATGAGGGAGACAACAACAGCAGGAAAAACAACACAGAGCATATGAGAAGGATGTAACCTAGTTAAATAAATAAACAAACACAATATTCCCTTGGTTTCAACGTCCCCTGCCTTAGGGAATTGTTAATCGCTGGAAAATTGGTGCATAGCTTGGCTTTTCCTCAGCTTTCAACTTCATCAAACAGGACAGAAAAAAAGCTTTGCCTCCCCCACATGATCTTGCATTACAAATTGAGATTCTCCACTGCCTCACACCCTTCAGATATTTCTACTAGCTTATGATTTTCCATCATGCAAAATACACCCTTTCCACAATTTTCTTTCAGGGGACAAAAAAGCTGAAAGGTTCTGGGAGAGGGAATAAAAAGCAGGAATAGACAGACAACCTTCGTCCTTGCATTGCCTAGGATGGGTCAGAGCGGCAACACTCTGGGGACCCTGGCTGTATAAAATAGTGCTGTAATAGTGCTGTATAAAAGAGAGAATGCCGCATTTCCACGTCCCTCTTTTCGGCAACCATTCCTTCTCATTTTTTTTTTTGCCTTGAAGTAAGTGCTGGCAAGCGAATGATAGATGATAATGATGATGATGGAATATTTCCCTCTTCCTGTGTGCAATTGCCTGCCTCTCCATCCCACAATCCACATTCTACATGAGCCTGAAGTCCACAGGTTTCATCAAGAGTTATTGTTATTATTTCCCCTGTATTGTTGTCTGCCACTTTATTATTTATTTATATGTTATTTATTTATTATAAATAAATAATATATGTATTATAAATTATATATTTATTATAAATCTATAATTTATTAAAATTATAGATTTATATATTTATTATAAAATAAAAATATATTTATTATGAATTTCCTTTATTATTGTCTGCCACTCCATCCCACACCTCACATTCTATAAGGGTCTTAAGCCCACAGGTTTCATCAAGAATAATAATACTGTAATAATAATAGCAATAATAACGCATTCCCCTCTTCCTGGATGCTGTTGTCTCCCTCTCCAGCTCACAGCCCGCATTCTACACGAGTCTTAAGGTTTCATCATAATCATCATCAATAATAATAATAATAATAATAATAATATCATCATCATCATCATCATTATTTTCCTCTATCCCTGTTTGCTATTGCCCAACACCCCATCTTACAGCTTGCATTCTACATGGGTCTTAAGCCCATAGGTGTCATCATCATCATCATCATCAATAATAATATCATCATTATTACAGTATTATTATTATTATTTTCCTTTTTGCCTGTTTGCTATTGCCTAATACCCCATCTCAGAGCCCACATTTTACACGACTCTTAAGTCCATAAGTTACATCATCATCATCATCAACAACAACAATAATAACAATAATAATAATAATATCATTATCATTATTTTCCTCTTTGCCTGTTTGCTATTGTCTAACACCCCATCTCACAGCCTGCATTCTACATGGGTCTTAAGCCCATAGGTTTTATCATCATCATCATCAATAATAATAATAATAATAATAATATCATCATCATTACCATTACTATCTTCCTCTTACCCTATTTGCTATTGTCTAACACCTCATCTCACAGTTCACATTGTACGTGGATCTTAAGCCCATAGGTTTTATCATCATCATCATCATCATCATCATCATCATCATCATCATCACCATCAATAAGAATATAATAATAATTATTATCATTATTATTATTTTCCTCTTTCCTTGATTGCTATTTCCTAGCTCCCTATTTTACAGCTTGTATTCTACCCGGTTCTTAAGCCCATAGGTTTCATCATCATCAATAATAATAATAATAATAATAATAATAATATCATCATCATTTTCCCCTTTCCCTGTTTGCTATTGCCTAGCTCCCCATCTCACAGCCCGCATTCCACACGGGTCGAGCTTTCACCCGCCTAGAACAAAGCCCCATAAAGATCAATCACGCACCCGACTGGCAAACCTCCCTCCCTTTAGCACCCTATTGATGATAACCCCCCTCCCCCCATTTCATAATGGCCCCCTCCCCCTTTCCATAGCAATCACTCATCCCAGGAAGAGACCACCGAGGGGGCGGGGAGAGGAAGCAGGTAAAGGGGGAAATGAAGAGAAGCGGTGGAAGAAGCTACACCCCCGACCTGGGTCCTGGCCCCCCAGCCAAGCTGCCTTCCTTTTTCCTCCCACTCGCCCTCCTGATGCGGGGAAATGGAGCGCGGTTGCCGGGGTCCTCGGTCTACCTGCTGCTGCTGCTGCTGTAGGTATCGTTGGAGGAGGAGGAGGGAGGGAGAGGGGGAGCTCTTGCTCTGGCTGCCTCCGCCGCACTGACAGCTTTGGAGGAGGCTGAGTGGGCAAAGGGAGCGCGGAAGCTGGGGGACAAACCCCGCGGCCGAAGGAGGAGCCGGGAGCAAAGGAAAGGAAAGGAAAGGAAAGGAAAGGAAAGGAAAGGGGGGGGGTCTCTTTCCGCCCTTCTCCTCCCGAGCTGCCCCCTCCCTCCTTGTTATTGGTGGCTCCTGGGGCTCCTCCCGACAAAGCCCACCCTTTGCTCTCCCCTTCCTCCCCTGCGCCCTCGCCTCCACCTTCCACGCGGAAAGATTGACACTGAAAATGGGATTCCGAAGATTCAACAGGTGCAGCCGAGGCGGCTCTAGGGTCGGCGTCACCCAGTGTGTGTCCCCCGCCCATGGGCTTCCTCCTGGACCAGACCTGACCACAGTGTTGTAGCTAAGATATGAATTGATACACCCAACTACCAATAGCTTAGTTTCTCCATACCTCACAACCTCTCAGGCTGCCTGCCATAGATGTTGGTGAAACGTCAGGAGATAATACTTATGGAACATGGCCATCCAACAACCCAATACAACATCCCATAGTTAGGTTGCTATGTCTTTCGGGCTGTATGGCCATGTTCCAGAAGCTTTCTCTCGTGACGGGATTTCACCTGAACATCCTCACCGTGAGAGCTGTTCGGCAGTGGAACTCTCTGCCCCGGACTGTGGTGGAGGCTCCTTCTTTGGAGGCTTTTAAGCAGAGGCTGGATGGCCATCTGTCGGGGTGCTTTGAATGCGATTCCTTGCTTTTTGGCAGGGGGTTGGACTGGATGGCCCATGAGGTCTCTTCCAACTCTACTATTCTATGATTCTACGATGTTTCGCCCAATCTGTGGCAGGCAGGCATGTAGTGGGGGGGGGGGGGGGCTTGAGGGGCTTCAGCCCCCCCCCCCCCCCCGAAATTCTCAGGGTAGTCTGCAAGAAGGCCTTACATTTATTATTTAAACTGTTATGTTTATTCATACCATGATCTGATCACCATGCTCAATATATCCCATATGCATGGGGGATTGGGATAACAATACAAAAGGTTTGCTAGGGTAGATCCCCTCTCACCCAGACTCAGCACCCCCCCCCCCAAGCAAAATCCCAGCACACCCCCCCCTCCCGAAACAAAATCCTGGCTACGGGCCTGGTGGCATGCATCCTCAGAGGATACCTCACAACCTCTGAGGATGCCTGCCACAGATGTTAGGAGAGAAAGCTTCTGGAACATGACCATACAGCCCAAAATACTCACAGAAACCCAGTGATTCTGGCCATGAAAGCCTTCAACAATACATATCCCATAGTTCACAGCTTTTCAAACGGTTCTTTGTTGGTGGCATGCTTTTTAGACATGTGTCACTTGGATCATGGAGAATTGGAAGAGACCTTACTGGCCATCCAGTCCAACCCCCTGCCAAGAAGCAGGAAAATCGCATTCAAAGCACCCCGACAGATGGCCATCCAGCCTCTGCTTAAAAGCCTCCAAAGAAGGAGCCTCCACCACACTCTGGGACAGAGAGTTCCACTGCTAGAACTCTCAAAGATGATTGCCAGTGGTCCCGAAATAACTTCCGCTAGTTCCTTCAATACTCTTGGATGCAGTTGATCTGACCCTGGAGACTTGAATTACTTCAGATTGGCCAGGTATTCCTGGACAACTTGTTTCCCTATTTGAGGTTGGATTTACCCTAATCTTTCATCTACTCAGTTTTATTAGGAAACCAGAGGTTAAACCAGGCATGGGCAAACTCTCGAGGTGTTTTGGACTTCAACACAAACATCTGGAGTGCCAAAGTTTGCCAATGCCTGGAAACCAACCCCTTATAACAGATAAGGTAAAGATAAAGGTTTCCCCTGACATTAAGTCTAGTCATGTCTGACTCTGGGGATTGATGCTCATCTTCATTTTTAAGCTAAGAGCCAACACTGTCCATAGACACCTCCTAGGTCATGTGGCCAAGATTACTGCATGGAGTGCCGTTACCTTCCTGCCGAAGCGGTACCTATTGATCTACTCACATTTGCATGTTTTCGAACTGCTAGGTTGGCAGAAGCTGGTCCTAACAGCAGGAGCTCACCCGGCTCCCCAGATTCAAACCACTGACCTTTCAGTCAGCAAGTTCAGCAGGTCTATGGTTTAACCCACTGTGCCATCAGGGGACCCTTATAACAGATAGGGGCACATATATACGTACATTGTAATAACAAAATATACAGGGACATGACATATCCCATGAAAACCATAAAATATGGTTTATTTATTGTTTGTTTCACATGGACTCAGCGGTTTCACATTATGTTCATCCGACACACTGCAGCCAACACTGACACACTAACTTGTCACAGCACACAGTTTGAGAAGTTCTGCCACAGCTGATGGGATGACAGATTACTGCAAATAAGCAGAGGAAAGTGTTGCTGGAACATTAAATTTTGGTTGTCCTTCTCCTGTTAACATTATAACTTGTCCTTATTCTTTTTGAATTATACTGCCTGTTATTATTATCTTTATTTATACCCCACCTTTCTTCCTGTGGGAAAACTGGACAGAACTGGACAGAGTATTCCAGGTGAGTAAAGCCGTCACCAACTATTGACTCCAGATGTTGCCCTCTTTAGAGCCAGAGTGGCGCCATGATTTGAGCATTTGACTACATTTCCCACTTGGCCTTGGAAACCCACATTGTGTAAGAGGAAGGCAAAGGCAAATGCCCTCTGAACTAATCTTCCCAAGAAAACCCTGTGATAGGTTCTCCTTTGAGTCATCATAAGTCAGAATGTCTCGAAAGCACTCAGAAACAACAAATTGCTCCCATTACCCCCAGCCAGAACAGCCAATGGGGAGATACAGGGGTAGTCTATCACATCTGGAGAAGTTTGGGTTAGAGTGCTGCAATATATCTTCAAGTTATCATTGACCTTCCAAAATAAAAGTCAGCTTCTGATATTATCTAGAAATGAATTATTTCCCCAATGCATTAAATATTGATTTCTGTTTCTGTTAAGTTTCTATGTAATTTCTGAGATAAGGTTCCCTAAAGGTTTTTGACCTAGATTTATGTACAAGTGTGGTTTTTATCAGTTCATATGTAATTTCCGTTGCAAAAGCTATGTTGAATATTGTATATAATTACACAACATGAGAAGGCTGAACAATGGCAGCAGGCAATTGGCATGCAACACCATGTAAACAAATTTCCTTTTGTATGATTTCTTCTCCATATGTGGCCACCAAATCTGCTCCAAAGGATTTCGCCAATACTCTGGTGAAAATGTTGTGTACAAATGGGTAAAAAGAGAAATAGCATGAGATGATGGTTGAAGCTTTGAATTAGGAATTTGAGAGTTGGATATCATGCTTAGCCTTCACAATGGGCTAGATGACATTGGGCAAATCACACTCTCAGCCTAAGAGGAAGGCAGTGAGGCATCATAAGTTAGAATTGACTTGAGGGCACTTAATAATAGCAACAAAGCAAAGTTTGGATAGTGGAGCGGTGGGGGGAGATTTGTTCTCCTAATAGCACTGACAGATGCATTCCTAGACACAAACTTTTGTGCACTCACACCCCTCTCTATGGTGGTTCTGCTCCTTCCTTGAAAGATTAACTCAGAAGGTCTGCTGGAGGATTCCTGCTTGATGCTTTGGTTGTTAGTTGATAGGATCCTTCAGAGTTTATTTGTGTCCACCATGGTGGGATCATTAGGTGGGAGTGACCATGTTCTCTTGGAGTTTGTGACACAGAGGAAAGGGAAAACTAAGAGAAGTTAGACACACATTCTAGATTTTAGGAGAGCTGACTTCAGGAAATTTAAGGAAATACTGAGTGTAATTCCATGGACAGGAATACTAAAAGAAAAGGGAGTTAATGATGAGAATTTCTTAAAAGTGAGATACTGAAGGCACAATTGCAAGTAGCCAGCAAGAAGAAAAAATGAGAGAAATGTAAAGAAACCAGAATGGATGTGCTAGAACTTTCAGCTGAGCTAAGATTTAAAGGAGATATGTAAATAAATAGAAAAGGGAGAAATCAAAAAGGAATTCAGACAAATAACCAGGGAAAAGGTTCAAAAAGCTAAAGCACAAAATGAGCTCAAGCTTGTCAGAGAGATTAAAACCAATAAAAAAGGGTTCTCTGGTTATGTCAGTAGCAAAAGGAAGAACAAGGAAATGGCAGGGTCTCTGCGTGGAGAGGGTGGTGAAATATCGACACGGGATATGGAAAAGACAGAGCTGCTTACAGCTTCTTTGCCTGTCTTCTCCTGAAAAGAAATCAATATTCAACCTGAGCAATATGGGGCAGACAAGGCAATAGGGTTGTGTGGGCAGTGGTGACCAACCTCCCCCCGCCAGGAACCCACAAAGAAAGACAGATACAATAGGTTTGGGATAACCAAAGGCCACAATTTGTTTATTGGTTACAATGAGAAAACAGGGTTGGCAGCCATGCATGGGTCCTGGATCAAGAATCGGACAGCCCGATGCTGACTGATGCCACTTCAAGTCTCCAGGGCCAGATGAGCTACATCCAAGAGTATTGAAGGGACTAGCGGAAGACATTTCAGAACCATTGGCAATAATCTTTGAGACTTTTTGGAGAACAGGACAAGTCCCAGCAGACTGGAGGAGGCCAAAGGTTGTCCCTATCTTCAAGAAGGAAAAAAAGAGGACCCAAACAATTATCATCCAGTCACTGTGACATCAATACCAGGAAAGATTCTGGAGCAGATCATTAAGGGGGCAGTCTGTAATGAAGTAGAAAAGAATACTGTGATCATTAACAGTTAACATGGGTTTCTCAAAAACAAGTCATGCCAGGCTAATCTTATCTATTTTACAAGCTTAATGGAGGGAATGCTGTGGATGTAGCATATCTTGATTTCAGTAAGGCCTTTGACAAGATCCCCCATGATCTTCTTTTAAACAAACTAGTAAAATGTGGGCTAGGCAATTCCACTTTTGGGTGGATTTGTAATCAGTTAAGGGACTGAACCCAAAGGGTGCTCACCAATGGTTCCTCTTCATCCTGGAAAGAAGTGAATATTGGGGTGCTGCAGGGTTCGCTCTTGGGTCCAGTACTGCTCAACATCTTTATTAATGACGTGGATGAAGGTTTATAGGGCACGCTTATCACATTGGGATGGATAACTAATACTCCATAAGACAGGATCAGAATTCAAAATGACCTTAACAGATTAGAGCAGGCATGGGCAAACTTGGGCCCTTCAGGTGTTTTGGACTTCAACTCCCATAATTCCTAACAACCTACCGGCTGTTAGGAATTGTGGGAGTCCAAAACACATGGAGGGCCCAAGTTTGCCCATGCCTGGATTAGAGAGTTGGACCAAAATTAACAAAATGAACTTCAACAAGAAGAAATGTAAGATATTACACTTACATGCAAAGATGCAGAATGGGTGATGCCTGGCTTGACACAGTACCTGATAAAAAGATCTTGGATTCTTAGCGGACAAGAAGTTAAATATGAGCCAACAATGGGATACAGCAGCTAAAAAGGCCAATGGGCTTTTGGGTTGCATTGAAAGGCGTATAGTGTCTAGAGATCAAGGGAAGTAATGGTGCCTCTTTATTCTGCTTTGGTTAGATCTCATCTGGAATACTGTGTCTAATTCTGGGCACCACAATTTAAGAGATATTGACAAGATAGAAGGTGTCCAGAGGAGGGTAACTAAAATGATCAAAGGTCTGGAGACTATGCCCTGTGAGGAACAGTTTAAAGAACTGGTATGTTTAGCCTGCAGAAGAGAAGGTTGAGAGGAGACATGATAGCCATATTTAAATATTTGAAAGAACACCATAAGGACGAATATCATGAGGAAGAGGGAGCAGGCTTGTTTTCTGCTGCCCTGGAGACTAGGACTTGGAGCGATGGGTTCAAATTACAAGAAAGGAGATTCCACCTGAAAATTAGGAAGAACTTCCTAACTGTAAGTACTATTTAGCAATGGAACTCTTGGCCTCAGAGTGTAGTGGAAGCGCCTTCTTTGGAGGCTTTTAAACAGAGGCTAGATGGCCATCTGTCAGGGGTACTTTGGTTGTGCATTTTTCTGCATGGCAGAACATTGGACTAGATGGTTCTTCCAACTTTATGATTTTATGATGCTATGCTTTATAATGTATACATGAAACTCATGGGAGACGTTTCTGGAAATTGGTCCAGTGATGCCAGAAGGCTGATGGCATCCAACTCTCCTTTTCCTTTTCACCAAAATCCAAAAAAGCATTTTTGTTCTAAACATGAATCTCATCAGCAACAGACAGGGAATGGATCTACATTGCTCTATATCCCAGAATCTGATTCCAGATTCTCATCTTATTCCAGATTATCTGTTTACCCCAGATTATCTGGCAGTGTAGATTTATATAATCCAGTATAATCTGGGATCAGATCCTGGGATATAGGGCAGTACAGATCCAGCCAGAATGAAGACAAACAAATTGATGCAAAGGCATATCAGGGAACAGGAATCCCTTGGTAGACTGGTGAACAAAAACATACAGAAATTTGGCATATTCTGTATTCATCTAGATTGAGCCCTAGCCTTGATGCCCAAATTTCTTTGGTTGCCAGGAGGAAATTTCAGATCTCTGATTTAATTTTAGCGACCCATGCCTTAATTATATACCATATGGATTACTGCCACATACCAGTATTAAAAAACTCAAAAATCAGAACAGTAAATAAGAAGCAACACTCTAAAAACAGAGAAGTTCCAGACATGGGAACCAGGGGCAGCTAACGACTCTGAACAAAGGATGCCCCCCAGGCAGGAAGAAGCCAGGAGATGAAGCTATTCAATGCTAATTAAGGTGATTAATTACAACATTCACACTGGCCTCCAACTGACAAAGAGTTCTTCTCTCACCCTGGACTTTCCACAGATATATATAAACCTTCCTTGCTTAGTTTCGCCATACCTCACAACCTCTGAGGATGCCTGCCATAGATGTGGGCGAAACGTCAGGAGAGAATACTTCTAGAACATGGCCATACAGCCCGGAAAACATACAACAATCCTACAATACAGAACAATTTAAAGTAAAAGTACAAGTGAAAATGGCATTTAAAAGATGTTTAAGACATAATAAAATAAAAACACTACACCCCCCTTAAAAGCTCCCTTTTTCCCACAACATACTAAAAACCAAATGCTCCTTAAATAAAAAGGTGGACAAACAGCAGGGAGGGGTTAACTAGACTTCCAAAGAAAGAGTTTCACAACTTGGGAGCAGCCATCAAGGATGTGGGGTGATATGATCCCTATAACCTGCCCCAGTCAGCTGTAGCGTTTTGGATCTGTTGAAGTTTCCAAACAGTTTTCAAAGGCAGCCCCACACAGAGTGTGTTTTAGTAATTCAAATGAGATGTAATGAAGGCATGAATCACTGCAGCCAGACCTGATATCTCAAGGAACAGTAGCAGATGGCATACCGGTTTTAGCTGTACAAACACAATCTTAGCCACCACTGAAATCTGGGCACCCAGGCTCAGTTATGACTCCAGGAATATGTCCAAGATGGGAATTTGAGATTATAAACGGAGTTTAACCCCAGCCAACACAGGCTGAATCTGCCTTTCTATTGATAAGGAGTGTCTCTGTCATGTCTGGATTAAGCTTCAATTTGTTTCATGCAGCCAATCAATAGCAAAACCAAGGAACCCAATGGACCAATGGCACTGGGATCAAGCAGAAATCCCCCAACATCATCTTTTGAGATTGCCCCTCCAAGAATAATCGCATCATTAAATAACATTACCCCAAGTCCCATCCAATAAATACGTCTTAGAAGGATACTTAGAATGTCAACAGTATCAAGAGTCATTGAGAGGTCCAGCAGAACCAATAGGGACCCACTCCTCCTGTCTGATTCCCTAGATAAATTGCCTGTCATGGTGACTAAATTGTAATACTCAGGCTCAAAGCCTAACTGAAATGGATCCTCAGTGGTTCCCAACTTTTGGTCCTCTAGTTGTTTTGGACCAACTCCCAGAAATCCCAGCCAGCTTTCCGGCTGTTAGGAATTGTGGGAGGTGAAATCCAAAACAGCTGGAGGACCAAAGATTGCGAACCACTGATAATCACTTTCGTCCATGAACCCTTGGAGTTGAGAGACGACCACACATTCTAGAACTTGCCCAGAAAAGGAATATTAGAGAGTGGCCAGTAGTTATCCAGTATAGTCAGGTTTATTTTTATTTTTTTAGTTTTTTAGCAGGGGACAGTAGTTATCCAAGATTTCAGAAAAGGGCCTTCTTGGCAGCTGTTCCTGGCTTTTGAATTTCTTTCCTAGGAAAGTTAAACTGGCTCTCACCTTATTTATTTTTTTTCAGCTAGTTGGTAAAGACTTTTCGAGTTCGGCAAGCTTTGGGAAACCAACTGTTTAAATGGACATTGATTTTAATTGTTTTTATTCTTTTTTAATGATTATTATTAAAATTGTTTTTATGTTATACATAATTTAATTTACATTTTAACAATAGTAATTTTACCTCTCAAGTGTTTCTGTTCAGATCTGCTCTAATTTTTGTAAAATGCCTTGAATCCTTGCTCTGGGGAAAAGGTGGGATATTAATCAATAAAGACAAGAACCCAGAATGGCCCCAGTAAGGGGATATAAGTTGGGAGAAATCGGGACTGGGCTAGGGAGAGACTGATGGGACAAAGCTTCCCTACGGTGCCCTCATAATCAAGACCTAGATGTATGTTGCCTAATGGTAATTTATTTGGGCTTCTTAGCAACCTCTGGGTCATTCAGCTGAGCTTATGTATAACCTCTTTTGCTACCTAGCTAAGGAACAGTGTTTGCATAGTGATCTGCTATTGGTTATTGAAAGCACCAAACTTAAGTCCTGAGCTTGGAAAAAATTGAACCATTTTTCCAATTATTGCCAACGTTGGTTAGAGGATTCTGTAACACTAGTGCGGAAAGGCAACTTTCCCAATATCTGATTAAGAATAGCAGAATATTACACTCCAGATTTCATTATGTCTAGCAAGAGACCATTTACACAAAAATGAAATGATACATCTATATATATAAATGTTCTGATAGCTTTTCCCTTAACTTAAATAACAAAACTACACAACCAAAACACACCAAATTTGGCCACAAAAGACATGGTCATCCGGTCTGTGTTTTTACATAAAAAAACAAGAAAAAGAAAGTCCTAATTAGAGGGAGAGGAAGAACTGTTTTTTCCCATTGCTGCCAGTTAGAAGGGTAAGCTCTGCCCACTTTGTCTCCTAGTAATCCACTCAGCTATTTAATGGCACCCAGGGCCTCTTCAATCAGGCCTCTGACACACTGCTTATAAAATACGGATAATCTGATTTGAACTAGATTATATGGCAGTGTAGACTCAAGGCCCTTCCACACAGCTATATTATCCATTTATAATCTTATATTATCTGCTTTGAACTGGATTATCTTGAGTCCATGCTGCCATATAATCCACTTCAGTGTGCATTTTATACAGCTGTGTAGAAGGAGCCTCATATAATCCAGTTCTAAGCAGATAATATAAGATTATAAATATACAGTAGAGTCTCACTTATCCAACATAAACACCCCGGCAGAATGTTGGATAAGCAAATATGTTGGATAATAAGAAGGGATTAAGGAAAAGTCTATTAAACATCAAATTAAGTTATGATTTTACAAATTAAGCACCAAAACATCATGTTATACAACAAATTTGACAGAAAAAGTAGTTCAATGCACAGTAATGCTATGTAGTAATTACTGTATTTACGAATTTAGCACCAAAACATCACTACAAAAACACTGACTACTAAAAGGTCGACTGCGTTGGATAATCCAGAACATTGGATAAGCAAATGTTGGATAAGTGAGACTCTACTGTAATATTATTTATTTATTTAATTAATTTATATACCGCTCTTCTCCCCCAGGGGGACCCAGAGCGGTCTTACATAATGGCAGGATTAATGCCACATATAATACAAAATATAGTAAAACAAACAATCGTAAAAACACACTTAAAAACCAATATCATACCCCATTTAAAACAGTAAAACACTGTGTGGCCATTACAACAGGGCCAGTAGCATTGGGCCAATATGAAATAATTACTGTGGTATAATAATACAGAACAATATAATCTCTAAAACCAGGACAGTAAATAAAGAGCAACACTCTGAAAGCAGGGAAGTTGGGAATTCCAGAAAGGGTTGTTGTATGTCTTTCGGGCTGTGTGGCCATGTTCCAGAAGTATTCTCTCCAGAAAGGAAACAATCAGGGCCAGCTAACACTTCCCAACAAAGGATTCTCCCAGGCAGGAAGCAGACAGGCTTTGAAGCTGCAAGGCCATTAAATGCTAATCAAGGTGGCAAATTGCAGCATTCATACCTGCCACACTGAGACTATTAATTGCTATTCAAACTGGCCAACCAAGGATTCTGCAAGGGAGAAAACAGCCAGGCTTGCAAGCAACAAGGCTATTCAGTGTGATTCAACCTGGCCAACCAAGATTTCCCCTAGGTAGAAAACCCCCAAGCTCTGAAGCTATGAGGCTATTCTGTCCCATATAACCAGGCTTAGAAAGGATGCCCTATGTAGAAAGCGGCCAGGCTTTTAAGCTGCAAGACTATTCAGTGCAGTTCAAGCTGGCCAAACAGGGATTCCCCTACTAAGGAAGTAGCCAGGCTTCAAAGCAGCTCTTTGATTGAGGGTGCTACTCCAGCTATTCCAGAAAACGCCATGCTTTGAGGCTGCAATTCCACCTGGCCAACAAATGATTCCCATAAGCCACGGCAACTCATGGCCGGGCAAAGCTAGTAAATATATAATAATAAAAGAGTATGCATCCCCATATAATTTGTGCTTTAGTGCCTCCTTCTTGTATTCATAATGTGGAATTTCATCTTCTAAATGTATGGATGTGAAGAACATTTAATCAGTAAGAACTGATCAATGCATTCACTTATTGCAGTTCTTTTCATGAATTCTGTAAAAAAAAAGAATGTGTCCATGGAAGATGGATCCATGTAGATAAGGTAAATATTTGAAACCGAGGGTGATCAAACAGAAGACTGGAGTCAGTCCAAGACTCATCTCGCAGTTCTTATCTGCATTATGCCACATGGCACATTGTTTCTGTTGATATCGCACATTGTCCATTGTGAAACTGTTCCTACTTAAGAAGGAATGGTTCTTTGTGTTCCTGATTCAGTATAAGCAAGGATGTAGGAGACTCAGAATGCAGTTAATGTGGATGATGTTTAAGGAATCTACAAATCTTGCTTTAATCCTTGCGTGTCTTTATAGATTTGAAGAATATGAGGGAGGGGAAGATCTTGTTTTTAACACTTGTCAAATTGTCTATCAGAAGCAATGTCTCTCTGCCTTTTATGCCCTCTGCCCTTTCCTTAATGAATAGCTCCTGTTGTCCACCAAGGTTGCAGCTGAACCAGGCTTGCCCTTTGCCCTGTCCTGTGGGGACTACTGGAGCAATGTTGTTTGAGCTTGCCTTTTTTGTTTTCTAGTTAAGAGCAATCTTTCTGGTCAATTGAACTGACTGCTTTTGACAGGTTCATCTGATATGTAGTATAACAGCCTCTTCAATGATGCCAAAAGGCAGTGTTTTCACCTCTCTGGAGTAGCAGGTAACTAATAAACCACAATGGAAGATATGCAGTGACTATAGGCAAATTATGGTTATAATGAGTCCTTAGTATCTGCTAGGGTTTGGTTCCAGGACCCCCTGTAGACACCTAGGTCTCATTATATACAATAGCGCAGTGAAACAGTGTCCATTATATGCAATGGCAAAAATCAAGATTTTCTGTTGCTTTTTCTTTAAAAAAAATCAAGCTGTGCATTGCTGAATATGTGGAGATGGAATCTGTGGATACAGAGGGTCAACTGTATTGAAATCATTGATCCATAACTAATATTTATTGCAGGATTTTGGAAGGTAGTTAGCATGGGAATAAGCACTTTTTCCTAATGGATTTACATTTGCAATTCTGACTCACAACCCAAACTTTCCAGGCACGTAAGTTGGGACCAGCCCTACCATTATTTAGTGTGTGGAAGTCTCCTCAGTAGTAGATATTGAGGAACGGAGTACAAGGTACTAGAAGGCAGAGCCCAGAGTCTCTATGTTGTCCTGCTGACTTTAGATGTTGTGGATGATTATTTCAGCATGAATAATGAAGTAAGATTTTCTGACTAATTTTCTCTGGTTGTAGACATAGAATAAGAGTGGGGAGCTTTGATTGTGTGTTCCTGCATAGCAGGAGGTTGGACTGGATGGCCCTTGCATTCTTTTCCTACTCTGTGATTTTATTTCTATGAGTCACTGTCTTAGGATCTCATCAGATGCAGACTTCTCTGCATCTTCTCTTCATTTTCAGGCACTGGGAAAACGGAGTCACACAGAGGTCATCCCACGATGCACAGCCACTTCTGCAGGATGCCCATGGGGATCTGTGTTGCCAGTGTCTGAAAAAGAAGAGAAGACTCAGTTTTCAGGAGTCAGGTGCTATCGACCTCTTAAATGTAGAAAATGGGGAAGACGCATGGAAACCATGGGAAACGATGTGGAATGGCCGGCCATCACAGAAGATGGGGAAATACAGTATGGAACTACCCTGTTTCCCCTAAAATAAGACATCCCCAGAAAATAAGACCTAGTAGAGGTTTTGCTGAATTGCTAAATATAAGGCCTCCCCTGAAAGTAAGACCTAGCAAAGTTTTTGTTTGGAAGCATGCCCAACGAACAGAACACCAGAGCATACAGGATTGGTAAATGTACGTACCATAAAGTGTTGTACATGGAAATATTGGTAATAACAAGAAATTCTTGATAGGATTCACAGTTTGTCTGGTTATGCTGGTTTGTGATGACAACTGTACAGTATATAATAAATGTTCATTTTTTGTTCAACAATAAATGTGAATTCTTCTTCATGGAAAAATAAGACATCCCCTGAAAATAAGACCTAGCGCATATTTGGGAGCAAAAATTAATATAAGACACTGTCTTATTTTCGGGGAAACACGGTAAATAAGACTGTTCCCTTCACTTCCCCCCACTTTCCCCCTGCCTGTCTGATGAGGTTCTAACTCTTTGCTGCTCAGATTCCATTTTGGACATATTTTCTAAAAATGTAAGAAGCACAGATTAGACTTGGGGCCTCTTTAGTTCAACACTCTGTTCATGTAATAACCAGCTAGCTGCTTATTGGAAGGTGGCAAGCCATGTTCTGGATGGTGTGCTGCACAAAAGAAAAACGCTCCCCTAAACATGGAACTGTGGTGAGGTGAAACTGCAGTTCATGAATGCCATGATAGATTTATTCAGTTTTGTTGGCCATAAGGAGAAAGGGTATATGTCTCTTTGGGGAAACATAAGAAATGTCCTTTTGGCTGGAACTAATGAGGAATACTTGAAGGTAACACAACATCTGCATCATCTAGTTTTGGAAAGTTCCCACAGTCAAAAATGTAATTTGATAACAAGGGCTTTTTTCAAATTTCATCAACTATGAAAAAATACAGAAACAGGACAAAACCAAGAGATTTTTTTTTGAAATGTTTTGATTTCTTGATATAAATATGTTGGTAATTTTTATTTCTTGATATTTATTAATATACCACCAGGATGGATAAAGCACAACACACATGACAACTGAACCCTGCTTTGTCAAGCACTACAGGCAATGAGACATACAATGATGTACCTGCAAATCTGCCAGAACCCCTACAACCTTCCAGTTCTGTTTTAAATAGCACTTTTATGGGCAATGTTTGCCTGAAAAACATTCCCAAATGCTGCCAAGCTGTCAGGCTTACTTCAAAGAACCAGTCTGAACGCAGATCAAAGACAGCTGCTCTCAAACACAATCTTTATTGAAGAATACATGACTTTGGAAAAGTCGAGAATGACCTAATGTTTACATACATCTAATTTTATCACTTCTGATGCAACGTAATATCACACGCAAATATCATCATCAAACCCCACCTTCTGGATCACATTTCCACCAAGGTTTCTATCCCCCCCACACTACAGCAATTATAATTGTTTATACTTTCACCCCTGAGTTCCCAGGCTCATTTTATCTTCTCCCGCCAGGTGCTCGCATGTTTATGTTATGAAGTCAGATTCAGGGCTTGGAAATTCAGCCCTGGGATCTGGCTGCATGACATGGCGCCCCCGTTTTCTTCGCCCTCCTCTTTGGTTCTTCTTTCACCATAGTCCTGAAACAAATCAAACAATAACTCTATGGGTCCATTTTGTCTAAAGTCCCCATATATTTTTTCAGCAAGCTGCGATGGAAGACTGGGTGTATTTTCCCTAAACTTTTTGGCAATGCCAACTGGAAAGTCACTTCATTGATAACACCCTGTATTCTGAATGGTCCAATATATTTGGGCCCCAGTTTTCTTGAAGGTAACCCCAATTTGATGTTTTGGGTACTTAACCACACTAGATCTCCTTTATCTAATTTATCGCCTTCCACCCTCTTTCTGTCTGCGAACGTTTTATACTTTTTGTGTGCTTCTTTTAACGATGCAGTCACTTGATTCCAACATTCCATCATTTGCGTTTTCCATTTCCCTGCCTCTGTTCCTTCATTTTCTGTCCACCTCGGCAATTGGGGTAAAGGTTGTATTTCATACCCGTAAACTACTTCAAAGGGGGTTTTATTTGTTGCTGAATGTATAGTTGAATTAAAGGCTAGTTCCGCAAACGCCAACCACCTAGACCAGTCATTTTGTCTCATGTTAGAGTACATTCGAAGGAACTGCCCAAGCGTTTGCTGAGTACGTTCTACCGCCCCGTTTGTCATGGGGTGAAAAGCAGAACTTAAACTCCTTTCTGCTCCTAGCATTTCCAAGAATTTTTCCCAAAATTTTGCTGTGAATTGTACTCCTCTGTCACTGACTACTCTACTTGGACATCCATGTAATTTGTAAATATGGTTTATGTACAATTCAGCTAGTTTCTCAGCCGATGGTAGCTTCGTCAGTGCTATAAAGTGGGCCTGTTTAGAAAACAGGTCTAATACTGTCCAAATATAACGATGTCCTTTGCTGACTGGCAGTTCTCCCACAAAGTCCATAGCTACACATTCCCAAGGCCTGGTAGGTTCCGCTACTGTCTGTAACAATCCCATAGGCTTCCCTCCTCCCGATTTATTTCTGGCACAATCATCACATTGGACAACATGATTCTTTATGTCCTTCCTCATTCCTGGCCACCAACAATGTTTTGCTATTGCCTTTGTTGTTTTGGTAATTCCTGTATGACCAGCGCTCTGGTTGTTGTGAAAACGATGCAGAATCTTAATCCTTAATATTGCTGGGATATACAGTTTCTTGTTTACAAACCAAAATCCCCCCTTCTGGTCCCCCTTTTCTGCGTTGGACGCGATCCATTGATCTCCTTTATAAGACTGTTTTAGTTCATTTCCCCAGTTATCTTCCCCGCCGAGTTCGACAAAAGCCGTGTCCTCCTTTTGGGTTTGTGCTCTTGTCCTGACAGCTAAGCCCCATTGTTTGTCAGAGAATATTGTCCCCTCCTTTGCTGTGGTTAGGCCTTCGTGTTGAGGCATGCGTGAAAGAGCATCTGCCAAGACATTCTGTTTCCCTTGAAAAAACTTTAATTGGAAATCGAATCTGCTGAAGTATTGCGCCCATCTGATTTGTTTGGGGGACAATTTTCTAGGAGACTTTAAATACTGGAGATTCTTATGGTCAGACCAAATTTCGAATGGGATTCCGCTTCCTTCGAGGAAGTGTCGCCAGCATTCTAAGGCTTTTAATATGGCTAATGCCTCTTTTTCCCATATTGGCCAACTTTTTTCAGTTTCGCTGAACTTCCGTGACAAATATCCACAGGGTTTTAAGTTCCCATTTTGATCCTTTTGCAATAGCACTGCCCCGTACGCACAGTCTGAGGCATCGCAATGGATTATGAAAGGGCTCCTGATATCAGGGTGTTTTAGGATGGGTCCTTCAGTGAAGCATTCTTTTAAGGTCTCGAATGCCTTTTGGCATTCTGGCGTCCAACTCAGTTTGGCGCCGGGAGCTTTCACTTTTGCTGTCTCCCCTTTTCCTTTTGTTTTTAAAAGTTCTGTAAGGGGTGCGGTTATTTGTGCAAAGCCTTTTATGAAGGGTCTGTAAAAATTTGCAAACCCCAGAAATGATTGTAATTGCCTCCTTGTTTGAGGCACTCCCCATTCTTTCACATCTGCTACTTTAGCTGGATCCATAGCTAACCCTTCTGGAGACATCCGATATCCCAGAAAGTCAATTTGAGTTTTATTAAATTCACATTTGGACAGTTTTGCATACAGCTTTGCTTCTCTTAGTCTCTGCAAAACTTCCCGGACCAATTTTACGTGCTTTTCCTTATCTTCAGAAATGATCAAGATATCATCAAGGAATATGAACACCCCTCTGTACAATAACGGGTGTAGTATTTCATTTATAAGCTGCATAAAGCAGCCGCTTCCATTTTTTAACCCGAAAGGCAAAATTTCGTATTCAAAATGGCCGAATGCGCAGGAAAATGCGGTTTTCCAAGTATCCTCCGGTTTGATCCTTAATTTATGATACGCTTCAATTAAATCCAGTTTAGTAAATATGCTCCCTTTCTTCAATACGGTAATTAAATCCTTGACTAAGGGCATAGGGTATTTATTGTCCTTGGTAATTGCGTTTAAATTTCGATAATCAATGCACAATCTTAGGGAATTGTCTTTCTTTCTCCTAAATAACACTGGAGCCCCGAGAGGAGAATTAGATGGCTTAATGAAGCCTCGAGCCAGGTTTTTATCAATGTATTTTCTCAATTCCTCCTTCTCTTGCACAGACATGGGATACACTTTTGGTTTTGGTAAGTCTGCTCCTGGGGTTATTTCAATCCCTACTTCTATATTTCTTTTGGGAGGCAATTTACTGGCCTCTTTCTGATTGAAAACATCCGCAAAGTCTCTGTATTCAGGTGGCAATAGCTGTGGGTCTATTTCCCCTGCTTCGTCTTCCTCGTCCTCCTCTTCTGCAATTTTGCTTATCTCCCATTGCATCTGCTGTTCTTTAAATGCTAAGCTTTTTCCTCTCCAATCTACTTCAGGATTTGCTTGTTCGAGCCATGGTATCCCCAATATTACATGGTATGTGGCAATAGGGGCTATCACAAAGGATATTCTTCCTCCCCATTTGCCTATTTTGCATGGAACTCCCCGTAATTCCTTTGTAGATACTTCCCCAGCAGCGACTGATCCATCTAGCTGCGAAAATGCAATTGGGGAGTCAAGTGCCATCTGCTGGCATTTCAGCGCTCCTGCTAATTCTGGGGTTATAATGTTCCTAGAACACCCGCAGTCTACAAACGCCTTGCAGGTGGCCCGATTTTCTAGCCCCGAGAGGCAAATTGGTACTACTATCATGCGTTTGTCCCGACTCACCAATCTTTCCGAAGATTCTGGGGCCTGCACCTCCTCCTCCGCACGCCTCCCGGTTGCTGGCTTGGGCTTTGGGGCTTTTGGCGGCTCCCCCTTCCGGGCCCAGCATTCCGCTGCTCGGTGGCCCGTCTTCCCACATACAAAGCATCCCGGTTTAGGTTTGTTGTCGTCTCCTCTGGAGGGAATCCCCGGCCTCCCTCCGGGTCTTTCTTGCTTCCTCGTTTCTCCTCGACCTCTCGCCACCGGTCTTTGCTGGCCGCTGCTGCTCCTGAAGCGCTTTACTTGGGCCAGGGTGGATTCGACGCGCCCCGCTAGTTGAATCCATCCCTGGAGCGTCTCGGGGTCGTCTCTGTGCGCTGCCCAGCTGAAAATCTCGGGGCGTAGTCCCTCTTTAAATAGTTCCACTTTGGTTACTTCAGACCACTCCGGTACCCTTTCCGCGAGGTGGAGGAATTCCTCTGCGTACTCGGGCACCGTTTTGTCCCTCTGTTTTATTCCTTTCAGCTGGTCTCGAGCCCTCAATTGCTCTAGCCGGTCTCTGAACCGGTTCTCCAGTGCGGCGAGGAAGCGGGGCACTGACCTCAGGCATGGGTCGCGTCTGGCATGCAATTGCACATACCAGCTGGCCGCTCCTCGCTTTAGTGTGTTGCCGATGGCTCGAACCCTGCTTGCTTCGGAGGGAAATGTGTGTGCGTTGTCTTCCATGTATCCTCTAATGCTAATTAGAAAAAAGTTCAGTTCATCTGATTCCCCTCCGTATTCCAGCTTGAGATCTTCCCTTCTAGGCATCCATTCTGCAGCCCTTTGATGTTGTCTGGGCGGCATGGGGAAGGGTTGCATCAGGTTTCCTCGGGCGGCTCCTTGGAACACGCCGCGCCCCACTCCGGTGGTCATTCTGCGCGGCTCCTGGAAGTCTGCCGCCGCTGTCGGCTCTTCCGCCCATCCGCATACTGGCCTAGCTGTAGCCCCCTCATCTCGCCTTTCCTCGTCGTACGGCACATCCTCCTCCTCTTCCTGGACCCCCCGCTCCTCTCCGCCTTCGTCTGCGAATCCACTGGACCCGATCCCTGGCCCCAGTGGCCTTTCCACCCCGACGCCCATTCGGGGGGTTGGGAGCTCTGTTGGAGACGGCGGCCTCAGGGTCCCCAGGGCTCGCTGACGCTCCACTTCTCGCGCCATGCTGTCCCGGAACTGCAGCTCCTGCCAGTATTCCTCATCTCCCTCGTCCCTTGCCGCCACGGGGCTCTGCGTTGACGCCCGCTGGCCCCTCTGGCTCCAATCTCCTTCTTTGCTTGGTTCTCTCTCGGCGCCATATCGGCTGGCCTCCTTCTGGAGATTCTCTTCCAATAATGGCACCAATCTCCCCACGGTTTCCGACAACCTGGATAAATTAGTTTCCAGGATGGATAACCGCAGGGCCACGGTCTCCGGCATACTTCCTCCAGATCCCCAACTGGTTTCTGCAGCCGCAGAGACGCCTCTTCCGAGCCTGGGAATTCTCTGGGTCACGCCGTTCGGCTTGGGGTACCCCGTAGAGGAAGCTATGGCTTGCAGCGTCTCTTCTCTCTTCGGCCGGGCCCCTTGCAAAGGCCTCTCTGCCTCATTTGGGCTTTGATCTTCTTCCTCGCTCATTATCACTTCACTGCGAATTCCGCAGGAGGGTGAGAAATGGGATTCTCGACTTTAATGTCAGGCTTACTTCAAAGAACCAGTCTGAACGCAGATCAAAGACAGCTGCTCTCAAACACAATCTTTATTGAAGAATACATGACTTTGGAAAAGTCGAGAATGACCTAATGTTTACATACATCTAATTTTATCACTTCTGATGCAACGTAATATCACACGCAAATATCATCATCAAACCCCACCTTCTGGATCACATTTCCACCAAGGTTTCTATCCCCCCCACACTACAGCAATTATAATTGTTTATACTTTCACCCCTGAGTTCCCAGGCTCATTTTATCTTCTCCCGCCAGGTGCTCGCATGTTTATGTTATGAAGTCAGATTCAGGGCTTGGAAATTCAGCCCTGGGATCTGGCTGCATGACACCAAGCCATGTCAAAATGTGCTGGTTTGCTCTCCTCGAACTCCCAGTCCTCCTCTCTGCCCATTTCTGTGGGTGAAATTTGGTTTAAAAATGATGCCTGGATATGACAAAATATCACTTCCACAGCCCACACGTAGTATCACTTCTGGTGCTCAAAGAAACACTGATGAGGGCCGTGGAAGTGGAAACTGGCTGCTGCCCTGCCTGCAGTGGCCCACCTATCGCATAATGTGCTACACAGTGCAAATGAAACTAATTTTATATCACTTTACCTTATTTCATTCTGAATTCTTGTCATTTGTCATGAGTCCTATAATGCGTATTTCTGAAAAGTGTTATACTTACTTTAATTAACTTCTAATTGCAATGGCAAAATGTTTTTCATGATTGCTACTTAAAATGAAAGAGAGCTAACAGAAGCATAACAACCTGAATTCGCACCAGGCGAAATCAGTATAATTATTTATGACTTTTATGTTTTGACAGAAGAAAACTGAAAGATATAATTTCCAATGAAATGAGAAAGATTTTTGCTAAGGCCAAGGTTTTACAAAGTTTTATAGTGAATCAATAACACTATGCAACAGAATTTTTTAAAAAATCTGTTGATGGTTTGAAAGTGTTATTTCTTGTTTAATTGTGCGGCACTTACTTTGAAAGTAGTTGTTATACTTCAGAAACTTCATTTTTGTGGGTGCCATTTTTAACCTTTCAATAACAAACCATGTTTAACCTTTCATATGCCATTTTTAACCTTTTGTGTAGAACGCAAAAACCAAAATTTTGCAGCTCAATAAATCTTTTCCAAACTTTTATGATAGAACTAATTAGGAAATGACATTTATAGTCCAGGAACAAAAAATGTGTTACTTAGTGTGCTTGAAACAATGGACTAGCTTTGGGATTTGTTCAAATGCTTTCAGCTGCTTTATATGCATAACTGGTGCCTTTTTTCAAATGAAGAAAAAGTAATTTTTCTTTTGAAATATTATTAGCTATCTCTTTGTTTCTTTTTTTATGGCAACTCCTTCTTTCTGAAACTTTGAACGTACGTGCCTTCAAAGAGGAAAAGCTGTTTAGAACTTCCCTCCTTCTGTTTTACTGACAATTTTTTATGATACTGAAGCCCAATAAGATAAGACTTCAATCACCACTTTATAATACTGTCATAGAATAAATATAAAATTAAATTATGTCTAAATTATACATTTCAATGGAAGAAGAATTCTACAAAATTAGATAACACATATAGAGATTTAATGATATATGAAGATTTTTTATCATGTCAGAAGCGACTTGAGAACATACTGCAAGTCACTTCTGGTGTAAGAGAATTGATGTCTACAGAGATGTTGCCCAGGGGACACCTGGATATGTTACCATCCTGCTGAGAGGCTTCTCTCATGTCCCCGCAAGCTAGAGCTGACAGACGGGAGCTCACCCCTTCTCGCAGATTTGAACCGACAACCTTCAGGTCAGCAACTCAACCTTCAGGTCAGCAGTTCAGCCAGCACATGGGTTTAACCCACTGCATCACCACAGATCCTTTATATGTAGATGATAAATATATATTTAAAACTCAACTGATGGGTGCAGAACTTCATCTACAGCGGTACAGATAAAAAACAACTGAAAGAAAGATTAGACCGTGAAAAAATATTGTATTAGAAAAAGAAAATAAGTATTTGAGAAGGAATTATGTACTGTACTAATGAAGAACATCATACTGGAAAGATATATAAAGTATTATTGAAGATGGAAATGGAACCAGGATTGATACAGGAATGTATGATTAAATGGGCTCAAAATGTTAGACACTATAGAATTAGACTAATGGGGAATATATAGGGACTATTTTGTATTAAGGGAAATCTTGTGTTATGACCTTAGAGAAAACATCTACAAGGCGATGAACAGGTGGTACCTGACCTCAGCAAAACGTGCTAAAATGTGTAAGGGAAGAAACAATGCATGTTGGAAATGTGAGGAACTTTTTACTGCACGAGGTGGTCTTGTAAAAAAGTTAAAGGTTAAAAAAACATTGCAGGAAAATTTTAAAATCAAGGATCCACTTAGAACCTTAACTATTTTCATTGGAAATGACAAAGAAACAATTAAGATCATTAAACTATGAAGTACTGCACTACATGATAATTGCAGCATGGCTGCTATATGCACAATATTAGAAGAAGTCAAATCTTCCCACAATAGAAGAATGGATAGTAAAACTTTTTAGAATAGCAGCCCCTGGTGGCACAGCAGGTTAAACTGTTGAACTGTTGAACTTGCTGACCAAAAAGTTGGTGGTTCAAATCCAGGGAGCGGGGTGAGCTCCTGCTGTTATGCCCAGCTTCTGCCAACCTAGCAGTTCTAAAACATGCAAATGTGAGTAGATCAATAGGTACCGCTCTGGCAGGAAGGTAATGGTGCTCCATGCAGTCATGCCAGCCACATGACTTTGGAGGTGTCTACAGACAACACCAGCTCTTCGGCTTAGAAATGGAGATGAGCACCAACCCCCAGAGACGGACACGACTACACTTAATATCAGGGGAAACCTTTACCTTTACCTTCTAGAAATGGATAAATGGGCATGATGAACAAAGAAAAAACACAAAAGATCTTTAACAAAGACTTAGAACAATTTCTAAATTTTGGGGAAAAAAAGTGAAAAGTTTTTACAGAAGGCTTTGCAATTTAATCTTTGTATGCTAGAATTTTTGGCGTAGTTTTTAAAAATAATAACCATAATGTTAGAAAGAAGATTGGAAAAGTATTCCACTAGGAAGGATGGATGTAATTACAGTAGAGTCTCACTTATCCAAGCTAAACGGGCCGGCAGAGGCTTGGATAAGTGAATATCTTGGATAATAAGGAGGGATTAAGGAAAAGCCTATTAAACATCAAATTAGGTTATGATTTTACAAATTAAGCACCAAAACTTCATGTTATACAACAAATTTGACAGAAAAAGTAGTTCAATACACAGTAATGTTATGTTGTAATTACTGTATTTACGAATTTAGCACCAAAATATCACGATATATTGAAAACATTGACTACAAAAATGGCTTGGATTATCCAGAGGCTTGGATAAGTGAGGCTTGGATAAGTGAGACTCTACTGTATATATTATTGTCTTCAACCCAAAGGATAGGAAGTCAATATAATTGGAGTAAGGCTTGGAAATTATGTAATTAGGAACAAATACTATACACATGTGTTTGGAGCCTCAGTGAATGGTCTAGCTGCTTCATTTTAGACTAGCTGCAATTTCTGAGTTGTCTTCAAGCGAAGCTCCATGTAGAGCACACTGAAGTAGTCTATTCGGGAAGTTACCAGTGAATGGACTACTGTTATCTGTGTCCAGGAAAGGATGCAACTAGCGGAGCAGTCAAAGGTGGCCTAAGCAATGATCACAAGATGGTTCTCAATTATTATAGGTGTGCGCCATTCATTTTAGACATTTAGACTATGGAGATCAGTAAAGAATTCTTTCAATCAAGCTGGACCATAAGGAAGGCTGAGCGAAGGAAGATAGATACTTTTGAACTCTGGTGCTGGAGGAAAATCCTGAGAGTGCCTTGGACCTCAAGAAGATCCAACCAGTCCATAGTCCAGGAAATAATACCCGGCTGTTCACTGGAGGGAAGGATATTAGAGCCAAATATGAAGTACCTTGGCCACATAATGAGAAGACAGGAAAGCTTGGAGAAGAGAATGATGATGGGGGAAAGCAAGAAAAAAGAAAGAAAGAGGGGTCGACCAGAGTCAAGATGGATGGATAGTATCCTTGAAGTGACTGGCTCATCCTTGAAGGAGCTGGGGGTGGCGACGGCTGACAGGGAGCTCTGGCGTGGGCTGGTCCATGAGGTCAAGAAGAGTCGGAAGCGATTGATTGAATGAATAAACAACATTAAGGAATATTATTTTCATTGTGTGTGTCAATGTTCTATAGCTTGTTGCTCTCAGAAGATTCTAGCAACACAGTCGGTCCTCTGTACGCACGGATTCTGCATCCACAGATTCACCCACCCAGGGCTTGAAAGTATTTTTTAAAATCTAAAAAGCAAGTCTTGATTTTGCCATTTTATGTAATGAACACCATTCTATTACACCATTCTGTGTAATGGGACTTGAACATCCACAGTTTTTGGTACAAATGGGAGGTCTTGGAACCAAACCCCAGCAGATACCAAGCGCCCACTTTTAGACCCAGCAAGCGAGACAGAAGAGCTGCCAAATATATTGTAATGTCTTATTTAACATATATCCAGTGAGCTATAATTTCTTCATGAAAAATGTAATGTAACTAGACCAAAAAACTGCCTTCTTACTGTGGAAAGTGTGTCATAATAGGGCTTAATTATTTCCTTCAATCTCATTAGTATATTTTTGAAAATTTTGGATGTTTTGCCTAGCACGTTTTTAAAATGTTATTTAAACTTTTGGTATTTTTGTTTTAATCATTGAAACTGGAACTTTCTGACACCATGAAAGATATTTATTTCTTCTAGAGCTGGGAAGTCAAAATGCTTAAGGGAGCTAGGCTAGATCAAGCTTTAATATTTAATGTAATTTTTCTTATATGCAGTTTTACATCTCTTGTGCTTTGACTAGTTAATTAGTTTTAATATTTAATTTATTATTTTGTCATTGCCTGTACAGTAGTCACTTTACAATAGCTTCAGTTCCTTTTTTTTAAAAAAAATGTTTTTTAAAAGTATGATTACCAAAAAAAGGGGGGATGGGGGCAATGAAATACAAAATATATTCATTTGCTGTACTTTAATTATCAGGCAAATGTATTCTGTGTTTTCACTGTTTTTGCCAACAGCAGTGAACTATTATCATTTTTTTCTTATTTCAATAAATTTTAAATTGATTTTAATTTTGGCTTTACACATGCTTTGCTAGAATGTGATAAAATGGAAATAAAGAATCCGTTTATTGCCTTTTGCAGAACATCTTTAACTGCCTCTGATAACAACAAACCCTTTCTTTCCAGAGATTCCTTGTTCATACCAAAAGTCTGATGTCTACCGGGGGGCTTCCTATACATCAAGTAGCGTTTCCTTTTATTTCAGTGGAAGGCGCATATACACATATGTGCTATACACATTTTTCCTATATAGTTTTGTTCCTTTCATTACGTGAACCAGGGCTGTAAACCTGCTCTTCCAAGTGAAAAAGATTATTCACAACTGTTTTACAAGGTACACAAGTTTTTTTTTCCTAGTCTCCAATGAAAGTTTCACAGTTGCAAAAGCTATTCACAACACTTTCTTAGATATTCTTTCATGATGGAGACTGTTGTGCCTTGATGGATCCATGGTGAATTCCTGGAATCCATTTTTAATTTTAGAGATCAGACTCAGGCAGACTCAGGCAGGACAGAAAGCGGACTCTTGCAATCATATTGAGGCTGGCAATCAGGGGAGAAAACAGATAAGACTATTATGATGTGTTGTTTTAAGCTAAACATATAATACAGAAGTCACATATTCCTAAACTAAATTATTTGAATAATTTGTAGGAAGTGCTTGTTCTAGGCTCTGAGTTGGCTTAATCTGAGCATTTCTGAACATCATGTTGGTTCTCATAGCAGTGAATCATTCCAAGTTTGGATAACTATAAAGGAGCAGTCTAAAGTACTGAACCTATTTAGAAATGGGGTTCAGCACCTTGGAGAGTCTATTGAAGCCTGGATTAAAACCTGGAAGGCATTTACCAGTTCCACTGACATGGAAGCCACCACTGAATATGAAGAGTGGAGAACAACTGAGAAACATCTGGCTATCTGCTGACAGTTAAATGCATAAGAATGAGGATTTTCTCTAAGAGTTTCTAAGGGTGTGTTGGAGGTCTGATATAGCTGTATGTTTCTCAGACATCCTCCACCCTGCCTGAATTCTATGTGGCCAAGGAAGTATGAATAAAGTGGGTTTCCAGGATTCGAAACATGAGACATGGCATAATTCTACCTGACAGAACTTGATGCTACGTTTCCTCAATCTTGGCCAACAAGTCGAGGTCTACATAGTTCCTATTGACTGTGATTGAAAACAATGCCATCCACAAGATAAATTGATAAAACTGCTGCGGATAAGATACAGAGGAGTGGTTCAGCTGCTGCTCAAACTCATTACCAAATGCTCAGCTCGTCACAACAGATAACATGACAAAATGTAATTAATATGTACGTCTACAGTGGGAAGGAAACGGCACTCAGTGCAGTCGTGCCAGTCACATGACCTTGGAGGCATCTACAGACAACACCGGCTCTTCAGCTTAGAAATGGAGATGAGCTCCACATCCTAGAGTTGGACACGACTGGACTTGGTGTCAGGGGAAAACCTTTATCTTTTCCTAATATGTATAAAGGAAGAACTCATATGTATTATTCATTAAAAAATATTATGTGCTGCTCCCAGGGAAACTCAATAAATTCAAAACAAGTGTTCCGCATTTTGGATTTTTTTTGGGATTTTAGAATACTTGCATATATAAAATGAGATAACATGGAGATAAGACTCATGTCTAAACACAAATTAATTTATGTTTCTTATACACTTGACATACATAGCCTGATTATAATTTTACACACGATATTTGAATAACTTTGTTTGTGAGCCAAAGTGTGGGCCCATATTACTATTATAAAGAAAAGGTGTCACTACTAGCTCAGCCATCTATCTGGGAAATTTTAAATTTTGGAGTATTTTGGATTTCAGAATTCCAGATAGGGGATACTCAACTACAAAAACAACTTAAAACAATGTTAAAATGGACTTTTGTGTTAATTTATATAAATCAGTTAGATTCCAATGACTAGAATAGATATGTTTTTACTTGGCCTTAGAGTGACAGCAATGTGGTGACAATCAGTCCTCTAAGATGACAGTATTACAAAACAGGGGTATTATTGCAAATATTCTGTTTTTCTCCATTGCCAGCAGAGTAAGTAAAGAAATCTATCCCCATAATGATGGTTAACCAGCCCTATAGACTTTCTGCATTATATTTCAGTACAAGTTTTCTAGTCCTGTGGAAGTCAGAAGCCATCAGTTTCTTTCAAGGTATCAACAGGAGAGTGAGTGAGTTTATTTTCAGCTATGAAACGGGGCTGAGGGCTTTCCTTTCCCTGCCAAACCAACCCTCCAGGGAATGAAAAGCCAGGTGCTTATCACATTAGTCAGTCATTTTGGGCCATTCCACTTGAAAACCATTTCTGTACTCTGAAAGGTGGTAGAAAGGCAGTGCACTCTTTTGGACTGTCACTGAATTTGCCCTTCAGTGGCATTCATTCCTCTGTTTGCTTATTCACACCTGAAATATGACAATGTCATTTACAGTACTTGATTTGCTCCGCCTCCTGCTTTATAATTGACAAGGGAAGTTGTAATTGTGCAATTACACCATGGCACTATTATGGAACTGCGGCAACTCCTCTCCTGGACTGGGGAGGAAAACATGCAGTCTGCTCTCGGTATTCATGGATTCTGCATCCATTGATCCACCCACCTACATCTTGAAAACATTAAAAAAATACAAAAATCAAACCCTGATTTTGCCATTTTATACAAGGGACACCATTTTGCCAAACCACTGCATATATTGGCATTTCAGCATCCATGGAATTTGGTATCCACAGAGCAGAGTCCTGGAACCTACTATACATCATGTTACCTTAATTATTTTTGATATGCTTTCCTCCTTTGAACCAAAACTTGTCCAGTTCTGCTTTTGTATATTTACTCGTTAATTTTTTTCCTGGACCCCATTTTTTCTCTGGACATAGAACCTCAGTAAATCACATGAATATTGTGCTTTTTCCCTTCTTTAAAAATAATTTAAAATAATGGCGTAAAAACACACTGGGGAATGGAGCTCAAGCATATAACTCTTGGGAATCCCTGCCTCTTTCCAGTCCAACTATTGAAAGTAGTCTGAGTTTCCCTACTGGAGAGCCAAGGAAGGAGCAATGAAATCACACCCACATTGTACCCAACATTGTAACAAAGTGGAATGAGACATTTGCACCCAAACTGATTGCTAAACCATAGTGCAGTGGTTATCAACCTGTGGGTCCCCAGATGTTTTGGCCTTCAACTTCCAGAAATCCAAACAGCTGGTAAACTGGCTGGGATTTCTGGGAGATGTAGGCCAAAAACATCTGGGGGCCCACATGTTGGGAACCACTGCCATAGTGGGATTCTGTGTGATTATTATTTCAAGCTGAAAAACAATTGATTTCCAAATTGAAGAGTCACAACAGTGTGCGAGACAATTGAGGATTCTCAACCTCACCATGGTTTACCCGTGATAAGCTCCCGGTAAAAACAGAAGTAACATAACACAATTGGAATATAATAATATTGTGGGACTCCATCCAGGTTCTTTCTGCAGTTTTTCAGCAGACATGGGCCCCATCTACATTGCTATTTGAAACTGCATTATATAGTCAGTATAGACTCATATAATGCAGTTTAATGCAGTTCTGGCAGTGTAGATAGGGTCTTGAGAAAATCTTGATAAACTATCTCTTTAGTCTCACCATGAATACTGGGAAGATGTTGGGTACAGAAACTGTGTATGTATGGACTTGTTTGGGTTGAAGTCAAAGACTGTAACTGTATGCCTGCTTGTCAAGCATGTATCTCTTTGTAAGTTTGTATACTTTTATCTGCTGCCATGGCTTTTCCTGGAGAGTACTGGGAATTCTGGTTTTGTTGTGGTGCCGAGAGTTCTCTGATGGAGATCTCTAACTCTTCTCAGAGAACTACAATTACCAGGTTCCTTGAGAAAAAAAGCATATATATGCCCTAAGGAGTTCAATACACACCAGAATAAAGGAGAAAAACAATATTATATAGTTCAAGAGACAGAAAACGCCACTCAGTGGATTTGAATGTCTGCCGGATTTTGATTTTCCAACAGTATTATTTTATAGAAACCTGCTTTTGGTGACATTCATTCAAAAGTACCGAAGTTTCACTTGTTAATTCTCTCCACAACAAAGCTAATAAATGAGTTAACTAAATCCCTCCTAATATGTCCAACGAGGTGGATCTGCTACTTTATTAAGCTTATGTCATAATAAATATGTTAAGTCTCTATGACACAAGAGGAATTGCAGCCCTGAATTCAATTACTGGTCCCACTTTGGGTAAATCTAGCGAATCAATTTAATTTATAATTGGATCAGCAGGAAATTCAGTGGGGCTACTCTGGTTTGGACTAGCAATTGGATTTAGGTACTTGTTTTTGCTACATGGACTAACATGGTTATCCTTCTGGAACAGTTTATTTACTCTAATCAGGCAGATTTGATTCAGCAGTACAATTACATAGACATCAACCACCTTCTACATACACAAAATCAGAGCCATATAATTTTGAATAGTTATCTATAACACACCTATAATGTAGAATTAAGGCAGTTTTACCCCACTTTAATTGGCTCAATGCTATAGAACACTGTTTCTCAACCTGGGGGTTGGGACCCCTGAGGGGGTCACAAGGGGGCTTCAGAGGGGTCGCCAAAGACCACCAGAAAACACATATTTCTGATAATCTTAGGAACCTTTTTGGCAGAGAAGACTAAAGATCTCTCCACCTGTCCTTCTTCCAAATGACAAAATCAACCCCCCCCGAAACCCACCAGTATTCAAATGTTGGCGTATCAGGCATTTGTTCCAAATTTTGTCCAGATCCATCATTGTTTGGATTCACAGTGCTCTCTGGATGTAGATGAACTAAATCTCCCCTAAATCACTGTCAATTCCTCCCAAATCCCTTTAGCAACTACAACTTCCAAAGGTAAAGGTCTATTTTCCCCAAACTCCGCCAGTGTTCACATTTGGGCATACTGAGTATTTGTGCCAAGTTTGGTCCAGATCCATCATTGTTTGAGTCCACAGGGCTCTCTGGATGTAGGTGAACTATAACTCCAAACTCAAGGTCAATGCCCACCAAACCCTTCCAGTATTTTCTGTTGGTCATGGGAGTTCTGTGTGCTAAGATTGGTTAAATTCCATTGTTGGTGGAGTTCAGAATGCACTTTGATTGTAGGTGAACTATAAATCTCAGCAACTACAACTCCCAAATGACAAAATAAATCCCCCCAACCTCACTAGTATTCAAATTTGGCAGCATCGAGTACTTGTGCCAAATTTGGTCCAGTGAATGAAAATACTTCTTGCATATCAGATATTTACATTACAATTTGTAACAGTAGCAACATTACAGTTATGAAGTAGCAACAAAAATAATTTTATGGTTGGGGGTCACCACAACATGAGGAACTGTATTAAGGGGTCACGACATTAGGAAGGTTGAGAACCACTGCTATAGAATCTTCTCTTTGACAGGGAAAGCTAAATACATTGTAAAACTACCACTCCCAGGATTCCATAGCATTGAGCCATGGCACAAAGTGGTGTCGAACTGCAGTAATTCTACAATGTAGCCTTATCCCTAGTCTTTGCAGTCTTCTGCCTTGGACATTTTCCATGAACAAACTATACATCATGAATCTTCTTAACATTTTCAGAATGTCACCCAATGAGTCATCATACCATCTGTTACTCCAAGTACAACCACGCAGACAAAGCAGGTGTTGTCTTTATAGATTTGGATGTCATGGCTTGCTCTATGGCATACATTTATATTTCACTCCTCCAGCATAAGAAAGTCTATGGAAAGGGGGGAAAATAACCATATTTGAGTGCATTTAAAATTGAGAGCTGTTAACTTTTAAGTAATTTAAACCTTTTAGTTGGCACTTATCTATGTTACTTCAGATAGAGGGATTTGGCTGTCTTTCTGTACATTTGGCATTTTGCGGCGTTGGGGTACAATTCTGAAACTATCTGCTCCCTTGCCATCTTTTATTCAGTCAACTCTTCTGCTTTTTTCAGCTCTACTAAGTTATGCATGAACTGTGCTTAATATTCTGCTTTCTTTTTCCTGGCAATTTTCACAGCCATCACTAATCTCCTTAAATGACTTTGTTCCTACAGGTGCCCCCACTGTTGGCAGCTGCAACAGATGGGCAATGGTGCATTTCTAAGACTGTCACCAATGGGTAGCAAAGCTGATACTGTCATAAAACTATCTCCTATCTAGGTGCTCCACTAAATAGATTTTTAAATGTTTGTTTATTCCTTCTCTCTGGAGCTTGAGCAGGCATATTTTACAATGACAAGATGTAGGGAAAAAAACACCATCACTTTGGCTGTTCTATCAAGACTTGTCATCTGAACTTATTGAGAAAAGCAACAGTGTTTCAGGTACACAGAATCAGCCCCTTGCTCAATGACTGTTGTCCCTTTCTGTTGTTCCAAAAATGTCTTGAAAGAACTTTGGAGGGAGATTTTTTACATCAATAAGCAATCCATCAATTACAATCATTTTAAACCACACCTTTCCTCCATTGACCTGAAGTCACCATACCCAGCTGTCCTATCTGTGAGGTAAACCAAATTAATGGTGTGTCTACACTGTAGAATTAAAGCAGTTTGACACCACTTTAGCTGCCAAGGCTTAATGCTATGGAATTCTGGGACTTGCAGCTTTACAAGTTTTCTCTTCCAAAGGCTCTACACTTTCTGAATCCAGATTATCTGCTTTGAATTGGATTATATAAATTTATGCTGACAAATAATCCAGTTCAAAGCAGATAATCTGGATTCAGAAACTGGATTATATGGCAGTATAGATGGAGCAAAAACTGCTGGTGCCTCACCAGAATACAACACCCAGGATTCCATAGCATTGAGCCATGGCAGTTATTGTTATTAAACTGCATTAATTCTACAGTGTAGATGCTCCCTAAGAAGGTGAGTGACAGGCCCAATATCAATCATTGTGTTTAATCAATTTTCTCAAATCCTGATCCAACAGTCTGACTGCTACATCACACTGGCTCTTCAATTTTATTTAGTTTTTAATTAAATATAGTAAATTTTGTAAAAAAAAAATCCTCCCATCTTCACTCAACCTGCTAGTTTTCTAACTGAAAATATTTGGATTCTCTGCACTAAATAGTATCTCTAGTAATCTTATCAGTATTTATTCTAATTATAAACCCATCACTTTACAGCATTATAGTAATGAAGAACATCTTCTTTCAGTTCTTTCCATAGATGAAGAGTCCCAACTTTATCTACATCTTTATTTCTCTCTTCTACCAGAATTACTTGGGGGAATGATTCATAGCCTACTTAAATTGTTCTAGGAATCTCTCAGTGGGAATACAGCTCTGATATGCTCATAGATTTGCTATTAAAAAAAAACAACTTTCAATTGCATGAATTCTGTATATAAAAAACCCATACCGAATTTATTCCCCATTTATTGATGTTTATGAATTTTTATCCTAAATATCTTAAAGGCACCAGATCCTGTCTCATCTTGGAAGCTAAGCAGGATCAGCACAGCCGAATATGTGTATGGAGACCACCAATGACACTCAGGTGCTGTAGGCTATATTTCAGAAGGAAGAACTGGTGAAAACCACCTCTGAGTATTCCTTGCCTAAGGAAACCCTATAAAATTAATGGGGTTATCATAAGTCGACCAATGACTTGAATTGACAGATTGACACACACATACACAAATCCTTTATACGTTTCCATTATGATAATATGTGCAAAAATGCTATTCTCTAGAGCACTGCTTCTTAAACTGTGGGTCCTAACCCCAAAAGGGGTCCCCTTAGCTCAATATTTGGGTCTCAAAAAATTGGACAACAGTAACAGGTTTCTGAACATCATCTAGTGGTTATTTTAGACATTTACACAAATCTATTATGCAACATTCACAGTGGACTCTGCAGAAAATACTTCAGCACTTTAGCAAGCCTTGCAAATGTTGATTTGTTAACAGTAAATGTTTGATTTTTAATGCCTATTTTATATACCTAAATATCCGGGGCACATACAATTTTTCTTGGGCTGAAAGTAGTCATGAGCAGAAAAGTTTAAGAAGCCCAGTTCTAGGGAATCACATATTGCTTTCCAAATCAAGCTCAATACTTTTTACACTAGAATTGATGCCACTCTAGCTAACCAGCCTTTCCGTTCAAGTATCGCTTAGCCTTAGTGTAGCCTATGTTTTCTGCAATACACTGTTCCAGTCCTGAAACTGGATTTTCGGGACCTGATCTTCAGGATCACCAGCTTCTTGGTCTGCCGAACTGCAAGCCATCCATGTCTGGCACACTAAATATTCTCCCACCTGCTGGGGTTCCTTTGAGACCTTCGGTCAGAAATAGAACAATTCAATACTCTTCACAAACTGTATCCTTACTATACAGTTTCATATTTATTTACAAGAATTCTAGCTTTTAACATCATTTTCTATGCTCTCCAGTATGTCTTGGCTATAATACCTATATGGAACAAGCTTAGCATAAACAAAATGAAATAAAATAATACTTTTCTTCTTCAGAGACTTATTGGGATGAAATGCCCGATGGGCATAGCAACCTCACTATGCCTTGACACACTCCAACGGTCACATCTTAAATTGTATCAGGATGATGGCTCTGTCACTTGAAAGGTGGCACTACTTAAAAAAAAAAACCTCACAGGCAATTGAAGACACTAGGTATATCAAATCCAAGTACATTTCAAACCCCACAAAGTACTAGAGTCATGAATACTGGGCTTTCAATCTGCCAGCTCTCTTTGGTTTACTCCTACATCTACAGTTAAGTGCATTACAGCAGCCAAAAAGGCCAGTGTAGTTCTAGGCTTCTTCAATAGAAGTATAGTGGCTAATAGAACCCCTCAATTCTACTTTTGTTAGACCAGGAATAAAGTGTCCAGTTCCAGATATCACAATTCAAGAAGGATATTGACAGTCTGGGACATGGAAGATGTGACAAAAATGGCAGACAGTCTGGAAACCATGCCCTTTGAGAACCATCTTTGATTTATGGCGATTCTATGAATGAGAGTCCTCCAAGTCCCACTATCAACACTCTTGCTGAGGTCTTGCAGATTCAGCACTGTAGCTTCCTTAATTTGGTCTATCCAACTGAAATGCAGCCTTTCTCTTTTCCTGCATACCCCTACCTTACTGAAGATTATGTCTTCTCAAGATATAGGCAAAATACAATAGTCTCAGTTTAGTCATCTAGCCTTCTAGAGAGAATTCATGCTTGTTCTTTCACAAATTAAGAAAGATCTCCTGGTCATGAAAGTGCTTTGCAGAGGCCTTCATCTGATAGACACGGGGAAAGCAATTTTCCCCACCCCTTTCCTCCTCATTGCAAACCAGCTTCTCCATTATCAGTTGCTACCACAAAACATTTCCTTTCTTTTGTCAAGGTGTTTTTGTGCTTCTGTAGCAAGTGGCAACATCAGCAATTATGTTGGTAGATATAGAATATGCTTTGGATTTCTTTCAGGAATGTTTTCAAGTTCTAAGACTGTTTCGTTGTCCTGTTATTTGTAAAGCACCATGTACCATATTTGATAGCACCATATAAATAAATGATGATGATGATGATAGCTCTACAAAACTCCGCTGTTTACCCCATTTGTTCTTCTATGATGGTTTTTAAAGCATTATTAGCCACATGAGCACTATTAAACACATGCCACATGCAGCTTGGGTTTTTGTGTAAAGTAAAAAAAGAGTAAAGAGGTTTCAGGGCATGTCATGGCTGGTTGCAGTCCCAGTCTAATGGAGAAACTACAGGGGACTTTCTAAGTCCAGAATGGGCAGCAATAATAATGTTGCCAGTAATGTAATTTGCAATGCAATGTGTGACATTTGTGTAGGATGGGACCTTAACAACCACAACAGAAAGGGAAGGACTGAGTCATATAACTTATTCATTTTTCTTCCTCTGAGGTCCCATCCAAACTGCTACATAATGCAGTTTGGAACTGCATTATATTTTGTCAGTGGGCCTGAGCTCAGGGAGAGCAGCATGGCTGTGGAGACTGCCACCGGGGATTGTGCATGGTGATCACTGATAGCAGTCTCCACAGCCATGGCACGAGTAAAGATCTGGACCTTTGTTGGTGTTTTTTTTTCCCCAAGCTGTGATAAACCTACAATAATAGGTTTATCCCAAATTACATTGCATTAGCCTGGGGCATTGTTTGGAGACTTCCAACTAAAGCGATCACTGAAGCACATTAGATGGGTCCTGAGTAGACCAATATGATGCAGTTCAATGCAGTTAAGATGGTCCGTCCCAGGAGGCTTATGGATCCGGATGAATTCCTGATGGCTCTTGGGGATTTTCCTGCCACATCAGCAGGCGATTCTGTCAAAGTTCTAACTGACCTCTGGAATGGGGAAATGGCCAGGGCGATGGTCCTGAACATCCCCTCTCACAGAGCAGGGTCAAACTAGCCCCTTGGAGAGATCATCTGGAGTTTTGGAGTATGGTGCCACCTATATGCAGATGACACCCAACTCTACTACTCCTTTCCACTAAACTAGAGCCTGCCTGCTATCAGTAATGAACTGGATGAGGGCAAACAGATTGAAACTTAATCCAGACAAGGCAGGGGTACTCCTGGTCAGTCAGAAGGCAGTCCAGGGAAAAGGGATTCAGCCTGTACTGGATGGGGTCACACTCCCCCAGAAGACACAGGTCCACGGTTTGATGGTCCTCTTGGACTCGGCACTCAGCCTGGAGGCCCAGGTGTCGGCAGTGACGAGGAGGGTCTTTGCATAATTAAAACTTGTGCGCCAACTGCACCTGTTTCTTGAGAAGCCAGATCTGACCATGGTGGTACAGTCCTTAGTTACATCCCATCTGGATTACTGCAGCACGCTCTATGCGGGGCTGCCTGTGAAGAGTGCTTGGAAACTTCAGCTGGTCCAAAGAGCTGCAGTCAGGTTGCTCACTGGGGCTGGCTGGCTGCAGAGAGCAGACAACCCCCCTGTTGCAGTAGCTCCACTGGCTGCCAGTCTGTTTCCGGACACAGTTCAAAGTACTGGTTATGACTTTAAAAGCCCTAGATGGTTCAGGTCCAGGGTATTTGGCTGACCACATTATCTTGTATGAACCTGTCTGGAACCTGAGATCTTCAGGAGAAGCCTTTCTCTTGGTCCCACCTCCATCTCAAGCTCATTCATGGGAATGAGAGAGAGGGCCTTCTCGGTGGCTGCCCCTCGACTCTGTAACTCCATTCTTCCCAGGGAAGCCAGAATGGTCCCCTCTCTGCTGTTCTG
Source organism: Anolis carolinensis (assembly GCF_035594765.1). Lineage (NCBI taxonomy): Eukaryota > Metazoa > Chordata > Lepidosauria > Squamata > Anolidae > Anolis > Anolis carolinensis. The sequence goes on from NC_085841.1 coordinate 304,384,413, forward strand.
GTAGGCTAAAATCTTTTTATTCAGGCAGGCTTGTAAAGAAGACTTTTTTAAAGATCAAGTCAGGCCTGCTGTGGTTTTATATGTTTTTATGGATTTAATCTGAATTGTTATAATACTAATTATGTTTAATAGTGCTTTAATATTTCTATATTTTATATTTTAAATTGTATGCTGGTGTATCTATGTTAAGCTGGTTTGAGTCTCCTGCGGGAGAGATAAAGCAGGAAATAATAACTGCAAAAGGCCACCCTACTGGGATCTGCGCGCATAATCCGAAAATACATCACACAGTCCTAAACACTTGGGAAGTGTTCAACTTGTGATTTTGTGATACGAAATCCAGCATATCTATCTTGTTTGCTGTGTCATACAATGTCGTTGTGTCAATAATAATAATAATAATTTTAAGTTCCAATTAAAAACAAGTGTGTGGGTTTTATAGAATCATTAAATAATGGAGTTGGAAGAGACCAGGTGGGTCATCTAGTCCAACTCTCTGCCATGCAGGAAGAGCACATTAAAAGTATCCCTGACAGATGACCATCCAGCCTCTGTTTAAAAGCTTCCAAGGAAGGAGTTTCAGCCAATCCTGATTACTTTCTGGGAAACAATTAGACTTATAATGGGACAACCTTTTTCTCTAGATATGCCACATGGAATGATTGCCCAATTTCCTAAAAATATCTAAAGAAGTGAGACTTATGACAATACATCTTTCTATGTCTCCTTCACTTCCAAGCAGTTTTGGGACTCCATCAAGCAACATGGTGGAGATGAGGATAATCTGTTTATTTGGATGGCCAGGAAGGAAATATTTAGACATATAAAAACTTTTTGTGAAAGCATTCCTTTAACTATGGTTTATGTTGAATGATAACCTGCAAGTATTTTCCTGACAATGGAAGATATGTGAATTTGCTCATTCCATTCCATTTCTTTGCATATTAGTTCCCTTGCAAGACAGTGGCCCCTTTCAATCTACATCAGACTGAGATTCTTTTGTTGCTGCTTGATTCAGTTTTATAGGTATTCTTCGCTCCACTTCTCCAGAGAATGGTGCTTGATTTTCATGGGTAAAGCAAGCATTGTATGGTTTAGACACTGAATTCCATTCAGTCAACTGAGAAACTGACAGTCTGATGTTTTACATGAAATCATTTCCTCACGATAAACAGAAGCTGGAGCGGCTGAAGCATTCCCCCCCCCCCCCCCTTTTCATTGCAACCTCAGATATAGTGACATGAGAGATGGATTTCAACGCTCAGATGTAACAAGGTCAGAAAAAAGGGCTGCCACTCCTAGGACAATGGGAAGAGGGGAAGCGGCTGTGGAGTGGGGAAGCCAGCTTGACAAAGCCGTAGTTGTGCCGGGTGCCAGAAGTTCATGTACGCTCTCAAATCTCATTATACAAATGAGTTCTAATGTGTCACCCAAAGGGAAGGTTTTGTGGAAATCGTAGCCTTCAAAGGAAGGGGGATGGAAACCCCACCCCCAACTAGTATGCCTTTTGGTCAAGCCCAGAGCCACTCAACTACCGTAAGAGTCTTTCAGTTTACATAGATTTCAGATAGGTAAATGGGCAATGCATCAGTGCAAGTAGCTGCAGAATTAACTTCTGTGCTGGATAGGGAAGTATCATCAAGATAAAGGCCCTCTTAGATGAGAAGCCCAAGAGGGAATAGAGTGGGAGAGCAATAAAATATAAATAAACCATTCAAGAGAAGGAATCTGAGGAGAGAAAGTGTTTGCCATTAGTCAGTCTTGCCAGCTTGCCTGGCTTTTCCTTTTTGAAGAGGGGCTCAGCTATCAGCTCACTTTACGTTTCTTTTAGCCTACAGCTCTGCTGGCTATATCTTTGCAACATGAAACCCAGCAAAAACCTCAGACAAGGTGCTGCACAAGTCCCTTGCTGCCAAAGGAGAAACCTACAGCCCCTGAACACCGAATGCACTCTGAAACCTCTGCCTTCTGGCGCCGCTACTTCAGAGATGGCCAGTAGTCTTTCATTGGCTTCTTGCCTCTCCATCCTCTGTAGAAACTTTAACTGAGGCCAGCAGTTGGCTCTCATTTACTTCTGAGGCCAGGTTGCTGTGAACAGGAAATATCATGCCTCTGGTGAATCCTATTCTTCCACACCTAGCTAGCAATATTGTGAAAACCTCATAGACTGCAGGCTGGGGCAGCAAAGAAGATCATGAGAGAATGATCCAGGATTCATTTACAACTGGCTAGTTTGCTTGTTTTAAATCTGCCTTTAGAGTAGCCATGGATTCAGCACTTTCATGATGAATTCAGGATGTCCCCAGGACTGCATCCATCCTGCTGGGCTGCCACATCTTCCATGTCGCTGCTACCACCACTGCTGCACCTAGCCAGCCATGCAGCTCCACCCAAGTTCCTGGCTACTGCAGGTGCCTCGGGTGATGTCAGAGTGAGGTGCACATGCGATGTTGGAAATAGCAACTTCCCAAGCCTTTCACTATTTATTTGCTAATGTATATATTTGCTAACCTGTATTCTGGGCCCCTGGTGGCACAGTGTGTTAAAGTGCTGTGCTGCTGAACTTGCAGACCGAAAGTTGGCAGGTTCAAGTCCCGGGAGTGGAATGAGGACCCGCTGTTAGCCCCAGCTCCTGCCAACCTAGCAGTTCGAAAACATGCAAAATGTGAGTAGATCAATAGGTACCACTCCGGCGGGAAGGTAACGGCGCTCCATGCAGTCATGCCGGCCACATGACCTGGAGGTGTCTATGGACAACGCCTGCTCTTCAGCTTAGAAATGGAGATGAGCATCAACCCCCAGAGTCAGACATGACTGAACTTAACGTCAGGGGAAACCTTTACCTTATTCTATGTGTATGCTGATTTGCCAGATTGACTGTACCTCTTTGGTGTGGGAAGGGCTATAGACATGTGATTGTACTGAGCATGTTAAGACTCAGTATCCAGTGTGTGTTTGGTCTTCAATGAAAGCAGGTTGCTGTTTGGACTTTAATGGATACAGTATGACTTATGGACTTCAGTGAGTACAACTATACTTAAACTATACTTAAAGACTATGGACAATTGATTAAGAATGTTATCCTGTGTTCATATAACACGGAGAACTACATCCTATCTATAACTGAACTTTAATAAGAAATGCGCCTGTATGGTGAATAAACAAGATATGTTATATTTCAAAGAAGACTTTGTTTTTGTTTTGTTTTTTATCTCTGAGTGCATATTTTAAACTAAAGAGTTTTCAAGGGAATGTATATTTTTTGGGGCAACTGCAATTTCAACTTCAAGGAAACAACCATCCTCTGCTAACTAAATATATATTTGTAGTGGCATGTCTTTATCCTTGGCAGTTTAAAGACATGGTTCTTCAGTTTAACAGCTGAGTTACCTGTGTGCTACTACATGAATGTTTATGAATATCACTTGTTCAAAGAGTTGACTTCTAACTAGTGGTTCTTGACTAGTGGTTTTCAAAAGGTGGTCTCCACAAGTTCATGGAGATTCACATTTGCCAAACAGATGTGACATCATTTTTACCTTTTCAATAAGGTTATGGTGCAGTTATTTCCAATAGGTTATGGAATTTCCAATATGTGACAAGTAAAAATGAAGGTGTCTATCTTGCTGCTCACGCAGGTAAGGTAAAGGTAATGGTTTCCCCTGACGTTAAGTCCAGTCATGTCTGACTCTGGGGATTGGTGCTCATCTCCATTTCTAAGCTGAAGAGCCGGAGTTGTCCATAGACACCTCCAAGGTCATGTGGCTGGCATGACTGCATGGAGCGTCGTTACCTTCCCGCCGGAGCGGTACCTATTGATCTACTCACATTGGCATGTTTTCGAACTGCTAGGTTGGCAGAAGCTGGAGCTAACAGCGGGTGCTCACTCCGCTCCCGGGATTTGAACCTGCAACCTTTCGGTCTGCAAGTTCAGCAGACAAAACTATAGACAAAACCATAGAATCATAGAGGGCCATCCAGTCTGACCCTCTACCATGCAGGGATGTACAAAGCACTCTTGACAGATGGCCTTCAAACCAAGCAAACTCCATCACACTTGGAGGCAGTGCTTTTCACTGTTGAACAGCTCTCACCATCAGGAAGTTCTTCCCAATATTCTTTTCCTGTAGTTTGAATCCATTGCTCTGTGTCCTAATCTTTGAAGCAGTAGAAAACAAGCTTGCTCCATCTTCAATATGATATCCTTTCAAATATTTAAACATGGCTATAATGTCACCTCTTAATTGTCTCTTTTCCAAGCCAAACCTACTTAGGTTCCAAAACTGTTCCTCCTTTTGCTACCCTTCTTTGAACATGTTCCTACTTGGATGACTAACTGCTAGTGATAGCTGTATCTTTCAACTCCACTCTAATACCCCCTGTGGATGTCACTGCCACATCTGTGAGGGCGAAGTCCACAGGTTAATAATGTCCAAAGTGAAAATGTTCTTCCTTGTCTAGATGTCCTGCTGTTCAATTTTATTGGCTGTTACCAGGTTCTGATACTATATTATGAAAGAAACATCCTTTTTAGATCACCTGAAATATTACAGATTTATGACTTTATGTTATGCTCAAGATCTCCCACAATTATGTATTTTGTATACACTTACATTATTTCGTGTGAATTGCACTATGCAAAAAAGCAAAGGAAGACAGGCATATTTTCTACAGTAGCTTATGTACATGAAATAACACTTTGCTAGATCCTATGGGTCTGAAAATTGTTCAGGGATGTCATGTTCCTATTATGGAGCTACATGTAGCGAGTTAAACTCCAGATGCATTACCCGTTTTCCAGTTAAGTAGGTCTGCAGCTTGCACATGTCACTCCGCATCCATTGCTACATCTTCACTTTGCATCCATTTCCACAGCCTACATCCATTTCCTTGTAACTCTCAGCTATTTTCAGAAAAAGCAGTTACTGAAGCACAAGCACTGCACCGTCACTCTCTTGCATATGCATACACATTGGCACACAGTTTCTCACATACAATCATTTGAACATACTAGTAATTCACATCTCTCTGACCCAGAACACACTCTGGCCTTGTTCAGTCATTTCCAAAAATGATGAAGGCAACTTGCAGACAAGGCCACTCAGTTATCACAACCAATATTATGTGCATGAATTATTAGCCCTTCCCCTGGTATCCCTGCAAACAACACAGATGTCTGCAAGGAGATAAGAGCCTTTGCAGATAGATTTGTGTGCACATTGCCATCCGCATCACTCTCTGCTATCAGAGTTCTGCATCACATGCATATTCTTTCAGTGGATAGTCACACTGTGCAGATGGAGACCAGAGGGAAGAAGGAACAGTAATGGAACTACTGTTCAGTCTGGTCCCACTGCTGTTTTTAGAATGGCTGTTTTGGGAAACACAAGTCAACCCTTTACTTTTGCAGGTTTCACTTTTGCAGATTTGATTATTCATGTATTTGATTAATATGTTCTCTTTAGGAATCTCTAGGCCAGTGGTTCTCAATCTGTGAGTCCCCAGGTGTTTTGGCCTTCAACTTTCAGAAATCCCAACAGTTGGTAAACTGGCTGGGATTTCTGGAAGTTGTAGGACAAAACACCTGGGGACCCACAGGTTGAGAACCACAATCCAATGCTCTAAGCACTATATCATGCTGGTTCATGTTTAATGCATATTCTCATTGTAACAGTGCTCCATGCAGTCATGCCGGCCACATGACCTTGGAGGTGTCTACGGACAACGCTGGCTCTTCGGCTTAGAAATGGAGATGAACACCAACCCCCAGAGTCAGACATGACTGGACTCTGTCATGGGAAACCTTTACCTTTTTTTACTCATTATATTTTCACTTGTACTTTTCTGATGGACATATTTGATTTCTTCCAATGTTATGTTAAAAAGCCTGCTTTAAAATACATCCTATTTATACAGGATGTATTGAAGTCATTGCATAGTAGATTTTAAGGGGTACAGTAGAAGCAAGACAGTTCTGTAATTGAAGATACCAGCAAGTTAGTTGTTTTCAGGGAACAAAAATAGTAGGGGAAGGATGGCATTGGGATGAGAGCCACTGTGTTGGTTAACTTTTTGTTGGTTTAATGCTTTGACATTGCATTCTCATCCAGGTTAGGCTGTGGACAATAACACAGCCCCCCCCCCCCCCATGCTTTTGTTGGTGTTTTGGTTTTAGGTCTGTCGTTGGAATTATTTGAGGCACTGATTCAGAAAATTACATTAGATATACTGCATCATCTCTAGTTTCTTAGATACAGTTATTTGCTACGGGCAAGCAGATGAAGAGTATATGACATATGTTCTGTATCTCAAAAAATAGAGCTGACGGGGAAACTGGTACCATTTTTGGAATCAGCAGGTCAAATATACCCAAAAACAGGTCTAACATTTGAGGCACCAACATGTGTTTTGGCCAGTGTAATGTATTGTTAGCCTGAGCTTGGAACCAGTTTCATGAGAGAAGGCAGTAGTGAGAATTCGAAAACAGAT